>NW_026692321.1:0-1200000 GCF_021218885.2 Marmota monax | reverse complement strand
TCCCAGCATATGGAAGTGGCGCTGTTGGTTGGACACTTACGCCCTCTGGTGATAGAAAGGTGTTAGTAGCAGTCTCCTGTAGAGGTGGTGCTGTTGGTTGGACACTTACACCCTCTGGTGATAGAAAGGTGTTAGTAGCAGTCTCCTGTTGTAACTTTCCCCCTGATGGCTTTTTCTGTTTTACACTTTCTTTCTCTGTCTGACTAGCTTGAGAGGCCTTCTCTTTTACTTGAATCTTTTCCTCTGTCTGACTCACTTGAGAGACCTTCTCTTTTACTTGAATCATTATGTCTTCTCCTTCCCCTACCATTGTCTGAACTGAAGGCTTTGGACTAAGCAAACAAGATATGAACGTCCACAATGGCAATGTGCCAACTGGCAGAGTCCCTGGGCTTTTCTTTTCTATTCTTTTTAAATCTTCACCATGATGGTTCCATTGTGATATATTTAAGAACTCCTCCTTAAAAAGCCATGGGCTACATTTTTGTATTGTATCAACGTATGCCCTGATTGTTCTTGATTTTACTGGGATGCCTCCTTCCTCTAACAATTTACTTAACACTCTTTCAGTTTGTTTTTTACTAATTTCTGATCCCGTATTTCTACTATAATACAACCCAACAAGATGACGCCAAACAAAACCGAGACAGAATGAAATAAAAAGGGAACAACAAAAAGTCATTATAGCCTTTCTATCCTCCTGACATGTGCATCCGTCCTTTCTCCCTATCTGTTCCTCAGACGTAAATAGTTTTTCCTCAGATGTGAGCGGTTTTTCTTCTGTCTCACTCATCTCCAGGGACAGGCAACTTAAAACAAAAGTGAAGCAAAATAAAAGAGGAATCTTAAAATGGCTACCCATCCTCTCGCCCTGCCCTCAGGGGCGAGCAGTTTCACTTACCCTCAGTCGCTCCCCGTGCGAGCCACCAAATGCCGCAGTCTGGCTGGGCACAATCAGGAGCCACTTGTCAAAAGAAACTAACTTTATTTTTAGAACCACACACGCCAAACAAAACAGCCTCTCAGGAAAAACCCTCAGAGCCTCAACTGCCACCACCGGCTTTCCACAAGCCTCTCTCTCCCACCACAAGCTTCTCTCCACCTCCCACAATCCTCCTGCTCTTGAGGCCGATTGGCTGGGTCACGTGGGCGGAGCCAAAAAAGTCCCCCAATGAGCAGCTCCATGGTCTGAAAGGGCAGGGAAACAGCCCAATGAGCATCACCGCAGAGGAGCCAATCAGCTAGATGTTGCTGGGGCCGAGGAGCCAATCAGCTAGATGTTGCTGGGGCCGCTGTGAGCCAATCATCAGCCGGCAGCTGGAAGTTTGCTGGGGCCCCTTCGGCTGTGGCTCTCAACAATATATGCTGCTGAAGATTGAACCCAGGGCCCCACACATTACCACTTAGCCACAAGCCCAGCCCAGAAACTGGATTCTTTGGTGAATGATACAAGCAACCAAGGTCTGGGTTCTGTGTGTGCCTGCTGCCGCTGCCATATTGTTTGTTGCCATCTCAGCTGACAGACTAGGAGTGCACACAAGCGTACATGCACACAACACACACACACAGCACCATGCATGTATAAAAATATTTCCATCTGTAACCATCTGCATCTCTAGTAAGTGAAAATGAGTTCACACCTATGTCTCCAACTTTAATTCATTCTTGTATTGTCCCTAAACCAAACGGGAAGAGTAAGGTACCTTGTCCTTAAATGTCCCCTTTTCTGTTCCCTTAAAACCTCACAGTGGGAACAAGCCTGGGCTGGAAAGTCCAGACACAGATCATCGTGGACGACACTCTTACACACACAGGACCTAGGGCGAGTCAGTGTTATCTGTAGGAAGCGACTTTCTTGCAGGTTCACCAGGACGGTTGCTCCTTGGAATCCGTTGCCTCTGAACTCTTCTTGGAGCAGCCTCTGCTGTCCTGTAAGTTTCCCCCAATAAACCACATGTCTCCTATGCTGTCTCCGGGTACTTTATTTGACCTGTCTGTAACCTACTCCACTGCCCTAGCCCAACTAGGCTGTGAACAAGACAGTTACATGTGGGTTATTTTAGCCTGTCTCTCCTGTTCACCAGTAAATTTCCTTTCCAATAGTGAGAAACCAGGCCCCACCTTCTGTCATCTATTTACTGAATTGTTTAATTCCAGTATCAGTTTTGGTGGTACCAGAGTAGTTGTCATGTATCACTCCCTCAAAAAACAACAACAACAACAACAACAACAACAACAACAACAACAAAATGAACCTGAGCATCCTGTCCAGGCTAGGGTTCTCACGCACAGTTCCTTTTGTCTTGGTTTCACGTCATAGATCATTCCCCAAGTTAACCCGAGCCAACACCTTTACCCCTCACTCCCGTCAGTGAACTTGTTTGATGAAATTTGGAACAACAGTTAATCTGTTTTGTCACACTCTGTGTTCCATCTGGAGACCCCCAACCTCATAAATGAGTTATTATATTTGCATTCATTAAGATTTGCACTTTGTGGTATGAAATTCCATGCACTTTGACCAAAGCAGGGTATCTTGGATCCTACAGAGGAGTTTAACTTCAGGAAAAGTCCCCTGTTTCCCTATTGGACCCCCTGCCTGCCCCGGGAACCCTGTTGTTCTGTTGCGGTTCTGGCCATTTCTGGGTTCTGCTTTTTCCAGAATACCACAGAACTGGAACCAGCCCCCGTGCCTCCTCTTCAGATGAGCCCTGGTCAGCAGTGTGCCCTGGAGGACTTGGGCTCGGCCCTGGTCTTCACTGCTGCTTGATGAGATGGTAGTTTTCACTGCTGGATAAATTCAACATAAGGATCTACCTCTGCTTTGTTTCAGTCACCTACTGAAGGACATGTCGGTTGGGTTGCTTCCAGTGTGTTGTTATTGTAAATAAAGCTGCTACGAATATTCAGGTATAGGGATTGGGTGGGAGCCTCTGTTCAAATCAGCCTGTGTAACATGTGGGAGCATGGTGCGGCTGGGTCACACAGGAAGACTGTGTTCAGCTCTGTGGGAATCTTCCCGATGGCCCTCTGTAGTAGCTGGGCCACTTTGCATTCTAACCAGCAGTGCAGGTCACTTGTCGCCCTGCCTGGTCCCAGTGCCTGGCATCGTCAATGTCTTAGATTTCAGCCGTCAGAATGGACGTAGCATGCTGTTGCTCTGTTTGAACCCAGCATGTCCCATGATGAGCAGCTTTTCAGAGGTCTATTTGCTATCTGTATATCTTCTTTAGTGATGTCTTGGTTCCTATGTTTTGCACATTTTTAATTGGGTTGTTTTTCATTCTTGACTTTTAAGTGTTCTTTATATACATTGGATGAAATTCTTTATCAGATGTCCTGCAAATGTTTTATCTCAGCCTGTGTCTTCTATTTTGATTTCCTTTGCATGTCTTTCCTAGAGCAGAAATTATTATTTTTTATTTCAATTTATTTTTTTTTCTTTTGTGGATCATGCAGGTGCATTTGATTGAAAAAGAATCGTCACCACCTCCAGGCTATATAGATTTTGCAGCCATGTGTTCCTCTAGATATTTCGGAGCTCATGTCTTGTATTTAAGTTTATGGTCCACTAGGATTTCAGTTTTGTGAGGTGTAAGGTCTGTGCTAGAGGGAAACACAGTCTTCCCAGAATCATTAGGGGGTACCCATTCCCACCGAATGGCCACTGTTGCTTCGCACAGCACCCAGCACTCTGCCACTCTGGCTGGGTGTTTGCTCTGGACCACTGCAGTGCACACTGCGCTGTCTCCATCCCTGTGGATCGTGTGTATGAAGCAGGTGCGCTGTTCCTCCAGCTCCATGTGCTTGGAATTTGGAGTGGAAGCACCATGTAGTCAAACCTTTGTCCAACTCCTAACACCTCTGAAATCTTTACTAAACTTGACTCAACTTTGGGTTTCTCGTTTGTGAAATAGCACTCATAATAAAAAACAACTGCTGAGGCTGGAGAAAAATACATGAAGAGTGTTAGCACAGCACATGCCTCTTGACCCCTGAACGTGTTGGTTATCATGGTTTCTGCTCAGTTAACAGCACTGAGATCAACAGGTAAGCGCGCTCCCCTGAGTGGTTCTCAGCTGTCTTATCTTGTGGCTCCTGGACATTTGGCAAAACCTGGAGACATTTGTGGCTCTCACAGCCATGGGCACAGGATGCCACTGGCATCTAGTGGGTAGAGGATGGGAACACCAATCAACATCTGGCAGAGCACAGGAGGGACCGGCACAAAGAACTATCAGCTTCGCCTGGCAGGAGGGATGAGGTGAGAAACTGAGCTCTGAGGCAAGCTTGGGCTCTGGGCACCGCTGCTTTGCAAACAGATGTCACCCTCCAGTCACCGTTAAATCCTTGTTATTCATCCCAAGGAACGTGTTGGATAAAGGGATTCATTTTGCTCATTTCTGAACCCATCACAGATGTCACCAGCAAATAAAAATATATAACTCATATGCTGGAAATCAGTTTGTAAGGAAATGTTAGTAGAGGTCTTAACATCTTTATTACATTGTTGTGTCCTGAATTCACAATTCACAGGTGCACTCTTTGTTTGAACTAAGTATACCAAATGTGGTATTGCATGCAATCATTCTCCATCATTTATTTATTGGATAAATAATGAAATGTGCAACTTTACATAAGAAAATTATTTTTCTTCAGTCATATTTAACATATACACACACCAATCTCTGTTTTTATATACATTCATGTGCACACAGCTCTCCTTTCTTGAAGTGATGTTGAATTCAAATAGACTGTAATGGTCAAATACTGTCCAATGCAACTATATTTTAAAATCAAAGAAAACAGGAAAGAATTGTGCAGCCTGCGTATCCTCAATTGTCTGCATATCTCAGTTGTACAAATCAGCGAAAAAGAGACGCACTTAACCTCACTCTTTATTAGTTCTTGAGAAACTTAATTTAAAGAAAGAATCAAAACTGAGTTGCCTGTTTCCTGTTGGGCTCTTGAGGAGAGGCTGGCTGGCCTGGGCGACAACCTGCAGCGGGTGGCCCCCTGCAGACCTCCTGGTGACTCTCCACCACCTCAGGAGGCGCTGCTGATGTTTTCTTATGCAAGATACAGATCCCCAGGGAGTTGGTGCAGCACAGGGCATGAGGAGAGCATCGGGGACAGAAAGAGCGTTCTCAAAGTGCTTGAAGATCAAGAGGAGTAACTGAGCCAGTCACACGTCCAGACCATGGGAACATACATATTGCATATGATCAAAAATTCAACTCAAGGGTATTTAGCATTTAACCCAGAGATTCCAAGAGCAAAAATCCTTTTGGTGTTGATTCTTGGAATAATGTACCTCTTGAGTCCCACAATATCCTTAATCTCCACATTTCCAGTACACAAACAAGGAACCAAAGACAAGGTTTCTGCTAGGTGCTGTCATATGCACCTGTAGCTCCAGAGACTCAGGAGGCTAAGACTCAAGAGGCTCGCAGGTTCAAGGCCAGCCTGAGCAACTCAACAAGATCTTAAGCCACTTAGCAAGGGCCTGTCTCGCAAAAGTACAACAACAACTATATATATATATATATATATATATATATATATATATATATATATATATATATATAATAAAAACGTCTAGTGATGCAGCTCAATGTTAAAGCCCCTGGTTTCAATCTCTAGCATCAAACAACAAAAAAGAAAACAAGACAAAAAACAAGGTTTCACTGATGAAAAGTGTTGGAGCGGTTGGTCAGCCCACCTTCTGGCTCCTGAGCTGGACCATGGGAGTTTCATCTTATCTCAGGAGAGTAGGACTTCCCAAATTGTTTTTCTAGAAAGGAGCCAACACAATGGGGTTTGAACCATTTAAGGCAGTGTCTACCTTCCTACCTCCCTCCAAACCGAGAGCTTGGGGCTGGGGCTGGGACTGGGGACTAGTGGTACAGCGCTTACCTAGCATGTGTGAGGCCCTGGGTTCGAGTCTCAGCACCGCATATGAATAAATAAAATAAAGGTCCATCAACAACTAATAAAAATATTTAAAAACAAAACAGATGGTTTGTTCTGTGCAACTGGCTGAGGCAGGTCCCTTGGATTGTCCCCTACCCCTCCGTACCCTTTGTGCCCACCTACTATTTGGGTAGCTTATTTGCTCTCAAAAAGTACTCCTTTGTTTCCACGGGTGTGAAGTCTGCACAGCAGTACAGTGAAGCCGTTGCTTCTGGACCTGGGCCACACCTGGACGTCTGCAGGCAGCACACAGCCAAGCCACAGATCTGAGGGGACAGAAAGTCTCAGGCCTCAGGTGTCAAAGGACACAGGCCCTGCCCACTGCTATGGACCAGCAGGGTGAGTGCAGAAGCCTGTCAACCTGAAGGCAAATGCCGACTTGTTTTCCAACTCTCCTTTAGAAAATGTCATGGTGTTGGGTTTTGAACCCAGAGAAGTGGATTTGGGGCCTGACTCCATTATTTGGGGTACACGAGGCAGAGGCTTCTCTGAGCTTCGCATCCTCATCTTAGGAAGGGGGTGGGCTTGCCTTCGCGTCCTGGCTGTCTCCGAGGACAATCATACCTGGGATAGCTTCCTCTCCATAAACCAGGACCGAATCTCTTTTCTCATTTCTAACTTTGTTGATTTGGTTCTTCTCTCTCTCTCTTTGGTTAGTTTAGCTAGGGGGTTTATCAGTTAGGGTTTCTCTCTTCAGAAAACCAATTCTGAGCCTGTTCCTACCTATGATAAGAAAGCAGGTGAGCTGTGGGGCCTGACCCCTGAGCCCACTCTGCACAGCATGACTGGCACGGAAGTCATGGGGTCCCTCCAGGCCTCGGGGGTGAGTTGTGGAGAGCACTGTCCCTTCTCCAGCACTTGTTCTGACTGTTATGCTGGCCTTGGATGGAGGCCAGGCACTTGGTGAGCTTCCAGAGAGTGTAAATTAGTGTGTTGCTTTGATTTGTGAGAGGGCTACTGTGGAAAAGGGGGACGTTTCCCTCCCCACGTGGCCAATTTGAATTCCACTTGGAGAATCCCAGCATTATTTAGCAAAGATGGGCCAGCCACCCTCTCTCCTCCCCTGGCCCCCTTGCGCCCTCTGAGGCTCACACCTCCCTGGTTTAGCGACCCTGCAGTAGAGTCTGATGAAGCCCCTTGATTCTCAGAATACTAATGAAGAGAGAATTTTCACTCCTCAGAAATGCACATTCATTGGTGGAATTTGGAGAAAGATACTTTGTGTCCCTCAGAAATATCTCCATATTTTAAGGTCAAGCTACAGAAGTCGCAGAGTCAGCAGACACCACGGTAATTGTGAGCTACTCGGACGGTATGGAGGTCTAGGGTACGCCTCTTTTTCGCTCAGTGGGCTCTATGTGCAGCAAAGGTTTGATTCCACTAAATATTTATTAGTTAACACATTATCCTGCCCAGAAGGACCTTGCCATACTTTTACATGGTTCTGGTGTCTACTAAAAACAAACTCAAATTTGGAAGTTTGAAAGAAAATATGTAGGTCTTGGATTCATTCACAAATTAAAAGATACCTTGATTTAAAAACTCAGATTTTGAAAAGTAGAGGGAACTGTGACCACGCACAGAGCAGGCCCAGCGGCCTGCTGAGGGGCAGAGCCGCCCCCCACCCCCCGCGCCTGCCAGGTAGGTGGAACTGTGACCACGGACAGAAAAGGCCCAGGGGCCCGCGGTGGGACAGAGCTTCCAATCACTCCTGCAAGGTAGGCGGGCCTGCGACCCACCGGCAGAAGAGGAGCAGCGGCCTGCTGAGAGGCTGAGCCGCCCCCTCCCCCTGCACCGGCAAGGTAGAGGGAACTGTGACCACGCACAGAGCAGGCCCAGCGGCCTGCTGAGGGGCAGAGCCTCCCCCAACCGCCCGCGCCTGCCAGGTAGGGGAACTGTGACCACGGACAGAAAAGGCCCAGTGGTCCGCGGCGGGACAGAGCTTCCAATAACTCCTGCAAGGTAGGCGGGCCTGCGACCCACCGGCAGAAGAGGAGCAGCGACCTGCTGAGAGGCAGAGCCGCCCACTCCCCCTGCACCGGCAAGGTAGAGGGAACTGTGACCACGCACAGAGCAGGCCCAGCGGCCTGCTGAGGGGCAGAGCCGCCCCCCACCCCCCGCGCCTGCCAGGTGACCACCGACAGAAAAGGCCCAGTGGCCCGCGGTGGGACAGAGCTTCCAATCACTCCTGCAAGGTAGGCGGGCCTGCGACCCACCAGCAGAAGAGGAGCAGCGGCCTGCTGAGAGGCTGAGCCGCCCCCTCCCCCTGCGCCGGCAAAGTAGAGGGAACTGTGACCACGCACAGAGCAGGCCCAGCGGCCTGCTGAGGGGCAGAGCCACCCCCCACCCCCCGCGCCTGCCAGGTAGGTGGAACTGTGACCACGATTAGAAAAGGCCCAGTGGCCTGCGGCGGGACAGAGCTTCCAATCACTCCTGCAAGGTAGGCGGGCCTGCGACCCACCGGCAGAAGAGGAGCAGCGGCCTGCTGAGAGGCAGAGCCGCCCCCTCCCCCCAGCGCCTGCAAGGTAGACGGAAATGTGACCACCATCAGAACAGGCCAGACCTGCAACCGACAGACAGAACAGGCCCAGTGGCCTGAGGAAGGGTAGAGCCGCCCCCCCCCCCGCGCCTGCAAGGTAGGCGCACCTGCGACCCACTGGCAGTACAGCCCCAGAGGCCTGCAGAGGGGCAGTGCCGCTGCCTGCACCTGCAAAGTAGACAGAACTGTGACCACCGACAGAACAAGCCTAGCGGCCCGCAGAGGAACAGAGCCGCCGCCCACGCCTGCGAGGGAGACTTTGCAACTATACAAGACCAATATAAATATATAGGGGGAAAATTCAATAGCACAACAGTTTCACCAAGTAGAAAGGAACGCGAACAGTATGAAGAGACAAGGAAAGAAAGGACCACAAGCATTGCAGGTCAACTCAACGTTAGAAGAGGTAATAGCTGCAGCAGATGGAATGTCAGATAAAGAATTCAGGATATACATGCTTCAGATGATCTGGAGTCTCAAGGAAGACATCAGACAGCAAAATCAGACAATGAAAGATCACTTCAACAATGAATTACATAAACAAATCCAAGAAGCAAAAGATCAACTATACAGGGAAATAGAGGTTATAAAAAACAAACAAACAGAAATCCTAGAAATGCAGGAAGCAATAAGCCAACTTAAAAACTCAATTGAGAATACTACCAGCAGAGTAGAACACTTAGAAGACAGAACATCAGACAATGAAGATAAAGTATTTCAACTTGAAGAGAACATAGACAGCTCAGCAAGACTGTTAAGAAACCATGAGCAGAACATCCAAGAAATATGGGATAACATCAAGAGACCAAATTTAAGAGTCATTGGGATACAGGAAGGGACAGAGTTTCAAACCAAAGGAATGAGCAATCTATTCAATGAAATAATACGAGAAAACTTCCCAGACTTGAAGAATGAGACAGAACCCCAAATCCTAGAAGCCTACAGGACGCCGAATGTGCAAAATCATAAGAGACCCACACCTAGACACATTATAATGAAGATGCCCAACATACAGAATAAGGAGAGAATTTTAAAAGCTACAAGAGAAAGGAAGCAGATCACATTTAGGGGTAAGCCAATCAGGATAACAGCAGATCTTTCAACACAGACTCTGAAAGCTAGAAGATCCTGGAATAACATATTTCAAACACTGAAAGAAAATGGGTTCCAACCAAGAATTGTGTTTCCAGCGAAATTAAGCTTCAGGATGGAAGATGAAATTAAAACCTTCCATGATAAACAAAAGTTAAAAGAATTTGCAGCTAGAAAACCATCTCTTCAAAACATCCTTGGCAAAACATTACAGGAAGAGGAAATGGAAAATAACAATGAAAACCAACAGTGGGAGGTAGGACACTAAAGGGGGGAAAATAATCAAAGAGGAAAACAAAGCATGTTTAGTAACATAAATAAACAAATATGGCTGGAAGAACAACCCATATCTCAATAATAACCCTAAATGTTAATGGCTTAAACTCACCAATCAAGAGACACAGGCTAGTAGAATGGATCACAAAACAAGACCCAACAATATGCTGCCTACAGGAGACGCATTTGATAGGAAAAGACATACATAGGCTGAAGGTGAAAGGTTGGGAAAAATCATATCACTCATATGGACTTCGGAAACAAGCAGGAGTATCCATACTCATATCAAATAAAATAGATTTCAAGCCAAAGTTAATCAAAAGGGATAAAGAGGGACACTACATACTGCTCAAGGGAACCATACACCAACAAGACATAACAATCATAAATATATATGCCCCAAACAATGGTGCAGCTATGTTCATCAAACAAACTCTTCTCAAGTTCAAGAGTCTAATAGACCACCATACAATAATCATGGGAGACTTCAACACACCTCTATCACCACTGGACAGATCTTCCAAACAAAAGTTGAATAAGGAAACTATAGAACTCAATAACACAATTAATAACCTAGACTTAATTGACATATATAGAATATACCACCCAACATCAAGCAGTTACACTTTTTTCTCAGCAGCACATGGATCCTTCTCAAAAATAGATCATATATTATGTCACAGGGAAACTCTTAGGCAATATAAAGGAGTAGAGATAATACCATGCATCCTATCTGATCATAATGGAATGGAACTGAAAATCAATGATAAAAGAAGGAAGGGAAAAGAATACATCACTTGGAGAATGAACAATAGGTTACTGAATGATCAATGGGTTATAGAAGACATCAAGGAAGAAATTAAAAAATTCTTAGAGATTAATGAAAACACAGACACAACATATCGGAATCTATGGGACACATTGAAAGCAGTTCTAAGAGGAAAATTCATTGCTTGGAGTTCATTCCTTAAAAAAAGAAAAAACCAACAAATAAATGATCTCATACTTCATCTCAAAATCCTAGAAAAAGAAGAGCAAAACAACAGCAAAAGAAGTAGAAGGCAAGAAATAATTAAAATCAGAGCTGAAATTAATGAAATCGAAACAAAAGAAACAATTGAAAAAATTGACAAAACTAAAAGTTGGTTCTTTGAAAAAATAAACAAAATCGACAGACCCTTAGCCATGCTAGCGAAGAGAAGAAGAGAGAGAACTCAAATTACTAACATACGGGATGAAAGAGGCAATATCACAACAGACACTTCAGAAATACAGAAGATAATCAAAAATTATTTTGAATCCTTATACTCCAATAAATTAGAAGATAGTGAAGGCATAGATAAATTTCTTAAGTCATATGATCTGCCCAGATTGAGTCAGGAGGATATAGACAACCTAAACAGACCAATATCAATTGAGGAAATAGAAGAAACCATCAAAAGACTACCAACTAAGAAAAGCCCAGGACCGGATGGGTATACAGCAGAGTTTTACAAAACCTTTAAAGAGGAACTAATACCAATACTTTTCAAGCTACTTCGGGAAATAGAAAAAGAGGGAGAACTTCCAAATTCATTCTACGAGGCCAACATCACCCTGATACCTAAACCAGACAAAGACACTTCAAAGAAAGAAAACTACAGACCAGTATCTCTAATGAACCTAGATGCAAAAATCCTCAATAAAATTCTGGCCACTCGGATACAAAAACTTATCAAAAAAATTGTGCACCATGATCAAGTAGGATTCATCCCTGGGATGCAAGGCTGGTTCAATATACGGAAATCAATAAATGTTATTCACCACATCAATAGATTTAAAAATAAGAATCATATGATCATCTTGATAGATGCGGAAAAAGCATTCGACAAAGTACAGCATCCCTTTATGTTCAAAACTCTAGAAAAACTAGGGATAACAGGAACATACCTCAATATTGTAAAAGCAATCTATGCTAAGCCTCAGGCTAGCATCATTCTGAATGGGGAAAAATTGAAGGCATTCCCTCTAAAATCTGGAACAAGACAGGGATGCCCTCTCTCACCACTTCTGTTCAACATAGTTCTTGAAACACTGGCCAGAGCAATTAGACAGACGAAAGAAATTAAAGGCATCAAAATAGGAAAAGAAGAACTTAAATTATCACTATTTGCAGATGACATGATTCTATACCTAGCAGACCCAAAAGGGTCTACAAAGAAACTATTAGAGCTAATAAATGAATTCAGCAAAGTGGCAGGATATAAAATCAACACGCATAAATCAAAGGCATTCCTGTATATCAGCGACAAAGCCTCTGAAATGGAAATGAGGACAACCACTCCATTCACAATATCTTCAAAAAAAATAAAATACTTGGGAATCAACCTAACAAAAGAGGTGAAAGACTTATACAATGAAAACTACAGAACCCTAAAGAGAGAAATAGAAGAAGATCTTAGAAGATGGAAAAATATACCCTGTTCATGGATAGGCAGAACTAACATCATCAAAATGGTGATATTACCAAAAGTTCTCTATAGGTTTAATGCAATGCCAATCAAAATCCCAACGGCATTTCTTGTAGAAATAGAGAAAGCAATCATGAAATTCATATGGAAAAACAAAAGACCCAGAATAGCAAAAACAATGCTAAGCAGGAAGTGTGAATCAGGCGGTATAGCGATACCAGACTTCAAACTATACTACAGAGCAATAGTAACAAAAACAGCATGGTACTGGTACCAAAACAGGCGGGTGGACCAATGGTACAGAATAGAGGACACAGAAACCAATCCACAAAACTACAACTACCTTATATTTGATAAAGGGGCTAAAAGCATGCAATGGAGGAAGGATAGCATCTTCAACAAATGGTGCTGGGAAAACTGGAAATCCATATGCAACAAAATGAAACTGAATCCCTTTCTCTCGCCATGCACAAAAGTGAATTCAAAATGGATCAAGGAGCTTGATATCAAATCAGAGACACGCCGTCTGATAGAAGAAAAAGTTGGCTACGATCTACATACTGTGGGGTCGGGCTCCAAATTCCTCAGTAGGACACCCATAGCACAAAAGTTAATAACTAGAATCAACAAATGGGACTTACTCAAACTAAAAAGTTTTTTCTCAGCAAAAGATACAATAAGAGAGGTAAATAGAGAGCCTACATCCTGGGAACAAATCTTTACTCCTCACACTTCAGATAGAGCCCTAATATCCAGAGTATACAAAGAACTCAAAAAATTAGACAATAAGAGAACAAACAACCCAATCAACAAATGGGCCAAGGACCTGAACAGACACTTCTCAGAGGAGGACATACAATCAATCAACAAGTACATGAAAAAATGCTCACCATCTCTAGCAGTCAGAGAAATGCAAATCAAAACCACCCTAAGATACCATCTCACTCCAGTTAGATTGGCAGCCATTATGAAGTCAAACAACAACAAGTGCTGGCGAGGATGTGGGGAAAAGGGTACACTTGTACATTGCTGGTGGGACTGCAAATTGGTGCAGCCAATTTGGAAAGCAGTATGGAGATTTCTTGGAAAGCTGGGAATGGAGCCACCATTTGACCCAGCTATTCCCCTTCTCGGTCTATTCCCTAAAGACCTAAAAAGAGCATGCTACAGGGACACTGCTACATCGATGTTCATAGCAGCACAATTCACAATAGCTAGACTGTGGAACCAACCTAGATGCCCTTCAATGGATGAATGGATAAAAAAATGTGTCATTTATACACAATGGAGTATTACTCTGCATTAAAAAATGACAAAATCATAGAATTTACAGGGAAATGGATGGCATTAGAGCAGATTATGCTAAGTGAAGCTAGCCAATCCCTAAAAAACAAATGCCAAATGTCTTCTTTGATATAAGGAGAGTAACTAAGAACAGAGTAGGGTCGAAGAGCATGAGAAGAAGATTAACATTAAACAGGGATGAGAGGTGGGAGGGAAAGGGAGAGAGAAGGGAAAATGCATGGAAATGGAAGGAGACCCTCAGAGTTATACAAAAGTACATACAAGAGGAAGTGAGGGGAAGGGGAAAAATAATATAAGGGGGACAAACGAATGTCAGTAGAGGGAGCAGAGAGAGAAGAGGGGAGGGGAGGGGAGGGGAGGGGAGGGGGGATAGTAGAGGATAGGAAAGGCAGCAGAATACAACAGACACTAGTATGGCAATATGTAAATCAATGGATGTGTAACTGATGTGATTCTGCAATCTGTATATGGGGTGAAAATGGGAGCTCATAACCCACTTGAATCAAATTGTGAAATATGATATATCAAGAACTATGTAATGTTTTGAACAGCCAACAATAAAAAATTAAAAAAAAATAAAATAAAAAAAAAAATAAAAACTCAGATTTTTCACTTTGGCACTGTGTGTCCTGATGACAACGTTCTAATACGTGTACCCTGCTCATCTGCTCATCTCATTTTTTGATAAAGTCAATGAATGTACAAGAGGGGCAATAGCGAGGTCACCCTGAAGGTCACAGGGCGGGGCTGTGACAGGAACAGCTGTTCTGCATGCTGTGAGCTTCAGAGGTGCCCAATCTCCTCCCGGGTTTCTCCTGGGTTCGTTTGGATTTGCCGTATTATTTGGGGGTTTTGTAAGTATGTCGTGTATGTCGTGGGCTCGGGTCTACTTGCACACAGGCACGTTTGTCACCTTTCTAGGAGGAAATTGAATGTTGTGCATTTCCGTTTTATAAATTTGCTCAAAACAATTGACGAATTTTCTTTTTCATCATTTTCATTTACTAAAATGTAATGTTTTACATAATTCTGAAAATATATTGTAGTGAAAATGTTATGAATTTGCATTGTAAGATATAGAATAAAGATTTCCTAACACCAGAAATTCATGTGTGTGTATGTTTGTGTGTGTGTGTGTGTGTATATATATATATATATAAACCTGTATTTATATAGGTAAGGACACATGTAAACACACTGATTATAACTGACTTTATCTTTTATCATTTTTCACAATTATGTATGCATTGAAGAAAAATCGTGTATATCTGCCAATACTTTAAATTCATCATGCTTATTATATCGATATAAATACATTTGAAAGACATCTTATGCTTACACAGATACACAGATGCATATTTCACAGTTTATATTGTACACACATGAACAAGTTCCATAAGAACACAATTATGTGTATTCACACATCATTTATTCGAAAGCTCTGGAGGATGTTGTTCATCTCATTAATAAATTTTTCTGATCATTGAGCCTTAATATTTCAAGGCATAAGAGTTTAATTTTAAATATCTGCAAGGAAATTTTTTTTCTGTGGGTTAATCCCTTGGGTTTGTGGGAAGGTAACATTGAGTGTGATACTGGTGAAGAAAACTAGGAATGTGGCTGTAGACTGAGCTGGCACGCTGCACTCCCCACACACACTGACCCTAGAAAACCCCTCTCCCTTGGTCAACTGGTCTCGGTCACATATTACTGTGGAGCAAAGTGAAATTTGGCAAACTTCAGTAACCAGATTCAAGCCATCAAGCCAAGCAGCAGGTGAGCGCTGTGTCTGCCTTGCTCAGAAGGCTGCGGTCTCCCCAGGGCTGTCTTCTCACCTCCTGGGCATCCTTGCACCAGCACCCATGGCTCCCTGAGGCTACTGCACCCACAGGTGGCTCCCACCTGCTTGTCAGTTCTTCCTCTGATACTGAGACACCTGCTGTGAAGTCCCCAGGAGGCACAGCTTCCGGTGTTCATGCCAGGTCTTCCTGGAGGGCCTTGGTGCTGTGAAGTAGAAGGTGGGCGCCCTGGCTCGTATGCATGCTGAGTGTGTTCCCCAGGGTTCTGGGTGGGAGCTTGTCCTCGTGGCCAGTGCTGAGACACAGTGGGCCTGGAAAAGGTAGTGCCGGTGGGCGGTCCTGAGATCACTGCCGGAGGTGCTCTGGGGAAGGATTACCGGAGCTCTCCAGGACCTGGAGCTAGCAAGACAGTGTTGTTGTAAGGCTGAGCTGCCCTCACTCCGTCTCTGGCTTCCTGCTTGGCGCTGCAGTGTCTTCCTCTCACACACCGTCCTGCCATCCACCATGAGGTCGGCACCAGAATCAAGATACTGCTGTAAACCTGCCCTTGAATTTCCAGAAGTGGGAGCTAAATTGACCTCTTTCCTTAGTAAGTTACCCCTCTTAAAGTATGCCATCACAGTGACCAAAATAGACTAGGACAGTGTGTTTGATAAACACTGAGGCTGAGAGCCTACGCAAAGCACCAGAGAAAATCATGTGTGATAAATGTGAAACTTTCACATCATTGAGCCTTAATATTTCAAACATTACTAGAGGCACACATTGGTTCCTTCTTTCTGCTTTTATTTCTTTCAAGCCTATTTTATGTCAGATTTTGTTTATCTAGCAATGAACTTCTGGGAAGGATGCTTGGGCTGTAAGGTTTAGCTGTGTGGATATTCACTTGCTAGCCATGTTTTACTGAACCAAACATCTAGAAGGAAATACAAGCCACGAATGATGCAAACACCCCAAAGAATGAACAAGTTCAAGTGATTCACTAACACTGTAGGTCAGTTGGAGATCTTCAGAATACATTTGCTTGCCAGCTGCAGCCCCAGTTTCAGGCCTTCCAGAGGGAAAGCATGGTCACCAGGGCAGTGGACTTTGCCCTTGGACTTCCTGTTCTAAGGTCTATGTGAAAATGGCTATGAAGACTGTGCAGACGTTGTCCACCTGCTTCTATAACCAGCTCAAATTTCTCTTAAGTTGCATGAGAAGAAAATCAGATCTCTGCCGTCTTTGTAGATGTAATTGCAATAGAAAGGTCAGAGGAAAGAGAAACAAAGTCATTCCTCAAAGTATGAGGATCGAGTAGATTACAAAAGAAAACTAGCTCAAGTTCAAGTGTTGATGGGAAAAGCTCGGCAGCTTTGACAGCAGACCTTGGGCGGGACTGGGAGCACAGCCTTCCATGCAACATGGAAGAGAAACAGGACTTCAGAGCTCAGGGTAGGAAGGCACCCACCACCCAACCTCACTTGAGTTAAAGGTGGAATCTAGACGTGCAGTCAAATAGCTGAGCATGGGGAGTGGTGACACCAAGGTCTCCTGCTTCCTCTTGCAAGAATTTTAGTTTTTGGAAACAAGCATTGAAGCCCTTGACCAATACATATACTAAAATATAAAAAGAGACACATAATTCATCCTGATCTCATTGCTAATTCTAAAATGCTTTTTCATTGTCAACATTTGTTCTGGCTAAAGGATAACATTTTATAAATGACTAAAAAAGAAAAGAAGGATTTGCCCAGTTGCGTGAAAACATGTCCTAGAACCTAACTCCACGTCTACTTTCATTATCAGCCCCGAAAGCAATCCCAGAATCCTAAGCACAGGGGGAAGACGGTACTGCATGGTGTTCTTGTTCTGCTTTGCTTTGCTCTTTGCTTCACCCAGTCCTTTGGGGCCTCTGAGCCCTCTCACCTACACCAGCGCCAGTTCAGGTGCTCCCTGGGACGGCAGGAAGGCAGCCAGGCCACCTTCCCAGGGGTCTTCAGCCTCATGATGGCATCAAATGCTCATTCCTCCCTTTCTCCAGTTCACAGCTGTGAAGTGACATTGCAGGGCTGTTGTGTCACTGATGGGGGCCATCAGATTCTGCACCAGAGATGACAAACCCTAGCAGGCACCACAGAGGGAGAGGATCACCCCACCCTGCCTTCCCTGCCTGCCCCCTTCCTGCAGGGCAAGTGTCAGCCCCTGGCCTGATGCACTTGTGACAGGGTCCATTCTGCTCTGCAACCCCCTGACCTGTGCCCCTCACTGCATGTCCTCACCTGGGCCACCAAGCTTCCCATTTGCTGAGCTCTCTCAAGGCTCTCTTGCTGTAGCCATTATGGATGCATCAAAAGAAATCTTAGTGGGAGTATAATTTTTCTATACTTAGGATCACTTTTCTTTGTATCTCTAGGCTTTGGCCAAATATTTGTGTTTTTCTTTTTTCTCCATAAAATGAGTGATTTCTTGAGAGGTCCTGTGCTATGCATGTAAATATTTGACTGTGTAGTGGATTATTCAACAATCTGAGGGCACAATGGCCCTCACTCTCCACTAAATGAACCAGCAGCACATCTTGCGTAGGAAACCTCAGTCCTAAAATTTACCATCTGGAACTTTATTTTTCTTATACATTTTGTCAAAAAATGGAAGACTATGGGCACATATCCCCAGGAATGAGGCCTATGGGTTCAGCTGGAGTGCCTGGCTGGCGGAGGGCCATCAGAGCTTCGCCTCTAAGCACACAACAGATCCTTGGCTGCGAGGGACAGAGGGAGGGCAGACAGAGGCTGCTTATCAACATGCCTGGAATCTGAGTTAGGCAGGATGAGCCGGACTGGAGCCTGCAGAGAACATGGTGCCTGTGGATAACTGAGCTGTGATGTCCATTTTAGTAAAGTTCAGAGGGGCGACATCATGGTAAGTAGAAAATAAAAACATAAATAGTAATCTTTGAATCCTATAACTACCTTTGGACAAGTGTGCTGACCTGGCAAAGCCTTGCCCTCACCTGCAATATGGAAATACACCTGATACTTGCTGCATTAAGTTGTTGTAAGGCCACAATAAAATTATCATGCAAATTGCTCAGCATGGATAAAACAAAAGACAAATCATTAGTAATTTTATTAACTACTCTGTTTGATCTCATCAAAATGAGAAATGCGCGGAAGTTGTTGCATTGCTATTTCTTGTTTTATCTGATATCTAAAACTGCTCTTTAGCATTTAAACTATTCTGGTTTTCCCCATTTTCCAGATTTTCATTAAAAAATAATACTATCCAGTGCCTACCTAATACTGATAGTTTGTTAATTTATTAACACTAATGAGGATGTGGCCAAAGTTGGAGATTTGGAATTGGAGTTGAATCAATGATTCATTGTTATAAGATACAGAATTACTTAGGCAACATTAATTTGGGGGAATGTGACCTGAAGGTCCCCTGGAAGGCAGGCATGTCCAGGGGACTCTCAGAGAAGACAGTGCAGGGCTCTGAACCTCTGAGGATACTAACACCATGGTCCAGGAAGGATAGACAAGGTGCTAAAAGTCATGTTGTGGTTAACAGCAGAGACCAGACCCAGGGACATTCTGATGCTGTTTGCTAACTTTGGGGAGCCCCAATTTTGGCACGGGATCTTTCACATTAGTTTTAATGAACACTTACATTCTCCCATGTATCTTTGGTTCTGAACGACTGATTCATCGGCTTTGACACCCACACAAGAAGAGGCTGTGCTCTGGCTGATCTCCCCTTTGGACTGGACACACCTAGTTTTCACCTTCCCAGTTAACAAGTTGCCCAAAGTGTTCACATCACTGATTCATAGATCAAACATGTGGTGCACACACGAAGGACCTACCCCGAGCTGCCCAGGCAGCAGATTCCCGGGGCCTGATTTCCACGTCCCATTGGCCACACCAGCACAGTGCCATGAACGTGCCTGGGAAACATTTCCTTTTATAACATTTAGCATCAAGGACACTTTGGCAATGTCCTGCTTTGAGAACTGCTTGGGGGAGTGTCTCCAAGTTCCGTTTGACTTTCCTGGGACATTTTCAGAGTTTTGGATCAATTTTATTTATACACAGCTATTGTCTGCTTTAATTAGTTAAAAACTTTGAAGTCAAAGCTCAAGAAAATGGTTGGAAGACGGATATAGAAAAATAGTGTACCTCCATTTTCAAAAAGTTTACATGAACTTCTCGATATATACCTTGCAGATTTTAACCTAAAAGGACTTGGTTACTCCTTTACTAAGACACGGAGCTACCTGAATGCACTGTGCTGCAAGGTATATGAGGGTCACTGACCCTGTGTATGTGCTCTTCCACAAAACTCTCTGCCTTTCAAGTGGCCCATGTGACACTGGGCCCAGGTCTCACCTGCTTCTTCTTTCTCCTCTGGCCAGTGCTGAAGGGTGAAGTTCATGGATCCCAGCCTCACTATCCTGGGTCTCTCACGAGGCTGTGGCCATTCATCTAACATTCATTGCTCATTTTGCCTCTGTCTCCCACCCTGAAATGGGTTTTAGTTGTTCTACCCTGGCCCAATAAAATCACGTGCCCCACAAGATGGTTGTGGACATAAAACAAGATGTGGGCTTTTGCCACGTCTGGTAAGGATCGTTCTTTCAAAAAGTTGATTCTTGTCTCATCCTCTTCTCCTTATAACACTTCAACACTGAAGTTTAGGCAAATCAATTTTTTTTTCTGTGACTATTTAATATGTTGAGTTTTTTTTTTAAATATTTGGCTCAATTTTATTATATTAAGCATAGTCTTATTAAAGCGAATATAGCTCCTGGGGTGTTTGAAGAGACACGTTGACCTTGGGGAACGCCGTGGGTGCAGCAGGAGCCTGCAGCGGTTCTCAGCTCACACTTCTGCTGAAGTGTCCTAGGAACCCTGCTGTCCATTGAGTGGGTCAGTGGCAAGATGGACATTCAGTTCTCTGTGGGACTTCTATACTGATTTAACCCCTTAAATATTAGAAAGCAAGTATATCCGAATACATTTGGTCAAAAACTAAAGTTTAGTTTAAGAACTAAAACATAAAGGGGCTGCTTTGGTGTTACCGTGTTGCGATGGTGGAATGGAAGGCCTGAGCAGACTCGGGTGTTCCTGGCTCTGTGTGCATTTGGAGGGATAATGTAATTTATTGAAAGCCAAGAGAAAGCTGTAAGAACGTGTAATCTGTACGTTATTTCACATTACCGTAATAACCATTACCAAGTTTTTAATTTCCTTTATTCAAGCCAGTCAGTAAGTTTATCCTTGATAACCCAGGTGTCATTCTTGTTTTGCTTTTAATTCCCACAGTGCCCACCTACTGTATGCCACTCAGAGGGTGAGGTTATTGAGCAAGATGTTCATTTATTCTGTTAGGAATGCACTAACTGTCTTGGCACCATAAATCTCCTTGTTTTCAGAGGTCCAGGCTTTAACCACCACAAGAGCTAGGGACAGAGCTATCTAAACCAGCTGGAAAGTGTTGGAATTCACCTTTAAAAAGTGTTGCTGATTCCAAACCTGAGACAGAAAATAAACACATTACATAGGTTTGTGTACACACATTTTAGAAGCACACATTGTTGTGTAAGAGAAGTCAGAAAAGTACAAACAGCTTCCTTCTCATGCCATAAAAAGAAAAACAAAACAAACACTTTGGCCCAGTGGCGTGTGCCTGTCAACCCAGCAAGACTCAGAAGGCAGGAAAGGGGATGGCAAGTTCAAGACCAGCCTGGGCAACTTAGCAACTTAGGGAGAGTCTGTCTCAAAATCAAATTAAAAAGGAATAGGAATGTGTCTCAGAGATAAAGTGCTCCTGGGTTCAGTCCCCAGCATCAAAGAAAAAAAGAAATCACACACCCCAATCCCCTCCGTGTTGAGACGGAGCAGGGGATCCTGGGAATTGCTACAGGCTGCAGGGCTGGGCAGGAGCAGAATCGCAGGGTCAGAACCAGCGGGCTTCGGTTCTAAGCCCCTTCTCCTTCCAGTCTTCTGCGTCTTTAAGGGAATTTAGAGAAATGGAAGCCATGTTGACGAAGCAGCCAGTAGCCACTCTGCATCTGTCTGCTCTGCGACGCTGGGGTGGGGCTGCCTATCTAGTCACATGACCCAGGGAGGCCCTGGTGTCCCAGGCCAGCTCTCAGATCAGGGAACAGAAGCCTTCTCTGGCCTTTCCAACCTGAGGCTCTCCTCTTCTGAAGTCCCCCACCCCTTAGGGAAACTGGTGTAAGAAGCTTGCTCCACCCCCAAGGATTCCCCCAGCTTTCTTGCCAACCTCCCACCTCTCCCGTGGTCCCCAGCACACCTGGCTTCCAGGAGCACATACTTCTGTAAGAAAGAAATGAGGAGTGTCTCCTTCACATCTCTGTTTGGTGACAGGTTTGCAAATATTTGAGGCAGGTGGAACCATGTTTCATTCACAAGTTGTTTAGCTGACAGAAGCCTCTACTGAAACCAAGGAAGTGTTACCTTAAACCTGTGGGACGTGTGGATAACTCACAAAGCCATCGCTGTGTCCTTTCAAAGGCCACTGTGTACCCATCCCCAGAAGACCATCCAAGCCAGACCTAGGCAGGCTGGGCAGTCTCCTGTCAGGCGCTTTCCCAGGGCCTTGGCTGGCCGACACCTTTAAGAACTCTTTTGAGTTCTGTGCTGCAGTTCACTGAAACTTTATTTACCTTTTGAAAACATTTTTGCCAATTTTGCTCTGCTATTCTTAAGAAGGACCTCCCAAAATAAAGGTGGCCATAAATGACAAGCCATTTAGCTCAACACACAAACACACAGACATGTGTACCCAAAGGTGTCATCTCCTCCAGAGGACTGTCTTGAGAAACTGCAGATACACATTGCCTTCCGTCCTCATTTGTCACTCTTATTTATTTTTTCATTTCCTTCTTGTCAAAAGAGTGTGCAGAACAGAGCTATGTTCAAATTCTAGCTCAGGTTTGCAGCAATTTAGGAAAGTCACTTAGAGTTCCTGAGTCAGGAGGTCTTGTCTGTGGGACAGAGATGGGACCCCAGGAGGAAGAGCACATTCTGAATGGAGGGTGAGCTCCTGAGGGACACCCAGGGGTAAGGGACAGGCCCTTTGCTGCTGCTGAGGGGTGATCAAGAGCCTGCAGTGCTGCCTCCACCTCCGAACTCCTGGGGATGGAAGGGCCTCTTCCGTTTCTGAGCTCCTGCCTCTGTGTCTGGCTCTCCTTGGATCCTGCCTACATTTGCTGCTCCCTGTGACTTTTCTCTATGGATTTAGCTTCCAGCTTCACTGTCTGCTGTCCCCTGGCCCCCCCTGTCCTGCCACAGAGAATCCTGGTAACTCAGAGGAGATCTCTCCTCTTCACATCCCATCCCAACCCCAGTCCCTAAGTCTAGACCAGTCCCTAAGTTCAACCCCAGTCCCTAAGTTCAACCAGCCACATCACACCCTAGGGAAAGGAGGGATTAAGAAGGGCACTTTTGGAAAAGTTTTATTTCTTCATAAAATTTATTTGCACTAATTTATAATCAGATTTATATAATGAGATCTACAAATCCTTGGAGAAATATGTAAATACTAAGTGTTTTATTTATATGTGATTTGTTTAAAATCTTATAGATAAAATTTTAGAGGCTAACACCTTCGAGAGAGTTTGGATGGACCCAGAAGATGCTTAATTTCTCCTTAGAACATTTAAACTGCTTTCAAAGTACAAGTTGTATTGGAAGAAGGAAGGAAGGGAGGGAGGTGGACCCCTGTCCCTCCTTGATGTAGAGCAGTGACAGGGTATTGGCTGGCACATGAAACCTTGTTTCATTTGCTAAAATATGTGGATTTTCAATACCTGTCCTTTTGAAGGTTGTTTTTTAAATTTATCTATTTTCAGGTTGTAAATGCCACAGCAAGCGATTGTGGTTACTAGGACACAATGAAGGTGACCTTCCCTGTGAGCACCAGCTCACAGGACACTCAGGAGATGGCAAGAGGCCTGCTGCAGAACAAAAGCACAGGGTCCCAGCCTGGGGCAGGTCCCAGCCTGGGGCGAGGCCAGAGCTCCGAGTTCCAGAAACAAAGCTGTGTGAATTACAGGTTCATGGTACCACTGGTATCTGGGGACCCTGACAGGGGCAGGCTCAGTGTTCTTGTGACATCAGGGATCAAGAGCACTCATTCATTGGGCTATTGTTATCCCTGCCCCCTCCCCCAAAATAAACCCCGTGAGGCGTTAGGGTCCACACAGAGTGCTTGAATGCCCTTGTCTCTCTACCCACAAAAAGAAGGGACAGGACCTAAATATGGGCATTTGCGCTGCATCCAGAGAAGGTTTTGCTCAGAGAAGGTTTTGAACTGCGCATGACCTGAGGGCTGTGGGCCTCTCCCACCTCGGGAACCCTGGAGGTGGCTGTCACTTGGTCCACTCCTTCCTTCATCCCAGACCCTGCCCTCTGCTCCTCACTGACAGGTTAAAGGAATGGAAGGAGCTCTTGGACCTGGAGTCTGCAACAGCTCAGTTCTTCCAGCTGCTGTCACCACAACCTGAGCCACTTGTGAGCAAAGGCACGTGCTGCTTGTGGGTCCAGAGCCGGGGAGTCCAGGTGCTGCAGGGTCGGTGTCAGGGGCCCGCGTTCTGGTCACAGTGGAGTCCTCATGCCGTGTCTTTGCATGGCAGAGGGGGAGGCTGCTCCCAGTCCCAGGTCTCTGCCCAGCAGTCGGACCTCCAACCCCACCTTCCGCTGTCACAGGAGGGCTTAGGTGTTCAGTGTGGCAATGTTGGAGGGACATAGACATTAACACCAGAGTGTAAATACTCTGAAACTCATTTTATGAAAAAGTCAAAGCTGCTCTCCACTGCAGCCAGACGTTCTTGTTAATCCCATCTAATTCTTCAGTAAATTCCTCTTAAATTTTTGTCATTTGTTTGTTTAGTGAATATTAACAGATTATAAAAAGGTGAATAAGTCATTAGTTAACATTAAAGGAACACATGAAAATATTATTTTAAACATTCTATTTTATTTTGGTATATCCTGATTGCAAGATTCTTGTTGGAGTGGAAAGGTAAAATTGTCCTGGTGCCATAGATTTTCCCAAAGAACATACTTACAGCCCCTCAAGCAACAAATGTGAGTCACTACTTCAAGACTGTGCAGCTGAAAAGTGTTTGGGGGCAGGGTAGTGGTCAGTGCCAGGAGATGCAGCAGAGTTGGCCCGTCAGGGTGAAGGACAGCGGCCTTGGTAGTAGACAAGGTCGATGGTGGGTGGGTGCAGGTACAGAGGAGTCAGAGGAGAGGGAGCTGGTGGGGAAGCCCGGGGAGTCAGGTTCACACCTGTCAGGGAAAGGATAGAAATGACATAAGGCTGCGCTGCAGTCAAGGTCGCGCCACGGGCCTCCAGTGAGGGACCGAGGTGGCCCACTTTGGTGCAAAATAAGAGAGGTTACAGCTTTATTTTTCAGCAGTGGGGTGGGATAAGTGACCTAATGCATGCTTTCTGTCTCCCATCTCTCTGGTTAGACACTCACAGCAGTGCACGTGCCTTCATCAGTGAAGAAAGGAGAACATGCCTTTCATCCTAAATCTCACCTTGTAGCAGTGTAAGATTAACAAATTAGATAAATAAATTGTGTGGTACACAGGAGTTGAAATATTCTATGGAGAAAAAAATAGCTCAGAGTAAAGGGGATAGAGAGGCTAGTGTTTCTTCCTTTTTAAAAAATTTTTTATTAATTTTATTTTTAACACGTGAGAGTGGACTGTATTACAATTCTTATTACACATATATACCACGATTTTTCACATCTCTGTTTGTATATAAGGTATGTTGACACCCAATTCGTGTCTTCACACATGTACTTTGAATAATGATGTTCATCACATTCCACCATCCTTGCTAATCCCCTGCCTCCTCCCTTCCCCTCCCACCCCTGGGAAACAGATGTTCTGTGCTCTTTTTGCCACATACTTGTTGGTACAACACATCTGTCTGCAGGCTGGAGGGACCAGTGTGAGGCAAGGAGGTCTTTGCACGCTTTTCCTCAGAACCATGTCCCTGTCACATGAGAGCTGACTGCAGGCCCCACAGGGTGCACAGAGCGTGTGGTGCAGCATTTGCTGGAGCCCTGGTCAGTCCTGCAGCCCCTGCGAGTTTTCCAAGCTACCTTACACAGGGTATGGAAGGTATGTTAAGGGAACCTCTCTTCTTGCCCTGGACGCAAGACCATGTATTAATATGACCCATCCTTCCCACGTGTGGTCTATTTTAATGTCTAGATAGCATCTCAATTCTATAATATCCTCTTCCTTTTACTCAAAAATTTCACTTTATAAATGCACTTTACCTAACCCCTATCGGCTGGATAGGGCTAACATAGAAACTATAAAAGTGACCATTTGTCTTACAAATGTAAGCCCAGAAAAATTACAAAGTACAAAAAAATTAATTATTTTGAATGTCATATTATGTTACAAAACATGGAAACCACTGTAGATAGTGTGATACTTTCCTATGAGAAAGTCATGGCTAGAATCGTAGCTGTGTTTTCGTGGGTAGTTGACAGGTTTTCTCAAAGTGCCCTTACAGAGGCTGACTTGTCCTGGTTTACAGCAGGGCCTGGCTGGGTCTGCTTTGCTGCATAGAACTTTTATGGTGCACGTGTGTTTGTGTTATGTGTGTGTGATGTGTACTGACGTGTTCTTAATAAAGAACGCAGCACTCTGGTTACTGTGGACGGTGAGTGCGGTGGCCAGGCTGGCTTGCTAAATGACCTGCTCCCAGCCTGTGCCATGTGTCAAGGCTGGGTGGTTTCCCTTCAGGGTGGTGTGAGCTCTTTATATAAAAAGTGTATCAGTCTTCATCTGCTTTAATTAATTAGTCTTCATCTGCTTTGACTAACTTGGTTGGTCTTACGTAAAATTTCATACTTGTGAAAATTCCACTTTTCGGGAATTTCACCTTCCTGTTTCTTCCATGGCTTTTCGTCTTGGCAAGAAGGCCACCCTGCTGTCACTTGAGGAAAACCTTGCAGCAGCTGGGCAAGCCTGCCCTATCCAGCACAGCCACTCTGACAGGGCACTGGCCGGGACATGTCTAGACAGTCTCACAGAATCTACAGCTGGACACAGGGACATCGCCCCACATCAAAAGAACCAACTCCTGGCTTCCTGCCCTGAATGCTGCTGTTGGACGTGCCTAGACTTGATCAGAGGGATGGGAAAGCCAGGTGGGCTAAGGTGATTTGCTCGGACCTGTGACTTCTTAGAGATTTTATCAGACACTAAGGTCATGTCCAGGGAATGCTCTCAGCAGACAGAGAGAAAAGACAGTGAGCTCAAGCCACTGTAATACTTCAGAGCAGTGCTTCCCAAACCTTAAGGTGACTAAGACAAGGTGGGGATCTTGTTGAAACTCAGGTGCTATTTCAGGGTTCTGCATTTCTTACAGTCCTCCATGTGTTTCCAGAGCTGTGGGTACTGGTCCACTCTGAAGAGAGAAGGTAGAAAGATTCATAGAACTCTGGGTTCCAATCGATATTTCACTACTTATTAATTCTGCCCTTAAGCAAGTCGTGTACCCCGTTTAACTCCCAGTCCATCTGTATAATAGGTCAGGGTACCTATCTCCCAGGCAGATGGGAGTGTGCGGAGGAGCCCAAGAAGGCTTTCCCAGTCTCACAATTCCCGTATCCGCAGAACAATTCCTTTGAAACCAGCCAAGTTTCTGTGATCCCTATAACAATATGGGAGTGTTATTTTGTGAAAAGATGACAAAAATAAAACAGTGAAAAGAGAGTGGGAATTTGAATATTCAGGAAGTAGTCTTACTGGTCTAGGCAGCAGACTGTGCGCCCTGCTTACTGGACACTCCTTGAATATCAACAAGGGTGAGCAGGTACAGGTGTGTTGGAATTCGGTATCAGGACACTTGAGAGACACCCAGGAGGACAGAACAGATAGACTGAGTCAGAAAACCCATTCTGAGAATCAGCTCTGTCCCCATTTGGCCCCACTATCTCTGACCAAACCACCGTGTCCTCTGAGCCTTGTCCCCCTCCTCTTCAAATGCAGAAACACCATGCACCCTAGTTCTGCAGAGATGGGATGAGATCAAGATGAGATCTACCAGAGGGTACCTGACAGACCCTAGTTTCTCTGCACTTCCATCCTTCATTTTTTGAATGAGGACAGGAATGAATGGAATGAAGTTTTCCTAAGAAATCTTGATCCTTGTTATTCAGAGAAAAAAAAGAATGTGCAAGAAAGCACCACACCCAAGGAGGGGTCACTCTTAACTTCTGCCTCTGCTCAGCTCCTATTAACCATGCTTGCTTATCACCATTGAAATCAAAATGGCGAGTGGGAAATGTCTGAGAGCACCTGGGCCCTCAAAACCAGGGCTGAACACAAGTCAATGGCAGGAAATTTTCATAAAGAAAGTAGAAACCTGATGACCCATGCTATTCAAAGAGGAATGTGAACAGAAGAGTTCACCCATGTGCCCCCCTTTGTCCCTAGTTCAAGTTCTCTAACTCCAGCCAGATACTCTGTAGGGAAGTAACCCCGTCCATCCTGCAGTGTCTTAGGGACACCAACAGAAAGCTGTTCGAGGTGGGGCTGGCTGCTTCTCCACATCATTCTGGCTGCTTTCAGAGAAGGAGTGCTTACTCTCTGTAGACTCTTAATTGAAAAGCACCTTTGGGTGTAGTTGCTTTTGCTGGGGACTGTTTCAAAAGCACTATAATGTCAAAAAGTTCCAAAAAGATTAGTACAAGAAGAAAAATTAAGAGTCAAGTGAACAAAGAGGGGAGAGAGGGTTCTGATTAGAGGTGCACTTGGATCATTAAACACAAACCATGGAGTCTGGAAGCAGAGAACAGCAGAGTCATGTTTCAGGCAGCGCTAGTCAGCAGAGCTGTATGTGATTGGCCTCTGTAACAGCGAGCCAGCAAATCAGGCTTTGGCTCTCACAGTATGTTGCAGTTTGGGAGGAGGACCAGCAGCCAAGCTCAGAGACCCCTTATAAGCACACCCTCAGTCTACTGCAGATTTTTTGGTTAGGGCATCTGAGAAGCACAGAACCTTAGTATTGATGGTGTCTTACTTGCTGGATTTGTTATTGATTGCTGAGCAGAAGGTGTTCAGAGTTTTCTCAGAAAACCAGAGCAGCAGCATGGGATACTGGTATGTGAGTGGCTAGGTGCTAGCAGCATCGGGGAGCTAGAGAAGCGTCCACACCCATGCTCCCTCCTGGACAGATCAAATAGATGTGTATCCAGGTACCTTTCTCACAGAAGGATGACATCACTAATGAAATTAAGCCTCATCTGTGACTTTCTGGTTGGGGATGCAACTGAGTTCAAAGTACATAGATGAGATGTGATGACACATTCACCAGTTCAAAGCAGGATGTGAACTAACTGCAGGGACTACGTTGGGATAATCATGCCCCACACGAGGGACGGCTGGCACCTGAGGTAAGGAGGGGTAGAGTGGCAGCGTGGAAGAGAAAACTGTTCCTGCAGATCCATCAAGGTCAGGAGAAGATCACGGAGGAGAGGGTCAGGGTCTAGCACATGCTACTCTCTGGGGATCTGGAGGTCCACATCATCACCTTCCAAGATGGGAACTCTGCTCATCTCACTTACTTAACAACATCGGGAAGTGGAGTGGGTTCAGTTTAGTCATAAGCTGTTTGTGAGATTGACAATCTGGAAGTTAAGAGAAGGTGGGTCATGGAAATTCAGTCTGCTGTTTGCAAAAGCTGATGGTCAAAGCTCCAGAAATTGATGTGGTCACATCAGTTCCACGTCAGGACTGAAAACACAGGACTCCCAGCCACTAGGCAAGGGAAACCAGTATGTAAGTGGTGGACAGAGGTGGACAACTGGGACGGAATTGTAAATAGACTTCTTCTGGAGGGGAAAAGAACATGGTGCCTAGAACACTTCCTGCAAACACTGATTCAGTCCTACAGGAGACGGCAAGGGGAGGCTGTGGTTTTAAGATTCCAGCAAAATAATTCAAAATTATATTAAGCCTCAGTCCCACTTTCTAAATATTCACTTTTCTGAAGGAGCAAAGACAGAACCCCAGACACGGTCATGCCGTTGTGCTCCGTGAGTAATTGAACCTTTCCAGTGACCAGCCGTCTCCACAACATGCTTCTCTGGGCTGTGGCATGGAGAGCACAGGTGATGTACAAGGCTCCTCCCAACCACCGCCCAGAGCTGAAGGCCACACGCGACCACAGCCAGACCCAGGCCTTGGCAGACCCAGGCCTCCCCACAGTGTGGTTCTACATGCCAGGGAGTGGAGGGCGTGGCCTCACAGTGAGGTCTCAGTGCAGACTGTGAACAGGGGTCCTAAATGGAGAGTCGCGTCACAGTGTGCATATGAGGACACAGGCAAGCTCTCGGCAGTAGGTTGTCTAGGTTGGTTAGTCATGTGACGTATTCTCTTTATAAGGATGATCATTCAAAACACATTTTTATCAATTAAAGTCTCCATAGCTTTCATTTATTTGGTCAATAAATATTTTTCTGGATTCCTGCAATACATTTACCTCTTCACTGGGCTTTGAAAACAGAAGAAAAGTGCCTGCAATGTACGGCTGTCATGAAAGACCTCATCTAACAGGTGCACGCTTCATTTTTCACATGAATGCACGTAGCAATTTTTGTTTTGTTCCTTAGGCATTATTCAATATTATGAGTTAGAACATAAACATTTCTTACTTTTAAAGTAGTATTTTTCTAATAATGTAATCATTTATTATTTATCCAGAATTTGTTTTGTTTAATAACTCAGACAAATTCTGGTATGAACTTTTTTGTTGTCATATACTAAAATTCAACAAGAGCACCCTCGTCTCTTTTATAATTTTAATCATGTTGCTTTCTATTCCATTAATATTTTCTTTGATATATATATATTTTAATTTTCCAAAAATATAAATAATGATTACTATTTGGAAATAGATTATTCAAATATAAGTGTAAGCATTAAAATAGCTTGCAGTATCTAAATCCATTTATTTTTATTAAATTCTTATGCAAAATCTGACTACAGTTTTTCCCATTTTTACCCATATATGCTATTCCCCCCCAATAATTGTAATATATACGTAAGTTGATATCCTTTTTAAATATGATCACATACCACTTCCCAAGTCATTCTCTTGCTACATAAGTTCAATGGCTGCAAAATACTCCCTAGACCACACGTTACCTGCTTCCTCCAGAGTGCTTTAATGGTTTTCCTTGTTGCTTTGCAAAATAATGTTTGGCTGAAGATTTTGTGCCTGGGTGGATTACAGTCCTCACTTTCCTTTAGGCTAGGAGGATTGCTGGATTAGAAACTATAGTCCATGCAACAGAATCCCCCAAAGTGTCACATACACCTGGTCCACCCAATGGGACCTGGTTTAGAAATGGCCTTTGCGGATGTGACCATGCGAGGGACTTTGGAAGGAGGCCATGGTGAATCAAGGCTCAGGGAAGGAGCCCACGTGAAGACAGAGGATGGGAGAGAAGACACCTGAAGGTGGATGAGGTGAGGAGGGTCTCCCCTGAAGGCTCTGGGGGAGCATGGCCCTAGGGGTACCTTCATGTAGGCTGTCTGGCTTCCAGAACCAAGGGCAGCTCCTTTTTCTTGGATTCAGTCACCAAGTGAACAGTAATTAGTTGCAACAGTCCTGGAAATCTAGTACAGGAGAGATGGCACTCTCCAAGGGTTTGGAGCTACATGCCTACCATGTTTTCAGATCCATCTTGCCTCTTATTACCTAGGATTTTTTCCCTCTGCAGTGATTAAATAGTATTGTTCAAAGTCAGCCAAGAAATTGTATTTAGTGTAGAAACAGTGTATTCTGTCACGTGTTTGGGTGTATATGAGTGTGACCTTATTTTGAAAAGGTATCTTTGCAGATGTGACTAAGTTAAAGGAGGTCATGGTGGGGTGAGCCATGACTCCAATATGACTGGTGTCCTCAGGAAAAAAGAAAGAGAGACCCAGGAGGATATCAGCTGATGGAAATAGCCAGTGGGGGATGCCCCCAAGCCACAGAGCAGCGAGGAGCTGAAAAGCACCAAGAGCTGGAAGGGAGGGCAGGGGAGGTGCAGCTTCAGAGCCTGCAGGGAGTGCACAGCCCTGCCGACGCCTGCGGCTCAGCCTTCCTGCCTCCAGGAACGGGAGCCTCGCTGCCCTGGTGCCCAGCAGTGGCCCTGCTGTGGCAGCTGCAGGAAGCTACCATGGGTCCCGCAGCCTCTGGCTTTGCTGGGTGGATGCAGAAGTGACTCCTGTGCCATTGCCACTGGAGCTCCCAGTCCCCGCAGACCCCTCCAAGCTGGCTGTGCCCCCACATCCCTCGTTACCACCACCCCCAGAAGTGAAGAGGGACATTCACCTCTTTCCCTCACTGCCACTTTCTGAACATTTTTCCTCTTCCTTCCTGAAAGTCCCCAGCTCTGAACGTCATGCCATGGTCCTCCTGCTTTTCCCAATGACCAATGACCAGCCTGTCACCCTACATCTGCAGCCCACTGTCCAGTGCCACAGGATGATCGGTATCTGACACACACGCAGACGACCCTCTCAGCGTCACGACCTCCCCTTTTCGGGGAACTCTCTCAGAAGAGCACATTCTTTCCATTGCTCTGTCCTTTGTTACTGCCCACGTACAATCAGTGAGCACCCCTGTCTGTTTATCACCTCTGCTTTGTGTCCCCCACCCCCACTGTGTCCTCTGAGCATTCCTCCCAGCCCAGGCACTGCCCTCAGCCTCTGCACCTCTGCATCGCCCCCCTTGCTCATCCCATGTGCTGTGGTCAGTCCCAGCATTGACCTCCTGCAGCACTCTGGACTCCCTGGTCCCTCTATTCCTCAACTTGCTTCAATGGCGATACTGCAATCCAGCCAAAGCCAAATCTCCTCTGTTGACAAATATGGACACTTCTTGAGCTGAACATGATTGCATGAGACCAAACCACAGTGCTTCTTCCGTCTTGAGGTGCGTGACCATGAGCCTCACACCACTGGGCAGTCCAGATGCACACACTGCACACAGTCCCTGGGTTGCTCACCTTCTCCTGTCCCCTCCTCCACACAGCCTGGTGCTCACCTTGGTGTCTTCCTCGCTGAGAAAACTGATGGATGGAGTCAGAGAGAAATTCTTCACATTCCCAACTTGTGAACCCACCACCAACGTCTGTGCCAACTTATTCTGACTCCTGTGTGTGGCCACCAAGGTACCATCTCTGCTTTTACCTAGACCACTCTCTCCAGTGATCCACCAGGTTCCAGCTGCTCCTGCCTCCTCAACATCAGGAACCAGCAGTTGCTTTTGCCGGGCATGCTCATCACCTTGATGCATAGTGTCTAAAGCTGGCTTATTGTCGCTCGGCCGTATCCTGCATCACAGTGTTTTTCCTAAATAACTGTCCATTTGTGAGGGCTTAAAAACCTCATGCTCTACTTTCTTCTGTGGGGGATATTTTTCTCTTAATCTCACTTTTCCTGATTTCTATTTCCTCTCATTGGGAACAAGAACCACCAGAGATATCTGCATATGAGGTGTTCAATAAGCTCCTGGGTCTGCTTTTCCACTGTGGGTTTGAGACCCATGCATGCTGTGCTTCTGATTGATTCCATAAGCTCCCAGGCTGTCATTTTTATTAACAAAACTAATTTGTTTATTAATTTATGTCTCTTGGGTGTGTCAGGTAGATGATGGTTGGTTACTTGTACAAACACGGTGTAGAGTCATGCACCTCAGCACTGAAACTCAAAAGGGAGAAACTCACAGCAAACCGCTGCTTTACAGAATGGAGTCGCTCAGGGCAGGCACAGCCATCTCTCCACAGAAGACCTCTCACATGACCATTATGAGCACTTCCCAGGCCCATGGGGAGCTGCCCTGTGGTCTGGGAATCTGTTCATGCACTTTCTTTTGACTACATGCATTCTCCAAATTCTATAAACTGGATGCAATAAGGAAGGAAGACCCTAATGAAATAAAAGCTAGGTATTGTTCCTTGATGAGATGGATCTGGTGCCCTGCCTGGGCTTTCCCTCTGAAGGCAGAGCAGTGTTTGCAGCTGTTTCCTGATCCTCCTGGGCAGAGTACAGGCAGAGTCACACCTAGTGTGGCTTGGCCAGGACATCTCAAGCCCTGACTGCTGCTACTGGACAGTGTCTGTACGCAGAAGGAGAGGGCGTCAGGAGGCCCAACTGGCGAGGACCTAAGAGTCCTGCAGCCAGCTCTGCAGGATCCCTGACCTGGAACCCAAGGCAGATGGGCCTCTTATGCTCCCAGGCTCCCAGGCAGTTTCTCCCCAGAACACTCCGAAGCACCTTGGGAACAGCTCAAGGACTGGTTTTGCCAACTAGCGCCCAATGCCCACAACCAGTCACTGCCAGAGCATCATCTGGGGGACTGAGCCTGTGAAACTGCGAACCCCAATAAGCTTTTCCTCCTCCACGTTGCTTTTGCAGGGCATGCTCATCACCTTGATGCACAGTGTCTAAAGCTGGGCTTATCGTCGCTTGTCTTAGCCACAGGGGCCCAGCTCCATGGTGGCCGTGATGAAGCAGGGTTGGCTCCTACAGTGGCACAAAGGAAACAGAGTCAAAGACTGTCCCTCCTGACCTTGAGGTCTGCTGACCCTTTCTTCCTTGGGTTTCTTTTGCGTTAAGAGTGGGCAGTTTAGGGTAGAAGAAGCCATGTGGCCTTTAGCTTCACTTGACTTCTCCTAATTTATTCTCAATTAAGTAGAATTTTTTTTAAGCGAAAAGGGAACAAATTTTATATTTCAAAGTTTCTTCAAAAGAATTTCACCCTCCTTACTGGGAGAGGAAAAGATCTTTCCTTGTCAAGGGAGGGCTGTGTGAAGGCTTGGCTCTCTCTGGGCTCCAGGGGAGGCCCCCCTCTTGGATCAATAGCTATTGGTTCATGATTAGGCATTGGTGTTCCCCATTAAAACAAAACGAGGCTGTCACCCTAGAAATAATCCTGGAACCATGTTTCAATTTCCAAGAAGTCTGCGATGAGGGCAGAATATTAAGAAGCACGTGCTTTGGGGAGCTGAAGCTAAGGTTGGAGATACCTCCTCAGGTCTATTATGTAAGATGATCCGCTTACTGATGAGGCATGAATGTTTTTAATGGCATGTTCCGTAGGGTGATTTATTTTAATTGTCACTCTGGGACCTGTTATTACACAGTGTGAGGATGGGTCACTGCATTAGAAAATTGAAGCTGATGAAAGGCATTCCTTTTTATCCTGCTTGTAAATTCAGGCATGGGGATGCGGACGTGCCGACTGTACATGAAGGCTGCGTCACCATCAATGCACCACCCGCTACCTGTCCTGGGCAGCAGACGCTCAAGGCTGCGTGGCACAGAGTGGCCCTGGCTGTGTGGGGATCCTGTGCCAGCCACACTGGATGGCTGGGGCTCGGCACAGTGATAGACAAAGAGCCTCTCACCTGGGGGATAGCAGCTATTGGCCACTGCAAGGCAGCTTCAAGGTTGAGGGCCCAGAGAAGAACCAGCCCTTGAGAAGGGAGCAGCTGACCCTGATGGACCTCGGGCATCAAACAGGTGGGTTGAAGGTGGCTTCCTGCTGCCATCTCCCTGCGCCTCCCAGGTCACATAAGCCTGGTGGTATCTGTTTTCCATACAGTATCAGAGAGATCAGTTAACTTGAAGTTACGCTCAGTGAAATACGAGGCCAGGAATAATTTAGTTTGTTGGGAATATGCATAGAAAAGACACGTTTGTGATGTTTTCTTTAGTGGTGAATCCTGCGTTGTGTTGTATACTTAAACAAATAAAACAGCACTATGAGAACACATCCATATAGAACAACTATTTTGCAGCCTGAGCTCCTCAGGAAGTATGCTTTCTGTTTGATTCAACAGAACCCCAGGGCCAGCCCAGAGGTAGGTGTCTGGGTGGGAGGTGTGGAAGGGGTGAAAGAGGCAGGTGTCCAGGACTCAAGGCAGGATTTCAAGTCCAGTTCTATGAATCTTTAGAGCTTCTACAATAGAACAAAAATACATGAACATGTTTTAGGGAACAGAAAGAAATGGAGTTATTCACTCCATTTTTTGCTTAAATTGAATCCATCTTTTGTGCGTACTAAAATAGAAAATTGCCTGCAATGTAATGTCTAGTCAGTTTCCAAAGCAGAATAAGTAAGTGAGATGTCAAAAATCTCATCTGCTATTTACATAATTACCAGATTAGAAAGGAATTGTGTAAATGCAAATGAAGGTACAGGTGCCTGCCACGTGGAGATTTCACCAATTATAATCCGTTTGTCTAGAAAAACTGTTGCTTTTGTGTCTTCTTAAAGGCATGGAGCATCAAGGATGGAGAGAATCGCATTTCCAATCATACCTGCTGTAGCTGCGCAGGTCACGGACCTGCTGCCGCCTGGGACCAGGTGGCTGGCTGCACTGCTGCTGGTGGCTGCCCTCCAGGAGGCCTCCCTTCCTTTGGCTTCCGTTCCTGTGGCTTGAGCCCTCTTCTTGCTTCAGGGCCTTTCCCCGCAGCTTCTCTTCCTTCAAGGGCTCATCCCAGATCCTCTGAGCTGCCTCAGGAAAGCCATTTTTCTCGTTGCCCATGGAGCTTTGCTCCATGGGCTTGCACTGGTGTCTGTAGGATTTTGCACACTGGTTACTTGCCTCTTTCACTTGTACTTTTTATACCGATTGAATAATGAACAACTGAAGAGCAGCTTTCTCATCCGCTGCTCTCTGTGCTGCATTCATGTGTGATTCTTGCCCGTGCAGATGGAGGGGCACAGAGCTGACAGGAGAGCACCCGGCATTGGGATGCCACGTGTCAGTCTGGAAGTCAGGGGAGGCCGGGCCTGGGTGCACTGGGGCCTGCAAGGTCAGCACAGGTGGGTGGTCTCAGGCAGCTTTGGGAGCTCTGCTTTGCAGCCCTGCTGCCTCCTGCAGAGCCGACTGTGGTGTGTGAGCCCCAAGACTTCTGCAAGGGCAGCGTGGCTCTGAGGACTCCTTTCCCTCCTTCCCCTAAACGTCATCACACAGAGCGCCCTGCTGGGCTCCTGCGCCAGCTCTGCCTCCTGTGGAAGGACTGGCTGTCTCTTGGAAACTCCTGCCAAGCTGTCGTTATTTGGGGACTGCTGCATCCTACGGGGGGATGCTGCTCTCGGGTCCGGGTAGGTTGTGATTACTGTGAAGACTGTGTGCTCCCATTCTTTTGTTGAAGGAAATAATGACAGGATATTGATACTTGTGATTCCCTTTGGGGCCAAGGGTTCTGCTCAATATTGTCTGATCCTCCTGGACCCTTTGGTCAGTCCCATTCGTCCTCACACACTCAGTTGACTGGGTTCAGGTTCACTCAGACTGTAGCCTGGGAGTCCACTCCCCTCGTCTCTCTTGGGCAGGGTCGGCAGGTCTGACCACTCAACGTGCTGAACACGCAGGTAAATTTTAATTCCAAATGAACAACGAAGAGCTCTCTTTTATAAGTATGGCTCCAATCCTGCAGGTTTTTGTTAATATTATCAAAGTTTTTTATTGGTGCACATTTATTATATAGGGCTTTCACTGTGGCACATTTGTGCATGAATATAATGCAGTTGAATCAATTTCTTTTTCCTTGGTTCTTTAGTAATAGATGACAGTAGAATCCATTTTGAAAAAAAATTATAAAAGCAGGGGTATACCTTGTTCTAATTCAGTCCCCATTACTATTATGGGGAGCCGCTTCAGGAAACACTCTAAGTCTGAATTCAAATCAAAGAGAGCTTTATTTACCTGACCAAGGACTGTCACCCACCCAGAGAGACCGAAGCTCTGGAAAACAGCAATTTCCAGGCCTGTATCCTGGGAACTTAAAAAAACAATGCAACTCAGGGGCTTCCCTTAGCATCATGCAAGCAAGCCAATCACAGAAGTTTAGCAGGACCTAATCAGGGTTGGAATTTTCCAGTTGGCAATCAAGTAATTTACAGAAGCAAAAAAAGCAATCAGTTTGCAACTCAGTTAACTGCATCTTGGGTCCGAGCAGGTGTTAGACAACTGTATCCTGAGTGGGAGCAGGTGGTTAGCTGAGGCGAGAATCCACTTCAGAGTCTTGGGTCACCAAGACCACCATATCCTGGGTGGAGTACATTTTGTGGCGTACAAAGTGCAGAAAACAATATATTATAAGAAAACAGCTTTCATTTCAATTTTTCAGGAACAGCTCTTGTAACAGTTTATATATATATAGAAGGCAGCAAAATGGAGTCTTAGGCCTGCCTATGACCGTTCTTGCTTTATGATTATATTATTCATGTATCAAAATCTGTATCTGTAATCTACATTTTTACTAATCTATACCTTACACCTTACACTCTTATTGATTGTATTTATCAGCTCACACCCCTCCTTCCCCTTCCTTCCCCATCCCCTGATCCCTTTTCTCTATTGCTTTTTCTGCAATTTACCATAGTTATTTTTTAAAATTAATTTCTTGTGGATGTACATGATGGTGAGCTTCACTGTGGTTCATTCACATAGGAACATAGGAAAGTTAGGACAGATTCATTCTACTGTCTTTCCTATCGCCCCCCCTTCATTCCCCTTTGTCTACCCCTCACAATTTCTATCCTCCCCCACCCCTTACTGTGGGTTAGCTTCTACATAATCAGCGAAAACATTGACTTTGGGCTTTGGGGATTGGCTTGTGTCACTTAGCATGAGAGTCTCCAGATCCATCATTAACTGGCAAGTGTCATCAGGTCATTCTTCTTCATGGCTGAGCAGTACTCCACTGTGTATGTGGGCACATTTTCTTTATTCATGAGTTGAAGGGCATCTACCTTGGCTCAGCAGGTTTTAATACAAGTAATTGGGACATATTCATTGCAGCAATTAGACATCGTTTGTTGAAATTAGAATGGTTTGTGCGTCCTGGGCTTGTCTGGCCACCCTGCCCTCACTCCCTCACCTGCAGGTGGGGTTTAGAGCAGAGGCTTTCCTTCTAGCCTGTGGCCTTAGCAAGTGAGAGCAGAGGACTGCAGCTTCCCCTCTCAGAGTTCTGTTCCTGTGAGCCTGCTGGGACTTCTTCCTGGGATGTAGAGAAGCACTTTTCTCCTTCAAGGTTCTCCACCCACAGCATGTGGTACACATGGGCACAGCCCAGTGACCCTCATTGTCCTCGTGCACTAGCAGGGCACAGGCTCCCAAGTGACTAAGTGCTGGTGTTTTTCAGGCAAGTTTCTTGAGTAAAGTTTATAGACAGCAAAAGTTGCTGTTTTATTTCACAATTCCGAGTTCTGACAGAAGCCCGGTGATGAGTACCCACTGCCAACCCCACCACAGAATGACCCAACCCCTTCACAATCGCCCCCGCCCCCTGCACTTGGCGGGGAATCTGTGGCCCCTGCAAGGCCTGGCCTGCTTCCTCCCCTGTACTGTGGCTGTCTCCCCAGTGTCACACACCTGGGTCCCCAGCCTGGAGCCTCTGAAGTTGACTTCTTACCTGCACACCATCTGGATGCCATCCATTCTGCTGGGAGGATCCATTTTATTAGCAAGTGATGCTACCGTCTGCAGATGGCCACTATTTGCTTATCTCTGCACCAGCCAAAGAGCACTTGGGTGGCCTCCAGTGCCTTTAAATCATGAGTAAAGACACCATAAACATGTGGGTTCAGGTTTTCATGTGAACATACCTTTTATTTTTCTTTAATAACAACTGAAATTTACATCATTGGATGGAAACAGTGAATACACACTTAGCTTTGTAAGGAGCTGCCCAAGTGGCTTTTAGAGACCCAACCTTACAGCCCCAGGAACGAGAGAGAGCCCAGTGGCTTCATACCTTGGCCAGGAATTGCTTAGTACCAGCCGGTGCATTTCCTTCACATTCCAAAGTCAGCCCTTCTGGTGAATGTACGTATTTGCAATTTTTCTGATGAATAAAGTTAATAGACAGCAAAACATTTTATGTACTTAACTGTAATCTGTATATATTTGTATTGGAAGTACGTTTTTGGATAATTTGCCTAATTTTTGGGGGGAGGGATAGCAGGAATTGAACTCAGGGGCACTTGGCCACTGAGCTATATCCCCAGCCCTATGTTGTGTTGTATTTAAAGACGGGGTCTCACTGAGTTAATTACCACCTTGCTCTTTCTGAGGCTGGCTTTGAACTCGTGATCCTCCTGCCTCAGCCTCCAGAGCCCCTGGGATTACAGATGTGCACCATTGCACATGGCCTGCCCATTTTTTAATTGATTTTTGTTTTATTATTAAAACTAAAAAAATTCTTTAAATTTTTGAATTCAAGTTTGTTATCTTTCATAACTGTGCTATCAGTCTATAGCTGTCTTTTGTTTTCTCTTAATAGGGTCTTTCAAATGTGAAGGTTTCTAACTGTGATGCTCAGTTTGTGAATTTTTATTTTTTGCACTCATGCATTCAATGTCATACCTGAGAAATCTAATTCTAGATCTCCCCATGACCATTGGAAAATTTTTAGTTTTAGGTCTTATAGCTAATTCTATAAACTTGTTGTAGTTCATTTTATCGTATAAAGGTACAGACCCACATCTTCATTTTCATTTTTTAAAAATTATTACTGTCTAATTATTTCAGCATAATTTGTAAAATATATCACCCTTTATGCATCAAGTTACATTCTCCCTCATGTCGGCAATTAGCCGCACTCCTGTGGGTTGTCTACAGACTCCAGATCTGTTGATGGAGATTCCGTCGACCTGTTCACACTGTAGCCAACACCCAGCTCCTATGATCCTGGAGCTTTATAGTGAGTCCTGATGTCAAATTTGGTGAGCTCAGTGTCTTCATTTTTCCCCCTCTTTCTTTTTTCCAAAATTGTCTTGGATACGTGAACTCCTTTGATTTTTCCTAATCAAGATTATAGACAGATTTCTGATTCTACAGAAACAATTCTGATAGCATTATTGTTGGGGTAACATTGCATTTGTAACTCCCCCGGGGAAGAAGCGACATCTTAATCACATTGAGTCTGTTGTGGAAATGCTTTCCCCACTTGTCTAGATCATCTTTGACATCTTTCATCATTGTTTATAACTTTCAGTGTCCTGATCTTGCATATATTTTGATAGATAATCCTATATACATCATAACTGAAGTTAATTATTTTCTGGATACCCTTTCTTGGTTCTGAATTAGTATTGTATTTTTAAGTTGGAAAACATTCTCTACTAATTAAAGATAAATGAAATTATCATGAGATCTCTTAATATTTTCAACTAGTAACAGAATTACTTTAAATAATTGGGACGCAGAGTTAAAATTTTTGTTTGTATTTAATCTCACCAATGTGCTTACTTGACATACCAGCTTCATGTTGTTGTTGAAGACTTACAAGTGAACTTTTAAATAAGCAAATTGCCTTTGAAATATGTAACATGAATGTGTATTAAGAACATATTTTAATTGAGTAGCATTATAGACAATTTTACAACTAAAACTTTGCAACTTTCTACCCAGAGGATCAACGGTGGGGTGAGACTTTGTGCTGTCAACTTGTTCACATACAGAGCTTTCTGCACAGAGCAGGACCCTCAGGACTCCTTCCCCCTAGACTCCTGTGCTGAGGATGGCGGAAAGGGGACACCCATGCGCCACATGGGTGGAATAACGTGATGACCACCAAACGACTAGACCTGGTCAGTGAAGCAATTCTGACTGTAGGGAACTTGGTATCAATGTTCTTATGGATTTTCTAGGAAAGAAAGGGAAACAAATTCTGAAACAGTCATTTGTGTATAAATTATAGTTAAAAACTATTACAGAATGATGTTGGCAATGCTGAAACTGGTCATGGGGACACTTTAAACTGCACAATTTGATTTAAAAAAAATAACTTATTAGAAATAATGATTCATATAAAAAATGCAAAATGGCATAAGTTCTGACCAATACACAATAAGAGTAAAAAAAATATGTAAATTAAATTGTGTAAGTTCACTCAGAAAAACATAATTCTGTGAGGAAATAAAAATAAAATGAATGCTAAAATGGAAAAACTCAGAAATGTTTTCATTGTGCAGGCAGGAAGTCATGGAGTAACTAAACAGACTGACCACAGCTGCCCCTGACGCGATACTTCAGAAATGAAAATGCGTTGGTTTGGTCTTTCAAGCCCATGTCCAGCCCCTAACCACTTGGGTGTGTCGGGGAGACCACCAGAGTGTGGTGCTCAGCTCTGGGGGCGGGAGGACATGCAGATCTGTCTGTGTGTGATTTGGAACCACTGAACCTGGCTGCCTGAGAGACGTGTGAGTGGAGCAACGTGGCAGTGACAAACACCAGTGTTCTCTGTATCTTGTCATTCATTAAATTAGCATGAGTGACAACTGCATGCCTGTCTCTACTAATTTAAATTAATTCAGTCATAATAAAAATGAGTTTTAATGAAACACATTAAATGCAGGAGATCTGGTCAGGAGTTATGTTTCTGGGAAAAGTTCTGTTCTTTAGAATCATCAAAAGCAAAGTTGACTTCTCCCCGGTCTGATGCCCCCTCAGAGCAGTGGCTATAGGGAGTTAGACTTCCTAAGTCCAGTAAAGATTTCCAGTTTTATGTCAAGCAAAAGCAGATTGAACTTGGGATGTTTCCTCCGTGCTGACCCTGGGGCTGCTGGCTCAGCCAGGGTTTCCTAGTCCCAGGCACCTGGGGATCATCTTCCAGGGGTCAGCTGCTTTTGCCAAGTGCACTCTCACTTGTTTAATATGTCTACACGTCCAGGTCACGTCTGTGGCCATACAGTGGACATTGAATTGCTTAAAAATGGAAATTTACCAGGAAAATAAACAGTTTATTAACATATTTCAGAATCAGAAAAATAAACAAAATGAAAGAATAAAATGCCAAGCTTTGGTTTCTGTGCTTTTTGTTTGTTTGTTTGTTTGTTTGCAGAACTGGGTATCGAACTCAGGGCCTCATAAATGCTGGGGAGTCCCAGCCTGATTTCTAGGTGACTGTAATTCTCTGAGGGTTACAGATAAGAGATAGTTTTAGTTCTGAAAAGCACAACATTGTTGATAGCCAGTTGATCAATGAGCTGCTGTCCTTTGTTGTCCACAGGGGAGGACTAGACACATGGTGCCTTTGTAGAACTTCATGACAATTTTGTGATGGAGCAAAGATGGAAGTCCATGTAACAGTCACCGAATTTGTATATCTAGTACATTTGGGAAGAAGGAATGATCACTACGAAGCAGTGTCTTCAGAAAGGATTTTGGAGCGGCAGGGGAAGCACTCCAAATTTTCAGCGTGTCTTGGGATCTGGAATCTGTCGAAAGCACTAAATGAAGGTAGACCGCAGAGTCGGGCACTGGGTAGCACCAGCCGCAGAGAAAGTAACCATTGCACCCAGTTTAGAAAGTACCATCTGGAGGCTCTTCTGTGCTCTTGACACTCCCCCGCATGCTGAGGAGGCCAGTTATCCAGCCCTGGGGGCTTCCTCTCCCTCAGAGAAAGGAGCGCAGGTAGTGTGGACAGGTGGTGTGGACGCTGCAGGAGCCCGGAGGCAGGAGAAAGCAGAGTCTGGCTAAACCCAAGAGCAGCCTCAGAGCCAGCTCGCTGCCTTCTCACAAACCCTGGCCGAAGCCCCCTCTGAGCAGAAGACTCGCCTGTGGTTGGGGACCCTGTGGGGCAGGGCAGTACTTCAGACAAAGACGGAATACACAGGAAGGCCATGCCTCCAAAACCTAAGGGTGTGTGCTTTGACCTTGAAGAAGGCTGCAGGGCCAGATCCCAGGGGTGTGGGAAAGTGGTGAGCAGAGGGCTGGAGCGCTCAGATCCACCCCCGTTAAGTCAAGTGTACCACGTGGAGTGCCAAGATCAGAGTCCCGCTGGGCAGCACCTTTCTGGTGCACGTGGGAGATCAGGACCAGGTGGCCAGATAGGAAGACTCCGAGGCCCTCACGCTCCAGGAGAGGGAACAACAGAGGAAGAAAACGTGATAGCAATGAAGACTAAGGAGAGGGCGGGTGCGTCAGCAGGACACGGTGAGCCTGCAGGTGCTCAAGAGTTGGAAGGGAGCAGTCTGACCCTGGGTTACTGTCTTGGACTCACAGATCTATTGTTTACCAAAATATACAACACATGAAGAAGAGCAGGTTTGAGAACAAAATCATAAGAATTTTAAACGACATCATTCTGCAAATATCGGAAGCAGATACTGCAATTATACTGTGTGTGGAAGGAAAAAAAAGTGTCTGGATTCTTGAATTGGGAATTCAGAAAAATAGGTGAAATCTACAGCTGTGGGAGGAGCAGACACAGGTGTCTAAGGAGGTGGACTGTACTTGCTCATGAAGGAGTCCTGGGAGATCGAGCTACACAAGTAGCATAGGGTTATTTTTATGCAGCTTTAAATATCAAACTACACAGTTTAAAACATGTAACTAGTGAGGAAAGTTCAGTGTTTTCTCCCTCCCCTGCCCCAGGAAATTGGTATGGTGTATAACCATTATGAAGCTAAAGCGAATCCTGGGAATTGTTGGTGGTATTATCAACAAATCACTGCAAAAATCTTAAACAGCAACTAGAAACTAAAGATGAATGCTATCACAAACCACTGGCCCCAGACCAAGGAGAATGTGGGCACTGGAAAGATGTTTTGTGATTTGCTACATCATCAAATACATATTGGTTTTTCTCCAGACTTTGTCTTGTCCCAGAGAGGCAAGATAAAATTAATTAAACCACAGCAATGCTGCTACATTGTGTGCATGCACAACTATGTAACAATAAACCCCGCCATCATGTGTAATTATAATGCAACAATAAAAGGAAAAATATTTAATAAAATCGGTGAGAGTTGTCCTCCCCATTCAGCATTTTATTGATTCTGGAGATCAGAATCTGCATCATCAAATCAAACATGATAGTGAGTTGCTAAATAGTCTGTTTTTTCACAGAGCATCTGTGAAATCCCAGAAGATCTCAGATTTCAAGGTCTAGTACCATAGATCAAGAAGAGGGACAGGACTAAACAGCTGTTCTGCAGGGGAATCTCCCTCCAGAGGCGAGCACCTCTGTTCCCTGTCATGACAAAGATGTGTGTGGTTCCTGCACACTTCTACCACTTCCTATTTCATCTGTTTCCTTGTCTCCATATTGAAACAGGCAGGATGCCTGTTTAGGTGATTTTCACCACATTAGATGACTCTTCTTTCTTCACATTAGAACAGTGAACTATCCCTTGCTTTAATATAGTAGTCTATATTTTGTAGATGAATGTTGCTCTACAGGGAAGAACCCAGATGTCCAGTTTGGAGGGTGCAGTCCTATCAATTTCTGGCTCAGATTGCAGGACTCCCTGGGCTGGGAGGTATCTCCACGGGACATTCAGTTCTTACTGTAAAATTGTACAAAACAGTGCTACACAGTTTAAAACTTCTTTTATTCTTTTCTAAGTCTTGGTGCTTCCATAGTACTTCTCTTATATCCGTTCCCTTCTCTCATAGGAGGCTGAGCAAACATAAGGTCAGCCTTTCAGCTGAGAAGGGCTTTCCAAAGTCACAGATTCCCTGAGCCTTTCAGATCCTTTAAGACAGAGACCTGCAGAGTCCAGGTCAGCCTTGGTTTGGATCTGGGAGTCACATGTACACTGATTCAGATCCAGGTAGATGGGCTCTAGATGCATAATATCTCTGTGGTTTTATTTGCATTTCTCTGAAACACTGTTGCATACTTCAGCCACCTGAGCTGCATCTGAGCCACTGGGGGCTCATGCTTCCTGCTCACCCTCTGCTCATCTCTCACACCATAGTTTTCCACCAGGGTCAGGTAGGACCTTCCACGAATTATTAAGAGTACATAGTCCACTGTGAGGAATGATTTTACATTTTTGTGATTTTGTGTATTTTCAAAAGTAAAAATCATCCCTTTACTCAACAAGGTGATTATTTCTGTGCCAACTCCAGGGGCAAAGGTGTGGCTGGCAACAGACTGTGGACAGCGAGTGGAAATTGTCTCAAACACATTTCTGTGTGGACCTGTAGAGCTCACTTGGGACTGCAGGTGATGTAAAGGGGCGATGAGGTGTTCACTGGGCTGTGTCCTTCACCGCTGACCACTATGGACTGCACAGTTCCCAGAGGATGGGGCTGTGGAAGCCCCCAGCTGTGAGGCAGGGCTGTGCTCCCTCCTAACGCAGCACTGATGCTGAGCACTTCTGCTAGAAGGCAAGGAGAAGAGGGGACCCAGACAAGGGTGGCATGCTTCAGCAAGGTGTGCATGTGCCAGCTGCCAGGTGGGGTGGCAGACAGAGAGATCCAGGCCCCCCTCAGCGTGCTGGGTGGTCCCAAGACCACAGTGGCACCCTGCAGTGTGGAGGGCAGAGCCCTGCCTGCAAGTCCATGGATCCATGCTGTCCACAGACTGACACAAGCTCAAGCAGGGAACTCTCACAGGGAGACAGGCGTGGTGACATTTATGAAAGCTAATGCAATATACATGTGCGAGTCCCACAAAAGGAAATTAAAATCTAATTTCAGAATTTGATATCCAATGGCTGTCTAAAAAAGCAAAAGGCACAACAAATTAAGCTGAAATAATCAACTGCTGCCTGAAATCATTGATTTGAATCACACAGAACACATAATTGTCTCAATTGAATAGAGTCGCAATCCAAAACAATTCAGTTTTAATAACGAGGCATTCTAAATGAGTCACAGTGAGAAAGGCCCAGCTGTGACTGCATTTGCCCTGGATGATGATATCATCTTCTGTCTCTGCATAAAGCAATCCTGTTTATCCTTCCCGGTGCTAACAAGTAAGCAGGCATTGTAGCAGGACCAATCTGCAGCGACTTTACAAGCTGAAAGCATCTTCATAATCACCATGACTTCATAGCTGCAGCTATTAGTTTTTTTAACAACCTGAACTGTACGTGGCTGATGCTTGAAAGACCTAGAAACTGGGGGCCCAACATGCAGCTTTGCTAGCACCTGAAGAGGTGGAGAAGCCTTACTTAAAGTCCTAGACTTTTGGGCTGGGATTGTGGCTCAGCGGTAGAGTGCTCCCCTAGCATGGGCAGGACCCAGGTTCCATTCTCTGCACCACATAAAAGTAATAAAGGCATTGTTGTGTCCATCTAAAAAAAAAAAAGATATTCTCTCTCTCTCTCTCTCTCTCTCTCTCTCTCTCTCTCTCTCTCTCTCTCTCTCTCCATGGGGAAAAGAAAATAAAGAATGCCTGCAAAGTACCACTTTGGGTGGTACTGAGAGCACACAGTGCTACAGACTTACTTACTTCATCTTCAGATTTAAACTATGAACTCTTTATGGCGGTCTCATTAGCACTTGGCGTGAGCTTGACAGAGAACATGCTCACTCCTTATTTGTCAAAATAAATCAAATAAAACTTAGGCTTCTAATTCTGCGTTTGCACCATCACCTGAGTGAAAAATCCCATTGCTCCAGCTTGCAGGAGGTGCCCCCTGTGCGGGTAGGGAGCCAGACACTGCCCCACCAGCCGCCAGGGGCAGGAGAAACCCTTCACCCCAACTGAGTATCCATATTTGGAAGAAAAGAGCCATGAATTCACAAGAGTAATTTCAAGTTTTCTCTGTATTTAATCTTCTATTTCCTCCCCAGTGTTTCTCATTCACATTTTAAATATTGTAATTACCAACTGCAAAATCCCCAGGGGCATCCACATTCGAATTTTGAGAAATGAGGAAAAGGGGTGTTAGGCAAGGCTTCGAGACATTTAGTGAAATTTGGCAGTCTTTCATTGGGGTGCCCAGAAGGAGGGATACTGTGGAAAATTTTGACTGTTCAGATCGACCAGTGAAGTGTGGAGAAGCCCGAGCACAGGGAAGGTGCAGCCTTGACCTGGTTTTGCTTCCCAGGTTAATGGCAGTTAAAGGAAAGATGGAGAGGATCAGAAGGAGAAGCACCTGTGGTTTCAATTCTTCTGAGAATCTTCCAAAAACCAAATGTAGACCCACGTTTTAATAGAACCATTTGCTCCATCTGTTTAGCTGGCCTCTGCATTTAGTAAGAGAAGGACATATGTCCCCTAGAACCCCAGGTTCCCTCTGGTTGTTGGGATTAGTGGAATTCTCCATGGCACTGAGAGGAAAATAGACCCTATGTGATGATGCTGCTTCACCACCCAGAACTGCCTTTGTTAGGGCCGTGACATGGCAATAAGAGGTGAAGTCCCTGGGCTTGCCTCTCTAGCACACAGCTGCAAGGTCAAGCCTGTGCTGCTACTTTCAGTGTTGTCAAGTTGTCTGTGAGCTCTGGGCGGCATCATCCATATGAGAACTGGGCAGAAAAGATGACTTAGAACCTGGAGTGTCGTGGACAAAATGCTAGTGTCCCTTCAAATCTGTATGCTGCCACCCTGGCCCCAACAGTTGTCAGCAGGGGGGCTGTGGCAGGTGGTCAGGTCTTGGGTGGAGCTGCCAGAGCTGGGATTAGTGCTCCTGCAAGAAGAGACAGCTTCATCGTCTCTGTCCTCTGCCCAAGGGGCACGTGTAGAAGGTGCCATCCGTAACCAGGCAGGAGCCCTCTCCAGACACTGGGTCTGCCAGTACCTTGATCTTGGACTCCCACCTCCAGGACTGAGAGGCATCATCACCTGTTGCCAGGCCACCCAGTCTGTGCTGTTTTTATAGCAGCTGAGCTGACTGCGTCCTGTGACAGATGTGAAGATGCGACCTTGCATGCTTACTCTTCTCTGCACTAGGAATCCAGAAATAATGGGCCAGCTCTCTGAAGTTCAGCCACCAGAAGCTGTGTTTGCTCTCGCTCCTGTCACCCAGGGGCTCTCCTCTCTGCCTAGGCTCCAGGCACCTTCTCTCAATTTGAACCCCTAGAACATGTGTTGTTTAACTGGACTCAATGCACTTTAGAATTTGGGGTGTGTCTACACATTAGTGCAGTGAGAATATGTCACTGAGATGGCAAAGAAGTCCCCCCACCACGATCCCATCTCCCATACCTGTCCCACACCCATGTTCTAGGGGGACCTAGAGCTAATGAGTGGAACAAGCTGGCACTCAGGAGCATGTGGCAAAGGCCACTGTCATTTCCAGGGCCCTGCCCATACTGACATGTGGCAGGCCCTCTGTAGGTACCTGTGGTATTCTCCAGGGGACCCTCCTGGAATACAATCCTGGTAAGAAGATCACTTCCGCCTCACGTGGCCGCCTCCGGGCCTCTCTCCCATTCCTCAGAGGTTGTTTCTTTTTTCCTTAGTACGATTTCCTCTACCTGGGGGGAGCGAATCTCTAGTGTAATCTTTATATCTCAAGATGGTACTTTCATATCCAGTAAGTCACTGCCACATGCACTATAAAGTGCACCCCACAGTGAGCAGGCAGAATGACATTTGTAAGTTTCCCTTCAGAGGATCACACTGCACCAGGGGCAGGCCCAGGAAACGCTTCTCCAAACACAGAATTCACAAGTACTTTGCTGGCCATCACTGGAAAGCCCTTCCCCTCTTTTGGGGGTACCCTGATCCCAGTGCGGACCACTGGGCCTTACTCCCTGCTCCTGGCCAGCTGGTTTCAGGAGGAAAACAAGAGTCATGAAGGAAAGCTGGGGATTTTCCATCAGGGAGCCAGGAGCTGGGGCTCTGGATGGGTCAGCTATCTGAGGGCTGCAGTGCGCCAGGCTGTACCTCACCAGGTGCCAGCCTTCCGCTTCTGCTTGGTCATCGAATGCAAGCAAATCCAGACCCCTGAGTGGGCAGAGAGACCTTCACTGTTTGTCCTTTGGTGAGGACTCTGGAGATGGGCAGCTGCTGTGACAGGAAGTTTGTGTGGCACGTGGGGCCGGGCAGGACTCCCCACAGATGTGCTCCAGAACTCTTTGTTTGGTTCCCTGCCCTCCCAGGACAAGGGGGACTGGGTGTCATCTCCCTATGTATCAGTACACATCAGTCTGCCTCTCAGACAGTCTGCGTTTGCTTCCTGTGTCGTCTGTTTTGAATGAAGACAGCTTGATGCAAAGGAGGGACTCCCAGGTGTGGAGCAGGTGCGCAGGACGCCCTGAGTCCTTTGCAGGAGACACACCCACCCGGGGTCGGGGGTAAGGGAAAGGGATGCACAGTGGAACTGGAAGTCAGAGCTGGGATGTGGGCAGGAGCAGAGGAGGACAGGGCCCCTGACCACCTGTGGCTCACATTCCCCAAAGGAAACATGGCCCGGCCAAGGCTGCCGTTCTAGAGGCACTGGGAGGACAGTTCCAGGATCCTGCAAAAACCACAAACTTCACTGATGGCAATGCACTGGACTAGCTCACTTCAAGAAAATGAAATGATGTTATCAGGATCTCATTAATCATTCTGAACTTGGATACTTCCCAGTTGAGGTTCTACCTCTTTTACTAAAATGATGACAGTTGTTTTGGATGCAGTACCACATGGTGCAAAGCCATAGCTATGAGACATACTTGATTCTCCCACTACAAGCGCATGGTCCAGTCCAAAAACATGCATTCATTATTAAAATTTGCCAACTTAAATAAGTATAATAGAAGGCAGATATCTCCATTTCTATATGTACACATGCGATGGGGACAGTAAAGCCTATGATTCGGTCGTTGTGGAGGTTACAAATAATGTGTGCAGAGTTCTTGCGCCCTTGAGTGATCCGCAAGTTCCTCTTCTGTGTTTGTTACTTAGGGAGGAGAGCTCTGAGTGCAGAACAAAAGAACTCTTGTTGAATATTTGACACAAGCACATGCACAATGAAGGAGTAAGCAGGATAATCAAAGGAGGAAGGAGTAAGAAGGGGATAAGCATGGCAAAGGGAAACAGAAACGGCAGACCACGGACTTCCGATTTCTACAGTAAGAGACTGCAATGAGCGGAGCCACTCGTGGCCTGTCTCCTTGAAGGAGGTCCACGGTTCAGCGAGCCTCCGCTCCAGGCATCCCCTGTGCTCCTGGAGGACTGATCAGGAGTGGAGGTAAATGGTGTTTCTGGAGCTGCAGATGCAGCCCTGGGTACCCAGATCACAGGCACTTGCTCTGATGGGATGCTTCGTGATTTTCCTCTGTGTGTCCCTAATTGCCTTTTTACGTGGAAAAGTTAACCGTGCAATCTTCAAATGCCAATGTGGAAAGGCCGAGTGGTAATACAGATGGCTGCACACGACACTCCTGCCTGGGAAGGGGCTCAGACACTCTGGGGCCCTGCTGCTCCACCCACTGGGCGTTGGACAGCCTGGGAAGTCCTTCCTTTCAACAGTGACAGTGGAGGAAGCACCCAGGACCTGGAGCACAGCGGGGGACGGGGGGGGACCACCCCTTCCACCGGTCACCTTGACCATGACTCCCTTCCTTCTTCATCTGACAATGTTCTGACATTGCCACCTGCAGGGGGCATCAATAGGCAAGAGAACGGGTGCAGCAGCTCTACCCTCACGTCACCACTTCACGTTCTGTGGGCCACACGGGGCAAGGTCAGATGTTATCTTCCCCAGGACAGGGGGCTGTAACACTTGGTGTATGTGCAAATGTGCACACTTGCGTGCACACACACACACACACACACTTTCCCTCAAAGAAGACGATGTTCCACTGTGATAAGATATAAGAAGCAAATTCTTGGGATTGTGATAGACTTTGAAATGAATCTTAAAGGGCTGTCATGTCAGCACTCAGAAGGTCAAAGATACTTAAAGGATAAAGGGCATTTTGAGGGAAGGAGGAATATTGTACACAGAAGAAGCATTAGAGGCTTGAGTTCTCTGGGCACGGTTGGTTTGGAGTGTTGGTCTGTGTGGTGCTGGTAACCAGTGTGGACAGTCCAGGGAGGGACTTTGTGGAGGGGGCATTCAGAGGCCCACCAAGCGCTGGGCTTTGTTTGCTGGATTTGAGCAGAGGTCATGGACACCAGGTCTGCAGGTAAACTTTCAGAGAAAAATAGGGAATATCACAAAAAATAAATTCTTCCAAGAAAGGAAGTGAAGGAGACAATGTGTCCCATGACACAGGCCAACAGAGTTCACTCATATGACAACCACATCCTCAAACTTCCTGAGAAACCTCAGGCTCTTCCCTGGAGAACAAAGGACAGGTAAGTTTTCCCAAGTCACTGTGTATCGTCTGCTCCCAGGGAGCGTTCACAACTCAGATAGACAGACAATAGGTACACACATAGATAGATAGATAATATGAAGGTAGATAGATAGACAATAAGTAGGTAGATAGATGGATAGATAGATAGACAATAGGTAGGTACATACATAGGTAGATAGATAGACAGTAGGTAGGTGGGTAGATAGATAAACAATAGGTAGGTAGGTAGATAGATAGACAATAGGTAGGTGGGTAGATAGATAGGCAATAGGTAGGTAGGTAGATAGATAGATAATAGGTAGATCAATAGATAGACAACAGGTAGGTAGATAGATAATAAATGATGGATGGATGATAGGTGGATGGAAGAAAGGAAGGATGGATGGATGATGAATACATGATAGATAATTGATGGGTAGATAGATGATTGATAGATAGATGATTGATGATTGATAGATAGACAGGGAAATTTCTGAATGAATTTAACCCTGAAGGAGAATGAGAGATGAAAAAGAGGCACTTCTAGTAATCTTCAAATTGTGAACTGAAAAAAAAAATTAAAACCCATAGAAATAGGTGTAAAGTACACTGATTCACAGCCTTTGGATTTTAATTTGTTTAAAATAGTTAGTGACTGATGTCCAGGGGCTAATCTTTCTTACCACTTCAAAGTTTTCTCTTCCTCTTCTTATTCCTCTAGATCCTTTTCCTTTAAAGAGCAATGACTGCATGTGGGACTGTCAGGGGAACGGTGTGGTTGAATTTCAGAACCTCTTCTGTGTCTCTCTTGGGGGTCCAAGACAGCAAAGCCTGCTGGGATGCGCACTGAGGCTTTGTAACGGCAAATGCAACCTGCGGAGCCACGGCGGCTGTGTCCTCCCTCCACGGACCTCACTCCTGCATCATGCATGGTCTGAAGGCGCTGAAGGACTGCCCTGAGGTGCAGAGTTGGAATTCTTGCTTCATGACTTGTAGTTAGGCATTGGTGGTCAAGTTGTTGACCATATTTTTATATCTATACATGAAGGATTTGGATAATAGGAAAATCAGTGTTTTGAAGCAAACTGAAAGTCCATGCACCATGGACACTTTCCCGCAAGGGACTCTAAGCTTTTGACTTTCATCATCTTGTTGGGTTTTGTAACAAAACCCTGACAGCCTCCATCAATGGGATGCAAGATGTGCTGGGAGAATGTGATGTCAACAGCCAGATCACCTTCACTTACTGCTCTCAAACTGTCACTCGTGTTTTCAGATGTGTGGCTTTTCCCTGCAACTGAATGTTTGCATGATGTTAGTCTCAGAGCAGAAGATGTGACTCCCTCTCTCAGCACTCTCAGACTTTGGGGCAGCACTTCACGCGAGATGTGTTTCTCCAGACATTAATTAGCAGACGAGACAGCCACACCTATCCACACCTGTAATCCAGATGTTGCTGCACACAGCTGCCTCCACGGTAGTTCACACACTGCTACCACCCCACCAGTTACTCATTCATTATGCTGTGATGTTTTCCAAAGTAGGATAATAATAGAAAATCTTTCAGCAGCTGTCAAGGCGGCAGGAAAAACACGCCGTTGTTAGACGGCATTGACTGTGCTCAGTCCCGGGGCTGGAGCCCAGCCAGAGGCTTGCAGCAGTGCCTTTTCTGAGCTCTGCTTCACAGTATCAATGCAGAATAATGTGGTGACAAACTCATTGGTGCACCTTAACAACACAATAAAAACTGGCCTGGCAGCAGAGGACTCACAGGAAAGGCCTTTTGTGCACCCTCATAGTGTGCTGGGTTGGCTACAGAAGGGGCCAAGACACATGCACCCAGCGTCCACTCCAGAACCACACCTGGCCTTGGAAATGGAGGTGAGCAGCCCTGTGTACCAGGGCCCAACTCATCCAGTGTGGACACAGGCGTGGGACAACCCCTGACTCCAGAGCTGCGTTCCTGGGAATCCTGGTGCCCACGCGTTCCCGTCCTGCCTGGATAACATGTGGTTCATGAAAGACTACCTGACTTTGGAGATTAGTGTGTGTGTGTGCTCACTTATTAAGAAAATTGTTATTTGGAAGGACCTGGGATCTCTTAGTTGTGGGCACCAGCTTCCCTTGCAGAGGAAAGACCCATAGACTTCAAGAGAAAGAAGAACTTGAAGTGATGGTGACAGCCGCCCTCAAGTCACAAATGAAACGCTGGATGACATCCAGCAAGACCGAGTCTCCCCTTCTGGCGGGATCTTACACATCCACCTGCACCAAGGGCAAGTTCCGGACCTGGACGTAAGGGTGCAAGGCAGATACTCAGTACTGCTGAGAGTTGTCCCAAGTCCTGCTATTGAAATTCAACAAAAGGTAAACATAAATTTTATGTGAGTACCCAAGCCAGCATCTCACCAAAGAGACTTAATGAGCTCGTTCACCTGATTGTGATTGTCTGGCTAGTGCAACACGTTCGGAGCCATGTGGGTGTGTGGGACGCAGGACCACATGCTGAACTTGAAACAAGGTCTCGGGAAAAACAGGAGTAAGAAGCTCAGGTGTGAGACCACACACAGGGTACTCACTTGCAGATAGTAATAGCCACACTTCAAAAAGCAACAAGAAAGGACTTTGAATATTTTAACCATAAAAAAATGGTACATATTTGAGGAGACAGACCTATTTAGCCTGATTTAAAATATAATAAAAAGTATATATGAATCAAATCCCCACAAGATGACCCACATACATATAATTTTTATGTATTTATATATCAGTTTACAATAAATTTAAATAGGAAAGAGGAATGAGTGCGAGGGGCCTGTGGGAGCAGCCACAGAAGGCAGGTGGCACACAGCTGGACGGGGGTGGACAGTCCTTGCAGTGTCCCACAGAACCTCCTCTGCTGAGTGGGAGGGGCCAGTGGCCACCTGCCTCTTGGTGTGGAGGTGGACACTGTTCTTCCCACTGCTGCTGTCCTTGTCCCATGCCTCTGCTCGCCTGGCCCCTCCCTATTCCTGCGACACTCACACCGTCAATCCTGGGCCTCGTCTGGTTTGGAGAGCCGTACAGCCGCAGGTCTCCCATGTAGCCTTGCACTTGAGACACCATGGCCTCCGTGGTCCTCACCTAACCGACCACATCCCAGCTGGAAGAGGCACCAGCCCCCTCCTGACCCTGACTGAGCCAGGACACAGATTGGACCTGCTCTCAGGGGCCCCAGGTTCCCATACTTCCCTCCACAAAGGTAGACTCACCTTTCAGGCCTGGAGTGGGGATCACACATCTAGAAGAAAGGGAAGAGCCAGGGCATCAAGCCTCACAGCTCCAAATGTTTGCGCGTTTGCCTGATCACGTCACAGGTACACTTTTCTTATTTAAGAAAACCAAAGCCTAAATTTCCATGTTGATTTTCACCCCCAACCCAGACGCCCTGTGCATAAGAACCCCTAAGCCACGACAGGCCTTGGGAAATGAGGACACCCCTTGTGGTTTCAGGTCTCCTGTTCTTCATATGCCTGTTGGCTGCAGGGCAGCTGTGGGGGCTCTAAACACCAGCTGTCGCCCTGGAGGAGGGGCCTGCGGAGAATCCCAAGCTGCTGAAGTGAAACTAGAAAGGCTGGTGTTCCTCCAGTCACCCTGAGCCACGCGCCCCCATCCTCTTCTGAGACTGGGAACCGGTGTTTAAGGCTGCCCAGGAGTGGGGACATCTGCTCCCACCGCCTGGGCCCTGCAGGGCCACAGGCACTCTGGTCTGGGTCCCCTGGGCAAATGCATGTGAGCTGGTAGGGTCGGGAGGAGGGCAGAGAGCCCCATGGGTTCTCCTGCTGCTGCTGCCCTGGATGGTGCCTGCCCCTGCTTTTGCAGCCCCACGGCTTGGCTAGGGACCACGTCGACTCTTTCCTACCGCCAACTTGAAAATGATACTATTCACAGCTACTTTTAAGTCTCTCCAGTGGAGCAGCAAGATTTCCTCCTCTCCTCCTTCTGTATCCCACATATCTTTGGAGACCGGCCTGTGGTTGAACTCCTTGGCTCTGGGAAAGTACTTTTCCTGTGGATCTACACAGCTACAGAAATGCACCGGTGTGTGGAAACTGAACTCATAGAGCCAATAAGGGGGTCTCCATGTCAAGCTGATTATCCAAGTGAACTGTTGAATTGCCGGTAACTGGGCGACAATGGAGCTCCTCTTCCAATTCCACATCTTGGAACTGGTTAAAGCCTAGAGAGAAGGAGGTGGCAGAGGCTGGGCAGCTAGCAGTTCAGGGCTCCTCTGTAGGTCACAGACAGGGCTGGCCTGTCACAAGAAAACCACAACATGTAATTTACACATACGTAAGACCAGACCATCTATCCAGCCCACTGGGCAGTGAATGTGCCCATACCATGAGGGGACAAGTGCATCCTCAGGAGAGGGAGAAAGGTACAGCTGGTGATGGCAGCCTCAAGGAATTTGGGAGGACAGACCCCTGGCCTGAGATATAGGAGAAGTGGGCAGATGAGAGTCACATTCCACTGGGCAGAACAGCTCTTCTCAGTCTGCATGTCTGCACCCAGCACCAGCCTGAAGTGAGGGCCATGGGTAAGTATTCAGAGAAACCAATTTCAGTTCAAGACAGTCTCCCCCAAAAGCAGCTGACCTGGTTGGATGTGAACTGTCCCCTGAAACTCACATGTTAGGCAATGAAGCAGTGTTTAGGGTGAAAACATTGGGTCATAAGGGTCTGACCTCACCTACAGATTACTCAACATGGTGGATTAAGAATAGATCATTGGTGGTGGCCATGGCAGGTTGTGGTTGGAGGAAGCAGGACACTGGCAGCATGCCCTTGGGGGTAATATGGGTCCCAGGCCCCTTGTCCTCTCTCTCTGCTACCCAACTGCCCTGAGTTGAACCGTTTTCCTGCACTACACCCTTGCACTGTGATGCCTCTGCCTTGAAATCTGACAATCATAGATTGAACCTCTGAAGTCATGAGCCAAAATAAACCTTTTCTCCTCTAATTGATCTTGTTGATTAATCTGGTCACAGAGAACAAAAGCTGACTAACCCAAAAATTGGTACCAAGATGTGGGGTCTGGCTACCTCTACCAAGAATTGTGGTTCAGAAGCATAGGAATTGGGTTGCAGGAGGAGTTTGAGGAAGTTTAGAGATGCAGGTGGGACACCTTAGACTGTTGTAAGGGGAGCTTTTCGGATGATTCTGGTGGGTGCTCAGAAGACCAGAATGCTGATGGGAATGTGGGGGTAGGGTGCTCAGAAGCTTCACCGAGGAACAGGACTCCTTTGGGGACTGGACTAGAAGCCATTCCTGTTGCATTCTGACAAGGAACTTGTCTATATTTTGCCTGAGTCCTGAGACTTTGTGTGAGGCTGAATTCAAAGGAGATGGGATAATCAATCTGGTGAAGAAAATGTCAAGGCAGCACAGCCTTCAGGCAGAACCGTGGACAATGATGACAGATTTCAGACAGATTGACTCTGAGGCTCAGGAGCAAAAAACAGACAGAAAACATTTTTAAAATTTGCAGTTTGGCCAGAAAAGCTCACATAAAATTGGGGTCAAGGAAGATGTGGTTGCTCAAGATATTAGCATCATTAAAGAGAAACTTTAGCTTCATCCTAAAGTACTTTGCACAGAGACAATAGGAAAGATGCCTGAGGGCCTCTCGGGTCTTGCAGCAAAACAACTTCCTGAGCCCCCCTGTGAAAGCAGGGCCTGAAAATCATCTCTTCTCAATGGAATTTTCCTTTCTATACCATGTGATCCTGACAATTCCTGGGATACTCTTATGCCATCTTTCCTGTGTCTCTGTGCAAAGAACTTAGCATGCCTTTAGTGGCTGTAGTCTCTTCAACAGCCATGCCTTTCTCAATCCATTATATGCACTTTTATTTCAAACAGAGATTTTTAAAAATCTTTCAGCTGTGCTTTCTGCTGCTGCTGATTCTCACATTGAAACTGGCTAAAGGATTCCAGAAATACCATGCCATTGCCTGAATGCATCTACTGCCTTAAAATTTCTTCCACCAGATTAATTAGTCCTTCACCTTTAACTTCAGCCTCACAGTCTCAGAACCTGGGCAAAATGTAGAAAAGTTCTTTGCCAAAATATAAAATTAGTGGCCATTAGTTCAATTTCAAAAGAGTGCCCGTTTTCCTCTAAAACCTCATGAACACGGGCTTACTGTCTGCATTCTGGTCTTCTCCCATTAACTCTGCTTGCAACATCCTAAAACTTATCTACCCTACACCTCAAGTATTTCCAAACTCTCTTCCTGCAAAGCCACACCAAAGGCTTTTGAACCACAATTCTAGGTATCATACTCAAGACACCACTTTTCAGTACCGATTGCTGTGTTAATCATCTTTTCTATGCTATTACCAAAATGCTGGACAAGAACAATTCAGAGAAGGAAAGTTCATTTTGGTTCATGATTTGAGAGATTTAGTCCATGGTGGACTGACTCCATTGCTCTGGGCCCAAGATGAGGCAGAAGACCGTGGTGGAAAGGTGTGGTGGAGGACCCTGCTCCAATCACGGCAGCTGGGAAGCAGAGGAGGAAGGAGCCCAGGTGCACCCTTCAGGGCAGCCCCCAGTGCCCTCTCTCCTCCAGTTAGCCCCACTACCTACAGTTACCACCCACTTAGTCCATTTAAACTAGAATGGAATGACTAGGTTACAGCTCTCATAATCCAATCATTTTACCTCTGAATATTTGTGCATTAACATAGGAGCTTTGGGGGATCCCTCATGTTCAAGCCATACCAGCTTGGAAAATCCTTCTGCTTATTACTGACAAGAAATGTTTCTTTCTCCTAAGACAGGCTTCTTCTGGTCCTCTGACTTCTACCCTCTTAATTCCAGGAAATCTGTATTGCTGGTCATCTTCAGTCTTTCACATTCCCAACCACACTGAAGACAGATGAAGAAAGCTCCGCCTTTGGAGCCCTTCTCATTCTTCAATATCCTCTTACTTCTTCTCTCAAACCCTCACCCTTACATGTGGCAATATCTTCAGAGGTCCTTCTTTTATTAATAAATCCTCACTTTTCTTAGATCTGAACTGCCCTCTTCCAGTTGATACATTGAAACACAGTACCCCCAAAAAACAGTACTGAGAGGGAAGGCATCGGGAGACGGTGGGATTACAAAGGTGGCCTTCATGAATGCATCAGCCTACTTATCAAAGGGACCTGAGTGTGCGTGCTTGCTTATCTTTCCATGTGAGGAGACTCTGAGCAGGCGCCATCTTTGAAGCACCAGACACCACGTCTGGTCTGTCTTCATCTTAGACGTCCAGCCTTCAAATTCTGAGCAATTAGTCTCTGGGGCTTGTCGGCACCAGTCCAGGTGTGTGTAATGGTAGAATGGACGGGCTTGCTCACACCTTCATTCTGAGCGTGGTGCCTGCCATTAAGCCACGTCCATGTTCGCTCACCTTGACATGGAAACCAAGTGTCCCTTGTCGACCTTGATCTGTGCTGACCACACATCGACACCAAAGCAATGCCTCAGGCCACCTGCAGAATCCTCTCTTACCTGATTCCTTGGAAAATTGATCCCATGTTCTTAAGTTTTTCTTTCATTCAATATTTTTTTTTTTTGGAATCACCTACTTTTCATTCTGCTTACTGCTCCAGGAGAAGCCCCTCTCCTTTCTGCCCCGTGTTATGGAAAACATTCCCTGTGTTCAGAGAGTATCCATCTGGTTAGAGGAACTTAGAGTGAATGTTTGGGTGTTGGGAGGCTGAATGGCTGAAATGTCAATTGGATCAGAACCAGACTATGAAATCCTATGCTTTGAGAGTTTCCCATCTGACCCCATTGGGCAAAGCCTCTTTCTACACTTATCCAGAAACATACTTTGTTTATTGAAAATGATCGTAAAATGTTTGCTAAATCAAAATAAACCAAAATGATAATAACATGGGTAAAAAACGATTCATACCTAGAGCAAATGTGGAGAGAAAGGGAGATTGAAACAGGTTTATCTAGTCCCTAGGCAGATGGGTATGTATTTTTCAAATACTTTTTTTTGTATTTTTATAATTATTAATGTAAGGATATAATCACACACTAAATGAAACACACGTGTGATTTAAAACTCAGGACATCTTCACACTCCCCGCCAGGAGCACACGGTGCCACGGGGATGCACACGGAGCTCAGGGTGTCTTCAGCCAGCCCGTCAGGTGCGCCCCGCACACCCTGGGGGTGCTTTCATAGCCTTTTCTGTCTTTCCTGCACTTTTTATTCTTCATGTCATTGGTAATTTTAAATACTGTGCTTGTCATTCTGAGGACTCTCTGCACTCTGGATTTTCTAACCATTTCTCCCTCCTCAGTGCCCAGTGGTTTGGGCCATGAGGTACCAGGGGCCATGAGGTACCAGATGCCATGACTCCCTCTTCTCATTGCCTCAGAAGGAATCTTGGATTCTTGCAAAAGAATTTCATCTGCCAGATTTCTTCATTTTAAATCTAGTTTATTTGTAATTAACAATTAATGTGTATCAGTGATACACCAAGATTCTCCCAGCTCTTGGCGGCTCCTGCTGCGTTAGCAGCCATGGTAGAGTGCCCCGTCAGTCCGTGATCTCACCTACAGCTCCACATCACTGACTGGCCTTCTTCTGTGAAAGAGGGTCCAAACCACGCCCACAGGCATATTAAAAAAAATCTCTATTTACATGTGTTTCCAAACTCTCAGTGCTCGCTGTTGTCATAGATTTCAGATTATACCCCAAACTGGTCACAGGTAACTCCTTAGATTTACAGAATTATGCTTTCCTGACATTCTTGTTCTTATTTTTCAAACTTTCTATTGAGCTTTTTCACACACACACACACACACACACACACACCTTGCACTAATCAAAACTCTCCACAGGTTCAATTAGCCTCCCCAGTCTTCGCCCCTGGGCAGCCAGCACAGAGTCCAGAGGCAGGACATGCCGCCCTGAGGACACCTCTCTTCCTCCCTTGGCAACATCCCGGTTCTGTTAACTTCTCTGTGTTTTCTTGCTTTCTAGTTTGAGATGCCAGAACTCACCTTGCATACTCTTTCCCCCAGAAATCTCAGTTCATTGAGTAGAGAATGGCATTTAGAAACTAGGACCTCGTCGAATGTTATCTTTTATTGTGAATATACATTTACAATTTCTATAAATATAAAATACGCTACAAGCATAGTGGGAAAATTACAAGTCATTACTAATGAAATGAACAAAAGCCGGAACACTTAAGGGAGGCAGCATATGACCTGAGGCAAAGCTAAATCCAGCAAAAGTCATAATCTTTCGAAATGGAACTGTTGAGTTAATGAATTTAGAACAACCTGCCTCACTTTTTGGAAGATCATAATGAGCGCATCAGAATAAGAACAAAGGAAACTACAGATTAAAAATATAAAGGCGATGGGACTAGGAGACCCAAAGGCACACTTGAACTCTGAAATAGCAAAAGTACGGTGGTAAATATCCCCAAATGGGCAAAGAATGTGAAGGAGTGTCCAGAAAAACGTCACATTGAAAAATCAGCGCATACCATCAGTGTGGGAGGATGGGTGTATCTCTAAATAAATAATACTGGAGATATTGCCCTCGATTTGAAGTTTCCAATATTAATTCTCAAGACTGACTAGTTCCAAAATGAATCAGAAATGTTTTTTTAAGAAAAATAAACACAAAGGGAGAGCAGGTGACCGAACACGGGAATTCAACCATTGGCAGGCATCAAACTGCACAGCTTTTTCACATTGATACAAAGAAGGAAAACACTGGAATATTTTGAGAAATATATTTCTAATGCAATAAACGAGACGGCACACAACATGAAGAGTAAAGAGCACACAAAAAAATAGCCATCAGGGACAGTTGACGCACCTGACATTTCTCAAATAGTCAAACTAATGCAGATCCCAACAAGTAAAGACGTCTCTTGGCATACCACATTGACTTTTTGTAAACTTCAGGATTGTCCAGGGCATGGGACACAGGACATTCCCCTGCCAGCGGAAACCAAGCAGGCCACACAAATGTGCTGCACCTTTTCCATAAACTGGTGCCTGAAAAAGGTGTTCACACAAAATGGAAAAAGCATCCCTGTTTTATGAGGTTTTACTGCAAGGTGAGGTATTCCTCAAGGTACATGCTTTTCAAATGCTGTGGTACAAATACACACCAACACGCTGGCCCACGTGTGTACCTATGTGCATGTGCACAATCTCATGCAGTTACACACATGCATACATACACATGCAAGCCAATACATGTGCCATTCATGCGTCTACATTCATATGTAGGTATGTACACATACACATTCACCTTGCACTGATCAAAACTCTCCACAGGCTTTCCCAGTCTAGGCCTACATGTACACACACAGCTACCTGCAAACACATGCTTATGTGTGTACATGTGTGTACATATACAGGTATATATACACACACATTCCAATACGCACAGGCACTGACACACACACAATGAGTTACAATCAAATGTGTCAGCATTTTTCTGCATTCATGGACGGTGCTTCCAGTGCTGCCTGCTGGTGACAGGAGGGTGCTGGGGGCAGACACGCCACATCACAAGGAAAACACAGAGGCGTGGTGTCCTCACAGAGGACCTTTGACATCTCCATCGGAGGTGCAAATTGTACCCGTGCACGGCACAGTCTTCTGCTACTGGGATTCTGTCGTAAGGATAAATGAACTTTTAATGAAGATTTACCAACAAGAACATCTACTGCATACGTCTAGAATAAGACCTTGAAAACAAAACACTAGCTGGGAGAGATCTGGTGACGTCAGTGTGACGATCACATAAAATGGGGTATCCAGCAGTGACTGGAGCAATGTGATGATGGCAGTGTAGTTACACACAAGGCCGAGTGACGTGGAGAGCCTGTGACACAGGTTGTCCACTGTGTGTCCACTTACACAACCAAGGAATAAAAAGTCAATACAGCAACAATTGTCATGATTATTTTTGAGGTAGAGAAAATAGGCTTCGTTTTTATTTACAATTCTCTCATGTATGTTTTGAAAATATTTTATAACATAAAGGTACAATTCACACACACACACACACACACACACACAGACACACACACACTCTCTCTCTGTCTCCTACATATGGAGCTCCCTATTATCTCTAATATTTATCTCTATGAGATTTATTCTTATTTTCCTTAATATGAAAACTCCTTCAGAACCTGATCATGATTTTAAAAAAGAAAAAAGATCTCTTTATTACAGTTTCGTTCAATGTTTTGACAAACAATGTTTAGCAAATGAATGCTACTCTGAAACAAATCTGGTAAGACAATAGGAAATCAAGACACAGCGTGTGCTATTTTGGAAAGTTTGACAGTGAATGTTTAAAGTACTTTACCAAAATAAAAGGAACATCTCCCAGTGGTCTGCGGAGGGAGAGACCACTGCCTGACCTGAGGCAGGAGACAGTTATGGTACTAGTGACCCAGGTTCTTCCATAGAGGAAACTTTGTGTGTGTGTGCATGTGTGTGTATGTGGGTGTGCATGTGTGTGTATGTGGGTGTGCAGGTCGGTCCACTGCATCCTTGGTCATTCCCTGTGCTCACAGTGTTCATGGTCATCCTCTCCACCTGCTCAGCAGCCCTCTGCTTCAGCTGAATGGAGGGCCCAGAAGGAGAGGTGTCCTTAGACATAGCTCTTGTGGTTAGGGACACTCAAGTGAGTCTTCTTAAAGAATTAAGCCTAGAATTCTAGGGGAAAAAAAAGCCACATGATACCCTTGTAAACGTGGTTTGGTGGAGACTGAGCCACACAGAGAAGAATCCAAGAACTCTGGCTTTGGATCCCATTTCTACTCACAAAGAGCAGTTCCCCTTTGTATCAACTCTTACTCTCCCTGGGCTTCAGTAACTCACTGCCAAGTAAACTCAACATTCTTTTTCTATTTCTATTACATGGTATGGCAAAAGAATTTTAAAAAGTTGCATGAGATTTGCCAGGTGTATGTTTTTATTTACATTCTAAATATTTAATGAGTAATGTGTCATAGTTGAATTAACAAAAGTAATTTTAAGTATAAATCAAAGACAATTCTATTATTTTTACCTTAGTCATTCTCTGCCTCCTCCTGAAAGGCAGGCTACAGCACACCCAGCTGTGCCTCTTTCCACCACTCAAGGCTTAATTCAAAAGGAGGAGTCTGCACAGGGGCCTTCAGTCTGCCCCAGTGCGAGTGGGTAAAGAACAAAATTAAAGTATTTATTCTAACCCTCAAAGCAATATTATTTATAATAAATTCTAAAATAAGAAAAATAAAATAAGAAAACATAGCTTTGTAAGGGGGTACCCAGCACTGTTTTAATTTATATAGTCCATGTTACACCCCCTCCCCCCCTCGTAGAAGCTATCGCTGTCCCCGTGTCAGGTGTGAATTACAAGAGGGGAATTAATCCGGCCACAGTTCCTCAGGTCAGAAAGCATCCTGCCCGCCACCTTCTCGCCATTATCCTGGGCCATCTCCAGGATCTAGAATTGTTCTGAAAGCAGCCGTGGGAAGAAGTGACCCCTCTGGACCTGCTGTTCTCACGTGCTCCTGTGCTCCTGTGTGCACCTAGGAGCACAGCAGCAGCAGCTTGGTGGAAATGGGAACCGATTTCCGCGAATGCCTCCCCTCTCAGGACCACCTGCAGTAGGGTGGACAGCCCCCGCCCTCAGCTTTGTTGGTGGGCTCCTGTCTTTCCTGACCTTGGTTTCTTCACATTGAAATCAGGACACGGGTATTTCACGGGTAGTCCTACAGTGAAGACCCAATACAGTCTCTGCAAACCGTCCTGCCCGATGCCTTACGAAGATGGGGACCCGGGAACCTTGGTCTCCGCCCTGGCGTGGAGCAGCCCGGGGTCTGTGTGCACACTCTGCAGGATGAGGCCAAAGGGCTGGCTTGCTGGCCTGCATTTCCTGGGAGTGCTCTGACTCACAGGGCCACATTTTGTCACAACAGCATCCACCATTTATCAAATTCTGCTACCCAGAACCACGGAGACCGGGACCTGGGATTTGGGATCCTGAATGGCACCTCCCAGGAGAGCCGGCCCTTTGGCAGCTCCACGCTCTCTGCCCCTCAGCTGTGTTTACTCATTCCTCCTCGAAGCTATTGCTAAGGTTGTGGTCACTACCATCACTTCTGTGCAAGCTCACCTCAGTGGCTTCTGTGACTTGCAAAGCACTTGAGCTGCTGTGTAACGCCAAAGCCCTTCCCTCTCCCGCCGGCTGCCTTGCCACCGACACCCAGAACAGGGTTTTCGTGGCTGATGGGGACCTTGACAACCATGTTGGAGTCCTCACAGCAATAGGTTCAGCCACAGAGTCCTTCCCTGAACTCACTTCTCTTTTAACTCTTCATTTCATTGATTTGAAAAAAATGATACTTTGTGAAATTCTTTATCCATAATCTTTTATAAAATCTGGCCATCCATCACTAATGGCAGGAAGTAATCAAACCAAGGTTTTCCACCATCAACTTGAGAATAATTGGTAGGAAAATTTCAAAAGAAAATACTCCCTAAAGTTGATGAACTATTCAAGAAAATATTGAATATATATTCACGGCATTCTAAAACTAGACTTGTACAAAACACTAGTACTTGTTTTAAAAAGATGTATTTTTATTTTTAATATGTGATATAATTAGGTTTTTAACTTTTATTTTTTCTCTCAGTCATGTTGGGCATCTGTCACAAAACAATATGCAGAGACCTCAAGAAAGGGTTTGAAATTCTAAATCAAACAAAACTTATCTGGACCCCAGAGTCATGCTACAATGTTTCTCAGGTCCTCAGTGTAAGGTCCTTGCTTAGCATCTGGATGGCCATCTTTAGTGACAGCCACCATTTCAAGAAAAAATTCACTTTCCCGCCCTTGGGTGTTTCTAAGAAAGACTCACCACTCCCTCACACCAACCCCAAGCTTAACCACCAGCATCAGGACCTGAGCCTGCCCCATAAAAGTCCCGAACCCAAGCCTTTTTGCCTCCCCGTCTATGGAGAGATGGCCTTGTCCTCTCGCGCCATCTCCCGGTTCCTTGCTTTCCTTTCACTCGGGATTTTATTCCACGTGTGTACGGATAAGGACAAGGGCGCTTGCACTCCTCAGCTGGACCGTGATGCCTTCCAGACTGGTGTGAGCTCTGGACCAGAGACTGGCCTATGTCAAGGTCACACCAGGGCACTGCACTGTGTCCCATTCAGGGCCAAATTAACCCCATTATTATGCCACGCTCAACCCACAGCTTCCTGGAAAATGAAGTGTCACCAGGAGCACCTGGTGACCAGCTTGTGCTGGAACTGGGTTCATATGCTGGTTGAGCGTGACACGCGAGGCCTACCTGGTGCAGATCTGTCAAAGTTTCCCTTCAAAGCAACAACTCTATTGGCAGAGAAGTCAATGGTCCATGTAGATACAAGGAAAACTGTGTAGAGCAGAAACGAGTTTGCTTCATTTTGAGTTAGAGGATTCAAATCCCTAATAAAATGTGCCTAAGTTTTTGCTTACAGGGGGTTTGTGGGTGAGAAACAGAAGCAACCAGGGAGTGAGTCAGGTGGGAACTAAGAAGGAGCCAGAGGAGGGGACCAGGAGGGAGAAGCAGGCCTCCCACCAGAGACTGCCTGGAAGCACCAGTTAGGAGTCCGGCTGAAGGATGGAGAGGTGTCTCCTCCTGAGAAGCTGTGTCTCCAGACAGCAGATCAGCTCTCTGGCTGCGAGGCCAGCACGCGACATGGCAGGGCAGGCATAGCCTCTCTCAGAGTCATGCACATGTCATTGGTAAGTAACCGAGGACACAAAAGAAAGGAGAAAAGCAATGTCACCTTCCTACAACTCCCAGGGACCAGCACTGGGGAGTGACCAGTCCCAGGCCAGGTGCACAAGAGCGTGTGCTGCCCAGCTGGCCGGGCCCTTCTTCAGGGTGGGCTGCTTCTGTTCAGCAGGCCCAGCCAGGGACCCTCCTCTCAGCACAGGGCAAACAGTGCTCCTGGGCATGTGCTGGGCTGCAGGGCAAAGCTGGATGCTGAGGGCAGCACTGGCACCAGAGCCCAGCAGGAGAGCTCGGGGAAGGCGGTGTCCTCGTGCGCAGGCCTCCTCACAACGTAGGTCAGGGGCGAGCAGAGCAGAGCTCAGTGCGGAGGGCTGGACTGAGACACCCGAGAGGCCAGCCCCTGTCCTTCAGGTGCCCTTGTTGCTCAGACAGCTGGAGGATGGGGGACACACAGCCAAGTCAGGATTCATGAGTACCTTTGGCTGGACCCACGGAACCAGGCCCTTTATTAAATAATAATCACACTTTGAAAACAGAGGCCAGGATGGTTGGGTATGGCATGGGCATTTGAATCTCCAGCTGGGAAAACCCAGTGTGTTGTGAGCTGAAGCAAGTCACCGCACAGTGATTTGAAGTTGCTTCTATCTTATTTATTTTCTTGCCAGAAATACTAACATGTTAAGCTCTTCACCAGTTAGAAAAGTAACTTTTAAGGAAACATGGTTTTAGGTTACACACACACAATTCTTACTTTCTGTCTGTTTGTAAATAGAGAGCTAGGACAGCTGTCCTGTAGGCCGGCACTTCCGAAGAGTGAGCCTGGACAAGTTGCATCTTTCTTACATAACACTACATGGAAATCCTTTCACTATGGAAGACAATTTTTTATTTTTTTAAATTTTTGTGATATTTTCAGATTAACTGTAGTATGCAATGTCAAAAGAATTAGAAATGCAAGAATACATTAGAATTACAATAAATATGTCTCCAAAAGAAACACATATAAAAACTCATGGCACACGCTGTCCAACGCCTGCATGGATGTGCCTGGGCAACACGCGTGATGTCATACAGAGGACACAGTGTGCCCACATATATCTACACATGCTCTACATATAGACTGCATGTTTGGGTAGTTTAAACAACATTGCTTATGGCCCATGTAAGGAGCATAGGTATGCCATGTGAATTTTATTTATGTGCTTTTTTAAGACATTGTAACGTTGGAGACATTGTAACATTGTAAGTGTCTTCCACAGCATGACAGCCATGAAGGGCCACACAGCTCTCTCCCTGTGTCATGCATTAACCACTTCAGGGAGCATTGTCTTCTAGTATCTTATTGTTTTAACAGCATTCGAGTAGCATGCCTGTCCAACCCAGCACGCATGCCTCTCAGCACTTGATCTCAGATGTGAGCTCACAGGTTGGTCTGTGGAGCCGTGGTGAAGGCCTGAGGTGCTTTTCACAAGCAGTCTGCGAGGTGGTGGGCACCACCAGGAAGCACCTTCTCCTGCTCCTCCTCCCACCCCTCCTCTTTTACCTGTGCGGGACAAACCTGCATCCCACCCTAGTCATTTCTCCTTGGAAGACAAATGCTTCTTGTAGATTCCATGTGTCTCTCAAAGAATACATAGCATGGCTGCATCCTTCAGAAAACCTGAGACTTAGCACTCAGACATTCCCTCTCCTCACAGAATCTGCATCTTCCTGCCCTTTACCCCCAATACCATGTGTCCCTCCTGTCTGTGCTTTTCAGCCTAGCTGGTTGAGTGCGCAGACCATGCAGGGTCATGGACTCTTTACAGGTTTGGGGAAGGCACGTGACTCCTAGCCTACTAACATGCTCTGTGATGCATTTTTGTATATAAAAACCTCCCTGAATTCGATCTTTCCCATGAAAAATGAAATGGTAACATCGGGCAGAAATGCTGGTTGCCTGGTGTAGCCCCCATTAGGGATGCAGAGGCTTGGAAGCTAAATACTGTCCTTTTTGGACATAATTGAAGGTAGATTCTTGATGTGCGTCCAGCTCTGTCCAGCAGATTACCTGGCATCTGGACTGGGAACACTCCTGTGACAGGCTCCGTGTGGTGTGTGAGACTCTGTTCTGCCCGGGCCCTGGGAGTGCCAGGAATGTCAGGGCTGCTTCTCTCAGTGGGGAGTCCCTGGTCTTCCGCAGGTCCGGAAGCTCCAGGTGATTGTGGTGGTCATCTTGAGGCTTCAGTCTTTCTGAGGATCAACAAGGAGAACAAATCCACTTCTGTTTAAATTACCTAGAACCGGTCTTTATCTGCACAGTTAAAGGCAGGCCACGGGACGATCCTGCAGTGTCCCTGTGGCAGTCAATGAAGGAAAGCACACAGCTACCTGGTAGTCAGTTGCATGAGTAAGTGGAATTCTATATTTTTAATTTAAGTACACCTACTTTATTGACATCAGATTTCTCACCTGGGAGGTCATTCTGACATTAGCTTACTGAGAACAAGACCCCGTGTTTGACTCCCCTTTCGTCCCTCCCAGTATCCAGGGTGATGCATTTGTACGTGGCCAGTAACCTCTAATACATTCCAGCTAGGAGGAGCACAAGGTAGTAAGGACTATTTACATGACACATTTGCATGCCAATTAAACTGAGAACCATTCGAGGTTTTGCAATTTAAAAGAAGAAATGAAGAAAACTACTTTGCTCGTCTGGATTTTCTTTTCTTTTTAAACCTCAATGACCAAGTAAAATGTTCCAAGAAAATGATGTTCACACCTCGCTTTAAATCTACTCACTGGATTCCTTTCCCAGTGCTGGTACACTCCAGTGACAGCGGGTGAGGGGTGTAACCGCTGCTCCTCTGTGTGTAGGAGCTCTGCTTGGCATGCCGACACTGGGGTGCCTGGGATGCTGGAGGCTGTTCCTACAGATTCGTGCATGCCTAGAATAGGGGCCTTCGGCAGCCAGGGTGGTGACAGATATACATGCCTCGTGCAGTTCTACCCAAGACACGCCAAATCACATCCGTTAATTTTTCCTGCATCACTTCGAGAACATAGTTTGCCTGCCTATGTGTGGTTTTTGAAATCTGGTGGAAAACAAGCCAATTCCTATTTGTTCCTGACAGTTTGGAAAGAATTATTTATTGCTTTTATGGGAATGTGCCTCTTCCCTCCCCTCATGCTGAACCTTAGCATTGTGCTCCCAGAATGATAATAATCTATTTCTTTCCTCACACTGCTGGGCCCGGGGTGACCCCGTCTGACCCAATTGAAATTGATTTTGTTGTTGAACTCCTCGCTAGTGCAAATTAATCTTAGATCCATACAAGATCAGGGAAGCAAGACAGAGAGTACAAAGACCTCAAGTGCTGAGGGAAAAATTAGTTCTGCAGAAGGTATTTTAAGTTTGGCAAGATAAATGGTCACAATGACTGGCTTTGATAGAACGTCTGCAGGAAGGGGAGGGCCTCACAGGGCCTCTGGAGAAAGGCTGCAATTTAATAGCCTAATTTCCTGCCCAGTCCTGCAAAAGTATCTGCCTGCTCCTGGCAGCTGATGGAAATCACCAAGGGCTTGATTTGGTCCCCAGTGTGGGACAAGTTGAGACCCCTTTCCCTCAGACTCGGGCAACAGTGCTTTGGCACACAGAGGTGGGTCCTGTCTGCTCCTCATGGAACAGAAGCCATTCATTTTGTGAAATTCGTCCCGTGCCCACGCGGGCCCCGGCCTGTTGGCCCTGTGACACTCACGAGCTCCCCTTAGTGAGTGCAGGGAAGCAGCTTCAAAACTCAGGGCTCCCCCAGTAAGGAGCATGCCGGACTCGCGGAGACTTGGAGGCACCCTGCAGTGGGAGGGTTCCACTCCAGCCCACCTCGCTCATCTGGTTCCCTCTTCCTCACCACACTGACCCACATTCTGATTCTCATGAAAAGACAAGGCTGATTAGCTCCCTGCCACTCTGGCCTCCTTTCCACTCCTCGAGTGTCCTCCCTTTCAGCAGTGCCAGCTCTGACAGGCCTCGGAGACTTGGACCTCGGGTCCTGCTGGGCTTGGGTTATAGGCACTCCTCATGCCCGGGCACCAGGCTGACTTCCAGGGGGGAGCAGGTACAGGCCCAGGTCCCCCGCTCCTGCCACCGAACTGTGCTGAGGGCCAGGTCCCGAGCCAGGGGCCGGGCGACAGGCAGCAGGATCCATTGCTCTAGATCTGCCCGGGTCTCAGACTGCATCTTCATGCCCAAGCCATTGACCCTCTTCACAGCAATTTTTACAAGAGCAACCCTAATGCCAAGTTATGATTTAAGGTCGATAATGCTGAGATTTTTAAAGAGGTGTTTTTAGTGTTGTTGTTTTTTTATGTTTAACTGTGAAATATCAGTGTTTTAACATTGCTTATCTTAAAATTAATGAATTTGACTGAAAATGAATAAGATATTATTTTTTAAAATGTGTAATTTCATCTTACCAATGATAAGAACTTTCATTTGTTAAATTTCATGATTGATATATGTGTATACACACATTGAATATGTGTATATATGTAATATGTAATTAGTGGATAGTAATGGACTATCCACTCTTTTCTTGAAACAATAAATTTTAATTTCTGTGCTTCTGTATGGATTCTGCAAGAACATTTTGGATGTGTGTGTCATAGTCCAAATTGTATTATTATTTAAGGTATTGTGATATCACATCCCTTAGATAATATTCATATTTATATGAAATCATTAGCTTTGAAAAGTTTCTGTTACTACAATTTCTAACATAAAAACATAAAGTATGATTCTATTTGTTGTCATGCTCTCTTGAAAAATGTTAGATCAATTGTTAGGAGTGACCAGAAAAGGTCCCCATTCGTGTTCCTGTGTGTGACTGCACTCAGCCAAGCTGCACCACTCTCGTGGCTCTTAAGACATGAGGCCGGGTGGGCTGAGATGTGGCTCAGTGGTGTAGTGCCGGGCTGCCGGAGGGAAGGCCCGAGTCAAGCCCCAGCAAGACACAAAACACAGGCTTTGTGAAGCCTTCGTACTGCATGTGAAGACTCCACAGAGTATTTGGGACAGTTATTGCTTTATTCAGTTTTCCACTGGTTAAGCAAATAATGTAGATGGGAAAGCTCACTGTGGTCAGGGAGGATCTATGATGAAACCTACAGCATGGGGCAGGACAGCTCTCCACAGCGGTTATTCAAAGAAGCAGTGTCACTGCTTGTGAAACCAAAACGACTCAGTCATTCCTAAATGGGTTGAACATTATGTTTGCCCTGAAGTACTTTGAAAGAATAACATATCTATATATCTATATCTATGTATATGTATAAATTTTTGTTGTTGTTACCAGGGATTAAACCCCGGGGTGCTTAACCACATTGCCACATCCCTAGCCCTTTTTATTTTTTTTTTATTTTGAGAAGGGGTCTTGCTAAGTTGCTTAGGGCCTTCCTATGATTCTGAGGCTGACTTTGAGTTGAGATCCTCCTGCCTCAGCCTATTGAGCTGCTGAGATTACAGGCATGCGCCACCATGCCTCACTAATATATATGGATTTTAAAAACATATTACAATGTGGAGAAAATGGCTACAGAGTGAAAGAGAGGCTGCAATACAGCCACCTCAAGAGATCTTTTGTAGATCTCTGGGGTTCCTTGGTGGAGGCCTCTGGGCCTTAGGAAGCTCCATCTCCCTGAGAGGTGGCCTATGGCATGGACAAGCATAGTTGAGGGCTGTGTTGTCCTGAGCAGTCTCAAATCCAGGTTGGCTGCAGTGGCCAACCTTTGGCCGGGTCTGCTATTTTTCTAAGAAGGATCTATAAATTGAATCTGCATTTTCTTGCACAGAGAGTGTACCAATAACACTACTATATAGAGGTGCTCTCGAGGAATTCCCACGGTGCCCTGCTGGTGAGTTAACAGTTGTCCCCCGCACTTGAGGCACCATGGAGTCCGAGTGAGGGATGAACGCTGAACTGTTTGATTTGTGGGTCTGCACAGCAGTTCCTGTCTCTTAACAGAAAAGAAGCCAGCATGAAAATAGCGCCCTCTGCCTTCGGCTAATGGGATGAGGCTCTCCACCCACTCAGGAAGGACAGGGTACGCCCCAGCCGCTGACCTCACAAATCCAGAACACCCAGAGAAAAGCCCAGAAGGGGTGATGGGTGGTTCTCTGGTTACTAACTGGTGCGAAGTGTTAGGATCAATCATGTGCAGTGTTTGCTGATTTAACCAGGAAGGCAGGTTGTGTTCACTTAGTCGAGGATGAAACTTCAGGGGCAATCGATACTGTAATTATAAAACCTAAAGAAACAACAACGAGGAAGGGAAGTCATAATTTATGGCACATCATGTCTTTCTGGTTTCTCTGGAACATTTCCCAAAACAATTACAGCTCATTTTTGTGCATTGTGCTTCACTCCGCAGATTTAGCATATAAATCAGATGATTATCTAATTGGATTTTGATTCATTCAAAAATTGTTAAATTTCCAATTTCTTCCTCTCACTGTGTATTTAGGAGTTATGATATATGAGACAAATAATTCAAACTATAATTAGGGCTCAAAAATAAAGCATATGTTACATTTAACCTTGAGTATGTGGGGGTTTAAGTGTTTAGTCAAGTTCTGTTTAACCTTGATATTAAGACTGAATGAGTAAAGCATCTGCTAATGAGGAAAAAGAGAAGAGATTCTAATTATGTACAAGATTCACAGCGCTGAGTTCACAGACTTAAAAATGTATCCATATAGTATTTGTAATATTGCAAACCAATATTGTGTCTTTTAAAGGTTCCATGCAGCTTTGACAGGAGAAGCAAGGTGGGTCCCTACAGGATGTGGCTTCATCCCGCTTTGGTCCCCGCTGTGGGGTAGTCTGTGCCTCCTCTCCCTGCACATGGGTAACAGCAGGCCAACCCCCGGGGAAGGCTGTGGACATGCCATGAGACACTTCATGCAAAATGCTCGCCACCGTCCCCTGGTACTCAGTCGGGACTTGGCAAACCTGAGTGACCGTCACCATCACCACTGGCTGCCAGTGATGCACGGGAGGGCGTAGGAAGTCCCAGGCCTATGCCACAACCTGAAGATCTCACTGAGCTCCAGCGTGAGGCCGCCTGCTTCCTGCCCTTGAAACACTCATTTCCCACTGGCTCCCCTGGGCCTGTCCCCAAGCCGTTTCCAGTTGAAGGAAATGTGGGAAGAACCCTCTCATTGGATTTTGAGTCAGGCAGCACACGGGCCTAATGCCCTGGAAGTAAAGGCAGAGGTGAGGTCTGAAGGTGGAACACGCGAGGCGGGCAGAGGGGCAGTCCAGGAAGACGGGCAGCAGCACGGATGCACAATGGGCAATGCCAGATACGCAGGGACGCAGTGGCATGTCCTTGTCCTCTGTGGGCAGTCGGACCTCTTGTCACCACGTTTCCTGGGGCCGATCCTACTGTGGGAGCTTTAGACACTGGACCCAGCAGGAGAGGCATCTCCTGCTCACAGGGTGGGATCTCGGAGACTGGCCTTGCACCTGCTCGGCTGTACCCAGGGAAGAAACGCACTGAGAGCGCAGCAGAGGAAACCCAGACCAGGGACGGGCGACGAGAGACGTGGAGGAGACTGGGTGGAACAAGCCAGGGCTCCCAAACAAGTCCCCAGGCCTGCAGGTCTGGGGGGCTCAACCCAGCCTCCGGGGCTTCTGGACCATCTCCGCCTCTTTCTCTCTCCTTCCTCTCTGTCTCTCTGTCTCTGTTGCTCTGCCTTGCTTTCTCCCTTGCCCTCCCACAGTAGATGCTGCCTGTTTTCACCCTGCTACAAGTGACGGATATGTCCCATTGAGTCCTTCCTCATAGTCACCCTGTCCTTGGGATTGGCCAGTTAGCTCCCACATCTGAACTTCTGTTCTGCTCTAAGCCACGGTGCTCAGAGAGATGCACAGTGCTCATGGCCCCTCGGACCATTTCTTCCCAGACCACTGGATTCATGGTCTTCAGCCATGTCCTTTGCCCCTTAAGGAGTTTTATTCCAAATGAAATCACACCTGGAATTGCCAGACTTAAGGCAAACAGCTGCCCTTGCAGGTGTGAAGGATGGTCTCCCTGTGACCACCATCGGCTTATTGGGAGGAAGGGAGTGCCTCTGTCCAGCTTGCCCAGGAGAGTTCTGGATTGTGCCTGCTGTCCTGAGGGTATTGGTGGTAGCAGCCCCTTCACTGCAGGAGAGTCAAGTCTGGGCCCCCAGTGCGGCCAGCTGACCTCCAGGGATGTGCTCACAGCCGCCTGCAGTTCGGCGCAGTGCAGACGGGGCCCAGATTTCCTGGGTGTCCTCTTGGTTACAAGGTTCCCCCAATCTTCCCTCTTATCTAAGAATGAAGGAAGGAGAGTTCCTCAGTCCCTGGAGCAGGGTAATGATCTCCTGGGCTCAGAGAAAATAGCAGAGCAAGTGCGAAGAGCAGCCCGCCGGGCGGTGGGTGAGTGCTGCTGCAGCGCTGAGTCACGAACAGGCTGACCTCAAAGGGCACCACGGGCACCGTCCGCAACACCAACACCCGTGTCTACACAGGGGTATTTTTAGAAGCTATTGAGCCAGGCAGGTTGCATGAGGCCAAGGTGTTTCAAACAGAAGAAGTCCGTTCTTTGTCAAATGGCTTCCTGCTCTTATCTGCGAACCCCTCGGGATCAGCATAACCAGGAGCACAAAGTTCCCAAATGAAGGCTTCATCCGGGCTTCGTCTCGGGTCCAACGCAGGGTGTGTGAATTGCCCACAGCCGTGAGCCCTGGGCTGCATTTCACACTCCTTTATTTCACTCCTGTCCAGGCCTCTCTGGGCAGGGCAGGTGCTCCGGACAGCACAAGGGCCAGCTGGCCAGTCCTGAAGGTGGAGCTCCTTACCCTCAGGGCATGTTTTAAAGCCGGCACTGAAGCCACGTTGCTCACATCCAGGCCCTCCACCCCGTTAAACCAAGGTCTGACTACCACTAATGGGTTTTATGTTCAGCAGCGAGTTCTAAATCATGTTCACACGTTGGGGGAAGAGGGCAAAGGACCCACATTGAGGGGTGCAGTCAGAACCCCTTAATTTGTTACTCTTTCTGTCCTCCAGACCCTCCGTGGCCACCTTCCTGCTCCCCACCAGGTGATTCTTCACTCAGACGGGATGTCTGTGTCCTGGGCAGACAATGGCATCTGCAGCCCGTCACCCAGGACCTGCCTCGGCCTCCAGCTGACCCCCTTGCCTCTTGCTGCAGGAAAAAGGTTCCCTGGGACCCAATCCGCCGTGGTTAATGTAGTGCCATTTGTTCCCACAAGCCCTCCGGATGCTTCTGCACCATGAGACCTCCTGCTCTCCGTGTGCCCGCCTCTCCCAGTCTCGGATTCTCATCTGTAACTGCTCACCTTGGTGTCTACGGCACGTAGCTTATGAGTTGTATATAACTTTAGAGTCAGGGTGAACCTTTGCTATGTGACTCCAGATTTATCCCTTCTTTAACTGCCTGCCCTCCAGCACCATGAGGGTCCATCCTTCTGCAGGTCAGCTCAGCGTTCAAGGTAAAAGGAAGGAGCAGAGAGCAATCGGCCTTCTCGTTGACCCTCAAGGCGAACGGTGTTTTATTGTTTTATTACTGCCCAGCGCTCCCGGGATCCTCGAGGATGGAAGAGCACGCTGAAGAATTTAAGCAGCACCCAGGATACAGAAAAACTGCCAAACCAAGCCGTGAGTACGTTATATCTATTTCTCATTTTAATGAGCTCCTCAGGGCAAAGGCAGTTAGAAGTTAATAAATTAGTAAATAAAAAATAAATAAATAAGTAAGTAAAATCCCTACTTACAGGAGGCAAAACCTGAGATGCATCCTCAGGATAGATTGGGTTCATTAATCGGCCTCTGAACAAATATAGGGAAAATCACCAGCAAGCCCACGTTTCAAGGAAATAGAGCAGAACTTGTTCAGTGCATCCCTGAGCACTCCTAGAAAACAAGCGGGCGAGAAACCAAGGCGTTTCCTTGCCGGCCCGGCCCGTTTCCAGAGTGAAAGAAAGGCAGGTCTTGCATAGCTGGCTCCCATGCAGACAGCTCATCCTGGGGCTGGGCGGGCGGCCACACGTCAGTGAGCTCGGACTAGCTGACCATGTGCGTGTGTTTCATATTTCACATCCACAGCTGGCAGGGAGTTTCTCGGATTCTTTCCCTGGGGCATTAGAACTGCTCATCAGAAGATGCTTCTCCATGACAACACTCATGTCTGACTTTTCCTTTTCTTTGGGGGGGGGGGCGGTTCAGAGTACCAGGGATTGAACTCAAGGGCACTTGACCACTGAGCCACATCTCCAGCCCTATATGGTATTTTATTTAGAGACAGGGCCTCACTGAGTTGCTTAGCACCTCACGATTGTTGAGGCTGGCTTTGAACTCGCCATCCTCCTCCCTCAGCCTCCCAAGCCATTAGATCACAGGCGTGTGCCACTCCATCTGGCACGTCTGAATTTTCAATACTTGGAAGCCTGACACAGAAACACTGTCACCCACATGATAGATTAGGGATTTGGGGTTCAAATGGATTATATGTCTGAGTCTTACCTTTTTAAACTAAGTTATAATTTGATTAAAAAATAGCAAGAGAGGGATGTTACAGCATGTTTAGATAAAGACAAGTAGATTTCCAGCTTCCTTTTCCATGTTAAATGCACTGCCAACTAGTTAGGTGTGTTACTCACCCCAGGAACTCTCTCAAGAGCCTTGGTGGAGGGCCACAGGGTCCTTCTGCTACAAGGCCTTTGCCAGGCATCGATCCTGTCCAGGGCAGAGTGGGAAAGAACAGTCCTCTTCTCGTAGTATTTCTCTCACTGGCACCAACTGTGGTATTTGTCACCTTACTGTGGACCATACTGGACAAAGTATAGAACAAAACAGGACTGAGCCAAAAAACCCTGGGCTTGATTGGAGGTTTTTATCATGTTTTTTCTTTGCGGTTCTCCTGCACCTGTCTCTGGAGAAATGCTCTCAAATTTCTGCCTTAGTATCTTGCCTCAAAGCCATGCAATGCCGTCTTAGTATTGATGGTGTGTGTTTGCCATAGGGGGAATATTTTTAAGCCTCTCCAGCTACCTGGATTGGATTAAGGGAGGGCTTGTGAGCACTTGTGGAATCGTGTGCCTGGACCCAGGGGAGAAAACCTGAACCACAACGATTTCCACGTTTTCTTAGCATACAGGGGAGAAAACGTAAATGAGATCCTTCATCTGTAGGTACGGGCTCTTTCCTAGCGACGCTGTGGAGCTTAAGTTTTCCCTGGGCTAACTTGACTTGTTTCATAGTTTTCACATATTTGTCTCTAGGAAATAAATCAGCTCCCTCACTAAAAAGACATTTTTGTCTTAATCATGTGGAAATTAGAGATAGATCTGTTGACAAGGGATGTGAAGCAGAATCGGAACTTCATGGTTCACTGATCATTGAAGGCGTTTGGAGTTAGCACATAGGTCCAGAGCCATTACAACCGTGGAACTGCGTGGGGGACACGGTTGCTCTTCTGTGCCTCTGTGGTGCCCTGTGCAGGACAGAGGAGATGGCCAGTACAACACAACACTGCTGGTCAGGGAACCCAGCAAGAGCAATATGGTACCCTCCCCTCAGGAATCCTTGATCCCCTAAGGAATTCTAAGGAGTCAGAGAGGAGGAATGATGTCCACACAGCAGGAAGAGTTCTTTTTGAAGGTAAGGTCCCTCCTTGGCCCATGCAAACAAACCTTCATCCCATTCCCTGAGCACAACAAGAAAACAACAAAAATAGCTTTTCTCCTACCAAACCCCTTGGGATCAGGCTGGGAGCCTGCCCTGCTCCTCAGGAAGGTGGCGAGTGAGTCGTGGTGGATTTCTCCCCACTTTCTCAATGGGTGTGTGGCCAGTCCTGGTGAGGAGTGCCCTGTCCTCTGAGGGCAACCACAAGACCCACAAAGCTCTGGTTTTTAAGGTATGGAATTCCATAAATGAGATATTGCCACCAAGCCTAGACCCCCCAAAGGAAACACACTGACATGTTTTAATGAAGTTATCAAACTTCAACTCTGTGCCATCAAAGTCATACAAATCATTCAATAGCACCTTTGTACAAAATGGTCAGTAAGTGCAATGCATTTCCTGCAATCAGTCATGACAGCACTCAGCTGCAGTGGCCTGCAAATCGTCTTATTTTACATTTCCCTAATATCTTACATTACATGCCAGTCAATATTTAACCAACTTTTTCATGCCTGCTGCTCAAACTTTCTTGAATCAAATGCTGAACACATGCTTCAAGGCAGATCATACTGAATATCCCGCTACCCTACCCCACCAACCCCGCACACTGGAAGACAGTGGCACAGCAGAGACCCGTCAGGAACCCACAGGCCCACTGTTGGAATGTGATACAATATTCACCAACGCAATACTATCATCAAAAATATGCGAATATGTGAAGTGTTTCTGAACTACATTTCCAAATTAATGCCTTTCATCAAATCGGCAAAGATTAATATAGATTTTTAGGCATTTTTTCATACTAAGGGCATTAAACATTCCTGTGCACAGCCTGGGGCACAGATTGTTGATCTGGCGTGGCCTGCTGAGTCCTTCCACCTGCAGAATCATCTCCACTCACCATCTCTGCCCAGTTGGCAGCAGTCATAGACATCTCCTAAGGGCCTCTGGGTAATGACCTTGTTCCAAGGAAGCCCCTGGGAGACTCACAGAGTTACACGTAGAAATATGTTTCATGCAGCAATGAAATAAAACTAGGTAAAATTCCAGGTGGGGGGATCACTCTGATTTGGCTATCTCGTGTTTTTCAAAGCTTCCTGTGCTGGACGCTTGGTCCCAAATATGATGATGTTGAGTAGTAGTGGACCTTTGAGGCAGGGGCTAGAGGAAGGCGGTAGACCACGGAGGCCCCACCCTCAGAAGGGACTGAGGTAGTTTTCACAGGAACAAGCAGTTCTCAGGGGAGCCAGCTGCCGTGAGCCAGGGCACCTCGCCTGCTGGGCCCCTTGTGCACAGAGCTCTCCCCTTTCTGCTGCTCCATGTTGCCACAGAGAGGCCCTCACCACACTCCAGGGCTTTCTGCCTCTTTTCCTTGTATCTTATAAAATGTACCAAGACAGAAATGAACTAAGAACCCCTGAAAGAGAACACCAGCCCACCGAGGGGGCGCAGCCCACCAACGCCCTCTGAGTGGAAACAAGCCTGTTGCAAAAGAGTATTTACCTTGTTCTTTAAATTAAAAGATGCGACCAGACACTGCATAATACCATGAACAGAGCCGCTTTGTCACCTGATGGAGAAGTTACATTTCCTTTGAGTTGTTTCCATACTTTTTCTGTTTTTCATTGAAAATTTGCTACTTTTAAACTTAGAAAAACAATTATCCTATAATGTGAGTGAAGATATGTCCCCAAAATTTTATTCTTCAGGGGGTATTATAAAATATCATGATAACAAAAGAATATGATTAAGAGTTTTTCTTTTTTGTTTTCCAACATCATTATATATTATTTTAATGTAATTCTTTTCTGCTGTTTATTTTTAAAGAGATACAACTTTTGCTTTATGAGAACATCTGCTAAAGAGAGCTTTGAACATGATACACTATCAGTTAATTGTATTTAATAATATATTTACAGTTACCATCAAAAAAATTTGTATTTTATTCATTTTAACATCAAAAATAGTTTTCCTCATAATAGATGCCAGAGTTAGAATTTTCCATGATTTTGGTTTGTATGTGGCTTTGGAATCACAACTAAACATCATGAGTCTCATGACTGTGATGGTACATTGCAGCACATAACTTTCTAACCACATCAACAAAGGACCTAAGGAACTTTTTAAAGATTATGCTTCTATCTTAGGTCATATAGGACTCACCCACAGGCAGTGCTTGATTTCCTATCGCCAACTGTCCCTCCAGCGAGTCAGCCTGAGAACCCAGTACCAGTGCCTGCTTCCTCAGGCCACAGTCAGTGCCCACTGTTGCAAGAGAGCGTAGGAACTCCCCGTGGCTGCCATCACAAGCACCCCAAACTGGGTTGCTTTAAATAACCTGAATCTGTTCTCTGCCGGTTCTGAAGGACAAGAGTCCAAAATAAAGTTGGGGTGGGGGCTGTGCTCCTGCTGAGATTGAGCACAACCCCTTGCTTCGCCACGGCTCTCAGTGGTGGTCTCGCTCAGAGGCATCCTCGATTTGCAGCCACGTCCTATCGCTGCCTCAGTGTGTGCCTCATGTGCTGTCCTGACTCTCTCCATCTTCACGGGACACGACCTCTCCTTAGAAAGACACTGCCTATTGCATGTAAGCTCAGCAGAAATGTTTTGCCATAAAGAGATTGAAAGACCCTCCGACTCCCTGTCCAAGGAAAAGCACATGAGACATTGGCTGCAAAAGCAAGAGGCGATTTATTGATACACAGGCGCCTGCGGGTGCTCAGCAAGACCTCAGCCGGGGCTTCGGCGAACTGGCACACCGGGCTTTGGGGCACAGATCTTTTATAGGGTAAAGGAGCAGGTTTCGCGCGCACGGTAAGCAACAGGTTTCTTACTGGTCTTTTTGAACCTAGCATATAGGTTACCTAAAAGGCAAGGTTGTTTTTCACTGTATGTTCCTGGAAACCACATGAAAACCACTTGTTTTTCACTGTATGTTTCCGTTTGCTCAACTGTGCCGGTTCTTTCCCAACCATCCTGTTCTTTTCTAATCGGTTACACTTAACTGATTATCTGAAAAACACATCTGATGCCTGTGCAGGTGCAAAAGCAAGCCCTGATGATTTTGTAACTGGGCCTAAAGTTATTGGGCTGGGGTCTCTCATTCCCCCCTTTTTCTTTATCATGGATAGAATCTTATATCCATTGTCCTGCTTGCTCAGGTTCTTGGATTAAGCTTGTTTGTGACCCTGTTTGTTGTTTAAGCAACTGGTATTGTTGAGTTAGAACCATAGTCTGGATTATAGAAAGTCTTTCTTTCATGAACTGCACTAGTCTATTAAGTATACAAGGTCCGAATGTCAGGAGTAACAGCAAAATAACTAAAGGTCCTGCTATGGTAGATAGCAAAGTAGTTAACCATGGGGATTTATTAAACCAGTGTTCAAACCATCCTTGTTGAGCCTCAAATTCCTTCTGTCTCTTGGCCAGCCTTTCAGTGACCTTTTCCATAGTTTCCCGGACTACCCCTGTATGGTCAGCGTAAAAGCAACATTGTTCTTGTAGAGCTACACAAAGACCACTTTCTCTGAGGAACAACAGATCTAATCCTCTCCTATTCTGTAACACAACTTCCGAGAGGGAGGAGAGAGATTTCTCTAGGGCTGTGATAGACTTGGCCATTGCAGTTAAATCCTCATTCATAGCTGCCTGTAGTTGCAATAATTGGTTACCTTGCATTATCACGGCAGTTCCTGTTCCTATTCCGGCTGCTATTCCTCCAATTCCTAGTAGTAGAGCTATGGTCATGCTGATGGGCTCTCTAGGGTATCGTTTCCGCCCCTCAAGGCATCCTAGGACATAGTCTGACCCTAGATATGATATTTTAGGCCATAATTGTATTAACACGCAAAAATCAGTGGTTGCATTGAGGACTGCCGTAGAAATACAAGGGGTCAGTCCGGTATTGCAGGCCCAGTAAGTTCCGTGGGGACCCCACAAATAGTTATTTTGTGAGCCTGTCACTGGGGGGGTAATATTACAGAGATGTTGGTGTGATGGGGGTACGTTCCCCATACAGACCCCTTGTCCTGTCACTTCGGTGATGGTAAGCTTATAGCTTGGTAGAGATACACACTTAGGGTCAGGGTTTGTACTACTGTTCCAGTTGGACATAATTGCTATCCCTTCATAATAGGGTGGGCTGGAGGTGAGACACAACCAACAATCTTGGGTGCGATTTGGGTCGGTGGCATTGAGGGCATAGAATGCTCCTTGAATCAAATTTAACAATCGATCTCCAGTCCCAGGGTGAGTGGGCTCAGGGGTATAACTAGAGGTTTGATGCTCGGGTGGTTTACTGGAGGGAACTTCTTCTAAGTCTTTGGGCTGTTTAGGCAGGGAGGGGACCTTTTGGTCTCCGAGTACCTGATTTGGTCCTATGGAGTGGGAAGGGGGCTCCTGTGCAACCAGCTTGAGTCGGAACACAATCCCTGGATCTTCCCCACTAGGATGATAAAGGCGTAATCCCCAAGTATTTCCTATGAGCCAATTTATCTGTTGGCGCCCTTTTAGGGTAAATGTAAGGGTGATATTGGACTCTCCTGGGGTTGTTTCAGAGAACCATACATAATCTTCCTTAGGGTGCCCTTTTAGCCAGTGTCCATTTGAACTGGTTTCACATCCCCATGACCCGCAGTAGTAGTGGTTTATTCCGCCACATGTCCAAGAATATGGCTTCCATCCTGGACAGACGTACCATGAGCGGAACCTACAAGGGGGGTAAGAATCTCCTGGAGTCCTATCTGTATTCGGCCAAGACCCTGTTGCTAGTTGACATAGATCAAAGGTCATGTTTGGCCACCAAGTATTCAGAGGATTGTGTTCTGAAGCTAAAGTTAATTGGGCATTTGTCTCTACATTGGTGAGGGTCCAGGTCAACTTTCTTACTACATGAGGGGTTTTTCCTAAAACAAGGGGAACAAGACAGAAAGTAAGGACAGCTAAGAGCGCGTAAGTCTTATCTTTAGTGGGTTTTGAGTACGTTGCAACTTCCATTGTGAGTCTCGGGGTGTAACCGCTGGGTCTTGCGGATGTGCAGCCTTTACATGGGAAGCGTGAATCCAGGCCGCGATGCCGTCCACCTTAATGGCGGTGGGGGTGGTCAGCAGGACAGTGTAGGGTCCTTTCCACCGAGGTTCGAGGTTCTTGCTCTGATGTCTGCGCACCCAGACGGTGTCCCCGATTTTGAAGGAATGTGGCACTGAAGGGGTTTTGAGTTCTTCTTTGTATGCTGCTGCTAATGGCTTCCAGACCTCGTTCTGGACCAATTGCAGTGCGCGTAAATGAGTCTGCACAGATGGGGTGAGGGAGGCAGAAATTTCAGTTTCATAGAAGTTAACAGCAGGTGGTGGGGCACCATATAGGATTTCAAATGGGGTTAGTCCCTGAGGGCCAGGAGTATTTCTGGCCCGATATAAAGCTAAGGGTAGGAGTTGTACCCAGTCTCTAGTGCCAGTTTCAAGCATTAATTTAGTTAAAGTCTCCTTGATTGTTCTATTCATTCTTTCTACTTGCCCTGAGCTTTGGGGTCTATATGCACAATGTAACTTCCAATTAATCCCCAGCGAATTGGCCACCGCCTGACTTACCTGGGAGACGAAGGCAGGCCCATTATCTGACCCAATTGTTCCAGGTACCCCATACCTTGGAAAAATTTCTTCCAATAGCTTCTTAGCAACGTTTTTGGCAGTTTCATGTCGGGTGGGGAACGCTTCTACCCATCCGGAAAAAGTATCAACGAAGACTAGAAGATATTTATATCCATACATACCAGGTTTGACTTCAGTAAAGTCTATTTCCCAATGTGTCCCGGGTTTATGTCCTCTAACCCGGACTCCTGTCCCAAGTTTAACTTTACCAGCATTTACCTGGGCACATGCCTGACAATTTTCTGCAACTCGCTGGAGGAGTCGATCCCTATTTGGAAGATATAGAGTACCTTCTCCACGGTCCAAGAGATTTTTCATCTTTTTAGCCCCAAGATGTGTCAGTTTGTGTAATGATTTTACTAGTTCTTTAGCATTTTTAAGGGGAATTATGGTTTTTCCCTGATATTCCCAGGTATGGTCCTCTGGGTTGTAAGAGGCATTTAGCTTCTGTATGATATCCAGATCTTGGTCCTCATAGACCCATTTACCCTCATAGTCATCATGTTGTGGGTTTTCCCGTTGGGGCAATAAAGTCATTACCAAGAGTTGAGGCCCCTGAGCTGCCTTTCTGGCTGTCTCATCCGCCAATTTGTTTCCCCTGGCCTCCGGAGTATTTCCTCTTTGATGGCCAGGGCAATGCATGATACTTAACTTTTTAGGCAGAAATAGAGCTTTAAGTAAGGCCAATATTTCAGTCTTATTCTTGATTTCTTTTCCATCTGAAGTTAGTAGCCCTCGCCGTCTGTAAATTTCCCCGTGTATATGGGCAGTGGCAAAGGCATATCTACTGTCCGTATACACATTTAGCTTCTTTCCCTCAGCCAACTTTAAGGCTTGTGTTAGAGCTATTAGTTCCGCCCGCTGAGCTGAGGTTCCACCCGGCAACGCACTCGCCCAGATTACCTCGGATTCGGTGGTGATGGCTGCTCCTGCTCGCCGTTCTCCATTGAGCAAATAACTGCTCCCGTCGGTGTACCAGACCAGTTCTGCATCTTTCATAGGTTGGTCTGTGAGGTCTGGTCAGGTTACTTGTGTTTCTGCAAGAATCTGCTGGCAGTTGTGGGGATTTGCTTTTCCAGGAAGCGGCAGGAGGGTTGCTGGGTTCAGTGTGACCATGGGGCCTAATTGAATTCGGTCCGTGTCCAGCAGCAAAGACTGGTAATGGGTGAGTCGGGCATTGGACACCCAGCGGTCAGGTGGTTGGCGAATTATTGCCTCGATGGCATGAGGGGTTAACAAAGTTAATGGCTGTCCCAGAGTCAGTTTAGTGGCATCCTTAATCAGAATAGCCACTGCTGCTATCATTTGAAGACATGATGGCCATCCTGACGCCACTGGATCCAATTTCTTGGACAGATAGGCTATAGGACGCCTCCAGGGTCCCAGTTTTTGGGTTAGGACTCCTTTAGCATAGCCCTGTTTCTCATCCACAAACAAGTCAAAAGGCTTGGTAACGTCTGGTAGGCCTAAGGCGGGGGCTGACAGAAGGGCCAATTTGATACGATCAAATGCCAATTGGTGCTCCCCAGTCCAGGTAAAGGGGTTGCTTTGTTTGGTTAGCAGGTATAAGGGGGCCGCTATCTCGGCAAACCCAGGAATCCAAAGTCTGCAGAAACCTGCTGTGCCCAGAAATTGCCGTAGTTGTTTAGGGTTCTGGGGAGTTGGTATGCTCGAGATAGTTTCTTTCCTGGCTGTGGTTAGCCACCGTTGGCCATTATGAAGTTCATAGCCAAGGTAAGTAACTTTTGTCTGACAGATCTGTGCCTTTTTAGCCGATGCCCTGTAACCCAACTGTCCCAAAGTTCGCAATAATGCCTCCGTACCTGTAAGGCAATCCTCCTCGGTGGTGGCAGCCAACAGGATGTCATCTACATATTGGAGCATAATTAAGGAGGGGTGTCTTACGCGGAAATCGGCCAGGTCCTGATGTAAGGCTTCATCGAAGAGCGTCGGGCTATTCTTGAACCCTTGTGGCAGTCTGGTCCAGGTCAATTGACCGGAGACCCCTTCGTCAGGATCTTTCCATTCAAATGCAAAGAGGGCCTGGCTTTGAGGGCACAGTCTCAAACAGAAAAAGGCATCTTTTAAGTCTAGAACGGTGTACCAAGTATGGGTGGGAGGCAAGGTGCTGAGGAGATTGTAGGGGTTAGGCACCGTGGGGTGGATGTCCTCTACCCTTTTGTTTACCTCTCTTAAGTCCTGGACAGGCCTATAATCATTCATCCCCGGCTTCTTAACTGGTAGCAATGGGGTGTTCCAGGGCGATGGACAAGGGGTTAGAATGCCTAGGTCTAGGAGGCGTTTGATATGTGGCCTGATGCCTTGGTAAGCTTCTCTTGACATGGGATACTGTTTAATATTCACGGGAGTAGCAGTGGTTTTTAGGTGAATGACTATTGGAGGTTGTTGTTTAGCCATTCCCATTCCACCGGTTTCAGCCCAGGCCTCCGGGTAGGATTCAAGCCAATAATTTATGTCCTTATCAGATACAGGAGGTTTATCAAAAAGTTTATATTCATCTTCTAATTTGAAAGTTAGTACATGTAAGGGGGCCTGATCTGGCCCCGTAACGGAGGCACTCCCATTTTTAAAATAGATTTGAGCTCTCAACTTGGTTAATAAGTCTCTTCCTAGTAGTGGATACGGACAATCAGGCACATGCAGAAACGAATGGGAAACTTTACCTGTAGCAGGTGTACTTCCCTCTTGGTGGTCCATCGGTACGGCTTGCTTCCAGTGGCGCCTTGGACCCACGTCGTTTTGTGGCTCATGGGTCCTGGCGTTCGTGTTAACACCGAATGTTGGGCTCCAGTATCTACTAGGAAGGTTACAGGTTGCCCCCTACTTGCAAAGTTACCCGGGGCTCAGGGGGGAGCTCCTGGCCCTGACTCCCCTAATCTTCATCCAGGGCTAGTAATTGAGGGGTCCGGTTAGTACCTCTTCGGGGATTGGGGGGTTTCTTTGGACAGTCCTTAACCCAATGTCCTTTCTCCTTGCAGTAGGCACATTGGTCTCGGTCTATACAGGGTCTGCCTCATTCTCTTTCCCTACCTGTTCTATCTCCTCGTTGCCCTGCCTGAGTTACAGTGGCCAATATCTTACTTAATTCTTTATTACGCTTTCAATCTTTTTCTCTTTCTCTCTTATCTAACTCTTCTCTAAATTTAAGATCTCTTTCTTCCTGCATTTTTCTGATCCTTTCTTCCTTTTCCTCTGGGGTTTCTCTCTTATTAAAAATCTTTTCTGCTTCCTTTAATAAGTCCGCTAGAGTAAAGTCTTGTAGGTTGTCTAACCTTTGCAACTTGGCCCTAATATCTGGAGCGGATTGCCAAATGAAAGCCATAGATATGTTTCCCTTCTGATCCTCACTATCGGGGTCGAAAGGAGTGTATCTCCGATAGGCTTCTTTTAGTCTCTCTAGGAATGCGGTCGGAGTTTCCTCCGAACCCTGGGCGGTTTGTCTTACCTGGGCCAAATTGGTGGGCCGTCGCCCTGCTCCATGGAGACCCACTATGAGTAACTGGCGATAGAGACGTAGGTGGTTCCTACCTGCATCAGTATTATAATCCCAATCCGGTCGAATTAAGGGAAAAGCTTCATTGATCAAATTTGGGAGTTGGGTAGGGCGCCCATCATCTCCCGGCACATTTTTACGGGCCTCTAAGAGAACTTTTTGTCTCTCCTCTGAAGTGAGAAGAGTCTGCAAAAGCTGCTGACAGTCGTCCCATGTTGGTTGATGAGTCACTAGAATAGATTCAATCAGGGAAGTTAGGGCTACAGGGTCATTGGTAAAGGAGGGATTGTGGGTTTTCCAGTTATAAAGATCAGAGGCAGAGAAAGGCCAGTACTGATATTGGCCGTTAGGACCTCCCGTCTGCCGCAAGGGGAAGGCCCTTGAAGCATCCCCTGGGGCGGTAGGTTCTCGGCGCCCACGAAGTCTCCCCACCATGGAGGACGGGCCCGGAGGGGCATTAGTAGTTGGACCCTCTTGTTCTTCTTCTTCTGAGGAAACCTGGATGGGATCTGGAGCTGGTAGAGGTTGGGGATGGTAAGGTGGGGGTTCTTCAGTCATCAGGTCTATAAGAGTTGAATCCTCTGGTGGTAAGACCTTCTTGGGTTTTGTCCCTGCTGGAGTCACGTTTTTGGGTTTATATAGAATAGGGTAAAGCCTAGAGGTTTGAGGAGGGGGTGCGGGTATCGGGATAAGTGGAGCGGAAGGTGGGGGTGGGGCTTCAAGGGGAGAACGGGGAGAAAGCTTAGGTGGAGAGAAAGGGGCGACCCAAGGAGGTGGGTCGGAGGCTAGATCTTCTCAAGTAACAATGTAGGGCACTTGATCGGGGTGTCCTTGAGGACCTTGGGTGAAAACCCGAGACTTCACCTGTAAAATAAGATCAAGGTTAAATGTCCCTTCTTTTGGCCAGCCAACATCGAACGTTGGCCATTCCGTGGTGCAGAGTGTTATCCATCTTTTCTTTTTGATTTCCACTGACAGGTTGTTAGCCCGGTTCCGGACGTCCTGCCAATGATCAAGAGTAAGACTCAAGGGAGTTGTTATAGATTGTCCCATGTTAGTCTCAGGTGGAATGAGAAAGTACAAAGGCAAGGAGACAGATACAAAAATCAGACAGGACACAAAGAACGCTGCGCGGCCTCGGCACAAACCGAAAGTATCTGTTGGATTAGGGGGAGGAGGAACTCTGTCACCCACAAGAACAGTGTACTCTTTGAAAACACTTGAGGCCCCCAAAATTGGGCCCTCCGAATCCCCGGGACGTCTCCCAGGGTGGCAGGGGAGAAGTCCGAGTTCGTCAACTCCTTCTCAAGCTGCCCAGAAAACAGAGCGACTACGCGTAATCGTACGGACGCTGCGCACAGACAGATAACAATCGAAGACTGCAAACATAGAACAAAAGAAACACAAAATGACACGAGCTGGCCAGCTTACCTCCCAGTGGTTGCCGGGTGTTCCTCGGGCAGGGATTCGGACGGGGGCGCAGGGGGAATCTCGGTGGAACCTCCAAATGAAAGACCCTCCGACTCCCTGTCCAAGGAAAAGCACACGAGACATTGGCTGCAAAAGCAAGAGGCGATTTATTGATACACAGGCGCCTGCGGGTGCTCAGCAAGACCTCAGCCGGGGCTTCGGCGAACTGGCACACCGGGCTTTGGGGCACAGATCTTTTATAGGGTAAAGGAGCAGGTTTCGCGCGCGCGGTAAGCAACAGGTTTCTTACTGGTCTTTTTGAACCTAGCATATAGGTTACCTAAAAGGCAAGGTTGTTTTTCACTGTATGTTCCTGGAAACCACATGAAAACCACTTGTTTTTCACTGTATGTTTCCGTTTGCTCAACCGTGCCGGTTCTTTCCCAACCATCCTGTTCTTTTCTAATCGGTTACACTTAACTGATTATCTGAAAAACACATCTGATGCCTGTGCAGGTGCAAAAGCAAGCCCTGATGATTTTGTAACTGGGCCTAAAGTTATTGGGCTGGGGTCTCTCAAGATGATACCTGCAAAGAACCTGTCTCCAGTTAGGTCACACGGGACACACCAGGGCTTAGGACACCAGTACATTGGGATGGGGGACGCATCTGCACTCACAGCAGGTAGATTTTCTGGGAGGTAGAATCGAAGGTGAGTTTACTTGAAAGTGCTCTTGGGATCGACCGTGTTGGTGGGAGGGGAAAGTGCAGGGTTACCGAGGGGGAATCTGGACTGTAGGTGTTCATCCTGAGAACAGACGCAGCTGCCTGTCCTGGAGCTCTGAACCTGGGAAGAGAGCCTTAGAATTGTCCCAGATTGGGGTGAAGAGGATTTGGAGTTTGCTAAGAGCCATAGCCAAGTAGTAATGATGCATGGCATTTTTGGTTGAAAGGTGACTCCAGCAAGCCATTGAGATGATATGATTATGTTAAGATCTGCATTCAAATGGATATTCGACCCCTGCTGTTGACCTCAGCCTGCTCAGGACTCCTGGAGAGTTCCCATTGGTTGGGGAAGTGCGGTAGGAGGGAATTCCGGAGGAGGGATTTCCTGTTGGTGTCCGGGAGAACACCCCGTGTGTGGGTCGGCATATTTCCCTGGAGCTTACAGGGCATTGGCGGGAGTTTCAAAAATAAAATTTGTTCCTGTTTGAGTGGCTCGTGATTTTTGTGCCCAGCCAGACTGCGGCAGGAGTTCAGTGACTGGCCAAGACCAGGGACATGATTTCTGTCCCCCAGGCAGCTCTCTGTGCCTGCAGTGGAGCAGCAGGGACCCGTCCTCTCTTCCCCTCACCCAGGTTCTCACTTCCTGTCTCTTGACTCCCGTCCCATGGCTGCTGTGCTTCTCCAGTGGCCTGCTAGCCCACCTCCTTCACTGTCTCCTTTGCCTTTGCTTCCAGCTGTGTTAGAGCAAGGAAGGAAAAAAATAAAGAATGCCAACAAGGCCCGAAAGAAAGAGAGAAAGCCCCTGGACTGTCCCGAGGGCAGATTCAGTGGCAGACGCTCTGTTCCAGGCCACTGCCTCTGGCTGTTGGCTCCCTCAGGGGCTTTAGACGGGAGGTCTGCATCTCATGCACACATACTCGCTGGATTTCTCTTACTGTCCTTTTTAAGTTCCAATTTTTCCTGGTCATGTCTGGAGCAGCAGATTTGGAGTCTTCTTCCTCAGAGGTGTCGTCTAACTTTTTATATTTTTTTCCTTTTATTTCAGATGACTAAAATACTTCCAGGTACAGAAAATACCTAAAGTACATTTCAGCCCTGCACAAACCCAGCGCTGGAGCTCACACCTGGCTGGACTTGACCAGCTTACTGAGAGGCACCACCGCGGTTCAGAAGGTCTAAAGCTGACGCCAAGCTCTGCCCTGCTTACGCCCTGGCATGGCCCCTGAAGTGCCCTGCCTCGGCCCAACAGCCCCCATCTCACACCATTTGTTACTAATCTGCTGAAAACTTGCGGTCCTCACTGACCCTCTGCCCTCCACTTCCACACACCCTGTGGCCCTTGCTGCTGCTGAGTCTCAGGAGCCCTGGGTTCCTCTCCTGGTCAGCGCCACTGGCCTAACTCAAAGCTCCATCTTCCCCACCACAGCAGGAGCTCCTCGTGGTCCTTCAGGTGCCACAGCAGGAGCTCCTCGTGGTCCTTCAGGTGCCACAGCAGGAGATCCACCTGGTCCTTCAGGTGCCGCAGCAGGAGCTCCTCGTGGTCCTTCAGGTGCTGCAGCAGAAGATCCACCTGGTCCTTCAGGTGTCACAGCAGGAGATCCACCTGGTCCTTCAGGTGCTGCAGCAGGAGATCCTCCTGGTCCTTCAGGTGCCGCAGCAGGAGATCCTCGTGGTCCTTCAGGTGCCGCAGCAAGAGATCCACCTGGTCCTTCAGGTGCCACAGCAGGAGCTCCTCGTGGCCCTTCAGGTGCCACTCCTGGGTGCTCACACTCAGAGTGGACCATATCGCCCTCTGCCCAACAAAATTCAGTTTCCCTCCAGGGCATCTTTCTCACTGAAGCCCCCTCCTCACGAGCCAGCGACCCAGGCCCTGGAACCCCTGGCGCTCCTGTTCTCAGCCTCCCAAGGAACCCTGAATGTTCCACCCTTCAGGTGTTCAGAAATGGTCTCAGTTTCTGTCGGGAGGACGCCGCACAGTGCCTGGAGTCTGGAATGCTCCCTGCTCTGTTCTCCTGGCCACCTCCTTTTATCCCTTCAGGTCTCCTTTTAATAGCTACTGTCACCAGCTCTTTCCACCCGCTCAGCTCTGCACGCCTGTCCTCCTCTGTCACGGAACGAGGCTTTCTTCCTCAGAGTCCCAAGCACACACACTCACTGTTGCAAGAGTCTCTGTTAAACTGTCTCAGAAGAATTCTCAGGAATTGCACAGGCTGTGCCTCTGTCGCATGTTGAACAAGGGCCTGGCACACGGTAACCACTTGACACAGATTCGTCTCTGCTTCAGGGATCACTCAGGGCGTGCCGGGCCTCACCTGGCCCCCTTGACAGGGTAGAAGTGGACAGTCAGCCCAAGGAGCATCCACGTCGCCTCTATGGGTCTTCAGGCCCAGAGAGCGCCAGGTTCCCACAGATGAAGAAAGCCCCGCCAGTCACGGAGCAGCAGAACCCGTCAGATGCTGTGCAGGCGCTGGTGTCTTAGGAACAGATGGCTCTGGGGGCCTTTGGAGAGCCCCAGCCCTGGAAGTGGGGACTCCCATAGTTCTTGTCCTCACACAGAGCTGAGCCCCTGCAGCGGAGCAGCCTGAACTCGCTGGCCCACACCCTGCACTCAACAGCATGGCTTCCGGCATGCTGGAGTCTTGGGCATCAGCAGGTGCGGTCACCTTCCAGCTCGACTCCTTCCACTGTCTGCATTTGTGGCTGAGCCTGATCAACCTCAGGGTGGGGGAGAGGGCTGGTGTGGTCTCCAGGAAACAGCTGGGAGTCGGAAACACTCTGCTGGAGGTCCACCTGTGCCGGGGTTTCTTTACCAACAGTGCACATCAGGAGAGGCTGCTGTGTGTCAAAGCTTCTGGAAAAGCTCTCTGCCCACTGACCCTTGGCAGAAACTTCCCTGCTTAATATCAAGAATTGGAATGAGATTAAGGATATTCCTTTGTCCATCGTTCTGTCTTTAACACATTGCAAGGCCAAAGGCTGTGTCTCTAAAATATTCCCTGTAAAAATAATGCAGTGCGCCAGGACCTGTCCTCGGAAAAGATTGCATTTTCCTGGCTCCACAATGTCCTTGATAAACTGCTCAGGGTGGTGCGAGCACGTGGTCTCCAAGGCAGGCTGCTGTTAGCACTCAGCTGGCCATAAATTAAGTGCAACATGCCAAGTGGGTCTCCTGTTAAAAGAATCTCAGGAATAACCAGTCTTTACCACGAATCTGGAAAGAAAAGTTGCATAAATATCATTTATGAGCTCCTAAACTGAGGAAGGCATATAGAAAATCAGGAGAAAAAATGAGGAAATGCTGCAACCATATCCTTGTAAGAAGAAAGCATGCACTTTTCCCCAATTGTCTCCAAAATTATGCAACCAAAGCAAAGGAGCTGTCAAATCCCTTTCTAATTAAATTCATACATTTGTTCCTCTTCAAAAATGGCCACACACTCCATCTGCTCGTGCAAAATGCCTGGTTTTCTCAGCCAGTATTCTCATGCTAGGCTGTTCACACGGAGTCGAGGGGCACAGGGGCCTGAACCCTTCCAACAGCTCCCTGAAGAGAACTGAAAGAATGTTCTGTTTGCATTTGAGTTATTTATTTTCACTTTTATGATAAAAAGATCTAATACTGCATGAAAGTTAAATCATCGGAGGGTTCAAATTGCAGGCACAGGCCTGACAGGCTGAGGAACATTTTTAGTGGTATGATAATTTGGTTGAAATGCAGTGATTCTTTTTAACAGCTCATATTAAATCAGAAGAGTCGTTAACTACAGCTACTCAAAAAAAAAAAAAAAAACTCAGACATTTCATGTGCATTCGCCCAGCGTGTGTGATGATCCACGGGCCGGTTGTCCTTGTTCCCTGGTACTCACACAAAACCCCTCGGTCACGCCTGCAGCCTAAGGAGGTGGGAGCCTCGTGGTACCTCCTTCACCCTGCCCTGCTGCCTCCAGAAATTCTCCGGGAACTCTGATTTCTATCTGAGTTCAAGTGAAAATCTCTTGTGTGGGTCCCAAGACTCTTGTTCTACAAAAATTATGTCATTTTCTCTCTCAGATTCATCTCTTTCCTCATTCACTCCACAAATACTGTGCTATTTTTATCCTCCCAATCCTTCTGTGAGAATCTGATTCTCTCCTTCTCTCTGGCTTCCTAACCCCTTCCTCCCTTCCGTCCTTTATCTAGTAATGGATACATTCTCATCATCTATGATTACATAAACGGGCAAGTGGGGCTGTGATAACCCTGTGACAAGACCACGTCCCATCAGCTCAAGTTTAATCATTATCCTCATTATTGTTGCTATTTTTGTCAGTCATCAAAGCCAGAGTAAGTGCCTAATAATCTGGAAGGTTATTCTTGTTCTCAACAAATGCCATGGCAGGAGGTTTCAGGCAGGTTTTCTGAGAGTGAATCAGGTCACGTGGAGCAACTCCACCTGCTCGCGGGCAGCGCCACCTCTCCTCGGCAGGCTGCATGGCACAGACCACGTAAGTTACTGCCGTCCTCCTCCTCCCCCCTCTAATACCCTAGCTGTTCCCCCTCGGAGTATGGAAAATGAGTCTCATCCTTGCCGTTCTGAGTGCTGACAGTACATTTCACTCAGTAGGTTTTTTGGAGAAGGCAAACAGCTGTCCCTGGTCATCATCACTAAAGTCGTCCACTCAGCAGAGTGCCAGCCCTGAGTCTTCCCTCCCCCTCGGATCCTGGCTGCTCCAGGGTCTCCTGTCCGTCTTCTCACACTTGGTGTAGGATGCCAAGCTGGTCAGTCATTTAGAGCGGGCGCCTGGTCTTCCCTTCTTCTGACTACTGCTGAAGTGGACTCTCTGGTTTCATTTGGTGTGTCCTCTTCTGCCAGCAAGATTCCCTCCTTCCTCTGGTGACCCCAAGGCTGCCCACACCACCAGACATGCTGGACCAGAATCCCCACATTCCCCAGACAAAGGGACTTGAGTCGTGTCTGCCTTCTGGAGACCGCAGACTCTGCTCCGTGCTGTGCTGAGAACTCCAACAGCCTCGCTCTCCTCTCTCTCCTCAGCCCAGGTGAGTGGCAGAACCCACGCCTGAGCAGGGAGATGCTCAAAGAGGTGGAATCCAGGCAGCTGGGTCCCTGAACAGTGGACACCATCCCCTAAGATCCCCTCCAGTGCGCCAGCCTTGTCCTCCTTTGCTCTCTGTTCCCTGGAAAGAGGAGGGAGATGTTCACCCGCATGGACAGAACAAAGCAGCAGACCCCAGGAGGGGCGGTGGCTTCTGGGTGTCATTTAGTCTCTCAAATTATGTGAAATGCAGGAGCAGCAGCAAGTCGACCCGAGGGCGGGGGGAGTCCAAGTTTCCAGGGCCTTCTGCTGCATACAAATTCAGCAAAACTGGCAGCTCAAGAGAGGGCCAGGTGGACATTTTCTAGAAAGATATAAACTTCTTGGTCAAAGTCCTTTGCAGGTAAAAGGAAGCACTTAGTGTCGGATGCCAAGATTATTGTACCTGTGCTGATGTCAGGCAATAGTCCTTGAATAACCAAGCTTTGTTTTAGAAAAGTAGGACGCTACTGAGGAAGAGCTCAGCAGGATAGAGGTGGAGTCAGGAATAATGTCTGTGAAATGTCTCTCACAGGGTAGTTCATCAGCCACCAGGCATTTGTAGACCTTCTTGTTGGAATCTTCACCATCACCCCAGCTTTGGAAGGTGTTAATTCCATATGGAGGAGAATCTCTAGCTGAGAAGTTTGGAAGCTCACCAGGTTCTTACGTGTGAATTGCCAAGCCAGGACTCCAGCCAGGCTGCCTGACCCTGGCCCCCTCTCCTGCCTCACTCACCCCATAGCTGAAACACCCACTGGAGTCATTTAAGGACCAGCACACTTTCTTCTATTGATTCAGATTGTTCTGTAAATTTTCAAGAGGTGCTTACTTATTTCCTGAGAAGATTTTATCTTCTGTCCACCTAAAGCAGAAACACGGTCCCCCTCTTCAAATCCCCAGCAGCCCAGCAGGTGAGGGCCACTGACCATTCCCTTGCCCCATATCCCTGAAAGGTCTCAGTCAGGCTGATTTAGACTGTTGCACTATCCAGTGGCTTAAAGCACAAAAGCTTAATCCTTTGATCCACTTGCCTCCTGCCATGTGGTGGGGTCTCTGCCCTGCCCTATCCCCCAAGAACCCAGGGTGTCCTTAGCCACCATCTCAGGGTGGCCCAAGATGTCATTGGCAAGCACTGCTGTTGTTACAGCCTGTAACCAACATGCACCCTCCTCACACCCTGTCTGCTGCCTGGAAGCAGCTGTGGGCTCCTAACTATAAGAGAGCAGCACGTATGTTCAGTCATGGGCCAGAGAGAGTAGAGAACCTGACCCTGGGTGCCCTGCAATCCCTCCATGCCCCTTGTTACTCATTCACAGCACCTGACTCCCCATGACAGCCTAGTCTTAGGGACCTGGGACCTCTGAGGACTTCTTTTGTTGAAGTCCTCATTCCTTACTGTCCACCGCACCCCTCCTTGACCACACGGTCAGAGAAATGTGATATCTCGCAGAGGTCATCTTTTCACCCAGTATATCTGCTGTACTAAAGAGGAATTCAGCTTATTTGAATTATAGCCTCTGATATTAGGATGAAGGCCTAATTGAAATTCAAGAGACAGGAAATAGAAATTCTCTAGGTCTTATGTGTGACAAACCCACCATTTAATGAGAGATTCCAATGTTGCTGGAGGGGTGTAAACTTGATGATCCCCACAAAGTCTCAGAAGGAGAGGTGTATGCTTCCTATTTTTAACTGAAGCAACTGATGCCTTAGGAGTTCACTTATGGTCATGGTCAGTAATGGGAGTCGGGAGTAGGACCCGTTCTGCCTGTTAACAAAACACTCACCCCAACCACTGTTCCGTTTGCCCTGTCCAGAGTGAAAAATGGGAATCATAGTAATTTAGGGATGTTTTATTAATAGGCTGCATGGGGACAAGGACAACACAGAAGTCATTTATCTTGCCTTTGCAAGGAAGCCATCTGGATGCCAGAAGTCATTCAACACAGGACATCTTAGCATCACGTAGTAACCCTGGAGCTGAGTCCAATGATCCGAAGACCCCTCTTCCCTGCAAGATGATGAACACTGTCGAAATGCCTGCTCAGACTCCGGGTTGACACCTTCAGCTGCCTATGGCTTCAGTGGTTTTGATCATAAAGAAGTGATTCTTTCTCTGTCTGATCTGTTACTAAGATGTAAATATTTGACATTTGAGGGATGGCATTTTTGTGCCTTAGACATGACCTTTAGGCTAATCGGAAGGTGGAACAGAACTCCCGATCAAACGTTCCAAACAAATACAAAGGGCAGCAAATATCAGAGCCAAGTCCTGGGTATTGGGGCCCCAGCTATGTTTTGTATCACCTAGGTTAGCATCCATTTTCCCCAGCTTTATTGAAGTCAATTAACAAATAAAATTGTGTAGATTTAAGGTGTACGACTTTCATGTTTTGATACACATACCACTGAGAAGTGCTTACCACAGTCGGGCAAACCCCTCACAGTTAGCATGTACATTCTGTTTACTTTCTTGTGATGGAGACACATAAGATCCACACTCTCAGCAAACCTCAGGTACACAGCTCAGAATTGTGTGTCACATGGGTCACATCATAGACATGAGACCCTGGAGCCGACTCATCTTGACAAAGTAGAACTGTGCACCCTTGGAGTGGCGCGTCTGCTTCTCCAGCACCCACCAGCCCACTCCCGTGACCTCTCTCCACTCTGTGCTTTCATAAGTCTGACTACTGAGTCCACAGGTGCGTGTGGTCATGCAGTCTGTCTTCTGTCTGGCTTGCTTCACTCAGAAAGTTTACCAGATTCCTCTGTGTTACAAACACCAGGATTTTTTTCTTTTTAATATTTCTGAGAGTGTTTGTGGGGGGCTGGTTGAGGGGAACATTCTCTTTATCCATTCATCTGTCAACAGACATTTAGGTTGGAGCCACTAATTTTTTTTTTTTTTAACCAGCTCCAGGCTTCCTCGTGGTTACTGTAGATGTGCAAACAGGTTGAATTTGCTAACCTAGCACAATGCCCACTGGAAGCAAACGTTTTCAGTGGTTTTGATCATAAAGAAGTGATTCTTTCTCTGTCTGATTTTTTCAAGGGTGTGAAAATATTATTAACAAATATAAAAAAAGCAAAAATATTCCTTCTGATAGGTGGAATAAGATCTGTAGCTCTTCTCTGTTTTTCTAACTCTGTGTCTCTTCCTTTCTGGGTGGCTGAACCCCCCAAAAGCAATTTTGAGTCACAGGAATACTATGAAAGCACTGTATTTTGAAATACCAGGAGAATTCAAGAGACATATATTTGTGTTACTTTAGTGAAAGGACACATATTTCTAAAATAATCAGCAGTTTCCAAATGTGTCAGAATACATTGTTACATATATTCTAAATATATTGTTCTGGTTCCACAAATCGCCACAGTTGTCTGGGTTAATTGATGGCAGTTGGATCTGACATTAGTCTTTCTGTCTTACACATATCTGTCTTACACATATAAAGAAAATCTGGGGCTGGGGTTGTAGCTCAGTGGTAGAGTGCTTGCTTCGCATGCGTGAGGCACTGGGTTTGATTCTCAGCACTGCATATAAACAAACTAATAAATAAAGGTCCATTAATAACAAATAAAATATTTAAAAAAGAAAATCTGGACTCATGCTAGTATGTACTGGAAAAGTGAGGGGTATTTTAATAGCCTTCCAGATAGCTGTGGATATTCTATTTAATTTACATCAAAATTCAGCAAATCACCATCTTACAGGTTTGGTTGCAGTGTGGCATCTGAAACCTTGTCAATGAACTCTGCACATTGCCTTCAGGAGGAGACAGCATACAGAAAACCATGGCTCTTTGCCACAGTACCATTACAAGGTCTCTGCACAGGGCCATTCAACAGTCATTGTAAAAGCAAACACAAGCTTAGTACCTCTGGCACTTTGATAAAGACAGTTAATTTGATGATCAACTCACCCAAGAGTACTGCATAAGTGGTGAAGATCGTAAGTCCCAGATGAAACCATCAAGATCACGGTGGATAACTTACTTGATTGGTCTCAGTTTTCTGGTCTGTAAGTTGGGGACTCTAACATCAATGATTTCAATGGGTCACAGCAGGCCTTAAATCAGACATTCTCATAATGTGCCAGGCTTGTGAAAGTGGTTGACGTATTCAGATGATTATCTCTACTGAGTATATGTGCAAAAATTTGTGAAACTTCTTGTTAATTCATTTTTTATTCAGCATTTATTTGGCACCAGATATGCTTAAGTCTCCAGGGTTATAACAGCTAGTAGGACTTGGTATGTACTCCTAGGAGCTCACACATGTGCAGTGAAGACAACACGAGTGTCATCCAGTACCTGCACAATAATGTTGGAGATAATACCCCATATGAAGGACAAGGAAGGGGCCGCAGGAAGGAGCGTGCTACTTAAGGGCCTTGATCAGGGACATCTCTGTGGGCGTGACATGTGAACAGAAGATCATTCAAACAGTGAGCATGTGCACTTCTGAGAGTCAGGATCCAGGCCAACGAAGCAGCAGATGCCAAGGCACTGAGGTGCACTGTGCAGGCCAGCTGAGGATCAGGGGCCGGCTTCTGAAGAGAGGACGAGGGCCTCCTCCCAGGCTGTTGAAGTTCTGCTGCTTCATCTTCATTCTGTGTGAGCGCAGAAGCCATTCCTCATGGGGACAGTGTAGCTGTGACATTGTCAGGTTTACACACAGGTCTGCAGAAGAGCAAAGACAAATAATCAGCAAATTCATTCTTGGTACACTTTCTCTGCCACTGAGTCACAGCATCTTAACACTTAACACACTATTAGGGCTCAAGACGATGTACCTATAGATGAAACGTGGTCAAAGGCCAACTTTCAGACTCAGTCCCAACTCTGATTACAAACGAGACATTTTAAGGAAATATAAATTCAGAATAAAGTCTCCCACTAAAATTGCACAGGGGTTCTGTTGGGGGAGAGCCTTTTCCAGGGATCCTGGACTTTAATACCTAAGACAGCTCCATGGACTGTCCTATGGTCACACCTGGTACAGGTCCACATCACACTCATCAAATCAGCACATTTAAGACACTAAGATCCATGTGGGTAAACTGAACACACCTGCACTTTATTGCTTCTTTAATATTTGTCCCAGCAAATTAAAAATAGTCTTAAGCCCCCTTCTTAAAATCCATGTTCAATGCAAAGTCTTCTTAATGAGAAAGTATTCATTTATGTAAAAGCACATACACAAGCATCTTTCTGCAGAAAACTGTATCTCAAAATGTGCTTTGTATTGATTTATTTAAATGCTCATAAGGCTTGTTAGCAAAAATTGAAAGTGAGAGTTTTGAAAATTCATTTGGACAATAGTAAATGCAACATTTTAATTATTTTATTTATTTTACTGAGACAATATGCACAGCTCATGCTTTGCATCTTTTCAAATCTTTGGCAGCAAATATTCTGCAACATCTAAAGCAGATGGCCCACTAATTTTAAAGTCCCATGTTAACCAAAAATATTGGAATATGGTAAAAGTTGAATTAATAAAATTATATGCAAACATCCAACAAAAACTAGTGCTTGTGCCAAATTCAATAAATACTCAGTTGGAGCTCTCCACTGTTAGATACTGCACACGCCATAATAAATATATTCTTTAAGGTTTCTGCAGGCCCCAGCATGGAAGCCAGATGGAAGGCTTTATTTAATCTGGCCCTATTAAGCCAGAGCATATTTCTCTCCCTGTTATCATGTGCCTGCATGATAGGTTTAAACTGTAATGCAGACAGGTCTCAAATATTAACCCCGTGTTGTAATCTGCCTTAAAAGACAGGATGCGTAGCTAGTGTGCCCCAGAGATGCCTGGGCTATGCCGTCCTCTGTGCCAGGCTCTCCTGTGCACCGAAGGGTGGTCAGGAGCAGCTGGCCCCCATCCAGTAGTCCTGGTTGGACCCCTGCCTGCCACCTGTAGTTGAGGCAGTCAAAAATGTCTCCAGTATCTCCAAATGTCCTTTTCATATCAAGAAATTAGAGTTATGGCACTGGCTTCTCATTAAGGGGTTACAGTGATAGACCTTTTGATGGAGAAAGAGAATTCCTCTGTCCATGAAGACTGTCACCACCAGACACACCACTGTAGCTGCCACCAAAAAGAGATGTCTCCCTCCTATCAGGAAATAAAATCTAACACAATAGAATAAAACATGTATTTGTCCTCCACCAATTTATGTCTTGTAATTCCAACCAGAATTTCAATAAATGTTTGAAAGAAAACCTGGTGAATTCAAATATTTCCCCATTTATTTCTTCATTAAAGTTGATGTATATAACTGACTGAACCAAAAAGAGTGATTTTTCCGCATTTTTCGCCTTGCCTGTTTCCTCTCTAGTCTGGCTCCTATTTAACATCTTATAAGTTGTGTGATAGTTGTATTGGTAGCAGATTTCCAGCAAGGGTCCATTTCTCATTCTTGAGGAAAATGAGTCCTAAACACGTAAATGTGCAAGAAGAAAGATATAATTCTGCCATCGATAAGAGTTACTGAAGCTTTAATCAAAGATACTCCATGAATCTCTTAGAAATAACATTTAATCTATACACAGCCAGCAACCATGTTTCCCTGTTGGTGGAAATAAATGATTGTTTCAGTTCCATATTTTCAAATGAGAAATGGACACATGTATTCAAAATATTTTCTTTCTAGTGATTATATTGTTACTTTCAGAACCAGATTCCCATCCTCCCCTGTTAACCTTGAAAACACAGAAGTGTCTCTTTAGGACATTCTGGGCCTCCGAACCGTGTCAGCCACCTAGTGAAAACCGCCATGTGGAGCAGCGGCTCCCCTGTACTGTGGGGCCTTCCTCCCCCACCTGTGCCCACACTGTGATTCTCTGCAGCTCTCAAACGCCAGGGAGCCTATAGAATTGATCTGTTGATAAGATCAGAGATTCATTCCTCGCCCATGCATTTCTAGGGCTTTTGAAAACTGAGTCCGTCTGTTGGAGAAGATGGGATGATGTGAACCGTGTCAGTAGATGCGCCTGTGCTGTCTCCACGTTCACCCAGTGCTGACTTCACCCTGAACATCCCAAGGGGTGAAGAAATCACATCGAGAAATCAGACTCATGGCCCACATTAAGACACAGGTTCTTACTTGGTGTGGAAGGAACGGGGTTTGTGGTTTGCGGCCTGTGCTACAGGACTCTACTGGAGGGAGCCTGCATGCAGCGTTCAGCAAGGGGCACCTGCTTGAGGTCCTCCTCCACCAGGAGCTGAGTGCGCCTAGCTGGCTGGTAATGACCTGTCATTGACCTTTAGTGACATGGTTCTGTATTCCATGACACTGACAAGAACCGGCCTACTAGGCCCAAATAATGTCCAACTTAACCATTATCGGCCTTTCATAAGCAAGTGGTGGAGGTTCAGAAGGAATAGGAGAGTTTCAATATTTTGAACACGTGTGTACATTTCTCATTTGAAAATATGGAACTGAAACAATCATTTATTTCCAGAAAGTGAGTTCTCTTTTTGTGGTCCCGGGGATTGAACCCAGGGAGCTCTACCACTGAGCTACATCTTAGCTCACTTTTAAATTTTATTTTGAGACTGGGTCTTGCTAAATTGCCCAGCTGGCCTGGAATTTTAGATTCTCCTGCCTCAGCTGCCCGAGTAGCAGGGCTGACAGGTGCACGTCACCATGTCCAGACGGTCTCAGGTGTTCAGAGGCCCTGACAGCTCCTGCCTGTTTCTGAGATGTGTCCTCTAAACATGACTTCACTTGGCTGTGTAAGCATACCACAGAAACAGCACATCTGACCGGATGGTGCCCCGATTCGTGGTCCAGTGGCCTTAACACCACTGGCACTCCCCAGTGTCACTGTGGGATCCTCCCCATACTGCCAGTTTGCCTTTGCTGTGGCCCGCAGAGCTGCAGGGACACTGAGCTGCACATGCGGGCAGATCCTCTGTCTCCCCACCCCCACCCTTGCTCCCAGGCCTGGCCCTGCTCTCCTCCTGCAACACGCCATGGTCTCTGAGCTCTCTGCATGTCCCTGACAGGACCCTTTCCACCGTCTCCCACGACCTCTCCCCCTCTCCCAGGCCCAGTTTCAGCCACCCAGCTTCTCCACACTGGACTCCAGCTCATCTTTCTTACTTGTAAAAGGGACTGAGCCTCTAGTCCCAAATCCCACAGGGGCTTCTTGTCTCAGTAAGTGATGTGCAATCCCCACATCCTGGCTGCCTCCTGATCTGCTCCACGTCCCCACCCACCCACGAAGTGTGGAACGGCCCCTGCCACACAACCCCACTTGCTCTGTGCTGGGGACCATGTTCTCTGCTGTCCCAGGGTTGGCACTTTCTGTTCCCTTTCTCAGAATGTTCTCCCACATCATCTGTTAACCTTTGTGTCCTAAAATCATAACTAGTATTACTACTCTGCTGCACCTGGTGACCACTTCTGTGTGCTCTGGGATTTCTGTGCCATCATCTGCATTTGACAGACAGAAGGAGGAGCACAGAGGTTTTCTCCCTAAATGTCAGGGTTCCTCAATGGATTTAAACACAGTAGCTGATCACCAAATCCTGGCTGTTGCCTTTGCACCAAGAGGGCTTCTTTCACAAATCCAAGAAAACCCCACCATCCAGGAGTCTGGCCTGAACCTTCCCCTCTAGGTCAATATGGACCCCAGGCACCCCAGATTTGCTCCCATGACAACTGAGATGTTCTGATTCTGTGTATATGTCCTCCTGTCCTATTCAGAGCTGCACGAGGAGGGGGTGTATTGTATTTAGATGCCAATCCTCAAGGACAAGCAAAGGATGGGGGATACCAGGGATTTGGAAATACTGCATGGGTGAGTGAATATGGAAACAGATTAAAAAGAAATAGAGAAAGTCGAGTCAGAGAATGGACCCTGGCCCACAGCTTGAACAGTTTCAGGGGCAAGACAAAGCTCCTTCTTCACCTTGATATGCACACACACACACACACACACAGAAAGATCAGCACATGTTCTCCTCAGACAATGAACTCCAGTCTTATAAAAAGAACATGTACTGATTATGTAATTTAATAATATATTAGAGAGACACTTGGTAGGTTAGAGATGTTGAAAAATCAGACAGGGTCTGTGCTAGATCTCTGCTCTCTCCAGTAGCTTTAATTAACCCCTGTACTCGTTGCTCTCATTCTTAACAAGAGCAGCTCTCTCCTCCCCATCCTGTGTTTTAAATTCTGTCTCTGACTAAGGCTCTGGAGCTCAGGATGAATGTCCACCTCAGCAGGTATACTGTGTGCTCCTAGAAGAGGCTTACTTGGGTTCTCTCTATTCTTCTTGCCCACTGTGCATTTTCCCAAGGTGACTTCACTCTTCCTCTTCACAACGCTGCTGTGCTTACCTACAGGGGGACATTTTTCTCCAGTGCCTCCCATGTTGTACAATTTATCCCACCACTCTCAAGCCCCTCACCTGTGCATTTTTCTTCAGATTTTTCTTTTTGTTCCCAGAAAAGTCAATTAAGGTGCTTCAGTATGCTAGCTCAGAAACTGTCTCTAAATATTGTCCCTCAAAATCAGAATCGGAAGTCACTGTATATCAAATTTGCAAACATCTCTGCCACCATGAGTTAGTTTGTTACAATTAATACTTGAGATAAAACATGTTTGCTTGCTGGATCTCCTTCAAGCAGATCATTTACTCTGTAAATGCATCAGTCTCATTTAATTGAGTGTCAATTTGAAATAAAGAATGCTGTATCTGGGGCTCTGAGTTTGCATTTAAAATTTCACTTGTATCTACCTGTGACAACATTGATTTGTAGAGTGAGAAAACAAGGTTAAATCTCTGCTTTCTCTTTGGAAATAAATTAGGTTATAAAGACTTTTAATAATGTGCTTCTGTTTTAGTCTTTATTATGCTTTTTGAAAGATATTTCATTATTTGTGGCAATCCCCAATTATTTGAGGGAAGAGAAGGAATTCCCTGTTTTCCTGTAAGTACTCTTCTGCCGGTGAGAGCTAAGGCAGAGGGTTAGTTTAAAGGCCTAACCGCCCCCCCGCCAGGGCTAGCTTTGACTCCCTAAAATGTTACTGTGAACACTGGGGCTGCTCCATACACCACTCCCATTTCCATTACTCGAGAAGTTCTGGGGGCCCAGCCAGGCACTCATTCCTCCTAAGGGGCATTCGGGCCACCAATCCATTCTGTGTCTGCAGGTGCCTCTCCGAAGGGAGGACTGGCAGATCAGCACTGACCTGAAGTGTGAAGCCCAGTGACTCACACTCAGGGAGACCATGACAAGAGAACTCAGTGGTGTGCACGTGAGCCTGTGGCAGAGCAGACAGTGGTTTCAGAAGAAGCAAGGCCATCTGCTCCAGTCTGCTTAAACCGGGGGACTCCAGCAACACGGGACTTCTCCAGTGGGACTCACAGGTCCGGAGCTGCAAAATAGGGAGCCTGGAGAGGTCCTCCTTTGACCTTTAATTTAGAGATTCTGCAGACACTGCCTACTGATGCAGGGTGGACTCACACTTTCAATTAAATAAGCAAAAGAGGGGCTGGGGTTGGGGCTGCGCAGTGGAGGGCTTGCCTAGCATGTGTGTGGCCCTGGGTTCCATCCTCAGCACCACATAAAAATAGATAAATAAAATAAAGGTATTGTGTCCAACTGCAACTAATAAACCAATAAATAAATAAGCAAAAGATAAAATTGTTATGACTGTGCAGACTTCTTAAAAGAACTGCGTAGCAAAAGCCTTCATTGCATTAGGAAGCACCATTCAGCCTCGTTTTTAAATATGTATCTATATTGCCTATTTAGGATTCCACATGTCTAGGAATCAGTTACTTATTTACATAGAATATGACCCATATTTCAAATGGAATTTTAGAGAGCTGAGCACTTGCCAAAATAGATGAGGTAAAATGCATAGAAACTTAAGGTGAAGAAATGATGCTGGGGTGAGTGTGCTAGACCTAAGGAACACTGCCAGTTCTTTTCCTGGCACCAAAGAGTCAGCCTAAAATCCAACTCTAAACTCAAGGGAAAGCAAGGCTACGAGCTACAGATCATATAAACGCCAAACCCTCAGTGTCTGCAAATGTCGCTCATTAGATGAACATGTTCGTACAAGTGACATCGTGGTCTACCTGTGTGTCTCTACATATCCTGCATCATCTATCTCCACTGGCACCAGCTCCGAAGGCACACCTGTGAGTCTAGGACCACGACAAGGGATGGTGGAAACTGCACCCAGGGAAATTCAGAACCACAAAGAACCTTAGGTATCCATCAGTCAATTCAACTACCCTTCCCAGGTGTGGAAATCAAGGCCCAGGGAGGGATGGACGTTTGCCCCCTGGTACTAGGGAACCTTGTGTCATTTTAGACTTGTGGGCATCTCTTTTCTACCTGGAAGACTCCCATAAGAACCCAAGGCTTTCTTTCAAAAGGAATGGAAACCCTGGGGGAGTATCACTTTATGTCAATGCAGCCTTAAAACAACTGGGAAGAAGGAGGGGGCCCAATGCCTTTCTCTACTTAGGTCTAAACGGCCACTGTCCTTTCTTGACCTTAACCCTGGCTCGGCTTTCCACTGACAGCAGGGGTTTGCGACCAGCCTCCTACACAGTCTAGAAGAATCCTGACGACAGAATCCGACTGGCCACCGAGAGCCTTCTGCAGAATGCTGGGGAGAAACCGTGGACCATAGAGATGACCCGAGCAGCACTGACAGACTTCCCCACCCTCACCTCGCCCAGTGCCTCGGGGCTTCTCGGTTGGCATATCAGCCTGCACCCGCTGGGCTGCATCGAAAGGCCGAGTACCAGAGATGACCCAGGGAGCTGCTGTTTAGGTCATGCCACAAAAGCACGGAAGCAGATTTTTTGAATATGAGTTCATGAAGGTCGATAAGTCCTTGAGGTGCAGACGGGACCCTGAACACCAGGTGAGCAGACGGCTGAGGCACGGGAGAAGGAACAGAATCTTCTGGATACGAGGCCAGTTGTAGGGGGTGGCTTCAGGGTCAATAACAGAAGGAAAAGACATGGAGGACAAGAGGAGCAAAAGTGGACAAGGAAGAGCAGTGGGAACACGCCGGGCGTCACGGGGCTCGGGGGAGTCTGAGCACGCGGAGCCTTGATTCTGTCAAGGACTCTCACAGGCACTGGGCTTAGGACCAGCACGTGCCCTTGCACCTGTCTACTTACAGGTGCCAGCTCATCAGTGCAGAGAGGTTCGAGGTGACAGGACACTAGAACAGCTCAGAGCCTGCTCCCACACGTCCTGCAGAGCCTGGAACACAGCCAGGTTCTCCTGCCAGGCTGGTGCCTCCTCGCTCTGCACCTTCTGCCTCCTCCACCCAGGGTTCTGGAGTATGCACTTCCCCAGGTGTAGGGGGTCCAGTAGTAGACGGCATAGAGAAAAGACAGTGTCGGCTTCCAGACTGTCCCTGCAGGTAGGCACATGTAGGCAATAGCGGCCCATGCTGCCTTGCATGTGTGTGCACCACAAAACACCGGTGCCTGAGTAAGCACATGGGTGGGACTTCTCCATGTCCTAGAGAAGCCACCTGGGAAGGCCAGGCAGGAAGAGCGCTGTTTGAATGTGACCGTGGACACTTCCTGCTGGAGGAAGCAGGTGAGCTGGTCCCAGAGTCATGCTGGTCCCATGGGAGTCATGCAGGAATGGAGTCACAGTCCCTGGTGCTGAGTGGCCTGTCTGTGCCATGTCACACAGGAAGACTGGGAGGGGCAGGTGCTTGGGCAGAGCTCCTGGATGAGGGGAGCTGTGGAGTAGGCTCGGGTCCATCTGCCCCACAGGAAGTCTCTGCTGCAGGACTGACAGCCGTAGATCCCAAGGGAGAAGGCGGGCATTATCATTCTGAGGACACTGAGTTTTGCAACCAGAAATGACTGTAACGGCTCTGGGACGAGGTGATAGGTTAAGAGTCCGACCCGGCCCTGGGATTCCGTGGAGGGCTCTTCAAGTGAGAGTCCATCAACACACTCCTGTGTCTACTATTTTGACAATTTCCAGGAAGCACAAACTCAGGATCCCTTATTTTATCCTCTGAAAATAAAACTCTAAAGTTCATCTCTTCTTCAGACCGTATGACCAAAATTCCAATATTCTCATTGTTTAAAACAACGTGATATGTAAAAGCACGTGTCCGTTTATGTTGAAAGAACAAAGGCACAGGAGAGCAGAAGGCCCCACGTACCTGAGCAGAGAGCCTGCCGCCTCCCGGACACGGGGCTGTGAGGTGCAGGCTCCAAACCGGCTCTTCCTGCAGCAGGAAGATGACAGGCAGCTCAGCTTCTCCACACGCAGCCAAGAGCGACGCAGCCGCTATAAGTGTGCAAGGGCTAGGTGACATTGATTATTGTAAGTGTGTAAGTGTGTAAGTTAGTGTGTAAGAGCTTGGTCATATTAATTGCTCAAATCATTCTAATCTTGCGTCTTCAAAATTGTTATTGATTAACAAAGTAATTAGTTGCACTTGTGATTTTCTGTCTACTCATAAAAATAAAAAAATAGAGAGAAAAATAAAAAGAAACAGAAAGCACATCATTCTTTTTTCTTTCTGGGACTTTGGAACCAAGGAGTTGTACTACGAGACAGAGAGTGCTGCTTACAAAAATCCAAATCAAACTTGAAGCAGTACTTATTCTAGCAAAGTCCGAAAGCCATTCTAACTGTGAAGATTTAAGGTTGTCAATAGATTGATTCTTATCAAAGCATTAGAAACACTAATACATTGGCAAAGCTTTGTGCACATAAATGGACCTTGTGTTTATGGACCTTGTGTTTATGCCCCAGAACAGAGTTCTGGGGAGGCGCCTGCCCCTCTTAGGATCCCAGGGTGCTTCCCGCCATCATGGAGGAACGCGCCTCCTTCCCTGTGATGTCGTCAGGACTCAGAGGAGACAGTGCAAGAGGGATCTCCTTGTCTGTGAAGCCACGGTCTTCCTCATCAGCCCCTTCAGACTGTCTTGATGACAGTGGTCACAGAATGGCTCAGAGGAGGGACAGAGGTGTGCGATTATGCCTGGAAGGAGGGGAGGGTGAGGGCATCGGGGAACGCCCCCAGCTGCTAACACATCTGCTCCCCGCACATTTCCCTGAACACACTCAGGTGCAGCCAGGTAGGCAGTGCAGGGTGCTCTGATGGTCTGCTCCCCAGAAAAAAGCCTCCGCAGCCTGTGAAGGCTGACATGGGAGGCTGATTACAGAGAGGACTCGAGAGTTTATGGGTAAATTGTACATTGTTTGAAAAGGCAAATATGGAAACTAAGTTTCAAAAAATACTACCAAAATTAAACATTTGACTGAGAAAAATATCGACCACGTGAAGATGTCACGTGCAAATTTAGCTGAGAGTGCCCTGTGTGGCCAAATCCTTCCCAGGCTTTCAAACGGATCTCAGAATGGATTGAGATAGTATTTTTTTTTTTTTAAACAATGGATTGGTAGTAGAGAAGTGTTTATGTGCTACACAACTGTTGTCTCTATTTTATTGTTAAAGTCTGGCAGCTTTCAGATCTGCAATTAGCAAAGAACAGACATGCATGAATAAAACATTTTCTAATAATCCTAACAGTTTTAATCACCTGATACTTACTTTACTTTGGGCTGCTTTAGCAGGACGCCATATACTGGGCAGCTTCCACAGAAGATCCTCTGTTCACATTGGAGGCTGGAAATCAAGGTTGAGGAGCCAGCAGGATTGGAGTCCAGTGAGTGCCAAATGGACATAGAAGTCATAGAAGGATGATGTCCCCTATGTCTTCACATGGCAGAAAGGGAGCAAGAGAGCTCTCTGTGGTCATATTTATAAGGGCTATAATAGCACACATGAAGTCTGCACACTCATGACCCAGTCACCCCCCAAAGGCCCAACTCCCAGCATGATCACCCAGGGGCAGGATTTCAACATAGGAATTGGGGGAGCACAAACATTCAGTTCATTGAGATACCACAAAATCTTTAATATGTAACCAATGAAACAGATCAATTTTACTATACAAAGCGTCAGTGCCCTCAAAATTGACTGTATGTTCTTTATTATAAGCCACTGATTTTGAATATTGAGGATCACATTATTGAAGGTAATAACACACCAACATGGTTTGCCTCAGAGGAAATAGAGTTTTTCTGAAGCTTGTTCTGAAGGGTTAAGAAACCATGAGAGTTATTCTCAAGTTGATATCATTTGGAGTTAGACACTGAGCTGCCCAAAGGTAGAAATCATTTTATTTTCTCTGGAGACTGTTTTTCTGGTAACTCGTGTCAGAATGTCTTTCTCTGCAGAGAGTCTGGGATCTCCAGAATGGGAAGCCTGTGCCCGTGTTGCTTCTGACATGCAAGGGTGGTGGGCAAGCTCCAGGGCTGATGTCAGAGGGGTGTGACAGGCCAGGTGAGCAGAGGTAAGCCAGGTCATCAAGCGACACCACGACAAGGGGACCTGGGCTTGGAGCAGAGGTTAGGCATCAAAGGAGCAGTTGGCTTGTGGCCTGGATTGTGTGCTGGTCCCAGGAGGAATAAAGTTGTGCAAGAGAGAAGTCATGGATGAGAGGTCAAGGGGACCACTCGGAATGCACAGTTGCAGATTTGCAGCAGAGAAGCCCATCTCCAGGTCCAACCCAGCCCTGAGTCAGGAGACACCCTCAGAGTTTCTGCAAGCATCTTTTGTGCTCATTCTACAGCATGTCAAAATCCCCAGCCTCTTGATAACCTGAGTGTTTCACACTTGCTGGCCATTGTACATCTTCTTTGTAACCCAAGAGCATCCTTCCAGCTTCCAGGTGGACAGCCTGAGGGGGACAGTGGGGGTGGGGTCCTAAAACCAGGAGCTGTGGTGGGGCACATCCTTGTGAGTCCTAAATCACATTCTAGGTGCAAACTTCTACATGAAAAATGTCAAAATTATGGTGGACACTTTATGTCTACAGCATATGTATTATTTCAGCATCATTATCTGTCATACTTAAATAATCTTGAATTTTAAAGCTTTTATTTTGTATATATAACCAACTCAGATGTTCTTCTTTACTTTCATAGTTGCATAGATAAATACTAACCATGAGCACAGAGAAAGCCGAGCTGATTGTAACCAATGTCTGAAGAAGAAAACTATAAAGAATAATTTTTTAAATGCAAAGCAGGAGAAACAGTTTGGGGACTCTGAGGTTCCTTGTGTGTTTCCCCAACCCCGCTGGGCATGATGTGTCCCCAGGGAGGTGTGGCAACTCCATAGCAACCCCACTCCCTGGGGAGCCACTGAGCTCCTGCCTCCCAGGGCTTAGGGTGTCAGGTGTCTAAAGAGCTTCATGGACCCTCAACACTGAGCACTGGCTTGCTCTCTTTCTCTGGATCTGCTGCATTCTGCTGTGATTATTTACAAGCATCTTTACATAACGTCCTTGAACCTGCCAGAGTTATAACAAGTCATAGGACTGAGCAACAAATTGTTGAACTAAATCTAAAGACTCAACCAGCAACACAAAAGCAAGAACAAAAACTAAAATGATACAGAAAGAGAAGACAGCATTTTAGACCTAAAAGTTCCAGGAGGCAGACCAAAGCGTAGATCTAAGGTTGAAACTCCACCCCCAGCAAGGAGGGACTGAGGGCTCTTATCAGGTGACCCACTGGTGCTGAGCACTGCTGTGACTAATGTCCTGTGCCGTATGACGGGATGAGAAACTACCAAGTCTCTGGAAATGAATTTACAGCCAGCAGTGAATACACAGTGAAAATATAGATGCTAATGTGAGATAAGTGAGGCAGTAAGAAAATACACATAATAGCCGGGAGAAAGAGGAAGCACTTTCCTTGGAGATTCACAGGGCAAATAGGATTCGGTCTATATATGAGTCCATGCAGGACTATGTAGGACTCCATGGCTTGGATAGCGAGCTGATCTGTGATGTGCGGGGTGCTGAAAAGGACAAGCCCAGGTATGGGGAGATGGTGCCATTCTGCAGGACCAGGTCCCAGAATGGCTAGAATGACCCAGGGGAGATGGTGCTGTTCTGCAGGACCAGACCCAGGATGGCTAGCAATGGCAGGGGTGAAGACAGTTACAAGGTGGCCCTGGTGGCAGAGTTCTGAAGGCTACACTCCTACTTGACCTTCTTGCGAAGCACTGATATCTCAGTTTTGCCTGTGGACGTGTGGGTGCTTGTCTGAGTACTCACCACTCTGCGTCCCTCCTGCAGGCACACTAATGGGACCCTGGAGTAACAGTGCACACACGTGGCCATGTGAGAGCCACGTGCCGGAGGAGTGTGGATGCCAGAGCCAGGATGTAAGGGGACGTTCCGGTCCAGCTCCTTAGTGAGGGAGTGGTCTTGGCATGCTGCTTAATGATTTGGGGTCTCAGCTGCTGACCCAAGCAGACGGGATGGTAGAAAGAGCCTCACTGGGCTAAGGTGGGTGGCGTAAATTCCCAGGGAGCAGGCAGCTCAAGGGAAGTGTCTCCTCAGTTATATCCCAGACCTTCCCAGGAGAAGGTCAGCACCTGTGGGCATGGCTGGTTCCTTACACTCCTGTGACCTCTCAAGGAAACAGATAAGGAGCAATTCAGCTGATGCTCTTTAAGTGTTAGATACAGAAAAACACTATGCGTGTTTAGGTCAGCCCAACCGTGGGGATCCGATCGGTCTGTTCCTACCTCTGCTCTTCTCCACCATGCAAGCTACTAAGCCTCCTGCAGGGCCCTGTCCTCTCCCTGGCTCACGTGGCTGCTCGCTTCATCCTCTGCTCTCTCCAGTCACGCATGGTTTCTCTGAGACCCACGAGAGGTGGGCTCTGCTCCCTTGAATGGCACATGTGAGTGGAGTCTCATTGCCATGGGCACCTCCACTACCCATCCACGAGCCCTGAGCACGCTGAGATGGAGGGGGGCGTGCTGTATCTGCCCCCCTGCACAGGGCTGTGCACAAGCATGTGCTTGGTGAGAGCTGGTGGAAACTGGCCCGCATGAAGACGCAGAGGCCAGGGACACATCATGGTCAGTGCTCTTTCCCGTTCTCATTCCAGGTTGGAGATCTCTGCACGACTCGTCACCAGGGCAGAGTCTGTGAGCAGCTGGGCTCCTGTGCAGAGAGCAGGCTCCCCGTCCTTCAGCAATGGCAGCCTCAGACTCGCTTCCTCCATCTTCCCTCACTCCCACTTTTCTCCCCGAGAGCAAGAGTGTTTGAGACCTGCTGCAGGAGAACCTGAGCAGACTTGGAGCCACACCCTGGAGGCAATGTGCTAACTCAGCCGCAGCGATACTTCTGTCATGCAGGGAAGACAAACCAGTCAGGAGGACGTGGCTCGAGCTTTGTTCTGGAACAGGAAGGCAGGTCCCAGAGTATCATGGGTTTGTGGCTCAGAGCCCCTCCAAAGACAGATGACACTGTTTGACAGTTGAGAGACTCAGAGCTGCTTCAATGCCTGTGGGAAATATTTTGATACAAAGCTTTTCTGAAGCTAACCGTCTGATTTCTTGTAAAAGAGAAGTTATCTGGAAGAAGAACTCTGAGCAGTTTAGATAAATATTTTATAGAAAATTCCCCACATTAAAAAAAAATCCTCTCACTGCTCTTATCAAATAGGTTTGTGCTGGCCGTCCTCAGGGGGAATGATGGTTTATAGAGCACATCTCCCCAGATTCACCTGTTGGATCGACGGCTTGCAGAGAGCTTAATTTAAATGATTACATATTTTCCTTTTTATCTTTATCCATCAGCCCAGCTCCGGGAGTGCATCGAACTAGTCTGTGAGACAGAACTTGGGCTGTCAGTATCCCCAGTAAGTCCCCTGCATCCGGTGAGATGGAAACCTAGGAAAACCTCGTCCTCCCTCCTTCCAGGCCACTCCTGTCTGCAGCTGGGAGAGAAACCCAGAGGGCGGATGTAACAATCCCAGCCATACATCTCAGGGGAACTGTTATAGTAAAGCTTCGTCCCAGGGTTTCATGAACTGACTTCCAGACCACTCACGTATAATCGAATCAAGCCTTTATTGAAGCACACCGGTGGCGGCTGACCAGAACATAAAGCTGTTCCCCTGATCAGCCCCAAACAATTGCAAGGGCACTCCTTATAAACCTGAAAACCGCAAAAGAGATGTTCACGGGTCTAGCCAATGCAAGCCAGCCAGGTTACAGAAGCGGGACAGTGCAGTCAGGCGGAGGGAACCCTAACCAATCACAGTTAGCCCAGTCACCCCAGTTACAGAAACAGAGCCCCGTTACCCTAGTTACAGAAACAATACCCCATTAAGTAGTTCCGTGTTCTTAAAGGTTTCTATAGCAAAAGGAAAAGAACATCTTGCTCCAGTCATGACTCTTCTACTTGGCCTGGTTGTTTTACAGGATGAAGTCATAAAACAAAATGGAGTCACATTTGCTCCTACTATCACAGAACCTGGCCCCAAAGAAAGGCACTGTGGGACCTTCCAGCGCAGCCAGGGACTGCCCACCCTGGCAGCACAGGGGACCAACCGCCCTACTTCATTAAGTCGGTTTCCTGTGCTTTTCCTTTTCCCTTCTGTGCCTGTGTGGTCTTGTTCCACTGACTGGTACAGGTATTACTCACACACACACACTCACGCACACTCACACACACACACACAGGCACTCACACGCACACGCGCGCACACTCACGCACACTCACACACACACACTCACGCACACTCACACACACACACGCGCGCACACACACAGGCACTCACACGCACGCACACGCACACACACACACTCACGGTGCCCAATCACAGACAATATTCAGCGTCTGTGGACCCCCGCGATGCACAGTTCTCTTCCATCTTGGTCATTCTCTCCCACTTGGTGGTGCTCAGCTTCGGCATTCGAGCGCAGGGCTTTGGTAGCTTGTCTGGGTTTGATGGCTCGTTTTCACCTTCGTTTTTTCCTTTCCTTTCTCCTTCTTCTCTTTCTCCCCCCTCTGATAGCCAGTTCTTCCTGTCTCCCTTCATTTTGTTACTTTTAATTATTCTTTATTCATTCTTCTTTGTGACGTCACCTGCTGCTCCCACCCCTGCTTCTCCTCTGTTCACTTTTTACATATTCAAACTCCCTCTTCCCTTCCGACCCCACTTCCTCTTCCCTAAGAGACTGCAATCTTGCTGTATTTAATAAACATCTAGTTTACAAGATCCCCGCCCTCTCTCCATTGGTCCTGGGGATGGAAGAGCTGACTCCTGCTGCTAACCCTGGTCAGGTTCATGGCTGTTCCTTGGTGTCAGTGCTCAGTGCTGACTCTGGAATCCCTTTATGTGGCAGTTAGTGTTGTGGACATCGCAGGCATGGGGCATTTATTTCAACCCTGATTGGTGGTTGCTGCTGTTCTTGCTATTGCTGGTTTCCCTTTTTGAAGCGGGGCTGGGAAGTGATCAGGACACTACAAGTTTATAGGGTAGAAGCTGTGCTGATGAGCTACATCCACGACTAGGCCAAGGGACAACAAACTTCTCTCTGTGCACAATCTAGCCCCAGTCAAGCTCCAACAGGACTGGAACATATAGAATATGGGAGAGAAAACTCAAAACCAATGGCCAGGTCCCACATAGGAACAGCGAGAGGGAGACTCCAAGTTCCACCCCTGGACATCCACTCAAAAAGCAAAAACAGAGACAGAGCCCAAGAGGACAGTGCAGAGGGACCAAGAGTACTGCAGAAGCTCTCCAGGGGCGAATAAATCAGAAGTTCTACGGTAGCAAGCTCTGGAAGTTGAAATTAATACTTAAATTATTCTGACACTAAAAGATACCAACAACACAGGACTTCCTACAAAAAGATAACTGCACACCAAAGGACACTCATAAAAGAGGAATAGGAATAAATCTCAACAGATTTGCAAGTCCAAGATGTCGGAAAACAAAAGGAAACAGGCGAAGGAGTCCCCATGTCCCCCAAATTTACAATTCCATGAAAATGAAACCCACAGATAAGGAAGTGGATGCAATTATAGAGAAAGATTATAAAAATTTGATTTCTAAAATGTTAAATTAACTACAGGAAGACCTAAGGAACTAATTAAGATAACAAATACAATACCCGAAAGACCATTGCAATAAAGAGGTAGAGATTTTGAAAAGCAATTAGTCAGAACCCCTGGAAATGAAAGACACAATGAATCAATAAAAAATGTATTTGAACCAAATTTACCACAACCAATGAGATTTTGTAGAGAAAAAAACTTCAGGTCTTAGAAACAGCATATGAGCTTGAACCCATAGTATTTAAAATAAAAGGCATCATGATCAGAACATTTCAGGATTCTGAGAGAACATGAAGAGTCCACATTAAGAGTCTTCAGGATAGAAGAGAGCATGGGATATAGGATGAAGATATTAAGAATTTTTTCAGTGAAATAATGGCAGAAAACTTTCCAAACTAGAAATGAGATGAACATTCACATACAGCAGGCATATAGAACTCCAAATAGGTAAATAAAAAGAACGTCTCCAAGATAGATGATAATCAAAATGCCTAAAATAAAGAAGGAAGAAGGAACATTAAGGCCATACGGGGAAAACATCAGGTCATATTTAGAAGTAAACCAATAAGGCTCATTCTGACTTTGCAACTCAGATGCTAAAATCAAGGAAGATTTGGAATTAGGTATTTCAAGCTCTTAAGTAAACAATTACCCATCAAGATTTCTATAATCAGCAAAGCCATCTACCAGAATTGGAGGAAAAATGAAAACTTTACACAATAAGGAAAATCTAAGCTAGCACTACAAAAATATGTAATATATACTACATACAGAAAAATTCCAAAACAAACCTCAAAGCTCTCTGAAAGAGCAATTTAGTAAATGAGAATCAAGGCCAAATTAAAAGTAGGAAATAAACCAAAATTGTAAGAAATAAAAAAATGTATCTATAATAACACTGGATATAAATGATCTAGACTCTCCAATTAAGACATAGATTGACAGAATGGATTTTTTTTTAAATCTGGTCATATGTTATTTTAAAGAGACTTATCCCATAGGAAAATACATTCACAGGTCGAAAATAAAAGGATAGGAAGATATTCTATGCAAATGGAGTCTAAACACAAGTGGGAGTAGCTATTCTTATGCTGACAATGCAGATTTCAGGCAAAAATCAATCAGAAGTGACAAAGTAGGTCACTGTGTAATGGTAAAGGAAACAATCCAACAAGAATATGTAAAAGAGTAAATATTTATTCCTCAAATGTTGGTGTACCTAATAACACAAAACAAACACTTCATGGCATTAAATCCAGATATATTGCAATAAAATAATACTTGTTTATTTCAACACATTCCTCTTATCAATAGAAAGGCCATTTAGAAATAAAAATAATGAATACTTCTGACAAAAATAATAATACAAATCAAATGGACCTAATAAACATTTACAGAATACCTCATTCAAAAACAGCTGAATTCATTTTCTTCTCAGCAGCTTCATGGAACATTTCCAAAGTAGATTGTATTCCAGGTCACAAATTAAGTCATAGTAAATATAAAAAACAATATAGACCCATGAATCTTATCAGATCAAAATGGAATGAAGTTAGAATTCAACAGAAAAAAAAACTATAGAAACCAGATAAACACATGGAGATTAAAAAAATACCCTTTTAAATGAAAAATGGAGAACAGAAAAAATGATAGAAGAAATTTGAAAATTCCTGGAATCAAACAAGAACAATGATCCAACACACCAAAAATCTCTAAGACACTATGAAGGCAGTTCTAAGAGAAAAGTTTATAGCAGTAAGTACCTGTATCGTAAAATAAAGGTAAAGAAAAAAAACCCAGAAATATCCCACATAAATATTCTGTCGCTACTAGAATAGCTAGTGTCTGCCTTACTAGGTATCAAGACCCTTGTAAAGCAGGAACAAACTAATTTCAAAACCAGTAGAATATAATAAATAATTAAGATTAGAGCCCAAATTAATGACATAGAGAATAAAATAGATCACTATAACATGGAGGTAGTTCACTGAAAAGATAAACAAGATTGATAAATCCTTAGCCAAACTAATCAAATGAAAAAGAGTGGACACAAGTCAACAAAAATTGGTAAAATTCAGAAAATAATTAGGGACTATTTTTAAAACTTTTATTCCAATATATTAGAAAATGTAGAATATGGTTAAAATTTTCTAGATATTTATGATCTACCCAGATTGAACCAAGTGGATACAGAAAACTTAAATAAACTGGTATTGAGCAACAAGATTGAAATATTACTAAAAACCTTCCAACAACAACAACACAAAGCTCAGGATCACATAAATTCTCATCTGAATTCTACTGAATCTTTAAAAAGGAACTAACAAATTATTTCATGAAATAGAAAAGGAGGGAACACTCCCAAACTCATTCTTTGAAGCCAGTATCACCCTGACACCAAAATCAAAGAGAGATATTGAAGAGAGCAAACTACAGAATACTGTCAGTGATGAACTTAGACATAAAAATCCTTAAAAGAACACCAGCAAACTGTATTCAAAAGCACATTAAGAGGGTTGTATATCATAATCTAGTGGGTTTCATATCAGGGAGGGTTCAATATACATAAATCAATAATGTAATTCATTACATGAATAGCATCCAGGAGCAAAATCACAAGATCATCTCAGCAGATGCAGAAAAAAACTTTTGACAAAATCTTGCATCCATTTATGTTATAAACAGTGAAGAAAACAGGTGTGAAAGGAACATATCTGAATAACATAAAAGCTATATATCACAAACCCATAGCCAACATTATAATGAAAGGGGAAAACTGAAAGCATTTTTTCTAAAATTAGGAACAAGACACGGATGTCCAAGCTCAGTACTCCTATAGCAAATAGACTGAAGAAGGAAATTGAAGGGATACAAATAGGAAAAGAAGAAGTCAAACCATCTGTTTGATCATGGCATGATTCTATTCTTAAAATTCTTGAACACTTCACTAGAAGATGTCTCTGTCTGATAAACAAATTCAGCAAAGTGGCAAGATACAAAGTTAATGCATGAACATCAGTAACATCACCTATATATGAATAATAAATTCAGAGAAAGGAATTAAGAAGATTATGCCTCATAGCCTCAAAAAATAAAACAAAATACTTGGGAATAAATATAGCCAAGGAGGTGGAAGACCTCTATAGTGAAAATTAGAAAGCACTGAAGAAAAATAATTAAAGACCTTAGAAAATGAAAAGACCAACCATTTTCCTGGATAGATAGAATTAATGTCTTCAAAATGGAGATATTATTTAAAGCAATCTACAGATTCAATACGACCCCCGTGAAAACACCATGAGATTCTTCACAGGACTGGAAACACATTTCTAAACTTTCTATGAAAGAGTAAAGATCAAGAATACCCAAAGCAGTCCCAGGCAACAAGAGTGAGGATGCAGGCGATGCCTGACCTCAAGTCGTACTACAGGGGAGTCGTAACAAGAGAGCTTTGCCTTGGGAAAGAAGCGTTAGTGGACAGCAATGGACTAGGGCAGCAGACAGACACAAGTCCACGTGAGCACAGATGATCCTGGAAGAAGATGCTAAAAGCGTAAGTCAGAGGAAAGATGGCTCCTTTAACAAATAGTGCTGGGGAAACGGAATATTCAAGTCAAATATTGAAACTGCATCCCAACCTTTCACCCTGCACAAGATGGACTCAAAGTGGGTGCAAGGCCCAGGAATTAGACCAGAAAGAGAGAAGCTGCGAGAGGGAATCAAAGGCACCACCCTCCAACGTACTGCCTGGGTACCAACTTCCTTCAAGACTGTGGAAGCTCAAACACAAAGCCAAGAGTCCCCAGGGGCGTGGCACTAGATTAAAAAGATGCTGCACAGGAAAGGGAACAATGATCTCAAAAACACCAAAAAACTAACAACCCACTCAATCAATGGACAAAAGATCTACAAAGGCTTTTCTCTAAAAAAAAAAAAAAATACAAATGGCCAACAAATATATGAAAGAAATGTTCAACCTTCTTAGCCATCAGGGAGAGATGAATCAAAACTACACTGGGATTTGCTCTCTCACCATCAGAATGGCATTCACCAAGAATACAAATAATGGTGATTTCTGGTGAGGATCAGGGAGAGAGGTATTTTTTACCTTATCAGTTCAATCACTTTGTAAAGTAGTATCAAAATTCCTCAAAAAAGTAGAAATGGAAGCACCTCTCCCACTCTTCAGTATTATCCCCAAAGAACTGAAATCGGCACCCTATTGTGATACATAAATTCCAGCGTTTAGCGCAGCATACTTCACAATGGCCAGTTGTGAAACAGCCGAGGTGCCAGTCAAGAAAGGGTAAAGAAAATGTGGTGTGTGTGTTCACTGTAGTCTACTCGACCATGAAGAAGAATCAATCATGTGATCTGCTGGTCTGTGGTGAGCTGGAGAACATCGTAGCGTAACGAAGATCCGCGTCTGAGGAGGGAAAAAGGAAGGAGGAGGCCCAGAGAGGAGACCCACATGCAGCCAGAGCAGAGCAGGCTGAGCCCAGAGACAGGCCTTGCTGGGACGTGGGGCACACAGCTGACCGGAGGGAAGGGCCAGATTCTGGTGACGATGGCAGTTGGCACACGCTGCCTATGAGTGAACTTGACCTCAGCTCGTGGAAGGCCTTTGGACAGCCTCATGCAAACAGCAGTCTTTGTGGCTAGGGACAGCCCTGGGAGTCAAGGAGGGTGACAGACAATCACACCAGGTGGTGGGAGACGGACACTGTGTCGGCCAGGAGGGGGACAGTTTACTGTGCCCATGATAGGTTTACTCCCCCAGAGAAAGCTGTGCTTTCTCATCCCTACCATGGGAGTCTAACGTGGGACTCTGTTATGAAAATTACTAAGAAAATGTTCATAAACTGCCGTAAAATTTTAAACTTTAAACATCGTGATATATGCATAAGTACGTCGGTAATGTCCATGTATACAGTAGGTGGCTGTGCCAATGCGTTCACAGAGCAGGCCTGGGGCTGGAGGAGCATGTAGGGAAGGCAGGAAGCTGGGCTTCCTCGCTCTGGTTTATCCTGGCCGTAAAGCGATACCCTGCTACTTCAGGACACAAGATGATGGAGTTTGGGTTTCCTGTGACATTGCCACAAAGCATGAATTTGTGGTGTTACTTTATGATTTTCACAGCGTTCCTTATCGTCCAGATCATCCTACATGAGCTTTTCCCTTTTCAACAACAGGGAGCGTATCTGAAGTCCGTGGGGAGCGGGGTGCTGTAAGGATAATCCTGCCTTCAGAGGATACAAGATCAAAATCCCAAAGCCTCAGGTCCTCCCCAGACAATTTTAGCAGAGGCAGATATAGCACGTCGGGGACGGTAAGATAAAATGGCCAGAATCGTTTTCATGGCAGAGTGGTTTTGATTGCAATCCCCATATGGATTTCACTGGTAGCCAAATTCATGGGAAGGTATAAAAGAAGGGAAAAGGAGAGTAGGTGACCAGTCCTGGTGATGCGTAACCAGTCCTGGCGACCTCTAAACACCAACTCCCTACCAGGCTGAAGCTGCTTCCCAGGAGGGCCGGCTTCAGCTCAATACTGGATGGATAGATGAGGTTTCCTAGTACTCTGGAAGCCTGCGGATCATCCCAACCTGATCATTCTAGCTAGTTTAAGTCCTTAACGGGTGCAGTGCTGGCATGATTACATCATTTATCTAGCTGAAGGACTTCAGGACTTTAGGAAAGAAAGTAAATGCAATGAAATCAGCGAAACCTTTAGTTACTGGTTAAAGACACAGCAGGTGTCCGGGCTGCTGACTCAGCCTTGAGCGTCATCCTCTCCTGTGCTCCTGACTGCCAGGTTCTGCCACCGTCTGTAAGGCAAGTGGTTCTTCATTGAGAAATAAGATCATCCTTCACTTTTAAACCATATTAAGTTCATTTAGAAACATGCACATGTAATTCTACCTGGTGTGTGTGTGCACGTGTGTGGTGTGGTATATATGTGTATGTGCATGTGTGGTGTGTGTGTGTGGTGTGTGTGGTGTGTGTGTGGTGTGTGTGTGGTGTGGGTGTGTGTGGAATGTGTGTGAGAGTGTGCGTGTGTGGTGTGTGTGTGTGGTGTGTGTGTGGGGTGTGTGCATGTGTGTGCGTGTGTATGATGTGTGTGTGTGGTACGTGTGTGTATGGTGTGTGTGTGTGTGGTGTGTGTGTGGTATGTGTGTGGTGTGTGTGTGGTGTGTGTGGTGTGGTGTGTGTGTGTGGGGGTGGTGTGTGTGTGTGGTGTGTGTGTGTGCGTATGGTGTGTGTGTGGTGTGTGTGGTGTGGTGTGTGTGGTGTGTGTGTGGTGTGTGTGTGTGTGCGTGTAGGAAAAGAGAAAGATTGAGCATCCCTATAAAGTTCATAAATCAAAAAGAGGTTTAAATGGGGCATAATAAAATAAAAACAGCATATTCTTTAGAGAGTGAGATTATAAGTAATTTGTATATTGTCTTCATGCTTTTTTGTGTTTTTATCTTCCATAAAGGGGATATATTACATTTATTATTTGAAAATGGGAAAATGTTGATATGCCTTTTGTACTGACTTCTGTAGGTTTTCCTGTGTGCAGGAATTCTTCGGTGCTGACTACTTTTGAAACAGCATGAGGAACAGATCTTTCCTTTGCTGTTAAAAAGCATCTCCTCTTATCAGAGGTTAAAATGCACCATTTCATGCAATCCCCTGTCAAGGAACGTGGTATTTCCAAGAATCAAACATCTGAATCTCGCCAGCATTCTCCGCAAGGCCTGTTGGTCCCCACTGCAGCCGTATATCTAACTTAAAGTGAGCGCTCACCATCTGCTGGGCATGACCAGCACTAAGGGCTAAATTGCTCTTGGGCTTGGCTTGGCTCTCCTAGGGCAGGAGCAGCAGTCTGGATGGGCACCCCTAGAGTCAGGGAGACCAGCTAGGATCCAGCCTGGCATCTCCAGTTCTTCCCCTGAAGTCCTTGCCAGTGTCTCTGACGTACATTAGGAAAATGGGCAATAAGCGTGAGGCTGGGAAGCCCCTCCTCTAGCACCAGCATCTGACACCCCGCCCCTGCCAAACCCACGTAAGTGCCCCTTCTCTTCTATCAACTCTCCAGCCACCCCGAAGGAGTAACAGGTCCCTCAACTTTTGAGCTTAGTATTCATTAGCTTTTAAAATGTGCTTCATGACAAGCAAGGATACCACTACGGTTTACACTTCTTCTCTCACGTAACCAGCATGACATCTGGCTGTGCACAGCCGTGCGGGACTTGCCGAACCCTGGGTCTGGATCCCAGGTGCTGCTGGCTGGGCCTACAGGTGCTCTGGTTTCCTACTGCAGAACTCCCCTCTCTGTTTAATCCCCCACTTGCACTTCCATGTTCTGCTCCTAGGCACTGCGGCTACAGTAACTTCAGATGAGAAGGGCGCTGTGAGTGGGGGCTGGTGACTGTGCCCAGGGGCACGCCTGCACTTTCACAAGGTGCACCCCAGGAAGCTGCGGCTGGGTCAGAACACAGGCAAATGCCAAGGGCCACACTGGGTTGCCACGTGGCTACTCCACACACACCAAGCAGCGCTGTGAAGGAGCCCCGACCTGCCAACATCTGGGATCATCACACCTGTGATATTTTTGAATCCAAGGTCCACAGACTGGCAATACAGTGTGGTAGGAACTGGCATTTTTCTGAGTGAGACTGGGTTCAAGCTTTCCATCAGTGTTTCCTGTTCTGTGTAATAAGGTGCATCAGTTCTCGGGCTTCCCCTGGGCTGCTCCTGCTCCCTCGGGCCTTGAGGGTATCTCCACCCAGAGTGTCACTTCTGTTATTTCTAGATATATTTTTAGGTGACATAGGGAACAACTTTTCCCATAGATACTTGATTTATTGAAGAACTGCACTTTTCCAGATATACTGAACAAGTTCTGCACTCTTCAGTGGTCGCCATTTGGGTTTCCCACATTTTAAAAAACAACTTGACCGGGGCAGCGGCTGTACCATGCACTGAGCACATCTAAACCGCACATCCTGCAAGTTGTGAATCACGCGTCCACACAAGAGACCACGAGCAAAATGAAGACAATGAGCCACACACACACTCCCTGTCGCTGTCAGTTCCCTTCTGTGTTCCTGGCCCTGGCTCCCCTCCCTCCTTGGCACCGTTCACTTTCTGTCTCTGTAGATTAGTTTGCATCATGTAGAATGTTACAGGAACGTAATATTAAATTAATGCTTTTGTGCTGGTGTCTTTCATTCTCCTAACAGTCATTTGCTGATCATTCAAGTTGCTTCTGTAGCTATTAATTCACTTTTATTGCTAAGTATAATGCCACTGAGCAGATCTGCTAAAACATGTGCAGCAATTCCCCTTTTGATGGTCACTTATGTTATTTCTAGATTTTAGCCCTTATGTTGCTGCACTGAGCATTTGCATACGTGTGTATGACCCTAGGCTTTAATGTCCCCCATGTAACTGTCTGGGGGTAGAATGGTTGGGTCATAAGTTTTCCAAATCTGTTGTCCTATTTTAAATTTCCTACCTCTAGAGTTTCAGTTCTACTTTGGTCACATCCTTGCAATGAGTGTTATAATCTTTTCAATTATTTCTATTCTACTAAGCTAATTAAGATGCTCTAATAAATTATTGCCATGACAAAATTGGCATTTTTTATTTAAACTTTTATTTTAAAGACTATGATGTTAAACAACTAACTGTTCATGAGCTTACTTTCCATTTGTATGTTTCTTTGGTTAGTTATATGCTTAACTAATATTTTTCCTATTAAAAAATGGCTTTCTTGTTTTCTTATAATCAAGTTTTGAGAGTCCTTGATGTAGATAAAAGCTTTTTTTTAACCTGTTATATGATTTGCAATGATTTTTCAATCTGTAGTTTGCCATTTTATTCTATTAAAAGTTTATTTCAGAGTAAAGTTCTTTTGAACATTTGGATAGCTATAATTTATTTACTCAGAGTTATAGATTTCCATTCAGTTTCACTGATTTTTTTTACTTCTGCTGTCATTTCATACCACACAGGTTTTCTTCCACATGTGTGAAAAGGTCTCACTTTTGCCTTCTCTTTTGAGAGTTATTTCTGCTGAGTATAGATTTTAGATTGGCAATTGGATTAATCTGTTTTCCTTTCGGTAACTTGACAATTTTTGTTCACTGTGTTCTGGCTTATATTACTGCAAATGAAAAATTTTCCATCATTTTAAACTCATTTTTGTATACAAATTCTATCTTATTGCTTTGACTATTTTTAACATTATTTTTCTTTATCACTTGTCTTAAGAATTGCATCACAGGCCTGAGTGAGCTTTCTTCTTATACTTGGAGTTTCTGGAGCATCTTGGATACATGAGTTTACAGTTGCCATCAGATCTGAATTTTTTAGATAATTTTTCATGTTCTCTCCTTTCTTCTCCTTTAAGGAATGTAGCTACATCAAATGGACCATTTGAATTTCCCCACAGTCCAGTGAGGCCCAGGTGATTTTCCAGCCATTTTCTCCCAGTGTTTTCCTCCAGTTTCTGCACAGAGTTTTTCTTACTTTGCTAAGCCAACGAGTGTATGCTCAGCAGGGACACGGGTCCTCACTCCCACTGATGGCACTTTCCGTCCAAGACAGGGGCATCTTCAACTCAAGAACTCCAGAGTTTCCTGCCTCTCCCTAAGTCCAGCCGACTGCCTGCTTCTTGAGCCTGTGGACTGTCATGATGAACCTTGTGGCGCCTGTGTCTGTGGATTTCAGGCTCCTGTCCTCTCTGGTCGGTTTACTGACTTAGCTCTGCCTCTTGAAGGCTGCATTTTCCTGCCCCTTTCAATGCTACGCAACTTTTATTGGGCTGTTCTTCCTGTAGTCTAGTCTGTTTTCTGCTATTTTCTAACCTTTCTAAATATGCTTGAGTTTTATTCTGAAATGTGGGTGCGTTACAGGGTCTCTACTTGCTGGTTGGGAGCATGTGGTCTCTCCGGTCCTGTGACTGAGCCAAATCCTCTGCATCTGCATCTCCTGAGTTGGGAGGTCACTGCTCCCACTGGGACAAGCCGGCACCATTCCCAGCCCCACCTGAGCTCCGGGCCCTGCCCCCTGGGACGTTCTAGGGAGCTCTCGCGGGCATTTCCCTGCCCTGCTCTGGCAGGTGTCCTGCCCACTGCGGAGCTCCCAGGACCCCGTCTGGGTGCTCTGCCACATGGCCAGCCACTCCTCTGTCCCTGGACACCAGGCTGTCTCACTAGCCTACCTGGCCTGTCTCCTCCGCCACACTGGGAATGTTTTTCTGGGCAATATCCTGGGGAATCATAGTGTGAAAAATGCTTGCTTCCCATTTTCTAGGTCTCGCTGTGTCGGTGACTAATGTCTTGCAATCAGCTTTACATGTTTTGTCTAATTGCTTTCTTAGCTGCTTCAGAGAGTGAGTGAATCTGTTCCTTGTTATTCCATTTGAAGTTGAAGCCAAATTACATTTGTTCAAACAATATACCTACCTGAGCTTGTTGACAAACCTCTTTTCTTTCTTCCTTTCAAATCCTTATCTATTGGTTAGATTTTATTGTCTGATTTTTATGGTTAAGTTCATGATTTTTGTACTAATATTTCAATGAATTTTTCCATCCCCCCCTTTTACTACACTTGAGATTAAATTTTAACCTTTCAGTTTTTCTTTATCTAATAAAATATAAAAAAAACCTCTTTTTAAAATTTGAACATGCATAATTGAACAAATACTGAAGTTTTTGTCTTAAGCTCCATCCTAAGAATTGGAAAAAGCTTTAGAATCCATATGCTGCTTTTTCCTTTAACCAACTCTGAATCTGCACACATGCTGTTATCAGAGCATTGTTGGTGGTGTGGTACATTGATACAAATTCTTTTAACTTATTTATATTTATGCCTTTTCTTTCATATATAAAATAATTTTCTCCATAAATAATTTACAGCAACAATTTTTATTTCATTTTTTAAAGAAAAAGTCTCTTTTTTCTCTCATTTCCATTATTATCTTGAAAATTTTTGTTTTAAGAAAACTGTGTTTTTTCTATTTTAAACTTCTTTCTGACATTGCAGTTTCACTGCAATTGATCTAAACATGATTTGCTTTTGATTTGTTGTATGTGGTTCACATTTGCTTCTTTGAATTTTGGATCTTAACTATAGATTCCTGTATTTCATTAGGCATTAAAAATTCATGTTATTGTGGGTTCAAATATTTCCTTCTCTCCACTTCTCCTTATCTCGTGGATTCTGCTTCACGTTTTCTGACTTATGCCACTGGGTTATGGTCTGTGTGATTTTTGTGGGATTGAGAATCTGGTTTTCTTTGTAATTTAGTCATCTGTTTAACAGTTAATTGTGTTAATGCGTGTTTGGGCTATGTACACATCAGACACACACATGTGGACATACACACTTATGTGTTTATGTGTAAATAACCGACACTGTCTTTGGTTATTTATCAAAGCTGTGCTTTCCTCTCAGTCGTTTCCTGTTGCTCACTCATTTCCTGTTTAACAGCATACACTACCGCACTGCTCAGCCCTAAGGAAGGCTTACCTCCCTGTCTCCACACGGGGTCCACACTCGGACCTGCTGTCCCGGCTGACGAGCATGCACGATGCCAGCCCTGTGGTCACTCATATCCAGTTGATTTCAATGTGTGAGAACCAGAACCCTTAATCTAAGGACACCTTTTCAGGGAGGACTTGTGTGTCCACTGCTCCTGAGCTCTGGGGGCACCACTGACAAGGGCCACTGCAGTCTGAGAGGAGGGAGAATGTTGAGGCCACTGAAATGGAAGGGAGATAGGTGGGCAGGAGCTCCCACTGTGGAGGCCAGGAAGTGTCTGGGAAAGACTTGAGCACCGTTCCTGGGGAGGAAAAAGGCTGAAGCCCTAAGGGCAAGTGTGATTCAGAACACACTGAATAGTGTGCCTGACCTTACAGAACTCCTAGAAGGTATATATCCAAAGAAGGGTTTTTATGGAAAAGCCACAGGGGAAAATGTGACTGTGGTGAGAAGCTGCATTGCCCTCAGTTTAAGTTCTGGTACACCCTGGCTAGAAAGAGAGAGGAAGTTGGCTTCCAGGCCCCAAGGCAGGACAGAAAAGGGCCTGTCAAGGCGAGTGGTGACACTGGAGTAGAATCCTGCTTTCCTTGGGGATGGGAAAGCAGGGCACAGAATCCTCATTCCTCAGCCTCTGTACTGAAGGGTGATCCGCCATATTACAGCAGAAATAGTCAGCAGGGTACCTTCCAGAAAGACCCCCTCTGGTGACTGACCCTTTGAGGAAGTGACTGCTCTTGGCTTCCTGACACTAAGGTCAGTGGCTAGGCCGGTAGTAGCCATTTCTGAACCTTAAAGAAGAGCATGAGGTCAGCAGGAGATGAGGCACCGGGTCTCTGGCCACCTCTTGGGACTGCCACCTAGCGCCCCCATTCCAGGATAACCCTGCACCCCTGCGTGACACGGGGCCTTTCCTGACGGTCACAATCAACTTAAAAGGAAAATAACATCTACCCCAGGGAGGTGAAAAACACAAGATAGACTAAAGAATTCTCCAGAATTTAAAATTCCTGAAGAAGAATTTACTCTGTATAGCATTTCATGTCCGGGAAGCATTTCCATATGGCTTTCTTTCCAAAAGCACAATAATTTGTTTGTGAAATGTTTCTGAATTTCTAAAAGTCAACACTCAATTCAGAGTGTGCTTGTTGGTTCCAGTCCCTGTCTGTGTGTTAGGGACGGTGCACTTCTGGGCCCATGTTGCTGCCACGTGCTCAACTTTGTAGCTCAGTAGGAGAAAGGAGGGAAAGGAAGTGAAAGCCTACCACTTCCCAGTAGCCAGCACTTTGGCTCTTGGTCTAGACGTCGCCATCTCCCTGCTGTTTTCTGATGGAAGCTGCAGCTGGTGAGACAGGACCCTCCCGCCTCCTGCCCTCTTCTCAGTGCCGGGTGCTATGGCTCCCCAGACCTGGCCCTGGACCAGAGCCTGTTTCCCCAGTGGTAAGCTAACCCCAGCCTCAAGAGCACACCTGACCCCAGAGCTGTTAAGGAGGAAGCTTCTCTTTTCCACATAAGCAAATGACTTCTGCGCCTTAGAAATGGAGCAGATTAACCAGCACCATCCTGGCTTTACAGATTCCTGCTCCCGCATCAGCAGCTCCTGCCCTTCTAAGAAGTGACACTACAGGAGTGGACGCTGATGGGCAGGGAGCTGCTGCCACTCGGAGACGGTGACTTGGACTGAGGTCCTTAGCAAGTGTGCACAGATTTGCAAAGACTGAAGGGAGGAAGAGTGCTCACAGGTGACATGGCCCGCAGGGGGCAGGGACCCTCTAAACATGCTGGGGGAGCAGCAGCACCCCTCTGGGGGGGACCCTGGGGGGAGATTGATCAACAGCCTTCAGACAAGCTTCCTCCGTGGCAGAGTGAGCATCAAGCCATAATTAGGCTTGTTCTAGCATTTCTGTAATTTCATCCAATTATAACTCTGAATGCAGCCATGATCCTAGTTTAAATTGTTTGTGATAACAATCAGCCTTGGACGGGGAACCTGTCTCCTGGGAAAGCCCTTGAGGCTGATGGGCGGAGGCCCGGCACTCACTGAAGGTTCCAGCAGCATAAGAATGGAGCACCCCAGAGAAGGTTTCCTACCAGGGAAAATTTTCAGTTATGACCAGCAAATATTTATTAACCCTTTGTATTTTATGGAAGGCCAATTTAATTAGATGTGGTTCCTTCGCTCTAGAGGGTAGGTGAAGGCTGGGTCAGGAATTATACTAAACACAGAAGGAAGGTGTCAATCAATCAGCCTGCATCGGGGCTCAAGAGGAGGCCAAGGCCAGGGAGGTTTGAGAAACAGAAGCACAAGAGATGGAAGAGAAAGAGACCCCACAGCCCAGAGCACAGTCTGGGCTTTGGTTTACCACGACTGTGACCCTCGGCTGGGACAGCAGGTAGGTCTCCCACTGGAAGTGAAGCTATTATTTGAAATTTTATAAAGCTTGTGGCTGAAATAATTAAAGTCTTTGAAAGTATTTAAAATTGCTCCATGAACCTCTCAAGGTCTCTAGAATTCTTTTGGAGAGAGTATAAAGTTAAAATTATTTTCATAATAACGTTAAGACACTATTTGCCTTTTAATTCTGGCTGGATCTGACCTGTTGGTGCAAAAAGCTAAGTCAGGTCAAAGCTCTGGTGCCTCTGCAGCGAGTCCAGGAATTAAACCAAGCTGCACAGATGACCACGGTATTCCTCCCCAGCGCCCATCCCGAGTGGGAAATCCAGGCCCTCGTGGTAGTATCCTGGGAAAGCATTAAACGTCACTGACTGTGTCACATGTGAGGCCTTGAGCAAAATCTCCTTGTGTGGCTGTCCCCCGCTGCCTGGCGCTGCAGCTCAGAGCCCCTGTGACCACCGCAGCTGCCCCTGGACTGCAGGCTTCCACCATTTCCTGCAGAAGTGCCAAACCTGCACTTCTCAGATTGGGATATTTGATGGATGTTTTCTGAACAATGAGTGACATAATCCTCACAGCTACAAAGAATGAACTGGTACTATCATTTACCTATGATAGAATTCAAATTTTCAGAGCAAAATTTTGTATTTTAGAAAATTTATGATTGCCACTCTGACCTCAACAGCTTCCCCATATTTACAGTTCTTTTGATGAGCTCTGTGGTGATACTAAGGAATGTGGTTTCAAGATGTATTTAATGAAACATTTGGAAGACCTTGTAAGTGGGTAACAATTTTTTTAAATGACTAATGCATGTTACAGAATCATGGTAATAAACGATCTCTTTGTGGTTGGAGTTGGAGAATATCATGCTAAGCAAAATAAGCCAATCCCAAAAAACCAAAAGTCAAATGTTTTCTCTAATATGCGGATGCTAATTCACAATAAGGTGGGGGGCACTAGAGAGAAGTGATGGGAGGGGAGGGGAGGGGATGTGGGATAGGAAAGATAGTGGAATGAAACAGACATTATTACTGTATGTACAAATGTGACTGCATGATCAATATGATTCTGCAACATGAACACTCAGAAAAATGAAATTATATCCTTTCTGTGTATGATATATCAAAGTGCATAAATGCATTCTGCTTTTAGGCATAACTAATTAAAATAAATTAAAAATAAAAAATAAGTAAATAAATGATCCCTTTGAACTAGAAAACCGACAGGGATAATTTAAAGTAACAGTGTAAAATTATTAATGTGGTTTCAGATTTCACATTGCAACTAAATGTTGACAAACTTCCACTTGGTGAATTTCTGTTTGCAATTGAGTGAAATATTTATAAACATCTGAAAGTCTATTAAAAATCCCCTGCCTTTTCCAAGTACATAATTGTGTGCCACTGACTTTTTGGTTTAGATTTTAAGCAAATCAACACCTGACAATGGATCACCTCAGCAAGCACCTGTGACAGTGTGTGGTTACCTACAAACAAGGTCAGATGTTGAGGATGGGAAACAATGCCAGTCCTCTAAGTGTTTATTTTTTTATTTTTCTGCTCCTGTTTTATTTTCAAACCCATTTTTTTTACAAAATTGGCTACATTTTTATGTAATCAGTACATCATTGTTACCATTGCATGAATTAATATACTTTAAATTCTTGGTTTTGATTTATTGTTGTATATAGCTATAACACATAAATAAAATACTTTTGTATTCTCAATCATTTTAACAGTATTATTAACACTGGGGGTGGCAGTGACACTCACTGTCATTCCAGAAACTTAGGAAGCTGAGACAGGAGAATCACAGGTTCAAATCCAGCCTCAGCAACTTAGCCACTTTAGTAATCCCGTGTTTCAAAATAAAAAATAAAATGACTGGGGATGTAGCTCAGAGATAGAGCACTGCTGGGTTCAATCTACAGTACCAGGAAAAGGAAGGGAGGGAGGGAGGGAGGGAGGGAGGGAGGGAAAGAAAAAAAGAAAGAAAAAAACCCTATTATTAAGTCCTGAGAAAAAAATGATTAGAGACAAATAGCTCTAAACTGCAAAAGTGCTTTTATTGGGGGACGATGGGCAGTGTATGAAGACTCTGGGGCCAAAGAGAAAAGCTTTTTGGTTTTACTGGACACAGGAGGCAGCAGTGATTAGATGGACTCGGCAGAAGGCAGGAAGACCAATTAGAAGACCCGCTAACATAAGGCTCTGCCAGTAGGATCTTAGAATAGAAAATAAATGAGTGCCGCTGGAGCATTTGCAAGAACCAAGTTAAGTGGTGCATTAGATGAGGAAGTGCATCGTGCCCCGAGGAGGAGAGAAGCAGGCTCCTTCATGCTCTGAGGTAGGCAGACGGGGTAGAGGAGGGGCTGTGGTTCTCAGTCAGCACTCCATGGAGTTGTTTTTACAGAGACTCAAGAGGTGGACTGAGAGGGGTAAAGAGATTGCCTCCAGGCAGATTGAAGGTTGAATTCCACCTGAGAAGGACATCAGCTCTGGAGGCACATGGCCAATCTTATCACGAGAGAAGGGTTTCCAAGTTCTTCCTTGAAAGGGAAAAACATGATTGAGAGAAGTGGGTCTCTGAGGAATGGACACCTTAGCTGGTTCCATAATTTGGGCACTTGAATCGTGCAGCTATAAACACAGGTATGCATGTATCATTATAGGGTGCTGATTTCAGTTCTTCTGGATAAACATGAAGGAGTGGGTAGCTGGCTCCGATGGCTGCTCCGTTCCCAGGCTTTTGAAGCATCTGCATGTTACTTTCCACAGTAGGTGCACTAATTGGCAGCTCCACCAGGAAGGTCTGCGTGCACCTTTCCCCTGCATCCTTACCTGCATTTGTATCACTCATATTTTTGATGAAGGCCATTCTAACTAAAGTGAGACATAATTTCAATGTCATTCTGATTTGCATTTCTCTGATTGCAAAGAACTACTGGATAAAGAAAATGTGACATATACACACAATGGAGTTTACTCAGCCATAAAGAAGCCTGAAATGATGGCATTTGCTGGTAAATGGATGAAGCTGAAGAACATCATGCTGAGTGAAATAAGCCAGACTCAGAAAGCCAAGGGTCAAAGGTTTCCCTTTCTATGTAGAAGCTAGAGAGAAGAAAGGCATTTTAAATGGGAGAGGCGTTTCATGAAGGGGAACCAGAAGGAGGGAAGAGGCCAGGGAAAGGGGAGGAACAGAAGAATCAAATTAACCAACTGCTTCATGTGCATGTGCAAACCTATCACCCTGAATTCCACTCAGTGTGTAACTATGTGGGGTGCACAAGTGGGGGTGCAGGGAGAACTGAATCTCCGAAATTCCCACTTGGGAAAGACAAAGAATGCAAGGAAGAGCAACAAGAGGCATCAGGGCAGGGCTGTGCCACATCAAGTCAAGAGGGAAGATTGCTGCAAAAGTGGCCTTTGTGAGACTTCTCCTAGGGACACACACACACACACACACACACACACACTGTTAAGAACACTGCAATTTTTTTTTCTCTTGTGACATATTTTTAAGCAAAAACCATCACTAGCTGGGACACTGAATTATTTTTCCCAAGTGCATCTAATTTCAAGAGGTGCATTCTCTTTTGTTGCACTGTATTTTAAAGATGCATCTAATGTTCAGGTACCCAAACAATCTCAAACCCAGTGCTGTGTTCCTGCAACTCAGGGAACCAATTCCCAACTGCAACTGCAAAAAGCAAGGAAAGCCCTTCCTTCAGTTTTGCAGGTCAGAAATGTGCCCCGAGCACATCTGTGGACAAGAGCAGTGTGTGTGGTCTCCAGGGGGTCCATGGAGGGTCTGTTTCCTTCACTTTCCAGGATCTAAAGGCCACTAGCATGCCTTGGCTCCTGGCCCCTTCCTGCTTCAAAGCCCAAACTGGTTAGCTGAGTCCTTCTTACATTGCCTCTCAGCAGGACCCCTCTGCCCTCCTCATTCAGGACTCTCCCTGGGTTAGGGCCGGTGATGAGCCCAGTTAGTCCTATCTGCCACATTAGTTCCCTGTTGCTATGTCATCTGCCACATGCACATGCTCCAGAGAGCAGGACGTGCACGCTGTGGGGGACACAGTTCTGCTGTCTCCTGAATGAGTGTTTCTTGGCTCCATATCTATTTATGGAAGAATGAGAAGCCACACAATAAACACAGCATTGCAGAATTCCCTGTGTGGCCAGCTTTGGGGCGCTGAAGAGGGAATCCAAGGCAACTGCTCTGCCACCAAACTGTGTCTGCCACCCTGAATTCCTTTGTTTGTTTGTTTGTTTTAATTAAATGTTACTGTGTTTAATGTTTTTAACTAGGGAATAATTTTATAAAGGCTTTGTATAAAATTTTAAAAATTCCTATTGAAATTATATTAATAAAAAATGCCAATCTCTGCTAAACAGTTTCTCTGATGAAAAGTTGTCTTTGACAGAGAAAGGTTTCTAAACAGCTGCTGCGGCCAGTGTGTGTTGGTCCAGCATGACACTGGCCCTGCTGCTCTGAGATCTCTTGTACTGCTGAATGTTACTTTTAAACATAATCATAAGTGATTTCATGATAAAGTTGTCTTACCCCTTGCTTAATTTAATGACATATGGTTTTATATTCCACAAAGTATTTTTGATATGACATATGGTTGTTTTCCAGACCAGTTATTACAGATTAGTAGCATTTTATTAGTTAGAAAACAAAACAAAAAACTTAAAAGTGTGTTTCAGAGATGTCAAGTAATTTGCCCAATGTAGCACATCCTATAAAATATTAAAAATGGATCTCAGCACATATCTCTCCATTGGAGAGCTTTCTCTTTCCACCATGCCACTTTATTATCAAAATATGTAAATTGAAGTCAGCAGGTAGGGCTGATGTCAGGTCTGCTTATGACGCACAGTATTGTACTGCCTCTGAGGCCCCAAGGTCATGGAAATTGTCTCTGCTCACTGGAGGCCCCCAGTCACAGCTGATTTCTGAAGGTGTGTCTTGCCAGTGGGCCTCACGGCTGAGGCAGATGGGGTTTTTGCCTGACACAAGTGGCAGCTACTGTGAAAAGCAGAACAGCTGACGCGGGGTGGGATGATAGTGGGGAGCCCACGCACCCCTGCACTCCAGGCTTTGCTAGAAAATACCTTGAAGGGGACTCGGCAGAGCAGCAGAATTTTGGGCCCATGCTGAGATCTCTGCCAGGGAAAGCAGAGTTCTCTTTGACCATGTTCTGACGTACTGCAGGAGCTGATCCGTCCCTCCACCTTGGCTCTTGGTGACAGTGGACTAAGTGTCCAAAAGTAACCTTCAAAATGCATACTGCTTAATTTATCCTAACGCCATGAGAGATTTGAAGGACACGCGTGCAATAAGAGGAACATGCAGAGATCAAGACAAAAAGAGTCACCCAGGGAGCTGACGATAAGTAAGTATGGCAGGCAGTCATCATGCATCCATCTTGACTTGAAAGTCCAACCTCCTGCCGCACTGACTCCCTCTCCTGCTTTCACTCGTTAGAACTTGACCAATGTGGGGGCTTGTGTCTGAAGCACAGGCTCGGGCCACTTGTCATTCAGCTTCACAGTAGCAACCGGCATGAAGAGTCAGGAAGTACAGAAGTTTAAAAAATAAATAAAATAAAAGTAACTCACGATTTAATTTTTTTTTTGGTACCTAGGATTGAACTCAGGGGCACTCAACCACTGAGCCACGTCCCCAGCCTTGTTTGGTATTTTATTTAAAGACAGGGTCTCACTGAGTTGCTTAGTGCCTCACTTTTCTGAGGTTGGCTTTGAACTTGAGCTCTTTCTGCCTCTTCCTCCTGAGCCACTTGGGATTACAGGTGTGTGCCACCGCACGTGGCTCAAAATTCTTTTTTGACACTAACTTTGCCCAATTTAAGTCCTTGATTTCAGTATCTTAAACACACACAAAGCACCTGTGTTTGTGCCTAACGTCCCCACATGGAAAGCCGCGGGTTCGTTGCCAGGTCTGTGCACATTCAGTGTTGTGACTGCACATGAGCACACCTGCTGTGCCCTGCAGTAGGGTTAGACACAAAAGCAGGAGTGAAGTTGGGACAGCACAGTTACTGGGACACATTCCTCTGACCAAAGATCCCGACTTAACCTGGACTTACGCATGTGAGGCGGCTGCCTGGCTGCCCATTCCTGGGCTCCTGATGGAGGAGCCATACAGGACACACAGCGGTCAGCACACTTCACAGGGTCAGAGCCAGTGTTTGAGCCTGTGTGGGTCTCAGTCTTAGCTGCTGTCCTCGCTGTCAGCCCATAGGCCGCGGTGGGTGAGTGAGGCTGTGTTCCACTAAAACTTGATTGACCAAGGCAGGTGTTGGGTCCAATTGGGTCTGCAGACCACATCCTGCAGACCCACAGCTTATAGGTGAAGTGAAAGAACTTTACCTGCAATGAAGTTTAAAGTCTGAAGAAAACTGCCAGTGAGTACTCTGGACCCAGGCGGCAGGAGGAGGGATTCAGTGGAGGACTCTGTGGCAGGCGGTTCTATGTAAGAAACCTTGGGTGAAGAGTATCAGCTCACATTTTCCCATTCCCCAAGTCACAGCCAAACCTTCAGACCCTCCCTGTATTTCTGTTGTGCCTCCTCTTTAGTCCACACCCAAGACATCAAGCTCTGTACCAGTTCCCCCAGAAGATGCCTCCTGTGCATGTTTCCGTCCCACTCAGCACCAACACCCTGCTCAGGTCACCACGATGCCCTGTGGATCAGTGGTGGTTTTCCACTGGATCTTCCTGATTTCTACTCCAAATTCCTCATTACCCAGTAGTTAGGTGTATTAAAAAGAAACTAAAAGACTATCCAATGACTTCACACCTTTTCTTAAAACCCCACAATGAGTTCTCATTGCATTCATAAGAAATATAGGCCGAAAACAATTACTGTGGACTGATTTCCCCCCTAGCAAGTAGAGATAGGAATGATAGATTCAAAAGTGAAATCAAACGCCAAGGGGCAATACTCTCTGAGGTCTCAGAAATTCCCTTTCTGAGACTTTTAAGTTGAAAATCTAATATCTAAGATATCAGTCAGGCCACCAAAGAGGAGTGCGAATGCATTAATCTGCAAAGGTGGCTGAATGTTTTCTCCAGGCCTGTGTGTGCCTGTGCCTGCAGATGAGGGCATGTCTGTGTGATTCCTGTCCTGGAACCCATTTTCACTCCCTGGAGTTCTCTCTTTTGAGGGACCAGTTTACTGTGCTGAGTATGATGGTTTGTGAGCTCTGACGTGGCTTCTCAGGAGTGTGACACCTTCCCTGTGCGTTCTCAGAGGCCAGCTGGCAGGTAAGGAGTCCAGCATGGTGGATGGTGGAGAGGCCCAGGCCATGCACAGAGCACTGAGCAAGCTCAGCTTGGGCACTGTGTGGAGGACGATAGGTCTGTTGTCCTCCACACAGTGCCCAAGCGGAGCTGGGAAGTGATGCAAAGGAGTCCCCGGGCCCAGATCCCACCAGCCCTTCTCACCGCACCTCTCCAGGATCTTGATAGCAAATCGCAGACATCGGCTTGGCAGGCCAATTAGAAAATGAATCTAAAGGACCCCTGAAAAGCCTCCATAGCCAGTCTCATCAACAGACAGGACAAAAGGGTACAGACATCAGACCAACTGGGCCTGGTGGCTGGGAAACAAGTCCCGGAGAAGCCACGGGGCATTCCTGGGGTCTCTCAGGTGAAAGCAGAGGCAGGACTCCAGCCCGCGTGCTGAGGTCAGCCTCCGTGTCCTGCCACAGGAGGCCACACCACCAATGCCCTTCACCTGCGCCAGACCAAACGGACCAGGAAGCTGGAGTATGGAGAGTGGCCGTCACTGCCAGGAGGGTGGCGAGTACCACTGAGATGTCTTGTGTATGGATGTGGTGACCCTGTTCACAGGAGGAGAATCAGAAACAAGGTCTTTCTCAGGTTGTGACGCTGGCGTTCACTGTGTACCACTTGCTCCCGGGAGGACTTCACACATAAGTCCTGATTGTCTTCCTGAGGCGCAGGTGTTCGTGAAATCCCAACCCTGTGGTATAACTGAACACCCTACTGCAAGAGTCCTCAGAAGGATCTTTAAAAGGTTTTATTTGTGTTTTCTGTTTTGAAAAGAAAATGAACAAAAATTGTGATTGAAACAACATATATTTACTTATTAAAAACTGCTAGATGGCAATTTTTATTGAGGAAAATCTGAAGAAGACCATTTAATGTAAAGCTTAATTATGAGCAGCCTGTAGTTGCCCGCAGCCAGGTGCCTAAGTTTAACTACAATGCAACTAGTTGATCATAGGGTAATACCAGTATGCCTTGTAACAGGAGAGAGGTGAGTTTCAGTTACCTGATTATAAGGTTAAAGTTTCTTAGATTAGGTACTAACATCATAAACATGCTAACGTTTTTGTTTTGTTATGTTTTTGAAGGAAGCACACAATTTATCTGCTACTTCATCTCAGTGTGTGCATTTTGAAAATCTAGGCACACGGTCCTCTAATTCCATCTGTGTCTTCTGCCCCAGGTGCCAGTTAAAACTGAAAGTATCAGATAAACATTTCTCACATCGTGTAATCAAACACTCCCCATCTCGTGGTCCTTGGGCTGTAAACTTAATCCAGAAACAGCAGAATTTGGGGGGAGATGCTGGGAGGCATTTGGGTCACGAGGGCTCCTCCCTCATGAGTGACTGGTGGCTTTGAGAGGATGTGAGGAGAGGACCTGGTCTCTTCCTAGTCTTCTGCTCCTTCCCTGTGAGGATGCAGCAAGGCCCTCAGTGCCCGCGGTGACTTCCCACCTGCAGAGCAGCGGGCAGCAGCTCCTGTCCTCTGTCCACTCCAGGCCCAGGCGGTCCGTGAAGCAGCACAGGTGCTCCAAGACAGGTGTGCAGGGACACCTCTGTGTGTGAGTTTCTTTCTTGTTATGTAAACATGGATGTTAAAAATAGCCATGTTATAGCTACACAGAAGAGTCCTAGAAAAACACACATAGCCCTCCCTGTCGAATGCCAACAAGACACACGAGATGAACACTTTCCTCAGACCAGGGGGCGCGGGCACTTCCCGGACAGCTCGGAGACACGCGGGAGTGGTGCCAAAGTGTTCCCTTTCCTTTATGGAGTTACTTGTTGTCTGTCTCCAGTGTCATGAAATCCCAGATCTGGATGTTCATTCCAACAGCTGCCTTGTGCCGAGAAGCTGAAGCGCAGAAGAGGCCGTATCAGTGAGGGACTGCGAGATCGTAGACTAGCCTGGGGAGGGGACAAGAGGAAAACAAGGGAAAAGCGAACACAGTTTTGTAAGGTGAGCTCTTTGTGAAGCCAGTGCAGGGTTGAACAAGGAGCCTTGGTCGGCGAAGTCCTCACTGTGCCAGGACACGGTGTGCAGGGACTTCATGTGGCCCCCTGATGCATGTGGCTTGCACTTCTCAGGGGCCGATTCCAGAGACAGGGCTGGCTCCGGTGCCCCCAGACCCAACAGTTTATTTCTCACTCTGTGACATCTTGACGGAAGTCATATCCTTTTAGTGTTCTCATCAAAATGATGATGGTTTCTCAGTAAAGAGGTAATGGCCAGAATAAAATCTGCATTAAGCTGTCCTGTGGCAAGTGTCAGCCTGCTAGCTCAGGAGCTGATGGAGAGGCAGCCTGCATGTCTTGCCCGTCCCTCGCCACCTGCTCCCTAAGCTCAAGCGCCTTGGGGCTGTGGGAGAGTCCCAACAGTCCGCCCCATTGAGAAGGAGGAATGGCAGGTAGCAGCAGGGGTTGCTTTGTGGACAGGTGGCACCTCCCTGGACACAGGGGAGCACAACTAGGCATGAGCTCTTCTCTCTGTTGCCTCCTCCAAGGGCTCCCCGGGCTCCCTAGTCTTCAGTCCCTGACATCACTGGTCTTGAGAGGCACGATCTACTTGGGCGAGACAGGTTGCATAGCTCGGTCCACAGCAGTGCCAGTTGAAGTGTCAAACACTGTTTCTCGCTGTGCCAGTCCAGCCTGGCTCTGCTTTCCACCATGCGACCAGCGCACTGGTTTCATTAATGAGGTTCTTGGCATAAAAGTTAGCTAGCGAGATCGAAATAAAACACACAGACTCAGTTACCTTTTTCTATGACCAGGTCCAAGACGGCTCCCCTCTCTGGTTGCCACCTCGAACCACCTGGTAGGGCAGCAAGGATTACTCAGGGCTAGCAGGAGAGAGAGAGAGGGAGCATGCCAGGGAGTAGCCTTTTATTGGGGAACAAGAAATTCAGGGGAGAATTCCATCCAATGAAGGTTGAGGGGGGCCGCACTCCAAGGTCAGGGTCAGTGATTGGCCCCGGGGTCAGTGGTCAGTGGTCAGTCACACCCCCACACGGACAGGCTCTCGCATCAGGAGAGGGCCAGGAAAGCTCCAACACAGTTAGCCAGAGCGCCTCAGACCCAAACCGGGAGTTGCCCAGTCACATGTGAGAATGGCTCCCCACACTGCTTTCTTGGACAAACTGTTCTTTCAAAGACCAGCACACGGGTGAACTGCTTCCTTTCCCTCAGTACCTTATGGCAGCAAAGACGTTAAGTCCTCTAAACTAAAGCTAGCTGTGTCCAGTTGGAATATCAGGCCTGACTCAGAAGGCCAAGCCCCTGCAGATTTGATATCCATTTAATATTAAAGGATCTTGTTCCTGACCCTTCTTCTGTCATTTCTTCTGCCCTTCAAGTCAACAAACAGCACATACTTCTGAGGTCCCAATATTCTGGACTTTCCCTTTATTTTCCATTTTTGTTTGCAAACCCATTTATTTTTTGCCTGAGTTTATTGTTTTCTGATATTTTGCTATACAAGGCCATAGTTTCCAAGAAAGCACAAGATATTTTTCTCTAATGACTCAACATAAGACTAGGCTCAAGGGATACACAGTCTTCTTCCAAATGGCAGAAGCAGTGTTTTATCAAATATTTTGCTACTGCTTTATATGAGGATCTCTCTGAAATCAGATCCTTGGTCCATGTTTTCTACCCATTAAACCAAAGCTGCACATTTTAGATTCTTGCTCTAGCAACAACCTGTATCTAGTGTTTCTTTTTTCATTACTAACACTGGTTGTCCATCAGGGAGTCTTCATGAGGCCAGGCCCTGGTACCCCACCTCTTTGGATGCCCCAGGAAGTGGGTGTCCTCAGCTGCCAACACTGACTATCACTTGTCCTTAGAGGGTGTGATCTTGGCTGAATCAAGGCAGACCAACTGGAACCCGTCCGAAAGTCACGCTGTGCCAGCTGGGCAGGGCACTGCCCTGCTCCATCTGGCACATCTCTGCTCAGAGACCCGCTGCTGGGGAGGCTCTGCTGTCCTCGCACACTGTGCCTCCAGCACTGAGTCCAGCCCTCCCAGGAAGCTGATGAAGGTGAATTATGCAGGTGATTGACTGTGTTCCCAGACTATCTGGTGTCTTTTCACAGGGTGGACAGGTGATGCCCACTGATCCCCATCATCTCCTCACCTGTGCCTCTTCAGCTCCGCAGATCTCAAGAGCGAAGCTCACGGTTGCCTCTGTCTGCTCAGTCACTGATGAGTCAGTCCATGTTCAGCCCTAAACATCACACCAGGCCATATGGGGAGCTGCCCTGAGTTACCCCTGCTTGTAATGGAAAGGGCCTCCTCATGTTGGGCCCGGGGACAGGCTCAGGCTCCAGCCACAGGCCGCCATGTCACAGATAGGTGTGTACTTTTGCAGCTAAGAAGAAACACTTCATCTTCTTACTCTTTGCATTTCCAAGACGGTTTGTATTCTCTCCCCCAACTTAATTTATAATTGGCTGGGAGTAGATTCTAGAATAGTCACACCACTGTGCTTTATTGACTCCTAGTTCCCACTGTGAAATTGTTAAGTACAGTGACATTTAGGATTTCATTTCTGTCCAAGAGGACTATTTTGGTTGTGAGATTTTGGTTCTGTTTTTGGAAGTTTTGTTTTCTTTTAAAAAAACTTTTCTTTATTCTTAATGTATTGAAAGAATATATACATTATAGTTTTTTATTTCCATTTTATTTGAAGAAGATTCCAACTTGAATATTTCTGTTCTTTTTTTTCCATTTTCTGTTTCTTTTTCTGTAACGCATGTACATCAGATGCAGAGCTTTCTTGATTGATCCTCTCTTTGTTAGTTTTAGGGGCTGCCATAATTAGTGACTACAATCTGGGTGGCTAAAAAAACAACAGAAACTTGTTATCTCAGCGCTAGAGACTGGAGATCTGAGAGCCAGGTGTCAGCAAGGCTGTGCTCCCTACAAAGGCTCTAGGGCACAGGTTTCCAGCCTCCTCTATCTTAGATTTCCTGGCTTGGAGACCCCTGGCTCCAGTCTGGCTTCCCTTATTACAAGGTGTCTCTCCTGCACCATGCGGAGACGGCCACTCCCTGTTCGGCCAGCATCTGGAGGATGGCTAGAGGTGGGTGGCTGCAGCTCCCAAGCCTGGTTTCTTGATGGATAAGGGTCATCACACAAAGAGCACAGCTTCAGTGGAGGTGGAGCTGGACTTTCTCTTCTCTCTTCTCTTCTCCTAGGAACCCCAGGCACACATAAGCATTGAGTCCTCTTAACTAATTGCTGCTGCAAGGACCTGTCTTCACAAGGGTCACGTTCTGAGGCCGGGGAAGCAGAAGTTCCACTTACCTTGGTAGAAAACACAATTTAACCTACGACACTCTCTGCCCCCCTTCTATTTTGTTGTAATTCTTGTCCTTTTTTCCTTGTTGCTGCTTCTCTTTTTATTCTATATTCTGAGAGTTTTTTCCCACTTTATTTTCCCACTTTTCTGGGATAGTTTCATTCTGGTGATGTGATACTTAATTTCCAGCAGGTTTCTTAGTTTAGAATTGTTGCTTTCCTGGATTTATTCCTGAAAATATATTTAAATATAATTTTTAAAATGGTAGCAGTTGTTTTAGTTAGCTTTTCCATTGCTGTGACCGAAAGACCTGACAAGAACAATTTTAGAGGATGGAAACCTTAGTTTGAACTCATGTATTCAGAGCTCTCAGGCCAAAGATGGCCAACTCCATCCTTCTCTGTTCCTCAGGACCTGAGGTGAGGCAGAACATCATGGCAGGAGAGTGTGGCAGAGGAAAGCAGCTGGGGACGCTGTACCAGGAAGGAGAGAGAGAGAGAGAGAGAGAGAGAGAGGTCTTCACAACAGTCTCTGAGCCCTGTAGGCACACCCCCAATGACCTACCTCTCTGGCCACACCCCACCTACCCACAGTTCAGGCTCTCAGAACCCAATCGTCTCACCTGTGAACATGTATTGTCTCACACAAGAGCTTTGGGGGGACACCTAACATCTACAGCGTAACTTAAATTTCATCTCTGAGTTACTTTTTCTGGAATTGTTTTCTGTGTATCTTTTTCCCTTCTTTTATTCTCGGAAGTCTGCAATACTGGGTGATGGGTAGTTGCCCCTGCATTTTGAAAACAAGATGATGGAAAGTAACCTCTGATCCATGCATGTGGGAGAATTTGTGGTGAGCTATGTGTTGTATTTTCGTGTAGCAATCTCTTATTTTTCAGTTATATCTCTCTTGTGTCTTACGAAGTCTGTCTGTATTGAGGAGGGGGGTCTCCAGATGGAGGAGACCTCTGACTTACTGATGGGTTAGGTAGTGGCTTCCATCTGCTCTACTTGGTCTATATTTTTGAGGATTCTGAAAACAATACATCAGTACATATTGTACAGGATTGAAATATCACATGGTGCCTCATTAATATGTACAATTATTAACTGATAACCAAAACATCAAAATATGCCTACAGAAGGAAATGTGAACTACCCTTATTAATTATCATTACATATTTACATGTATCAAGTTGTAACACCGTAATTTATAAATATGTACAATTAAAACGGTGATTTTTAATGATTCTGCAAGACACCCCCTATTCAAGAGTAGAATTTACTTCATGCACCACTGTTCCTGCCTTGTGCCACAGTCAGACAGCATAGCTTTGAGTTTCTCCTGTCTGACAATTTCATAAATCTTCACAGTGACACCCACATTGGCTGGTGCGCTCTCTCTCTCTCTCATATATATATATATATATATATATATATATATATATATATATATGCTTTTCTGCCTCGAGGACCTCCAGGTAGGGCCGAGTGAGGGTCTGGAACCCAAGCAGAAAGCCAGAGTCACATGGATCTGAAGTGCTAGTCACAGGGCTGCAGGATGTCACAGTGGTGGATTAGGGAAGCCGCAGATGATAGGCTCCAACATCCAACGTTAGCAAGTAGGGTTTGAGTCCAAGTCCATCAGCCTCAGGAGCCTGCGGCCTCTTCAGCACACGCTGTTTCCTCCAAATGCACAGCAGACTGCAGGCCCAGAGCCTCTTCCCACCCAGCGATGTGAGGAGCTCACAACCTCAGGCACTCAGAGAGCAGGGTGGGACAAGAGAGCCTCCTGCTCAATGCTCTAGTCCTCTGGGATCCCTCTGAGTACCCGGCCTGGACTGCATATAGCATCACAGGCTATGAAAGTTTCGGATCTTAATGTGCATGAAAAGAATGATGGAAACAGAGGAGACATCCAAGCTGGTCCTTCAATTTAGAATCATTCTGGGACAGGATCCTCTCTTAAGAAAGTTTGTGATGACATATATGAGTCATATTTGATTTTAGGGAAAATCCAGTAGAGTGTGTCCAAAAATTATATAAGCTACAAACATTTATAACATAAATTTTTAATCACGATTGCTTGTTACTTGAAGAAATAAACATAAAACAATAATAAAATAAAACATTTGTAGTTCAAGTTGCAAAGATTGTTGAAATAGTACTTCCCCATTGAGATGCTGGAAAGGGAAATTATAACAACTATTAGGGAAAAGTTAAGAAAGCATATGAATAATTTTAAGATGGAAATACACTCATGATGTATTTGCATCAAAGGATGTTATATAAATACTAAAATTCTATTGATTTAGCGATATAACTTTTAATATTTATCAAAGAGCTAACACAAATTCAGGTGTATCCATCCTCTACTTCTGCAAGATAGTATTTAGGATAAAGTTGCAGGTGCATACCACCTGCTGGTGGGGGGTCCACGGCAGCTCTGCGGGTTCCCTTGGGCTCTCACCAAGCTTTGTTCCATCATGGTGCACTATCAGCAATAGCAGCGGGGCCACTTATAAGAGCAAGTATTTAAAATACCCCTTCCTGTCAGTCAGTCTGTAAACCCTGACCTAACGTCTAGGTGTACAGTGCTTTCTCCTGACTTTGCTCAGTCCTGTAAGAAAAGCTGAGGAGCAGTCATTTTAAAATATACCTGGAATTCAAGAGCTATAAATAAGTGAGTTGGTGTCTCCAAAGTGCTTTCTGCAGGTAGTCTTCCCTCGGCCATGGGCAGGGCCAGCAGCGCCTGGCCTCTTCTCTCCAGTCACTGTCTGGGGTCAGACAGTGACTGGACCATAAAGCAGCTGATGCTGAAAGTGTCTCCCTTGCAGATTTTAAATTCTCAGGAAAATTTTGCCAAACTACCTTTACCATTACTGATAGAACTTCTATAACACCTCTCCTGGTGCAGTATGCAGAGAAGACATTTCAATAAACTTGTGCTACTTTGAAATCTTCCATTATTTTGGCAGCAATTTAAAAAAAAACTTTGGTCATATTACAAGATTAAGTGTATAAAGTGAAGAAAACTAAAAATTGATTTATGAATGTTCTACTTTTTAAAAAGTGTGATGAGATGTCTATATATTTCCTTAAAAAAAAAAAACCTTAAGTTTAATGGATAGATTTCCAACAATGTTCTTTTTCCAGAAATAATATAACATAATATTTAATTTCACACTTTTCCTGTCAAACTAAACTAAATTTAGAAATAGATCCCCCTCCCTATCTACTGAGGCACGTTAAGTGTTAATGTTCAAGGAATACAATTTTCATTAGTCCCATATTTCTTAAAGAGCTACACCGGAGACACAGAGTCCCAAGATTATTTCCAGTGGGAAAAAATATTTTCTCAAACAGGCACATTCAATCTTCATGATCACACACACATCTCTGTGTGTGCTTAATAAGCCCTTTCACGTTATTTCATCAGAAGGCCACACCACTCTGTGACGTAGTTGATTTTATTATTAACTACACATGGAAACCAGGGAAACAGTGGATGGGAACTAATTTAGCTAGGAGTGTTTGGGTGGAAAATTAATAATTTCATGACAAATGAAAATAGCCCTTTCTTATGAGGACATAGGCGTAGTCTCGGGGGAAGCCATGTGTCCTTCCTCTCCATATTCCCTGTCTCTGCACACACAGCTTTGATCTCCCCACTCTCTCTGATGCCTCGATATTCTCTCTCTCTCTCTCTCTCTCTCTCTCTCTCTCTCTCTCTCTCTCTCTCTCTCTCTCTCCCCCCCCCACCCCCCACATGGAAGGACAAGGAAGATGACTAGACCTAGACCGTGCTTTAGGTTCATCAAGAGATACAAAGAATTTTCTTTAGTAAAAATTACACGAGGCATACTTCTTGTTGGCTGAGAAAAATAAATGATGGTTTTGTTATAAACTAAGTACTAAGATGCTCATGGCTGTTTAAGGAAAGCCTTAGGAGTTCAGAAATGTTGTGTTCACTTCCCGGCGCCTGGACTTGCAGGCACTCACCAGGCAAGCACTTTTTCTACTGTCCACTCTGAGGAGTTCTTTGTGAAGAAGTCCACTTTGTGGTGATTGGGTTTGGAAGTGAACTGATTGCTTCTTTCCGTAAGTGTCTGTGGAGTTCATTTTCCCAATCACTGGTTGGGTTATTTGTATGTTTTTTGTGATGAGTTGTGTACATATACAAGTGTGTAACAACGAATCCCACTATTGTATGTAATTATAAGTCACCAGTAAAAAGAAAAAAAGAAAGATACTTTTATTGTTTAATATCGTAAAAAAAGAAGAGAAAAGCTTGAAATCGTATCTAGACCAGAAGTAACTCAGAAGAAACCCAGGCAGGGAAGGGACTTTTCAGTGCACAGACCCCATCACCTCCGCTTGTCTGAAGATACCGCCCGATGTTGCACCAGGCACCAAAGCTGTGGATGGTAGTGAAATATTCCCCAGGTTCTTATATGGGAAATAAGGCCATATGCTCTGATCTTTGTTTAAAATTGCTAGGTGAGGAGCATTTCGGTTTCCAACACACAAATAGCCCTGGAGACTGCCCATGCGTGGTCTCAGCTCTGCTTGGACTTATTTAATGAGCACTGAAGGAAATCCGAGCTACAGGAATCGGCTTTATGACAATGTGCCTCTAAATGAAGTCACACACAAAGCCCCTGCAACAGTCCACGTGTAAAGATAACGAAGGCAACGTCCAGTCATTGGAGCGTCCTTCCCTCCCGGGGACCTGGGGACAGTCCACTGGAAGTCAGGCCCTGTGTCCAGTGCTCACTGGTCTGTGACGTGGGCTCGAATTTATCACAGGATGAGATGAGACCCACTTTCTTGAAAAGCTCAGCTGCAGAAAGAGCATGGAGCCCGCGTCTCTGGTCTCTGGTGACTTTATTATGTGCTGCTCATTCCTTGGGGCCTGTCTCTGAAAGCACCTGTCTAGCGCACTTCCTGCTTGTGGCAATAGTGGTTCCACTGTCCCAGGGATGCTGCTTTAATTAGGACTAAGCTTCTCCCGCTGAGATTACCTGTCTCTCTGGCACATTGCCATCCCAGGGCAGCAGACAGAGTGAGGCCGTTTCCGTAAGCAAGGACGAACATGTGTGTATGTGTGTATGTGTGTATGTTTGAAGTAGCTGATTGCCCGCAGAAGAAGAGGGGTTCAGGGAGAGGCTGCTCGCTTGGGAAGCTTCATGCACATGCAGGTGGGAAAGCTGAGGGACTCCTGTGCTCTGGTTGATAGGGTTATGGAAAGGAAAGCGTCTAAACAAAACAACCCTCTGGAAATATTTGAAGCACCAAATAAAACAACCCTATTTTCATGTACACTTACAGGAAAACAGCTTTTTCAGTGGGCTGTGCCCACTGAAGGTCAGGTGACCTTAGCACGGAGTGAGAAATTTTCAGACATTCAAGACATAGCAGACCCAGCAGAGATCAATAATTAAATCTAAAGTTGTGTAAATGGCAGCTTGTACATTGTGGCGATCAATTATTCCTTTAACTGATAATGAAATTAAAGTTCCTTTTTTATCTTGCTAATACACAGTATTGACTTACAACCATGACAACACAGAGATGTTAATAGTGCTGTTTTGTTTTTTCAAAAAATAAAAAGTTTAAAAATTCCTTGGAGCATATCTGTAATGGAACAAAAACAATTTGAAAAAATACCTCCAAAGCCCTTCATCAATTAAACCTGGTAGCTACTGATGAGAACCTGCCAATAGGCCCCAAGAGGAAACTCAGAATTCCAATGTCAATTTGGGACTTTAATTCTTATTGTAACAGGTGTGCTTTTAATCTAAACTGAAATACTTTATCTTGTACATTGCTTACTCCCAGTTGCTAATTGTTTTATAATTCCATTTTCTAAAACTTCATTGAGGTAAAGGAAAGTCATAGAAACTGTGATCATGAGGAGGAATTGCTGTTTGCTTGGACAGTTGCCCACTGGGTTTGCTCTGTGGACACCCCATCTTGAGCTCTGCTCTCATGGACACTAGCTGGAGTGGACGCTCTGTCCAGGACAGGGCTCCAGGAAGCTGTCCCGGTTGCTGGAAAGGTGTTCTGATTTTAATTTCCTTTCACCCATACAAATTATATCCAGAATAATTGTATTTGGTCTTTTGTAAAAAATGTTTTTGTTAACAAATCAATATGTGAATGACTCTATGTCAATTCGACTCTCATCTGTTCACTGGTGACATGTCAAGAGTGAGTCCAAATTGAAGGTGCATTTGTGCAAAGTTACAAAAGATGAAATTATTTCCATAGTTTCCAAACCAGAAATGTTCCAAAATCATTTTTCTTAAGAGTTTTTATATTTCTATTTACCATTTATTTGATAATAAATATTTATATAAACACATCAATCATCCTTAATAACATTCTCTTATTTTATTATTTATTAATAAATATCAAAATTCTTTATTCCCCAATTGTACTTTTAAGAGGGTTCAGATGTAGCTGCAACTTTTCCCTAAAACTTCCATACATAAAAGTACACACGTGTAAAATAGCAACAGTCCCGCAATAGATTTGAGCTTACATATAGAGGTTAATCATTAATTTTATCTTTTCCTAGACAGCTGACCATCTCTTACCAAATAAATGTATGGTTAAATATCAGAAATAGCTTCATATTGATGAAAAAAGGAACTCATAATTGGAAATTTTTATGTAAAATCTGAATTTCAAAGACTAAATACAAAAATGGTGTAATTTCAGATAAAGATTATGGAGTTGCAAAATCTAGTTGTGTGATAAATGTGCAATGTTGCTTTTCATCAATTTATATAGTTCAACATTTTCACTTGAATATTCCTTTAAAGTATTCTATAATTGTGCTCTGTCTTTTTATGTCAATATGCATGTTTAATGTTTAATTTACAACTAACCCAGAGCAAGAGTACCTGACTCCCTCACAGACCATTAGGGGGCACTCTCCCCTCGTGGGAGGCTGGGCTGGGCGGCCAGAATGACACAGAACTCAGAACTGTGACCTCTGCAGTATTGTCAATAAGCAGTTGTCTTAGCTGGTTCCCTGACCTCACCATGCGTCACAAGTAGAAGAATGATAAGCCTGGACAGTGTGTGGACCAGAGGCCAGGGCTGCTTCGGAACCACTGGACATCCTGATCTGTATTTCTGTCAGCCAGAGACACCTTTTCTCCTTGAAGCAAAAGGATGAGGGCAGAGAAAACATGATACGGATCGGAACCCAGTGCCTTTGAAAGCCAGGGAGCGAGGGGTGTGACCAGCTGGGTCTGCCAGCTATTCTGTGGCATCTTGCAGACGCCCTCATGCCCACCCCAACACACAGCATTTCCCAGTGGTTCTCTGGGGCGTCCAGCCTGGTGCTCTGTCTGGAGGCCAGATGGTGAGGTGGCATTGCCGTGCTCCTTCCTCCTGTTTGCTTAGGCTGCTGTCTTCACTCAAGCTCTGTGGCGTCCATTGCATGTGGCACTGAAGCACTGACTCCAAGACTCCGTGTAAACAGGCCCACTGCTTGTTGAGAGACACCGTGGAGGGTCACTCAGCTGCGGTGCAACTCCCAAGGACACGCGTGCGTTTGGTCCCCCTTGGCCATGGTTGAGGGTGTCAACCACTTCCAGTGTGCATGTACTGTGACTTGAGACTGTGGCAAAGACTGCGAGGCCGTCACCAAAGTGAATAGCTCCTCTTATTCCTGGCACATGGCCAGGACACACTCTGAGTCTCCCTTGGTGTCCACGATGCTCATGTGCCCAACCCAGAGAGAGAGAAGATGAGAGTGTCCAGGTCTGGCTCATAGGCACTTGCTCTGTGGGCCGCCATGATTTTATTCCTCTAAGAACAAGGACAGAAACGGTCTCTATGGCCACAGGACGTCCTCCCAGGCGCTGCACCCCCTCTCTGCTCCCTCATGTGCGCACCCTGCAAGTAGAACCCAAGTCCCAGGCCTGGGGGGCCTCCCACAGTGTGGCTCAGCCCAGTCTCTCCACACTCAATGCCAAGGGCCCCCCAAGCTCCACATGAGGCTGGCTCTAAAGGAGAACAGGCAGCCAGGGACAGCTGTTATCTCCTGGGACAAGATGGACACTCAGAACTCGACCGCTAGTTTGCCAGAAAAACCTAAGGGCACTCCACACACAGTAGGTCAGTGGAACAAGGGCCTCCCACAGCAGGTAGGTTAGCGGTAGGTCAGAGCAAGGCCACGGCAGTGGGGAAGCTGCACTCCCGGGCTGATTGGAACTCGCCAGCCTACGGGGAGGGCTGTCCTCGTGTCCGGGGAGCTTCCTGCTGTGCCCAGCATCGACCCTTCAGAGGTGTCTTGGAGACGTCCTGGGCAACCCTGGCAAGGGGCCTGGATGCTCTGCCTGGAGACATCCAAGGCAATAGCTGACCGGCTTGTTGGAAGATGGCGGGGGAGTTGGAAGGAGGACATCAGTGGGGATCCTTCCGTAGACTTTGGCATCCATCACGGGCCCCACCTTGTGTAGATGACTTTTGACACACAGGCCTGCGAAGCCCTTGTCACCACAGTGAAAGAAGGAAACTTAGAGTAGCCCGAGAGCTCAGGCGATGCAGGTACCTCTGGACCAGTAAGTCATCGTTATGCAAAAAGTTGAGTGTTTGCCTCTTCCCTGTGGTACCCCCTGACTGGTTCTTGGCCTCATAACTTCCTTCTTACATCTATACTGCACATGTCCAAAGCAGAATGCAGGACTTCCCCACCAGACTTGTGGGTCCAAGATCCTTGACCCCGGCTGACAGTGAGAAGCTCAGCAGCGCCCGGCTTTGTCCCCTTCCTGACTGTACAACTCGCATCATGTGCCAGGTCTTGAGCACCTCTCAGGAAAATCCATTTTCGGTCCCTTTCTACTTTGAGCAGCTCTAGTCCAGCCCAAGCCACTGCCCTACCTCCTCAGCCAGCACATTGACCTGCATCAGTCAATGGCCTGCAGAGTGTCCACCACAGAAGAGCAGACCAAAAACAAAACAGAACAAAAAGGTCTAAAACATTTTAATTAAAAAGAAAACATTACAAATGCATACGGAAACATGAGTGAATCTCACAGACACGGCACTGATCAAAAGAAGTCCAAGAAACCACAGATGAATTCATGAAGGTGGAGGTAAAGCGGGTGGTGGCCTTTGGTACCTATGATTGGAGAAGCTTCTGAGATTTCTGGACATGTCTACCATTAAATGTGGATAGTGGTTGACATGGGTGTGCACATGTGCAAAGACGACTGAGCCAGGCACTTAAAATCTGTGCAAGTTATTTCATGTACACTTATAATTTCATACCAAACTAAAACAAAGTGAAAAGTTAAATAATATGAACTAAATGTCACCCTGTGTAAAATCTTTAAAAGGTTCCCATTCCTTTATATAGAGAACGAAGTATCTCTTAATTTCGGAGGCTGTTGGCTTCTGCCCAGCAACGTCCCCAGAGCCCCATCCCTGGTAGTCTGGAAAAGCCACGTGCCTGCAGCTGCTGTCACCATCGGGGAGTGGACAGGTTACCTTATAGTGAAAAGTGCTTGTTTCCACTTCTCCAAGGGCGGCTAAGCACTGAATGAACAGAGCAGGGCAATTCTTACTCAAATCAGTTCTTAAGTTCCAGTATCAAGTGAGAACTTACGTTATACTTGTGAAAATCAGCAACTATGGTTCCAATATGAAGTTAATATGAATAAAGGAAAAAAGAAAGCATTGAGTTAGGTAGAAGTTGAACAGAATTATTAATACAGAAAGGCAATATGAAACATCTAGGACTGAGACTGGAGAGTGAACAAAAATAGCGTATTTTCATTGTTGGAAAATAGCAAAAAGCTGAAGGAAGCTTTCAAAGGTTTTACAAAGAAAGCTAATCAGGAAGGTTATTTGAGCTAATGTACATTGTTTGAGCTACTTTTCGTTTTCCACCATACAACTCACCATTCTGTCCACACCCCGCATATTTGTTGGACTAATGCCTGGCTGGTGGCAACACTGAGGTACATGAATGAAGGGCGTTGTAACAGCTGTATGCTGAAATAGTGTTACATTTAATGATAAAGTGAAACATAAAGCTATATATTTTATATCACAGCATGAAACTTCCCACACAATGTAGTAAGTGTAAGATATGACTGATACAGTGTTGATGACATTGGTGTTTTATAACTACTCTTACTTTTCAAAACTGACAACTTTATATTCACTGAACAACAAGAAAGAAGGAAAGAAAAGTTAGGTAGATAAGTACTGGAGTCTTGAGTATTCATGATGTTTGTTATGATGTCTGCAGAAAGCAGCAAGCATTGTTCAGCTCCCTTACCACGGCTACAGTTGTCCCCGGCTTTCCTGGAATACCACCCCGTGGTGGCTTTCAGACTTAACCAGTTGAAACTCTCTGAGCTTGGCAGGTGCTCAGCCAGCTTTAGAAATGTTTCCATTGAAACAAAATAGCAATATCATTTGCATACCATTTATACGTATCATCATTTACTTATAAATGTCATTATTACTTACAACAACTCTGTGGGGTAGACCGCAGAGGCTCCACTATACATACACCGCAGGATCCTGGACCTACCGCCAATTCCGCCCATGCTAATGTGGGAACAGAGATTATTCTCAATGCAAAGGAAGACTTAGGTTCTGGGTGGAGTCCTGTCTCCCATCGACTGTTCACATTCTGCTTCAGCAGGTTACCGTAAGGCTTGAAGTTCTTGTGATTGATGCCATCTACTGGGGCGCAAACAGAAGGACTGTCACACCCAGCCATAGCATATGCATGGAGAGTCAGCTTGAGGAGAAAGAGGGACAAAAAGAAAGAAGCTGTGTCTCGAAAAACAGAGCCCTGGTCTGGATCTGGGGTCCCAACAGCTCTGCAATCCAGTGTCTCTGTTAGCCTTGATCTTCACATGGTAAAATGCAGGCAGAATAGCAGTGTTCTCATGCCTGTTCTTCAGGCTAATGTTTATCAACAGTCTAAAGATCAAATTTAAAAAATTATTTTGGAACTTAAGAGACCACGGTCTGCACCTTGCCTCAGTCACACATGAGCCATGAGACTATAGATATATCACACCATCTATTTAAGCACTGGCTCACTCATTTAAGAAGCTGGAGAAACAACTGCTTTGTGGGTTTGCAGAAGAGATCAGAGGTGGTGCAGAGTCTGAGTCCAGTGTCTACAGTAATAGAGTTGTTGACCTAGAGCTGATTCTCCATTCTAGCTCATTCCGTCCACACAGGGCCTTAAAGTGCATCCACAGCTGGGCGTCTTTGTTTCCTATTCTGCTGCTTTACAATCCTAAGCAGGACTGGCTCTAGCGATATCAATAAGCCACCACAGCAGTTCTGTGCCTCAGAGACTCAAAGAGGTTTGATTAAGAGTCCTCCTGCCACTTTGCTGAATTCATTTATTAGTTCTAGTAGTTTCTTTGTAGACCCTTTTGGGTCTTCTAAGTATAGGATCATATGGTCTGCAAATAGTGATATTTTAAGTTCTTCTTTTCCTATTTTTATGCCTTTAATTTCTTTTGTCTGTCTAATTGCTCTGGCTAGTATTTCAAGGACTAAATTAAATAGAAGTGGTGAGAGAGGGCATCCCTGTCTTGTTCCAGATTTTAGCGGGAATGCCTTCAGTTTTTCTCCATTTAGAATGATGCTAGCCTGAGGCTTAATGGATTAAAAAACTGTGGCATTTATACACAATGGAGTATTACGCAGCACTAAAAAATGACAAAATCGTGCATTTTGCAGGGAAATGGATGGCATTAGAGCAGATTATGCTAAGTGAAGCTAGCCAATCCTTAAAAAACAAATGCCAAATGTCTTCTTTGATATAAAGAGAGCAACTAAGATCAGAACAGGGAAGAAGAGCATGAGGAAAAGATTAACATTAAACAGAGACGAGTGGGGGGAGAGAAAGGGAGAGAGAAGGGAAACTATGGAAATGGAAGGAGACCCTCATTGTTACACAAAATTACATATAAGAGTTTGTGAGGGGAAAGGGGAAAAAAAAACAAGGGAGAGAATTAAACAACAGCAGATGGGGTAGAGAGGGAAGATGAGAGGGAAGGGGAGGGGGGATAGTAGGGGATAGGAAAGGTAGCAGAATACAACAGTCATTAATATGGTATTATGTAAAAATGTGGATGTGTAACCGATGTGATTCTGCAACCTGTATTTGGGGTAAAAAATGGGAGTTCGTAACCCACTTGAATCAAATGTATGGAAGATGATATGACATGAGCTTTGTAATGTTTTGAACAACCAATAAAAAAAAAAGCAAGCAAAAGATATAAAAAAAAAAGAGTCCTCCTGCACCTGCTTCAGCTGCACATAGCTGTGACACACGAAAGATCCACCTGGAGCTCCAGCAAGTTCAATGTGCAGATTCATGGTGCATTCCACCTTAAAACAGTGAGTGCCCTCCTTTCAAGATGGAAGTTCCCAGCAAGTGGCTGCCTTGAATTTCCTCCCGGTATGAGGGAGGAGTGGTGAGAGTGAAGTTTTAGAGAAGCAGAGTGAGGATGTGAGCTGAAGGAGGGTAACTCCCTCTCCGGCCCATAGACCACTCTCTTCAGCCCAGTCTCACCATGCTGCACGCTCCGCTAGACACAGGTGGAGGGATCGTCAGCTCTGGAGGTTCAATTCCCAACTTCAAGTGGTGATTCCTCAAGAACTTATTCCTTGACCTTGGATATGACCTTCAACTTCTAAAACAGTTTCTTCTGTAAGATTGGTGTCATCTCTAATCTACTTATCTAAAACATTTCAAGGGAGCATCAAATGAATTAAGACACACGGGGTTGTTTTGTAAATAAAAATCCTTATACAATGGGGAAATGTTTTCAATAATTTTATATTATATTCTGGTTTATATTTTACATTACATTTTGTATTTTTTTTTGCTAATTTCCTGTATTATTCAGTTTCTTCAGATAGTTAAAATTCTTTTATAAGGATGAGATTAGATCTCATTGTCTTTCCAATTAGGTGAACTTCTTATGTAAAATTAATAGGATTATATAGAAAAGTAAATTTATGTAAATATCATGCAAATGATACCTCAGTGCACCTCTTTGAACTCTCCACTAATTTCAGAAAACTAGGCATTGTGCCTCCTATAGGAGCAGGCATCAGCTTCCACATGCGCGTGCTATGGCAGAATTAACCATATGCAGTATTATACCAGTGGTAAGCCAAGTTTCCTGTACATAAAAATGAATCGCTGTCTTAGGGTTGGCCATCCCTGGGATTACTCCAGCAGCTGCCCGGGAGTCGGATGTGATCCCAGGAGTTGTTGGAATTAGGACACGGTGGGGACAGAGGGAATGGTGGGAAGAGACTAGAAGTTCTGAGAAAAATGTTCCTGTTTTTATTTATTTATTTGCATTTTGTGTAATTGTGATCTATTACAATATCTATATCATCTACTAGCACTCTCTGATATTTAGTATTCTGTAAAAGTCACACTGAACATATTTATTTATTTAGTAGAGGTTTAATGATTACTTAATATGCACAAAATGGGATGCTAAGTACAAAAGGAAGGTCTTTGCTCTTGTGAAGTTCTTGGATAACAAGGGAGATAAGACAGGAAAGACTACATTAGAATTCATGACAGGAGATCACAACAGGTTCCAGAAGGCTTTGGGGAGGTGACAGTGCTGAATCAGTACACTGAAAGATAAACAGAACTGATCACCTTGATATCCATTAAGGGCTGTGTTAAAACCTCTTTTCACAAAGTATTAGTTTTCAGACAAATTTGATATTTAGGATCCTTCATGCCATTTCTATTGGTTTGACTTTTTATTAGAAAGATTTTTAATTGCTGTTTATCAAACATGTTCCAACATTTGTTTCTATGTGGTCTCTACATTTTCAATTTGCTAGGTAAGTGATTTTCTGTATCTATTATAGGTCAGGCATTAGGATTAGTAGGTGTTGGAAATATGAAAGTTAATAAGTAGGGTCATCTTTGGTTTTCTTAGGCATCTCAATTACAGGGGAAGGTAGGTATTAGGTAATTAAATATGAGATGATAGCAACTGCAAGAACGTTAAGTATAATATGGTATTATTTGTGGTGGCAACATTTACTATATAACTACACAACTGAGAGATAAGTAAACAAATTAGAAAGAGAGGTGCTTCAGGGACCTAGAGAAAGAATGGTGAGGCCAGAGAACAGCAAGCGACAGAAGGAATGCCCACAGACCGGGGCAGGAGAGGCGCCAGAGCCAGCTGGTGGCTTTGCAGCCCAGTTTCCCTGCACCCAGGAGCATGTGGAAGGTTTTAAGCAAGCATGTAGCATGACTACTTTTTTTTTTTTTCCTTTAATGGAATCCCACTAGCTTCCATGAAAAGAAAGAATTAGGAGAAGGCAAGAGCGTTTGTAAAGAGAAGAGTTAAAACATCTTGCATATGACCAGAAGGAACAGTGGGGATTACACTGAAGCAGTGGCAGGAGAGGGGCGGGCAGCAAAGCGCAGGGGACACGCTGGCGAAACTGTGATAAGACTGGCTGCCCTGGGCAGCATCCGGACGTGGGAACAGAAATATGAGAGCCACTTCTGATATTCTGCCATGAACAGTCAGACGACCATAGGACGTCCGATAAAGGTCTCCCCCTCCACCAACAGCGCTTGACCTGGCAGTCACGGACTGGCACCCCTGAGAAGCAGGGGAAAGGCGTCTATCTCGACAGGGAAGCAGGAGGCGCCCTGGTGAACAGAGGCGCAGGGAGAGCCGCAGAGAATCAGGGGCAAGGAGAGAAACTGCGACCTGGAGGCGCACAGAGGGTAGCGGCGAAAGGAGACGGAAAGGGCGGGTGGCTGCAGAGCCCGCGGTCCTCGTGGACGGAGTGCAGTGCTGCAGCCACGCCTCCGCTGTCTCTGGGTTCCTCTTCTCAGCTTCTCCCTCCTCTCCCCCAGCGAAGGGGAGGGAGAAAATAAAGAGGGAAACAAACACCTTCCAGGGAAAAGCAGCGAGCAGGGCTCCGCGTTCCTGCGTGCCTTGCGCAGACGCCCTGGCTGGCCGCAGGCCCACCGTCACTTACAGTCCTTAGAGCGCAGGGTTTCCTAAGACAAAACCGAGGTGTGTGCAAAGGCCAGGTCCATTCCCGTCCCTAAATTCCCCTGCTGCCCTGCTCGGCCCGGCCTCACAGGGCTGCGCGCCCTGCTCTTTCTCCAGCTCAGGAGCCCCTCGGAAGCCTCTGGGATCTGTTGGAACACAGGACTCCAGGGTGTCCCCGTCCTCGGGTATGCACCTAGGACCCGGCCAGGTGCAGACTCACAAAAGCTGCAAATTGGAAATGGAGACACTTGATATACCTGAGAGCAAGCGTTGTCAGCCAGGGCCACAGGACTGTAGCTAGAACCCAAGGGTGAACACACGACAAATAAACACTGAGTTTAGAGTTTCCTGATTACTGGCTTCAAAGAGGAAATCAAAACAAGTACAGAATACTTAGAAAATAACAGTGTATAAAAGATGAACTGATAGGTGAAACATATTAATTGTCTAACCAAACAGATATTAAAAATGGAATTAATCCCTCAGACCAAAAGTGCAAATTAAATAATCAGCTTCTGAGCTGTGCTGCTTTCTGGCCAGCAAGAACCCCTGCTTGCCTTCCCAGGCACACAACAGACACACACCTGCCGTTCAGAAACCCGGGCGCCCATGGCTTGACTGGATGCTCCCGGTGTGTCATGGGCACCTGAAGCTCTGAGGTTCGAGGACCCTCAGGCCTTCTGTCCTCGGTCCAGTGCTGTGGGGGCCTGGGCACCACAGTTTCCTGCAGGACAGACAACTCACAGTTGCACTCCTGCCAACCCCTATGGGTCTGAAGCATCAGGACAAACAGACCTTCGAGGCCTTAGGCCACGCCAATGTAGCAGCTGCTTGCTGCAGATGGTCCCCCTGTGGTCTTGGACATGCCCGGTTCATGGGCAGTGCAGCTGCCCTATGCCAGGCAGTGCTGAGCCTTGAGGGGAACACCTGCCCTGGCAGAGGTACAGGGATAGATTCACATGAGGAGAAGCTCTAAACCTAACAGTGGGAATTAGCAAGGTTCAATGGCTCATGCTACCCTAAGAGGCCTAAGACTGACAAATGTCTGATGTATTAAGTTAAAGAACTTGAGAAAAAATAAATAAGCATCTTCAGCGACAAGTGAGAGCCAATCACCACAATTCTAGAGTGGATTCACTTTCTAAGGTTCCATGAGTGTACAATGTCATATAAAATTTTATGGTAATAAACTTGAAAATATACTGAAAAGTATTTACTCCAAAGTATTTTTTCCCCTGGGGAAATGTAGAATGATCAGCAGAATTCTTCAGAGAATGTCTGGTCTGCAGGTTTTAGGAGGTCCACACATTCTTAAGGAATCCTTCCTAAACTGCTTTGAGTTTCAAAACACAACGGGGCCGCTGACTCATAATGGCATGGGGTGGGGGCGCATGGGAGGAATGGAGGAACTTTAGGTAGGGGTGGGAGGGGAAGAGAGGGGACAAGGGGGTAGGGACGATGGTGGGGTGAGTTAGAGTTCATTACCCTAGTACATGTATGAAGACACAGATGGTGTGGAAATACTTTGAGTACAGTGACTTGAAAAACCGTGCTCTATATGTATAATACGAAATGAATTGCATTCTGCCACCATGTATAACAAATTAGAATAAATACATAATTTTTAAAAAAGAAAATATATTTGAAATCTCGGGGGTCTTGGGAATGGGTCATTTGGTTACTTTATGTATATTACATATTATTTGGATAAATACATTGTTTTCCTAACTTTATCTTGCTTGGACAGATAATTGCTTGTGTTCTTCAATTCACACCAGGTTGAAAGTGGCACAATCAGGTGACGGTGAAAGGGCGAAATGGGTTTTTATTTTTTGATTGTGTGGCAGAGATACAAGTGCTTCTGATGTAAAATTAGTTGTATTGATATATTTTGTTGCTCTTGGAAAGCCATTCAGTAAATAAAACAGGCTGTGCTGAGATGGTTCGCCACGTGGTTAAAAAAAAAAAAAGCAGTGGAGAGTGGAGAGTGCTTCACGGGCTGATGCCATGCTCTTGACCCAACTTCCTGGCCGCGTTGTCGGAGGTGGGGACTCCAGTGGCACTGGATGTGAGGACTATTCCTTCAGGGGTATCAGTGCCCTCACAAGGGCACAAGAACAATTGTCCCTTGGCTCTATCTGCCAGGTGGGGACCGGGTGAGGAGGCAGCTACCTGTAAGTCAGGAAGAGAGCCCTCACCAACACCAAACCTGCCTGCAGCCTGTCCTGGCCTCCAGTGGCATTAGTGTGAGAAATCTGTCTCTGCTATTTATTCTATTTTTGGTGCTGGGGGTTGAACCCAGAGGCACTTTACAACTGAGCTGCATTCCCAGCCCTTCTCATTTTTTAATTTTTTTTTTTAATTTTGTGGACAGGGGCTCTCTAAGTTGCTTAGGGCCTCATTAAATTGCTGAGGCTGGCCTTGAACTTGGGATCCTCCTGCCTCGGCCTCCTGAGTCTCTGGGATTAGAGGTGTGTGTCACTGCACCTGGCCAGTCTCTGTTTTCTAAAACACACAGTCTATGAGAAGTTGTTATAGCAACTCAGGCTAAGAAGAAGATTGATGACACCATAGTAGCTATGCCTCCATGAAGGCAAATATGCATGTGCCTGTGCACACACACATCAAGACCACAAGAATGTGCCAATATTGCAAAAATATTATCACATGGTGCCTAATTAGGGGGTAGAACCCATCTAAGTGATAGAAGAGGAAATTCCTCTACTCTGTTTGGCAACAAAATTAATTTTAAAATATAAAATATTTTCCTGATTAGAGGAGATGTCAGTAATCATGATATGCAAGAGTGAGATCTTACTATGATAAATGGAATATATCTCACACTGGCTTCAAGTGTCCTAATTAATGTGAGACCCAGAGGAATTCCTACTAAAATCAGGCACAAAATTATCCGACTCATTATCAACCCTGTAATTCAACATTATTCTTGAAGTCACCACCAACATATTAGATAAGAAGTACGAATGTGTAGCACATACAAGAAAGAGGGTGTCACTGTTCTCCAAACATGTGATAAACAGAAAATCCGATAGCATCAAATGAGGAATGGTGCACATTTTCAAAATGTAATAAAGGGGAAATAATTAGATTTCATCTACTAGAGAGTGGATGTCCTACACGCACATGCATCCCCTGGATGAAAACAACAAAAAGAACAGGTGCGCTATCATATGCCATTGGGACAATAGTGGAAGTATTCCTTAATGAGAACTGTCAGCATGCCGTCAGCTGAGCTGTGAACGGCCCACCACGGTCTCAGTCCTACTTCTGGATCCATGGCTGCTGCGCTTTATTTCCAACTTTTTCTGTTCAGGACTTAAAGATAGGTGAGAATGTTGCCGTCTTTCTGACAAAAGTGTTGGTAAGAGTCACTGTCACTCTCTCTCAGCACACAGCTAGCTGAGCTGTTCCCAGCTCTGCAGGAGGTGAAGCAGAGCCCTCTGCTGTTCTAAAGGCGGGCCCTGCAGGACCAGCTCTCCTTGGCTGCCTCCCTGGGAACCCATGTCTTCTGTTCCACCAGGACCGCCCCCTCCCAGATCTTGAGGACAGATGTTTCTGTTTTAGTTGGAGCAATAAATTTATGTGGCATAGCAGCAGATCTAAGTGTCTCCCACTTGCTTTCTATCTCCCAAGCTGACCACATGCTAACCCTGCTGGGTGGAGCATCCTAATGTCAACAAGTGCTTCCCAACTCCAAGAAGTCACTTCCCAAGTTTCCTGTTGGCACTGACCCCAGATCACAGCATTCCTGCTGAGTGGATCTGCGGGAGGAACTCACGGTGAGAGCAGGTCCAATCCCAACTGCACCCAGAGTAACTGTCACATTTCAGCTTCACTCTGGCCCCCAGGGAACTTGAGCTCCCAGGTGTCCAAGGCCCAGATGAGCATGCCTGCAGAGGAGGGACACCAGCTGCAAGCACTCCCTCTTCCCCAAGGCCTCACCCAGTTCTGCCTCTTTTATTGGATTGCTTTAAACGCTTCCTTCACTTAATGTTTCAAGGAACCAAGTGATGGACAAATATGGCTTAAATGTCACAAGATGCTTCACATAATACCTTTCACTTTCTCCCTGCTTGATTTGCTCCACATCCTTAATAATTTATGATCTATCTTTTGTCCAATTGTGTATCATTCCCCAAATCTTAATAACTTTTGATCAAAAGAATAAGCCTTAACTCAGCTATAAGCTGATTACATTTCCTGACCGTGTCTGTGTGTGTTGTGTACGTCTCTGTGTGTTGTTTTTGCTTTTTTGTTGTTTTGTTTTAGCAACAGCAGGTCATGTAAAAAAGAAAGGGAAACAGGAGAGTTTTCATAAGGAATAAATGCAGGCTGGTTCTTAGGATGTCCGTGTACCAGTAAGATCTTGTGAGCACTAATTGCTTTAAATACCACTCTTTAAAGTGTAGGGACAGTGAGTCTGTCCATTGCCTTATTATCCAAATCAGTATCGAGGCTTTGAAACTGGCCAGGACATGAGGACCTAGAAGCTGCCCTTGTGGCAGTGAAACTAAAATGGAATATTAAATATTTAAAAAGTAGGTCAGACTTAGTAAATGCATTTTCGAGTAATCCAGCCTTTAAATTAAGCCACAGTATGGGATAGATGAACTTGAAATGATGTGCCAGCAGCCAGCCAGACCACAGGATGCTCCTATTATGTCAAAATTCTATTGACACAGAACGAGCTTAATGCAAATTTACATTCCCAAACCGTGATAAGGACCCAGAAAACTAAATGCCTAATTCTCCCTCAGGAGACAAATGTGCAGGGAGGGTGGGATTATGCTGAGAGCTGGTGTCCTTCAGTCTGGGGTGCAGAGTCACAGAGAAAAGAGGTTGTAACACACATACCACTGTCTGAGAAGTGGAAATTCCCACCTCCTCCAGCCTCCCCACGGCGGGGTTGTCCCTGCTGTGCCAAGAGGAATGCGCTCCCATCCTGCTGGCAGGTTGGGCTTCTAGGAGGACCCCTGGCTCTGCAGGCTAGGAATGCAGCGGCCAAGTGGATGTGTGTTCCAGCCTTTCTCTGTCACTATTTTAGGATTGCACCAACTTCTCCTGAAGATCACCTTTCTGGGGAAAATGGGTGGCCCAGAACTTCTCTCCTTGAGTCAAAGACCAGAGGGCTTTTCCAATGCTTTTTTTCTTGAATAGATCTGTAACTAACAAGGAGTGAATCAGGTCTGTGTTTGGACTCCATCCATCTACCCCAGTGCACTGCCCAGTACTGTGGGCAGTGGGGAGGATCCAGACTGATTTCCAACTCGGCTGGACCATCTTGATTGATCTGCACAAGTATGCAGGAAAACACCAGGTCGGTTCAATGGGAAGCAATTCTAGAATTCAAATGGCATCTGTGTTCTGACTACCAGGTGCACCACACAATCCCCTGGGGAGTTTTTCTAGCCATGGCTCAGGATCATCCACCGTATGAGGCCCACTCCAGACCAGCTGCATGCAAACCTCTAGTTTTAGGGCCTATTAATGTGCTTTGAAATGCATCTCAGGTGACTGTGAAATTTCAACTAGAGGGAGGACACTCCTATCCCTGTCGGTAACATGAAATCAGTTTAGACATTCTTCATAAGAATGGGTCTACCTTCTAAGAATTATAATGCTTTGTAATTCACTGCCACAAAAGACAGTCTAATTCAGTCTTTAAAAACTCTATACTTTCTAAATTAATTCTTTATAGTGAAAAAAAAAGAAAAAAATACCCTCCCTGTAAGCTGCACCCTCTGATCCACTAGAGAACACGTTCACCCCTCTGTATTCGGGGCAGCTCTAGGTGCTATGGTTTTCCTTCTACAGCCCCTGGCAAGTGGCCCTTCTGGCCTCGGGCTGTGTCTACACCAAATGTGTTTCCTGGTCACCAACTTAAATGAGCACGCAAAGCTAGGGGAAAATCTTCACCTGTCACAGGTTACATATGAGGACTGGGTCTCCTGTGTAGACGCCACAGAAGGTCTTAGCAAAACCCTGAGAAGCAGTGGGGTCCAGCAGCCATTGTAGCATTTCTGGGGAGCATTGCTTAAACTTAAGATGCTCATTGTGTCTAAGCTCCCACTTGCTTTCTATCTCCCAAGCTGACCACGTGCTAGCCCTGCTGACCACGTGCTAGTCTAAGTGAGGCCATGAACAGAAGTGAGTCTGCTGAGCCTGCATGTCCGTCTTCTCTGTATTCACAAGTTCCTGTGAACTACTGATGTACTTGGAAAGCCCAGAGAGTCATGATCTTCCTCCAGTATCCGGGGCTGTCTTCAGCTGAAGTGCGTTGATGCCTCTCCAGTGTCAGTGATGTCCGGCTTCTCTGGACCACCGGAGTTTTAGTCAGCTTTTTTCCACTCTGACCAAAAGACCTGACAAGAACGATTAGAGGAGCGAAAGACTATTTTGGGACAGTTTTAGAGTTTCAGCCCATGGTTGGTGACTCTAGCTCTGGGCTCCAAGGGGAGGCAGAGCATCATGGGCCGATGGGCATGGTGGAGGAAAGCAGCTCAGGACATGGCAACAGGAAGCAGAGAGCTCTGCTCATCAGACACTAAATATATACCCCAAAGGCACACCCCCAGGGACCAACCTCCTCCAGCCCCCTCCCTGCCCGCACTCCCCACCCCGTCAGGCCATCGGTGGAGGGTCAGGATGCACCTCTCATGACCTAATCACTGCACCTCTGAATGCTCTTGCATTACTTTCCACATGAGGTTGGGGGGACACTTCAAATCCCACAGAAACAACTGGCCTTTCCTATATTTTAATAATTGATTTAAAAAACATCTGCTGGGAATGTAGCTCAGTGATAGTGAGCACTTGCCTAGCATACCAAAAAAGATCATAGACATTATTTTTAAATAGACTCACGCTCAGACATTTTAAATAAAATATACATTGAGGGAGAGTTCTTAATTTTAATTGTAATGCACTGTTAACTGTACGATAACAGGAATATTATATAATTTGAAGGCAAAAATTAACTTGTATTTAGAACTTAACAGTTTACACTGAGCTCTTAAATTATACCGTTTGATCCTAAATACCTGTTCATAGACAGGTGTCATCATTGTTATTATTTTATAGACATGAATACAAAGTTTTAGTAATGAAAACAATTAATAAATCATGGATTTATCTTGATTCTAAATTGATTTATCTTTTTCCACCATTTTATATAAAACAAACAAAAATAATATGTTGGGGAAGCCATCATTTTCTCTCCACTCACAACCTGTCCCATGTAGGCCTAACAAGACTGAAGGAAACACAACTAGTAGCTGTATCACCGTAGTAGGTTCAGAATGGTTTGTTGCTGTTTGAGGTTTTTGGGGGGCTACTGGGGATTGAACTCAGGGCACTCAACCACTGAGCCACATCCCCAGCCCTATTTTGAATTTTATTTAGAGACAGTGTCTCACTGAGTTGCTTAGTGCCTCGATGTTACTGAGGCTGGCTTTGAACTCACGATCCTCCTGCCTCAACCTCTCCAGCTGCTGGTATTACCGGCGTACACCTCCACACCTGGCCATGCAGAATGTTTTCATGAAATGTGTCCTTGCGACTTCCTGGAAGCTAGATCTACAATTGCCCCTTACTGGATTCTGCTTTCTATCTGTACATGCACATATAAATTGTTACCCCTGGTCATGACATCTATTGATCTACTTTTAAAGAGCGATGGTCTTTACTGGTGAATTACACATACCTCTTGGAGGAGGCAGGCTCTTCTGGAGCCGTCAGCAGCTCCTCTCTGGCCAGGGCTTCCCTTCCGTGTCTCAGCTTGGAACCTCCTCCACCCTGGCGCAGACCTCCCTCCATCTTGCATTAGACCACTGGGGTGCACTCCACTCACCCCACCTGCCTTCCCAGATGTGGATCCCAGCCCTGTGCTGTCCGCATTCTGGGTTCCCAGGAACCTTCTATTAAGTGAATCAATGACTGAAAATGCAAACCGGGGCCCATGGCAGGACAAGAGGACTGGTGCCTGGGGACAAGCCCTGTTTAATCTTCCTTCAAGGTAGGCTCAGGCCTCAGTAAGTGCAGGAAGAAGACCCAAGGCAGAAGAGGACCACAGGGGGCCGTGTGCTTTCTGAACTAGCAAATGACTCTCTGAAGTCTCAGAGTAGCTCTGTGTCCATTTGTCCTTCCATTCAACAAACAACTCCTGGCCAGCTTCCTGTGCTGAAGGTCCTTCCCTTCTGATGGGATTAGAACAAACCATTGTCCTCTCACGCCCCGTGTTCCTGTCCCCGCCCAGGCTGAGTGTCAGCGGACGTCTTTCTGGAAAGGAAATGGAGGTCAGCATTCTCACAGCTCAAGTGTCAGGCAGGTAGCTGAGCATGGAAAGATAGAGGGGTGGTTGGCTTAGCTTGAATCTGAAAACAAACAAGTAAACAGAATATTCTGATTTTGAAAAATTATTGAGCAGATTTTTTTTAAATCAAGGAGATTAAAATTAAAAATTAAAATAGAAAATCATGTTGGCCTTCTAACAACAAGGGCGAAAGCCACGGTTTGTAGCACACTAAAGAGTTAACTGATCAGATGAAGCCTGGTGAGAAGGGTTCACTCCCTCTGCCCTGAGGAAAGGGCAGGGGTTCTGGGGGACATCTAGTCACCAGCGCAATGCATTCTGTCCTAGAGATCCAGTGCTGAGGACACGTGGTGCTGGGGAGGGGCCGGGGCACCTGCGCAGGCACAGGTGTGCCCAGGGTGGGGTGAGGGTGGCCCTGTGCTTCTGAAGTCAGTGCCCTTGCCAGGGCCACTCAGCAGGCACCCAGACGGCAGCAGCTCTGACAGTGCAGGCCCCGCAGGGTGAGGTGTCACGCAGAGCACTGAGAGTGGGGCTGTCACTCAAGGAGTCATTAGCAATGAAAGGGAGGCTGTGTTGTCATCACACTGCGAGGAGTTTGGCTGCCGACCAAATTAGCTTGCTCGGGGAGTGTGAATCCAAATGACATGTAATCTGAATGTTAATGAAAATTCTATCTTGCTGCAGGCTTCAGGGTCCGTCCAGAAAGCTGTCATCTGGAAGACGTTATCTTCTCTCTCATCCTCTCCCTCCCTCGTTTTGGCTTGCGTCTTCAGGTTTACATACAATGTAAAAATAATTTATTTTCAACCAGCAGTGCTTGGACAACTGATGTGCTGTGAATTCTAGAGCTGAGTCAGTGTGGGGCCTTCCTGAGGAGCGAGACTTCACGATGGGAATGTGGTTCTTTTCTTGGGTTCATGTCTATGTAACTGGAAAGCTCTGTTCCCAAGTGAAGACACTTCTCAGAAAAGGGATATGGTCGTCACAGTCAGTAGAATGGACGTCTGTTTTCTCCTGCATGTTATGACCCAGGTGGCTACCGTCTAAGGTGAGGTGGCTCCTGGTTCAAATGGGCTGCCATATGTGACCACCTGGCACTACCTGCAAGGCCTCTCCCATTGCTAACATCAAGCAGGGTCATGTTCTTGATAGGGTATCTGTAAGAATTTTGATATAAAATAGAGCAGGAGTGTGCAGATAAAGAATGAATTATATAGATGCAAAATCTATACTCTGAACTTTTGGTCTTGTGAGAAGAGATGCTTTGAGAAGTGAATATATCTAAAATGCTAAAACTAAAAAACGGGCTGTTGTTGTGGTTCAGTGGTAGAGCGCTTGCCTAGCACGTGCAGGACCCTGGGTTCAATCTTCAGCACCACATAAAAACAAATAAATAAAATATAGGTATTGTGTCCAACTACAACTAAAAAGAAAATAAATATTTAAAAATAAATAAATAATAATAATAATGATAATAATAAAAACCAGCAATCCCTTGGTTGGCCACAGTCCTTTCCATGGGTCATGGGGAGGAGCCAGAAGGAGTGACTACAAGCTTTGTGGAACCTCTTTCTCTCTTTCACTTGTTTTGTAAATATAATGAAATTGGGATTGTCCAATGGAAATTGAGCCTGTAGTTTATGGAATAGAGAAACCATTCTGCATCATAACAGAGGCAAATGGAGTTCCAGTCTTCTTAACAAAAAGATATGAAAACCATATGACATTGGGGACTACTTCAAGATGGTGGAACAGAGAGGGTCACTTTCCTGGCTGCTGCAGAGCATGAAACCAGAAAGCAGACAGGCAGCTTCTCTGGAAGGTGGGTGAGTGGAAGTCAAAGCAGGGGAGGCTTCACTAGAATTTAATACTGGACACTCAACACAGATCAGGGACTCAGGAGGTTGGATACAATGAAATAAGGAAGAAACCCTCAGTGCCACAGCCACTGTCACAGCCAGAGACCACCCAGAGGAAAAGGAAGGAATGGAGAATTACAGGAACCTGTGTTTTTAGGAGGAAGGAGGCCTGTCTGGATACAGAGAGTTTGGAGCTCAAAGACACTGCCTGCCTTAACTGAAAGGTATACTGCACCAGACCCTCGTAGGTAAAAGAAGCCACATCCCTCCCAGATGCACATGGAGGACAAGGAAGGAACAAGTCTGTGGCCGCAGCATGGGGGCTGGCAGCGGGGGGAGCAAACCTGCTTTGGGCCTGAAATGCAGGCCTGGAAACCCACCTGCCTAACAGAGAGTGTGCCTCAGTGGCCAGGGGAAAATCACACTCGGAGAGAGGCTTACACAGGGCACAACTGGTTGTGGAAACCCACACAAGTCCTCCTCCTCCCCTTGCAATCCTGCTGCTTATAGGATCTGCTGGAAGAGATGTAACTGGCCAGGGATGAGAAGGAAGGGGCAGGAGAGACTGAACTTCAGGACTGAACCTGAGACCAGGGAACATGGGGTCCACAGGGACGGAGTAGACTAAGAATTAGCTCTTCCACCACCTGAGTGGACCCCAGGGCAGATCTCTGGGTCGTAGTATTGCAGTGTGGGCTAGGAAATGCTTGGCCATGGAGGTGTGCCGGTTTAAAATCTCCCGGCCAATGGGCATTCTGCAAAAGCCCTGGACCATCCCTAAGCCCAAACCCCACGTGTAGGAGTTTCACCTGTGATACCAGATTGCTGGAGTGATATCACATAAACTGGACTTCAGGCCAAAGTTAATCAGAAGGGACAAAAGAGGACATTTCATACTGCTTAAGGGAATTAATTATACATCAACAAGACACAACAAGACATACATATTTATGACCAAAACAATGGAGCATCTATGTGAATCAAACAAACCCTTCTCAATTTCATGAATTACCTAGACCACAACATAATAATTCTGGGTGACTTTGACAAACCTCTCTCACCACTGGACAGATCCTCCAAACCAAATCTAAATAAAGAAGCTTTAGAAGTAAAAGATATAATTCAAAATCAATTTAACAGATATAGAGAATATTTCATCCATCTATGACTAAATACATTTTCTTCTCAGCAGCACATGATCCTTTTCTAAAATAGACCATATCTTATGCCACAAAGCAACTCTAAGCACATACCAAAAAATAGAGATAATGCCTTGCCTTTTGATTTTGTCATATTTTTCTTTTCTTGTGCATGCACTTAATACTATAAATTTCATGCTAGGCTCTACTTCATTGCATCTACAAAACTTTTAAGTTACATTTTTATTCTTACTTAGTTACAATTAGGAAAATTCATTTAAGACTTCTTTCTTGATTCATGTTTTATTACAAGTATTTTGTTTAATCTCCCAACATTTGGATGTCGCAGCTGTCTTCTTGTTGTCAATTTCCAATTTGATTCCAAAACTTTCCTATTTTGTTTGACTTCTATTCTTTCAAATTCATTTAGTTTTTTAAAATATCATTATTAGTCGTTGTTCTGTGTGAGCTTGAGCAGAATGCATATTTTGCAGTTATTGGATTGAGTACTCTCTATGTCAATTAAATCAAGCAATTGATGTTACTGTGCTATTTAAATAAATCCTTATGGATTTCCTGTTTATGGCCTGTATCAACAACTGGAAAAGAGTGTTGACATCTCCAACCACAATAGTGGATCTGTCCATTTCTCCTTGCAACTATAGCTTTTTGTCTCACATATTTGGATTCTGCTGTTAGATACATTCATGCTAAGAACTGATACATAGTTTTAGAAAATTGGTCCCTGTGCCATGATGTAGTGTCCATCTTTTCTTTGCATAATTTTTTCAGAATATTCTGTTTGATGATTTTCCTCATCATGCAGACTCTTGTGGTGAGATTAACGTGACTACTCCAGCCATTTTTATTTAGATTTGGCCCGGCAAGTCTTTTTCTACTCCTTTCTTTTTATTTCTATGTCTGTATTAAAGTAGATTTCTCATATACAACAGATAAATAGATTTAATATTTTTATATACTTTGAAAAATGTTTTGAATAGAGTACAGACATGGTTCATAATACTATGGTTATCAGTTTTATCCTTTGTATCAGCTGTAGATTTGTTGCACCTGTTTCCAATTTCTTCTTTCATTTTCAAAAATCTTCCCTTGACTTATCTGTGTTTTAATTGAATATTTTATGTGAATTAACTCTCTCTTTTCTCTTAATATATCAATTGTGGGTTTTTTTCCAAATTATTTTAGTGTTTTTCTTAAGGTTCACAATATAGTTCGGGTAATTTACAAAATAGCATTCTCAGTTCAACCCCGATCTCTATAACATCACAGCCATTTGTTTCACATATCCATTACTAGCCATCCCAACAGATCACTCCTATTATTTCCTTTTCCATTCAGTCAATTTGAGAAGAGGAAAAACTGCATAATCAATTGGTTTGTACTTTATTTATTTGCCTTCTGGTGCTTGTCACTTCTTTATGTAGAACCAAATTTCTGACATATCGTTTTACTTCTGTCTGGAGATGTCCTTTTAGCATTCATTCAATTATTCATTCAAAAGTGGAAAAGAAATAGAGACCCTCACAAACAAAAAACAATAGAGGGAATTCAGGTTTCTTCCTTTTAATCTGTATTTCTTTTTTTTTTCTTGTCTTATTGCACTAGTTACGTCCAATAAAAGTTGAATAAAAATTGTCATAAACAATATTCTTATTTTGTTCCTGATCTTAGGGGAAACATACTTCATTTTTGAGCATTAAATACCCAAGTAATTGTAAGAATTTCATAAGTTCTCCCTGTCTGGTTGAGAAACTTGGTATCTGAAGTTTATATGGACAGAATATTGAATTCTGCTAAATGATTTGCTTTGCATTTAACGTGATAATTGGTGTTTTCTAATTTTCCTCTTCCAGTTTGTTAATATAGTGGATTTCATTTATTGGCTTATGGATGTTGAACCATCTGTGCATTCCTAGGATGCATGCTACATGGTTTTAACACTGAAGATCCATCCATGTTTTGTTGTTTTCTTTCCCTGGGTCTCTCTTTGCCTTTTTTAGTTTTAAGTAAGTAATGGCCTTAAAGTTAGTCGAAAAGTAATGGTGCTTCTACAATTTTCAGCATATATATTTATATATTAGTATTATTTATTTTCCTTAAGTGTCTGATAAAATTAATATGGATGTCACCTGAGTAAGTAAATAGAAAGCTTTAAAGTACAAATTTAATTATACTTCTTTAAAAGATATGGACTATTCAGGTTTTGTGTGAAGTTTTCAAGTTAAAAGGCTATTAAGGATATCCCTTTATTTACCATTTAACTGTCCAGAAAATATGCATTGATATCATCTCTCAGTTTCCTAATATTGATAATTTGTTTTAATTCATTTATTCCTGCTCACTGTAGCTAAAGATTTTTGAATTATATTGATCTTTTCAGTAAGTCAAAATAATTTTCAATGATTTTTCTCTCTACTTCTTCTGTTCTTTTTTTTTAAAAAAACTATGCTGCTGTCATTCTTATTTTTCTAATTCTGTTTGCTTTTGGCTTAGCATCACCTCCTTTGCCTCTGTTGTCTACTTATTTGAAGTGGAACATAAGTAAATTGATTTGATATGTTTCATATTTTAAAATAACCATGGAGTGCTATAAATATCCTTCTAAATAAAGATTAAGCAGCAGATCAGGAATGATGATATCGTATGTTTTCACTTTCATCTAATTCAAAATTATTTTTAATATCCCCTTGGTTATTTTTCTTAACCAAGGAGGTAATTCAGCAGTTTTGTATTTTTCAGGTTTGGGGGATAACAATATATCATTTGGTTATTGACTTCTGATTTAATTAAGTGGTCTCAGAAAATATATCATACAATAATTGGATTATTTCAAATTAATTCTTTACAAACTCATTTAATCATATATTTAATTTTCACAGCTCCAGAAATAATCCAGCTTGGCAAATGTCTCATGTGCACATGAAATAATGTCTACTTTGCTACCTTGAGTGCAGTATCTTATAACCATCACGTCGAGTAAACTGATAGAGTTATTTGGGTCATTTATAATTTTACAGATTTTCTGACTAACTGTCCTAGCTATAGTTGAGAGTGAATATTCATATCTATAAGCATAAATTTGGATTTATTTATTTTTGCTTCTAGTTGCATTGGTTTTTGCTTCATGTGCTTATCATTATATTCTATCCTGGTGATAAATTCTTTACTCTAATATTACTTTGTTAAACATTAATACATTATTAACATATTTTTCCTTTTTAGTTTTAATTTTTGTTTTTTTTTTTTTCAGAGCTGTTGGTTTAGTACATCTACTTCCACCATTTTCTGTAAAACTAGCTGTGTTTATAATGTGGTGCATCCCTGTATGTAGCATGCAACTGTAGCTCACTTTGTTACCCAACCTGTTATCCAAGTCTGATTTTAGTTGAGGTGTTTACTTCACTCCATTTATACAATGGTTGACCTGCCTGAATTGAAGTCTAGCACAGTCCTATGCTCCCTGTTGCACCCACCTGTCATTTCCTTTCCTTTTTATATTTTTCTGTCCTCTTTTAATTATTTTACTACTTTTGTTGACTTTTAATCTGTAACTATTTTTGTTTTAATTTCCATATGCTTCTTAGAACATATTTTTTAGCTTTGTTATTTAAATTTATCTTAGTTGACATATATACATAAAAATTGTATATATGTATGCAGTGCCACGTGATGCTTCAGTCCATGTATATATTGTATAATGTTAAATTATGGAAAATGTATCTATCTCCTCAAAGATTTATCATTCTTGTTGGTGAAAATGTTTAAATCCTTTCTTCTAGCTTTTTGGTATGTACAGTTCATTATCATTATCAATAAGCACCCTGCCATGAATAGCACACCAGCACTCTTACCTTACCTAACTGTAATGTATAACCTATCAACCACCTCTACTGCCCGTTCTTGCTTACTCTCTCAGCCTCTGGTATCTACCATTTCACTCTGGACTTACTTGAAATCAATACTTGAAGATTTCATGTATGAGTGAAATCATGAAATATTTGTTTTCCTTTGCCAGGCTAATTTCACATGGCAAAATGGTCTCATTCCAGCCATGTTGTCATGAATGACAGAATTGTGTTGTTCATCATTGCTTAACACTACTACATTTTAGCAGAATTTTCTTATGTAGCCATAAGTTGATGGACACCTGGGTTGTTTCCACTTCTTGGCTTTTGTGAATAGTACTACAGTTAACATAGACCTGCAGATGTCTTTTCAACTTCATTTTCTTTGGCTGTATACTCAAGAGTGGGATTGCTGGATCGTACGGTAGTTCTAATTTTAAGTGTAGAGGAAAAACCTCTTTTTCATATTGGCTGTAGTAATTTACAATTCCACCCACAGTGCACAGGGCTTATCGTTTCTACACATCCTCAGTAACCCTGCTACCTTAAGTCTTTTTGACAATAGGCATTTTTAATGGAGTGAGGCAATGTCTCATTGTGGGTTTGATTTGCAGGTACCTGATGATTAGTGATGGTGACCTTTATGATTTCCATAAACTTATTGTCCATTTGTATATGTTCTTTTAAGGAACATCTATTTAGCTATTTAGGCACACTGCTCATTTTAATATTTTTATTTGTTCTAATTAGTTACACATAACAGTAGAATGTATTTTGAAACATTATACATAATGGACTATAACTTCTCATTCTTCTGGTTGTAGATTAAAACTGGTCATGTAATCACAGATGTACATAAGGTAATTATATTTAATTCATTCCACTATCCTTCCTACCCCATACCCTCTCCTCTCCCTTCACTCCCCTCTTCCTAATCCAAAGTAGCTATTTTTCATAGCCGCCCCCCTTATTGTGAATTAACATCTGCATATCAGAGAAAACATTTAGCCTTTGTTTTTAAGGATTGTGCATATATGCCACATTTTCTTTATCCATTCATCTGTTGAAGAGCATCTAGGTTGGTTCTATAGTTTGGCTATTGTGATTTGAGCTGTTATAAACATCAATGTGGCTGCCTTATTACAGTATGCTGATTTTAAGACCTTGGATATAAACTGAGGAATGGGATAGCTTGGTCAAATGGTGATTCCATTCCAAGTTTTCTGAGGAATCTCCATACTGTTTTCCATAATGGTTGCACCAGTTTGCAGTCCCACCAGCAACGTATGAGTGTGCCTTTTCCGCACATCCTTGCCAATACTTATTGTTGCTTGTATTCTTGATAATTACCATTTTGACTAGAGTGAGATGAAATCTTAGAGTAGGTTTGATTTGCATTTCTCTAATTGCTAGAGATAAGAGCCTACACAACTGGAGAAAATCTTTACCACAATCACCGCAGACTATTAATCTCTAAAATACATAAAGAATACAAAAACTTAACACTAAAAAAGCAAATAATCCAATCAATCAATAAAGGGGCTAGGGAACTGAATGGACACTTTACAGAAGAAGAAATAGAATTTACAACAAATATATAAAAAATGTTCAACATCTCCAGCAATTAGAGAAATCCAAAACATTACTCATTCTTTTAATTGAGCTTTTTCAGTTTTTTTTCTTTTGAGGTTTCAGAATATTTTTCAATATTAACCCTTTGTTAGATGTATAGTTTGCAAATATTTTATCCACTGAAGCCTTTAATCCATGTAGAGATGATTCTTTTCCCCCACTGGTGAGAATCCAGGGCTAGTTTCATTCTTCTCTCAGTGGATGGAAAACTTTTCCAGCAACATTAACTGAAAAGACTTTCTCTAATGCGTGCTGTTTGCATTTTCATTATTAATAGATGGCTATAGGTTTTTGGTTACCTCTAGGTTCTCCATTCTGCTCCTGTCCCCACGTCTAATTTTACACCGACTCACTGATGCTCGGTCAGGACAGCTTTGCAGCATGTTTTGAGGTCAGGTGGAGCAACACCTCCTGCTTTGTTCTTGTTGCTGAAGACAGCTGTGCTTATTCAGGATTTTTATGATTCCAGAAAAAAAACTTTAGAATTGTTTTTCTAGTTCTATAAATGATGTTATTGTTATATTTATAAAGGTTTCCTGAGTCTGTAGATCACTTTATTTTGGACATTTTAACAATACGGAGACATCCATTCCATTTATGTGATCTCTTTCCATTTGTGTCCTTCTCAATTTCTTTCTCAGTGTTTCAAAGTTCTCACTGTAGAGATTATTCACCTCCTTTGATAAATGTGTTTGTAGGTTTTCAAAATGAGTTTTTGTTCAGATAGTGTGCTATTAGAATTTTTAAAGGTATTATTTTTATATATTTTGTATTTTACAACAGTCAGTTTCACTTATTAGTTATAAGAGTATTTTTGATGGAGTATTTGAACTTTTTCATATGAGATCATGTCATCTACAAACAAAGTTAATATTTCACTTTTTCTTTTCCATTCTAGATGCCCTTTCTTTCTTTCTTGACTGATTTCTTGGTTGTGTTAATTAGCTTTTCCTCTCCATGGCCAAATTTCCCAAGAAGAACAATCTAGAGGAGGAAAAGTCTATTTTAGCTCCTGGTTTCAGAGGCTTAGTACATGGTCAGCTGGCTCTACTGCTCTGAGCCTAAGGTTAGGCAGAACATCATGGTGGAAAAGCTCAGCCCGGGAGCACTACTCAGCTCATGCTGACCAGAAACAGAGAGAGAGAGGAAGGGGCTACAGAGAAGACAGAGTTTCCAGGACATCCCCAGTGACCACCCCCTCCAGTATTGCCCCACCTGTCTATGGTTACCACCCAGGATAAAAGTCCTTTCAAATAAATAACCCATGGTGTGGTTTAATCCAATGAGGTCACACCTCCTATAATCTAATCAAACAGATCTGAACATCCCTTCATTAACACCTAATATGAAAATCAAAACAGCAGTGTAGGGCTTCCTGTGCTGTACCAAATGCAAGTGGAGAGAGTAGACCTGCTGGCTTTGCTCTGCTCTTAGGATGCTTCCACATTCCCCCTTTCAGGGTTGTGGGGTGTTGGCTTGTGGAGGGTGACCTGCACTCTTCTCAGGTGCATCACGTCTATATCTCATTAGTTCAGAGGTTTGATCATGCAAGGATGCTGAATTTTACCAAATGACTATCCTGCATCCATTAAGATGATTATAGGTTTTTGTCCTTCCTTCTGCTGACCAGGTGTACACTTTAATTGACTTGCATATGTTGCCCTCTTTGCATCCCTGGGGTGAGCTGCACCTGATCATGGGGAATGATAGTCCTAATGCACTGTGCAGCTCAGACTGTAGGTGCCTTATTTAAGAAGTTTGCCTCTGTGTCTGTCAGGACAGTGGCCTGTAGGTTTTTGGTGGTGGTGGTGGTGGTGGTGGTGGTGGTGTCCTTGTCCAGAGTTGGTATCAGTGTAATGCTTCCCTTCTAGAAGGAGTTGGAACAATTGCCGTCTCTCCAAATTTTTGGAATAACCTAAGAAAAATTGGTGTCAGTTGCAGGTGATTGAAATCAGTGGTGAAGCCCTCTGTTCTGGACTTTTCTTCAATGGGTGACTTTTGGCTACTGATTCAAGGTCATATATATTATTTTATATTCAGGGTTTCTATTTCTTTTTGATTGGTTCTTTCTGTGGTTTATGAAAATTCTCCATTTCTTCTTGGCTATTTATTTACAGTTGTTCATGATAGTCTCTAATCATTTATTTTATATTTGTGTGGTGACAATTGTGAGGTCTCCCTTGTCGTCTTTGATTTCATTGATTTGAGTCTTCTATTTTTTCTTATATAATCAGGCTAAAGATATGTCAATATTCTTTATCTTTTGGAAAAAGCAGATCTTTATTTTATTGATTTTTTGCATTGCTTTTTAGTCTCTATTTCATTTATTTCTACTCTGATCCTTATCATGTATTTCCTTCTACAAACCCATGGTCAGTCAGTACTTGTCTCCCTCCTCCCCTGAGACGCAGTGGCAGGATGCCTATTTGAGACCTTCTGCTTTGGTCATAAGCTTCCAGTGCTACCAACTACCTATTGCCATCGCTTTTCCTGTCTCTACGTTATGGGTGCTGTGCTCCCATTTCACTTTATTTCAAGAAGTGTTTTCATTTCCGTCCTGATTTCTTCCTTAATCAACTTCAAAGTTAAGATACTTAATTTCTGTGACTTGAATAGTTTCCAAAGTATTTCTGGTTTTGTCATCTAAAAACACGCTTGATAGGATTTCAATTCTTTGAGAACTTTAGAGTTTTGTTTTGTGGACTATCATAACATCTATCCTGGATACCATTCCATGTGCTATTGAGAAGAAAGTATATCATGCAGTTTTTAGAAGAAATGCAAATTAATTCTGTTATTTTATTGATTTTTTTTGCATGGATAATCTGCACATTGATTAAAGGCTGGTTTAGGTCCTCCACAATTATTGAATAGGACTCAATCTCTTCCTTTACACTTATTAACATTTCCTTTTTTTAGATGGGTACTCTGATTTTGAATATGTATATATTGAAAATTTTTGTCTCCTTTTTTGAATCAATTCCTTCTTATTATAAAATGACTTTCCTTGTTTATTTTATTGCTTTTGTCTTAAAATTTCTTTTATCTGATGTAAGTATGCGTTCTTCATTATTCCCTTTGCATGAATAACTGATCTCTTTAGGACCTCTTAGTGTCATCTCTTGCTCTAGGACTCAGTGTTGAACCCAAATTTTAGAAATTAAAGAAAATCCAAGGGGCACATAGAGGATTACTTGCAAAACCAACTGTCTCCTTTGTCCAAAGTCTGAGGTCTCAGAACAAATGCATACTTATGGAGGATCTGCTCTGAAGGTTAGAGAGTTCCACCTGCAACAGCAGTTCAGCTCGCTCTCCCCAGGTTCCAGGCTGATTCTGAAACATATAGACTACTGTTTAACAAACTCTGATTCAGATCACATAGAATTCACATAGTATTTTGTCTCGGCCTTCTTGTGAATAATTTCTAAGATTATGGTTTTAGTGTTCTTTATTCTTTCTGTTATATAAAATATCTGGAAAAAATCACAATATATATCCTTGTCAGGCTTTTGTGCCCACTAACATTCTATGGATGCTGTGTTTATATTGCTGATTAAGAAAACGTTACAGTTCATAGACTTAGGAGGAGCTGGGGGCAGGCTGGCTTGATCTCACACAGGACGTTGATTCAGAGTAGCCACAAGAATGTAATGAAAATGCCAAATTTGTTGAAAACACTTCCATTTCAATATTTCAATAGACTTTGTCTACTTCATTCTCTTTGTAAATAAAAAGCATTCCCTACCTTTGTAAAACAGTAAAGGGAAAAAATAAGGAAAAAAAAGTATCAGCAACAAGGCAATCATTTTAGAATTCAATTCTATCCAGATGTGGATTGGAAAAAAAAATCCCTGAGGAATTTGTGTGCATAAAATTCGGCATGCTAACAGTCCCGTGGGAAAGCATCTGCAATATTGTTTTCATGAAGAAGCAATCTCCACATTCTAACAGCCAATATGTGAGGAGATAAGTGTGGAATGGAAAACTCAGTAATTTTAAAAATAATTTCACCTTTAAAATTCCTGCTGCGGGAGGCCCAAATTATGACCGGCTGTCATGGAAACCACCAGTCAACTCCGCAACCCTTGCACTGATGGGGCAGGTCCACACAGGCAGACCGTCCCTGTCACTTCAGCCAGCTCTGGGCCCTCCTGCCCAGCCCACCCAGCACGCGTCCAATCCCCAGCTCCTGCCCCCACTTCTCAGACAGGCTGCGCACCTGAGGGAAAGGTTAAAGGAGCAAATCGAATTTTCACAAATGTACTGCTTTTGCTTCCCATCAGAGAGCGCCTGAGAGGGATTAGGAACGTGAAGAGTGGATCATTAAATTTGCACTGCAGGCTCCTTGAACTGGAGTTTGCTTTTAAAAATAAAAGGCATAGATGCGGTGCTCCATAGGGCACGAGAGTTCATGCCGTTTCAGTTTCCACACTGATATCTATTCAGTGAAAAATACAAATTGCCGTTAAACAGAAATGCAATGAATGAGGCCCGAAAAGGGCAAAAGTAAGCAGATAGAGTTGGGGTGCCCACCTTCATGATGCCCTCCCTGTTCACAGAGCATTTATTTAAGCCCCCTGCCTTCACCTCCCGAGTATAACCCAATGGCTCCTCACGCCTCCTTTCAGACACCCCCAGCATAGCTGCAGCATTCTGCGGATGCCGCTAAACCACACCTGGGAGAGGAAGGTTATACACTCTCATTTGCTGTAACAATTCTCAGAGGGACTAATTAAGAGAACTCTGGATATTTATGCTTTTCCAAAACTGCATACATACTCTCATGCAGACCTTGCAAAACTGTTGGCATTGCAAGAGTTCTTCGCTTGAGTTTTTAAGTAGTCTGATAAAAATATAATGTGTTTAAATGTCAATACACACAAATAAAGTCTGATGTTATTCGAAAAATACAGATTAAAATATTGAATTTAAATTTTCATGAGAAAAGAATGTCACAGGTGATAGTGTGATATCTGGGTTTGAATGGATTGTGTTCCTTCACTGTGCAAATGTGTGTAAGAATTGGAAAAATAGAAACTTACTAACAACTATTTTTGGTCTCTAACCTCTAGTGCATATTCTGTAAAAACTTTAGAAATATTTAAAATGAATTAATTTTTTCTGTATCAAAATATGACAATATAAATTAGGTAAAATTACATCATATAAGTGGAGCATATAAATACTAAAATTCTAGTTCATGCTATATATTTTAAGTTACTGATAACTTTGACATTATATTTCTTGGGAGGCAAGAAAAAGTAACCGCATACACATCTGCACAGTTCCTATTTTCTGACTAAAAGAATATAGATTCTGTACAAAGCAAGAATAAAAATCATGGTTCCAAAATCTTTAAGATGTTTATTACTTATGGTTATGCCTAAATGACTGATAAAATATAACAGTATGAACAAATAATGTGGACCGGGCACGGCGGGGCACGCCTGCAATCCCAGAGACTCAGGAGGCTGAGGCAAAGGATTGTGGGTTCAAAGCCAGCCTCAGCATAAGCAAGCCTCTAAGCAACTCAGTGAGACCCTGTCTCTAAATAAAACACAAAATAGGGCTGGGGATGTGGCTCAGTGGCCAAGTGCCCCTAAGTTCAATCCCCAGTACCACCACCCCCCCCCCAAAAAAAAGTGAACAAATAATGTGGAAAAATTTTAAAGTGAGACTAAGTAAAAACTAAGAATATAATTTCAATGTCTCTATTAGTGACTTTATTTTTGAAAGGATTAAAATTATATATAACTGTTTAGCTTTTCCTTTCTAAAGATATAAGGAAATCTGATTTACTATGCCTCATAGTGTTTCGACCTGAATAACATTTTGCTAAACAATGTATCTGACTTTGTACCTCATGAAACGTGTGTGCTAATTGCTAGTCACTCCCACTGGCTAGGTTTGCGTTTGATAAAGAATGTACATACTTAGCATTCACTGAGCATGACACCTTCTCAGAAGTGATTTCTGCCTCAGATTCTGGAAAAGAAACAGGAGGTTCGCCCTGCCTGCTCTGTCCCCCTGAATGCTCTTCTAAACTTGGAAAGAGACCCTGAACCATTTCTTTGCGGACTCTGCAAACTGAACAGCAGCAAGCAGAGCAAAGAAGGGTGGGTTAATGCACCAAAGGGCTTGGGGTGAGTTTTGCATCTGGCTTTTTTTCTTGGGTTTTCCAACCTGGAATAAGACCTCCAGGGACCTGGAAGTGGGCACGAATGGGGAAGCAGAGCTGCAGGAGGAGACCACAGCTGTGGGCAGTGGGGCCTGGCTGCTGGGCAGGGATAGCTGCTGTGGTGCGGGAGGCTCTGAAGCTCTAGGGAAACAATTTCCTATTGGAGGGTGAGGGTCTGGAGAGTGGTGTGTGCACCTCATGTCCCATTGCCTAAAGACACATGTCAGTGCTGTCGCAGGAAGTAGGACCCAGCAGGATACCAAGAGCCCTGGTTTCAGGAAGAGGGGGCAGAAAGGGAGCCTTGGTAAGTTAAGACCCAGGGAGAGTACAGAAGTGAGGGGCTTGGGGTCACAACTCTCGACATTGCTCCTATCCCTAAGCTCCTGCAGGGATTGTGGGCCTGATCCATAGAGCAGGGCTTGAGGATGAGCTAAGGAAAGGTATTCTGCCAGGTTCTAGATGCAACTTTGGGTGGCTCACCATGAGAAATGGCTGGGGTGTCCCGAAAAGGCTTCAAAAGCTGAGCTCAACCTTGGAGCCACAGCCCATAGGAGTGAGCCAGAACGTATGGCCGAAACTGAGCCGATGATTGTCCACTAGATCAAAAATACCAGCCCCATACAACACCTATAGTTTATAATAGAAAATCCAAAATGCACAGAGTATGACCTAAAGGCACTGGGCATACAAAGAATCACAAACATCTCAGTGTGTGTAAAATGCAATCATTTGACAAACACCAATGGTGAGATGTGGAGATTATCAAACAAAGTCATGAAATCAACTATTGTTTGTTTCCTTGTAGAAGGAAATGAACTAGGACAAGGTTGAAACAATATTAATTTAGGAAACATTGTTAATAAAATTAAGGGAGACGATACCAAGAAATATGGAAAAAAGTTTTAGAAATTTAAAAAAATCAATAATAAAAGAAAAACATTTTAAATGGACTTGATACAATAATGGGTATATCAAAGGAAAATAATTCCAAAAATATTAAACAGTTTCAGGAACCTGTAGCACCCAGGGGCTACAGTCTGAGGCACCACACCAGGCACAGCTGCCCTCCTGGCACCAGGGGCTATAGTCTGAGGCACCACACCAGGCACAGCTGCCCTCCTGGGACCAGGGGCTACAATCTGAGGCACCTCCTTCAGACCTGAGCTGTTCTGAGAGCTGTCATTTCTTTCTCTTTCTGTTCTGTCATTCCATCAGTTTGAAGTGGGTCCTTACATGGAAATTGACAGTTGACTAGAGCCTGACTTTGATCACGTACATGCTACTAACTTGGCTTCCTAGTCTGTATCTGATGAACACTCTTGGAGAGACAAATTAAAGATTCCTCCTTGGGAAAATTGTTAAAACAATGTTTATACATTTGATTCTAGACTTTTTCTAAAATCACTCAGGACATTCATACCAGTATGGTACTGGCATGGTGATAAATACTCGAGATGTTAAAAAGATGCATTGCATTATAATTGCTCCCAGAAAGAAGTCATATATAATTGCAATTACATACACATCAATAAATACATATATAATGCTGTTGGCATGAAGAGGCAGAAAACCTATCTTTTGCTACCAGAAATGTAAATCCCTGAATCTGATTTTGCTTGTGTATTCATTCAAAAGGAAATGATTGACAGTTGTGTGCCAGGTTTTAAAAAAGGCTCTAGGTTTACAAACAGGATGAGGGGTTTATTTACTGAGTTCAGGTTGTCCACCGAGACATTCTCCAGGGATGCAGCTTCTGTTCTGAAGTGGACAAGGCCAGAGGTCGTGGACAGAAAGGCTGTGTGCAGGCCAGGGACAAGGCTGTGTGCCCTGAGGCACGCTTCCCAAAGAGGGTCCTGAGCGGAGCAGCAGAGGAGTAGAGGGTGCTACTGGCACCTGTCAGGTCCAGGTAGAGGCCCGGGACGGTGGTAAAGATGCCACGGTGCACAGAAGGCTCCCCGCAGCACCGGCTTCCCTGCCCAGCCTCCCACAGTGCTCAGGCCAAAGACTTCATGACGGACACCCACACAGGCTGTGATGAGCGGCTGTGAAGTCCACCAATGCAACAGCTGTCCACCAAGGTCATCTATCTGGCTGGGATTGCAAGCTAATCATTTCTCTGTGACTGACCGGATGTGACACACTCTGCCGTTATGACTGTAGGACAGGGTGTCCCCTCGGCTGGGACATTCCAGGATACCCAGTAGGGGCCTGACAGTACCAAGCCCTGGACATATTGTTTGTTTGTTTGGTTTTTTTTGTATAGACACACCCATGGTAAAGTTTAGTCCATAATTTCTCTGTTAGAGAGCAACAACAATTTAAATAAAATACAACAGTTCCACCAGTACACTTTCATGCAAGTTATGAAAATGTGGTCTTTCTCTCTACTGCATTATAAATCTTAGCAACCTCAGCATATATTTCTTCTCTCTCCTCTCAGAATGTTCTCCATTTCACATAAACGAAGGGCTTTGCAGCTTCTCTGTGACATATCCAAATCACCACCATCACTACTCTCGTGCTTTGCAGATGTGATGGAGTAAAATAAGTGCCACTTGAATACAAGCAGTGCAAAACTGTGACAGGTAGTTTAAGAGCACTGACTGGTTACTAGTCAGTAACACTGGTTACTGACAAATAACGGCCAGCAGCACATATAGGGTGCTCACGGGACTCGGGGACTATTCACCTTCTGGGCACAGCAGGGCAGCTACTCAGAACGGCACACAATTTAAAAATTTCCCTCTGTTGGAATTTTACATTTAATGTTTCCAGACTGCGGTTGACAGTACATAACTAAAATCTCAGAGTGAAACCATGGACAAGGGGGAGCTAGTGCACCATGTGGGAAAGGGATTCTCAGAAACTTTCAGATTTATATGTATATACGTGTGTACATATATATCATTATATATATGCATATATATATATATATATATATCTCAAACAAACAATTTTTTCTTTAGTGGCAGGTGCTATAAACCCTAAATTAGCATATTCTATATTGTAACTGTCTCTATTGGTACAGATCCAAAAATTAATTATATCCCAGTGAATTATGAGAATCGTTCTGGTTGTGCAGATGGGGCAAGTTATAGAAAATAGTTATGTGACTCTCCCAAGGCTTTTCCAAGGATGAAATTAAAGTTCCAAAATTTAAAAACATGCTGTGCACAAACCAGCACATCACTGGACACTAGTTTGCAATTATAAACGCCCTGAGCCAATCAGTTAATGCTTAGGGGAAAATGAGAGCATCTTTCCTTATTTACCTTTTTTTTGCTGTTTTATCCACATTAATCCTGGCTTCTGCTCTTCCAGGATTTTGTCTGAGAAATAATTTGACACATACATTCTTCTACCCTCGCTAGTACATCATTTGATATTGAAAAATTAATGAACCTTCCCTCAACAGCCAGATAGGCCAAAAAAAGCAGATGTAGCAATAACAAAGGATTAAACTTTAGCTAAGATATAGATCCCACACCCTTAAAACACACTTTTCATGTTTTCAATGATGGAAATGTTCTTCCATCTAATGAGACAGAGCATTCTATCCTTTCTGATAATTTTGAAAGCAACTGATATAGACATCTAAATTTTTTTTTCATGTGGACAATTAATACTACCTAAAAAAAAAAAAAAAAAAAAAAACCAAACAAAAAACCAAGATTTCCATGTAAGATTCCAAATGACCTTCACAGGTACGGGTTAGATTTTCCTTGTTGCAAATAGTTTGTTGGAACAGACAGACACATGCTGACAAGATCACAGAAAGGTTATGCTTATTTTGGGTGTCCACATATTCTGTCCAAGAACCTCTCTGCCCATTTATTATCATTATCATTATGATGATGATGATGATGATGATGTGTGGTGATGGGGATTGAACCCAGAGCCTTGTGCATGTGAGGCAAGCACTCTACCAACTGAGCTGTGTCCCCAGCCCCTCTCTCTGGGAGCCAATTCACCTTCCCCTGGACTGGCTCCTGTAAATGAGCCCTGAGCCTACCTGGTGGCATGGACACTGGGCCGGCCTTCCTGGCCACCCTGCCTGGAAACCCCTTTCCTCCTTGCTCTGTGTAAATTGCTTTCCCTGGTCCTGTCCCGCCTCCCCACAGTCCCATGTCTCTGTGCCGGTTAGTCCCCCACCACGACCCCAGCCTTCCCGTGGCCTTCTGAACCTCTCTGTCGGTGCTCCCCTCCAGGGTGCATTAGCAGTGGCTCCCCGAGGGCTTCTCTGGATCCGGGACGCCACGCCGACACGGTGAGGACCTCTGCCCCGTCCTGGCTGCGCAGAGCGCAGCTCATCACCGGGCCCCTTGTTCCACCAGAGCAGCTCGCCCAGGGCTTCCTGCACTGAAGCTGTCTGTCCATGAAGATGGACAACGGACTTTGGCCCAGGATGTATTCTTCCGAGGCCTTATTAGATCCTAGTACATACCACTGAGGACGGTTAAAATGAATCAAAATCACAAGATGTGTCAGAGCAAATGTGCCAATCTTGGCCTTCACACCACTGTGAGCCTTAAGCAAATAGGATCACTTCAGGGGACAGTGTGAAATTCAAGTCACCTGTTGCTCATGATCCAATGTTTTCACTCCTAGGTGATGCCTAAGTGCATGAATACAGAGCAGCAGTAAGTTGCAAACTAACAGGTGAAGTGGGTAAGTAAGCGTGAATGCTTTACCTGAGGAATATGACAGCAGTGAAAGAGACGATCTGAGGAAGACTTCTGTATGTGCCTGGTACACTGTCCTGTAAAAGAACTCAGACACAACAAGGGACTTCCTGATTACTTATTTCAGATAAAGTTTTACAAACACCATCAAATTGAACCAGACATTTTTAAGATACATGCTGAGGTGGTAGAATAACAAAGAAAAGCAGGAAAGTGATTGCCCTCAAAGGTTGGTGGTGGCTCTGTGGCTTGGATGGCTGGCAGCACAGGGGCCCTGCATGTTGCCATGCTTCCTGATCAGGCCCCGGGGAGCACTGGGCTGTGGAACTCACTGAGTGATGGCAGGTTCCTTGTTGCCTCTGTGGCCCAAGATGGTTGCATTTAGAGGGGAAACCCATTTATCAGGCTCTGGGGAAGGCAACGCCCCTGGTGCCTAGTGGCTTCTGGAAGCAGAAGCACTGATTTTTCTGATTACAGTGACATCACCTACATGTCCTCAGGTCCCTCCGTGGTGTGGAACAAGGGAAGGCTCTGCTTTACTTTGGGTTCCAAACCCAGCAGGCTGCCTGGGTCTTGGCCTCTCCAGCTCTCTGGCCCTGAAGCCAGAGGGAGCCACCTATTTTAGTAAAGTGACCTCAGATTCATGCCAGGGTCAGGCTGTCCTCTTAGCACGACTGGCTCTGGCCCTCATGATTCTATGTTAAAAACAGGGTGAGCGTGGGGCTGGATTGGTTCATGATGATGTTCTGGTGCCAGTTCCTTAGTTGTGGCAGTGGGGTGTAGGAGGTTCCTCTGCATGGCCTCTCCCACTCCCCAATAACTCTGCAGTTACTCCAAATACCAGGTCTGTCTTTCTCCTGGAAGGCCACAAACCTGCCGAGGGTCCTCCTCTGCTGCTCCACAGGAGCTCCTGAGAGAAGCAGAGAGTCACGGGGAAGCACCAACACTTGAAGTTCTCCCTTAACAGCAGGGGACTTGAAGACGTCCAGAGAGTTGGAAAGCCCAGGCATTTACAGGGGCACCTCCTGGCCTGTCTCCTTGGTGCTCTGCAGAGGGAGGAGGGGCCGAGGCCGTGGTGAGGCGGGAAGAAGGGAGGGTCGCATGCCTGGGTCCCAACTCCATGTCTCCTCACCCGCAGGGGAGGCCTGGAGCTTTGGTGGAGGAAACAGAAATATTTCTAGGGGAAGGGGCAGCACCGAAATATTAGACAGTCCTCATGGCCTAGATTTAAGCCCTGACTTTCAATTCCACTTAAAAAATACAGTTAATATTTTGATCTCAGTCTGTTTCATTTCTATATTTACTTTTCCTTTGATTATAAACTTGGAAGGAGGTTCTGCTTTTCTGGGAAGAATTTGGTCTCAGGGCAGTGATCATTTAAGACTGTTAACCTACTTTACTCAGTTCTGATTCTATCGGCCAATTCCAATTTGCTAACATCTGAACAAAGTTCAAAACCCAGACTGCACATATTCCTACTCAGACAGATGCAAACGAAATAGGAAGAAAATACTTCATAATATTTCTTTTTTAATTTCAAAAAATTAATGGACAAATACAAATTGCACGTTTGTGGTACAACATGCATACATGGTGGCATGGTTAAATCAAGGTGATTAACATGAACACTAGTTCCTCTACTTGCTGTTTGTGCTGAGAACACTGAGCATCTGTTCTCTTACCAAGAATACAACACACTGTCACTATGACCTTTAAGATGTGCAATGGGTCTCTTGAACTTTTCTTCCTGTCAAACTGAAATCTTGTGTCATTTCCTCAACATCTCCCCAGCCCTCCTCCAGCTCTGGTAATTACAGTTCTACTCTCTGCTTCTATGAATCTGCTTTTTCAGATTCTATATGCAACTGAGGACAAGCAGCATATGTCTTTGTGCACCTGGCTTGATTCACTTCATGCAAAAACATCTTCCAGATGCATGCTCGCTGCAGCAAATGACAGAATTCCCTTCTTTTTGAAGGCTAGATAGTATTCCCTTGTGCAAATACCACACTTGTTGATGCACACTTAGGTGAGTCCAGATCTTGGCTGTGGTGAATGATGCAGGAAAGGACATGGGCACACAGATGTCTCTTCAACATATTTACTTCATTTGCTTTGCATATAGGCCAAGTAGCTGGACTGCTGGAACATATGGTAGTTGTGGTTCCATTTTTTTTTTGGCACCTCCTGTTTTCCATACCAACTCCATGACACCTGCATTAATTTACTTCCCCACCCAGTCTACAAGGGTTTCCTTTTCAACTCATTTCCACCAACTCTTGTACCTTGTCATTTTGATGACAGTCATTCAATCAGATGTGAGGAGATACACCCTGTAGGTTACTTTGAACTTCCCCTAAGATTAGTGATATACCTTTGATACACAAGTGGCTTTTCATATACCTATTGGCCACTTGTATGTCTTCTTTTGAGATATGTCTGTTTAAGTTCATGCCTTCTTTATTGAATCATTTGTTTTCTTGATACTGACTTGTTGGAGTTCCTTACATAGTTTGGAACTGACATCTTATAAAGATGCATGGTTTGCAAATGTCTTCTTTCATTCCATAGATGTCTCTTCTGATCATATTTCTGATATGACTTTGAAAATGCAATTTGAATTGTGGTATCTTCCAGCCCCTTATAAAGGTCTCCTCCTCCTCCTCCTCCTTCATCTCTTCCTCCTCCTCTTCCTTCATCTCCTTCTCCTCCTCTTTCTTCATCTCTTTCTTCTTCTCCTCCTCCTCCTCCTCCTCCTTCTCCTCTTTCATTCTCAACCTCTTTCTGTCTCTTCCCCTTCTTCTATTTTTTTTAAACCAGGAATTGAACCCAGAGGGTCGTAACCACTGAGCAATCCCCATCCATTTTCATTTATTTATTTTTGAGACAGGATCTCACTAGGTTGCTTAGGATCTTACTGAGTTGCTGAGGCCGGCATTGAACTTGTGATCCTCCTGCCTCAGCCTCCCAAGCCACTAGGATTACAGGCATGTGCCACGACACCCAGCTAGAAAGTCTTCTTGACTGGCTTTCACAATAAATATAAATGGATGGATAAATAGATTAACTATGTGGATGGATAGATCTCAAGATAGTGTATGAGTCATCTTTTTGTCACTGTGATCAAAACACCTGACATGAATAACTTAGAGGAGGAAAAGTTTATTTTGCCTCACAGTTTCAGAGGTTCAGATCATCATGGGCCAACTCATTGCTCTGGGCCCCAAGGTGAAGGACATCATGTCAGAGGTCACGGCAGAGGAAAGCAGCTCAGCTCCTGACAGCCAGGAAGCAGAGAGAGCCTGCCTGCCCAGGGGCCAGGGATGGTGTAATCCCAACTCACCCGCCTCCTCCAGCCCACCCCACCTGCCTAGAGTTACCACCCATGAAGTCACTTGAATCATTAATCCACCAAATGGATTAATCTTCAATGAGTGTACAGTTCTCATAATCTTATCATTTCACCTCTGAACTGATTTGTCTCACTCACTAGTTTTAAAGGGACATCTCACTTCCAAACCAAGAAAGATAGATAGATAGATAGATAATATATAGTATTTTATTTAAATCACAGTACTTAAGAAATTTCAAAATTTAAAAAAATGTAATTATGGTGAATCTTTGAAAATTTGTATATGTGCATTTGAATTTATTTTCTTACTAATTACACCATAAATTAAAAAATGATACGTTATGCATCTAGAATATTTATGTTTACTATACTATTAATATTCATTAAGTATCTTACCCTTTTTTAGCCTATCCTCAGAAATTTCAACGTGATGATTGTAAAACAATCATTTTGTTTTGTTAAAACTAAAATAGAAAATTAGACATGATTTTTTTTGCCTGATTTGCCATCTACATGTGAAATGCATTTTTACCCTATGACTTTAGAATCGAGTTTGTCACTCTCATATTATATTTTTTGGGCCCATTGATCTCTCAGACCCTCCAGACTGCTTCCCATAGAAACTTGAATTTGGGACCAAGTTTTTTTCTTTATTTTCATCAAGGCTTAAGGAGAAATGGAAACAATGGATAGTAGATGATAAATAGTAGGCATATAGGTAGGTACATAGGTAGGGAGATTGATAGATGGATGGATGGATAGATAGAATGGATGATAGATGGATGGATGATAGATCATAGATTTTAAATCTCCAGGTATTCTTAGAGGTTAAGAGCCCTATTTTATCCTTTTCTTCTGTTAATAACACCAAAAATGACTATTATGGTATTTTTAAAGCTAAATAATGACAGTTTTTCCTAAAAAAAATAAAAGTGGAAGATTAGAAGCAGAAAACATTGAAGTCTCTCTGAGCGCAGTGAGATCCTGGTGTGACAAATCTAATTGATAGTTTAAAAAATAAGCAAAACGTGATTTCCTAAGTGCCTACTAGGGACATCTGGAGCTCTGGTTCTGTTTCCCTCCTTCCTTTGTTGACAGATTCAGCTCCCAGAGTCCTGCAGAGTCGGATCAGGGGCTGAAGTCCTTGTGGCAATGGCCACTGTAGATGGGGCTGGAGCATTGGCAGCAGAACCGCGTCCAAGAGAGAGCAGAGAACAGGCAGGAGAGTGGAGTGGGCTGTGGGAGGGAAGGGGTGACAGGGACTCACAGGACTCCCGCAGAGCCCTGTGAGGAAGGTGAGGAGGCAGAATCTGCCACCTCGGGGGGCAGGGCAGGGTGGGCACCTGCATTTGAACCTCTAATCAACACTTGTGTGAGGAGAGCCCAGGAGGAGGTGGACACTGCTGGAGTTAGGAGCTGCTGGATGAAGTGCGTCTCTTCCTTCTCTGCTCTTCCTCCAGGACTTATTGGTTCTGTTTGTCTGTGTGCATGCTGGTATCAAGATCCCTGTCAGCAGATTTCCTTGGCAATAGCCATTTTCTCTCTGTCTGTAGTCAGATGCAGAGACCATGTTGGTATGCAGAAGGGAGTGCCGTTTCCCAGTCCCACCTCATCTGGTGGTGCCGCAGTCTGGCTGGGCACAAATCACGAGCCACTGAAGCAGGAACAAACTTTATTTCTGAACTCCACCAGCACACTCCACACACACTCCCGGGAACTCCCCGAACGCCTCGCGGCTCCTCCAGGAACCAGCAACTGGAAAAATCCCTCCTCCAGCACTTCCCCAACCAATGGGAACTCTCCGGGAATCCCCGCGAGAGCTCAAGCGGAACTCAACGGGAACTCCGCCAGAACTCAAAAGTCATCATCTTCATGGCTCCCTAGCGTCCCCTCTCAACCACTACTTCTGGCAAAAATGCCATGCACCATCCCGACTCGGCTGTGGCCCTCAACATGGTGGTCTTTTCTTCCACCCATGGCTGTCTTCTTCCTGGGCACCTGAAACCAAAGCATAACTGAGAACGCCAAAGATGTGCTGCAGACGTGGTGCTCCCACCCAATGGGGCTTGTCTGGCCTCCGCGGTGGGGGAGCGGCTGCTGGGGCACTCCAGGGCCAGACTGCAGTGAACACAGTGGGCGCTGAGCAGTCCCTTCCTGGCCCGCACAGGCTCCACCCCCATGGAGGGAGGACGACCACTACCTCCCCTGACAGTGGAGAGCAGGGAGCACTCAGCCTCTGCATCTCTGAATCTGGGGAGAGATGAAAGGAAGATGTGAAGCCTCTCACGACACTTTCCCCCGAGATCCACATCAAGAAGAAAGCCAGCGTGCACTCGGAGCAGAGGTGGGGAAGAGAGGGCTTCACCAGACCTTTCATTTGTCTTTTAATTAATACCAACTGAGTCTGATTCTTGCATTACATCTTCAGGAATTTTATTATTCTCTCTCTTCTGAGTGAAAATTGAGAAATTTGTCTCACTGTATGTCTTGTCTTCACCACATGACATTTTAGTGTGAAGATGGGCACAGGCACATTGCCACTTGCCAGTGACAGATGCTGCCTCCAATGCCCAAATTTAAAGATATTAGCAACCTTTTCTTCATTATGAAAGATGTGCTGCAATTCCATAAAACGCTGATACTAACAAATATTAATGCACAATGCAAGATCTTTTCCTTTAAATAAAATCTCATGACAACTGTAGGGAATGTCTAGAATTCTGTGCCAGTTTGGGGCTGATGTGATCAGTCCAGCACTAACTGAAAGGCTGTGTGTTATTAGAGCTAGACTTTCACGCTTGCCACAGTCAGACAGTGCTCACTTTTGAGGTGAGCAAATTAAAGATTAACTTCTATAGCTGCAAGAAGACAGCAGTAGGAGCCTAATCTGTCCATGCGGAGTATGGTCCCCTCATTCCAGGGTGGATGCGGATCAGCACCCAATACAGCCAGCTTGGGCCAGAGGGCGGGTGTCTCAGTGGCTTCCCACACTCAGTGTCATTTTATCATTCCTCCTGGGCTCCATTTCTTCCACAGTCAAAGACAGACTTCACGTTCGCCTCTTAGTCAGGGATGTGCAGAGATCAGGGATTTTGGAATCACCGTAAAGATGAGCCGAACACATTATTCTACTTGTTAGCCCAGCCCTCATGACAGGCATGGACACTGCTATCCATCACAGGCTGGCACAGAGTTGACACATGCAGCCAGCTGGCCTTTGGCACCATGCAGAAAGTGCTCAAGATGGACTAAAGTCAACCTGGTGAAACAGAACAGTCGGTTAAATAGCAATTCTCCTTTTCTAGTAAATGCAATGCTAAGGATGGTGATACTGTGAGGCTGGTGGAGGGGAAGGTGGAGAGGCTCAACTACCCACCACACCTGAACTCAGCACTTCGCAAGGAAGCAGAATGGACCCCTGCAGGAGCACAAGGATAAGATCATTCAAAGTCCTTTATGAAACCAAGACGGAAACCCCCTGTACCCATCCTCTCCCCTCCAGGAATGCGCCCCACCGTCACTGTGCTGCGGACACAGGAGGTAAGACTGCGGGTTCCGAGCAGCTTCCCTTCTGAACCTGGTCTCCTGGATGCAGCCAGACCACCTGTCAGGTGTGCGTCTGTGAGCACATCTGTGCCTTCCAGTGTGACAGGAGCAGGGAGGCCTGTCCCAAGACCCACGCAGGTGCAATGACACTGTCCGGTCAGGATCAGCAGCCGAGCACTGCAGGACGGCACCTGTCAGGGAGAATGACCGTGATCGGAAATTTAGTGAATGTGAGCTCATGAGGAAAGTTACGCTTTCTTTTGGCAAAAAGCAAAATAAGGCACATGGAAATGCCAGGGAAGTGGAAAACCCACCAGAAAACCCAGGTCCAAATCTAACGCTTGGAAGTTCCTCCAGTAGGAAATGCTTGCACCTGGGTCTCTGAGCAGACACCCCGAATCAATTTTTGGCGAACTCTTGTATTGTTCTTCTGTTCCTACGGAAAGGTGGCATGTGACATTATATTCGTGATCTGACAATTGTTTGATGAAGATAGAATGACGCAATGACACCAGAAACTTCTTCACGTGCTTGACACTGGAAAGGAGGAAAGACTGGAATCTATATTCTTCACTCCGAAGACAAAAGAATACCTTCTGGTTACAGTGACACAAATGCTGTTTGTGAGATTTGCAACTTTAGTGCTAACCTGAGGGCAAATCAGAAGCTTAGCCTTGGTATAAAGTGGAAATGTTATGGGATAAGAGAGATCAAGCTGGCAGGATTTGGGAATGGAGAGAAATGGCACAAAGAAATGTGCCCTGATTAACCCGATGAACACTCCAGGCAAGATTGCTGCAACAAGATACAGTATTTACTTTTATTATCTTGGGGTATTATTTAAGTTTACCAAATAACCACTCAAGATCTAAAACTAATAATTAATAACCATCAAATATGGAGGAGAGCATACAGAAGGAGAATCCAGAAAAAAGATCTCTTGGGCTTTGGAGGTAGAGAGTCGAGTACACTAACTCTAAATCGGATGGAACACTGTGGGTTCGAACTCATTTTAACTGTGGGGCTTAAGCATTGTTGGGGGAGAGAGAGGGAAGGATGGGGAGATGAAGAGCCGTTGGGGAGCAGCAGGAGTACCTGCCACTTGGAGAATGCATGCTTTGCATGGCCTTGGGGCCCAGGGGAGAGAAAGAGGGACCAACCAGATCATTGTATTAACTTGGTTACAACCTCATAATGTTCCTTTTCATATTATTTTATAGCACTTAGATAGCCAGACTTCACCCTAGCCCTAGTAACTCTGGTGAACTCTGTGTACCCGACGAAGGTATCTGCCACCATACAATGCAGCCTAACACGTGGAAGTTAAATATTTTTTCTTGTAACCGTTCCTTCTGTGCACAATGAATGCCTGCTGTTGCTGCCCTGTAGGAACCGTCAATCCTGAGAGTAGACTTCCATGCAGTCTGATGTGGCTATGGAGTGACAATTATTTATGGCACCGTAGTTAATTAGAAGGTCAGCTGGGAAAGGCAAAGTATTGGAAATGCCCAGCATAATTCACAAATGAACAAGAAAATAATCTTTTTTTTTCCCAGATAGCTGGGAGTTACTATGGTTTGTACATACAAAATTTTTCCCCAAATATCATGGAAGGACAGTGCCTTGGAGACACAATATTGTAAAGATGTAGCTAACAACCTTTTTTAGCACCCAAATATGATTCAAAAGGATTAAATAAATGTATTCATAGATTTTCAACCAATCAAGTCACAAAGCCAATTTCAACATTAATTTTCCAGAAAACTTAATTAGACAGCCCCAAGCTCTGACTTCTTATCAATTAGCAGGGCTGCAAAAATCTGGAGCTAATTTTACATCATATTAATCAACACATCTCATGTAGGAAAACAGACTTTACTATGGTCTCTGGGCTGAAAACTAAAACGGTAACCACGGTTGATTTTACTAGCAGTGAAATAAAACAACATGTTTTAGCTTAAAAAGATATCAGAACTTTAATTAGTTAATTCTCAGTTTTGCTGGTTGACCAGAATCAGAAGAGGCAGGGAGATTCTTCAGAACAGGAGAGCGCTGGGGACTGAGTGCTGAATGACAGCTTTTAAAGATGGAAGAGGAGAACCGGAAGGGAAGTGGCTTCAAGCGGAAATGGGAAGCAAGATGGAAGCCGCACCCTGCAAGCACCAATCCCCTGAAGGAAGGTGGCCCCAGGGGCGTGCGCAGGAAGGCCCCCAGGCCAGGCGAGGAGTCCTGGGCTCCTGTCCCAGCTTCCCCCACAGCATTACCACCAACCCTCTGACAACACTGAGCCTGGATGAAAACCTGTGAAACAGACAAAAAATGGAGTTAGTAGAATCCACTTTGCTGTGAAAAGAACACTCAATGGATTCAACATCTGAAACCCATCGTCTGTAGGTTTGAAGAACAGAAGAAACCAATTTTGGAAAGGAATACAAATTAATTCCAGTATAAAAACTATTTTAACTTTGGAATTGTCCTGATATTTGTCAAACTCATATGTCATTGAGGTTGATTCTAAATGCAAAGTAAAATTGGTTCTATGTGTTAAAATGTGCACACTATGTAGAGGCTGAGTCCGAAAGAATTCCCAGATGGTATTGTATTTAATTCTATTAAAATGCACTGAATAGGTCTATTTTATAAGCCCTTCTTTTCTCCCCTTTTTTCTCTTCTTTTTTGTTCAAAATCCAGTCGCCATAGAATTAGAAAACAATGACATTTTTAAAATTTGATTCCCAAAGTAGGGAAGGGAGATTCCACCACAGCATTCTTCTCTCACAGGACTCCAAACCATTCCTTGCCCGCTCTCCCCACGACCTTGGCCATCTATCTGTGGAAAATCTGCTCTCTTACCTCACCCAGCCATCATCTCGGACCACAGCCCCCAGGGTGCTGGCGGAGAGGTCTCAGCTGCACTGTGCGGTGCCCCTGGGTGCTGACTGCATAACCCATGCCCACCCTTTGCCGCTGGCACAATCGCAAGCTGCTGTGCGGTCACAGGGTGTTCTCTTCCTTTCCTCTTGCAGAGCTGCCAGCCTGCAGTGGTCGGTAGGAATGTGCTGCCTCACTGCAGGGAGGTGGTGCAGCAGAGTTGTTCTGAGTACACGGCACACCCACTAGCCCTGCTAGGAGCTGGAGGGAGAAGGGGCCCGTCAGAGACTGAGGGACCGTAATCCTCAGCAGAAGGAAGTGAGGCACCACAGGAGCCGGGCAGACTGGGACCCCCTGTCTCCAAGCCGGGCGCTGCAGAGGTGGCTGATGGCTCCGAAACTGCCCTGGACTGTCACTTAGGCATTTCCCTTCACTGATGTTGATAAGCGATTTGAGGAAGGTGGAATTTGCTAATGCTGGAAAAATAACTTAAAAAGTAAACAGTTATAAATAACTAATTATTTTAATCATTAAAATGATATGCTATTGAAGAGTCAACTTAAGATTCAGTTGGATATAGGGGTTTCCGTTTCTTCTCCCTTTCCTGTACCTAATAATTTCAGTACAGCACAGGAGTGATTTTACTGTGGACTTGATGAATGTCCCCATTTTAAATGGCGCCTTTGTATTACTGTCACACAAAATAACAGGGTTCCTTACACCACGTTCCTATATACACGTGGACATAATTGGCCAGTCTCATTGCTGGTACCTGCCCATGTTCCTTCCTCTTCAACATCCTGTGACCCACTTTCTCAACTCTACTGACCTCCCTTCCACATCACTCTTTCAGGTGGTGCACTATAATCACACACACATGCACACACATGCCTGCAGGATCCATCGTGTGTGTCAGGACATGGACACGGCACCCTCCGAGGCACTTCCATGAACCCCTCCCCCTTACCCCCTTCCTATTTTCTCTTGGTGTCCCTTCTATTGTCATAAGAGCCCTTTTAGTCACTCCCACCCACCCCATCTGCTTCCACAGATGAGAGGACACATCAGTCCCTGACTTTCTGAGTCTGGCTTACTTCACTCAGCGTGATCTTAGTTCTCTGGTACCATTCATTTGCCACCAAATGCCATAATTTCCTTCTTTTTATGACTGAATAAAACTCCATTATGTATATGGACCACAGATTGTATCTGTTTGTCTGTCAATGGACTCCTAGGTCCATGCTGGTCTACTGTGGACCCTGCTTCTGTAAGCATTGGTGTGGCTGTGTCCCTACAGCATGTGGATCTCAGGTGCTTGGGATAAACAGGAGAGTGGGACAGCTGGCCGTGTGCCGTCCATTCCTAGGGTTCGAGGAGTCTCAAGATGCTTTCTACAGTGGTTGCACTAATTAGCATCCCACCACACGGTGTAAGGGCACTTTTCCCCCCTTACCAGCATTCATTATTGTTTGAATCCTTGATGACTGCCATTCACCCGGGAGTGAGATGAAATCTCAGTGCAAGTTCGATTTGCATTCCCCTGATTGGTAGAGATGTTGAACGTTTTTTTTTTCATATTTGTTAGCAATTTATATTTCTCTCTTGAGAAATGTCTATTTAGATTATCATTTGCCACAGTCCGGCTGCAGCAAAATAACCGGGGGGTGACGAGCAACTTGTGTACATTGATACAGGTGGAGTGGGAGCCGTTTATTGTAGGACAGGAGGGGTATATATACATTACACACAGCTTATCTTAATTAACATAAACTAGATACAGCAGTCAACCAATAAGGAATCTGCACACTTAATGGCTTGCTGGCGCCACCTCACAAACCACTCCCTCTGGCAAAATGCCAGGCACCATCTTGACTTGTTTACCGACCCTAACAGTCATTGGTCCATTTATTGACTGAGTTATTTGGTTTTTTGATTTCTTTATATATTCTGGATAACCCCTGGTGGAAGAGTAGCTGGCAGAGAGCTCCTCCCAGTCTGTAGATTTTCCTCTTCACACTCTTGTTTCCTTTATTCGGCAGAAGCTTTTTACTTAATGTCTTCCCACTGTTGATTCTTGAGCTGAAGACTCAGCCCGCGCCAATGTTTTGGAATGCTGCCTCTGTTTCCGCATACGGATACTCAGTTTTCCCAGGACAAAAGGTGCCTTTCTTGAAAGGCAAACTTGTTACTTTCTTGGTAGGTCCAAACAATATTAAAGTTTTAAAACCATGTTTTAAATTGAAAATATGATCTAAATTTAATTAGCCTGTTTATATAACAAATGCAAAGAGGCTTGAATGAGTTCATGATATAGAATTAAATCTAATAAATAATATAATTGATGGTGAGAACCTGAAGGTGTATGTCTGCCGCTTAATATGTCAGTACTAAAGGCTCAGTTTATTTATCCATCAAATACAAATTAGTCGTCGCAAGTTCCCTGTCTGAACTCAGTGGCTTTAAGAGGGATGACATGAACCTGGTGCTTGGCTGGGGACCTGAGGAACCATGGGCCCTCTGACTTCATCCGGAGGCTCTCCACTGAGGGATCACAGAGCAGATCCCAGGGTACAAGGCCACGTGATCCCCTCAGCTGTCACAGGAAGGAGTTGGGAGAGTTCTGAACGTACAGTTTCAGGGCTGGAAAGGCCCTGCAGGTGAGCTCCGTTTCAGATACAGCCAGAGACGGAGACGGCGACAGCAGGAGAGAGCTAGGGAGGCACAGGCCTCCCCCCAGGGACCGGCACCCTGGGTTGGGCACTTTTGAGAAGTATCTTCAATTCACTTACAGTTCGTATGATGCGATCTATTCAAGAAGGGGCTGGTGCCATCCTGCTCTTGTGGGAATGTGCAAACCACAGAATGAGAAAAGCAAGTGTGGGAATTCAAGGATCATCTTTCCACCGTAGCTCACAGCAGCCCAGAGCAGAGGGCCCCAGCCCACCGGCTCCCAGCCAGCATTTCCTACTGCAGTGCGGCAGCTTCTTCTAGAAAGACTCACAGGCAACACCAGACGGCTTCCTTTATCTCCTGCTCCCACCAGAGGTGCATTTCTCAGGGCAGATGAATTCTACAACAACTTTGGAAAAGATTGTTTTTAAATAAGCCCTGGCCTAATGAGGCCCTGGTACATACCACCTGCTCTGCCTGCTCAGGACATCCTGCCGCAGGGTGACAACCAGGAAAGAGGACCCTTTCAACAGAAGAAGAGGTCCTCGGTCCTCACCCGTGGAAGTGATTCAACAGCAAGTGTCACCAGCCTTATGTCAAATGTGGAAGCGGTGTTGGGAGGGAGGCTGGGCAGAGGGAAACAGAGAAGTGGATTCTGACTGGATACCCATGAGCACTTGTTTATATATAGGGCACTTTCTGCTCATCATACAGAAAACAGTTCACAAAGGAAACAGTCAGATATGAAGTAAGATTTGACCACACTTTGGTTCAACATATCCTTGAAGATCTTAACAATAACCAGGAAAATGTTCTACTCAGTGACATTAGGAAAAAAGCAGCCCTTTGAAAATCGAATTAACAGCTGGAAGACACCTGCTTTTTTAATTTAAATAAAGCTGGACAGTTTTTCCATCTCCTTGTTTCCCCTAGCACCCACCAATGGGGGATACACCACACACACACACACACACACACACGCATACACACACATGTTTTAAGAATTAGGAACCTTAGGAATGGCAGGGAATCGTGGGGTCATCAAATTGGGGGACCCAGTCCCATTCACAGCAGCACGGCTGCAGATGTGCCCTTCAGGTCGGGCTCGAGGCATAAGCCCATGGCAAAGCCGCTCTCCTCATGCCCACCCCTCCCTGTGCACCGCTGGGCAGGGTCCAGGGCAGAGGAAGGAAGCCCCTCCTGCACGTGCACTGCTGCTGGCCTCCCAGCGCGTCCTGGCTGCACGGCGCCCTGCTACGTCGGCCAGATTCTCAGGGAGGTCTGCATGTAGCATCCACAACATTCCAAGATGATTTTGGTTACTAGAAGGCACTTCTCCAAACTTTAAAAGGGAAACAAAGTAAAACCCAGAAAACAAACCAACAAACACATGAACCAACGAACACATGAACCAACAAACACATAAACCAACAAACACATTAACCATAAACACACAAACCAACAAACACACGAACCAACAAACACATAAACCAACAAACACATGAACCAACAAACACATAAACCAACAAACACATAAACAAACACATAAACAAAGGAAACATGTTCTTGCCCATTCCCAGGGAGAGGAAGTGCCAAGGACAAAACCTCTTCTTTCAGGTTTTTTTTCTTATTTTAATCAAGATTCTGGTAATAAATAAAAAATATGTATAAGGAGACTCAACAATATCCTCGTTTCGCTTATAAGTAGTTTAATATTTTCAAAAACATTGTATTAGTCAGATTTTCATTGCCTTAACTGAAATACCTGACAGGACAACTAAAAGAGAGAAAGTTTCTGTGTGCTCGTGGGTTCAGAGTCCACTCTGTGGTTGGCCACCTGAGGGGCTCTGGCCTGAGGAGAGGCAGACATCATGAAGGAGAAGGCGGAGGAGAGCTGTGCACTTCATGGCAGCCAGGACACAGATCAACTGGGAAAATCTACACCCCACAGGGGTGCGCCCACAATGACCCACCTCTTCAGGCCATAGTCCACCTGCCTATAGGTACCACCCAGAAATGTACTCAAATTATTAATCCATTGAACGGATTAATCCACCGATGAGGCTACAGGTCTCATAATCTGATCATTCCACCTCGGAATACTGCTGCATTGTCCAGGAGCTTCTCAAGACATACCTCAGATGCAGACTACATGAGCCATCTGAGTGCTTTGGGATCAAGGGTGCGCCCTGGTTTCCACCCCTCTGAAGCTACTTTCTGGGACGTCACCTTGGGCAAGAAGCTCACTGCTGAGGGCTTCAGTGTCTGCACCTGTGGAAAAGACTAATAAAGATTAATAAAAGATTAATAAAGAGGGCTCTGCAGGCAGCGGTTCACCTTGACAGCCCTCGCTTGGGTTGCCCTGCTGCATCCTGCATTTTTAGTCTGGAAGCAGTACCCAGGCCACCGCCAGGGCATTTGCATCACAGAAACGGGCAAGTGCTAGAAATGGCCTTGTGCTTTTCCTGGACTGCACACCGCTGCGCATCAGGCAGGGACAACTTCAATGGGACAGAGAACTCAGCTCGGGTCAGCAGCTAGAAACAGGGCGATAACAGCCAGGTCAGCACTGCTGTGCCTGCGCCCCGTCCCAAACAACCCTCGGGTTTTAGCCTGATGCCTACATAGCTGTCGATAATAAAGAGCAAAACGGATTTCAGGGTCAAAGCAACAAGACCCGGTGAATGGGACAGAGACACTGACCATCCCAGCGTCCTCCCACTGCTGCGTGACCACAGGAAACTGGGGCACCAAGTCTGATTCCTCACAGAGGGACATGTAAAGACGTCTGTGAGATAGCTGTGTCAAGGAAACAGAACAAAATCAAAGGTCAGCTCTCACTGTCGGTGCATCTGGGAGAAACTTAGACGTCACTTGCCTCTTTGTGAAGGGGAGATTCTAGAGACACTGAGTAATCAAAATTACAACAAAACAAAACAGGTGTACAGGGCCCTCCTGGGCCCACAGGCCAGGGGGAGCCCTCCCTGCAGAGGACAGGCTCTCGTGTGGAGTCTGCAGCTGCCCCCTGATCTGCTGGTCACACCATAGTGTGAAGGGGACAATCTGCTGTGGACCAACTGTGGAGAGTCAGAGAAGTTTAGGCTAAGAAGAGAGAAGTAAATTTTGCTTGTAGATAACGCAGGTAATGAGACTGCTAGTCTTTAGCAAATAACATTTTGTTTATCAAAGAATTTGCTCTTGAACCACGGAGGGAAATGAAGCCAAGAATCTGGGGTGAACAGTGCTTTAGAGTAAATCCTTTTCACAATGGTAATTCCAGAATATGATATTTTTTCTCCAGCTAGCACAAAAATCTGCTTTCCTCTCGAAAATGAAGCTGTAGACCCAGACAGCCACCTTGGGTGGTATAATTTTAGCTCAGGTCTTATGTAATCTCACCCAGTCCACCTTCTGCTTATTCATCAAGGACTATTTAGAGAAGAATAGGAGGTGGCAGAACATACATCCTGTGGAATTTTATAAGAAAACAATCTAATTTGAAAGCCTTTTTCTCTGGGAAAGGCATTTGGGGAGCAACATAATTAAATGACTGCCATAAAATTAAGAGAATCTATTTTCTAATCTCATCTGAAAAGTTAGCTAGGATCTTAACATAATAACCATATTATTTTTATAGCTTTTCATTCCTGCTCTTCTTCACGCCTCCTGCAGCCTCTTGGTGAATTCTCTGGGCTGTTTCTTTTAAAGTGCACGGCATGCCATTAAATGCAAAGTATCTCCATGGATCTGCATAAAGGGATGTTTGGAACCCATGATGCCATGTGCTAGCGGAATGATAATGTGTCTAAAAAGGAACCAGAACCCCCCAATCCAACGTTGGGCTTTCTGTTGTCCAAAATGTTGAAGGAAAATAGTAAACATTGTTGCCCCCTGGCATCCTGGAGGAAGTGGGCAGGACCCCTTCCCTCCTCCAATATCAAAATCCACAAACTCAAAAGTCCCTTGTCTAAACTGCTTTTGCCTAGCTCCTAAGCACAATGTCTTAGACACATTAGATTATCTATAGGTGGCTTATTTACATTGTGCAATAACTGATACAATGTGAATGCCACGTGCATAGTTGTCATGCGGCATTGCGTAGCCAGTGAGCACAAAGAGGTCTGCAGGTGCTCTGAACAGACACAGCCTTGGGTGCACTTTCAACCTTCGGTTGGTTGAACCTGTGGACACAGAGCCTTCAGGTGCAGAGAATTGACTGCAAGTCAAGCTGGTTACCTCCGTCCTCACATGGGCTTATTCAGCTACTCCCCATCATATTTACCCCTCTCTGACCCCATTCCACCCCTAACTCCCCAAGTACACCATTCCCAAGGATATATGAACCAAACTCTCTCTTCTCTCTTTTCTTTTGTAATAACTTTGCTTCTTTTCCTCGAGTGTGGTGACCGTCCTCAGAGTGTGGGTGCATGTCCTTGTAGATGACCCGGCTCTCTTCCTTGTGGGCTCTTCTCTGTGCCTCACCATGCTCTCTCCCTCTCGTTCTGTCTCCTATTCTCTGGGTCTTCCTCTCTTGTCCACTTAAGGAACAGGTACTCACAGACATGCAGATTGCTCTGTGTCCTGTGTCCTTGCCCCCACCCCATCCCCAGCCCAACGCTTTCCATAACCAGCTGAAAAATACTCAAGAACAAACTGGGTCGCTCAGGATTCTATACAGAAAGTAGAAAACACCATAGGAATGCAAGGAGAATATAACATCTCACAGGGAATTATGTGCTTCAAAAAAATATTTTGGAAAAAGTTTGGTGGGGCTCCAGGGGTGAATTCCAGAATGAAAAATCAAGTCCCACCAGCGGTCTTATACCTCTAGACAAACTACCAAAACTGTGAAGTTCAAAGACTCCTTTCATAGCTCTCATGTGGGAAACTGGCATCCAGAAACCAGAGGTCTTCAATGCAGGGACTCTTGTGCTGGAAACTCTGGGCTCTTCAGAAGATTAGGTGCACCCATCTCAGGTTTTTGCACAGAATTCTTATTTTTAAAAAGCTATTATCATCCCCAAACAGACCAGAGTAGCAAGAAGAGGGTCACCATTGCATTTCTACACTCCAAGCATCACCAGAGGGTCCAGAACTAAATTGCTCTGTAAGCCTTGCAGTACCCAGCAGTTCTGGAGTGGGAGAGTGGTGCTGAGCCATGGTAACCATGCACCTGGGCCAGAAGCCCCACTGACTACTTCTGGTGGTACCGTATTTAGTCTTCATAAAATCCTATAAGTTGATATCTTCACCCACATTTAAAAACAGGAAGCTGGGACTTAAGGAATCGGAGTAAGAAAAGGATGTTTTAATCAGCATTTTAATCTTGTGACCTTGCTGAATCACCTGTGACCTCCTTGAGCTGATTTCTGTTGATTTCTGAAGTATTCCTTGGCAAACGTCTCACGCCACTGGTATCTCGAGGTATCCACTGCTGCTTCACCTTCTGACTCACGTCTTCAGCTATCACCTTCTCAGAGACAGCCTGCAGGGGCTCCAACCCTGCTGCCCTTTGCCTGGCCTCCCACGCCTTCTTTGAAATTTTGGCAGAAGCTGTCATGACCCCCTGAGTCCCTCATCCTGCATCCCTGCAGAACCACACCATGTGGTTGATTCCAACATCTACCATCATCATGAGCAGAAGCAGTCAACTCTCTTGGGACTGTGGCTTCCGCAGCGTCTGCATGTCTGGATGGCTGAGACAGTAAAATAGCTTCCTAGTCCTCCCTGGGCTGGCAGGATTCCCCACTGTCTCTTCTCAAAGAAAAATTTACTTTTGTACCCTTGATCCTGAGATAGCAATGCCAATTGCTGAGATGCCGTCAAGCCATCTTTCCTGTTGTCCCTATGCAAAGAACTTAGCATGTCTTTAGTTGTTTTAATCCCCGTAATAACCACATCTTTCCTAGTCCCAGTTTTACTCACACTCTTCTGGCCAAACTGCAAATTTTTTCAAGCTTTCTCCTTTCTTTCCTACTCCTTATTACCACAGTAAACTTGATTAAAGGCTGCCAGCAATAGCCATGCCACTGCCTGAATGCTGTAGGGACTTGAAATTTCCTCTGTCTGATTAATTATTCAATCACCTTTAAATTCAGCCTAACAGAAAGTCTCAGGAAATGGGAAAGAAATGTAAATAACTTCTTAGCCAGAACATGACATGAATGGCTTTTAATCCAATTTCCAGTAGAGTCCTGCTCTCCTTTGAAATCTCTGGAGCTCAACCTCACTGTCCACAGTCCTACTGGCGTTCTAATTTTCTGAAACCTCACCAGAATTGCCCATTAAGCTCTACTTTCAATATTCTAAAGCTTATATCTCTAGACTTTTCAAAATTTCTCCTCCACAAACCAGTTCCAAATGCTTTTGAACCATGTGATAAGGTTAGTCACAGTAATGACCCCACTCCTGGTACCAATTTCTGTTTTAGTCATCTTTTTCATTGCTGTGACCAAAACACCTGATTAGAACACATAGAGAGAGGGAGTTTATTCAGAGTTCACAGTTTCAGATGTTGTGTCCATATATGGTTGATTTGATAGCTCTGGACCTAGGGTGACACAGAATATTATGATAGAAGGGCATGGAGGAGGAAAGCAACTCAAGACATGACAACCAGGAAGCAGAAGGAGGGAGAGAGAGAGAGCAAGAGCACACTCTGCTCACAGGGACAAAATATAAACCCCAAATGAAAGCCCTCAGTGAGTGACCTGCCTCTGCCTGCCACACCCTACCTTCCAATAGTTACCACCCAGCTAATCAATATCAGTGGAATAATCCACTGATTAGATTGCACCTCATAATCTAGCCATTTTACATCGTATCCAAACAATAACAGACTTATCAACACTTGCACATGCCCCACAGGGCTGGACGGTTTCTGTCTGCTGCCTCCCTTATCCTTCTGCTAGTCTTATAATGTGATTATACAGATGAGTTTGAGGCTGAGGGGGCTCAATGTTCAAGTCCTCGTCTGTCTGGAGGAAAACTCTATAATCTCCTCATCAAAACACTCTTTCAAAATACTCAGAAATGCTATTGCACCTCCTTTGATGCTAAGTATATTGTGTGATTAAAGTGATATATTATTTATTAATAAAAATTTTCAGAATAAGTGACGCTAAGTCACATTGATCTTTCATTAAAGGCTAACTTTTATGCAGTAGAGTTAGAATAAATAGTGGAGTGTAGAGTAGATTGTATATATGAAATGTAAACCCAGCCCTTTGATATAATCCAGAATCTTGCTCTGCATGCTCATGTCTAGGCCTGAAATGTTTGAGAGACATGTAAGACATATTATTTTGTTTATGCCATCCAAATTTTTATACAATACAGATTCTATTTTATTTCAGATACTGAGAATAATAACTTTTGAGATATTGTTTTTATCTGACCAATAACTTAAATTTTTGTGGTCACTAGAGAACATTATGCCATTTATAGCCATAAAAACTATATTAATTTTTATGTAGTCTTAGAATGATTTTACTTCTACAGCAACTGTCTTACAGCGAGAAAAAGAAGTCTTATAACAATTATGGTGAAAAGCAGAAAATGAGTAACTGCAACATCATTATCGCCAAAAGCAGGCACTTGCCTTGTGGGGTGGACCAGGCTGATGCCCTAAGCATAGTCACCCTGGATGGTATCCAGATCTTCTCCTTTTTGTGTCAGTGTTGAGAGTTTGTTATAGTTTTTTTGTTGTCCTTGTTGTTGGTGGTGGCAGTGATTTTTTCCCAAAAGTACATAAGGTTTCAGGTCATTTGGCTTCTAAAAAATTCAAACAAACAAATAAAGAAAAGATTTTATCTAGGAGGCCAGATCTTATGAACACGGTTTTCTGACAATCTTGTCTTTATGAGGACGTGAAGGTGGAGGACCAAGCAGGATGCAGTGTGGACGGGCAGTCGCAAGACAACGGGCAACAGAAGATGTTAAATATGGCTTCCCTGGCAACCTGCCAGCCGGCTCTGGAAAGCGAAACTTCTTTTTATTTCATTACAAATCAGGGCCAGTAACAAAACTGACAGCTAGAGGCAGGCTTTTCCACTGGTAACCAGCCTACATGTTAAATCAGAATGTCTAATCCAAAAGGCTGTGGGTAGTATGTCACTGGAGAGGGACTGTCAAATCCAACGGCTAAGCAAACAGTGGTACCAGAACACAGGAAGTCACGAGGAACAAAAACACGTGAGTTTTAATTCCAAACACTCTTCCCTTAACAGAGATAAGGAGATCACCTCCGTCCTGGATGACTTTTTTTCCTTTCATATTTTTTTATATCCCTCCATACACATTTAGAATATAGTATTTGCCTTGATTCTTGCTTCTTAAAAATAATTCAGACATTCTATGTTTGTTAGAATTCATCAGAAAAGCAGAACAGAGACTGTGTGTGTTTGTGTGTGTGTGAGTGTGTGTGTGAGAGTGTGTGTGTGAGTGTGTATGAGAGTGTGTGTGAGTGTGTGTGAGTGTGTGTGTTTGTGTGTGTGAGTGTGTGTGTTTGTGTGTGTGAGTGAGTGTGTGTGTGAGAGAGTGTGTGTGTGTGTGAGTGGGTGTGTGTGTGTGTGTGTGAGAGTGTGTGTGAGTGTGTGTGAGAGTGTGTGTGTGAGTGTGTGTGTGTGAGAGTGTGTGTGTGAGTGAGTGTGAGTGTGTGTGAGTGTGTGTGTGTGTTTGTGTGTGTGAGTGTGTGTGTGTGTGTTTGTGTGAGTGTGTGTGTGTGTTTGTGTGTGAGTGTGTGTGAGAGAGTGTTTGTGTGTGAGTGTGTGTGAGTGAGTGTGAGTGTGTGTGTGAGTGTGTGTGTGTGTGTGTTTGTGTGTGTGTGTGTGTGTGGAGAGACTTCCAGGAACTGGCTCAGGGGTCATAGCGGCAGCAAGTTCCACACCTGCAGGGTGACCACCAGGCTGGGGCCTGAGGCAGAACTGCTGCTGCACTTCAAGGTCCAGAGGCCATTTTCTAGACAATGACCCACGGAGGAGTCCACTCCACTCAGGCCTCATGGACACATCCAGAATGTTGAACAGATACCTAATTCAGATAGTACGAGACTAAAGTAATTATTCACACATACTAACTAGCTTAGATCAATATTGCTTCCAAAATAATTATACCTTACAGTAAGGTAAAACTATGAGAAGGAAGAATAGTGCATTCCTTAGATTGATGAGCCCAATCATAAATAATGCAGTGGACAGATAGCTAGATCACCACAGCCAGGGGCAGACAGACAGTGTGGTCATCAAGATGGTTACTGGCAAAAAAAGGAAAGAAAATAATGAAATAACAAAAACAGGCTTTTTTAAGTCCCGTGGGCCAGAACGCTTCGTTTAATTAGGAAGGATCCGACTGGTTCTCTGAACAGTTCTCAGCTCTCCTGGGCATTTTTGGAGTGTCTGTGACTAAAGCTATTTTTATGGACTCATTCTTAGGGATCCAGTGCGACAGAGCTTTAGTTGTATAAATATAGAATCAGAGTAGTAGAGAATTATTGAATGTTCACATTAGAACAGGACTTGGAGAATTCATAATTCCTCCTCTTCTTTATGTAAATGAAGAATCAGAGCCCAGAGAGAGGAGTGATGAATTTGAGGTTACACACCCAGCTACAAATGGATTCCAGGGTCCTAATTCACATATTCCTCGGGAAACCTAGGTTTCATAAAAAGTCTCCAGTCCAAGGCATCATGCGGAGAAACATAGTGACCCATATCCCAGGTGCATTTGGTGGAGTGAACTTACCTCACCCATGCTCCTGCCCTGTCACCTGGCCACAAGACCAACAGCCATCAAGCCGACAGGACAGCCAAGCACTGGAAGAGCCAGGAGGAAGAAGCCAGCATCTTGAAAACCAGTGACAAGGAAGAAGTGCCTTGGACGGAGCTCAGCAGCCCAGCAGAAAGAGACGAGTAAACACCTCACCATCTGCTCAACCTTCCCCAGAGTGAGGGCCAGCACCTGGCTGATTAGCAGGCTGGGGGACCTGAGGAGGGGAGGACAAGGAGCAAGTTCAGGAGAGAATGAAGGAGAAACGGGGAGGAGGGGGAAGAGGAGGGCGGGAGGAAGCCTCCTGTAGCAACTCTTGGATGAGGCTGGATTTTAGGAGGTGCAGGAAACACCTCCAGGTCTCATTCCTGCCTGAATGCCAGGCGAAAAGGAGACGATCAGAATTCTGAAGGTGTCCTCCCATGGACACAGCTTAACACCAAAGCTTTGAGACTGAGTTTTGGCAAAATATATTCATCAAAATCTCAGGGGAAGGAAACAAAAAAGGCAAATCCTTGGTATCCAAGAGTTGTTCCTCGGCTCCAGCCCCGACTCCTGGGTCTCAAATGTGTCCTGAAGGAGAACAAAATCACAACCGAGAAAGCAGAACAGTATGTGTCAGCCAGGGGGACCGAGAGGGGTGAAATCTCCAAGTGGCCACTGTGCCCACTGGCCAGAGTGGAGGTGGAAAGCAAGATGACCTTACACACACCATCGGGAAATGCACCAGTGTGAGGGGGGACAGGACACAGGGATGACTTAACTAACTGAAATGACCAACACGGAGGGCCAAATCGACCCAAGTGCTCTGTTAGCCAGCTTGTCATCACTGAGACCAGTGAGAACGCCGTGGAGGAAGAAAAGCCTGTCCTGGCTCCTGGGTGAGGAGGTCTCGGCCATGGTCAGCTGACTGCACGTGGTGGGAGGTGCGTGTAGTGGAGAAAGTGCCCAGCACAGGGAGACCAGCAAGCAGGGAGAGGTGAGGAGCCAGGTCAGCCGAGGTTCAAGGGCACGCCCCAGGGACCTGTGTGCACCAGCCCTGCCCCCTGCCTACAGTACCACCCCACAGCCCACTCAGATCAAATCAGTTCATCCCCTGGGGGTTCACGGTTCCCGCTACCTGATCATTTCACTTCTGGACTTTCTGCTTTGCCTCACATGGGAGTTTTTTGGGGGAATATTAAAAATCCAAACCCAACATTCTCACTACGGAAGAACTTAATGAGACCATAAATGTAATGGGTGAGGTCGGCAAAACATGCTGTCAGGGAAAAATTCAAACTACAAAAACAAACAGCCAAACTCACAACGAAGAACCAAGACAACAGAAGAAGAGTAAGGCCAAATCAGAAGAGAGCTGATAAAAGTTTCCCAGGCTTCTCTTTTCTTTGGTGATGCTGAGGATCAAACCCAGGCCTCATGAGTGTAGGCAAGCACTCTACCACGGAGCCACAAACCCAGCCCCGAGGGTTTCTGTAAAGTCTAAATGAAGCTGGAATTAGAATGACTGATGAAGATGCTAGACTGGAACAATCAGATTGAATTCAAGGAAGGAACCCAGAGATTAGAGCAATTAAAGATTAAGGCTGTGAAGGGGAAGAGGACTTTAAATAAACCAAGACTTAGAAATTGAGAACCTGACAAGTGGAAAAGAAAAGAGAAGACTTTAAAATAGAATTCCCTCCCAACAGAGAAGTAAGAGCCAAAATGTTTCCCAGGAATGGACACTGATACAGAGCTCAGGGCTTGATGCCTTGGGTGAGCTGCTGAACCTTATTATCAACATTAGGGCAAAAAGACAAAATTTGTAAAGTTGAATAGGAAGAAAAGAATGGGATCTCAAAAATAATGCCCAGTCATCTTGTCCTCCACCATAGAGGAAATGAAAAGCAATTCAAACAGCAACAGATTAGAAAACCCAGCTTCTGTGAGTCTTGGAAAATATTATGAAATAACAAAATTGTCTTTTGAAAAACAAATGTGGAAACCACCATGAAATCGTGTGTGTAACATACAATGTGAGAAGATGGGCAAAAGACACCCACAGAATTCTATGAAGGCAGATATTCTTCATGCAAAATCTCCAGGAATATTAGCCCATGAACCCTCTTGAAAACCTGGCCAGTAATGTATGACTGGAAACAAGTCAAAACTGAGAGGAAATAAAAGAAATTAGAGATGGAAGATAAGCACTAAGTCCAATCAAGTCTATTCCTTTAGATTAGGAGTCAAGCTATGGCATAGTTACATATGGGTGTGGATAGTTACATATTATAAAACTTGAAAAACCAAAGCAATAATTGCTCACATGCAAAAAGTTGTCTATGTCTATGAGTGTATCAATAAAGTTTTGCAAGGGCTATTCCAAGCTATTCTACTGTTTCTCGGTTAAATTAAAATCTAATTTTACACATTTTCAAAGTCTAGAGTATTGAGAATGACCTCTACTTTAAAACTTATTTCTTGCTACAAATTCACATCACTTTATTTATTTTCATCTATATAGGGAAATAGCTGAAGAGATATCCATCTGTCACTTTTGAGGGATTTGATGTGATGATTGTTTGCTGAACTAGGTGTTGAGTTTGAGTTCTGCTTTTGTTACCTCATTTTATCCCTACAAAGTTCAGTGAGGTAGGTAGGGGTTTTGCTGTCTTAGAAACAAGGAGTGTAATGTGCATAGATATGCTAAAATATTTCTTTAAGATCACAAATCTAGTCAACTCCAAGGGAGCCCCAAAGCCAACTCAGGAATCCCCATCCACCATGTGACTCTGCTCACATAGATCTCTTGAAATCCAATATATCCACATCACCCAACCAGGGAAGCTCATCTTCATCTCTTTTTTAAATAAGTTTTTGCTAATTTTTAATAAAACTGTTTCACAAATTAAATATACTTCAAATATGAAGGCAAAATAAGAATAACTTAGATATGCAAAAAATAAGATTTTTCCTGATCAGCAGATCCTCATGGAAGAAAATATGAAAATAATTTCTTTTTTTTTTTTTTGGAGGGGGGCTGGATATAAGCCAATCCAGCAAGAAACACGAGAATGAGTGAGGGACAGGAAAGGTTAACTGTTTAAGTTATGTGTTGAAGTTGTGTGGATGGCTCTAACTGAACCTAATTACATGAAACAATGATAAAGTCTAGAGAATCATGAAATACAAATTGGATGACTACACAGGACAACAAAAACACAAAATAAAAAAATAAAAATAATTGAAATCTTTCCAGAAGCCTGCTTGTTGGGTGGTGGCCTATGAATTAATTTATACTCAAATGTAAGTGAAAATGCATTTGAAATCTTCAGAGTAACACCTACAGAAATAGTTTAAGAATGTGTAACTAAGAAGCTGTTGTAAGGAAACGGCATCTGGAGGGGTAGGAAGAGAGGAAGAACGGAACATAGCCACACTAAAGCGAAGATGAAAAGGTGGGCGACCCGCACAGTACGTGGAGAGGTGCCCACACTTCTGCTTTCTCTTGGGGCTGACACGCTCAGACTTCCTGCTGCGACCCTAAGGCAACTTTGAGGCTGGCCAGGGAGGCCCCAGTGCGTTCACCTGTCCTCCACTCATGCTCCAGGCTGTGCAACAGGCACTGAGTTTCAGTGGCAAGCACAGCAGGAACCCCCTGTGCCCCTGCAGACCCACCCTTGACGGGGAAGCGATCGAGGAGTGGAAGGCCTGGCGTTAGCCCCTAGCAGGAGTCAGCCTGTCCTGGGAAATTGAAGCCAGGTACCAACCTCTCCCCAGTCACGGAGGTGCGAGGTGGCACCTTCTTGCCCTGGAAAGATGTTTCCTTGACACTGGACATCTGTGGTTCAGTGCGCTCACCTCCACCACGCCCCTGAGCCAGGTCTTCGGGTGCCTTCCTGCGGTCTCCTCAATGCCTGCTTCTTCCCTGAACCGTGGTGCTACGCAGACGGCCTCTTTCCTCGAACTCAGGACAACCTCGGCCAGCCCCACAAGTGTCCTCTGCAGCTGCAGGGCTTTGACGTAGCGGAGTCTGGGCCTGGTGTGATCCACCCAGGTCCACCCAGACCTCTCTCCAGCTCAGCAGTGAGGCGGTTCCCCTCCTGACCTCTTGTGTTCCCTGGAGCATCTGTGGCTGTGGCTCCCTCCGAGCACTTTCCCAACACGGCCACTGACACCGAGGCCCCTCTCATCCGGCCTCCTTTCCAGCATCCCTTCCTGGGAAAACTCAGTCAGGTCCAGCTTTCGATTTCAGGTGAGAGGAGGGCGGCTCTCCCACTTGAACAGTCGGAAGTGCAGTTACTAATCTGCCTGATTTCTGTATTGTTGTATCTCAGGGAAGAGGGGAGGAAGGACGTGAGGGAAGAGGCGGGGGGGGGGGGGTGGGGGGGGGGTGCCGCAGTCCGGCTGGCTGCAGCAAAATAACCGGGGGGTGACGAATAACTTGTGTACGTTGATACAGCAGGAGTAGGAGCCGTTTATTGCAGGACAGGAGCAGTATTTATACATTCCACACAGCTTATCTTATTAGCATAAACTAGATACATCAGTCAACCAATAAGGAATCTCCACACTTAATGGCTCGCTTTTGTTACTTCTCAAACCACTCCCTCTGGCACCATCCAGACTTGTTTACGAACTCTAACATTCCCCTGGCAAAATGCCAGGTGTTATTTTTGACTTGTTTACAGACTCTAACATTTCCCCCTTTTGTTTAATTTAAATAATGACCATAGTGGTTTTTACACAAACACCACAAACAATCTGCTACAAGCAGAAGGGGAGGATACAAAATGTCACAATACCAAGCCAATTGATGGCTCCATGCAAGAAGCCCTTGGAAAAATTATACCAGCAATGACACCATTAGCAAAGATACTGAGTTACAATTTGTTGTACATTACAGTTTGTTGTCTCAGTCCAGGTAAAGTAGTGTCTCAATAGATTAACTCACAGTCCCGGTAAATCACAGTCCAGGTAAGTTCTGCAGGCAGCTAGCTTAAATCACAGTCCAGGTAAGTTCTTCAGGCAGCTAGCCTAAGCTGTAGCAGCAGAAACAGCAACAGCTCCGAAGTCTCATCCGTTTTTCAGCGGAAGTTTCATCCGGTTTTCAGCAACACTGGAAATTTTTCCATCCTCGTCCTCACCGGCACTGGGACGAAGGCAGGAACTCTTGCAAAGATGCTAAAGAAAATCCTGTAGCATTCCACTAAGAAAACAACCTTCTGAACAATTTAGTACATTATCTCAAGGTTTTTTACATGTAAATAAGCCTTAATGGTGCTCTTTACTCATTAGCTTCCAGGTGTGGGAGAACCATTGTAGCTTAGTTATTGGCATTGAAAAGACCAAACATCAGGGACACCAGTAGTGTCTTCTGAGGCTGTAGCGTCCCGGGTAGCCCCAGATGGCCCTGGGGAGAGTCCCGGTCTCAAACTGCTACTGGGCACAGGGAGCAAGAGCCTGCGAGACTGTGCCTCCAGGTCAGGTCTAGATTTGGGCTCTCGGCAGTGGAAGAGCCAGCTCCCCGGCCAGGAGGCGGGGAAGGGCCAGTCGCCGCCGCCTCTTGGAAAATCCTTGCTGCGCTGTGACCGGCTTGCACACTCGGCAGCCGCCTCTCTGCTTCACGCACCCTCCGGTAACGAAAAGTATTTAGTAATAGCCTTTTGCTGCAACTTTTTTCCTGATAATCCTTCTTCTTCTGAACTTTCTGTTTCTTTCTGACTAGAGTTCCTGGGCTCTTATCAACACATGCCCTAACTATTCTTGGTTCCACTGGGGTGCCTCCTTCCCTTGGTAATTTACTTCTCACCCCTTCCATATTTTCATCATAAAGACAATACAATACACTGAGACAAAACAAGACACAAACATACTGTATCAATCTTCTCCATTTTCTCGAAATGGTCATTTTTCCTCTCGCCCTATCTGCCTAGGGACGAGCAGATTGCTCCCGTCCTATCTATGGACGGGCAGCTTTTTTTTTCTTTTTGGTCACTTACCCCCGAGTGTCCCGGGGCTCCCCGTAACGGGCCACCATCTGCCACAGTCAGGCTGCAGCAAAATAACCGGGGGGGTGACGAACAACTTGTGTACTTGATACAGCAGGAGTAGGAGCCGTTTATTGCAGGACAGGAGCGGTATTTATACATTCCACACAGCTTATCTAATTAGCATAAACTAGATACAGCAGTCAACCAATCAGGGATCTCCACACTTAATGGCTCGCTTTTGTTACTTCTCAAACCACTCCCTCTGGCACCATCCAGACTTGTTTACGAACTCTAACATTCCCCTGGCAAAATGCCAGGTGTTATTTTTGACTTGTTTACAGACTCTAACAGGGGGGGGCAGTCAGAACAGGCAGAACACACTGACTGCAGCCATCTTAAATGGGAGGGGTTCACAGCCCTCAGAACGATGGCGATAGTAACAGCAAGGGTCTCTCACCACGCATTGAAAGGATGACCACAAAGAAGTTTTAAGTATTGTGAAAATTACCAAACTGTGACACAGAGACATAAAATGAGCAAGTGCTACCAGAAAGGTGACTCTGGTAGGTTTGCTGCAGCAGGGTTGCCACAAGCCCGAGACTGGTAGAAGTGCCTTACCTGCCAACCCAAGAAAGGCAAGGCTTACCGGTGCTTAAAACTGGACTCTTAATAAACTGGAGTAAACCTAATTGCTTTACGTGTGTTAACTAATTTGCAGGTATTAACTAGGAGGGACAGGCAATCTCACAGTACCTATTACTGAGCGACACCCTCACACATGCACTTACTTAGAACCAAATTGATTTTATCCTCTCAGGACTCCATAAAATAGATAGGACAGGAAAGATAATGCCACAAGAACTTCACAAGTGGGCAAAGAAAAACATCATTAAATGCAGGTAAAGTCATGCAAGAAGATTTTTCCAGATTTAAAACTAAGATTTTCCCAATCTTTTTGCAATTGTTTTCCTGAGATCATCAGAGTCACTCAATATACAAGGCTGTGGCTTGGATATGACGTGTCCCTCAAAAGCTCGTATGTTAGTGCAGAAGGTACCTGAGCAGTGGGCTAATCCATCTGAAGGATTAAGAATTTGAAAGGACAACTTTACTAGGTGGTCACGGAGGCGGGTGGGGTGCAGCGGAGGAAGTAGATCCCTGGGGTCCTGGCTTGGGTTTGGGTTTTGTTTCCGGCTCCTCCCACTCTCTCTCTCTGCTTCCTTGCTCCTGAGCGCTGAGCAGTGTTCCTCTGCATCCTTCTGCCATGTGCCCGTCCTCCTCTTGGGTCCAGAGCAATGAGCTGGCCACCACAGACCGATCCTCGGACCCTGTGAGCCCAAACAAGCTTTCCCTCCTCTAAGATGTTCGGATCAGTATTGGGTCACACACAGCAATGAAAACACACGTGTGTTGAGAACTTACTAACAAATGATGCATCTTTCTGTCCACGCAATTTCATTTCTCTCCTGTCACTTGTCCTTTCTGTGACGTCTGGAGAGATTGGCCAACTAAAGCCCTGGTCACTAGAAGATGGCTCCTGGGAGCAGGCCCTATGAGGGTGACGCTGGAGAGGACACTGTGAGGCTCTGTGATTTTGACAGACACATGCTGTGGGGGGGCACCCAGAGCCTTCACAGCTAAATAGAGCACAGCCAGTCTGAGTCTTTGGAAGCCAAAGTAAATTGGAAAATGCTATTTTCTTCTCTCCCTTTGATCTCTAGGATTTTTCTTTTTTCCTTAGTGTTTTCATTTAATTTGCTTTCTTAGTTCCTCATGATTTTCTCTGCACTTTTAATGGCATTTAGAGTTGTAAGCCACATTTTCTAATGCAGTGTGTTTACCCATTAAGTTTTCTTCCACAAGGAACCTTACTGATGGCCTGGGGTGTCTTATGAAAAAAACAAACAGAAGAGCTCTCGGAGTGTATTCTGCAACAGGAAAGACAAGGAACTTTATATTATAAACCCCAGCTAGGGTACATAGCATGACCTGCAATTCACTGTCCACTGGCCTCCCATAAAGCATTAGCACAATTATCTTATTCTTCAAGTCAAAGGAGCTGAAAGCAGCCCAGAGCCCACTTGAGGGAAGTACACGGAGCCGGGATCTAACCCAACAGGTCTGAGGACCGGAGGTAAAGCTGGTCTCTGCAGAATTACCAATGGCTGGCAGTGACGACCCCCAGCAGCGAGGGCCATCAGGTACCCTGCCTGCAGAGCAAGGGCACGGGGTTCCACTCATTATCTCCAGGAGCTGTGGCCTCCGCACGGATTCCATCAGAAATGTCGCCGAGGGCCTCACGCTCCTGGCTGGCTCTTCAATAATACAAAGTCTTCCATTAAAAAGCCGATGTAGTATGGCAAGTAGGTTGGACTATGAATAGTGTCCTATCAAATATTCAAGGAAAATAGTAGCTGACATGATCCTTTCCTTTATCCAAAATTTTTGCTAAAAAAATTATGAATTCAGAGACCGTCTCATTCATTGCAACTGCTCACAAAGTTAACTAATTTTCTTTTCTTCTAGGTCATTTCACTCCATATAATTTGAAAATGGACCTGATAGCCTGAATTCTTGGTGTAAATGGCTCCATTGATTTTAGGTAAAAGATAAATGAGATCTTGGAACTACTGCAGCTCTAAGGGCCCACATCTGGGCAAGACACAGAATCTGAATTTATTCTGATAACTGTTTCCCAGAGTCAATGTTTAAAGAAACGGCCACATACTCTCTTGTGTGAGTGTTTGTGTGAATGCCTTCTGCAGTCCACCCCACCCATCTGCACACCAGCACACACGGTTCACCATGGCTGGCAGCCAAGGGGTCCGCTTTTCCTGAGACACACACTTTATCTACAGTGTGCTTTATGGATGCTTTTCCCCATCTTTTCCTTCTTTTACCCAGTGATTTTCACAGAGCCCAGGATTCGAATTTTGATGCTGCCCAATTCATTGTTTTCATTTATGGACTATTCCTTTGGCCGTTCTGTCTAAAAATTGACTGTAAATCCAAAGCTCTGGGTACTTTCTCCTTTTCTAATTCAGAATATCCATGGTTTTATATTAAATACTTAGATGTTTGATTAAATTTAATTGACCTCTGTGCAAGACATAAATTATAGGTTGAGGAGTTTTTGTTAATTTATTTATTTATAAATCAACTTGGAGAATATTTAGAAGGATATGTTGAAGAGTATCTTTACTACACTAACTTTTTTTGTACCTTTTTGCAAAATTCAGTTAACTATGTTAGCATGGATCTGTTTTTTACATGGTGCCCAAGTTGAAAGAAGTTTCCATTTCTATCTTGCTATCTCCTGTTGATCAATTAGTGCTATGTTTTCTTTCAATTCACTGAGTATACTTTGTTGAAGTCTGTGAATGTCTTTTTATAGCTTTGATACTGTCGGTCATTGGTGATGAGTCCTGCTCCCTCACATGTTGAAGTGTGACGTTAGAGAAGCACTCCGAGGCAAGCATATAAAGCAGGGTTTATTTAAAAAGGGGTGATTAGAGTTCTCCCAGGAGAGACAAAGGGGCCATAGCTGGTATCCTGTTATCCCAAGAAGCGAGGGTGTCTTTTATATATCCTAGAAGTGTTTTGAATAAAGGACTCCTGCTCTCTTTCCCCGTATCTCTCTCCTTCCTGGGTAGGCCCAGGAGATGCTCAGGAGGTGAGAAGCAGATGGGCTGGAGAGGCCAAGGTGGAGTGATCCGGGCAGGAAGGGGGGCCAGGGTGCATTAGTTAACAAATTTTACAACTCCCTGTAGGGAGCAAGTTGAAGAAGGGGCAGGTTATCTTGATAAGGGTTGGGGAAGGGATCTGAAGGCATTTACATTTTAATTCCTCCTAGGGCGGTCTCCAGCTTCCTGGACCCAAACTGGCCTCCATTCTCTCAGGCCGACCCGGTTCACCTATCTATACTAACTGTCTGTCTTTAATTCTGGCTTCAGCTTCTTGGAAGTTTTTGCCGCTGGCACTATTTCAGGGGCTGATCATGTTTGGAGCTTTCTTTCTCCATTAAATGTTTCACTGTCCTGATGCCTTCCCACCTGAAACCGTGATCACTCCTCTCTGGAATCCCCGGCACCCATGGCTGTGTGCGTGGGACCAGGAAGGCCATCTCACTGTCCTCGGGCAGCTGGTTTTCCGAGCTTGGCTTGCCTCTTTGGTCTGCCTGGGAAGTCCACCAACACAGTTCACTGGGGTCTGCAGGGGTCTGTGAGTGCACGCCCTTGACCACCACCATGAGAAGCCAGTGGCTCTTCTTGTCCGTGTTGCCCCAGTGGATGGTGACGCACCTGCGCCCTGTGTCTGCCTGCTGTGCTGATGCTGCCTCCTGTGACCTGACTTGCTGTCTGTCACTGGGCTCCTGTTTTTAAAATAAATTTGGAAAATCCCAGGCAGGATCCCATCAGATATTTTCCTGCTCCGCATTCTCTTTCCTTCTTTCTGGGACTCCAACATACACTGCTTGATATGGTCTTGCAGGCCGCGGAGGCCTACTTGATTTTGTTTTGATCTGTTATTTTGAATTTATTCTCACTTTCCTTCAGTTCAGGTAAGTTTAACGTCTCTCCTCAAAGTAACTGGCCCTTTCCCTGTGGACCCCCTAAGGAGCTGCTGACACCCACCGTTGGCTTTTGTTTCCTTCCGGTCTCATCACACTTCTGTGAGGTTGTCATGTGTTTCCAAATCTCTTCTTCATACTCTTCTTCATACTCTTCTGACCTCTGGGCTGTTTGGGGTTGATCCACTGGTTTTACTCTAGACCATTTTCCTTTAGACTATTACTTCCTTCCTTATATCTCTCATAGTTCTTGGTTGTATGCTAGACATTGCCTCTAAAACTACAGTAGAATTAACAGTAAATAAGTGTGGAAATAGCTAGAGGTAGTCTTTTTTTCTGTAATTTTTAAACTCCAAGTCATATGCGAGATTTTATGATGCTGCTCCACCCAAAGGCAAGAAGGCCCTACAGGGAGGAAATGGGAAGAAAGACACCCTGTACAGGAAGCAATTCCTTAGTCAACTAGGTGCTGAGAAAGGTTGATGGCTTCTCATTCATCCTCTTCTGTTTTGCACATTAGTGATTCCAGCCCCTGTTACTATTGTGGACTTTAGAGTGCCATGTCCGTTAATCAGCTGTCCACTCCACACCTTCCAGTCAAAACGAAATCTGCTGTTTATTAATTACTTCAGACATGGATTCTACTTCAATGTGTATTTCATCTACAAGTTTTTAAGATAGTTCAAAATGTCTTAAAATCCAAAGGTTCCATGATTTGAGTCAGCACCGTGACACTAAACACAGTAAATACTTTATGCAGACACTCAATGTATATCTATAAAAGGATGCTTTTCCAAAATATTCTCCACACAGACCTTCCAGCAATGTTTGACTAATTAAATAGTAGTTAAGGTGTAAATATTAGCTTAAATACTACTATGGAATAGGCTGACATATGAAATTCATTTGTATGCATGAAATCATTAGTTTTGCTATAATTACTAGCATATTAATTGTACAAATGAATAGAATTCATTGTGATGTTTTCACACGTGTTCATCAGCCGTTGATGGCATCTGCTCCCCTTCTGGTACCCTCTGCCTCCTCCCTGAAGACATCATTTTCTGGGGAGCCAAAAGTGCCTTTCCAAGATTTCCCATTATCTTAAGCATGGAAACTATTGTTACCACTGGATTGGTCACTGAAGTCATGCCAAATGGGAACAGAGGGAGGGTTGCGTGTCTATGCATGGGCAATACGGCAAAGACGAAGTCCACAGCTGCCAAGAGTCATGTTTGAGTGTGTCGTGTGGAGAGACACAGAGCCCAGGATGGCCGTGTGTGGAGAAGGCCTGGGCACGGGGGACGCTCCACTTCCCCTTATCGCCAGAGAGCAGAAGTGAACCTTTGAGAAATCAACGCGCCTACACATGAATTGAATGCTCTGTTTATTCAGAAATGAAGACAGCTTGTCTGCTTCTTCCTCTCTGTCTTCGTGGGGCTCTTCCTTGGCACCATGTTCATGCCAATCAAAGACTCCTGAAGTGCAAGTTCACAGTGAAAGAGGAACTGCAGTTGCAGACTCGTGCCTGGAAATTATCGGTGCAGCGCCAGCTCCTGAAAGAAACAGACTGGGTTTCTGGCGTATTCCAGAGAGGGCAACTGTTCAAAGAAAATTTTAATGCAAAGCGTTTAGGGTAATGTTATGTAAATAAGCAGGACGACTTACTGGAGCTTTGACTGTTTGGTCTTTTTCATTCCCCTTCATATTCTTAACTCTGAGATTCCGCATTGAAAGTTTTTGCTTCTTGGAGTTCTGTACAATCTCATTATTTTCTCTTGGCACTTTCTTTAAGACAGGCAACAGCTGCCTGATACTGATAAACTCCAAGAAGGCTAAAACACACTACGGCTGCCTGGCTTTGGTCTAAATGGACCACATGAAACACTCGGGAGTTGGCACTGTTTCTGTTGGAAAACCATCTCTCCCTAACACCATAGGTGCAGTGTCTGAAAGCTACGCACAGTAATTCTTTCAACATGTCTTAATATTCTAGCATTACAATAATCTTCATATTTAGCATATTACAATTGAGTTTGATGATAAAAATTAGATGTCAAAAATAATGAATGGTTGAACGGTCACGATGAATTTATAAAACTATTTCTCAACAACATCATTCCTTTACTTTAAAGTTCTTCTAGCTTCTTTCAGTCTAAACCCAAGCCATTTGCTGAGGCTTTGTTAATCCAGTCAAATTGGGTCATATACACAATAAAATAAACAGCATAAAATAATGAAGGAACCCAAAAAGGAAAAATAATTACATATGAATGCCATAATCAAGACAAAAATTTTTAAAAAACTAGTGAGAGCAATATATGCAACAAGAAAAAAGCTGAGGAAATATTTGCAATAAGAGTTAAGAAAGAAAAATAATAAAAATAATAAAAGCTCTTAAAAACAAAAATGCTAATAGAAAAGGTAGAAAAAAAAACATGTATATTAGTCAGGATTCTCTAGAGGAACAGAATCAATAGGAGATATATATATATATATATATATATATGTGTGTGTGTGTGTGTGTGTGTGTGTGTGTGTGTGTCTAATGGGGATTTATCCGACTGGCTCCCGTGACCAGGCGTGGATACTCCCACAGTGGCCGTCTGCAGGCTGGAGAGCTGGGGAGCCAGCAGCTGCTCAGTCTAAGGATGTGGAGCCTCAGGACAAGACAGAGCAATGGTGCAGCCCTGGTGCAGGACCTGGTGCCTGGACACTCCCTGGAGAGTCACTGGTCATAGCAGCTTTGCAAGAGAGAAGGAGCTGGTCCTCAGGTGGTCGCAGCACAATAGAAGCACCCACTTGAGGAGAATGAAGCTTCTTCTGCTCCTGTTTCCCTTTTCTTCCAAATTTGGTTCCATCCAGGCCTCCAAACACTGGACTGTGCTGTCCGCACTTAGGGTGGGTCTCCCCCTCAATTTGGGGTCCCCCAGGCCAATCATTCCTAGAAGCACCCTCACCGACAAACCCAGAGCCTCTTGACCTTAGGCATCACTCAGTCCAATCGAGGTGACAATCCAGATCAACCGTCACAGCATATATAGGCAACTAGCAAAAATCAGGTTTTTGTTATTGGATACATTATTTTTAATAAACTGAAAAAGATATTTTGAAAATATTTAAGAATACAATAAAATTACTTTCAGGTGGTCATGTGGTATGAATATAAAGTTTTCCCCCCAAATCTTCTGGAGTAATGCAGGAATATTCAGAGCTCTGTGTGCACTGGTGGATCCTAGTCTGAATGGGCTAACTGGGGGGAGGCCAGTGGGGTGTGGCCAGAGCAAGGGGGTGGCTGTGGGCAGGAAGGGAGCATCTCCTCCCGACACCTCAGGCCCAGAGCCATGGAGTCAGCCCATCACAGACCGAACCTCTGAAACCGTGAGCTCCAAATAAACTTTGCCTCCTCAAAGCTGTCCTTGTCAGGTGTTTTAGGTGATGTAAAGATGACTAGCCCAGATGGCCTCATGGTTAAAAAAAAAAAAAAGACAATTTATTTTTCTTATTTTGGAGCATGATGGATTACCATTTGGAACCAAATGAACATATAAATTAAATTTAAATATAGGTCTCAGGCCCAAGGAATCAAAATAGTGCAACAAAGGAACTTATTTTGGTGGTAGTGGGAACCAGACCTTTCCCACCACAAAGCTTTCCTCGCCGCTACAATGTGCCCAGCAGCGCCCGCGGCAGAGAGCCTCGCTGAGCACTGAGCTCGGGAACATTGGGAGGAAAAGCAGGAAGCCACCGTGGCTGGATGAGGGTCTGCAATGGCTGCAGGCCCTGCAGGGTCCAGCAGTGAGCCAGGGCTGGGGTGGGACAGCCTGCAGGGAGCTGGTGAGGAACTGAAGGAGGAGACAGGGGTCTTAGGCCGTGTGTGAGCCTGCGGGAGTTTACACAAAACACTGTGAACAGGGGGCGAGTTTTGTCAGTATTTGACAAACATGTAATAAGGAATTTGAGTTTTATTTAACTTGGATATCATTGTGTAGTTTATTCAAACACACACACACACACACACACACACACACACACACGTATAGCTCAGCCATAAATTGGGCAACTGCTTATGTTAACGAAAGAAATCTCTATCCCAAAGCAACTGATTTGTGAAATGAGAAATCTGTTTGTGTCTTCCCTGCTCTCAACTACAGCACCAACTCCCAACCTTCACTCAAGACTCACCAGGGAAAATTCCAGAAATTTAACAAGTACGCTTAGAAATAGGTGTGACTTTATTTGGGGGATGTGGAGCAGCTCAGTGGTAGGGCACTTGCTTCGCATGCCTAAGGTCCTGGATTGAATCCCCAGCACTGCAATAAAAGAGTTGTTTTTAAACATGAATTGAAGTGAGCACTAATCGACATGGGTCAAAAGTGTACACGGAAATACGATCTTCAGTGTCAGTTTACCTGAAATGGGGTCTTTTCTTAAAATAGGATCAAGAACTGCTATTCTTGGATGGTACCAAACTGAGGAATGGAAAGAAAACTAACAAGGAATACAGAACGGTTATTATATTATGCAGTATGCAGTATTACGGAAATACATATAAAATAGCCCGTTCATCATCGAATAAAAATGGAATATCACATTCTTCAAAGAGAAACACACAAATGATTTTCTTCCAACACACACACACACACACACACACACACACAGCCTGACCTCTGCCAACTCAGACCTGAGGCTTGCTAGGCCCTGACTGCCACCTCAGTGCAGTTCCCAAACCTTCTGCTGCCTTCCACACCCTTCTGGGCTCTCAGCGTCCAAGGAGAGCAGCGATGGCACCCCACCCCTGACTCTCTCCTCGTGTGCCTCAGATGCATCTCAGTCCTCAGATAGAGGAGGGGCAGGGACGTGGGGGGCAGAAACGTGGGGACTGACTGTGGGGGTACGGACATGGGGGGCTGTGAATAGGACAAGGGCCCCCGGTGTGCACAGGCGTTGAAGGCAGGCCCTCCCAGTCCTGGTGTGTGAGTTCCTGACTCCACCGCAACAAATTACCACCAACCTCGTGGCTTCAATAACACGAATTTTCTTTCAACAGTTTCATAAATCAGAAGTCTGCTGTGATTTCTCAGAAATGATGGCAAAACTCACCGTGGTCCTCAGCCCTTATCCTGTGTTTGCTCGTGCCATCCTCAGGGTGACCCTGTGAGGAGGTCCCATGGCCAGATCTGATGGCTTGTAAGTAAATGAAAACAGATTAGAAGGAACAACTTGTCCCGGCTGGGCTTCAGTCCAAGTCAGAGCTGAAGCCGTCACTGCTCAGGTGGCTGAAGGAAAGACCCGGGGACGTGAGGCCAGGCGGGTCCGTGCCCTGCCGTGGCCTGGGAGGCTCTGGAGAGGTGCAGGTCTGGTGAGAAGAGAATTCAGGACAGAGGTGTTGCTGGCTCGGGGTGAGGGAGAAGCAGGAGCCACAAGTCTCCTTTGGGTGATGTCTAGACAGCCCTGGCCAGGGGTTATCCAGGCCTCCTACCTGCACCTTCCTCAGCGCACACCACCGTGAAGGGACCTGGCCTCCTGCCGTGGCAGTAGGGAGTGTGCACCTGGATGCCAGCTCACCTGACCTCGGTGTTGGCCACTAATAAGAGTGTGATTGTGGGACAACTCTCCAGCCCTTGGCCTCCGTCTCCTCACTATAAAGTGAGTGTAATAAAAACATCTAATTTTAAAGTAGTCGTGAAGGCAGAGTGTTTTAATGTGTGTGAACACAAGAGCAGACCCTGGCAGGTGATACGTGTTAGCATATTATTATTGGAATACTTGATAAGGTTTCCAAAATGACGGCCTCAAAAGGAAAGGCCATTTCCTACTTCTGCCAAGAAGTGCAGCTCCTACTCAGCCTCTCACTCTGGGAGACCCATCAGGGCCCCCACCACAAGTACATATATGTGCACAATTCCACCCTTGTTAAATTCCACACGATCCTCCAAGTGATCATTTCAGGAGTGTCTACTCTCCACAGTTTAATCACTGGACCTAGCGCACTTTATTTGCTCCAATTATGGTTTTTGACTTTCTGCTCACACTAAAATGTAACTGCACTGAAGGTGCAGACTTTCTATGCCTTGCTTTTCACACTCAGGTTGGAGCCTGGAGTGGCTGGTCCCCACTAAGCATATGTTGGGTTATCTGATGAAAGTTTCAGAATTCAAGGTTAAGTTTTATGGAAGAGATGTCATTATTAACATTAAGAGATGTGTGTCACCTTCTGTGCTCTTAAGAACAATGCCCTGATGCTAAAATGCAAGTTTCCCACAGTTAGACAATCATCACTGGTAAAGTCTTTGCTTTATTAGGAGCTGATCATACGAACCCCTGGACTCTTAAAGCTAGGCCAAGTGTTCTGCACAAGCAGAAGGAAAGGGTTTGTTTTCTTTTAAGTATCAAACCTTCTACACCAAAACCTGCTCAACAGAATTCTGACACAGAAACGGAAGCCAAGCCAACCTGCTCTTCTACCTTCCAGGGCAAAAGCCTCCTACGGCATCACTGAGACACATGGCCAGCTTGTCCAGGGTGAGGAGGGCACAGTGGGGCCATGAGGCACAAAACGCAGGACACCTTCACCCTGCAATCCCATTGCAATCCCCATAAACAAGTCCCTCCACGGCTCTGGGTGGGCAGAGTGCTCCTGGCAGACTAAGGCACTCCTCCCCCCGGAGCACCAAGATCGCACACGTGTCTAACAAGGTGTGCGAGCTCTGGGACAGGGTCAGCCATGGCTGACTCCCACCCCAGAAGCTGCGCCCCACATGGGAACCAAGTCCCGAAAACCCACCCAGGCTGGGGAAGCAGCCTTGGAGGGAACAGACGTTGCTGCTCTCCAGGGGTTCTTCTTCATTAGAGGGGTGTCCCTGAGATGCACACACTGCTCCAGTGGAGACTGACCTGAGCACATGACACTGAGGGGCCACAGCCCTGGCACATGCAGCCCAGAAACACCAGGCAAGGCAGCTGGGAAAACAGGGGCTTTTGGAAGCCAGAGCATTGGGTTCTTTCGACTGTGTGATTCTGGCCTTGTCTTCTGTCAACTCTCTTTTTAGAAAACATTGAGCAAATGCTGAGGCTTCAGAGGCGTCTTGTGGAAACTCGCTGCAGAGTTGTTGGATTCACTCCCAAGGGCACTCTTGGATTTTAGTGATCAGGACAGACTTTTAAAAAGCTGACACATAGTGACTACCTGTATGCCTGGTGCAGCGTGGCATTTCAGGACACGTGTGTGGGTGCCAATTTCATGAAATTCAGCGTGTCCATCACCCCAACACCCAAGACTTCTCTGTCAGAAATACTCAAAATCCTCCCACTGGCATCTACCTCAAGTGGCCTCCCCTTCATGTGTTTTGTGACAGTACAAAAATTAATGTGATTAGACCTGAGGGTGATAATTGTGAACAACAATTAAATCCCGGATGGAAGATGTGGAGGTGGGTTGGGAGTAGAAAAGTCAGAGCATCCGGGCAACCGAGGCTTTATTCTTCTACTTTTCTTCCTTTTCTCTCTCTTTTTTTCTCTTTCTTCTCTTCTTCTTTTTAATGTCTCTTGGAAAAGGTCCAAGATTGGCCATTTTCTTCCTTTTCACAAAATGCAGCGTAGTCATGGGTCCGTGGTTGCCTAGGATGGCGGCCTGCTGTTCTGCAGAGAAGCAGGAACCGGCGTCTTCTCCCAGCACCCAGTGCTGCCCTCTGCACTGCGATGGGTTCCAGGGTTCTCTGTTACCACAGCACATGGCACACTCAGCTGGGAGCAGCCAAGTGAGAATTGCTTAGCAGCTGTTCTGTCTGGTGGGATGAAGCTCGAGGAGGTTGGGCCACTCTGTTTCCTCAGGGGCTTCCCATGTGGGACACCTCTCAGACTTCAGCCTAGGGAGGCTTTGGAAACACGTGTGGAGGAAGGAGCTTGGAATTGCCATTTAACAGCACAGTTCTCCTGGAAGGCCGGCCTGTCTGTGACTTCATCCTGCCCTGGCCTGGCCCAGGGAAGAAGTAGGGAGGAGACGACGCCCCAGTCCTGCGCAGGGTGCTCAGCAGTTTTCAGAGCAGAAACGATTTCATGTCTATCGGGTGACCTGGGGCTAGGAAAATAATGCATTTACTGAGGACACCCAAAGAGGAGGGTTGTAGGCAGGAAGACAAATGTTTTATTTATACATGCTTTGTAAACAACAAGATAGTTAATGTCACTTTTAAAATAGCATCCAAACTATTAAGGTGTAATGATTTAGGAGGGAAATATTACAGGGCAAGCAAAACAGTGGGTCAGAAACGCCAGGTTTAATTTCCCCTCAGCCCGTGCCCAGAGTCGGTAATCACTCTCAGTTTGCATTTCTTTATCTGCCAAGTAAACAGGTTTAACTGTGCAGTCTTTTCAGCTCTGTTGCTCTTGGACTTTGTGTCAGCATGTCACATTAGCGACTTCAAATCACACAGCTTTCCTGAGCCTGCTCTCACCAACTAATGTGAAGCCAATGGTGACAGAATTATAGAACCTGGGACAATAGGGATGGAAGACACTAATCACATGCGATTAATATAAATATGATGCAACACATGTAACACACTTATGTGTAACAGTTAATGCAGCACATGTAGTGTGTACAATGTGATACTTGAAATTTTGTATTTATTCATATCAGAATTTTAGCTTTCCAAGAAACAGAATATTCTAACCTCCAGAGCATATTGAGCAATTGATTTTCTTGTGAAAGCACCATTTTAAGTGAATTTCCTTTGGTCATTTCCCAGTTGAAAGTGCTCAGACCACCCTTGTAGCAGTGAGAGGTGACTGGACTGCTGTGTCGGGGAGGGGACAAGGAGGCCCTGCTCTGCTGGGCAGCGGGGTCTAGAGACACCTGGTTCCCTGTCAGCAGAAAGGGTGAGAGACAGCCTCCCCACGCAGCTCAGAGACCTCGGCCCCACGTGAAGCAGAAGTAGCCCCAAGACCCTGCTGAGACACTGTAGCTCTTGAATCAGACAAATGACAGCAGCCTCACTTCTCCACAAATGGGAAAGGAAAGGTGGTCATTCTTACCTCACAAGATCATTCAGAGTGGGGGGGTCACATTTGACATATCATATTTTGCCACTAAAAATGTTTTAAAACCTGCTTCTTAAAGTGGAATGGAATGAGCTTTGGCCAGGCTCTTTGCTCCCCAAAAAGCACATTTCTTAGTTGTAAAAACAGTAGTAAAAAGTACAGCACTCTCATGCACCATTTCCTGAGGCCATTATGGCCATTTAACTTGAGAGCTTCCTGGAACTTGTAATACCGCTGGCTTATTGACATTTGTGGATTTTAGTCCAGCTTATGAGGAGTTCAATGCCAATCGCAACTGCGATGATAACCCTTACCTTCAAACAAGGTATAGTCTTGATTGTCACACAATGCAGACCTGAAGGGTTAATCTTCAGATAAATCCTGGATATGTTCATGCTGTTAAGCAGGACTTACAAGACTCCTTAGGAATGGTCGTCCTGCATCCCTGCCCCTGGGAGCCGTGGGGAGGTCTTCAGCAATGCTGGCCGGATATGGAGCACCTCCTTCCTCCTTGGGAAAGGCTTGGTGTGCTCTCCACACAGAACTCAGGGTTACCTCTCTGCTGCCACCTGTACTTCACTTACAAAACCCTCAAGCCTAGGACTTGACACCTGTGGAGACACATCAAAGAATACAGGAGACTTTACTTACACTTGGGGCTTACCGCTCTTTTCTCCCAAAGGAAGGAGAGTTATTATTTTGAATTCCTTGGTCCTCTGTATGATCTTTTTTCATTCAATGGTTATAAAATGAGTGCATGAATGACGGGGAGAACAAATGAAGGGATAAATCAGTGAATAACTATTTTTGTGGCAAGAATGATTGGAGACAATACAGGACCCCTCTAGAATCCAAACTTTCCCAAATATAACACAAATTTTACAATGCACAATTTGGGGGCCAAATGATCTACACTTTTCATATTTAAAGGATCAATTTATCCCAAGGAAAGAGAAGTAAAAGTAAACTTTACTCAGGCTGAACACCAAGCCCACAGTTCACCCTAGCATATGCTTTTATCCGATAACATTACCAGAGTTTGTCAAAGTTAACAAGGTAAATGTCACTCTAACTGTGACAGCATCGGTTAGTGAAAAAGGAGAAAACCAGAGAACAGAGACTGTCAGTGCAGTGGGGACAGGTGAGCCCTGGTGCAGGGGGACAGGTCAGCCCTGGTGCAGTGCGAACAGGTCAGCCCTGGTGCAGGGGGACAGGTCAGCCCTGGTGCAGTGGGGACAGGTCAGCCCTGGTGCAGTGGGGACAGGGACAGGTCAGCCCTGGTGCAGTGCGAACAGGTCAGCTCTGGTGCAGGGAGACAGGTCAGCCCTGGTGCAGGGGGGACAGGTCATCTCTGGTGCAGTGGGGACAGGTCAGACCTAGTGCAGGGCAGTGAGGTCAGCCCTGGTGCAGGGGGGACAGGTCAGCCCTGGTGCACAGCAGTGAGGTCAGCAGCCAGGGTAGCCCTGGTAGACACCCAGACCTCAACTCTCCCTCCAACTTGGAGCTTCCCAGCCATGTTTCGTGACTCCCGAGGGAGCACGGGTTTGGCACTAACTGCGCCACACAGTACTTACTAAGTTCTTCTCTCATTCAGTCTCCTTCAGTCTCATCCTCGGGGAGCAGCCTCGTTACACCCCTGTGCTTGCAAGGAATGGAAGGCCAGGGGAAAGGAGTGTGCCCCACCCAGGAGACTCAGCGAGCTGAGGACTTGGTTTGAAAGCTGAGCATTTGGAAGCCAAGCTCGTGGACTGTTAGGGACCATAAACAAGTCAAGATGGCGCCTGGCATTTTGCCAGAGGGAGTGGTTTCTGAGTAATGCCAGCGAGCCATTGAGATGATAGAGATTCCTTAATGATTGACTGCTGTGTCTAGATTATGTCAATTAAGTTAAGCTGTGTGTAATCATAAGATGATGGGGATTCCTTAAAGACCAATTGATGTATCTGGATGTTAATTGAAACAAGCTGTGTATAATCAGTTAAGTGTATATATACCTCTACTGTCCGACAATAAAGCGGCTCCCGCTGTATCAATCTTCACAAGTTCCTTGTCACTCGCCCCCCCCCCCCTTATTTTGCCCAGCCAGACTGCAGCAGTGCACCTTGGGAATCTCCACTCCTGCAGGACTGCGGTGAAGGCTTCTGAACCAAGAGCCCGTCTTCTACAAGGACTGAAGACTCCAGACCTCTCCCAGATACTCAAAGTTTCATGCCTGCGCTCTCCTGGGTCGGACTGGCCCGGTTGCCCTCATAGGAGGGCTGTCACTAGAGATGGCACTGTACCATGGCCTCTACCGCACACTGCAGGAACAGTGCCATGCTCAGACGCTGTCCTTTTGTGTCCCCCAGGGCTGCTGTGGCTTCCCCTCCCACTGGAGGATCAAAGTCTCTGTCTTGCCCTCACAGTTCCACTCAGTCTACTCCTGGTTCCTAGGACCCTGGCCTGTGCCATTTGAGACGTGCGAATGCAGCAATTTGCTTGGGAACCATTTCCCCTCAGAGCGCTGGTGGGTACCAACAGTGGAATCGCAGCTTTTGAGAAACAGGAGCAGTGACCTGACTCCAGCACAAGGATTTGGGTTCTTTTTATTGAATTAAAATATGAAACTCATAGCTTTCAGGTCTGAATTATGGTAACAGCTGTGAGAACCATCCCTGACTTCGGTCTTGTGTCTTTCTGATTTATTCATGATACTGTGGATAAAATGATCTTTTAAATGCAAATATGACCAGTTCATGCTTCTCCTTAAAACTCGTGAATAAATAGTACTGACTTCGGATGAATCTAAATTTCTCAGCATGAGCTGAAGGTCCATCAAGACCTGATTGTTTTTTTTACCTGTTCTTTGATCATTCTTTGCCTTCTTGTGCCCTAAGTCCAGCAATCCTGAGTGCTGAGCCTTCAACATGGCTCAGTTTTCACCAGGAGTCTGACAGGAGTGCCAGCTGCTTCCTGTGGGCAGGGCAGCCGGTGGCCACTCGGCCTGCAGAATTCAGCCCCTGTTTCAGCAGGGAGGCTCTCCCTTCCTGACATTCTGGGTTCTGCGGCTGCCTCGAGTGGCCTCAGTGTTAAAAACAAGAACCATGACCGTAGCCAAATTACATTGTCCTACTGTGTGCATGCATGAATATGTGGCCACAAATCCCACCCTTACATACGGATACAATGCACCAATAAAAATGTGGAAAGTAAAAACAAGAGCTGTGAGTTGTGCAGAGCTCTCTGACAGTGTGAATAAGACCACGGACCCGCCAAGTATGGGGGAGAGAGTAGGAACATGTCCAGGAGGCCCATGAGAGAATGAAACAAGAGAGTTTAATGTGTCTTTCTCCAAAATGTCATGAAGGGAGTTCTCAAGGGACATCATGGAAAGATTCAGTACAATTTACAGTGAAAATAAACAAAAGAGTAAACCAAGTTTAGCAGTGGCACCAACCATGAGCAGGTGTGGGAGGAAGTGAGCTTATTAACTCACTCAAGACACTAATAAGGAGAAAAATAGTGCAATTTTAGAAAACAGGCAAAAGATTTAAATGAATATTTTACCCAAAACTGAATAATAAAACTACAAATGGTCAATGGAAGGATTCCAGTGTCATTAGCTATGAAGAAAATACAAATGAAATCCACAATGTGACCATTGTATCACATTAGAGTAGCTATAATCTTAAATTAAAAATAAAGATAATGACAAGGACTGGCGAGTAGAAATTGGAGCTCCATATCGACTGGGAATGGAGTGGCAGAGCTACTCTGCAATATAGCTGGACAATCACTTCCAAATTAAACAGGCCCAATGAGACACGGCAATGACACCCACCATCGACTCCTGTAGAGGAAGGAGAGACCCCTCCCAAGCTGTGTTAGACGGCAGACTGACTGTGCTGCACACACCAAGGAGGTGTTAAAAGTGGGTTACTTTCAGGTCTCTCCTGGACTTGTTCAAAATGCCTGAGGGAGCGGGGCAAGGAGCCTGCCGGGGGGCTTCTCGGCTAGGGGAGCCCCAGACAGGAGCTCCCTGTGTGGCAGGGGCCAGCCTGCCTTGGAGTTCCCCAGCATCAATGGGAGAGCACCCAGGTTTTCTTATCAGTTTGCTCATACGGGGATCACAAAAGGCATAGGGTGGGTGACCCTTAAAGCTGCCAGTAGTGAACCATCAAAAAATGTCATGGAAAGTAGAATCCAGGAGATATCTGCCTTTGCCTAACTTCAAGGTGTCTGGAAGACAAGATGGTACCTCCAGCACACTTCACTCACAGATGGATTTTTAAAAAAATCAAGACAATGACCTCTGGGTTTGAGCCATGCAGCCATTCTGGGATGGAAATCAATTGTGCTAGCGTAGGACATTTGTGGATGGGATCATTACTCTGCTTTAATGTATTTTGAATGAGAGGTCTGCATTTGGAAAATTCAAGTGCTTTTTTACAGTTAGCAATTCTGGTTGGTTTTCTTCTCCTTTTTCCTCTTTTTCTTTATGAAATGTTAATAAATGGAATAAAATTCCGGATAGTTTTATAACCAGTAACTAAATTCAGGCATAATCATTGAAACAAAAGTCTCAGAAGAAAACATGTGCTTGTACATTATCTAGATACTTCCAAAGGACAGAAAGCAGGAAATCTTGCTTAATTAATGTTGTGAAACTATTTAACCCTTGATGTCCTGTTCAGACAATGGAATGAGAAGAAAGAAATTACTGTTTAGCACGATCACAAACATATCTAAAAACCTTTCAAAATGTTAGTAGACAAAACCCAGGAATGAGATTAATTACGTTCCTGCTGGCCTTGATTCGGGAGCCCAAGGCTAGAAGAACATTTGGAGATATCTGTGTAATCCACCGCAAGTATTTTATGAATTCATAAAGATAAATAGTATGTGATCATCCCAGCCTCTCCTGAGGAATGGTTTAAGGCAGTTAGTAACAGTTTGCAAGAAATAGCTGTGGCAACCTAGGAAAGAAAGTAACCTTTGAAACTGACAAGGTTTCATCACGGAGCACCTGGAGACGGTACCTCCTGGCAGAGCATTGATTCATGAGCTCACTAATAGTCCTCTCCTCTTCCCTTCAGCATTACGCTGGAGACCTCATCCTTGCAGAGAGTCAAAGAACGGTGGGGTTTAAAATTTATAAAATTTGGAGAGTGTGATTCCAAACTGTCACTGTGTGACAACTGTGTATATCAGGCTTCTTGAAAGTGTCTGCCAGCCTCCCCTCACCAGGCGTACTGTTTCAGGTGACATGGACCTGCACTGATTGACGTGAACGCCTCAGCACAAAAGACCCAGAGCAGAGGACCCTGACAAGAACAGAAGTGGGACTACGTAGATCGAACTCACTGCAACTAAGACAGGAGGAAGGGGCCTGGTAAAGGACCCTCCAATAGATGGTGCCTGGCCTCAGTATCCATATTACAGGGGGAAAAAAAAGTAAAATGCATCCTTACTACTATCATAGCTCCTTCTCAAAATTAATCCCAAATGGATTACAAAAATGAATGCAAAACTGAAACTTTCAAAAATGTTGGAAGGAATACCCAGAGTATTTTCATTGTTGCAAGTGAAGAAATCAGACCTAAAATACAGGAAAACTTAGTTTACAATGAATTGATACATTCTATCAAATAAAAGTTACCATAAAGACATTGACTACTGGCAGATAATCCGTGCCAAACATGGTAACTGAAAAGGGCTGATTTTCGTCACAGGTAACAAACTGCTAAGAATGACAAAGGCGTTGTGTGCACACCTTGGAAAACAGAGGGAAAGACAGAAGGAATCAAGGCACAGAAGGGAGACCAGAAATGTCCAAGAAACGTGAAAGTAAACTCAGCCTTCTCGTTCATCACGAGTGTGGAAAATTAAAACACAGTGATGCTGGATTTCACATCCAGTAACGTAGAATGGTAAATAATTTTGAAAGCAGTTTATTGATTTTTACAGTAACACTCACACATGCTCTGATAGACAGGCACGTGCCCTGGAAAACGTCTGCTCCAAGTGTGAGAGCTCAGCCACCCATGGTGGGTGTGGACATGAATCTATGAGTCCTCATGCTGGGAGGTGGCAGAGATGGCCCTTCGCTAGCTGGTTCAAAGTCAGGCATCATCTGAGACAGAAACCTGGAAGTCCACTGCCAAACAGTGGGAAGCGTCTTCATTCCTGTGCTGTTGAGCCAGGCAGCCTGTGGGGGCCAGTGGCATTTCACCTGTGACCCTGGTGGGCATCCTGACCCTCCGGCCCAGGTCTGCACCATGGGCCAATACACCCACGTCGTCCTCAAGGTCATTCCCAGCAGGCTGTGCTCCTCCAGCAAGGCTTCTCCACAGAGGTCAGGACTCGGCCTTCTGTGTCCTCTCCTCCAGATGTGCTGGCCGCTTCCTGACTCCCACTTCTGCACTCCTTGGCTTCTTCTTTCATTCATTATAGGGCTTCAAATGCTTTATTCCTTCCCTGTTATTTAATTGTATTTTCACAGTTCACATTACTGGCAACCTGTCTCCCTTTACTGGACCCCAATTAATACAGTGTTTATAGCAAACTTACTATAAGAACATACTGGCAAAAATAAAATAGTCATAAACATTAAAATATGTAGTTAAATTGTTCTAATTAGATATAAAATAACATTACATAGCAGTGAAAATAATCCACAGCTTTACAAATAAACATAGGCAATAGAAAAAAAAAATTATTGATTAGAAAATAAAGGTATACATGTCTGTAAATATAATTCATACATATAAATTTCAAAAAACTGTAAATAATATAGTCAGCATTTGCTCACAACTTCTGCTCCCGAGGATTGTCTTCCTTGCCACAAGAGACTTCAGGAGTCACCTTTCTACAGTGGCTTCAATCTCAAATAATGACCAGAAGCCCCCAAGGAGATGAAACGCCTGGCTAAAGAAGTGGCAAGTGACCCCCAGCCCAGCCAGTGGTGGGCGCCATTTTGGGAAGGTTCTGGATGTTCCAGGAGGCACACACAGGGTCATGGAGTTCAGTGGCAGGGTGTGCCATGTGGATCACAGTGGTGCCACGTGGAGTTCAAGAGGTGGCAGAGGTGGTGGCCTGTCTGCAGGCAAAGCTTTGGAAGGCATCAGCCTTGGCCAAGGCCACGTGGGGTGGGGTGGGCACTTACACTTCCAAAGCTTTATCTGGAGTCAAAAAAACTGTGAGCCTAGATCTTCCAATACGTGCCTCCCCTGCTTGAAGTATACCAAAAAGATGTGCACAGGGAAGAGTCCTGATGGGAAAAAAAATGGTGAAGGCCACTGAATTTGCACACACAGAGCCCCAGGAATGTTCCTGTGGCGGGAAGCAAGTTAAAAGCACACAGAGAACAGACAAGAAAAGAAGGGAAGCCCCCTCCCTCTACCCTCCTCCCACCCCCTGCCCGCTCTCCCCTGCCCCAGGCCACACCCCAGCTCCACCCTCACGGGCCACTGGTGGAAGAGCTGGCCCTGAATCTCAGGAAGCCAGGCCACAGGGGGAAGTGGTCTTCTCCTAGATGCATCTGCTGCCTCTGGCTTCTGCAGCCTCAGCTCAGTGAGGGGCACACCAGGGGCACAGGAGACTGGGGCCCAGGTAGGAAAGATCCAGGGTGCTTCCCAGTCCAACAGAAAGCTGAAAGCACACATGGAGAATAAATTGAACCAGCCAATAAGAGTCAGGTCTTTTGGGGGACAAAGATCGGGGAGATGAAGCCAGGTGGTCTGGTACAAGCCTGTAATTCCAGCAGCTTGTGAGGCTGAGGCAGGAGGATCATGAGTCCAAAGCCAGACTCAGCAACTTAGACCCTAAGAAACTTACCAAGACCCTGTCAGAAAACAAAATAAAAAGGGGTGGAGATGTTGCTCAGTCATTAAGCACCCCTGGGTTCAATCCCTGCCCCCCACAAAAAAATTCTAGGAAATGAGCTATCTAGGGCTGGATTATACCTAACTCATCCCTAGATTTCCCCTTCTTATGTCTTTTACAGTGATTTTTTTTTCTTTTAGTTACAGGACATGGGAGGTGTCAAGCACGAACATTCCATAGTTTTCTATATCAAGAATTTTATTTCAGATCAGAGATGCTTTGGGCACAGATAGAAATAAAATCCAACTTTGCCATTTTCTATCTAGCAATCAGTTTACCTATTTGAAGTCTTGGGTTTTTGAGTCTGTGAAGTGTGGGATACAGGCCCGACTCATTCTGGTGTAGAGGTCACAGGGGTGATAGTCTGATGCCTGGCACCGGGCAGGGCCAATATGACTCAATCACATTACAACCACAGACACTGGAAGATTTTTGTGCTGCTTCATTCAGAATTGTAATCTGCCTAAAAAGTTAAGTGTGCTCGTTAGCTTATAAAGCAGTTTCTGGATGGAAAAGGGATGTGTGGATGGTGCGAGGGCGTGAGAGACTCCCTGGGAGGTATGCTGCAGAGGAGGCACAGAGCAAAGGTGGACACAGAGGCTGCCAGCAGGAGGGGGGGCAGTAGGGTGTTGCTCAGGGAGCACTTGCTGGCTCATCCCAGGATGAATAAGGAGCCACAGCTGCCCAGAGAGAAGCTGGAGATTGGAGATGCAAATTAGATGGTGTTCAATGGCCAGCAAAGGAGGCTGCCTGCTGGCCACCAGGTCAGCTCAATTGCATTATTCACTGCTGGTGCTGATCCCCTGGGCACAGGAGGAAGCCAGGGCTCCTGAGGTTTCCTTTTCCCCAAGTCCTGTCCCAGTGCAATACACCAACTAGTGGACTTTGAATTTGCACAGCTGCCAAAACAATCTGAGGGTGTTCAGACCCTCTTGTAAGTAAAGTTGGGTTCTCATTTCTTGCCCAGAGACTGAGGCGACAGATGACTCAGATTCTCCTATTCATTATTAGTCAGCTTGTTGCACTTATGAGAAAAAAAATAGGAAGACAGAAAAGGGGAAAAAATGACATCCTGGGGCAATTTGAAGGCAGAACAGTTGATTGAGAATTGTCTTAATTATGTTCTGACCACCTCACACCCTCTAGGGGGAAGTTCAGGTCTTAACGTCTCAGCCTGATGTGACTGAGTGGGATTTTTCATACTGGAGTCATGGTTCACGAGAAGTTTTCCAAACAGTGACACTGGACCTGAAGGTGAGGCCGGGGAGATGAACTGCCCAGAGCTAATAGCACTGCAGAACCCCCTGCCACAGAGCTGCCAACGCGTCCACCCACATGCTTCCCAGACAAGGAGCGCCTGCCCCAAAGGTGCACAGGTTTGGCTTGTGTGAGGAACAGTGTTCACGTCCTGGCCAGAAGGCCTGTCTGCTTCCTGTTCTAAATCCCGAGGATCGTTCGCCCGTAAATTACATCCGTGAGAGAATTGTTAGAGAAGTGCATGCCTTTAAGTGAATGTAGACTTCACAGAGAACAAGACAAAAGCACAGGAGTATCTGGTCATGAAGGGTCTCGGGACGTTTCTGTAGGGCTGTGGCGATACAGCGACGGTACAGGCGGCAGGTGCCAGCAGAGCTGCTCCTCCACCCTGTGAGGGCGGTGTCTCCAACGTGACGCTCACGCAACCACCTCTCCTCCACCGCTTGAAGCAGAAGCTCTCCATGAGCGCGTGCAGTTCAGCTGTAATTCACTCATGTGATCATACATTATTCATTCATCCCTTCACTCACTGAACCGTGACAGACGCCCCCATGTACCAAGTAATTCACATGGTTCTGAGGACTTGATTATGAATTAAGTCTAATCCCCACCACTTGAGAAGAGGGTAAGGTAACTACAATGCTGCAGGATGTGATGTGTTCAGTAATAAAAACAAGTGCAATTGTATCTCAAGATATTGTTGTGACTCAAATGAAGAGTGACTTTCTTTGAGTAAGAAGGTGGAGGTGGGAGTTCCTGGCCCAGGAGCTGTGAGTGCAGTCTCAGAGAAATGAACCCTCTGGGGTCCTGTCAGGATTGCCTGAAGACCAAAGGATCTCATCAGAGTTGGTCTGAAAGTCTCTGGGCTCTTGCGGCCTTTGTAGTACAAAGGTTACCACTCATTTCCTCTCTGGCTTTGGGGCCTCTGTAATGCAAGGTCACCATCCATTTCTGAACACCTAAATAGCATGTAAAATGTGTTTTCTTAGGATACCAGCATTTCGGGAAGCAATGTTCTAGCACATCACAAGTAAGTGCAATTCTTAAAAACTAAGGTGACGTTCAACAAATAATATGATATCATTTATAGTGATCCTTCCTTCTTACAATCAAACAGAATACATGCCCAAGCTGACCCCTAAAGTTACTCAGTAATGAAAATCTCACACCAGTAGAGCACAGACCTTGAGGCCATTCCCAAACCCTGTTTCTGGTGCCACAAAGGCAGCGTCTACACAAGCTGTGTGCACACTCCCTGGGTCCCTTGGTACTGCCAGCACATCCACATAGGAGGACACGTGGTGACACTGGAGACAAAGTCACAAAAGCTTCGAGTCTAATAAAATTTTAAAAGACTAGACCTCACCTCCTAACCCCCATTTCTCTTCCCCTCTCCTTGATCCAGATATTACTTAACATCAGCCACCCCATTTACAACCATGACAGAAAGGATAATAGAAATGAAAACTGAAAGGTGGTAGGTTGCAGAATTTTTGCTTTGTGAGAGATAGACAAACTGTTTTTTATATTAGCCATACTAAGTTGGATCTTCTGGCCCTTGAATCCAAACACATTATTAGCTGATATTATCCTTCATTTATAATATTGCTATTACATGGCATAGATCATGGCATGGTCATTGTGTGGGGCAGAGCGGATGTTGTGTTGCCACGCTGGACTGGTGCCAGAGTCTCTGAGACGCGAGTGCCCGTCGGGTTCTCGTTGGAAAGCTCCAGCTGAACCTGTGCTTCCCAGCCTGTGCTCTGTCAGTGCAGACCGTCCCTCTCAGGAGCACGCCTGTCTCTTTAGGTTCTCTGTGAGCCTGTGAAGTCGATAACTGCACACGGGTCACCAGACTTCCCATCGCAGTGCCGTGAGTGTACTGACGTGTCTGCATCAATGATGTACATGTTGGTTTTGATTAAAAGAAAAGTAGCAACCTGAGTTGAAGCTGAATCCATTGCTTTTATTTATTCTTGTACTCATTTCTTTGAATCTACAAAGGAGCATATAATGCTCCATACAGTACTTCTTGTGTTCTATTAAATTCTGCCGATATTGGTTGATTGCTCACTGCATGCTAGCCAATGGGAGTTACAAAGATGGACAGGACATAAGGCCACCTTTGGGAAGTCCAAGAGCACTGAATATAGCAATGTAAAGCAAGGTTGAAGCCTCTGAATGCAAACTTCTGACACCGTGAGACCTTGATTTTCACATAGTACAACCGTAATGTAATGTTGGCAGGTGATCTACCTATGACTTTATAATGATTAAATTCCTGAGGTAACTTAGAATGCAAAGAGTTTACAGTATAATATTTATGTATGAAAATTTAAAGTAGAATGCATATTACTTAGTGTTAACCCCAGAGTCATATTAGAGTAAGTCACTTTTCCTTTGCTGTACATGAGAATGGATAAAGTTTTGAATCCTTATAAAAAGCCCAAAGATATTAAACTGAATTAACAGGAGTCCAGTGTCTTATGAAATGTTTATCATCCCTATATTTATTCAGCTACATTCCCAGCAGTGAGAAGATGTGGAGGAGAAAGACAGCATGTAGACCCCACTTTTCCCAAACTTGAGTTTTCTCAGGAGAGGAGACATACACTGAAGTGATGCATCTTCAAAGGCTGGGGATAAAACATTTGGGTCCTTCATGATCGGGGTCTCATGTCTACTCAAACAGTGATCTGCTGAAACCGTAGGCCTCAGACAGGACACAGCTTGAGTGAGGGGCAAGTGCAACAGACAAACGGCCGCAGAATAAGGTCTGGCCCCGTGTGCCGTCATCCCCTGGAGCACTCGGCCTTCAGTGGGCTGCCGGGGGTGCTCTCTGCTGTCCACCTGCCGTTCCTGAAGGTTCCAAAGAAAGGGAGAGAAAGCTCCCAACCTTTAAGAGCGCCCCTGTGGAGCCACCAAGGATGAGGCTGGCTTATCACCTCAGAAAGCAGAGCTGTGTCCCCTACGGACGTCCCCCACGGACGTCCCCTATGGGGGTGGGAGGTCTCGGGCACCATCACTGGCGCAGACAGGTTTCCTGTGCTGGGAAAGGCTGAGAGCTGCTTTTCCTCTCTCTGAGGCCAAAGGACTGAGAACCCAAGGGAATCACTCTTGATGACCAGAGGAAGGGCGGTCACAGGAGACGGGACCTTGAGGAGTTCTTGGAAGACCTGAGCATGCGTCCCCCGAGGACAGGCCTCCTGTGTTATCGCTACCCCTCAGCCAGGCCGACTGCGGGAAGGCTCACACACACCCACAGGGCCTCTGAGGGGGCCTCTCCCCTCACGGCCTCTGCAGCCCAAGCAGAGTATTGAAGGGAACCCTGAGGTCTGCTTTATACCTTTACAAGAAGGACTCCGGGATTAGTGGAGAGAAGAGATAGGAGACCCACAAATGCACTCCCAATCTCTGAAGAGGATGGTGGGTGCACTGGGAGTAGGGCCTGTGGGTGACACAGCCTCAGTTCTAGAAGGGTCATCAGTGAGGGTGGGGCCAACTGAAGGGGACCATTTCCCACAAGAAGCCTCACACAGCCCTGCAGAAAGTCCTGCCAGGAGACAGAAGACCAGAGCAGTGTCCAGGGTCCTTCCTTCCAATGTTTGGTCAGCCACATGAAGAGGTATCTCAGGCTGATCCTTGCTCTCCATCCCTCCAAACACCAGGGCTGCCACTGGAGGTGAGGTGCTGTCTCCAAGTGAGATGCCCGTGCCCATCTCCAGGCTGCAGGGTGGGGTAGAGGAAAATCAGATGTGACAGTTTCAATGATTTCAGACTTGACAATGGACACAGGCTATGCATCACGTCTAATCCTGTCTCACGGACTGCAGCAGTGTGTGCAAGGCTGCATGGGAGCTTCCATGATTAAGGGAGGAGAGAGACTCCATCACAAGACTGTCCGCAGCAATCAGCTCATGAGGCCCTCTGAGCACCTACTACGTGTGCTGCTGACCTAGTCCACGGTGCATGAAGGTAACCCCCTCTCTTCTGGTGCACAGCCTGGGGACTCAGGGACAAGTGCAGGGCATTTGGCACATATCATGACACACTGGGTGCTGTGACACGATGGTAGAGATTCCTGCAGAGTGGGAGGAAGTGCGTGAGGTGAGGTGCTGGAAGAGGGGAGGCCACTGCTAGAGAGTTACAGGGAAAGGGTCACAGAGGCAGGGGACCGGCCTGAGTTTGAGAACAGAACAGGCCTTGCATTACCTTCTCAGAGAGAAGAAGGTTGGTCGGTCAGGCTCTGGGCAAGCACGGCCTCTCAGGAAGTGGCACACAGTTCTCAAGTGTGGAGGGCTGTTTGGAACACAGGCTGTGCACCACGTGGAAAGGCTGGTCCGAGGGATGATAGTGACAGTGACAAAGTTGTCTCCATCCACGCTGGCCTTGGAGGACTCATCACTTGAGAAACGGCCTGATTCTCCATGGGAAAACATACACAGGGCTGAGAAACTTTAAGAAAGCAGGTAAAGATGCTGAACCAGGTGGTCATGGATTAAATGCACTCCCTTTGTACAAGTGACAGATGACACTCAAATCATCTGACCTCCTGGAGTTTCCCCACACTGAGAACGGTGCTGAGCCAGCAGTGCTGGAAGGGTGGACGAGTCACACCGGTGACCTCAGGATTACTGCAGGTGGCTTCTGCACGAAGCTGCATTAGCCTCTGGGGAGCCTTATTAAAGATCCTCACTAAGATGAGTGTTCATCTGAGAAGAGGAATGTGGTGAGGAAATTTGGGTTGATTCTTACAAGCATTATTCTGTTCATTTAAATTACTGATACATAAAAACATAAAGTTATACATACTAATGGTGTACCTTGTGATGTTTTGATGCGGTTATACTCACATAATGTTTAAATCAAGTTAAACATATTCATCTCTCTGAGCAGTCATCATTTCTTTATGGCAGAATCTTTCAATATATTTTCTTCCAGCTTTTGAAATGCACAGTTCATTGTGGTTATCTACAGGCACCCTGCAGTAAACAGCACCCCGAACTTGCCCCTGCTAACTGCAACCTAGGGCCGTCCACCTCTCTCCCCACCCCCAGCACATTGCCTTTGCATTGCCTTGCCAACAGTTGTCTCCTTGTTGGACATTTACCCAGTAACTTCCTGGAGCCAACAGTGTGTTTGTCTCCTGTGAAAGAGAGGAAAGGCAGTGTACAGGCTGTAATTCAGGAAGGTGAAGATCTGCTGAGGGAGGTCCAGCCTATGGGAGAGAACCCTAAGCAACACTGCAGAACAGTGTGATGTTGGCTCGCCAAGTGGGGGGACCCAAACGGGTGCCAAATACAGTTGCTAATGTCCTAGTTCAGAATATTACCTTTCATCTAAGAGCAGAGAAGCTTCTGTTCATATTAATGGATCTGATGGCTCCGAAACTCTTGTAGTGTTCTTCGACCACAATTTGGTTTCAGTTTCTCTAAAAATATTTGATTCAAGATGTATTATTATGATGCAATAATAAAGTAAAAGTTATATCCTGATGAAAGTTTGATTACTGTGATTACTTGTAATTTTCCTTCCTGTGCCCACTCAATCATCTTTTATTCATAGAGGACTGTATTCTATAGTTGTCAGTGATCAATCTTGACAAGGATTGCTGGAATTGATCAATAAATCAAGTCTAAAAATATTTCACAGGATGCTGCCTCTGAGGGACCAGTCAACAAAGTAGTGCTCATAAGGCCTTCTAGCGATCCAAAGGGAAGGAGAATATGGAGTTTTTAGTAGGTCTACATTTCAACACGTTCCTTAATCTGCCCTCTGAGCCAGATGCTACCCCACAGCATTTGGAGGAATTAAAACATGAAATAAAAACTGGCTCATGAGAGTGCCTGGAAGGGCAGGTGCATGAGATGCAGCTCCTACCTGACCTCGGCTGGAGGTTCCATTCTGCAATGTGCACATGACACTGGAATGCTTCATTCTTTTTATAAAAACTGAAATAATACCTGCTAGGTAGCATGTGCCATATATATGTATATTGTAAAACAGAAAAGCTAGATGTAATGTTGCATGTGTCATTGTTAAGGAAGTCTAATCATTACCAAACACAAAATTCTATTCATGATGGAGACAAACCAAGAGAAAAATAAGCAAAGGGCCCTGAAGTGGGTTCGCATCAGGATCTCCTGCTAAATCTCTCCCCACTCCATCAGAGCAGAGAGAGAGGTTTTTGCCACAGATTTATTACTAATTCTAATTACTGCTTCTAATCATTAATGTGACCCAATTATTCTGAAAAATTCACTTTCGAAGCATGCAAATTCTTGTAATCAAAGTACATATTAAGAGATATGAGTAATTTTGGTTTTTTAGTTTCCTAAAATAGTTTCTTAAATGCCTGAGCATTTAAGTCAGCTTTTTTTTTTCTGTAACCAAAAGACCTGACAAGAACAATTTTAGAGGAGGAAAAGTTTATTTGGAGGTTCAGTTTCAGAGATCTCAGTCCACAGACTCGACTCCAATCCTCAGGGCTCCAGGTGAGGAGAACACCATGGTGGAATAATGTGGCACAGGAAAGCAGAGAGAGAGAAAGAGCGAGTGCTCTGCTCAACAAGGACAAAATATAAACCCAAAGGCACGCTCCCAGAGACCCACCTCCTCCAGCCACAACCCCCTGCCTACAGGTACTCTCAAGTCCCACCAGGGGACCAATGCACTGGTCAGGTTAAACCTCTTATAACTCAACCATTTCACCTCTGAACTTCTTACACACAAGATTTGGGGGGGACACCTCCTATCTAAACCATAACACTGAGTAAATTTTTTCCTTTTTTAAAAAAATGGGCATTGTACATGTGCAATCATGTAACTGTGAAAAGTACCCTTTCATCACAAATGCAGACTTACCTCACTGGGGTGACATCAAGCCCAAGAAGGATGTAACCCATTTTGTAATGAGTTATTTCTGGGTCTCTGGAGCTCCTTCCAGATGTGCCAGCTGTTTAGTTGAGGACCTCTTCCAGGATTTGAAGTAAGGGGTGAGTCTGCAGTCATGAACCCAGACACAAGAGAATGCTGGCCACACACTGCTGGGCGGATGTGCTGCCCCAGGCAGGCTGGAGTGGGGCCTCAGCTTTTCCTGTCACATTGTCTGGGCTCTTCTCACACTTGGACTTCTGTGCATCGTGATGCAAATACTCACAAAGGTGTCACAGGATCAGGGAGCTGGTACCTGTGCAAAGCCTGCAAGCAGCAGCACTCAGTGTGTGAGAAGTGACCCTGCATACTCCCTGGACTCAGCAAGCAGAGGCCACCTGGGCACCTGAAGCTTGAGGGCTTCTGTGCTTTGTGGGTGTCCTGGACGTGGACATCGCAACACACTGGAAAGACCAGAGGGTGTTGGCCCTGGGGGTGAATTTTGATTCTGATTTCTTCTGACTAGTCTGTAAGTAGCTTCTAAAAGGAGACCTATTTCTAAAGTTTTTTTTAAGCTTAGGCACTACACATGCAAAGGCCTTGGCATGGGATTGCCCTTGGTGACTGTGCAGTCAGAGCCAGCCGTTGTCAGTGCTATGTCACTCAGTTTGGGGACTGGCTGGGCTGGCCTGAGCTCTGAGGCATCCACACCCACGACTGGAACAACTGGACTAAGTGGGAACCTAACAAGGTCAACACTTTCTGACGGTCCCGCCGCCAGTGGCCGTGGTCCATCTTGCTGTTCTTGCCAAAGGCTTCACTCCAAGACATGGTGTCCGTGGCAGGGGCAGAACCCACATGTGTGAGCCAGGACCCCAAGTGGACTTGGGCGGCCCAGTGGTGTCCAAGGAGATCAGCACCGTGACTTGCTTTCCCCAGTGGTGGATGTGGAACCTCAGTGCAGCCTCAGCCATTGCCAACTCTTAGGCACAGAAGTGAGCCCAAGAGAAGCTCAAGGGCATACAGATGGGCAAGTTCAGCGAGTGGCAGTGGAAGAAGGGCACCCAGCAGGGTGGGTTTCCCAGGAGGATCAGGCAGGGCAATGAGTGACACAGAACACATCCAAGGACCCGACTGAGAACTCCAACATGCCTGGACACCAGCAGGGCCTCGCAGGGGACAGAGTGAACCAGACATGGGGACTGAAGAGAGGCAGGTTCTCTGAGGTGCAGCCTGTGGGAAGAGACAGGAGCAGGCGCGGCTCTGACCTGCGCCCTGGGCCACTGCTTCTCTGGCCTGTCTGAGGGGCACACACCTCGGCTTGGCTGCTGCAGTTCCAAGGGTGTTTCTCAGCTGCAGATTCCTAACTTACATCGCAGGGCTAGGCCTGCCCGTCTCCCTGGTGGTGGCAGAAACTCCATGTAATTCCACGTGTGAAGGGGCAGCAGCCAGTGCCTGGCAGGTCCCTAAACCCTCCACGGGTCAGCTTGCATGTGCTTCCCGGGCACAGCCCTCAATATTCATGGGCAGCCTGTTGACCAGGGGAGCAGCCCACGCCTCCACTGCCCTCCACTAAAGGGTGTGTGGACTCTGGTAAATCACTGATCCGCAAGCCTTTGTAAATGTTCAAATTAGTATTGAAAAGCCAGAGGTTATTTGTACATACAAGAACTTGTTGATATAACTTTTAAGAGAATAAATTGAGAAACCAGGATTTAAACTTTAATCCTATGATGTTAATTAATAAAAACATTTTCTGTTAACTATGCTGAATATTTTGGAACAACACAGCCCTAATATCTTGACAGGGTAATTTAGATTTTTATGTCTTTAGACTTTAGACCACATGTACACAAGGTTTAAATGCCGGCAGTAAATGGTATGTGTCTTTATTGTGTTTTTCTTTTCTTACTTGAGATTCCATTTATTAGAATCAGTCAACAAACAAGACAATTTAATAATTTGGGTTAATCAGTAATCTAAAAGTCTGACCTAAATAAAACTCTATCACTTATTTAGAAAATATAATACCTAGATTTAAAACTATGATAGAATTTATGTATCCAGCCTTTTTCTTCCCTTGCCACATAGACTTTAATATCCAAAGGACCTCATGAGGTGGCACAGCAAGTGACCTCAGACAGAGGCCTGCTCCCCTACTTGCTGACTCTAGGGCAAGCCAGGCGGAGCTCCTGTGACAGGTGTCAGGCTTCCTGGGCTGGGCCCAGCAGCACGGCCTTCAATGCCATCAATAAATCTCCCCCTAATTAGCCTTCCAAGCAGCAAGCAGAGCATAAAACAGCTGCCTACAGTCAGGTGAGGTCACATGAGGATGTGCACAATCAGAGCCTTGAGGAAAAGCCTGATATTTAGCAATGTTCTCTATAGAACTGTCACTTCTCAACTACATACAGTGACCAAGAAAGCCTTTAAAATACATTTCTACCATTGCACCTGTAGACCATGGAAATCCAGAAGCAGTTTTGAATATTACAAATCATATCTGATCAGCTCCTGGGCAATGCAAGGAGAGGTCCCGCTCTTACCCTCTGAATTCTTATCTTGGAAAACTACTTAATATACTTGTGCCTCAGTTTCTTGGCTTTAAAATATATAATAAAATAATGCACATCTCAGTGCTATTCAGAGTTTATGCAAAATTATCTTCACTTTTGAAATTCTGTACCCATATCCGATATCATATAAGGGATCATAGGTCATTTATTTATCTAATTCTGTCTTCATTTACCAGAGCAAGGCATTGTGAAAAACACTCAGGCAAGTGTGGGGCAGCTCTTGCTTGGTGGCTGGGTGGGGGTGGAGGGCTTGGAGGTGGGGGAGCTGGGGATGGCCAAAGGCAGTGTGTTCAGGTCCCTACGTGTCCAGGATCCCCTTGCTCAGGATGGAAGAGTGCGCGTGAGCATAGAAGCCGCACAGTCACCACACTGCTCTGCTACTGCTGTGTAGAGTCCGCTACACCAGAAAACCCCTCACTTAGCTCCTGACAGCTTTGGGTCCACAGTCCTGTCTTGATTAAGTCGTGGTAAAAGGAAGGTGGGCTAGCTGGGCCCCACAAAGGACAGACTTTCAGAAGTCACCACCAACTGTCGTTCTAGGTGGCTGAGGTCAGTATGTTCGGTTGGAACGAAAGAAATCTGAACACTTAAAATTAGACAACCAAAAATAGCCCCAGGAGGATCAATCTGAGTCACCCAGGCAGGTGGTCAAGATGGCAGGGTGAACTGGTTGTGGTTTTTGAAGAACGTCAATCTGAAGCTCTGACTGAGAGAAGATTGAGAATGTGGGTAGGACAGCCTGCCACTGCCCCACCATCTTCTAAGGTCTTCTTGGATTTCTTTCTCTAGGGTTCTGTAGTTTTCATGGAATAGATCTTTCACCTCTTTCGTTAAGTTGCTTCCCAAGTATTTTATTTTATTTGAGGCTATTGTAAATGGGGTAGTTTTCCTCATTTCTGTGTCAGAGGATTTGTCACTGATATACAGAAATGCCTTTGATTTATGGGTGTTGATTTTATAACCTGCTACTTTGCTGAATTCATTTACTAGTTCTAGAAATTTTCTGGTGGAGCTTTTTGAATCTTCTAGGTAAATAGAATCATATTGTCAGTAAATAGTGTTAATTTAAATTCTTCTTTTCTTATACGTATCTCTTTAATTTCTTTCTTCTGTCTAATTGCTATGGCCAGTGTTTCAAGGATTGTGTTAAATAGAAGTGGTGAAAGAGGGCATCCCTGTCTTTTTCCAATTTTTAGAGGGAATGCCTTCAATTCTTTTCCATTTAGAATGATGTGGGCCCGGGGCTTAGCATAGATAGCATCTATGATATTGAGATATGTTCCTGTTATCCCTAGTTTCAAGTATTTTGAAGATGAAGAGATGCTGTATTTTGTCAAATGATCATATGATTCTTATCTTTGAGTCTATTGATGTGATGAATTACATTTATTAATTTCCATATGTTGAACCAATCTTGCATCCCTGGGATGAATCCCACTTGATTATGGTGCACAATCTTTTGATATATTTTTGTATTTGATTTGCCAGAATTTTTTTGAGAATTTTTGCATTATGTGCATTAGAGATATTGGTCTATATAAAGTTTTCTTTCTTTGATGTATCTTTGCTTGATTTTGGAATCGGGGTGATATTGGCCTCATAGAATGAGTTTGGAAGTGCTGCCTTGCGGGGTTTCAAAAAATCTTTTATAAAGATTTATAAAAACAATTTTTAAAAATCCACAAAAGCGCTCTTTCCATGGAGAGGACTCAACTCAACAACACAGCCCATTAATCATCTGAATTTAGAGTCTCTAGAATTATACCCCAATATTAAAAATTTTAACGTCACAGATTTTCACTTACTTTCTACAATTCAGCCCACAATACTCTGCAATCCTAAGCATGCTTAACTTCTGGAGAGAAATACCAAACTCACTAACTTTCTTTAACATTTAAATTGGAGTCCCCTTAGGAGCCAGCATTTGTCACTTTTGTCCCAGCAGCTTAAAGACTCAGACCTTTCGCCCCACGTTGGGCGCCAATAGCCGGGTTTCTGTTCTGGCAACTAAAAGGCTCAGGGGTCATTCCAGTAAAACTGGGCTGATTGGGCTGCACAAAATAACCACACAAGAGACACAAATACCTTTTTATTTGGGGTCGCTGTGATGGCTCTGCTGACCTTAAGGGTCCACAGGAAGAGAGAGAGAGAGAGAGCATGTGCTGACCCCTTTTATTGAGGAGAAACTATTCAAATGAGGCAAGGGGTCAGGTTTCAGGAGGCTGAGTCTATCTTCATGATGTCCACTGTCAGCAGGTTGACTGACACCTGGGTAGGACACACCCAAGGGCACAGTAAGAGAAGGAGACACACACAAGGCACTTCCATGGAAGATTCTATCCTAAATAGGTCAAGGGGTTATATTACAAAGGAACAGGTGAGCATAGCTTCACCCAAGGGGCTGTAGCAAGACACAGCCATGCATGAGACACCGACCCTCAGACCCAAGAAGGGTGGGGAAAGCTCTGCCACATTTCTGTGACTGAGCGCCTCAGCACCCAGCCAGGGAGTGTGACTCAGTCATGTACAATGTTGGTCTCCACACTGCCTCTTTTTCTATTACCTGAAATAAACTGAAGAGTATTGGTATTAGTTCTGCTTTAAAGGTCTTGTAGAACTCTGTAACCATCCGGTCCTGGGCTTTTCTTGGTTGGTAAGCTTCTGATGGCATCTTCTATTTTATCACTTGATATTGGTCTGTTTAAATTGTGTGTATCTTCCTGATTCAATCTGGGCAAGTTGTATGACTGAGAAATTCATCCATGTCTTCACTATCTTCTATTTTATTGAAGTATAAGTTTTCAAAATAATTTCTAATTGTCCTCTGTATTTTTGTAGTGTCTGTTGTTATTTTACCTTTTTCATCACCTAGGCTGGTGATTTGAGTTCTCTCTCTCCTTCTCTTCTTTAGTGTGGCTAAGGGTATGTCAATTTTATTTATTTTTTCAAATAACCAACTTTTTATTTTGTCAATTTTTTTCAATTGTTTCTTTTGTTTTGATTTTATTGATTTCAGCTCTAATTTTAATTATTTCTTGCTTTCTACTGCTTTTGCTGCTGATTTGTTCTTCTTTTTCTAGGGCTTTGTGATGTAGTGTGAGGTCATTTATTTGTTGACTTTTTCTTCTTTTAAGGAATGAATTCCATGCAATGAACTTTCCTCTTAGAACTGCTTTCATAGTGTCCCAGAGATTTTGATATGTTGTGTTTATGTTCTCATTTACCTCTAAGAATTTTTTAATCTCCTCTTTGATGTCTTCTGCAACCCATTGTTCATTCAGTAGCATATTGTTTAATCTCCACGTGTTGGAGTAATTTTTATTTTTTATTTTGTCATAAATTTCCAATTTCATTCTATTATGATCTGATAAAATACATTGTAGTATTTCTACATTTTTGTATTTGCTAAGAGTTGCTTTGTGGCATAGCATATGGTCTATTTTAGAGAAAGATCCATGTGCTGCTGAGAAGAAAGTGTATCTTGATGAAATATTCTATATCTGTCAGTTAAGTCTACATTATTGATTGTATTATTGAGTTCTATAGATTCTTTATTCAACTTTTTTTTGAAGATCATTCCAGTGGTGAGAGAATTGTGTTAAAGTCACCCAAGATTATTGTGTTGTAATCAATTTGACTCGTGAACTTGAGAAGAATTTGTTTGATGAACATAGCTGCAACATTGTTTGGGGCATATATATTTATAATTGTTATGTCTTGTTGGTGTGTGGTTCCCTTGAATAGTATGTAATGCCAACCTTTATCCCTTTTGATTAACTTTGGCTTGAAGTCTACTTTATTTGATATAAGGATGGAAACCCCTGCTTGCTTCCACAGTCCATGTGAGTGGTGTGATTTGTCCCAACCTTTCACCTTTAATCGCTGTATGTCTTTTTCTATTTGATGAGTCTCCTGGAAGCAGCATATTGTTGGGTCTTTTTGTGTAATCCAATCTGCTAGCCTATTTCTTTTGATTAGTGAGTTTAAGCCATTAACATTCAGTGTTACTATTGAGATATGATTTTAATTTTCAGCCATATTTGTTTATTTTGTTATTTAACTTGACTTGATTTTCCTCTTTGATTAGTTTTTCCGTTAGGGTACTACCTCCCTCTGCTGATTTTCATTGTTGTTTTTTCTTTCCCTTTCATGGAATATTTTTCCAAGGATGTTTTGTAGTGTCAGATTTATAGCTATAAATTATTTTAACTTTTGTTTATCATGGAAGGTTTTATTTCATCTTCAAATTTAAAACTTAATTTTGCTGGATATAAGATTCTTGGTTGGCACCCATTTTCTTTCAGAACTTGATATATGTTGTTCCAGGATCTTCTAGCTTTCAGGGTCTGTGTTGAAAAATTTGCTGCTATCCTAATTGGTTTTCCCCTCTATGAATCTGATTCCTTTTTCTTGTGGCTTTTAAAATTCTCTCCTTATTCTGTATGTTGGGCATTTTCATTATAATGTGCTTTGGTGTGGATCTGTTGTGATTTTGTATATTCAGCATCCTGTAGCATTCTTGAATTTGGATTTCCAATCCATTCTTCATGTTTGAAAAATTTTCTAATTTATTTCTTCAAATAGATTATTCATTCCTTTGGTTTGGACCTCTATGCCTTCCTCTATCCCAGTAACTCTTATATTTGTTCTTTTTAATGTCATCCCATATTTCTTGAATATTCTGCTTGGGATTTCTTACCATTATTACTATGTGATCTATATTCTTTTCAAGATTATATATTTTGTCTCCATTGTCTGATGTCCTGTCTTCCAAGTGGTCTACTCTGTTGGTGATGATTTCATTTGAGCTTTTAATTTCGTTTATTATTTCTTTCACTTCAAGGATTCCTGCTTCTCTTCCCACCCAGTAGGTGGCGCCGTCTGTTGTAAGCTAGTGTCTTGCCTTCTGATGGTGGAGGTAACCAGGGTGGGAAGTCTGGTCCTGGCACAGGGCACCTGGATGCGGGGAGTGGCACCCGCCAGTCCCTGCAGAAAGACTGCACCTCACAGGTCTCTTTTTGGGACCATTCGCTCATATGACATGAGCGCCTGGTACTATCTCCATCTATTGCCTGGAGATTTCCCAGTTCCTAGTCTCTCCCTCTCCCCTAGCTGTTCCCAATTGAGGAACCTCTCAAACTGGGGCTCCCATGGGTGGCTCCCTGGTCGCACTGCACACCTGTGTTGGGCAGCTACTGTGTTGGGTTACTGCCTCTGGGGATGGAAACCTGGTACCTGGCCCCCAGAAATCCAATCTGAGAACTGCCTCCAGCTGAATGGTTAGAATGTTGAGTCAAGATGGTAGCAGTCTGCTTTCAGCAGACTGGTGAGGGGGGGAGCCTGGTGAGGTGGGAGAGCCTGGTGAGGTGAGGGGAGGTGGGAGATGGCGTTGTGCTGTGGATAGGTAGCAGCTGGGTGACTTGCGTGGGAGACAAGTCTTGGTGACCTGCAGATGTGTTGATAGGTGATCTGCTAAGGTGCTCACTGAGTCTTGCATGGACTTGAACTTCACCTTTGGGTCCTGCTCCAATGCCAGGCATCCTACTCGAACGCTGAGGCCCGGAGCCCCACATGGAGTCACAGTGCTAGTGATTTCTGTGGAGAGCAGCTGGATACAGGTCCTCTAACACTCTCAGAGATCCACTATTCTGACTAGGTGAGAACTGCGGGTCTGGTGGCACGGGGCACAGGGCGGCTCACTCCCTTCCCTCTGCCATGTTTTCTGGATTCTCTATGTGATTCTTGATGATAGCATTTATTGGGATTTCTGCCCCCCACTTTATTTTAAATTCAACCTAATTATCTTTTCATTGAAGTAGGTTGTTTAGAGCATTTAAGATTAATGTGATTATTTGGTTGTGTTCTTATCTACCATCTTTGTTTACTGCTTTTTTCCAAAATGCAATCCATGCCTCTTCTTTCTCCATTCTGTTTAACTTAACTGACTTTTCTTGGTTCTGCTTTACTCTATTGACTAACAACTTGGAGGAGGAAAACTATACTGGCTGTCCATTTCAGAGGATTCTGTCATGGTCATCTGGCTCCAAGGCAGAACGTCAGGGTAGAGAGCATGATAGAGGAGGACTTCTCAGCTCATGGCAGCAATGCAGCAGGCAGAGAGAAACTGGGGAGAAAAAAATCCTTCCAGGGCACACCCCCAGGGAACTACTACCACTCAAGTGTCCCTTCAGCTCTCCATGCATTCATCCCTAAAGTGGATGCATGTGAAATCCATTTGATGGATTAATCCAGTGGATCAATCCACTGATGAGGTCAGAGCCCTCATGATGCACTAAGTGCCTAAAAGCCACCTCTAAACCTTGTTGCCCAGGGCCCATGCTCCCACACAGGACTTTTGGGAGACAATCCCAATCCAAACTACATGAGCTGTTACGTACTTTGTCACTCAGCAGGGACGCCCTTAACAGATGGTATGCAATGCTACCTGCCTGTGTCCTGAGACCGTCCCTTCAGCAGAGCTCCGTCCTCTCCAGACCATGCCTTCCCCACGGAGCTCCCAGGTCAGAGTCTGCTCTCCTTCTCTCCTTGTGCTTCCTCCACGATGCTCCCCTTTCTTCACACGGGGTTTCGTGATCTCTTTCCTCATCATTGATTTCAGCCATGTGACCACAGTGTGCCTTAGTGCAGCTTTCCCTATACGACTTGTCTCTGGAGATGGTCCACCTTCGGGTACAGTGGGTTTATAATTTGTCTCCTACTTGGAAGAATCATTTACTATTGTTTCCTCAGATGATAGTCTACTGTTTCCTTCAATTTTCCCTCTTCTTTAAGGACCTTGTCTACACAGATATATTATGTCAACATATTTTTCAAGTTTATCTGCACACTTTTTTCATTCTTTTTTCCTCTCTTTGGACATCTTTCTGTGCCTCTGGGTTCACTGATTTTCTGAGTACTGTCAGTCCATTATCCATCTATCCAGTGTCTTGCACCTCAGGAGCTTTTGCCCTGAAGTTTGAGTTGGGTCTTCTCGTGTATCTTGTGCATGTCTGACCGGCATGGTAAGTACTTGCTCTACCTGGGAACAAGTGAAGCATGGTCACGGTAGCCTGCCAACGTCTACCTGAGCGTGGCCCAGGGAGCTGCTAGTGGTCGACTATCCCTTGTCTATGCTATTTTCCGTCTGGCCCTTCTTCCGGTGTCTGACTGGACACTGTGCACTACGACTTCTACCTGTGGTGGGCCAGTGTATATGCCCGTAACTACTTTTCAACTTCATTCTAGAGCACATTTCTGCACAGCTTGACCCATACGGGTTATTCTTCTGAAATTTTCTATGACTAGACTCTGTTAGGACCCCAGCAAGCCCCGCCTGGAGCAACTGTCCGTCACTACTGGCCTCTTTGTTCCCAGTGGGCCTGATGAACCTGTCCTGTGTCCTCACCAAGTACTGTTCCTGTGGTGCCTGTTTTCATTCCCACCATCCCTTTTTTAAATTCCTGCTCTAGGTGGCTTCCACATGAACTTGTCCCTTTCAGTTCTCAGTTGACTGAGAAGGGGACCATCTGCAGACCGCAAGAACTGCCTTCCTCACTTTTCAAGAAGCCCCCTGCACAGAGGCCTGCAAATGCTCTGTAGACGGTTATTGATGTGATGACACAGCTAGCGGGCCACCCCCTGCCACCCCCATGCCCTCCCCACACCCTCCTCATACCCTCCACTCACCACTCCCACACCCTCCCCACACCACCCCCCCACCCTCCCCACACCCTCCCCACACCACGCCACACCCCCACACCCACCCCATCCCTCCACACACCCTCCCCATCCCTCCACACACCCTCCCCACACACCCACACCCTCCCCATCCCTCCACACACCACCCCACACCCTCCCCACGCCATCCCCAGGCCACCCCCACACCATCCCCACACTCTCCCCACACCCATCCCCATGCCACACCCACACTCTCCCCATACCCCCCACACCCTCCCCACAAATACACCCCCACACACACCCACACCACCCCCACACCCTCCAAACACCATCCCTACACTCCCCCACACCTCCCCACACCCTCCCCACACCCACACCACATCCACACCCTCCCCACACACCCCACACCCTCCCCACCCTCCCCACACACCCCACACCCTCCCCACACCCTCCCTACACTCTCCCCCCCACACACACATCCACCCCCTCCCCACCCCTCCCCACACACCCTACACCCTCCCCATATCATCCACACACACACACACACCCTCCCCACCCCTCCTACCCCCTCCCTACACCTTCCCTACACCCTCCCCCCCCACATAAACACACCCACACCCTCCCCACCCTTCCTCACACCACCCACACACCCTCCCCACCCCCTACCTACACCCTCCCCACACACCCCCACACACTCCCACACCCTCCACACACCATCCCCACACCCTCCCCACACCACCCCTGCCATCCCCCAGCTGCCACACTGAACCACAGCTCACCCTGTGTCCCCTTGCCCAGCCCTGGCTTGCCACCCCACCCTTTACCCTCTGCTGAGTAATGTCTGAACGTGATTCATATATTTTTCAGTTTTTCACTATTTAATCTTTCATATGGTAGGCTGAATCCGATCCTGGTTATTTCTGAAATGCAAAGAAGTCCAGATATGTTTTGCATAGGTTTTCAGTTCACTTACTTCAAATATACTTATTTTTTAAAATTTGTATATGCATGTTTAATTCTGTGACTATTTACCTGATTATTATGTTAGATTATCTGATAGATGAGAGATCAACAAACCACTTTCTCGAAAGACAAAATTAGCAGACATTTCGGGGTTCCCATGCCAGCACTCTCTATTGCAATTACTCCACTCGGCCACTGTAGGACAAATGTGGAGAGTGTCCACACATAGGTGAGTGGATGCTGCCTCAGAGCAAGAGTGAGCTGGCTTGGCCAGGTGTGGTGGCGCACACCTAGAATCCCAGCAGCTTGGGAGGCTGAGGCAGGAGGATTGCAAGTTCAAAGCCAGCCTCAACAACTTAGCTAGGCACTAAGCAACTCAGTGAGACCCTGTCTCCAAATAAAATACAGAATAGGGCTTGGGATGCAGCTCAGTGATTGAGTGCTCCTGAGTTCAGTCACTAGTACCAAAAAAAAAAAAAAAAAGAGTGAGCTGGCTTTTGTAATGACAGCCATGGTTTTATGAGCTCTGAAAAAATCATACATATTCTTTTTTTTCACTTCCATCATATTCATGAAATTTCATGATTTGGATCTGTTCTCTCCCTCTTCCCCTAATGGGTTGTTTCTCACGTTATTGGTCTTGTTAATCTTGAGTGGTTCTGCATTGCAAACTGAATATCAGTTGTGTGAGTTGGAACATTTGCAATTTATCAGGATTTTCTTGATGGTCTAAGGTTTATTTTTGACTCATGCACATCTGGTTAAAAAGCATGTGTTTTCTATTATTGGGTTTGGGAGTTCAATATGATTATATGGCTTCCTTTATTAATTACTTTTTTAAACAATTGTTCTCTTGTTCTGTCTGAAATGGGTAGAGGTTTATTGGAGTCTGTTCTAATATCCCTCTATTTTTCCTTATGTCTATTTCAGTTTTAGTTTTATGAAAGTCATTCATTATAGAACATGTAATTTTAGTAACTTACACAACAACTGTGAGTGGCTGTAAGCAGCGTGACTGAGAGGTCTTCTCCATCTTTGCTGATGGTTTTCTTCTGGAATGCCTCCTCTGACCATGCTAGATGTCACAACCGTAGGCACAGCTCTCCTTGGTGTTTTCTGATATGCAGTCACCGTGCCCTGTACAGGGACTCCTCTGATACCTTTGTGGTGGGTTTGTTGCTTATAAGAGGCTTGTGTTAGCCTTTGCTTTTTTAGCCATTTGAAAATCTTTTATTACAATGTTATCATTCTAATGTATAAAATGTAATGTTTACATGTTTATTTCATTTTTCCGCTAACAGTTTACTTCATTCACATGGTTTTTATAACACATTCAGTAACCTCCTGTGCATGGAGCTGTCATCTGTTCTTTCCTTATCAATTTTGCAATTGGCTACTAACAACTTCTCACCTCCTCCTCTTTCTTTCCTGTAGCAACTCAGGAATGACATTTCCTCCCCATTAAGTCTTACATGGCCATCAATGGAGCATTTCTACTTATGGCTCTGCAGGTAGAGTACCTAAGCTCCCTGACTCTTGGTGCTGTACTTATCTGCCTTAGATAAGTGTTTTCTGGCCTAAGACTTACTCTTTTTCTTGGTTTTGCAATTTGTCTCCAGTGTTTACTGTTGATGGTTATGTCCTAGGTCTATGTTTCCTTCTCCTCTTTAATGAAATATTGCAATGTATTGTTTCCTGGCACATATCATTGCCATCAAAACTTCTAATGTCAATCAAATCTTCCCCATATAAGTGACTTGGTAATTTTGCCTCAGATTTCCAAAGGGTCTAGTGAAGTAAAGAAATGAAGTGATAATGTGTGCATTTAAACTCTAATATTATGATACATCGTGAATAACCTTTGTCCATTTTCATTTGAATTTCTTAGATGAAAGTCATCCTTTCATCTTCTGTTTTTAAATCTCTTATTTCAATAAAGTTCTCTTGTTATATTTCCTGAATTATTGAATTGTTTTTGTATTATTCCTTCAGTTTTCTCCTTCACCGACTCATGTATACACTAGTAGTCTCCATGTATCCAACTTTGCTTTTCAGTTTCAGTTACCTGTGGTCAACTATTATGTGAAAATATTAAATGGGAAATTTGTTAAGTCTTAAATCACACACAGTCCTGACTAGTGCAATAAAATCTCACAGCATCCATCTCTGTCCCGCCCAAGACATTGATCATCCCTTCGCCCAGTGTGTCCATGTTGGACATGCTACCCATCCATTAGTCACTTAGTGGGCATCTTGGTGCTCAGGTAGGCGGCTGTGGTATCCGGGGGCATGTTTTCAGCTTCATAAGGACCCCAGGGTGCAAGGGTCTGATGCAAAGGAGGAACCGGGAAATAAAACACGGAAGGACAGAGTAACCCAGTGTTTCCTGTGGCAACGATGGGGGGCATATACGGAAAAGCCCACTCAGTGAGGTAGAGCACACACTATTCGCAGCTCAGGAATTTTCTGAATTTCACAGAGATAAGGGGGTGCTTCTCTCTCTCTCTCTCTCTCTCTCTCTCTGTGATTGTGTGTGCGTGTATGTGTCTTGACTATTTTCTACTTCACCATTTTCTTAAATTTATTCAGATTAATTTGAAATATTTGGTAGAAAGTTTCCTCTCTCCTGTCCTCCGGGTGTGACTTCCCCATCATTTCCCACCCTATTTATTGCATAATGATTTTGCATTGAATTTTCCCACAACTTACTTTGTTGTCAAGTTTGTGATTCGTCTTGTGGTGCTAACACTTGTAGCTTTGTGGCTCAAACCTCCATTCTCCATTGATACTGTGAGCAGTTTTAGAGATCAGCTTTTCTTATTTCCTCCTTAATGGAACCTCCTTTGGAGAGGGGCCTGATAATTCTGGCTAACTGCCTCCACTTACTTTTATCAGTTTCTCCTTTTATTGGAGAGAAATGCCAGTGGGTTTTGATAGTTCATTTCCCCAAATCTCCCAAAGCTACCTGGCCTCTCCTTCACTCACTCTAGAAGATGGACCCTGGAACAAGCCCTCCCAGTGTCAGCCTCTGTCTTCTGGTGACTCCACTGATGTAACCACTGGTGGGAGGGTCAGGTTTGAATGTTCTCCTGCCCCTTGACTTGGCAAATCTCACCCAGTGCAATTATTTCAACAAAGTTTCCTCCAGCTTAGCTCTGGTCTTAACTCTCCAATGTTATCAAATAGTCATGGTTGTGGCTGTGTGTGTGTGTGTGAGTGTGTGTGAGTGCGTGAGTGTGTGTGTGTGTGAGTGTGTGTGAGTGAGTGGGTGTGAGTGCGTGAGTGTGTGTGTGAGTGTGTGTGTTGTGTGTGTGAGTGTGTGTGTGAGTGTGTGGGTGTGAGTGCGTGAGTGTGTGTGGTTGTGTGTGTGAGTGTGTGTGTGTGTTGTGTGTGTGAGTGTGTGTGAGTGTGTGTGTGTGAGTGTGTGTGTGTGAGTGTGTATGTGTGTGTGTGAGTGCGTGTGTGAGTGTGTGTGTTATCTGTGTGTGCGCTTCAACACTTTGTGCACTTTAAGATTACTATTTATATCAGTCATCTTTTCATCACTGTGATGAAGATAACCGACAAGAACAAAAGTAGAGGAGAAAAAGTTTATTTTGAGCTTTTACTTTAGAAGTTCTCAGTCCAAGGTTGGCCAACTGCATTGCTCTGGCTCTGAGGTGAGGTGGAACATCATGACAGAAGGACACGGTGGAGGAGATGCTTGGCTCACAGCCTCGGGAAGGTGAGAGAGAGAGGAGACAGTACCAGATACAGTCCTCCAGGGCATTCTCCCAGTGACCTCCTTCCTGCAGCCATGCCCCACCTGCCTACAGCTACCACCAAGTAATCATCCGTATTGCTAATCCAGCAGCTGCATTAACCCACCAATGAGGTATAGATCTCAGAACCCAAACACTTCACCTCTGACACTGCTACACTATCTGTGACCTTTGAGTGGGGTGCACCTCCTATCCACTCCATACCATTATCTTTGCCAGGAACATACTGTTTCACTATTACCAGAAGAGAACCACACAATTTTAAAGACTGAATGCCATTTCTTTTTAATAGTTGGAAGCTACTAGTTTAAATTTTCTTTTAGGTCAGTGCTTCTTCCTGGAAAACACATTTCCTGAAATCAAAGCTAAGGTGAATGAACAGGAAATTTAGAAGGATGCATTCCCACTTGCCACAGCCCTTCAAGGATGAAAATGGCAGATTTCAGTCCAACTTAAATACTTGTTTTACATTTACTCCGTGCAAGTTGGGCACACAGAGATGAAGACTGGTCACACCCTCAAGGAGTTCAGACTCCATGACACATCACACATACCAGGACCAAGTCCAAGGCAGGGCGCATGGCATGAGCTACCAAGGACGCTGGAAGACAGACAGTGCAATTGTCACCTGGACAATAAAGTCGCCCTTTGCCAACTGGGACAGAGATCTGGTCAGAATAGGATCGGCAGGTTGAGGAGAGCGGTCTGATCAAGGCTCACCAGTTCACAGCAGCAACAGAACCAAACCTGGAGTAATGCAGAGGACCTCGGATGAACCTGGAACTAAAGATTGTGTCCCCCCCCCCTTTTTTTCAGTTGACTTGGAAGAATTTGATTAACTTCCTGAATCACCATTAACCTCATTTGAATATTTTTGATCAAAATTGGGTCTCAGCTTTGGTGCCAAGTAAATGAAAGTAGGTAAATGTAGATGGTCCGTCACCATCTGCCCTGGTATGTGTACCCCGACCAGCATGGTGTGGACAGGCACACAGCCAGGCACACGCGGCAGCCCTCACAGTGACACACACACACAAGAGTGTGCATGCAAGAACATACACACGCACATAGGAGCACAAGTGCTCTCTCGGACAACAGAGGAGACAGGGAAGGCCCCGACATTCCATAAGTCTCAGCCTCCCAGACTCTGCATCAACACCTTGAGGGACACACACAGCACTGCTGATGGACACGTTCATAGTCACACCCCGAAATCAGGCAGACGCTGCCTCAATGCTGACCCCTCTCCCATACCTGAACAGTGAAGTGCGAGCTGGCTTGGAGGGGACCTGGACACAGTTTTCAGCTCGGCTGCTTCAGGAGGCTCTCTGCAGGCCGCACACACAGTTCTCAGCTGATACCATCATGGAAGACTAATGCAGAGGGACCTGGGAATCGTCATTTGATTTCATCTGCTGGTGAAGCTGTGTTGAAAGTGCTTTGACAGAGGACTCTTCTCTTGGGGCTCATCAAATACTGCTGGTGGAGTCTGCTCCCTTGAAACAGGTAACCAGGAACACCGTGTAATTTGTAATGGTAACTGGGATAATGAATGCACACTGCAGTCAGCTATTACCAGCGGTAATTGGTGCACCTTTCATCTCCCGTCAAGCAGAGTGGTTAGGATTAGGACCAAAGGCAGCTATCATCTCTCTCATTTCCTGACTCAGACAAAAGGCAAGAGAGGTGCCTGTCTGTGCTGATAGGTGTCTGATCAAAGCAGCCGAGAGCTGTCAGAAGCCAGCCAGCCTCAGCAACCTGACTGCTCCTTAATGCAGCTCTGCCTTTGATCTGCTGGCAGCCCGACTGGGTTCTATTTATGTACGAAAATAATCATCAGTGTTGTAAGAGAACAGAAGAAAATGCCGTTTTTCTATTTTGATGCTACTTTTGCAGTGTGATAAGGCTAGGAAATGTGTGCTAATTCTCGTGTGTGTGTGTGTGTGTGTGTGTGCATGAGTGTACAGAGCTTTTTTTAATAAAATGCCTTTGAACCTTCATCAAATAAACTTGGCAGTAAGCAGGAGTCAGAACGTTGGTAGAAATAAATTATTCTCCTTGGAGGTTAAACAAAAAGCTTAAGTAAAATTGCAACAATGTTGGCATCTGTATTTTGTCTTTCAGCAAAATCTATAAGTTATAGATTTATGGATGCCAAAAGGGTCCTAGGGTTTTAAAGATTTAGGGTCAAGCCCCGGGCCTTTTACTCCAGCCATATGAATTTAGAAGTGATCTAATCACATGTGCATTTGAGGTTCACATTCTGCGTGACATGTGAGTGCATTCCTACACGCCTGGGTGACCACGAGCTCTGAATGAAGATGCCTGCAACCTGCTTCTTATGAGCACCTGAGGAAGTGTCTGGCCAGGGAGCCAGGAAGTCAGTACCTCCCTTTACCCCTCTGTGCCTGGGTTTCCAAGTTTGTGAAATGAATATAATAATGTACAGAATTAGTGAGCTTACTACATGATCGAATTGAAGTTGAAAAGTAATGAGGTCTATGTCCAACACACTGTAGGAAACGGATAAATGCCCTTGTTGTTGCTTATATTAGTGATCTGTTAAGTGGGCTTTGAGTGAGTACGCTGACCCTCAGGGAACTGTGTCATGGTGAACCTCTCAACGAAAGGGGCCAAGTGCCTTTCACCCCTGGGATGAAGTTCACTGGTGACGTGTATGAAAGAGTAAGGGCAAGCAAGGACTGGGGCATCCAGCTTGTGGGCCCCGTTATAAGAGGGGTGGGCTCCAGCAGAGCCATGTTTGTGACTTAAACACATTTGCTGGTGATGTTTCTCCACTCAGCCTCACATGGGAGTATCGCCCACATCCCACGCCAGGATGCAAATGGGTTCTCTCTGGTGGAATGGGCTGGCTGACAAGTAAAAGGAAAAATAGGACAGAGGTATAACTTAGAACAGGCAGGATGCTCAAGCTGACCACGCGGGTCCAGCTTCTAACCAAGAAAGGAGCCCAGCATTTGCTTTATTTATATCAGAAAACATCAACAGCTTTCCATAGAAAGTTCTTCATCAAAATAGCATGAAGGTGGGGGCAAGTAGGCTGCTCAGTTCCTAACACGGTGCACCTCCCCAGTACGGCTGCACAGGACCTTTCTGCAGAGCCAGGGGAGTCCACGTGCACTGAGCGGGTCTACTCTAGTGGGAGAGCCACAGGAAGGTCCCACTGCCAGATGGGTCCCTTCCCTGGCTGCAATGCTGAGAACAGGCCCTTGTGCATTTCACAGATGGCTTCCTGCCGGGGGGCATGCACCAGCACACACAGCTGTGCAGGTCCTGACCAGCGTGAAAGACCTCACACCCTCACTGCCCACAGAACTTCTGTTCTTCACCTTTGCAGATGAAAAACCTTGTTCAGGCAACTTTCGGTGGATTTTTCCAGCAGTGTTGGAAATTACTAGATAGTGAATGATTCTCTGCCTTCCTACGTGAGTCAAGACATCGACAGTAAGAGGTGAAAACAGTTATGGGCACAGTCTGCGACTCAGGACCCCGACTCTTTTCTAGTCAGAGCCTCGGTCGCCAGCGCAGAGGAGAGCCTGGAGCTCTGGTTAGAGTGTTGCCTTATAAGGATCTGACAATCCACCTGTCTCCTGAGACCAGGGCTCCTGCCCTTCATTGTCTGCCCAGCACAGCTCAAACAGAAATCACCAGATGTCTATGACTATTACCCTGAGTAAGCACATGTCCAAAGTGGTAGTTAAGAAATATAAATTAAGCATTAGCCCAGAGAATTAATACATACTATAATAACTAAAGTGTGTATGATACATGATAAATACAGCACAAGAGAATCGCACATTCTTCTTTAATACTCTGTGATCGGGGAGACTCTTGCAAGTTGTAAACAGATTTTATTGAAGATACTTGGGTTTATCCCTTAGATCTTCCTTGGAGTTACGCTCTTTTTCCTATCAAGGAACCTGAGATGCATACTGTCTAGTAAGTACTAGGGGTTTAATCAGTGTCTGCAAAGGGAATTCAAATACTCATGAGACCCACAACTTCTGAGACAAAGTTTTCTGTGACCCCAGATCCTGGTCCACTCTGCTTCTTTGGTGTCACAAGATCCACATGCCACAAAGGTTGAATTCAGAAACTTTCATAAGCATTCAGTGAGCTTCTCCAGGGCCAGTATCACCAGATGTCCTCATTGTGAGCAGACTTACTAATAAAGACTTCTGCCCTCAGCTTGGGCTTATTTTCTAGCTGGTCCACTAGGGCACGTGATCAGTAGCTGTGCTCTGCAGGATCTGTGACTCTGAAAGTTCAGGGGGATTTTGGGGGGATGCAACTCTCCTGCACTGTTGCTCTCCCCGGGGGGTCCAGATCCACACACCCTGTGGGGATCAAGCACACCTGTGTGGAAAGAGCCCGAGCCCGTGGGGCACTAAGTCCCTGCTCCCAATGGGTCTTCTGACTCCAGACCCTCTACAGTGACACATGAGAGAAGACTCAGCAATAAATCTATTCAAATTTGTTTCTGATATGATTGAGAAAAAAATGAAATTTTTAGGAATGAAGAGCATAATATACTATGGTCTGAAGTTCCATGAGGAGAACTGATTTATTGAATGTATACACGTACTTATACATTTAAAAGAATCATACCACCTGCACTATTTGGTGATAACCCCTTATGCATTATGCTAATCATGTTCTATATGAGTCATCACTGACCATAACTTATCTGGGATCAGACAATTATTTAATAAAACTAGCACCTAAGCTCCTTTGTTTTCTTTTCATTATTTGGTTGGTTATTAAATTAGGGAAGATTTTATTTCAGGGGTAAGAAGCTGATGAGCTCATAGAATCCAAGAGGTGGCACCACTGAACAGGTGCACACCTTCCAAGGACAAGCAGCTGGCCATGTGGGGCCATTCCTGCTAGGTCTTTTTCCCCCTTTACTTTCCACTTACTTCTCATTCTTATTTCAAAAGATCACATATACTAAATATTAATGCAAAATCTGTTTTCTAGATCTCATCAATATTTTTAATAGTAAACAATGCTTCTGGGGCAATTAACATAGACTTGGCAAAGCAGGTCACAGTAGCCCCCTTCCAGTTGTTCCAGGGCTCCCCCTTCACTCTGCAGCAGTGTGCGGTGAGTGCCTGGAGGTGCCGGCCCTCTGTGCCAAGTGGCCCACAACTTGGAGAGAAACCACAAACAGCCAAGTGCAGCTCACTTAGTGTTAGCAGCTCTGGATTCTGGATGACCGCAGCTCTCAGCTCCTGCTGCCAGCAGCTCTTCCCGCTGCTCTGCTGACAGTCAGAGGAGCGCTCTTTTGTTCGACTTGTTTGTTTGTGACACTGCCTACCCTGCTATCATGTGGAGTCAGGGAATGTGGTCTCTGCGCCTGATCCCAAAGGAAAGACTGAGTGGAGAAGAGAACAGGTGTGTGTGTGTGTGTGTGTGTGTGTAAGAGAGAGGAGAGAGAGAGAGAGAGAGAGAGAGTAAATACCTGCCATAGAAGTCTGTGGTCATGGATCACAGATGGCTAAGCCAATTACTCTCTGTCATTTGGTGACATAATCTACGTTTTCTTTGAGAAACAATCCCTCTTTTGTTGGTTAATTTTATCTGTTAATTTGGTAGGGCCATGGTGCCTAGATATATTTGATTTAGTATTATTATGAATGTTTCTGTGAGGGTATTTTTGAGTGAAATTTATACAAAATTAGTGGATTTTTGAGAAAAGGAGATTGTGCTTTGCAGATCTGCAGATCTCCCCAGGTTACAGATTACACCAGACAGTTCTTTAAGTCCCTCTCTCTCTCCCTACCTCTCTCTCTCTCTCTCTCTCTCTCTCTCTCTCTCTCTCTCTCTCTCTGTCTCTCTCTCTCTCTCTCATATTTGCTTGTTCACACACCAGTGCACTCATGAGTGTGCATGCTCACACACACACACACACACACGCACGCCTTGCTGGTTTTTTCTCTGGAGAGCCCTGGCTGATGCACTGCCCTCTAGGTTGAGATCTGCATGCCATGGCTTTGCTCACCACCTACCCACCATCAGCACAGGAAGGGCCAGTGTCTCTTCCCAGGTCTGATCTCTGGTCCCTGAGGTAGGGGAGAGGTACAGGGGTTCTCTTGCCCTGTGTTACTAAGTGTTAAGGTCTGTGTTAAGTGGTAGTACTTGAAACGCTATTTCTTGGCTGCCTAGAAAGAGCAGGAAGCAGAAAGAAAGACTGATTAAATACACCATGGAAAAGGGGTTAAGAAATGCTGGAGAAAACTCTTACAAGTTCACTGTTCAAACAAGGTCTTGGCCAGCTGTCCTGCATTTTCCTGTTATGGGGGACAAGATTCCTTTTTAAAGTTTATCTGGATTTGGTTTCTGGCACTTATAAATAATAACAATTAAAGTTCAGGATTTTAAAAATGGAGAAAGAACATATGCTCAGGGAAGTAAGAAAGCAGGAACAAGGTATCTGGTGATTCAGGTTGGTGTTGAACAAAGGAAAAGTCTATCACTGAAGCCATTTTTAGAGGATCCTAAAACCCAGGTTAGAGACTGTTTTAAATTATACCATGGCAAATAGGGGTTGGCATACACAAAGTTACTTAATTGGACTCATGTTTTGGAGAGCCTAGCTTTGAAGCAATCTAGAAAATTATTTGCAGGCTGAAAATAAAAGTGAAAGTCTTCAGTGTGTTCAAGTTCCTTCTAATTCCCCCAATTTCACTACTTTTGCCACTATGTTTCTTACAAGTGAAGGACTACATTTTGCCAGTTGATGTCAGAATTTTCTTAAAATTTTGTTGGCATGATCTCCCCAGAATCCTACACTCTTCACATGAGCCCACATTTCAGGACCGAGAAGCTGTACTGTAACCCAATCCAATGCCCATTGGTTAAACAGCTGGCCTCCCCCAGCCCAGGGTGACATTAAGAGGTGGGGTCTTGAAAGCAGGTCTTCCAGTCACTAGGGGTGTGTCCTGCCACTTCCTGTCTCCCTGGCCGCATTCCACCTAAGAGGTGACTGTCTCTCCATCTGCTTCCCAACATGAGATACTGCTTCCTCATTACTGGCCCAAAAGCACTGGAGACAATCAGCTGTAAACTGGAACCTCCAAAACTGCCAGCTGAAATAGACCTTTTCTGTTTGTAAGTTGATAAGGTCAGGAATTTGTTACAGTAACATGACTATGACTAGCACATCCACTATCTCTGCTATACCTACCCATTCTTTCCTTCTGTGGCTGCCCCTACCATACTCTACCTGTCTGACATCAATCACACACACTCTCTCTCTCTCTCTCTCTCTCTCACACACACACACACACACACACACACACAGCCCCAACTTAAAAATAGCCCCAACATCCAAGCACAAGGGCAGGCAACTCAGTTGTTTGAGAAATATTTCAAAGTTAAGTATTTTTCTGATATAAAATTGTTACAATCTTGATAACATCTTTAATAGTATCTCATAAAGGGAAATATAAATTATACTAGGAAAAAAAGATTGAGCTCCTTCTCAGTTGCTAAATTCCTGGCAGGAAGAATGATCTGCCTGTCAGGCGTCAGCCCTTAGCTTGTGACATGATTCTCATGGCAACTTATGTGCTATCATGATGCAGTTCACCAGAGTGTCCCACCTTCCACGTTTGTGATAATCATGGTCTCTACTTGAAATGGAGTCACTAAAGCTCCAAGAACTCATGTGGCTTGTGCAAGAATGTGAGGAAAAGAATTCTAGAGCCAGGACTTGAACCCACTCTGAATCCCTTCCCACCCTCTTCCCACTGTAGAGTGCTCTCTGAAATCAGAGCCAGAAATGGTTGATATTCTAGTAAAAGAATCTCACCCATTTGTCTCAATATGCTGTCATAACATCAAGGTGACTGCTATTAATGTGTCAGGTGGAAATCGTCTTTCCTTTCAATCTATTTACTCTTCTGGAAACCCAGAGGAATGCATTATTAAACAAGGTTGAAATGAGTTGGCAGTAAGGCAGATGATAGGGTTTGGAGGAAGGGGCTCTCTCAATCCTTGTTGGCTCATCTAAATGAGGCAGCCCAAGCCACACGGCAACTTCAACCTTAGCCAGAGATCATGATGAACAGGCTGGGAAGGTAGGCTAACAGGAAAACGTGTACTCACGTCCAGTGCTTTGGATTGGGGCATAACAGAGAAGAGCTGACGTCTGCAGAGGTGATGGAGACCCTCCACCAGCTGGTGTTCCCTCCTAAACCACTGATCTCTACAGGATTTCCTCCAGTACCATGTGTGTGAAGAAATAACCGCATTCACCAACATGGAAGACTGAAATTCCCGTAAGTAGCATTTGTAAAGAACGCCAGGACCCCAGAAGTGGCACACGCTGAAGCTGACAAGCAGACATCAAGGTGAACAGGTAAGACAGCGCTGCAGTGTGACCAAGGCTGCAGGTACCAGGGCTCCTCCTCAGCACAATGGGTGTGACTTGGTGTTTGCAGAATCGTATGTACCCATGCAGACAGCGTCCACTAAGGGGTTCCTCCTGTCGTCCACTCACTACCCTTTCCCGGTTAGTGAAAAGCATATTTTCCTCCTCACCCAAACTCACAGGCTGGGATCTTCAGCCACATAAATTCTTGCAGGTAGTACCCCACCAACAGCAGGGCAGTAAGGGTAGAATCCTAGGCTCTGAATTTCACAAGAAACTTGCATTGCAGTGCAGAAATTGTCCAGGCTTACCAATTCCTGTTCTCCTGGACTCTCTTCCCCACACCACCAGTGTCCTCTCCAAAAAGCGACTCACCTCCTCCAGCAGTCCGAACACACAGCAGTACCCCAAACGCTTGGTGACACGGAGACCACCCCCCTCGCTGGTCCTCTGTTTCCTCACCTTAGATTAACTCATACTGAGCGCGCCTTGTACCTTGAACACCGTGCACTGCAGGGCTTGCCCTGCTCTCTTCTCGCTTCCTTCCACCTCGTCCCCTCCCCCTTCTCCCAGCCTTTCCCTCTGCCAGGCTCAAGCTGGGAGACCGACTGGTTCAGTTTCAGTTAGATGAAAAACAGCTGAGCTATTGATAAGATTCAATGATGATTTTTTTTTCCAGAATGTGCTGCGGTCTGCGGCACTTATCAAGTAATAGAGACAATCGGAAGCCACATCCACCTGCAGGCTTTTATTTACAAAGGGCATTCTAAAGACATCCCAGGTCCGCCTCTATCTTGTCCCTTAGTCTACAGCACTTTACAATAAATGGCATTCATAAACTGACTACAAAACCCTGCACCGCCTGAAATGATCAGGAATGCATTCTGTTGAAGAGGGCTTTGAAATTAGCACATGTGGCCGGCTTTCCCTTCTCTGGAGTACTCCAGGTGTGGTCCACCTGGTGCTCTGCTGTTTTGTCCAGTTGTGGCCAGCTGGATGGGCGGCACGTGTCCTCTCCACAGCGCCACAGGTCCCCAGAGGGGCTCACATGTCAGGCTGCTGGAGCAACTGTCTCAGTGGACACTCAAGAAAGTCGCTTCCACAGACAACGGTGACTCGCCCTCATCCTCAAGCACTTTAGGGACGACCCATGTGGGACCCCCCAGCCCAGGCTTACTCCCACTGTCCCCCTACCTGGAGGGCTTGGGAACAGAAAGGAGGTACTCAGGGATGAGGTGTTTTACTGTCCCCCTCTGCTCTAGGGAGGATGCACTTCTAACAAAACTTTGCAGAGCCGTAGCACAACAGGAACCTGTTTCACACAAGGCCCTGGGTAGTCTGCCCTGCGCTGATTCCAAATGTCAGCAGGTTTATATTTGGAGCTTGGTGTTCAATAAAGGTGACACCTTCACCCTCTGAATCTCAGGGGACAAGGCTGCCCTTTGGGGACAGGCTAAGGAAAGTCCCAAACCTTTCTTCCTTCTCCAAAACATCGGAGACAATTCCCAAGCAGTAGCTTCATTTACTACCACTAAATACCTGTCAAGAAACAACTGGTGGAGGCCGCATGGTGCAGGGGCCCAGTGCCGTCCAGGAGCGGTTCCTCTAAAGATGCACAGGGTGTGGTTTTGTTTTGCTGCTTGTATGCTGCATGCCTGAGAGACAAGATGTGTGTCAAAATAGGGTTTTTATTTGTTGTTTTACTTAATAACTTTAGGCATTTTAATTGTATGAAGTTTTAGGAGAAGTTTGTAAAGAATCTTCTATCAATGATTAATTAATTTGCTCCTTTATTTGTTTAGTTCTTCAACCAGTATTTACTGAGCACTCTCTCTTGACTCTGGGACCCTGATGGTGACCAAAAGGGTTCAATTCCACAATCTGATGACATCCAAATTCCAATGAAGGGAAACATAGACAGAAAAAAAGAAAAAAATAACCTGAGTTTTGTTTTAGCAATATGTGGTCTGTGGCTGCCCAGAGCTCTGCCCAGCCTCTAAGCACAACCTGTTCTCCCGCCAGGGTTCAGGGCCTCTTTCCCCTGTGCGTGGACACCTGAGTGCGCCCTGGGGGTGGACCGCTGAGAGCCAGCTGCTCAGTGAGCCAGGTCTTATCTCTGGAATGAGCCATCGACAAGCTCGGGGACGACCCTACCCCACCTTCAGTGCACAGGCAGAGGTGATCCTCGCAGTTACCATGTCCACTGTGACTGTGACGAGTAGCCATCGTGCCGACCTCCTCCAGTCAGACAACAGTGGTGAACAGTGGTCGGGCAGCCAGGCGAGTGTTAAGTGGCTCTAACCCTAGGTATTTCATGCTTCAGGAATGAAGGCGTGTTTAGGCAAAATTACCATAGCCTGTTTTTAATTGGTTTTTCATCTGAAAGGAAAAAGGACTATTCAGTATGTGAGTTTGTCTGTCATAATGAGGATAAGAGGCCATGGATCATTGTCGCATGAATAGTAACATCTCACATTTATTCCACCTCAGCTTCCTGGCCAAAGAATTCAGAAATCAGACGGAGGGTTTCTCCAAGCAGCTCTCTCTTAAAACTCTTCAAGGAGAGATGGTGTTTTTGTGTTTAACACTTGGTCACAGGTGACTTCTACAGTGTCACCCTAGTTCAAGGACAAGGGCATCCAGCACCAGCACAGCACCACCCTGCACCTCTGACACGCACTGTGGGTTGTAGACAGTCTTCGGAGGCGACTGACAGCCAACAGCAGAGGCTCTGGCTGATGGCTGTTTGCCTCCTTTGCAGTCACTCTTAGAATGAGGTCATATGCATCTTTATTAAGCACGTTCTGTTTACACAGGGTGTGCTAGTTCCTGGGAGAGGGGCCTTGCTAAACAGAAATCATTCAATGTGGCCTTCAGGCCACTGAGCGTCTCCCTATGGTCTCCACCAAGCATCAGAAAACACACCTCACACACCTCAGTGGCTCCCGAAACCCCCTCCTCCGCACTGGGGAGCTGCAACCAGGCCCTGTGTGTCAACAGTCCACTGGCCATGAAGAGCCTCTCACCTCTCAGTGGCCAGTCCCAACCGCCCCTTTCTGTTCTGTCTTCTCTGACTCAAGGAGAGCATCGTATACAGGTGTCCTTACCTGCACACAGGAAGCTCTGCACACAGTTCTCACATCTGAGGAGTGACTGTGCCCCTGCACACTCCCTGGCTATGAAGCTAGCACCTAATTCACACCCACTGACCTCCGTTGTGTCAAGGCAGGGTGTGAAGGTCCAGTTTGTGAGCCAGCGTAATTCATGGTGCAAACAGGACTCAGCGTGAGGTGGAGGTGACCTCCCTTTGGCCTACATGACAGGGGCAAATCTGCATCCTTAAAGACCTTCCAGAGCAGACACTGGCAAACACTGCCTTTAAGGTCCAGCTGCAAGTGTTGTATGGCTGTGCGACTGACCAATGCCATTTAATAAGAAGTTGTTTTTCCAACTGTATCAGTAACTGGATAACTTTTAAAATAAATAAATAAATAATGAAATTATTATCTTATTATTATCCATCCTCTCTATTCATGGTATTATAAGTATCACACTGCTCAAATGTTAAATTTTAAATCAAACTTTAAAGTTTGAACAAAATCACATTATTTATAATATATATTTTATTATCAGCGCAATAGATGGGCTAATATTTTTCTTATTTTTTTTCTATATTCATGAGAGATACTGTTTCTTATATTGTTTAAAGTCTATGGAGAAATTTAAACTCAAAATAATACAGTCTTGAAAAGATAAAAATTGAAAAATATAGCTATATTTTAAAGGAATTTGCATAAGAGACCAGTGTATTTAAGAAGATACAGAATTACAAATATTTTCTAGTGATTACTTTTATGTTTTTATCTGATAATATTTAATTATTATTATTTTCTATTTTTAATTAAAAACACAAATTGCATATGTTTATGGTGCGTGACAGAATACTTTGAAATAAGTATGCATTGTGGCTAAATAAAGTTGATCAATCATCTCACATACTTATTTTTAGTGGCATCAACACTTAAAATCCACTTCCTTAACAATTTTTAAATACACATGCTCATTAATGATAGTCACCATACTGTGCAATTGATGTCTAACTGATATTTTGTACCCTTTGATCAATATCTTCTAAAACTCCTACCAATACCTTGTATTTTCCAATTTATGTATATATTTTTCCATAATATTTATCATCATTTTAATGTCTGTAGAGACTGTAGTGATGTCTGATTTTTCATTTCTGTGAATAATTATTGTGTTTCCAAATTGTCTTTCTTTTAATGGAAGTAAAATTCATTTAATATGACGTTAAACATTTTAGAACAATTAATTTCCATTTAAAATAATTGCATGTAGTACATTCACAACATTGTACAATTTTTTTTTATTTTCAATGATATTATGTGTGTTTGTGGGTCATAGCATTTCTTAAGCTTTTTATTTGTTTTAATTAATTATACATGACAATAGACTACATTTGTACACTTTGATATGTCATATATAGATGGGATATAATTTCTCATTTTTCTGAGTGTACATTTGCAGAATCACATTGGTCACGCAGTCACATAGATACATACGTTTCATTCTCCTATCCTTCCTATCACACATCCCCTCCCCTCCCCTCCCTTCACTACCCTCTATGTAATCTAAATGCTCTTCTTGTCTGTGCACCCCCCTGTTGTGAATTAGCATCTGCATATTAGAGACAACATTCAGCCTTTGAACTTTTGGAATTGGCTTATTTCGCTCAGCATGATATTCTCCAACTCCATCCATTTACTGGTAAATGCCATAATTTCATTCTTCTCTAAAGCTGAGTTAATGTGATAGACATCATTATCCAAAGTACATGTATGAAGGCATGAATTGGGGTGAACCATACTTTATATACAGAGGTATGAAAAATTGTTCTATATGTGTAATAAGAGCTGTGATGCATTCCACTGTCATGTATTTAAAAAATAAAACCAATAAAAAAGATTCCATTGAATATATATGCCACACTTTATTTATCTATTCATCTATTGAAGGACACAGGCTAAAGATGAAAGGATGGGAAAAAAACATATCACTCATATGGATTGCATTAACAAGCAGGGGTTTCCATCCTCGTCTCAGATAAAGTAGATTTCAAGCCAAAGTTAATCAGAAAAGACAAAGAAGGACATTTCACACTTCTAAAGGGAAGAGTGGAGCATCTATGTATATTAAACAAACCCTTCTCAATCTCAAGAGTCAAATAGACCACAATTCAATAATACTTGGTGACGTTAACACACCTCTATCACTACTGGACAGATCTTCCAAACAAAAACTAAATAAAGAAATTATAGAACTAAATAATACAATGAATAATTTAGAATTAACAGACATATATAGAATATTACATCCATAGAATATTACATCCATCAATGAGCAAATATACTTTTTTTCTCAGCAGCACACAGCTCCTTCTCTAAAATAGGTCATATCTTATGCCACAAAGCAACTCTTAGTAGATACCAAAGAGAGAGAGAGAGTGAGAGAGAGGGAGAGAGAGAGAGAGAGAGAGAGAGAGAGAGAGAGAGATAATACACTGCATTCTATCAGATCAAAATGGAATGAAATTAGAAATCAATAATAAAATAAAAAATAGAAGTTACTCTAACAAATGGAGACAAAATAATACACTATTGAATGATGAATAGATAGTAGAAGAAATCAAGGATGAAATAAAAAAATTATTAGAGGTAAGTGAGAACACTGATAAAATATATCAAAATCTCTGGGACTATGAAGGCAGTACTGAAAGAAAAGTTCATTGCATTGAGAGCATTCATTAAAAGAATAAAAGTCAAGAAATCGGGCTGGGGCTAGAACTCAGTTGGTAGAGTTGGCTTTGCATACACAAGGCCCTGGGTTTCATCGCCACACCACACACACATTAAAAAAAAACCTATGCACAATTTAATGAACATTTACATTAGGCAAAACAAACAAACAAACAAAGTCAACAAATAAATGACCTCACAGTACATCTCAAAGCCCTGGAAAAGAAGAACAAATCAACACTAAAAGCAGTAGAAGATAGGAAACAATTAAAATCAGAGCTGAAATCAATGAAATGGAAACAGATGAAACAATTGAAAAAAGCAATAAAACAAAAAGTTGTTTCTTTGAAAAAATAACTAAAATAGACAAACCCTGGTCATGTTAATGAAGAGAAAAAGAGGGCATAGCATTTTTATGAGAACCTCGGGATCAGTATTTTCACTTCTGTGAAGATGCCATTGGGATTGACTGCTTACCCATGACCTTTAGATTGCATTGTGAATGTTGCCAATCTAGCAATATTAATTCTTGTAATCCAACAGCAGAGTATGTCTTTTCATTCCTTTATCTTAGCAATAGTTTGCACGTTTCCGTGTGTATAAGTCCTTAACCTCTGTGAGTGGACTAACTCCTAGGCGTTTGCTGTTGGGGGTTCTCCACTCTCATCAGAGGTCCTCCTAGTCCTCTCTTCTCAACCTGGAGGGCTTCCACTCCTTTCCCTTGCCTGACTGGGATGGCAGAGCTTTTGGCACAGTGTTGCACAGCAGGTATGAAGGCCTCATCCTGGGGAAATTCCTTGTTGTGGGTGGAACGCTGTCTTTCATGACTGACTGTGAGGTTAGCTGTTGTGTTTTCTTACATGTCCTTTATCTTGGTGAGGAAATCAGTCAACTCATAGCTCAGACTCTTCCACAAATGCTTTTGTGGAGATGCTACGTTTTAGTGTGCTGTAGAAGTGTGTATGGATGATTCCCATTCATAAAACAAAGATGAGTAGTCAAGGATCAAGACTCAACCACAGCAGTAGTTTACAAAGGTGTATTCGGAGTGAAGCTGGCACTCCCTCACCGTGTGCAGAATCTGATCACTGCCGGTACAGTCGGCTACAGCCCTTGCTTTGTGCTCGGCTGCCTGCAGTTTTTCCCACTTCTGTTTATGTGCCATCATTAAAAATGCCTCCACACTGAAAACAGAAAATGATATTTTTTTATTATTAGGAAATATTTTGACTTCTCGGGCACTCAGAATGGGACATAGGTGTCCAGTGACCTGCAAACCACAATTCGAAGCCTGCTGCTCTACAGCAAGCTGTGTGATGGCCAAGTGTGTGGGTGAACTTCCTGCATCTGCTCTTTGGATCCAGAGCTCATAAACAAAGAGCATCTTTTCAAAACAGCATTCTTCTGCCTGCCCATTTACACTTGTTATTTAATTTTGTCAGGGACCTAATGGCTGGCTGTAACATAATTAGTTACAAAGTCAAACAGCTCACCTCTTGAGGGGAAGCCCGATGGCCAACTTGTCCAAGGCATAAATCTAGGTTGTAAATAGAATTTTGTTCTTCTTTTTCTTTTGAAAGTACATTTTGCAAAGACAAAAAGAATGAAAAATATTATAAAGAAATCCAAAGGCAAGTTTTGCTATTTTTAAAATTTTTTTTCAGTTGTAGATGGACACAATAGCTTTATTTATTTATTTATTTATTTTTATGTGGTGCTGAGGCTCCAATCCAGTGCTTCACACGTGCTAGGCAAGCGCTCTACCACTGAGCTACAACCCCAGCCCAAGTTTTGCTATTTTGAGAGTATTGTTGGAAGCCATCTCTGTCAACATGACATGAGAACTCAGGAGGTGTTGATATAGTTCTTCCCCCAAGCAAATTCCTCAAGTCTTTGTGGAAACCGAGTCCTAGAACTAAACAACTGACTGATCCATTAACATGTTTTCAGGCACCCAACACAACAAACAGAACACTCTGGATGGCCAACCGCGTCAACCCTAAATCTAGGAGTGGTTAATAAATGGCGTGTATTCTGGGAGGAACCAGGCTACAGAGGTAAACAAATCAGGTTTTGCTTTGTGATATTGTGAAATGTGTACTTGCTTCTACCCTGTATCCCGGTGTGGAGCTCCTCACTCCTGGGATCTCCTAGTGATGAGTAGGTTTTATTTGCTAAGTGACAACTGGAGGTCAGGGCTCACAGGTCACTTCAGGACGGGGACTGGGTAGTGGGTACTAGAAGGATGAAGTCATCATGGGATGGGGAGACCGTGGCTAAGGCTTGAGCTAATCGCACATGGATGACAATTTACTCAGTCGCTCCTGTGTAACACCGCCTCTGGAGGCCTAAAAGGTTGGGCTCAGGGGGCCCCTAGGACCCAGAGCACAGGGCGGTGCGGGGAAGGTGGCGCACCTGGAGAGGGTGTGGAAACCTGTGCTCTTTCCCACGTGTCTTGTCCTGCGCACTCGTCCATCTGGCTGTTCATCCGTATCCTCTGTAATACCACTTTTAATGAATGAGTAAACATGAGTGAAACACTCCCCTGAGCTCCGTGATCTGCCTGAGAAGATTAATCCACCCAGAGCAGGGCATCATGGATCTCCAGCTTACAGCCAGTCATTCAGAAGCACAGGCCGAACCTGGGGCTTGCAATTGGCATTGGAGGTGGAGGACCGTCTCCCGGGATTGAGTCCTCCACCTGTGGGACCTGATGCTATCGCCAGGTAGGAAGTGTCAGAACCGAATGGACGTAAAGGCCACTCAGCCAGTGTCTGCTGCAAAATCCATGGCTCACAGTGTGGGGAGAAACCCACCCCATCTGGTGCCGGGGTACTGTGCCTTGGGAGAGTGAAGAGGAGGGAAAAGCACTTTCCTCCTTAGGCCTGGGGGCCGCACTTACAACGCCACGACACAGGTTAAGAGGGAAGAAGGAGAACCCTTCCAGCCTCCCCCCTGGAAAGACCACTGATTTCTAGATGAAGTGCTCAGGATCGTGACTTACTTCTGTGACCTGTTCCTTGTAACATTTTAGGTTGAATGTGTACGTTGAGTTACTTCATTAAAAAATAAAGATATTGTAGTTTTGCTTACTTATGTTTAGTAAATTTTCAATCATGAACAAGAAATAAATGTAATTTAAATGTAGAAAATAATATGCCTTTAAGAAGACATATGAAGACTGACATTAAACTATTCCATGAACATCTTTAAATTCCAAATTATGAGAGCAGTAATGTTTATTAAATAATCAAGATTTGATTTCATTGTCTTTCCTACCCAAGAATGTATTTGCTTTAATTCACATGTGCACACATTGGTGGCGGTTTGTTTTTCTTTACCTAATCCAAAATAAAAGTGTTTCACAGAATTTCTGACACTTAAATGTCCATCCTGGTCTCCGAGCCCTGACTTGGGGACGTACAGGTGGGAAGGCGCTCCAGGGACATGGGGCTGCTCCGTCCATCCTTGTCCACCAGATCTGGCCTTGCTGGTTCATTCTTTTGCTTCTTTCTTCTTAATAAAATTAAACTTTATTACAAATACCTTGAATAACTATGGCTTTATTTGGAAGATAATCCTATTTCACCATTGGATGCTGGTGAAGTTAAGGACGCTGTAGGGATGTGGGCACAGGGCGGTCCTCAGGCTCCCCGGGCCATGCAGGGAGACGGGTTCCCACCAGGGTCATGTTCCATGCACTAGCTCTGTTCTGTAGCAGGGCTGGGTCGTGGATATGGACTCCCTGGAGCTAGGAGGAGTCCTCTTGGAGTTGCACAGAGTCCTGGGGAGGAACCTCCGGGAGTTGGCTGTGGCCTAGGGCAGGGCTCCAGCTCCCCAGGACACTGTCTCTTCATTCAATCATACAGTTACTCCTAAAGCCATTCGGCAATCGCTGCGATAGCACAGCGAGAAGCCCAGGACTTCTACAGATTGCCCTTCCACGGTCAGTGCCTGTGGCAGAGAAGGTCCTAGAGATGGCAGATGAGGGCTGTGCGTAGGAGGAAGCCAGCGTGGGGACTGGCCACCACGGCCATCGACTGACCCACCACCTGCTGCCCCTCGCTGTCAGCTGGACGTGCCCCTTACCTCTCTCTTCAGAACAAAGCGCTGACTGTGGGTTGCTAGGCTGACACCAGACAAAGGACAGCCAGGCCACAAGCCTGATGGCCCCTCAACCCAGAGCATGGCACCTCCTTCCTGTCCATGTCTTGAGCCTGCGGGACAAGGAAGGGTCTCAGCGGCAGGCTTGCTCTCCTTCCTCCTCCTCCCACCCTCTCTCCCTCCCTCCCTACTTTCCTTCCCTTCTTCCTCTCCCCTCTATCCCTTCCTTCTCCGTTTTCTTTCTTCCTTCCTTTCTGCCCTGGAGGTGGATCCACACCAGGTTTCACTTCTTTCCCTCCCTCTTTTTAACCCCTTCCAAAAACTGGGGAACTAGGTAGATATGTTCCCTTTCCCGTGACTCTCCCTGATGGTGCTGAAGGGCGAGGGTCCCAGTCTAACCGTCTTCCTTGTCTTGTCTTGAACTACTTTCACTAGGAAATCCATTAGTTTTTTTTTTCCTTGTGATACCTTCTGTGTCTCCTCAGAAAAATTTTAGGAAGTAACAAGGAGCCGGACTGGAGCAAGTTGTGGCTCTGGGGGCCTCCAAGGACCCTGAGCCTCATCCTCAGGAGGTGGTCTCCTGGACACACGTGACACTAACCTTCTTCCATGGTGGGTCTCAGTTCCTGGAAATACTTACTTTCAAACTGTAGCATTTTGATCATTTTTACTTTTATTGTAAATCTTAATTTAAGCCTGAAATCTCTCTAGAGTAATGGGAGATTTTTTAAAATCACGCCTATTGTGTGTCCCTTGGAGAGTTCCATTAAGGCAGCCACATCCTTCCAAGTCTATTGATAAGAGCTTTTGAACACTGCCCAAGAAGAGACCTTTTACACACTGAATTATGACAGTTTTCAAAAAGAAAGAAAAAGCATGCTATTCTGTGAGCACAGGTGTATTCGCACACACCAGAAAATTGAAATCCAATTCAGAAGGCAATACTGGGAACAATTTGAGCCTGAATCCAATCTGGCCAGGGCTGAAATAGCACACACAAAAAATGACTCTGAAGACGACTCTGCCATTTTTTTCAGTTCATCCTGCATGACTGGCACCATCAATATGGAATGAACTAGAAACTCACATTAAATTCCAATTTATGTTATTTCAGCCAGATCAGAGGCTGAAAGTTATTTCCAACAATCCCATTTAAATTAAAAAAACACACAAAAATTTACAGAATTAAAAAGGAAATAAAATTAAAACATTCTTATCTTATATAGAAATGTAAACACACACACAAAAAAAGTCCACAGGGATCTTTATTTTTTCAAGAATAAAAAGTGATTCTTTATTGGAATACAGTTTTATACCTTAGACTTTCTTTAGACGGTTGCAATCTATATAAGTATGTTTCATTTTATGCTGTGAATTTGTTCCTGAAGAGAAACTGTCCTCATTGTTGTGAAGATTGATTTTTCACAAAATGGAATTTGCTATACATGAATTAAGTGTAAATTGAGCAAAAAAAAAAAAACCCACAAGGACCCTTTTGGCACATAAATCATCAGTGCTGTGAATTTGTTTTTAATTCATGTTGCCACAAACCATTAAAAGATCTCTGAGAGGGGCTAGCACTCCCTGCCCTGAGCTGCCTGGACCCAGCTGGCCCAGGGCGCCCTCCTGCTGTGGTTTCAGGGCCTGGCCTCCATGGAGAAAGGAGAAGGCCCAGGACAGACTCAATTGTGTCCCCTGCTCCCTGACCCGGGACCCCGGGGACTGGCTGGGTGTGCCTCTGCGGCCAGCACTTGTCCTCTGCAGCACCCTGGTGGCCCTCACACAGCAGCCTTCTTTCAGCTGACCCCCAGATGGGGAACCTGCCTGGTGTCCTCCATCAGAACCAGCGTGTCTGGGTCCTCCCGCCAGCAGACTCCGATGTGGATCAGTGCTGTCCCGGACACAGAAACATGGGAGGTTATCTGAATAAAGATACAGCACATTATTTTATCCTTCTCTATTAACAACGTATGAATAGAACTCATTATCAATACTGGGTTAAAAACTAATGGCAGGGGCTGGGGATGTGGCTCAAGCGGTAGCGCACTTGCCTGGCGTGCGTGTGGCCCGGGTTCCATCCTCAGCACCACATACAAAGATGTTGTGTCCGCTGAAAACTAAAAAATAAATATTAAAAATTCTCTCTCTCTCTCTCTCAAAAAAAAAAAAAAAACAACTTATGGCAACCTGTGGTAATATTTTCATGTTTTGATTCTTTTCTTTGTGGTTTTATTTGTCTAGTTTCAGTTTTACTTTCCTGGCTTCTCAGATTTTTCTCATCTAAACACCCCATATATGGAATTCAAGGGGAAAGGCGTCACTGCAGGAGCCCAGAGGGCAGCAGGAAGGGCCTACATACATGCAAAAGTTGATGGTGCACTCGGAGACACGGATAAGATGGACTCAGGAAGAGATAGCAAAAGAGTAAGGAGCCTCGCTCTGGCTGGTGAGCTCCCAGAGCAGAGCAGAACAGACCGTGGGTTTCAAGACCCTTGGTCCAGGGCTCAGGGGCAGGGCTGGTCAGCAGGAGCACTTTCATCTGTACCCTCAAAACAGACCTAAGCTAAGGCTCGTGATGCGGGATTTGAAACCAAGTGTGATCTTCACACTGTGTACAGGGTGTGAAGTCCCTCTAAGTCACTCTGCAACGGGATCTGAAGGCAGCCCTGCATCACGTCCTATGAAGAGCATCAATCTTCACCCTGCAGACACCCCTACTGTGGCACACTGCAGTTGGCACGCCCCTTTCTGGCCTTTGGTGAGCTGGACACCATCTGGTCACAACAGCTCAGTCTTTCTAACTTGTATTTTGCTTATGTTAATTTAAACAATTTCAGGAAAATTCATCTTTGAGACGAATAGTTGTCATAATGCCTTCGTTTTCCCCTTCGTTCTTGCCTCATCTTCTGCTTGTGAAGGCGCACTTGACCTGTCCACCACTTACTGGTTCTCCTTGCTCCTGGCTCTGGATTCTCATTTTGCTGAGATCTCACCAAGACTGCAGCTTCGGTCCCCTAGGCAGATGCTGTGCCCAGTCCACCCCGGCCCTGGGCGCTGCTGTCCTTAGAGCCTGCATCCAGAGGGCTGGAATTGATGGTCTATGACAGAACGCAGTTCTCGGTGTTTTTAAAACTTTCCCATGAGATATTAATACTCAACCACGACTGAAATCTACTGTCCCATTGGAATTCTCTTTGTTATAATTCTCTCAAAATACTCTCTAACCTTCTAGGCAAAACCAAAATTCAAATAAATGGCAAAGTTTGCCTCAGATTTTCTCATTGGCAACATGGATGAACCTTTTCTATTCCACTTCACAGATGCTCCTATATCCCAATTAATTTTTATCTCCTCAGCTAAACATCACCCGTATTATTTTTAAAATATTCTCTAATGATTAAAATTTGTGACAGCAAAATATGACACAAGATGCCATGTATATGCTAATTGTCTTTGTAGAGAGAAGCTCGTTCACACCCAGCCTCCCTGTTTCCCCTTGCCAGCACCTGGGACTGGGTGTGACGTGTCAATGAATAGCAAAAAGAAGCCATCGCACTGGTGTTGGCTGCAGGAACAGATCTGTTGATCCACATTAAGATAATAAGCAACAGAAGTCTATGGTTGTAGTTAATATTTAAAATAGATATAACCTTTGAGAAATAGAATATTCAAGAGAATTGAAGGACATCTTTTTGTAGTTTTAAGTTGATATTTCCTCAGTTTTTGTGTGTGGTAGACAGCTAGTGTGCTATTTACCTAGTTTTCCTTTAATCTCTTTCACCTCACAGTGAAATGACAGAATATATCCACACACTTCTTCCTTCATAATTGTACGAGAGTTTGATAGATACTGAATCTACCTGAATTGGTATAAAATCTATATAATCTGTGATATCCAGAGTCCACTGCCCGTCATGAACATGAGTCTTAACGTGTGGAATGCTCTCAAGAGCTTGGACGTTGAATGCCTTCCTTTGAGAAGATGTCCTCAGAAAGCCAAGACAAAGCATCCTTTCTGATTCATTTCACGTTGCAGACGGCTAGGGCGTCTGGGGATGGGCTGGATTTGGAAGGGAACTGGAGAGAGGACCTCCACTTTAGACGTATTTTTGAAACTCATCTTTGTTGAAGCCAGCCTGTAGATTCCCCGACTTCTCCCAACACTCCCGATTTGGAAAGAAGTTTCCTGCAGAGACAGACTCCAGGGCTCACCTGTATTTAGTTCTCCAGGATCTTCCTCTGTGTAGGGAAGGGGACTAGGGCCTCCGTGCCCCTGCGGTGGCTTCCGGGGGACCTTCCTTCATTTCCCCTTCTCTATCATCTGATTTCACTCTTTACCTCAGGGTTCTGCTCATGGGTTCTGCTCAGGTCATGCATTTTCTAAAAGAACACAAATTGTGTTAGGCATTGCTATCTCCCTTCCTCTGCCAAATGGCTGGTTTATTTGAAAAATAGTTGCTTAAAGGAGTGGGTGAATGGCAGGTCTTCCACGGTGACCCCAGTGTGACCTGATTTTCTGGTCCTTGGCACTGATGCTCAGTGATCCCAGGCTGGAGGTATGTGGGCAGACCCCTGGCAAAACTCAACAGCGCCTCGTACATGAACTAGAGTTTCCGTGCATACGTTGTGGTGCAGTATCCTGCAGCTGGCTGGAGTTCTTCTCAGCATGCTCTCTCTAAAGAAGAGCAACTTGCTAAATAATGTGGATGAATGTTATGAGAAATATGTAAAAAGACTGAGTGAGAGAAGTAAGTGTCACTGAGCTGCCACCGCCAAGCCAGACTACCCTCTCAGGCTCTTACTTAGGGAGTGAACAGGTTTGGACAAGCAATTCCAACGTCGAGGATCCACGTTTTCATGTTTCCGGTGACTGTTCCCCGTGTTCCTGGACGGCTGGACTGTAACTCACGCTGTTTTCCGGCCCTGGTAATAAGAACAGGGGAAAGCATTTCTGTCTTTTCTTCTTCCTTCTTCTTTGAGTAGGTGTGTGATCTTCCTCCTGGTTTACTTCTTCAGTCCCAAAGCCCCCAGCCAGGGTACCTCCTCTTGCTCTGTCCCTCCCAGTCCTGACCTGGCAAGAGCGGCTGGCTGCAGCCTCTGTCCAGGACCTCCAGACAGCCTGCCCAGCTCCATCCCCAGAGGCAGGGGATTCGAGACCTGCTCCCACAGACACCTGTCCCACGGGGACAGGTGCTTTTCCCAGGACAACGGAAGCTTCTCCAAATGAAAACGCTTCTCCAAAATAGAGACTGGCCATTCAAGGTATTCTTATTTTCTGATTGAGTTTTGGGTTCTTCATGAAGAGCAACTGCTATTATCTGTAAAGAAACTGCCCAGACATGAGACGGAATACCAGGAGCCGGCAAAGAATGTTTTCTGGATTATTTTTGAACTTCTCCAGTGGAGAAATAGAACTGAATTAAAATGGATCGGTGATCAGTGTGTTTTATTTTTAATTAAACCTTCATTTTGAGAGCAGGCTGAAAAATGAAGGCGAGCCCCACTGGGATTGTGGATGGAGTGGGCGGAGCTGCCCTCAAGGAGATGAACCTCAAGACACTCATCCTAAAGGCCACAAGAATCCCCTTGGCGGGCCTCGTGCTCAGACCCTCCCCACCCACACATCACACACAGGAAAAGCTGAGGCCGGGGGACTGTCCCAAGAAGAGATTCCTTAAGAGAGAGCAGATGTTTTAATCCATATGCTGAGCTCTCCTGGGATTCAATGTAATTGACAGTTGGTAATTCTACCACAGTTCTTCTCTTCTGCATCAGTGACTTATTGAGATGACATTTATAATAAAAAATGCAAGAAGTTATTCTTCCCACTTTTTCTCACTTCAATTAACTCTGTAGGTAAGCACATCAGCGACACAGAATTCCTGGTACATTAATCAGAAGAAAATCAGTTGAATTCATAAAGATTTATGGTTCCACTATTAGCTTTTGCCCAAATATCTGTGGTAATCCTAATATAATTGATATGTTTGTACATTTCAAATTTCAATCTCAATAATGATTCAGTACCGTGGTTTTGAATTCAGTTCATTTAAATGGCCATTCAAAATACAGGAGAAGCAATTCACTGATATGTTGAAATTAATATTTATTTCCTTCTTCTCTTCTACTTTACCCAGACTCTTCTGGCCTCTCCAGGCTGTGCTGAAGTCCACCCTCTCCATGAAACCACAGGGTTCCCTCCACCCGGACACTGCTCGCCCGACGTGCACCACCACAGGACGGACCCGTGCTTGCTCCAGGTCCCAGTGCCGTTTTGGCCAGAGCTTGTTCCATGGTGTGGTCCCTTGGTGGATGGTCACCCTTCGGGTGGCATGGAGCACACCTCTGCCTCGTTCTCCTGCTCTTGCTCAGCACCAGGACAGATGCCACTGTCCTTCAGATTAACTAACCCGAGAAACACAAAGAGACCTGGTTAGGCAGGTTTCCATGGGTTGCTCCACGTGTCAGGACAGGTCAGCCGCCCTGTAAGGGCAGGATCACTAAGACTTTCAGTCGTTTCAGTCATGTTTAGTCATTTGCAACCACAGCTTGCAGTGGTTGAGGGCAGCTTTGAATTTTGTAACAGTGTAAAACCAGATTTATCCAACTTGTCTCAGCCCCCAGATAAGCTCCCATTCAGAAGTGCTTCCTTAGAATTGTAGTCATTATTTATATACACCTAAATCTAAAATCATAATTTAAAACCTAGATGTCCTACTTTATCTTGTTTATTTTAGCATATACTTAAAAAAAGGACATCGTAAAGAATAAAATGTTATTCAGAGTTATTAGGAAAATATTGCAAACAGTATTTTGAAATTTAAATTTGTCTTGCTTTATACAAAATGTAAAAATTTGAATTTAAACAAATGTTGAAGATCAATTATAATGCTAAAGGTTTTATCATGTGACTCCATTTTAAAAAATTGATTTGGACCAATTAGTAAATAATCGCATGCCTAGGTGAAAATGCCCAGGGTCTATGGAGGATGTGCACAGCACATCCCGGGACGCTGATGTGGGGGCAAGCATGTTTCCAGCTAGCAGACAGTTTAAAGTGATATATTATTTGTATGTTGCCTCAAATCTCTTCATAAAAGGAAAGAAATGACCCAAAGGAATCTCCTGGAATTCCCAATTAATTGCTCCGGGGGGCAAGCAGCACAAACATTTCTCACAGTCAAATCGCAAGGCTGACAGGATGAACGAAGAAACAGTGGGCACCACTTCTGCAGCAGAAAACAGGCGCGAGGCTGCTGGGACTTCTGGGCACAACCTTGGCAGTGGCACCCGCCACCCATGCCTCAGAGGAACCAGCCGCAGGGGACACCTACAGGAGGACCCACCGGCCGGCCGCCTTCAGCAAGCCCCACCCTTCCTCCCTTGCCCTGGGCACTGCTTCCACTGTCCTCAGTCTCCAAGCCACTCCCTGTCCCAGGTCCGTCTCCTGGGGTCGGGCCCCATGGCACCCACAGGTAGTCTTACTGGAGGGACATTCTGGAAAATTCCTGCAACTTAGTCTCACTTTGGATCCAGGATTTGAATTTCTATGTGAAAATTTATCTTTCATATATGTTCTTCTGTTTTTATTTATGACCGTTAATGTTTTAAAAGCACAGATGTCCGTACAACATCCTATGAGTCACTCACACCCAAGGTGCGGGGATTCTGATGGACCATTCAAATCCACCCTCAGATTCGTTTCCTCACCTCTGATTTCTGCTGACTGAAAAGGCATCGTTTCCCTATACGGATCAATCACCCTGTGCTTGTGCCAAGGACACTTACTGGAGAGAATCAGAAAGGGATGGAGCTACCTTCCCACAAGGGATCGGACAAACCACACTCACACGTGAAGACACCAGATGCCTTGGCAATGAGACAACATGTTGACTTTTGATCCTCTGTTCCTAGATGGAAAGTGACTAAGGTTTAACCTTTATCCTCAAAGTATTTGCAATTAAAATTATTCATCATTACAAAGATAAAATGGTCCCTTCTAATATTAGAAATATAAGAAAATTGCATATTCTTTCCACACTGAAAATTTGATTTTATACCTTACAGACACACAATGATCAAAGCTACAAACACCTGCATGTGCGATTTTTGTTCTTCATGCTATCTTCGGTTGTGTCAGCTTTCCCTGACTGTAATACAACACTTGAGATAATCAGTTTATGAAGAGGAAAAGCTTATTTTGGCTCACAGTTTCCAGACCATGGCTGTTTCTGCCCACTGCTTCTGTGCTATGACGAGACAGCACAGGATGAGGAAAGCCACTTGTCTCATGGTAGTGGGAGGCAAAACAAGGAAGAGGAAGGGTCTGGGACCCCAACAACCCTGGAGGGCTCAGCCCTAGTGACCTGGGACTTCCTACCAGGCCCTGCCTCTTCAAGTTCCCACCACCTCCCAGGGGTGTCAACCTGGGGTCTAAGCTGTCAACAAGGAGCCCTTGGGGAGTGGTGGCAGCAGTCTGTCACTGTTCTCCTCCTTTACCAAGTGCTTGACTCTATCACCCACTTAGGATACAGTTGCCCAAACTCAAGACGATGCAGAGGAAGAGGACGTTTTCAGTACTTGCTGCTGTCCTTGATTTGATCCTTACATTAAACCTCTCTGACTCCTGTCTTACCCACAGATAAACAAACGCATGTGTAGAAATAAGATGTCACAGACGCCACGCATCCAAGCAAAAAATTGAATGCAGCCCATTTGGCCCGCGAGCTCTGTTCTCTTCACGGGCAGTGCTGCCAGTAACTGATGGTGGCAGCGGGGCCTGAACGCCCGGCGGTGCAGCCTCCCCAGGGTGGTTCCTCCTGCCCCACGTCCCAGAGGCCTCGGGGCTGAGGATGGCGGGTTCTCACCCTCACAGAAGGTTCCTCAGAACACGCTGCAAAATGAAGGGAGTTCAGAACTAACCATGCTGTAAGCAGTTCATTTTCCCTGATCTTGACATCTAATTTGGTGATACTTTAGTGAACCAAGAAACATGCCAGCGCGGTATTAATTATTCAGCCCTTCTCAGGCTACTGCAAGCTTTAATTAGTGCAAGAAGTTTTCAGGAAAAGTTATAATTTGCACGTCAACAAATTTGTTTATAAAAATGCACAGTGAAGGTAAAATTTGGTGTACATCAGCTTCCTTACAGAGCTGGATGCATTACTCAGCCGGATCCGTGACGGCTTACACCTGAATGCACAGCCCAGAGCTCTCTGAACATCCTGTTCCTTTTTATTTCTTTACCCTAGACTTATAATTATGATTTCTTCTGATTTTTGTTTTATTGTAAATTGCCACTTTTTATAATAGTGTCTCGATTCTAAAGCTGAATAACTCTGTCCAGAAATACAAAAATCGTACTTCTGATCTTGGTGTTTCATACACAGGAAAAGTGGTTTTGATGTGTTATAGAAGAGTACTGCCCACCCAGGAGGGAACAGAGAGTGCATTAGATTTATTAACAGAGTTAATTTATTTTAGGAGGAAAGGAAAAGAGAAGACAATGGAGTCAGCCCCACCTTTGCCACAGCACAAGGGCCCAAGATTTCACACTCTGTTTTCCTTTTATTTACTTATTTTACAAAGAATGCATTTTCTACAATGTACAATGATATTCTTACTGTGAATAAAATTATTTTATATCCATTTATCAAAGCATTATATTTGACTTATGAATTCTTCATTCCTTCACAAGAACTATCCAAAGGAGCTCGGGTTCTTGATTTAAAATTGTACTTTGAGAAATATTTCCTGAAACAATCATGCTGCATGAGGATCTTGTAAGTTTCCACGAATCCCAAAGTAGACCTGATTAGATAGCATATTCCTAAGGTCTCAGTGACCTCCGCCAGGCGGAGAAACTATGTGGACCAAGGAACTGGACACGGGGACACTAGTGAAGACACCAGTCACACTATCGATATCTTGGAGGTTTGAGAAGAGCTATATACTCCAGGGCCATGAGATCAGAGCAAACCAGAGGGCTGCAGAGGGCAGGGCGAGGCGAGTGGCGTCTGGGTTTTAGGCACCTTGAGGGTGGCCCACTTTGCACCCCAGACCAAAAGCGTTCGATGAAGACGCAGGTTCAGCCTCTTCCTTGAGTGGCTTCTCTCGAGAGGACGCTCCTTGGACATTTGGTCCAGAGCAGAAACAACCTGGGGATCAAGATAGGAAGGGGAAAGACTGCCGGGCAAGGAGGTGAGGGTCCTGAGCCTCAGCCCCGAGTCTCAGGGAGGCTGTGCGTCCACCTTAGAGAGATTTGCCAGTTTCATTTATAAAGGTCGAAATCAAACAAACTTACCAATGACCCATAAATTCTACTAATGGTCTAGCAGGAGGAAAGCAGGCGTGCGTCCACACCAAGGCTGGCACGTGGGAGCTCCACAGCGTTGCAGCACATCTAGGACGGCCTCTGCCACCAGTGATGAAGGAGTGGAGGAGCTGGGAGAGGCTTAAAAAGAACCAGCTTCAAAACATACTGCGACGGGGTGCGCCTCAGAACAGTGTGCCTAGCAGAAGCCACAGCAGGACTCTGCGTGTCACACAATCCCTTTTACATAAAATACCACGTGTTCCAAACTAGATGGCGGTGACAGCGGCACAATTCTGTCTACTAAAGCCAAAAGCAAACAAGTGCTCCTGGACTGACCCTCCATGTGCCAAGCTCCTAAGTGCAAACGATGCCTTAATCAAGTGTACAAGAGAATGATAAAGTGGCCAGCAAGAGTCAGGACTGGCGGGGTAAAGAGGAAGGGCACCAGGCTGCGCGTTGGTGATTGTCGGAACAAGGTGACAGGTCTCTGTTCCTCTGAACAAGGTGACAGGTCGCAGTTCCTCTATTTCATGTATGTTTAAAATGCTCCATAAGAAGTAAAACAGGAACCAAACTACCCAGCTCTGTTGTCTCTTTCGGGGAAACACCGATAAGCAAACAAGCACATAATGCCGCACAAACAAGCCTTCTTCCTGGGGGAGAGGATGACAGAGCCCCTGCAAGGCAGCCTTAAAGCGCACCCATAATTAGCCGCCCTTACCAGAGGCTTATTTAAGAGCTGCTTCCAGGATGGCATGTATGCAAATTAGCCAGACTGCACACTCCTCCCCTTGCAGTCAGACAATGGGACTCATTGTCCCCAGACAGACTAATGGGCTCTGTGACAGGCAGGCAGGGCAGGGTTGCAGACTCCTGGCTTGGAAGCTCTCTTTAATTTCAGGGGATTAGAGGGAGAACATGCCTGCGCTGCACTCCCGATGTCCCGAGCATGTTCACTGTAATTTACACGTCACTCGTCACTATTCTTCCCTCACTCTTCACGGCAACAAGTATGTAGTCCACCTAAGAAATCGCACAAGTAGAATTTATCACCCCCGTTTTTTCCGGATCAAATCAAACTGAGCTTCACAGAAGTTGTCCCTCTTCTAAAGTCACTCATATGATTAAGTGGCTAATTAAGCCAAAAGTGGGCTAAAACTTTAACATCAACTTCCAAACCAAATAGTTTCACTAATACCTCCTGAATCGCAGTCGCACTCTGTGCGTGCACCTGTATACTCACACAGATGTATGAGGACCTGTGTGCAGGCATGACCTCCTGCCCACCTTCAAGGCCAGGATGCTGCTGCCCTGATCTTCCCACGCCAGGCACCCCTCCACCACAGGTGTGTCACTCAGACCTGCACCAGTGTACAAGCAGGCAGAAATGTTCAGATCTGGCTTTTTCCCCAAAAGTTTTGGGAGGGGGAATAATTCTCCAGAGCTGCTGGTGTTTGATGTCTGAGAACCATATCTGCTGTTTGAGGGGCAGGGGATGCGTGGAGGAGGGCCACTGTGTGTCCCCTCCTGATACCCTTAGGATCCCTGGGGCAGGGTGTGGCTCTGCAGAGGTTCTGAACCACAGACTACAAAGAAGGAGGACAAATGCCTTGGGCTACAAATCCCTCCCCTTTAGACAGAGCAAAACCACAGTCAGCCAAGACAGCCGCCCAGACCTGGTGCAATGTGACAAGTCCCTCAGACAGGCCAGCACCTCCGTGGCCTCCTCTGTTCTGCAGTGACCTGGGACCCCGCGGTTCTTCCACTGCTGCCTGGCTTTCCAGAGCTGTCTATAGAGCTGCTGTCTCCCCATCGGAGCTTGTTCAGGGGGGTGTTAGACAGCAAGAACCTAAAGAGCCGCGCATGTCTCTGCAGCCCACCGGTCTCACCCCAAGCAGCGACCAAGGAGAAGCCTGTTTCCCACCGTCAGCCGGGCACGGCTCCACCCTGCTCTGTCTGGCAGCACCTCTGGTTTAGGCAACAGGTGCATTCTCCCCACTCTGTCCTGGAAGACAGTAACTGGATGTTCTGTGACTCTCCTAGGGAAGGTTTTGCTTGAGAGCAGTGAATGCAAAATATAAACAAGATTCAATAGAGAGGCATATTGTCTAATGCACATGTGACAATGAAGAGGTTGTGAGTGTAGCTCAGTGGGAGGGCACTCAGCTGCTATGCACCAGACCCTGGGTTCAGCCACTAGCAACGGGCACACACACACACACACACACACGCACAATCAATGTTCAAAGCTCCTCTCCCTGCGTTGGTGAGTGGCACAGCACAGACATCCAGCCACACACTCATCTATTGGCTCTTGCTGAACTCCTGCCAGCCGAGTCAGCTCTGGGCCTGGGCATTCACAGATGTCCACGGTAGATCCCTCCTTTCAAACCCTCCCTGAGCTTGGACTGATGGAGAAGGCTGGTGAGGAAACAGGAAGCAAGGAGACTCTAGCTGGATGAGCGTTGCTGGGCTTGCACTGAACACTAGGAAGAACTTACTGGGCAACTTCAAATTCACTCATTAACTGCAAGAGCATCCTCCAAGTACCTGCACTGTGTTTTGTGCTACCTGATCCCAGGAATGCAAATAGAAAGGAACTGGAAATGGGGTTTGAGGACTGGACTCATTGGAACTCCTCCTGAGGCTATCTACCTTCCAACATTTCAAAATCCAATTGGGATGCAGAAAAGTGAAAAAAGATTCACATGTGTCCAAGGCTTGTGTTGAAATTAGGATTATCATGTCTTTCCAAAATACAGAATCCTTGGAAAAGCTTCACTGGTAAGAGTTTCAATAACTATGAGTTTCTATTAATGTAATGTGTTAGCTTTCTGTCACTGTGACAAAGTACCTGAGATAAAACCCTAATTACCACCCTTTCCACACACTGAAAAGGTCTATCTGTTCTCAGGGCTTCAGAGGCTCTAGTCTGCTTGCTTGACCTCTGTGCTTCGGGCACAGCACATGTCTGCAAGGGAACGTGGCAGAGGAGGCCTGTTCACGTCATGGTGGCAAGTAGGCAGAGAGGCAGGAAGGGGCCACAGCCCACGACCTGACTCCGCCCACCAGGCCCCACCTCCCAGTTGCAGCCCAGGCTGGCACAGGAGCACAGGGCCTTGGAGCAGTCTGTCCCCACCACCGCAGGTTCTTCTCAGGAAGAGCACAAGCATCCCACCTTCCTCTGCACACCCTGCTGCCTGCGGCTCCTGTGAAGCAAGCTGCTGTGTGGGCTGCGGAGTGACGGGACGGACATGTCATCACGGGAACACTTGCTCCAATATTACTCTTAGACAGACTTTTCATCATAAGTAGTCTGCGGATTAATTTAGGACACTTCTCACTCGATAACTTGAGCGGGCCTCATTTTTATTATAACATATACTAAGCAAATAGCTGATGCTTCTCAAAGTTCAGAATCCAGTTTAATAAACATGTCTCCCACAAATTTATCCAGAGAATCCAACAGTGCCAAGTGCCAAAAACTTCACTGTGACCGTACTCAGATTACCAGAAGTTGGTAAAATACCCGAGGCCCACAGGTGGTTCAAGGGCCTCTTCCTTCCATAATTAACTGCTTTCCCCAGAAGAGACCATGGGCTCATTTCAATGCTAATCAATAATCAGAGCCTTGGAAAGTTACAAGACCTTCATGTATTCAAGACCTTCAGCATTTTTCTTCCCTTTCCCAGTCATTTAAAAAACCTGAAGGGGCCCATGCAGGTCCAACGTGTTTTCATAAAAAGGCAATGAGGGTGACGGCCTCGGACAGGATGGGTTCCCGGGTATGGAATCCCGCTTTCCTTGGCACATCACTGATGTGACTCACATACCTCCACCACCCTGGGTCAGTTTTTGAATTTTCCTAAGATGGCAGTTACGATTTAAACAATTAATGACCACAGGTATTTATTGATTCCATGTATCAAAATGATTCTAAAAGGTGTAACTGTAAGTAATCAAGACATTCTGATGACCTGGAGGGTACTTCTAATAATGAAACTGTTAGACAAACATGCCCATATTTCACAACTCCTGGCTTTCATCACCAGAAACAGTAAAATCAAATAAACATCGATGGTGTGAAAAACTTTGATTTATTTGTCTTTTGCAGTTGCAGAACAGAACTGGAAATGGGGTTTGAGGACTGGACTCATTGGAACTCCTCCTGAGGCTATCTAACCTAGGTGCCAGGCCACTGCCATGACACAGCAAGACCTGATGATTTCTTTCACTTCCTGCCTTCACCTTATGAGACTTCCCCTAGAGATGAGAGATGCACTGCAATTAATACTCCTAACAAAACTGATCTTTTTAAATAAACAGAGTAGTTCCAACATGAATAGAGGAAGGAGGACTCAATTACCTCACTCTGGCAAAATTAAATATTTTTATCTCACACATTCACAAAAATCCATATCTTGATGATGTACTCATTGTGATTTTCCTGTTTCACTTTGATTTCTCTTAAGTAATATTTTTTGTTTTTCAAATAAAATTTTCTGGATCCTTAAAGTTCAGCATTCTTATCAATACGTTGTCTAGGAAATTATAAATGTTAACTGAAAAGCAATAGCTACTAAAAGGTAGGGTTTGGCTGTTGGGAAAAGTATAAACGGCAGCCATACCCCAGAGAAAAAACCCCAACATGGCGCCTAAGGACCTCTTCTTCCTACCTTCTTCTTTTCTGCAGTGGCGCGAAAAGTTCCCGCCCTTGTGAACTCTCCCGCTGGCGCCAATTTCAAATCTCGCTGGCGGGGAACCTTAGCCCCAATGAGAACTAACTCCTGGGCTCCAGAGCTGATATCTGGAAGAACTTGCCAATAAATGGGTTGCCTGCCATTTATCTAAGCCCTACCATCTCCCCCTTAGTTCTATATAAGCACACAGCTTTTTGCAATAAAATTGGAATTCTCCAGGTGAAGTGTCTTTGCATGGGGAATTCTTTCATTGGCAAAATAACATATTTAACACTGTAGCAGCTGAAGTTATATTCAGAACTGAATAGTTTTCCAAAACTAGATATTCAAATAACAGTGGGAATTATTCAGTCAGGAGGTAATGTCTCATACACTGCAAACTGCAAAACTTGATGAAAGTATATAAAGAATACGAGGTAAATAGAAAGAAATCCCATGTTCATGGATTAGAAGAAAATATTATTGATAACAATACACCACAAAGTAAACTAAAGATTCAGTATGTTTCACATAGAAATTTCAATAACTATTTTAAAAGAAATGGAAAATCTGATCTTAAAATTCATATGGAATTTCAAGAAATAATATATCAAAAAAGAAGAATAAACTTAGATTGCAAAGAAGAATTGCGCAGTCTGGCTGGGCACAAATCACGAGCCACTCAAGCAGGAACAAACTTTATTTTCCCAACTCCCGCGAACGCCACCGACGTGGCCCTTCTAGGCACACCACACACCAACCAGAACTCCCTCCACTGGAACTTCACCAACCAAAGCGAACTCCCCAGGAATCTCCGCGAGAACTCCAAAGTAGCGGGCGCCTGAGGTGGACAGCAGAGGTCTATATACAATTGAATACACAACCTGTTTCAATCCAGCATCATCTTAATGGCTCGCCTCTCAACCATTACTTCTGGCAAAATGCCAGGGGCCATTCCAACTTGGCTGTGGCTCTCAACAAAGAATAAAGTCAGAAGGCACAGACTTCCCCAGTTCACATTTTCTGTGACTCCACAATAGTTGAGACTGCATGGTGCTGGTATAAAGCTGATCATGCAGGTCAATGAAACAGAATCGCAAGTTCCTAAACACACCTGTAAGTCGTCTATGGCCAACTGTCTTCATCAAGAATGCCAAGGACATCATGGGGAAGGGACTGCCTGTGGACAAGTGGATGTACCACATCACACCCACAATTAACTCACAAGACATCCACAGCCTCAATATGATTGCCCAAAGTATGAAACTTTTAGAAGAAAACAAATTGTCATGATTTTGTCGTTGATGATGTGTCCTTACATATGCCAGCACACCCACAGGCAACAAGAGGAAAAGTAGACCAGTTTGCCCTCACTAAAATTTTAAAGTGGTGGGATCGAGAGGGCAGACTACAAGCAGCCGCACTTCCCAGCTTCTCTGCACCTGAGAACAACTCCGTCGAAGGCAGGTACTGAAGGAATGCACCAAAATTCAATATCAAACAATATCAGAGACTTGGAGAGACCCCGAGGTTCTGGTTATTGAAACAGAGGGGAAGAAAGTGTGTCACTCTGAGCCGCCTGCAGATGTGCGGGGGCCTGGCAGTGGGGAGGGGGTGACACAAAGGGAAAGAGGGAAACAGGGCGGATGAAACTGGCATGGCACCTGCTGCAGAACAGGCAGGGAGTGCAAGCTCAGCGACAGTGGGCTGGTGCCTGAGAAGTGCTTCGCGTTTCCTCAACTTGGAAGCAGCGTGCTGTGGCAGGGAGACGTCTTGCGGGGTCACACCTGAGCTTGCTGCTTTGGGAAATGTAAGTCCCTGCATTTTCCATTCCCCTGAAGACTTCAGCATGTTGCCACGTTGCCATGCCATGCCACGCCACGCTGCCATCCCGGCCAGCATACACTTCATGGCACAGAGTGGCACTGGCAGAACACAACCTAACACCATATGGAGAATGAACAGAAGACCTCCCAAACCCACCCATCAGCCGAGGCTGGTGTCCCATGTTGCTGATCACGTGGTGTCTCTACCCACATACCAAGGACTCTTCTGGCACACACAGAAACGCCACATGTGCCAGGGAGAGATCCAGTCACCAGATCAGAGACACCCTCTGCACTCTCAGAAACTTCTCTGGTGCCCAGGGCTACCACAGAGCTAGCAAGAGCTCCCTCAGCTACACCAGAGGGGGGCAGGGAGAGGTCCCTGTGAAAGGGCTCTGAAGCCTGAGTGCCAACAGCCATTTAAGGCAGGATGCTGACCTAAATGTGGGAAAAAGTGAATGCCCTGGTCTCCAGCTCTTTGCCAATCCACCTCTCCTGCTCAACCCCTCCATGATCAGAGGCATTCACAGGATCCACTTCTATGACTCGACCTTTGCCAGGCCCCCAGTACCAGGCAGATTCTAAATAGAAAGTTCCTGAAAGAAACCTTTTCATTTTAAATAACTTGACAAGGGGGGATTTAGTAGGTCTGCTGACTTTTACTTATATTTGTGTTTTCTTATTTTCATCAAGATTAACATGAACTAAAGGAATTCATGACCACCAAGTCAGCACTGCACAAGATTCTTAAAGAAATCCTACACACAGAAGAGGAAGAAAAACATAACCAAGGGAGCACAGGAAAGAGAAATTCTCATTAGAAGATTAGGTAAGCAAGTGAGAACTAGGGAAGAATCAATATTAGACAGACTACAAAATGACAGGAATTAGTGCACGTCTTTCTGTAATAACCCTGTGTAAGTGGGATTAATTCTTCAATTAAAAGGCACAGGTGGCGGATTTGATATTTTAAAAAGACCAACTTACGTTTCCTGTAAGAAACATCTCACTGGCAATGTCACACACAGACCGAAAATAAAGGACGATAATCCATATTCCATACTAATGGAATCTGAAAGCTGGAAAGGATAGCTACATTCCCATCTGACAAAGAAGATGCAGGCCAGGGTTACTCAACAGAGACAAATAAGTCACTACACATTAGAAAAGGAAAGAATTCATCAGAAAGACATAGCAATTGTAAATATAGGTGCCAAATGTCGGTGAACCCAACTCCTAAAAAAAAAAACAAAAAACTGCTACTTAACATGAAGAGAAAGATAGGTCCCATTGCTATTATCATTAGAAATGATGCTAATAATGGATGATTTCAATATCCCCTCCACAATAATCACAAGCAAATCCACTTTTAACTATATAAACAAAGGAATGAAAACCAGGCATTCAAGCAAAAATTTACATTCAAGTGGTCAGAGCTATTTACAGTATTCTATTTATAACAGCTTAAAAGTTGAAATAGCTAAGTAGCCACTAACATTTGAAATGAGATACAAAATAGTGCATGTGCTTATATATATTAGTATATATAATCATACATATCATTATTCTTAATTATATATTATTCAACAATAAAAAATAAACAAAGTGTTGGCTTATGCTATGGCATGGGTGAACCTTCAAAATATCCAGAGTAAGATTTTCAGGACTTGATGATACTCATCATCTACCTTCCCCATAGACAGAGGAAGGTACTGACAGGAAGAAAAACCAAGATGGTCACTTGGTTACACTAAGGAATGATGGATAGTACTGCATTCTGTTATTGGAAATGTAGAGGAAGAACGGGTCAGGCAGGGAACACAAACTAGAGTGAAGTGACAAGTCACTGTGAATGTGCAGGCAAGAAAAAACATGTGAAGATACAATGTCCTCGAAGATACAACGTCCACTACAACAGGAGCTGGTGGTTTTTAAATGCTCATCACTTTGTAGCTCTGTTTGTTTGTACTTTACAAGATGCAAAACTCTGCCTGAAGAGATGCAGCAGCTCTTTGACCCCAGGGCATACAATGCTGGAGTCTGATATTCAGCCACTGTTTTCCCTGTGATCTGAAGCAATCAACATTGACACCAAAAGCACAGACGGATCTGATAAAATTGGTCTTCCGTGATATACTAAGTTATCTGGATTTCATCCTCTACAGAATGAAAGCAATTGGATAGTTTTATGAACAAAGGTAACCAAATGCGGATTTAGTGGTAAGACCCTGTGGTGGTGTGTAGAAGATCAACTAACATTTATTTATATGCTGTGCACTGATCACCTGCCTGAGGCGCTTTAGAATTGTGGAAAGGATCAAAAAGGAAACAGAAACAAATCTAAATAGACAAATACACGTACACACTCTCATCTCTCTGTGTCTGCCTGTTCCACTGGAGTGGACTGAACCATATGCAGATTGAAAATGCTTGGAGAAAAATTGTGTCTGTGAGAAACATTCACTACTTGTTTTGCCATTATTCCCTAAACAATGCAGTGTAATAAGTATGTGCATAACGCTTACATCGCACCAGTTGTTATTATAATATCTAGGGAAGGTTTGAAGTGTGCGGGAGGATGTGCATAGTTTGTTTTTGAATATGCCACCATTTGATGTTGTCCTAGAATCTGCCCCCAAAGAGTACTGAGGAACAACTGTGTTCTTCACACTGTGTATTCAGTATCTTAATTCCAATAGGTTTAGAAGGTCTAGGAGAATATTTTCCATTTTATGAGGAACATCTGGATTAAAGATTTTAAATGACTTGTGGAAATGCATGCAATGGAATCAAATAGAGACCTACTTACCACCAAAGCTGATTTCAGTGCATCATGTTATGTAGATAATTTTGTGACTTTTACATGAGATATAAGATTTGCAAAATTAGTGAGAAGAGTGCAGAGACACAGCATTCGTGGGTTCAACAGACTTCAGTGAGCATTCCCTCATAGATATATTTTCAATGGTGACTGTGAAAAAACTTTTATCTTTTATTCCTCTCTTTCAACTACCAGATACTTAAAGAACTGGCATCAATCTTTCTCAAGCATCTCCAAAAAAATTGAAGAAAGTAAAATGTTTCTTAAATAATTATATGAGGCTAGCATTATCCTGACAAAAGCCAAAAAATTATACCACAAGAAAAATTTTCCTTGTGAACACTGATGTAAAACTTATCAAAAAATACTAGCAAACCAAATTCAGCATCATGGTACAAGGATTATGAACCATAGCTCAGTGAGACTTCATTCTGGAATGCAAGGGTAGTTCAACATGAGGAAATTGATCAATATAATAAATTGCATTAAGAGAATGAAGGAGGGTGGAACAGATAATCATCTCGATCAATATAGAAAAAGTATCTGACAAAATTTAACACCTGATCACATTAAAATGCTCCCTAAACTAGGAAAATAATGAAATTGACCGAATATAATAAAAGTCACATATGAAGAACTCACAGCAAATTTTTGTTCAATGGTGAAAAACAGAGACCATGAATAAGGCAAGTATGTCCACTTTGCCACTCCCATTCAACCTTGAACTGGACTTCCATCCAGAGCATAAGGGTGAGAAAAAGAAGTGGGCTAAATAAAAACATCCAAATTAGAGAAGAAGACGTTAAATTATCCGGTTTGTATAGGGCAGGATAGAAGACAGGTTACGCAATGGAATCTCTAAAAAGTTAACCCCACAAAATATTATAATAAATAAATTTACAAAAAATACAACAATGATAAACAAAAATCACTTGAATTTCTGTTCTCTTAACAATTGATAATTCAAAAAGAAAATTTAAAAAAACATCCTGTTCCCAATAGCATCAAAAAGAATAAAATCATTAGCTTTAATAAGGAGGTGAAAGACTTGTACAATTAAAATTATAATACACCTCTACAAGAAATTAAATAATATGTTAATATATTGAAGCACATGCCATGTTCATAAATTGGAAGATTTCATATTATTAGTATATTAGTACTCCTAAAGATCCATATATCTTTCAATGTCATTCTTACCAAAATCCCAATGATACTTTCTTTTTTTGCAGAAATACAAAATTTCATTCTAAAATTCATTCAGAATGTTGAAGGGACAAAAGTCATTAAGATAATCTTGAGAAAGAAGAACAAAACTGGATGCCTCTTAATTTCTTATCTCAAAATATAGAGTAAAAAGAACATTATGAAACTTGCAAAAAGATGGACATATAGACCAATAGATTAGAAAAAGTATGGTGAAATAATCGTGGCAACTCTTTTCAACAAAATATGCAGAGAAAAGTAGGAAGACTTGCAAAAGAATGTTGTTGGACCCATACTTAATGTTGTATATAAAACAGCTCAGCACAAATCAAGGACTGATATTTAAGAATCAAAACTGTGACATTTTTAGAAGACACATGGCAAGGTCTTCTTAACACTGCACTTGGCAGTACCTTCTGGACATGCCACCAAGGCACAGGCGACAAAAGGAAAATCAGACACGCTGGACACCATAAATTTTTAAAAATAAATTTTGTTTTAGAAAACATGATTAGTATATGGCAAAAAACTACCTTATAAAATGGGAGGAAATAGCTACAACTCATATATCTGAAATGGATTCATATCCACTATGTACAGAATTCTTAAGTATCAACAATCATCAAAAAATTCTTGATTCAGAGCTAAGCAAAGTACACAAAGAGATATTTATTTCTCCAAAGGAGGTATGCAAAGAACAAATAGCCTCATGAAAAGATGTTTGTCATTTCTTACAGATAGGAATGCTACAAGGAGTTACCACGTCATACCCGTTAGGATGATTACTCTCGAAAATTGAAGAAAAACTCAATAAAATAACAAGTATTGGGAGGAAGAGAAACTGCTGCACACCATCCACGGGAATGTGAACTGATGCATCTGCTGTTGGGAAGAGTGGCAGTCCCTGATGAAAGTTAAAAATGAAACTGCCATACAATTCAAGTATTCCATTTTGGGTATATACCAAAAAGAACTGAAGACAGGGGTCTAGAGATATGACATCTTACCCATATTGAGTGTTTATCTGTGGCTTCAGGCACCATTATTCACACAGCTAAAACATTAAAGCAACCCAGAAATCCACCAATGGATGAAGGAATAAGCAAAATGTGGTCCATACACACAGAAGAAAAATATTCAGCCTTAAAAAGGAAGAGAATTCTGACATATGACACACCACAGATGAGACCTAAGGGCATTATGATAAGTGAATAAGTCAGTCACAAAAAGTCTAATCCTCTCCAAGCCACTCGTATTAGGTGTTTTGAGTTCTCAACATCATATAGGAAGAAAGTAGAAAGACTTTTGCCAGAGACTGAGTGTAGGAGAAAATGTGGAGCTTTTGTTTCATAGGCACAGGGTTCCATTTTTACAAGATGAAAAGAGTCATGGACATGGGATAGGGTGATGGTTGAACAACATCTAAATATATTTAATATCAATGGACCACACATATAAAAATGGCCAAAATGGGCTGGGCCCAGTGGCACATGCCTGTAATCCCAGCAGCTTGGGAGTCTGAAGCAGGAGGATCACAAGTTCAAAACCAGCCTCAGCAACTTAGCAAGACCCTAAGCAACTTAGCAAAAGCCTGTCTCAAAATAAAAAATAAAAAAGGCTGGGGATGTGGCCAAGTGGTTAAGTTCTTCTGGGCTTAATCCCCAGTACTCCCCACCAAAAATACATCTTTGTTATGGTTTGGATCTGGAATGGCCCCCAAAAGTCATGTGCTGAAAGCATGGTCCCCTGTGCAAAACTTCAGAGGTGAGGCTTGTAGGCAATGATTGATTCCTGTGGGCAATGACTATAACATTTGATTGGTCCATTTTATGGAATGGTCCATTGATGTGTAACTGGAATGTTGGGAGTTGGGAGGACGTAGGTCACTGGGAGTGTGCATTGGGTATATCTTCTTCCTCTCTCCCTCCCTCTCTCCCCCCGACTCTCTCTCTCCTTCCTGATAGCCAAGAGGTGAGCAACTTTTCTCGGCAGTCACTTCCACCATGATGTTTCTGCATTGGAACCCGCCCACCATGGACTGAGCCCTTTGTAAACACAAGCCAAAGTAAATTTTTCCTCCTCTAAGTTGTTCCTTCAGGTATTTTTGTTGCAGTTATGAAAAGTTGATTAACACAATCTCTGCGCGAAGTAGAAAGAGAAGGAAATCTCTTATCCTAATAATAGTCATTCACATAAAAACATACGGGAACAGCAGAGTGAGGTGGAGTGCTATTTCCTAATATCAGGAAGGAGACAGGCTCCTCCTTCTATTAGTTTCTGTTCAACATCACACTGGAGATACAAACTACTGTGACAAATTAAGAAAACCATTAAATCCTTAGAGATTTAAAAGGAGGGATACCTGTCTCTATTCCCTGTCAACATGAATGTCTCTATAGAAATTGTAAAAAAATAAAAATAAAAGTTCCTAGAATAAGTGAATTTACCAAGATATCAAGATACTATGCCCTGATAAAAGAATCTATTATATTCCACTATGCAAGCTACTAATTATTTGAAAATGAAAATTAAAAATCACAATGCAATGTATGGGAGCACTAAAATAATTGATATGTTTGCAGATAAATATAATATAATATGTATGGAATCTCTATGCTGAACACTATGAATGACAACTGAAGGAAGTCAAGACCTAAATGAATAGAGAGCTATATCATGTCCATGAATTGGCGCCTCAGAATTGTTAAGATGTCATTTCTGCCCAATTTGATCTTTCTGCTCAATATACTGAATAAAATTTCCAGAAGATGTGATAAAAAGGAAGGAAGTCCAAAGGAGGTAGAATAGCCAAGAGTATTCTAGAACAAGATCAGAGATGAAGACTCGGTGCCGGTTTCAAGGCGTGGGGTATGGTGCACTGGCTTTCCACTGCTCTGCAGAATACCAGAGAAGGTCGACCCAGAGAGGAAAGAAGCATTGCGGCTCACGGTTCAGAAGTTTCTGCCCAGGTCAGCTGGCCACACTGTTTCTGGCCATGGTGAGGCATATATCACGGCACAAGTGTGTGGTAGAGCACAGCCGTTCAGCTCAGGCCTGCCAGGGAGCAGAGAGAAGAGGAGACACAGCCCCCGGGCACACTCTCAAACACCCCCCTTTCAACGAGCTCCCACCTCCTGTGGTTTGCCTCACCTCCTGACAGTCCATTCAGCTATGAAACCCATCAGTGGATTAACCCACTGATGAGGTGAAAGTCCCCATGTTCCATTGTTTCCCAAAAGGCTTACCTTGGAGCACTGCTTCACTGGGGACCAAGTCTTCCCCACACAGGTCTCTGTGGTACACTTCAGATCCAAGTCGTCCTGGTGTATGATGTGGTAATCAAGACAGTGAGGCATTGGTGAAAAATGCACATAAACAGATCAGCAAAACTTAAGAGATCCCAGAAACAGGACCAGACAAGTGCCAACTGTTCTTGTTGATTTGTTCTCAACAAAAGTGCAGAGGCAGCTTGGTGGAGGAAGAATAAACTTTTCCAGGAAAAGTGCTAGAAAACTTGGGTGTCAGTAAGCAAAGTCCCTCATCATATACTTCAAACCTTATGCAAAAATTAAATAAAAAGCAAGCATAGACCTAAATATAAAACAAAAAACTGCAAAACTTTAAAAGAAATGCAGGGAAAACAGCATGACTTTGGATTTGATGATTAATTATTAGATAAAATACCTTAATTTTGGCCCATGAAATTTTTAAATGGTGTTAAACAGCACTTGGTCAAAATTTAAAATTTGCTCCATGAAATGAACTACAAAGGAAAAACAAGTCAGGCCACAGATAGGCATACAATAGTTTAAAATGACACTTCTGATAAAGAACTTGTATTCAGAGTAAGCTTAAAAGTCAACAATAAAAATCACAACTAAAAAATATAACTATGAAACCATGGGGAAAGATATGAACAGAGACTTCACAAAAAAATGGTGTATGGAAGACCAATAAACATATAAAAACAGATTTCACATCATTTGTCTTTAGGGAAATACAAAATGAGATAATCTGACACATTTATTAGAATCTGTAAATTCCCCCACTGGACAATACCACATACTGTTGAAGATGCAGGGCAAAGGAACTCAACCATTGCTGTGGCAGTGCAAGACTGCGTGGCCCGCAGGGACAGGAGTGGCTGTCCAGGCAAAAACAAGCCTGCCGTCCAACCTGCAACCCCACTCCAGCATTTCCACAGTGAATTAAAATCCCTATGGTCACCCAAACCTCTACTCATCTAGCTCCTTTATTCATAATTGTCAAAAACTGGTGTAAATCAAGATGTCCATCAACAAGTGAAGGAAAAAGCAGAATCCGGAGGTGTACATGCATTGGAAGGTAACTCAGAGATAGCAGGAATAAGCTTTTAAATCCTGTAATAATACAAGTCTTAAATGAATTTTGTAAGTGCAAGAACAGATATTTATATAACATATTGGAAAAGGGAAGACAGGAAGTGATTGCTCTATTTTGGGGAGAAAGGAGATGCGCTGACAATAGAAAGCACAGGAAATTTTAGGGTAATGGAACATTGTGTATGGTACTAGCATGATGGATATATGAGTTTATGAATTCGTCAAAACATAGAACTTTGCTGTATGCAAATTTAAAAATAAATCAAGATTTTGGGGAAATCAGAATGAAATTCAGCCTGTCGTAAGTTAATGAAATATACTGAAAATATATTACATAACTGTATTGAAGGGTTTGGAGAAAAGAAGTTATCCAAAATGTTTCAGAGAATTTGTCATGATACAAAACCAAATGTGCATAAACACTGTCCCCTTGTTGGTGAATTTGCCCTTCATATGGGCACAGATGAACAATTTTGAAACTATTTGATATTTATAGGGCTAAAAATAGTTATGTATATTGTAGGCAATGACAGCCAGGTTATCACCACTGCCAGAGAGAAAATGTACAAACAGGTGAGGGAGGAAGGCTAGGGTGGACCAGTGCGTGGTGCAGAGTTAGAGGAAGCAGTGTGAGCTCATGTTCACTGTACTGTGGTCGTGAAGAAGAAAAGGGCACATGTACAGATACACACAGGTCAGGGCCACGCACTTATCTTCTAGCTCTGCATCCTGAGAGGGCACAGAGACAGTGGGGACCTGGTGGCCATGTGTTGGTTTCTAAAGGCCATTCTGTGATGGAAGGCATTCAGGGTCTCTTGCAGAGAGACGGGTTTTAGAGTTGGGACAGGGAAAGTACAAGATCAGCCTGCAGTGTCTCGTCAGGCCAGAAAGTAACAAAGGACCAGAAAATGGGGAAGAGGATGGCCACTATGACACAGGAGACAACTTGGGAGAACCCCCAATCGCTGAGTGGGGACAGTGTGAACCACAACAACCACAAAATAACAAGTCACAATAGTGTATTTGCTTATTCCTTACAAATCAAAATAAATATCCAAGAATCCAAACTAGGAGTGCATGCTTGAATAAATAATCAAATGAATGGAGAAGAAAGAGCAACTATTTTTACAGAATTCCAACTGGTACTCTAGAAGTAATGAGGGAAGTGAAAGTCACTCTTAAAACATCGTAGTAACAACCACTGCAGGAAGACTCACTGAGGAAGGCAAAAGCTCATTCTCAGCACTCCAAGGAGAAATTCCACCTTCCCAGCCTCAGAGCTTCTCCCCAAGTATGTCAGCTGCTTTGCCGTTGTGGCACAAGTCTGCAGGGTCTTCACAGCTTCTCCAGTGCCCCTCCGCTGGCTGTGGCCTGTCCTGGCAGCTCCTGGGTTCTAGCCCAGGCAATGTGCAAGGATCGGGAGGTGGCAGCTTTCCAGTGCACGAACCAGAAATAGGTCACATCAACATCTGAGACCTCTGTTAGGATGTGCTGATGAAGGACATCGATGTGGCGCTCCTCCTGACCCATGGCAATCTTCTCAGAAACCCAGACCTTCAGTCTGATTAAGAAAAAATCAGGGGTGCAGCCTAGCGAGGGCCTGACCCATGCTCTAGAGAGGGGCAAGGTGGTAGGGAACCATGCACTGTGCCTCCCATGGCCAGAGGACAGGCATCCCGCTCCCATGCAGTCTTAGACTGGCTCTCTAAAGGGAATTAGATACTAGGGCAAAAAGCTGGGAAAACCTGATTAAACCTGCAGATCAGTTACTATTCGTGTGCCAATGTTAATTTCTTAATTATATAAGATGTTAGTGTGAGGGGTAAACAGGACTCCCTGCTGACCTTTCAACATATCTGCAATAAAAATTAGACATTAAGATTATTAAAGTTTGTAAGTGTGTAATTATTCATTTATCCACTTAATCATTATTTCCATTACTCAAAGTGTCTAGATATCTACTGTATGCAAGGTACTTCTATACAGAGTTCTGGGCCCAGAAGCCAAGTATGTGAAGAGAAAGTAACTGCAGAAGGTAAGAATGAGTGTAGAAGCAAGGCTTTGGAAGAGCAGAGACCTCTTCATGTGAGTTGGGTGTTGCAAGCCCTTGGTCGTCGGGTGTGTGTGGCCAGGCGTGGGAGCAGTGGAAGTTCAGTTAGGGACATTCCCACATTCATAGCAACTCCTTCCGATATTCCTCATATTCCACAAGTCTTTTCCTTCTGTGGGCCACATCTTACATGTGCATATTGGAGATATTGGGGATTGTGCATTCAGAATGCCATTTACCAATCATTCTCTATTTGGAGGCATAATTACTTCCATTTCTACTGCTGTGGGAAATGTTCCAGAGTCGTTAGCTCTGGCTCATTCTTATTAGCTTGCTTGCACTGTTGCCAGCTCCCCCGAGGATACTGCTTCCATTTCAGCCTCTAAATTAGTGGAGGGAGCTCTCTCCACCAACACCCCTGTCATGCCTTCAAAAGCCTAAGATTGTCACATTTCTTAGAAGAGAATGTGCTGTCAAAAGTACAAGATACAAAAAACTAGGTTTGTGTCTTGTTAGTTTTGCTTTTAAAAATGTGTGAGTGTGTGTGTGTGTGTGTGTGTGTATAAGACAGATAGCTAGATCATGTGGATGTATGAAATGTAATAGCAAAATACAACAGAAAACACACACACACACACACACACACACACACTGGAGTTCAAGTTCCCATGACCACTGTTAAGTATTAAGTGGAACTCTTTTAAAAAAAACCCAAATTCAGTTGCTATGGAGTCCTTCTGGAGTAGGTGGCTTTGAAGTAGACATCTGCCTTGAATGAAAATAAATTGGAGACTGACTGCACTCCACCAGCACAGACTATTTGAAGTCTCTCTAAAAACAATTTCTGGCTTGGTGTCTCAGGCTCCTTCCAGTGAGTCTGCGGCTCTGCTTGGCGTCTTGCTCACACTTCAATTCTGCAACGGTGCATTACTGAACTTGCTGCAGAGATCTGGCTTTGAGATACAGCAAGCTGAAAATACTGGACAGATGCACACCAGCGGACAGCACAGTTTGGATGAGGGCCAGAGGCTACGAATTTCTAATGCACCCAAATACAAAATGAGTCCCCCAGGAGCTATGCACCATGTTGATGATGACTATCTCAGAACATCCAGTTATTGAAGGACGTCCCTTTTTTTCACCTGTAAGTACATGACATGGATCAAATTGGAAAATACTGTAAAAATCGTCTTTGCTTTGGCAATGTAAGAAGTTCACCTGAGTGTGAAGCAAAACAAGTGGAAAGAAATGAGTCCCCAAAGTCACCTCTGAAGTGGTCCTCTCCCCTGTGTCCCTCGTGGTGGTCCCCAGGTGTCTGTGAAGCACACCCTCGAAGTGTCTACTTGTCCTGGGGCTGATTCAGGTATTTGAAGTCCAACCCCACCCCCACCATATTAAATGAACAAACCTGAATTTCCAGGGCAATTTTTAAGTAACCATAATTGTTATAACCTCTTCATCTCTGTGTTTTTACACATCCCTCCCTAAAATATGAAGACACAAAAGTTGGGGATTGAGTGAGATGGTTTAAAGCAAAGGCACGATTAGCACAGGCTGAGCTGAGGCACACTCCTGAGAACATCCAGGCAGTCCAACAGAACCTCTGGTGACGAGGATTCTTATATGCATACAGTGGAGGCAATTATAGCACTCCTGGTGGTGTTTGGTTGCACAATATCAGCTAGCTGTGATGCCAAGAAAGCATTTAATGGGGTTCAGAGTGCAGGTCTGTGGTCAGACGCCCACCTTTCCACCACTGACGAGGTGTGGGGTCGGTCACAAGTGGCCGTGCTCCACGTGGCTTCCACGACTGTGGAATGGGAACAGTCACCACAGTGCGCCTGTCTCACAGCACTGTTAGGGCTGCCTAAGTGACTCTGTGCATATGTGAAACGTGTCTTAGGATAAGACTTGGCGCATACTAGGCATTAACTTGTTTACCAGAATTTTTGTTACTCTGCTTGTCCAATCTTCCTTAATGAACAGTTTTCAGGTTTTGGTGCAGATGTATTTATAACTCTTGATATGAATAGCATTTAAAGTGTTAGTTTAACATTCAAACCCTCTTTCAAATATTTGCTTTAAAATGTCTAGGTTAATTTTATACCTTTTTAATAGGAAAGAACCAGCCTCCAGTCACTGGCATGCATATCTGAATAGAAGTTTCCGGAAGGAGAATGACACGCACTGACAGTTTATGGAAGAATTTTGTTAAGCACACACAAAAAAATAAGTTCATTGAATGTTGCCTGAGAGCTGCTTTGTACCTATGTGTGTAAGTGCAGGGTGCAGGCGTCCCAAGCTTCCGCTGTCTCAGAAATGAGCAGCCAGCACCCGCCTGCCTCTCTGTACTGGTGAAACAGATTCTTGAAGTAGTGAATTACAGTTGCTTAATTTTATTTGTGTCCAAATTTTAATAGTGCCAAATACCTTTACATTATACTACTGTAAGTGTTCACCAATGGGAAGAGAAATGCAGATTCCTATCAGGGGTGAGAAAGATAAACTGATGTGTATGAAAATTAATGCTAAAGAGAGGTTTGAAATTTGTATAGCAAAATCCAAATTGTTGATGGCACGATAATGTAAAACTTTTAATTAACCAAAAATTTCTGTACCACATTTGTAAAAGCAATTTAAGAGCATATCATGAATTATTTAAAACTTACAACACTATCCAAATTCCATTTAGCCTAAGCACACATTCAACCCACACCTTCATGTTTTGCATAAGATAACAGCACATGGTCATAATTTTAGATAATGATAAAATAATGCTTATTTATTGAAAAAAATAAACAGAGAAATTTTCCTTTTTTATCTATACTGTAATTATTATTAAATGTAAGTGCATTAAATGTTTTAGAATTTTATTTTCAAAACAATTAGTTAAAACAGAAAATAGTAACACTGGATATAAGTTGCCTGATATAATTATTCTCCCAAATTGGGGATATATAAATTTTATTGTTTGTGAAAAAATAATGCCATCTGTTAGTCCATGTATCCAGTATCATGGGTCATTAAGCATTCGAGTGACCTATCACTCAGTGTTCAGTAGTACAACACAAGGGACCTGTAAGAATGAAAGATTACATCACAGAAGACTATAATCATGGTCAGAATGTGATGGACATTCTGATCTGGGAAAAACTTAAATCAAAATTTTCAAAGAATACAGTAAAGGAAAACAAAGGGACATTCAATTGAAAAGTAATTGATGTCCACTGAAGTGACCTGCTCCTTTTAGAGTCAGGCAAACATGGCTGGTTTTCTCCCCTTCAAGTCAGGACACTGCTCTCTCTACAACTTTACCATCCCGAGAGGCCGTGGCCTCACTGGACTGCCCATGATGAAGGCTGCCTGGGCCTCTTCCTACACAAACTGTCCAAGGCCACACGTGATCAGTGCAGGAAAGCGGAGGAGGTTTGGGAGTAAGGAAGCCGTGGCAGATGTGGGCAGGCAGCGGCCTGTTTTGTAGAAAAGTGCAAAGAGCCGTATCTTGCTGGAGGGTCCAGTTCTGCACTGTAAGGACGTAAGATTGAAGACCACTCGTTCTGGTCAGTTTTGTGTCAAGGGACAAAAGACCTGAAATACTCAAATTTAAAGGAGGAAAGTTTTCTCCGGCTCACAGTTTCAGAGGTTTTAGTCCATGTCCCGACCCTCTTGCTTTGGCCTGTGGCAGCACATGGCATCATGGTGACAGCACTGGTGGAGGAGGCCTGTTCATCTCCTGGCGCCTGGGAATCAAAGGGTGACAGACAGAGGCTGGGGTCTCCACCTGCCTCCCCCCAGGCGTGCTCTCAGACCTGAATCCCTTCACCAGGCCCCACCTCCTGAGGGCCTCACTCCCAGGAGTGCAACAGGCTGGGACCAAGCCCTTGGCCTATGAGCCTTTGGGGACACTTTTCCAAACTAGAGCACAGGGGTCGGACACGCCCACTCTTCACATCCCACTGGGCACCTTGCTCGCAGACATTCCCACAGCATTCTCCATGGGCCCCAGTTTTCCATCATCTTACCGCCAGGAAGTTGGACAAAGAACAATTTCTTCCCTATGAGAAACTGTGCTGATGGTTTAAACAGCATTATTTTTCATGCAGCTCTCTGGCATTAACTGAATGCCTACTGTGTGCCTTCCTTTTGAGCCCATTGGATCCTTATCATTCCAGAAGCAGGTACTGTCAACTCAGCCTGACCTATGGGTAACCCGAGGTGAGATCAGTTACCCAACCAAAATGGTGAGGTGCTATTTTAACATGTCTGAAGTCCCGGGTGGGAAATGCAGAGCCAACGTGGGTCCAGATCCACCTGGCTCAAAAGCACAAGGCTATCTACTTGAGATGACACTTCTTAGGCTAAAAGCGAATGATTTATTCAGAAGAAAGATGTCATTTAAACTAAGATTGTTTAAAATGCAGTATATTTCCTCTGGAACTTAACTAAATCAAAAATAATAATAGATTCGGCACAGGTCTTGGGCCTTAACCAATACATCCCAGTCATTCAAGTGATCCCCTGAGAAGGCAGGCGGACACTCGGGTCATCTCCGGCACTTGTGGCATGAGAAGCCCAGGTCCAGTGTATCATATTATCTCAAAAGTGCTGCTTCAAAGCTTCGCAGTTTGCCAATCAGTGGAAACTGTCTGACACAACGGAAGAGCCAGGAAACGGTTGTCCTTCTCCAACAGAAACAGAGATGACGCTGTAGTCACGTACAGGCACGGATTCTTGGGTGAGCAAATGTACATTCTAAAATAGAGATTGCTAACTTGCCTCTGTGGCTATGGCGACACGACGGTGGAACCACCCACAGCCATTGACAAAATCCAAATTGGAGCGAGTAGGAGAGAGGCTCATCCGACTTCACGCCACCCCCCACCCTGAGTCAGAGCAGCTCTTGGAGTCCAGGACAGCGACACGGGCCATGCTGGGCTTAGAGGAGGTGCAGGTGTGGCCAGCCCCTCCGCGGCCCGCTGGCTCACACACCTGGGCTCTGCCGCAGGCTTCCTTTCTGTTTGAGGAGACTGACTCCAGCTTCTCTCTGAGTGACCTTCATCTCCAGGATCCCCCCGCCTTCCCCACGTCTGACATCAGCTCCCATCACCTCTGTATCCTGTTTATTTTCCCCCTGACAAAAAGGAAAACAATAATCTCTTAAAAGTCATAATCCCACCAAGGCTGAGGTATACTGCGATGGTTTCCAGAATTTACGGTTGAGCCCACCTCTGAGGCCTTGCTAGGACAGGTCTGCCGCCGGGGGAAGCATGTGGACTCCCAGATGCGCAGGTTCTCTGGCCGCACTGTCAACAGCAACCACCTGCCTGTGCAAACAGAAACCCGGGGAAAGCTGGGTCTGGAAACGTCATTGTGAAGTAAGTGTCGTCGACCTTCACATAGATGGACACCGGGTTGCAGTGCAGTGAATTCATGCTAACAAATAGTCAGGAAGATAGAAAAAAATTAGATAAAAGAATACTGTTTATATTTTTATTACAGTACCAAAATAAAATGAAAATAAGCTTAATGTTCAAAAAATACAGATTTGACAAAAGCAAGCAAACATGTTTCCTACATGTAGTGTGAAATCAATTGAAAGCAGATTATGAGCAAATTGTATTGGCACCAAAAAGTACTCAAAATACAACCCAATAAGAACAACAGGCTGGGGTTAATCCCATGTGTTACTACTTTCTCCGAATATTAAAAAAAATCCAAATGTTCAGAAATATCAGAAGACTGCAAAGTAAAAGTGACACAGAAGTTGCATTTGGACATCTATATTGGGGACAATTTCTTCTTTCTTTCTCACATTTTTTAAAAAACTTTTTGCAAAATTCATAGAAATAAAATCAATAGAAATAAAGTATTTAAATTGTTTTTTCTATGGAAGTCTTGCTACTTTACATCTTCTTTATACTCCATATTATGTACAAATAACTGTGTATATGAGAAACTGAAATGACTCCACTTTTGAGAAACCAGCCTCTACCTCAGAACAAAGCCTGTCCAAGAAAGGGGGCATGACCCTTGTCCTTGGAAAAAGCCACAGAGCACTCCTAAGCACATACCCACCCTGCTGAGTTGTTTGTCTACAAATAACAGGAGAGGTCTGTGGCACCAGGTGTCCCTGACTCAGTCAGGCTAGGTGAGGACCCATAGCATCCCCCCCTGGCAACCTCCAATCAGCATAAGAGACAAGGAAAATATCTGGAATGACAGATGACCCCCCACTAGTTTATGGTGGTTGATATCATGTTGGGAAACCATGTAGTTCAGCACGTACTCCCCTCGTGGCTTAAACCAATCAGTTCAAAGGAATCTCCCTCTTGTACTAACCAATCACCCCTACCCAACTTGTTCCCACCAGTGAATGTGCTAATCAATGTTAAGAGTTGTTGTTTGATTTTCCCGTGGTATGGAATGATTTGCTGTGTGATGTTGTGAGTATAGAGTATCCCCCCCCAAAATCTATGAAATCTCACTGGAAAAGGACCAGGGCTCACTCCCTGGGACCCCTGTGTCGGAAGGGTTGTGAGTCCAGGCTTGAGCTTGCAATAAAGACTCTTGTGGGATTGCATCGGATTCGGCTCCTGGAGTTCTATTGGGGTCCCACGAATCTGACATTACATATTATGTGATCATGATCAATAACTCATTCCACAAATGAGTGAGATCGAAAGGAATCAAGCCTCCTTCCTCCATGGAAGCCTCCGTCTCATGAATCTGTCTTGAATAGTGAACATGGAACCCTGAACACAGTGTTGGTGAGCCACGCATGCCCCTGCCATCATCTGCACCAAGTCACCAAGAAGGGAGGTTGTGCATAAGTCATGTTTACTTCCAAAGACACTTTGGAAAAAATGACCCATCAGCATGCTTCTCTCCCAGTTTTATGTGGTGGACGCTTCCTCTGTGACTCTGCACATGACGAGGAAGCCCTGACAAGACTCTGAGCTCATGAGGTGGGAAAAGCCCCTCACTCCTGGGGCTGCCATCCACCAGTTGCCCTTCAGGCTTTTCAGGTAATTTGGTGGGTGCAGGGGCCAGAAAAGCAGGGGAACCTCACCTTTGTCTTCCACTGGTCTCAAGGTTCCAGCTGACACACACCTGTGACCAGGTGGAAGAATACTCGGCCTCTGTCCTCTTCTTTAAGCCTAAGATCTTCAACATAAAAGAAATTCAGGAAAGTGGCTTAGCCTGGGGGACACTTTTATAAGCAGAAAAGAGCACGAGGAGATCCCCGTCTTCGCCTGTCAGTGGTGCATGATATTCCAGGACATTAGGATAACGTGCAGCCTCCACAGCTGTTGTTTCTACTGTCCAAGGTGAACAGGAACTTGGGGCCCAGAAAGCAGAGGATCCACCTCTTGCCCGCAGGCTCCCGGCCGGACCTCTCACCGGCCACCAGGCTTTGACACGTCAGAGAAGAGTTGCATAGAACTGGGTGTCCTTTGACACAGAAAGAAGGCTGCTCCCCAAGGTCCCCCCCATGAGATGAGAGCCTTTCCAGCCCCCAAATCCTTAAAGTCCTACGCAGAGAGAACACTGGCTGCTCTTTGTCCATGCCTCTGGGGGTTAGCTAGGTCCAGCTCACCAGCGAGGAGAGCCACGAGTTCTCATTTGTTTATTTATTTATTTAGAATTTTGTGATTCAGTTGCTGAACACAATACTGGTTAAAAATAAAGCTTTAAAACCTTTACTAAAAAAAAAACTATATTAAAAGCAAACATAATGATTATTTAAATTGCAGCAAATTCCAATTATTTTAGTATTATCCATGCTTTTCATATTATTTGCATGTTATTTACCTATAGGGTACGCAGTGCCGTCCCATTGCACATCTCTTCCCAATTCCTCATTTAGTGATTTCCTGTTGGAAGATTCAATGTGGCTAAGGTTAGAATATTTATGCCATGACAATTAGCAGCTGAGACAAATGAAGCTGTTTTCTCCTCGAGCTTTAATTGTTAAACATTTACTAAAACAATCACAGTAGTTAAAACACTATCACCTCCAAATGATCTGTGCAGTGGAGAATAAAAGAAGTGCTGACAATCCTAAATAGACACTCCTGGAAGCCCTTGACTGGCTTGGAAAGTGGGCAGAGTTCAGGCTGCGGTTCAGAGTTCAGGCTGTACTTGTGGCCCCTGGCCTGTGCAGGTGCGCACACTACGACTGTCATTATGCATTTGACTCTCCCTGGGGGAGCATCCCTTTCCCACTGAATGGATTTCCACTTAGGAGCTGAGACCTGGCTTGGCGGGCACTGTTCCAAGGACACTCTAAGTTCAGAGCTTTGACCTACATTCCAATGAGTCCTGCCCTAAAACTTCTATTTAAAATTGCAAGTGGCCCCCAGCACCACCCTTGGCTGCTCTGCCCTGTGCTGCTATTATTCTCTTGTTCACAACACTAACACCTTCTCACTCGCATAAAAGTGCTTTTAAAAATCATGTATGAGTTCTACCAGGGCGAGGCCTCCTGTCTGTTCTCACAAGTCTTACTTGGCTCGCACATAGTAGGTACTCAACAAGTAGTTGAAAAACAAAGAGTTATATTTGCAAGAGGCAGTGTACTCTGGATCCAAACTGAGAGACAACGCTTACCAATCTGTGGCGGGGGAGGGGGGGCGGGCATGCTACTCATGGGCTTACTTCCTAGGGTAGTTGTGACATGACACAAAACACCTGTAAGACGTGGATCATGCAGACTAGCATCCTGTGGGACATCACACCTGCATAAGATAATATGCATGACATGAATATCACCAGGCATCCTGGATGTGCTGCCGACAGGTGGTTATCACTCCTCTCACTGAGCATGAGTGTCCCTTTGGTCAGTCCTAGCTCGTGCTCACCCAAGGACCACATGCGGCCTTGGCTGCAGGGCAGGCTGCTTGCCTCAATGGTGAGCCACCTCGCCCTCTACCAGTCGAGGGAGTCAGGCCTGACCACACTGGGGGTCTCAGGAGGAGCCACTGACTGTCGTGAACAACCTGTGAAGAGAGGAACATGTTTTGGGGGGTAAGATGCCGCTCTTCGCAGCGGATTCTGACCTGGCCCCGTGCTGCAGCCCCACCCATCTCCAAGGAACTCACGTGGAAAAGCAGCTCACATGGCGATTAACCTTGAGATTTCAATTACCAGGGAACTAATGAAATGCCTGCTGACCTGTTTTTTAGACTATTAAACATGAAACACCCAAACATCAAAAGCATGCATTAAATTATTCAAATATCAGCTTTGGGGAGTTCAAGGGTTTGAAATCTTTTCTCCGTTGGATCATGTGGTGAGGCGAGATGGGGGATGCCCTGGGCCATGCGTTCCTGGGGGAGGTATGCTAGGAGCATGGCTGACAGCCTGTGTGCTGTGTGGCTACACACAAGGAAACCACAGATTTGTGTCAGTGACTCATTCCTGCCTGAAAAAACTCTCCAGAAGGACCTCAGTGGGGTTTCGACTTTCTGCTCACATTCATTCAAGACAAAGTTTTAAAGACACAGCGTTATGTCCTGTTCTGTCTAATAACAACCACGTGACATTTCTCCTGGCCTGATGATAATGATTTCACCTGTGATTCCTGACTCTGGCCACCCTGCGGTAGCTACAGCCCTGTGACTCCTGCCCCGTTGAGCTGGGGTGGGGGATGTTCTCCAGCTTCCAGTGCTGTGGGCACGCACGGCCCCTGTGAAGTCCAGGCCTCTCCTAGGGAGCAGAGCTTGTCCAGTGGGTGACACGGCCTTGGTGTGGCTTTGGTTTCCTCAGCCTGTCCTTTAGCCTATGACCTAGGGAATTAGTAGTGCTTGCTCTTACAGTATCCAATAATGTACATAAAGAACTTAGAACAGAGCATAGCAGCTAACAAACACCAGTAAACTATGCTCATCACTATCACTAATGCTGAAAAACACTTTAATAAAATAAACAGGTAAGTCTCTGTGTCTACATTTATTCAGATAAAATACATACTATTCTAAAATCATTATGTTATTGCTATATTACTATCCATAAAATAATTAGAAATATCTAACTATTGGCCACCTAACTGTTGTCTCAAAGGACATTTGTTCTGTTCCATAGGCTGCTGGCTTTGGAACCATAGGAATTAGCTGTCAGACATGTAACACCTCGAGGCAGAAGTCGCTCAGGAAATCCCCACTTTCCATTTCCTAGCCCCACATTGTCCTGATGGGCACTTACATCCGACCCATCTCTCCCTAAGAGCTCTCTTTAAGAAGATGGAATTCTAGGAACATTCAGTGCTTTCATTTTTTAAGAAACGCTGTCGCATTGCCCTTGTTTGCCTTCCCCTCGGCTATAATCCACGTCTAAATTTCGGTTGGCACGGAGCTTTCCCTGGACTGAAGCCAGAGGAATCCGGGACAGGAGCCCTCCGCTTCCCTGGGCTGCATGGTGCTCGGTGGCCTCCTGCTCCCTGTCCTCAGCCCTAAGCACAGGAGCCGCGCTGAGCACCAGCTCCCACTGGCTGCCCAGAGTCTGCAGGCTGCTGAGGCCTGACCCCCAGTGCACCGGCCTCCGCGGAGCAGACCAGGCCTCCAGGCCCCTCTGTCTCTGGCCCTCACTTCTACTGCATAGGCTTCGTATTACTGTCAACTGTCTTTTTTTAGGGAGAAAGTAACGGTATCTATCTGTTGACAGAACCCAAGATCCCTACATCTTGACATTCTCGGCCACTTGAGCAGTACAATAGGGACAGTGACATAGGCTGCTGTGAGCCAGTGTCCAGGTCCCTGTGCTGAGGCAATGCTTGGTCAGCTCCATCGTCCTGCCTTCATGTTACTAATGTAACAAGAGCCACATCAGGACACACTGTTGCCCACCTAGACTGTAAGCTGCTTTGTTCATAAATTTGAAGCCTCATTTTAGTGCTCAGGTTCTGGTAGACGCTTAAATATTTGTTAAAAAATAAATTAAATGGAAAATACTGTGCCTGTTCCTCCTCATCTTACTTTATCTGTTTGCATAAATTGAGGAAGAATGTCTTTCATCTCTTAATTATACATAATCTTTAAAAGAGATCCAGGAAGTGCAGGATAATTTTGTTCTCCTTTTTCCATTTCAATTACTTGAGGAAAGATAACTGAATCTCAGCCTCTCTACAGTACACGTGGAGCCACTGTGTTTGGGGACAATCGTTATTTTTGTGTATGGCTTTGGTGAATTAGTATGTAGAAATGAAAGACATATGTGTCATAAATATGCAGATAAATAGTTGTGTCAATACTTCCATCATTTAAGTGATGGTGTGTGATCTGAGATTAATTCAAGTATAATTCTATAAAAAAATGTGTTAAAAGACTTCAGTAATCAATTTGTGATAAGTATTTTATAGGAAAACCCTTATAAAGAGAACAAACTTTAGAAAATAATTGGGAAATTAAAATAGTAAAACAGTTTTCTGGCATTTTCTTCTTCTGGTGTATTGAGTACAGAGGTGACACAGCGAGGCCGACAGACTTTTCCTCTTTGTATACCAAGAAAGAAGGCAACATATCACACAGTTTTACTATTTCTTAACTAGGAATATTGGATAACAAAGAATCATGAGAAGTCTATTTGTTCCTTGCCATGGAAAAATGCTGATTGAAAAATGACATTTGGAGGTCCCAGAAATTCTAAATGTTCTAAAGCACAATAAATGTGGTTTAGGTGTTAAAATAAAAAAGTCACCCATGACACCTGTGAAAGGGAGTGAATGAAGTTTACCGCTATGTTAAAACGGGGTAGAAACACCCGCTACGACTTATTTGTGGTGCTCTTTCCACAGAGCATCAATTCTTTTTGCCTTTTTTTTCCCCAGGGCCAGGGATGTAACCCAGGGCCTTGCACATACTAGGCCAGGACTCAAGCCTGAGCTATGTGGTTTTCTAGTAACTTTAGACTCACATAAAAGTTACCAAATACTATAGGGAACATCCTGCAGCCTGCACCAAGCACTTCCCTGCAATGACACCATATTGACCCGAGTGTGATTAGGAATCAGCAGTGCTTCGATCTCAGGGACGAAACCACACAGCTTATCACCCTTTAAGTTGTCACCGTGATGTCTTTTATTCAGCCCAAGATCAAATCCCAGCTCCCACCTGGCACTTAGGTACCAGGTGTCCTTAGTGTCCTGCCTTCCACAGCAGGTCTTCTCCCCGCCCCAGGATTTCATGACCTGGACACTCGAAGAGTATCGACCTGGTGTCTGGCGACACATTCCTGAGTTTGGGTTGGCCGCTCTTCTCCTGTGAGCATACTGAGCAGCACATTTTGGGCACGGTCAACATGGAATGGATGCTGAGTGGTTCTCGGGACAGTGGATCAGGACTATGATTCAGTGTACCTTAGTGCTTACTACCTTAACTTTGATCACTATAGTGGTGCCTGCCAGGGTTTTTCTTTATAAAATTACTATTTATTGTGCCTTTTTTCCCCCCATATTGGGAATTGAACCGAGGGGCACCTTATAAATGAGCTACATGCCCAGCCCTTTTTATTTTTTATTTTGAAACAAAGGCTCACAAAGTTGTTTAGGGCCTTGCTAAGTTATTGAGGCTGACCTCAAATTTGACATCCTCCTGCCTCAGCCTCCCAAGTTGCTGGATTACACGTGTGTGCCACGTGCCTGGCCATGTCTTCTTTAGAAAGTTTCTATGCATTTCTGTGTGTTTCTACTACTACTTTTGTCTATAAATTTTGGCATTCCTCAATGATTCTTGATTAAACTACTAGTACTGTTAACAAAGGGCAGTTTTTTTTTCCAAGTTCCTGCTACATTAATTAACTGAATTGCACTGTAAGGAAGAGGTATTCCTTCTCCCATGTTTGTTTACACAATATTTATTTGCTTCACCATGTACTCGTGTTTATTTATTTTAGTCTGTGGACCGTCATTTATATCACCATGGCTATTTCATGATTCACATTATCTCAGCTATCACCATAGGAGAACCTTCTAATCAGATTCTGTCACCCTTCAACACAACTGCATCATTGTGAGGACAGCATTTCCTGACTTTCTGAAACCACAAAATACTCTACATTCATGTAATTTTTCTGTGTTCCTGCTCCTGGAATCAGCATTTTCTCTAAGCATTCCCTATTCCATTTACTGGAACACAAGGTGTGAGCACTAGCTGTGGTTGCTATAGATCAGATGGATACATCAAAAGTAACATAGACTGCATCTACTTTTCATGTGCCTGTGAAATAAGGCTGTCATTCATCAGAATAAAAGGAATACTCCAGTTGGTTCACGTTTTACTCTAAATCAGAATCACAAAACTTCACTGATAAGCTAAAAGTTTAGTCTTTGCCTCATGGGAAGATATATTTGGTTCTCAAAAAAATGATAATAATATTTGAAGTCAATTTCTGCCCAAGCATACATCGTACACATTTATTTCTTTCTGGCAATGAGTAATGGTTACATACTGCCCAGTTTTCAGGAAGATGGAAAAATTTCTCTTTCAGGAAAGTGTGTCTTAGAACTGTTTATTTAAAGTATTTACCAAAATATCCTTATTCCTCTCATCTTTATATTTTCCTTCAAAGAAAATTTAATTCCATGCATTTGGGTACTATTTCCAAAATTTACTGTAAGAGATAAAATGAAGATGCCCTAAAGGATAAAATATCTTAATTGAAAATATAAAGTTTAAGTAGATGGAAAAAAATCAATGAACAAATAATTATTTTAATAACTCTATTGAAAGTTCCGTGGAGGAGATTTTGTAGAGAAGGGCATGACCAATTGCAGGTAAATCCAGAACACAGATGAACCAGGCGCATTGTGGCAGTGAGGGTCCTCCTCCACGGTGGTAGGGGTGGGTGGGGACTGACACCAATGTTATCCAGTGGCACCCTGGTGGCTCTGAAGACTAGACCTGATCTGTGTTTTAAAGGAGGAGGTGAATCCTGTCCAAGGGACTGTCTTCTAAGTGGTGACGCTTAAACAAGCCAGGAGGAGAGAGGAACATTGTGGGCTCCAAGACAGCTTCTGAGAGTTCAGGGGGCCAGAAGCAGGCCGTGTGGGAGGAGGGACCAAGGGCTGAGGAGAGCCTGTCACCTCGAGTCAGGGTTGGCCAGAGTTGCTGGGGATGTGTGTCATTAACCTGTGGTGAGAGGAAAGCTGTGTTCTCTTTCAGGAAAGTGTGTCTTAGAACTGTTTATTCACCCGGATAAACTCCAGGAAAGAGTCAGGGCTTCGGCAGGTCCAAAGAGGGGAGTCTTTAAACCGAATAGTCCGCGACTCACAGTGAAGACCCTAACCTGAATATGGGGAAACCATGGGGGAGAGGTGAGAGAGGAAGGGTCCAGCACACGCCCCCCACACATGCAGCTGGGCTTGTGAGCGAACAGCGGAGCAGCCCCTGGAAACCAGAGCTGCCCGGTCCTCTCCGCTGACACAGGGTCTGAACCTAGCTGACCTTGCCCCTCACAGAGGCGTCCACCTTACAACCCAAGAACAAAGAGCCCAGGCACCCAGAGAGGATCTGACACAGGCCTTGCTCATGGTGCCTCTGCTGCCCAGGCCCGTCTCTGGCCCCTCTCCACTTCTTCACCCGCTCAGATTAAAACGGTGACTTTGTTCTTCATTTCTGAGGGCTCACATATCACATTAAACAAACGCTTAGGCTTCTCCCTTGTGTATCTGTGTTGTCTCGTAGGGGTCTCACCCATGACCTTGCCTTGGGTGAGGGGACCGCGCCTCTTCTTGCTTATGAAGACAGTCTGCTTAGGTGGGGGAGGGTTGAGAAGCAGTGGATGGAAAGTTCTACGAGACCTCCAGCTTCCCCTCATTGTTCATACTCCAAACCCTCTCCCACCAGGCCATCTGTGTAGAAGGACCCATCCGGCTGTCCCATTAGAGATGCGCATATCAGCAGAGAAAGACCTCCCAAATTGGTTAGGAATAGGTCTCCAGATGGCTATGGAAAGAGACGAAGGCCACACAAATGAGAATGATGGCGTGTTGTGCTGAGCTTGCTGCACGAAGGAGCGGCCACCATCACTGGCATTTGGCCGAGAGGCAGGGACAGTGTCCAGAGCTTCGTGGAGGGAACTGCGGAGAGAGGAGGGCTGGGCGTGGGAAGCTGGAGGTGGCTAGCTAGAAGAGGGACATCTGTGACTGGCTTGGGAACACATTTGACTTTGGTGCCAAATTAGAAGTGGGGACACAAATAAGAAAGCTGCAGTGACTGGCCATGTCCAGACAGTCATGGCTGAGAACAGCAAACCTTGTGGGTTGGCGCTCTGGGAGACTGCTGCAGAGGCCCTGGACTGAGGTCTCTCGTCAGCCACTGGCCCAGACTCTGGCCATTGTCCAGGTAGAGATGCAGGCTCTCGAGCCATGCTTGCAACACCCCTGACGAAATGCTAAATAAAGCCTAAATATGCCGCACAGTTGTACTTAATGACCTCCATTAAAGTATCTGCTCTTCAGCTTCTCTCTTTCAACTATTCGTAAGTATGTAAGAGGCTATTGTGACCCCACCATGCTGGGGATTTCAGAACTTAGTCCTAAGACTCTGAACCCCAGGTGATGCTAAGGAGATAGAAATGATAATTCCCCTAATTTGATCAGCACATACATGTACATGTATTCAAATACCACACTGTTCTCCATAAATATACACAATGATTACATGTTAATCAAAACTTTTTTAAAATATTTGTAGAGTTGGTAACATTAACTACCCTGGCTTGATCATTATACACTATAAACACACAATACCCCATAAATTTGTACAATTAAAATAATAATTTATTTAAAATAATATCTAATTTTTCTTACCTCACTTTTAATTGGTATAAGAGATTACTGATGACTCAAGGTATAAATGACTTAAAACAGTACATGCTAAAACTCTCCTACTTTAAGCTTAATCTTTTTAAGAGGGGAATTTCCTCTGAAGCTGGTTAATCCAGTGCTTCCTTTTCTCAAATGCTCTAAGTATAAAAGATATTTGTCTGCAAATGTTGGCCTGCCATGATCCAGGTGATGTAAATCATTTTTCTTCCCCATGACTAAATGAAAATTGAAATTATCCACCAAATCCACTGGGACTAATTTAATAACAAGAAATTACGTTGTTGGAAGAAACAGCCATCTAGGTAGGGGTGAGTCAGCCCAACCTTGACAACCAGGTGGGATCTATGGAAACCATTCTGAGTGTTTGTGATTTGCTAGGGACTTTTCCACCTTAGAGGTGAAGTTGTTTTGAACTTGAAGTTGTTCCTTATTCTAGGTGCTTTTAATGAATCTGGCCCTACCTTGGCTCATCTGCTTGGTCAAAGTGGCCCCAGTGTGGGTCCCTCCACTGAAGAACTGACAACAGAGAGCAATTGAGTGATTCAAAATACCTTCAGTCTCTAAGGATCAATGTCATAGCACCAAAATTAATGAGAAATATTTAACTTTAAGAAAATCTAACCTGATTCTCTTAACCTTTTTTTGAAAAAAATTAGAAGTATTTCTTTTTCCAAAGCATATCTATAAGATTTCCTAGGTAAGATCCATTATTATACACCAAAACAAATTACATGTCTTAGATATAAAGACTATTAACCTGTTTTTGAGATATTTTTCATTGCTTAGGAACTTTGCCTCTCATGTAGAAAACCCATTACTGGAAACAAAAGTTCTTCTAATTGCCTCTGGGATGATATGTCAGAGCATGGAACCAAGCCCTCCCCAGCCCTGAGCCTGGAGTGCTCCTCCCAAGCTCGGGTCCCACCTGCGCGGAACTGACTCTTCCACTACTTTCCTGTTCCTGACTTGTTCCCCCTTAATATTTTAAAGAAATTGGCTTTTTGCTATATTTGGATAGAGATTATCTTAATGAGTTTTCAAAGGAGTCTATATTTCAAGCACTCAGGATACATTAAACTATCCTCTAGGATATACTTCAAATATTGAAGCAGCATTTATTGCTGTGGCATGTTTGTAAAAAGAACCCAATAGCATTCTATGTTCATGTATCCATCTCTCTAAACATCACTCATTAATATTACCCAGATGCCATTTATATTCACATTCGTTCAATCTTTTTCAGTTATGCAGCTCCTAATGATTTTTGGAAAATGTCTTTGCCCATCCTAGAAATAAAGCTGCTGTTTCCGTCAATATTGAGCATGTCCATAGTAGTCCTTGCAGCAGGTAAATGCTATTGCTATTCTTTTTGCATAACTGACTTCAGTGTTCACAGAAGAGCTAGATCAACATTGCCCCTCAAATTCCAATTTCCATATTGATTTCAAAGAGAAAAGTAATTAATGTTGTCATCATTAAATAACCTCAGCACTTTCTCCATTTCTACTCACTGATCAGCCATTTATTTTTTCTGAAATATGAATTTCACAAAACACATTAGAACAAATGCCTTTTATCAGCCTAGAAAAGAGATTGCCACCTAGGGTTTCTCAAGTCATTTTCATTAGGATCTTTCATTTAACCCAAATGCAACATTGATGACCTTTATCATCAATCTGCTTGATTTTTATTAGTGGAGTTGGAGGAAGAAAGGTGAGCGGATTCTCTAAAGGGAGAAAGGGAAGGGACACAGGAATGCCTGAGGCAAGTGACTTTACCTGAGTCTCCTGTGACAAGGGTTCAGTGTTTCTGAAAGCATTGTTTGTTTCACAGACTTTGTCATGAGAAGATCTGGGAAAACATTTATCTGTGAACAATCAAAGTCTCTAGCATCAGCCTTCTCTGAGCATTCATTCAACAGTCATGAACTCGCAACTTGGGACTCCGAGTCTCCCTGACCCCCAGCTCTGCAGTGAGACAGAACACAACTGTCTGAGCCGTGTGCCCATCAACCACAAGACCACGTGTCCATGGAGCTGACTCACTGCAGGGAAGGGGACAACTGGGGGACTTTGAAGATGCACATAACTGAAACTTCTCTTGAAAAGGGACCACTGTTCTTACCCTGCCTGAATCAAGCTATGACTACTGTCACCAGGAATAAATATCAGGCCACCGGTGTCCACTGTGGAGCTCCATGCGCAGCCCCTGGGAGCAGCTCCAGGGTAAGGCGATCCTCTTTCCCGTTTGCATTGTACTGTCCTGCTTCAGAGTGGGTGGGGTTTGGATCCTAAAAGGCCAAGGCCTCTGCCTGCTCAGCCAGCTCTTGGGGACAGTGGTGACTAAGATTAAGAGGCTTCTGGGTAGGTCAGCAAGAGAGCTTCTAGGAATGGCTGGTGTAGGGGGGAGCAAACTGAGGGGGAGACCCACCCTAAATATGGGCAGCACTGTCCAGTGGTTGGGGGCCTGAATGGAACAAAAAACTGGGAGAACAAAGAACCAGGAGCAGATGCAAGCTGGGTTGTTCTTGAGCGGGTGCTTCTATTGTGCTGCGACCACCTGAGGACCAGCTCCTTCTCTCTTGCAAAGCTGCTATGACCAGTGACTCTCCAGGGAGTGTCCAGGCACCAGGTCCTGCACCAGGGCTGCACCATTGCTCTGTCTTGTCCTGAGGCTCCACCTCCTTAGACTGAGCAGCTGCTGGCTCCCCAGCTCTCCAGCCTGCAGACGGCCACTGTGGGAGTATCCACTGATCGTGTGAGCCGGTCCGTAAATCCCCTTCTTATAATTTTATTTTATTTATATATATATATATATATATATATATATATATATATATATATATATATATTCTGTTTCTCTAGAGAACACTTCCTAATACAGTTATGATAGTTTTTTAAATTCATTTCCTGGGCCTGCCATCACAAAATATCTCAAGCTTTGGACAGCAGAAATGGATTCTCTCTCAGCCCCGGGCACAGGGGGTCTGAGGTCCAGGTCTTAGAGGATGGGCTCCTTCACAGGGCAGTGAGGGAGAATCTGCTTCGTGACTCCCCCTCCCCAATGACGTCCTGGCCGTCTTCCTTGCTCCTAGGCTGTGGAAGCCTCTCTGTGACCTCGGCCCCCATCGTCCCCTGCTGCTGTCCCTCTGGGTGTTGGGTTCCAGATAAGGGAGCCACTGTTTGGAGCAGGCCTCACCTCTTCAGCAGATCTTCCCTCTCTAAGGCCTCCTCCATGACCTACTTCCAACAAAGTCCTACTCCAAGACATTAAGGTCAGCAATTTAACACAATAAATGTCCCTGGGACCCAGTGGTTGACCTGTAATGTCATCTATTCTGTGTGATTGCTATAACTGGTCATGATTCAAAATTGATGGGTAAGTGTTTCATTCATAAGGATTTACAAAAGCGAGAGGGGACAGTGGCCGGTTTTACATTACTAGAAGACACAAGGCAGCTGCTTTTGAAGACAAGAGGCTCAGGTAGTTTCTAGACTTAGAAGCTCAAAATCCAAGATCAAGGTGCCCATGGCTAGGGCCTGGGAAGGACCTGGAGGAAGCTGTACACCGGTGGAAGCAGAGGGCATGTGGGGGTGGATCTCACCAGACAGGAGGCCAGAGAGCCGGGTGGGCCAGGCTTGCCCTGAGCCCTCCCAAAGGCCTCACTCAGGGGTCCCACAGAAAAACCCAACCCCCTCTGGGGGCCCCTCTGAAAGGCCCTCTGCCTCCTGAGGACTCCGGCACACCCTGACCAGAGCAGAGGGTCAGCATGGCAGTAGCACAGTGCCCGGCAGGACCTCAGGTCTGCCACTCAGCTGTGAGACCTTCCAGCTTTGAGTCGCTTCTTGTAAAGGGAAGAGATTTAGTAAAACATGTGAATGGTCACCAGGCACCTAGCACATGGCTGCTGCTCAGTAAATGCTATCAAGTTCCATCAAAACTGCACAAATACACCATAACAGTGTGTTTTAGACTTCTCTAGTTTCCCAATTGTTTACACCATCCATTTCCCTGGTTATATTTCCAAGGCGAGGGCAGAGACTAAACACAAAAAAGTTTTGGTTAGCTCATTAGTTGGTTGTTTCGTTGACATTCTGTGGGAGTCAAATTACTTGTCTTAGATCTGTGGGTTATTTTAACCACCCTAGATATTTTATCATGCTTTTTTATTAAAACTTTAAAACTTCAGTTTCAGCAAGTATAAAAATTCCCAAACTTAAATTCCTGAGAGAGTAAGAAGGCAAGGAAAACAATTTTGCAAGGCTACAAAAATGAATAAAGTCTGTTTAAGGGCGCTGAAGTTTTAGCTACCATGAAGTGGGGATGTATCTGTTTCAATAAACGAAGGTCATGAATTTTAATGACCATGTAGAGACAGAAAATAAGGCCTTGGGCTCAGACAAGGCAAGAGGTTGAAACTGAGAGTGGAAATCTCAAAAGAGCAGTACCCCCAATGAGAGGTGCCCTAGGAAGATGCCTACTTACAACAAAGAAAACAAGAACACTTGTCCCTCTCACCCAGACTCTGCATATCAGTCATCTTCAGCTGCTTAACCACCATCCAAAACTACATGGCTTAAGGCAACAAAGATTTCTTGCTTCTCAGAATTTCTCATGGGGGTCTTGGGTGGTGTTTTGCTGTCTAACTCAGCTCACTCCAGCAGCTGAAGTCAGAGGCAACGGCCAGAGCAGAACATCCAAGAACACCACACCCACAGGTCTGGAGACTTCTTGCAGGCTCAGCTGGATGTCTTCCACATGACCTTTCTCATGATCGGTCCAGCTCTTCTTACCACAAAGTTGCTCAGGTCAGATGTGCATTGTGGCCAGACAGCTCTTCCAGCCGTCTGCTCCCCCTGTACTCTCTCTTAGGCACTCTCCTATGATATCCTTGCACAATTAATCTCATCTTAGTGACTGCTTCTTGGAGGGCCTGAACTAACATTCCTATTCAGTATAAATTAGGGAATAATTATTTGCTTAACAAAAATATTTTATTAGATAATGCATTCCCTTTGGAGCAATTTTCTCTCTTTTACTTTGAAATGGTTAAAACTTCAGAAAAGTACTGGGCATAATATTTTTTTAAAATTATGTACCAAATCCCTATAATCGACTGAATTTAACACATTTTGTGTGATTTGACTTAGACTCCCTTTTCTGGGGAGATGCCTAGCAAGTAAGGTGGGGTGTGACTAAATTGGCATGCTGTCTCTAAGAAATACTCAGCTCTGTTCAACCCTCAATTTCATAGGCTCTAAGACAACTCAGGAAAATTAGCTTTCTGATTCCTCTGTGTTTTAAATAATAAAATACTAAAGGATTACAATAAACAAATTATAATAAAAAAAAATTCCCAAATAAAAATAATTTGAAGTTGAAATAATTATTTTTCAGTTTTTTTAGGAAAATAATCAAGTTTCTACGATAATCTTTTATGAAGGTTATTTTAGAACTTAATGTTTCAGAACATTAAAATAAATCATTTTGAACTAATGCCTAACTGAATACATAACTAAATACACATATGTATCATATCTCAACAGAAAACAGGGGTTTGCATTTGTCAGGTACACTCGAGGCTATGATACTCCTTTCTCTTTCTCTTTTCCTTCCCTGTTCTTCCCTCCCTCCCTCCCTCCCTTCCTTTCCTTCCCTCCTTCTTTCCCTTCTTCTTTCTGCAGGATGGTGAGAAGGGCAGGGCACACTGTGAACAGGAACGAGCCTCACTGACATAAGTGCCCATCTTTCTGTCCGTGCTGTCCGTGTCCAGCCAGTCTGAGTAACTGGTTGTAATAACACTCGGCATCTTTTAAAGATGCTGTGGAAGACAAGGAACGCTTCATCCAAATGCAGAATGGTATGGCGTCTGTGTAAGTGAGACCACATGATCTCAGACTCCGCAGTGACCTGGATCTTCAGGAACAGAGCTTGTGTCGCTTCTTCACGTTTCCTGGTGTCTTCTCCACGCGAAGTGCCTGGAGGCTTCCCTGTGATTCCCAGGGCAGCTCCATAGCAGCAGGGAGCAGAGGCAGAGCTGCTGGTCTGGGCTGCCTCTCCTCCAGGCACTGTTCCTAACAACCCCATGTGTTACTTCCTCTCCACACTGTTCAACTCCATTCTAAGGAGGGACATGGATTATAGAATAGCTGCAGGACAGGCTGCCATCACACTTTCTCCACTCACCTGCCTGCACCATACAGATCTGAGGTAGCAGCTTTCTACTATTTTTACCTACTAATGTGGTTCCTATTGGCAGCACCCCATCTCCCCGTTGGAGGGTCACCCTTCATAGTGCTGTTGAATCAACAATCTTTAAAGTCCCGGCTCATATTCGAAAATTGTCATTGTTATTATTTTTAGCGTTTGTATAATTACCCTCATCTTCCTCCTCTCCTTTGGAGGATCCATCTTATTATTAAGAGAAACTCTTATCTCTCCATCCCCATGTTCTATCCTCATTAGGGGCACCTGGCACGTTAGGTGTTTTTCCTTCTCTTTCTGGATCCCTGGAAGTCAGCACCCGCCAGCCACGTGCCTTGGTTTTACTAGGGGTTTCAGATCTCCAGTGCAAACTAGGCACCTCTTAGATACCCAGGAGTGGTTCTGAAGCTTTCTTCAACAGGATCACTCCTACGTCAGGTCCCATCATAGAAATGCAAATCACCAAGAAATGCAAATGACCAAGAGATGCATGCATACAGATTTTGTTGGATCCATTAAGGCAGAGAACTCCTAGGTGAGATTCCCCGTGCCTTAGCTCACAGCCAGGTTCACACGCAGCCTTCCAGAGCTGGCGTCACCTGCCAAGCCCCAGACAACCTGTTTCCTCCCACTCCTTTCCTGTTTCTCCTGAAGAAGCTCCTTAATGATCCCCTTTGGTCTGTTCCACTGTAAATAAAGTAACTGCCGGTTTTTCTCTTTGTTAGGATCAAACTCTCCAGGTCTGTCCCCCGTACAGCCTTCGCTTTTGAATATGGGATTCTCACCTTTGTCTTTCATTTCTTAATATTACTCTTGCAGCTTTCAGGTGGGAGCCAGCCCGCACCTCCAACCACTACCCTCTCCCTCCCGACACAGGGTGCAGGCAGGACTGCAGATTGTTCTCTGATATGCTTCGCCTTTAATTCGTAGGCTCAGTCCCCTCCCAGCCAGCACCACCGACAGCAAGGACTGGAGGACAGGGCTTCTCCAGTTACCCACAGCAGTGACAATCGGCCAGCGGTGACTTCTGATACCCACCTCTGGTCTGACTGCTGAAGAGCCATTCAAGCCCTAACTAATGCGAGTCCACTACGAGTCTAACTTGGAGTCTGTGGGGGGCCTCAGGAGAGGCTTGCACCCCTTGTTCTGTGTCCCAAGGATGTCTGTGCTGTTCTTCAGAGCACAGGTCAACCACAGAGTGCGTTTTTAGTTTAAACCCCCATTTACCTTATGATACATAAACCTCTCCCTTCCAGGGACACTTGCCATCGCTGTTGGCAAAGCCCAGCTCTGTCTCCAGCTAAGTGCAGCCTGACTCTGCCTCCTCTCTCTGGGGTCGTGGCCGGCTGCGTTTTCTTAATGCTTCAGTGAAGGGAGCCTGTTAAGGCCACTTAGAGGAAAGCGGCTCTCAGCCTAGTATCTTAGCTGAGAAAATCGACTCCTGTTGCAGAGCAAGGACATTCCTGCACAGCTCTCTGAGTGCCTGATGGTGAGAGTGGACTTTTACAGTCTGGTGACTTTTACAGATCTCACCCAGGGGATGGCCCCACACCTGGACCCACTTTCACTCTCCCCAGCAGCTCAGCTGGCCTCTGGAAAGCCTCCCTCACTCAGCCAGTGGGAGAACGCCCTCCCTCTCTGGGGACTCCCTGGGGGCTCTGTGTGTCTCTCTTACCAAGTGACCCAATGTTGCAGCACCCACCACCACTTCAACCAGGAGCTCCCAGAGAATGTTAACATCACACAAACGTTTGCAGTACAGAAGGCCCCTGATGACCTGCACGCTCACCTCCAGGGCCGTGGCTCAGAGCGCGGACACCTGGGGGACAGAGCCAGTTACTCTTGCTACCACACTTGCTGCGGAAGAAACCAAATGGTACATGTGTGAATCAGGATCCTACAATGCTCAGCAGCCATCTCAGGCTCCGCAGTTAATGCGCGGAACCTGACAGTGGCTCAACTACATACCACACAGACGCTCAGTCCTCCAAGGGCTTAGTGGCCATGCTGTCTCGTGGGATTGCAAGTTAGCAAAGAGTATATTCACCCATTCTCCCACCAAAGTCAGTGGGGAGACAGGAATACTTCACAGAGAACATCATCTTGAGCACATATCAATAACAATGTCATCAGAGCACCTAGGTGTGGAGAGCATGGGAGGTGGCTTCCCCAGGGGTCCTCCCCAGGGAGCTGCCTGCTGGGTCCCCACCCACACCCACCCCTCACACTCACACCTCTTGGATCCTTCAGGCACCAGGGATCAAAACTGACTCAATTCCGTGGCTCTCTGAGACTCTGTGGGCAGAATTACTGTTGGAAAGACGCAATAAAAAGGAATCCTGAGCTGAAATCTCACTTATAATTATATTTTTCCTAAACAGTTAATGACTGAAATCCAAATCTCCTACAGCATAGTTATCCTAGTGGCAATGAAGCTGCACACATATTAAAGCATAAATTAAAAGTGAAGCTCTAAGATATCTTGGTGGTCCGAGAAAACTGAATGTGTATAATGGCAGCTAGAAAAGATGAATTTCTTGATTATATAAACATTGGTTCGGAGTTAAAACTCTGCCTTAGTCTCCTGCTGACTAAAATTGGTTCTAATAAGAAACATAAAAATACCAACATAAAAATAATTTGCAGAGGTAAAGAAGAAATTACAAGAAATATAAGAATATTTTAAAATAACCATACTTGGAGATGAAGGGAGAGAAAACTCTCTTTAGCTGAACTACTAAAAATCATAATTATGTGAAAATAATCTAGAATGCAACTATAGGTTGCACTATAGAAAATATTCTACTAATTTACACCATAATAATATTCTACTAATAATATTCTACTAATTTACACCATAAAATGTTTTTAATAAAATGAACCACTGAATATCGAGTGTAGCATCAATGACCTGTCATACATATTTGCTAGATCAAAAAATAAAATCATGACAAAATTTTAAATGAGGCTCATTTATGAATAATGATCATGGGCTTATGAAATACATGAATTAGTTTAATCTCACCTCCTAGATAGTACTTCAGGATAGAGTTATGTGTTAAAATAAGTCCTGTTACAAAAAAAAAAGAAGTAAAATAAAACAGATAGCAAGAACTATTAATGAAGGTTTATCTCTCTATTATCTGTTAATCATCAATCTATACTCTGCCTTAGTCTCCAAATTGATTTTAACAAGATAAACATTGGTAAGAGAAGAAATTGCAAAAAATAAAAAATAATAATAAGGAAAGAAAAATTGCATGATGCAGCGATTAACTCTTATCTGGTATAAATATTCTGAAATGCTTTGCAATTATAAATATGGTTTTGAGGTTTTGGGAAACTGAGACAAAGGAGAAATCAGTTCATCAGGAAAAAAAAAAACACAATATGACTATTTCTATTCAGAAGACCTGAAATAATGCAGTTAACATGAAAGAGGGTGCAGGCCGTGGACCACCAGCCTCCTCACAGCCTCTAGGGAGGAAGTGTCGGTTGACCAGGCTGGGCCTGGTTTTCAGTGTGCCCAGGTTCTCTGCGGCCTGAGGACACTCAGCTAAGAGTCCTTGTGGAGGTCAGTAGTGAGGAAGCCAGTGTGTCCTGAGCTCCGAGGACTGATTTTCCAGCTGTCGGCACTCGTCATGTCCCTGCTGCAGTGTGATGGTCCCCCAACAGGAGGCGGCACCCCCAGGATCAACAAATAGATCTCACAGTATGTGCCCAGTCCCTGCTCAGAGTCCTAACAACGAGGGGTGGAGCAAGCTTCAGGGCATACACATGAAATCAATTATACAGAAGAGATCCCTAAAGATTATAGTTTGAGGATGGACACAAAATGTAAGACAGACATTTTAGAAAAAGCTTAAACAAGCACCTATTGAGCATGCCAAACAGATGCCTGCACACCATGCTTACTAGCAGTATTCACAATACCAGAGGTCTGGCACCAGCCAGGTGCCCCGGGCATGTGGGCACACACCTATATCACCTTTATAAACATGTGTGTTCACGCAGCCACCACCATGATCAAAAACCAGGACGCTTCCATTCACCCAACGAGGCCTCTCCTTCCTGGCCATTCCCACCCCCCAGCGGGCCATGGCAAGCCTGAGCCTCTCGGGACCCCAGAACAAGAACAGCATGCACCTGCATCACTGGCATTTCTTCTACTACTAGCCTGGCTTTGTCTAATATGTTGGAAACTCGTCTGTGTCCGTGTCTGCATGTGTCATGTGTAATGTAGCTCATTTTTGTCATCACTGAGCAGGCCAATAGCTCGAACATCCCCCAGTGCATTTATGCATCACCACATGATGGCCATTTGAGTTGTGCACATTTTTTTTTACTATTTATGAACAAGGGTTTTTAAAACATCCATGTATAAGTATTTGTGTACTTAGATATTTTCATTTATCACCCATAAATACTTAGGGGGTAGAACTGCTGGAATTTAAGTGGACTTTAGCTTCAGAAAAGTTTTCCTAAGGGATTTTACTTTTGTTTAATACAAATAAGAATGGGAATCTAGTGACTACTCCCTCACCAACATTTGGCATTACAAGGCATTTTATTTTATCTTATTTTTTCATTCTGGTCAGTGTACAATGGTCTTAATATGTATTTAGCTGAGTTTCCCTAGTAACTAATAATGTTGAGCCCATTTTGCTGGTTATTGGACATTCCTACATCTTCTTTGCAAAGAACTTCTTTGCCTACTTTATAATTGCGTAGTCTTCTTATTAAATTGCAAGGGTTTTATTACTTATGCTGGATACATTATAAATAGGAAGTAATGTCTATGTGATTCAAATATGAGTTGGTCAAGCACCTCTTCCCAGTTGGTGACTTGTTTCATTCCTCTCAACAGCTATTTATTTGGTGTCCAGAGCTTGCACACATCTTGCTGAGTTTACTCCATAGTATTTCATGAGTTATTACGTAGTGATGGCTTTTTGTTAAGTAGCAATGGTTTTTTGAGACAGAATGAATGGCTTCCAGTTTGTTGACCTTGGGTCTTGTGACCCCCTTTGACACTCTAAACTGCTTCTATTGTTGACCTCCAGAGCCTTTCCTAGCCGGACTACCATGCCATTTTCAAACAGGCAGTTTGCCATCCGTCATTCTGATCTGTTTGTTTTCAATTTCTACTTCTTACTTTATTTTACTGGGTAAAATTTCCAGGATAATACTGACTAGAAGTGTCATGGTTGGACATGGACATCATTTCCTTGTTCTTACTCCTTCCTTTCCTTGTTCTTGGGGTAAAGTACTCCTGTAACATTCCAAATTCATATCAGTAAATGCTGGTAACATTCCACTATTACCTGCTCCCTGTCAGCTGTATCTGTTCAGATGCACCTGCTTTTATGCCTGATATTTGAATGTGTGCTTTCTCTTCTTTCATTGATGGAATGAGCTAGAATTTATCAATTTTTAATAATATTTGCTTTTTATGACAAGGTTTTCTGTATGGTGTTTGGGTTTTCCTCCTTGTGAATTTCCACTTTTAGCTTTACTAGCCTTCTTTCTGATGATATTTTCCTCTATTTATTGTGTCTTTCTATTTAACATGTAGGCAGCACATACTTGGTTGTTGCTTTTTGATCCAATTTGAGAATCTCATCCTCAATTTTATCATTCAAGATATCAATATTGCACATAATTATTTATTTGTTTTAATCTGTGTTGAGAGCCACAGTTTCTGTGTTGAGTCAAGATGGCGCCTGGCATTTTGCCAGAAGGAGTGGTTGAGAGGTGACCAGCCATTAAGATGATGATAATTAAGTTAAGCTGTGTATAATTGCTGTGACTGGATGATGCTGGATTGAAACAGGCTGTGTATTCAGTTGTCTATAAAACCCTGCTGTCTGGCAATAGGGCGGCTCCTGCTGCCTCTGGTGGAGCGCCCACTACTTTTGAGTTCTCAAGGAGTTCCCCTTGAGTTCCAGTTGAGTTCTTGCAGAGTTCCTGGAGTTCCCATAGAGTTCGGAGCCTGGTGGAGGGGGGAGAGTTCCCGGGGAGAGCGCTTGCCGGTGAGAGTTCAGGCAATAAAGTAGTTCCTGTTTGAACCTACAAGTGCCTCGTGGCGGTTATTTTGTGCCCAGCCAGACTGCGGCAAATCTGACATCCAGTTAGTTGTCTTTTGTTTGTGGTATCTGTTCTTTATTTTCCCTATTTCCTTAGTTTGAAATAGACGTATCTTTATATTTTTATTTAATCTTTACTTTGGGCTGATTGGCCTATCTTTTTATTGTTATCTTACTGATTATTCTGGGCTTACAGCACCCTTGATTTTAATGCAGTCTACCTGGGAGCAATGTTACTCCACAGCACATGTATGCAAACCCCTCGAAACACCTTGTCTTCGCCTCTCCCATCCGTTGTACCATTGGCACACATTTTACTTGGACATGTGTCAGCCCACCGCCTTCCTATCTTAGTAGCTTGATCATTCAATATGATTAAAATGGGAAATACGTCTCACAGAGATAGCATATACTTGTGGATCGAGGTTCTCTGCATTCCTTGGTCATGTCCTTACTCTACCTGACTTTTGTCCTTAGGAACTCTCGCAGCCTTCCTCTTTGAAAAGCTTCAGCAACTTTGATTCATGGCAGCGCGTTTGCTGGATTCAGACCTGGGTCTTCCTAGAGGGAGGGCACTTAATCCCGTGCATTGCCTCTGCACCTGGCTCTGTTCGTCCAGTTTCTGGAAGCACCTGAGAGCGGTGCCGTCTCGGTACCGTCCGGTGCTGGGTAGCACCCGTGAGCTGGCGCAGCAGTTGGCCTGGCAGGAGCACTGCGGGTGTCCCAGCCCTCCGAAACCCCCCCCCCCCAAAGCTGCACAGGAATCGCTGTGCTCTGACGATGCCATGGGGAACGCTGAGAAGAGACCAGTGCCACGTCAGGTGGCTCTGAACTGTGGCTGGAGAGGAAGCCTGAATCCTTGTCACCGCGGCTGCTCATCTCACTTTTTTGACTTTGACAATTATTCCTTAATACTGTTTATCATGTTGCTCAAGTACTATGGCAATTTCATTCACAGAGAGCTCTGCAACCATGAAAAAGATTGCTCCTCTGTTATTATTTGTTGTATTGTGAGAAATATTTCAGCATTTGTTAGAGTTTCTAAAACGACTTGTGGGGAAAATGACTTTAAGTACCAGAACCCCGTTCTCCCGTGTGAACTAAGTGTCTCATGTCCACACATTACCTCACGTTCCCTTCTGTAAGATCTGATTTTCTCCTAGTGGCCATGATTCCTAATGAAAGGAATTCACTTTCACTCATCACCCTGCATTCCAGATTTGTCCCCACCATCGGCATTCGGTCTTCAGCACCAACCCACGGATGTTGACATGGTGCCAATCAGTGTATTGTCTGCTCATCATCGTTGAGAAATATGAGCACTTAGGTCTGTTAAATTTGTGTTTCATAAAACAATTGTTATTTTTAGGTCATCTTTAGGATTTCTAAAATGCTTTTTGATAGAGATTTGTAGGACTCTCCCAGGATCATCTTTCTCGACTTTTCTTGGCCTTTATTGTAGTAAGAAATATAGTGTTCATATTATCTTCCTTGTTACCCCCAAAATAAGGATTCCAGTCTAGACTGTCAAAGAGCTCAACGACTTTGGTATGAATGTGCCTGTGCTCTAGATGGCGAAGGGTAGAAAACAGAGCTCTATGGCTGCAGTTGAGCCATGCAGAGTGAAGACCTTCTTACATGGTGTGTTTGTTTTGAAAAGTTACTAGGAAATGACCCTTAGCGTAAGTAGCAATTAGGAATTTTCTCTGGCACACTCAGAAAAAAACATGTGCATTGCTTTTCAGTATTGTTATTTTTTAATAAACAACTTGAATGTAGTTCTAAGGATACATTCACCAACGTGGCAAGAGGCCACCTCTGCTGCTGTCCAGGGAGAATTGCTCCCTGTTGCCAAGCTAGAGGGCACCTGGGTGGCTTGGGGTGCTCCGGGCTCTGGGTACACTGGTCCCTACTGGGCAACCTGCACTGAGAAGTGGGAGTGTTGCTCCCAGGGGGCAAGCTCAGGGACGTGTCCATCAAGGTGCACCCTTGGCAGCACGCTTCCCACAGGTGACCAGGTCCTAGGGTCCGCAGACGGCCCCTTCCTGTCTCTCCCCCAGGTGCAGGCCTTCCCCTTACCCGCCACACTGAGCTTTCCTCCAAGCTCCCACTTGGATCTCTGGGAGGATGCTGTGCAATCTCTGCCGTCTGCCTGGATTAGTGGTTTGTACCTGCTGGTTCTTATTAAAAGTATCGGGGTTCCCTGGAGAAGTACCCGTGTGGACCACCCTGCCCCGGCGTGCCCTCTCTCAGCCTCCCGGGAGTCCCCCCATTGCTCCTGTTCTCCCAGGGCGCCTTGATGCTGCCTGCTGCCTCTCCCTGCCCTCAGCCCTCACGTGCTCTGTACACGTCGAGGTGGATATGAGGCCCCTGGTATTCATGAGGGATGGCCGCCGTCCACTCCTAGATCAGGCCTCAGGAGGCAGAGGCACAGAAGATAAACAACCTGGCCCAACACACACTGTCCAGGAGGCTGACTGTGGCCTCGGGCCCCACAGTCTGAACCCCTGTGAGTTCAGGGCTCTCCCTGGATCATGGCACTCACCGTCCACTCTCCCTCCGTCACCCAAATCTGTGCTCTCCTGCATTAAGGCAACTTCTGCTCAGGGCTGATATCGTAACCGTATCTTTGCTACTTTAAAAACATCAGTACAATATTTTACAAATATTCATGTATCCCTTAGTCAGAGAGAGCATTCTCTCCAGTGCCATTAGACTATTTTGTCACCTAGGAGGGGAAGGGACAGCGGGCCTGCTTTCTTGATGTCTGGCTTGAGCTCTGCTCCCTGGGAAGCACAGGCCCTTCACCTTACCTGCCTCCTGACCTCGGATATGGTGCTTTAGTTGCTGGGCACATTGTCTGCCATCTACGAGACTGACACCTTAAATTTGGAAAACCTGATTCATTTTGAAGTGACCTTGAGTCTCAAAAAGAATTTCCTCAAGTCGGGGAGGCACAAACCCCTGGGGACAAAGCCCTGTCCCCAAGTCTGTCAGGCCCTAGCCCTTGGGGACAAAGCCTTGCACACCATCGGCATACTTCAGACACGTGCTGGAACTGCTGTGCTTGGAGACAAAACTGAAAACTATCACCAAAGGGGAAAATAAGAAAATAGCAGAAGATTTCAGGGAGAACGTGCCGTTCACCTTTCCCTCACCACAGGAATGTGAAATCCCCTTCTGAGTAACCATTGCTTTGGTTTTGAACTGTAAGCCCCCCGTTGGCCTTGCTGGAGGCAGTGCCGCGAATCCCAAGATCTGCTACTCTGGTATCACAAGCCACTGTCCACGATGCTCACGGTGTCTGATTCTGGTATCTAATAATTAGCAAAATTTGTCTGTTATTTTTGTTCAGAGTTTTCAGAATGTTTTTTTTTGCCAAACAGGCGATAGAGTCCCTGTGGTTTTATTTCAATGTCTCTCTTGAATTTCTCCTTTAAGAACTGGACAGAGGGGGTTGCCTGTCTGTTTCACAGCTTGGGTGCCAACAGCTAGCGCCCTGCACTGCTCCGTGGACCCTGGACATGATATCTCCCTGTAGAAGAGTGTCCTTCAAGGCAGACAGCCCTGTCCGGGGTTCGTCAGGCGGCCTCAGAGGATCTCACCTTCGGCCCTACTTGGATGTTTCTTCTTTACTTCACTCTGGAAAAAGCACATATTAAAAATGAACCCTTCACTAGTCGAGGCTTGGCACTCTAGGACCTAAAGCAGGAGCCCTGACACTGCAGTGCCACGGCCGTCACAGGGCTGCCCGGCCTCTTGTCACCCTGGACCTCAGCCTCAGAGTGCCCCACAGGTTGCTCTTCTTGGGATGTGATCTGCTGCTTCCGTTGAGAGACGGGCAAGTCACCAGCACCCTGCAGTTCAGACCCACCCCTGGGCAGACCTCACGCCCAGGTCACAGAGCTTCGCGCCCAGGTCCTCACGCAGGCGGCAGAGCACCACGCTCCAGCATGCACAGCGCACCCTCTGTGGCCTGGCGCCTGTGCGTCTGGGGAAACTCAGCGGCTTGCCTGCACCCGTCTTACCTGCAGTGCTGATGAGGGCTGCTCTGCGGGGTCTCCCGTCCCTCTTGGGTCCTTCCCATTGATGGTTCCCAGGAAGAAGGCAGCAGAGCCTCTGGAGGTTGTGACAGTGATCCTGTGGCTGAAAAAGTCACCCTGGAAATTTTCCTGGAATTTTGTGCTGGCCACCTGAGATGCTCCTGTCTGGTTGCCTCTGGAGAATGCAGGATGGGTTTCTTCCCTGAAGAACGTGTTTCACTTGGACTCAGATGCCGTCAACTCAAGACGGGGCCATATACTGACCATCCCATCAGTCAGAAATGCATGCCGTACTCCTGACCCATGGCACATCCCAGCCTGGCCGCGGCACGCTCTGCACTGCGGTGTGTCCCCTGTGAACTCAGAGCCTGTGGGGAACGGAGCTCGTAGCACTGCCCAGCATTGTCGGAGAATCCTACTGCACACCACCAGCCCGTCAAAGATGACCCCGCAAAATCCAAGCTACGATCTCCACCGAATGCCCGTCAGGTTCACACCACAGCAAAACCGGAGAATCACAGGCTCGTAAGTTGGGAACGGTGTGTTCACAACCCTGGACACTCAACATCCTGCTGCGCGAAAGCCACCGCACCTGCCTCCCAGGGCGATTCTCCCACATGTCCTCCGCCTCCTGACTCAGTGAGAAGTGCACTGCCTCTCGGCTCAGCTCGAGGTCCTCCCGATGGGCCTCTGCTTCCGTCCTCTGCCGACTCTGCCCCTCCGCTGCTTCCCTGGCATTGTCACCTAGCTTCGCTTCCTACTCCCCAACTCCAAACTTCAATGAATCCACAAAACAAATCTTAATATAGAAAAAATGATGACTTGGTGCTGGCCGTGTGGACCATGACAGGACCGCCGGGTCCACAGAGGCCTGTCCGTCCTTCTGTGAGTGGCACAGATGGCGTTATCCAGAGCGACTGCACGTCCTGGAAGTAGACCCCCAAGTGCTCAGTTACCATGAAGTGGTGTCACCCCAGCTCCTCCCCACTCAGGGGCTGCTGGAGACTTGTCACCATGAGTCTAGGGTGTGGCTCCAATGGCGCTGTGGTCTCTCCGCACAGGCTGTGGGAGCTGCACTCCCCCGGGGCTAGGGCTCGGTCTCAGCACCATCTGCTCTGTCACCCCTCGGCCACCCAGGATGTGGTAACTGCAGTTGATAAAGACGCTCAGGGAGTATCCGGTGAGCAGCTCCTCTGTTGTGCACAGGGACACGGCTCTGAAGAACAGACCAGTCCCCAGCAAGCTGGGCCTCACGATCTGCAGGGAGGTCTCATGGGCTGCGTCTTTCGGAGTTTCAGTGTGTGTGTTTGCACGCGCGTGTGGGAATGTGTACTTTCACAGAGTAGCACGGGCCAGTTCCACCCCCTCGCTGCCTGGGCTGGTGGTGGGCTAGCCTTCACTCCGAATGTCCCAGTTGGTTCAATCACATGTATCACATCATACCGGAGGCTCTCCTGCTGAGCATGACCCATGGGAGGTGTTCACTATATAGAATGGCGACTTGTTCACTGGAAAACGGACGGAAAATGATTCACTGTGTGAGAGCAAAAGCATTTTCATGCTGCTTTTACAGAAAATAACAGGTTATGAAAATGGCCCTGTAGCCTATGACCTCGGGGTTGATGCCAAAGCTGTTATCCCCAGTGGTCTCATGTCCAGTCTTGCTTTCAGAGGATGCTGCCTGATGTCCCTCTGCCTTCCTCCATGGTCATCAGTAGTCTGCTCTCGAGGACAATGAATGGCTTCAGAGCAGGGACTGCACCTCATCTTCCTAGTCCTCACAGTCCCTTAGCTCAGCAAAAAGTTTGTGCAAAACACAAAGCCAGTGTTGACTGTGACCAAGGTCCTGGTCATCGCCAGGTGCATCCATAATCGTCATCCAATTACTGGGTTGACACTGTACTGGCATCAGTGTAATCTGAGTGCTACCTTTTGTTTCAGACGTTTTTAATAAAACTCTGAATGAGCGGGTTTTATTAATATTTTAGGGTAAGGTGCAGAGGGAATAACAAATCTGGTTAACTGGCAGTTCTGTTAAATTGGCTTCGATACAGCAGAGAAAAATATATATGTCAGAATGCTTTTTTTTTCTGCCTAATCAGAGAAGCCATTAATCAATCACCCTGCGTGCAGCTAATGAGCAAACGGTCTGTTGCCCCTCACTTCGGAGGCCGAGTCAAGGCACAGAGAGCCTCCTGCACGTTTGGAAATTCTGGATGACGCACGTGTTCTCTCCACTTTCTCCATGCATGTGAGCAGGGTGGGCAGGCAGCACGCTCATGGACAGACCAGTTACAAGAAGCACATTTGCCAACAGCTGATGTCTGCAGTGATTGATTCCTGGTGAGTCTTTCAAACTGCATGTCACTCCATTCACTAGAAGGATTTTTTTTTTCTGGAATCATTTAACCTCTTCAGAAGCAATAGAAGTTCTTAAAAAATAACTTTTATGCCAGAAGTTGAATAACTTTGTACAGCTTGTTTTTGTTTTTACCAGAATATGTAGAGAGAACTTAATGAGGTGCCATATGTCAAGTCTGGAGTCAAATTAAAAACAAATAATTAAAATATATGCCTTTTCCATCAAAACAGATTGGGCTATGTTGGAGGAAGGAAGTTGAATCTGACATGTCATGTTTTGACAGGTTGTTTTTTGAAGAAAAATCAGTCATATTGAAAGAAGCATTGTACTTGAAGGTTGTGTTTGTCTTTCTGCAGAATAAGAAGCGGGAGGCTTAACACGGGGAAGTTGAAGTTGTGATTAATGGAGCCGCCACATCTACTCACCTGCCATGGTGACATAAGGAGGCACATGCCTAGTGACATATGGCCGCATCCGAGGGAGTTGCGCTGGCACAGATACCAGAGGAGACGCAGCATGGAGAGGCCCATGTGTGGTGGGGGTGCACACGCCTGCCCGTGGGCATGCGGTGTGCGTGTGCCCGTGGGCATGTGGCGTTTGTGGGCCGGGCAGCTCACATTTCTCCCTGGATCCTGGACGGAGGTCTGCTTTTACTGCACAGCCACTGTCCTCAGGGAGGCCAGGCATTCCCAGTCTTGGTCTTTTGGAGTGAGCCATGGGCATATTGGTAAGTTCTCATTGACATTTTTAATACTGAAAAACCACACCTCAGGAAGTATCCTCAGTGGGCAAGGGCAAGAATAGAACCTCTGTGGAGAAGGGGAGGTCCACTCTGGCCTCCAGAAGACCATGGAAATAAGGTGCTCACAGCGCCGCTGTGGCCAGTCCCGCCCAGATGCTTGAGGACGTCCTCACCAGACCCTGGACTGGACATACTGCAGAGCGTCCTCCCCCAGGTCTGACTACACAGTAGGGTGTCTCAGAGGGAGGGTAGAGCCCTGGACATCTCGTTCAGCTGACGTCACGCAGGGAACTGAAGTGGGGACAGAAGCCCGTCAGGCTGCCCGTTAATAGGGATGCTCAAAAACAACAATCGTAGCATGAAGGGCAGCTCTGGGCCCCCAGGTCAGTGTGGGCGGAGTCACCCAGACACTGACCTCTCACCCTGAGGGCCTTAAAGTCCATGCCTTCACAGCACCTGTTCTTTTGGCCAGGGAAGCAGGGGAGGTCACTAAGAAAACCTTCTCAGCTAGGACGAAGCCACACCACTGTGGGTTCTACTGGACCTCTGGCTGGAAGTCGGTGTGGCGCTGTGGGAGGCCGGCCGCCTGCTGGTGGAAACAGGAGGCCCTTCCTGCTGCCCTCTCCAGAAGCAGGCACCGGGCCCCACCCCAGGGAGTCCCCTCAGGCACTCGCAGGCACTGCCCCCAGCGGGGCCTGTGCTCAACCACGCACCTGCTGCTCCTGAGGACCCCGCTGTTGGGTGGAGGGTCGGAGCGACCACGTGCTCTCTCTGGATGGCCTCAGGCTGAGGGGAAGCTGGCCATTCATGACGTTCACCCTCCCCACAGTGAGGAAGACAGCCCGCACCCCAGATCGGCTGTTAGCTAGTGCTCTGAGCTGGACACCTGGACAGAGTTGTCCCTGGAGTCCATCCTGTGACCTCACTGGTCATTGAAAGGAAAACCTGAGGATGTTTGCTATGAGTGCAGGGGGTAGGACAGGCCAGGCAACCACCAAGGAGTGGCCTCAGGGGTTGTGAGGAAGGCCGCATGGCCCGGGTGCCAGTCGGCTGTCCATCACCCTGGGGTGACCCAAAGGAAGAGTTTGTTGTAACTCACTCTTCAGGGTCTGCAGTTCATGGTACATGGCCCTGTGGTTTGGGGCCGACAGGAAGGCAGACCCTGGTGGCAGGAGCACACGGTAGACCTGAGCTGCGCCCCTCACCGTGAAGCAGGGAGGGAGAGGGAGGGCGCCCAGCTCTGCAGTCCCCTCAAGGACACATCCTCAATCACCTGCCTCCTCGGGCGAGGCCCCACCTCCTACAGGCTCCCCCACCCACAGCAGCACCAGCCACACCTCCAGCACCTGGCCCTGGGGGTCACTAAGTTCCAAACCCTGACACTGGGACAAAACTGCCCAAGCTGCAGCCCCGTCCCCCAGTCACCGGGGCCTCTACACAGCAGAGCTTCCCGCATGACCCAGACTGGAAGAAGGTGGACCCGAGTGTGAGTCACCGTACCCAGGCAGAGACCGTGAACAGCAGCCGAATTCTGGAGTCGGAGAGGCCTGGGCCTGCGACCGGGCTTGCGTGGTTGGCTCGAGTGTGCCCTGAAAACCTGGGCTGGGTAGAGGCCCAGGGGAGAGTAGAGTAGCAGGGCAGAGAGGACGAACAGCCTCCTTACAAGGCTCCACAACAGCATTAAACACGGGAGGTGACAACTATGTTTAAATATGTTTAAACTATGTTTAAAATATGTTAAATAAATATATGTTTAAACGCCAGCAGTGTCCTTGTCAACCGTGATGGCCAAGCACATGGCAGGGGTTGGGGAAGCTACATAACTAAATGTGTCCTCTGCAATTTCTCTGTAGGCCCAGGGTTCACAGCCACGCCTGGACGTCACCAAGAGTGATGGAAGTGGCAGCTCCTGGGAAAGCCTCCGTGTGATTTTGCCAACAGTCTCTGGGAATTGTAGTCCTTTGCTATTTATTTCCACCAGATAGACCCTGGTTCAGTGCTTTCTTCTACAGCTCACGGCCAAGAGAAAACCTATCTTCTCCAGGAGCTGACATTTTTCAACACAGTGAGGAGAACCGGGCGCCTTCCCGAGTCTCTGTGTGTGGCTGCTGTGCCTTCTGTGAGCAGAATGGTCCCGGCCCGTGCTTGGTGGGCCCATGGCCTGGGGCTCTCCTCCCACCACCACCTGCTAACCAGGACGTTGGAGGTTAAGTGTTCTGTTTCCTCGTATTCTCACTTCTTAATTTTCTCTACTAGATCCAGGCAAAGGATGAGATTCAATGATTTAGCAAGGCCCTTCCAGTAGCTGCTTACCATGTACTAAACAGCAGCGGTAGTACGGGTACTAATTTTAACTACGGTTATAGCAGGACTGATATTAATAGTCACTATTCATGTGTTTTGAGCAGTTCCTGGGGATTTCTTGCTTTGTTTTCTGCCTTGGGAAAGCCTCTCTTGTTTCCACTCTACCCGGGGTAAATAGCAAGGGGCCATAACCGATGTCTGCAGCCTGACCTTCGCACCACATTCTCCTCCTGCCCCAATGACTTGGCTTCTGTTATTTAATCTTCATTGGTTGCTCAGTCTTGTTGGAAAAAACGCCCATGTGTCCCCAGAGATTGGGGTGGAGGTATCTCAGTAGTGTTTCAAAGCCCTGACAGTTTTCCTCGTTGTGGCAAAGCGACTTTGTATAATCATTCCAGAGGGTCTTCTGGTGGTCTTTCTGACTCGGGAGTCCACCTCTAGGGCCGCTGGCCGAGATGCGTCCACACTGTAATTTGACCAGAACTTTCAGAGCCTCCAGACAATGATCAGGAGGTGCTCCTCTTCCTGCACCCTGGCGCCCCTGCCCCACGGGCAGCCACAGACACACAGGGTGGTCATCACAGGCGAGTCCCGGTGACCTCCAGCAGAGGTTGGCCGAGGCACCACTCCATTTCAACCTGTGTCAGAGTTTCGTGTCCCCCATGTCTGGACCTCCATCCCACCACACTTCTCACCCAGGCTCCCTTCCCGTCAGTGCTAACTACAGACAGCGTCCTGGCATAGCACCGCCACCCGGCTGTCCCACATGCACGCCCCTGCACGGTGCTGTGTCTCCATAATGGCCATCGCCAGTGGCCGCTGTGAGTTTTAAGACTGGCCCATGTCTATTTAGCAGAAACCGGATGTCCATTCTATACAGGACTTTCGCTCCAGGTCAATACACATCCTGTGGCCCATCCAGGGAGGGCTGCGGAGGCCGAGGCTCGGAGCCAAGGCTGTCCCAGAAACAGTACCATCCTTCAGGAAGAGAGTCCTGGGGAGTCTCATCCCCTATTCTATCTCCACGGCACAGGGGAACCCTGAGGCAGAAGGGGCCATGAGGGTCCTGGGCCTGCAGCCTCCTCCTGGAGCAGGAAGGAGGGTGTGAGGCCCTCAGGCTTCGGGTCCGCGGCGTGAGTCTCCATGCCAATCATGCCCGCGCTCCTCTTCCTAAGAAGAGCCTTCTTTTGAAAGTGAGGTGTCTTCCTCATTGACGTTTCAACAGAGTTGGTTGAAAAAGCATCGGGCTCAATCCCTGCCGCAGTCTGGCTGGGCACAAATCCCGAGCCACGGAAGCAGGAACAAACTTTATTTCTGAACTCCACAAGCACACTCCACACACGCTCCCCGGGAACTCCCCCAAACGCCACGCTGCTCCTCCAGGAACCAGCAACCGGAAAATCCCTCCTCCGGCACTTCCCCAACCGATGGGAACTCTCCGGGAATCCCCTTGAGAGCTCAAGTGGAACTCAATGGGAACTCCGCCAGAACTCAAAAGTCATCATCTTCATGGCTCGATAGTGTCACCTCTCAACCACTACTTCTGGCAAAAATGCCACGCGTCATCCCGACTCAGCTGTGGCCCTCAACAAATCCCTCCACTAAGTGAAATAAAACAGAGTCCCTTCCAAAGAGTAGAGAATCCACCTGTTGGACTTCAGAAAGAAAAAAACCACTAAGTGAGGTCACCCAAACTGGCTCACATCTGCGTAACCTTGTTAGCAAAGAAAACTAGAAGGGCCAAATGCAGAGAGCAAAGCAGACACTGTTGTGAGGAGATCTGGGGCTGTTGTCTGTCTTTGTTGCTGGTTTGTCCATGGGGAGGGTGGCTGGTGGCTGCAATGTTTAGTTGGGGTCCATCCAGTCTGACCTCCTAACAGTATGGAGGAAATGAAAAAATTACTTGAAACAGGCCACCCATGGTCTCTAACTGGAAATATGTTTGACAGTTCGACAAAGCCACTGAATTCTTTTTTATAAAGGAGGATGCTAACTTTGAATTCTTTTGTATAAAGTGCATTTCTATTGAAGTTAGTTTTTAAATGCACTTGGTGGCTGGGGCGACCTCTTCCTTCCAGATCCAATCTGGAGTCCTCTGGTTCTCCAAGTGTAACGTGTGCTAAAGGGACTTCACTGTGGGCACACTGCAAAGACCCCGCCTACGTTCTCCCAGGAGAAGCTCATGCTCCTGCATCCGCCCCAGGAAAGGAGACTCTGGTTCCCTGAGTGGGAGGAAGAGAACTGGCGTCTCTCCAGTCAGACTCGTCCTCCTGGGAACAGAAGTGACCTCCTACTGGTGAGTCTGGACGAGGTGGCTGCGCTCAGAGACACGTTCAGCCTTTCATGGGGTCTCTTTGCCCACAAAACCACCCCCGGTCTCTGCCTCCAGCTGCCTCACTCTTCCCACCAAGCAGGGGGCAGGAGGTCTGTGATCCCAGACAGGGTGTGTCCACCAGAACCAAAGGGGACGTGATTTTAAGAGACAGAACTGGACATGAAGAACGCCACACCAGTGTCAGAGGACAGAGAAGCCACACGGCCTGACAGTAAGACGTGCCAACAGGAATCTGCTGTCCTCAGGTGGGAAGGGTCAGGGAGGTGGCTGGCACCTGGGGACAGTTGTCTCTGGTGTCTCTGCTGCCAAGCTAGAGCACAAATGGAATCACAGCCGCTTCCAGAGATGTCCCCAAGGCAGAGAGCAAGAAACCCCACACGTAGGCCTCCCGAGGGTCAGAGCAGTCCAACACCAGGCCTGGGAACCAGAGGGGATGAGTGACAGCACTTCTGAGGGTCACAAGAAGCTAACCCTGTGGAGGAGAAAGTCCACCAGGCTGAGCTGTCTCCCAGCCCCGTCCGCGGTGCTGAGATGGCGATTGGCTGCCGTGTTCTGAGATGCCCATCGCCCCTTCCAGCCGACCTGGCAACTTTTTTTCCTACTCCCAAAAGTCCTCAATTTTTTTTATTTGCCTCTCTGAACCTTCATTTATTTCCACTTGTGTATCTTATCTAAGTCATGAAAAAGTTCTGGCGGAAACATTAATTCCAGATTTAGTTTTTAAGGGGGAAAAACCGCAAACTCTGGGAGGGAAATAAGAGTGAGCTTCTTATTCTAAAAGGATGATGGAGAGAGAGTAACCCCCTGGTCAGCCCCATCCTCCTTGCATTTTTGCGCGGTGGCTGCGGATCCGGGAGGAACTCTGAACAGCTGGCTGACCATCACTTACTTTAGAACTACCTGGGACAGAAAGTCACCACTACAGTGACCTGAGCAGGTCAGGGTGCTTGGGTTCCAGGCAGCAAGAAGTGGCTGAGGCACCCCAGGGCCCACGCTGGCTCTGGAGGTCTGAAGGTCACCAGGGACTGCTCTCCTCCTGAGTCTCTGCTCTGCTGATGGTGGCTGCACAGTGGCTTCTGCGCCCACCGGTGTCACAGCCACATTTTAAGCAGAAAAAAGGAAGGCAGAAGAGCAAAAGTGAACCAGGAATCTGAGCAGTGCCCTTGTCCTCTGGGCAGTGTCTCAGAGGACGGTTCCTGACAGGCCCCGGGGAAGACCAGCACACCAGGACACGAGGACTCACTCGGGCGCCTCCAACGTGGGTCAACATGGTTTCTCCCAATGGTCACTAAAGGACAGCTGAAGTTGTGGGACAAGAGTCACTGTCCTGGAGGCCCGCCCTGTGGGTGCCAGCTGCCCTGCCCAGTACCCAGCCAGGCGCTCTCTTCTTAAGGAGCTCCCTGAGGGCACAGAGCCAGCAGCTCTGAGGGCTGCCTGGGCACCAAGTGCTCCTCGTCCCCTGCTGATGAGTCTGTGCCACTAGACACTCACAGGACACTAATGAGGAAGAAGGAGGTTCTCTCAGTATGGAATGGCAAGGAACGGCAGGACCGGGGTCCCCTCGCTTTGTTCCTGCTCAAATGGCTGCTTTTCTGCTGAAGCTTATGCAATTTCCAGTGCAGGATATAGAAACTGGTCTTTTAAATCATGAGATCTGGATTTTATAGGTAGTAGTTTAATCAGATTTGACAGCTGGTTTGGGCTTGGAAAATGAGAAATGTGGGGGTTTTTTTGCAAATGAGTGGAGAAAGTCATGCCAAAGTTAGGTCTATTTTTCCATAATTGGATCACACAGCGTCACAGAATGCATACCTGTTATGTGTTGTGTCTCTGCTTCCTCTGCATCCTCTGTGATGCTACTTAGGTGCTCTTCTGTGACTGAATTAAAACAAACAGAACACATGGAGAATCAATGGTAGACAGCTGAGGCTGCAGGCCATGAGTAGGGGACATCTCCTGTGAGATGTTCTCTGCCCTGTCTCCCTGAGACGTCTCTGCAGGACATGGTCACCCTTCTCCGAGGGCTTCACTGAGGACACACACAGTCACAGCTTGGCCATGCACTCTGCATTTTCCTCCATCTGCCCTCACTCCAGTCCTGCTTGGCACCTGGCTGTGTTGCCCAGAGTACCACAGACCTCAGATTCCCAAGGTGTTTCCTGGTATCAAAAATGACCTGAAGTCTCCAGGTGGCCATGGCTGTGTTCCCTGAACCTGTCCCCTCTCTTCTGCCACCATAAAATCTAAGGTGATGGCTTTCACGTCCCAGTCTCCACTTTGTGTTCAGTGCAAACACACTGAGGGCAGTGAGACCCTTACTTGTCCCCACGACAGGAAGGCAGGTCAGCAGTCCAGGGCCAGGGGAGTTCTCTGCCGAGGTGTCTGAGACAGATCCCTTCCACCTTCCTGCTCTGCCTCCCCTCCAGTGTGACTTCTCAGCACACGACGGCAAGATGCTACAGTGGCATCTCATGACGTAGCACCTTTACTCCACTGAGGACCACAGGGAGGCACTAGGAGGCAAGGGGTCCTGGAATCCCAGCTCCACTGGAGGCTGAAGCAGGAGGATCACAAGTCTGAGGCCAACCTCAGCAATTTAGTGAGACCTTGTTTCAAAAAATGAAAAGAGCTGGGGCCGGAGCTCTGTGGTGGAGCACACAGCAAGCACAGAGTCCTGGGGTCAATCCTCAGCACCACCATTTTTTTTTTTAATTGAAAAAGGAAAGGAGAAAAGAAGGAGGGAGGAAGGGGGATAAAGAGAATGAGAGAGGAAAAGCCGCAAGAACGGAAGGAGAGAAAGAAGGGAGGAGGAAGGAAGAAGAAGGAAAGAAGCTCAGGAAACGGAAAGACTGGAGCCGTCCCCCTGGAGCCATCCAGGAGTCCCCCCTGAGGCTTCTGCGTACTCCTCTCTGGCCCAGGTGGGGCCATGTGACCGCCCCTGCCTGCAGGGAGGGTAGCATCAGGGAACAATTTTGAGGGCCCATCAATATCTCAAGATTGGATTTTTAAAAATATTTTATTACGAACTTGTTCCATCATATGGAAAAGTTTGGAAGAACAGCCATGAAAAGTCACGTGGAAGACACCTGCATTCCTCAGTCAGCATGCTCCTGTCCACCCATCCACCCAGGTCCAGACCCAGCGAGCCATCGATCCCTCGGGGTCTTGATGCGTTTGCAAGTGTGCTACATATACCTGCGCATGTCACCCGCCACTCCAGAGCCTTGAACCAACGGGGGTTAAATATTCCTGCTTACGTTGTCCAGGTAACGTTTATACAAAGTGAAATGAACAAACCCTCAATGTGCCCTCGGTAAGTGCTAGCAAATGTGCACACTAGTGCAACTCAGACCTCGAGGTTGAGTCGCACAGCGTAGCTGTCACCTGAGAGACAAGCCATGTGCCCCAGTCAGTCCACACCCCAACCCCACTCCCCTGACGTTTGTTGCAGACCCACTTAAGCTTAGGAATCTAAGTTCAGGACTTCCTACGAATGGAATCAGGCAGGGCTCAGGGAATGCCCTGTGTCCGGTTTCCTTTGTCAGCACTTGGATTCTGGGATGTAGCTGTGTTGTTTTGGCCTCCAGAGCTCATTCTCTGGGTTCCCGAGCGGCAGTCACCATAAGAAAACGTCACAGGGTATTAGCCAGCTCTGCAGTGGGTCATCCCTGGGGCCGTCTCCAGGACCCCCATTGTGAATGGAGCTGTCTTGACTCTCCTGGACAAGTCTGCTCGGATCACCTGCTTCACTTTTGAGAAAATATCTGTGGTGGCACTGCTGGGTTGTAGTGAGGTATCTAAAAAGTGGCTAGACGTTTTCCCAATACGGTTGTTCCAGTTATACTCTCAACAAGGATATATGGACACTCTAGTTGCTCTATGACCTTGGGACCATTTGATGTTTGAGTCTTTTTAATGCAAGCAACTCTGGTGGCCTCCCAGTGCCATCTCACAGTGTCTTCACCACAGTCTCCCCCAGGGGACGGTGCTGAACGTCTTCTCACAAGTGAGCTGGCTTTCCGAATGTGTTCTTTATGGGCACACAGAACACATGTGGCCACTGCTTTAAGCAAGATTAAGGAAGTGTTGCATTTATGGTCTCCTTGTAGGAGTCCTACATAGCTTGGTCTCGTTCATGTTTATAAATTCTGCACACTTGGTGTTCACCAAGTGAATGAGTTTGTTTCCCTGAAACAAACAGGTCTTCCGTCTACAGCGCTGGGTGGGTTCACAGGGCAGCCTCAGCAGCAGTCACAGGATCTCAGGCTCGGAGAGCACTTCCCTCCCCAGTCGGAGGAATTGAGCACAGCTGAGTGGCTCAGCCAACAGAAGTGCCTGTGTCACTGCTCTGGGGGCTGATGACAGACAACAAAGACTCAGCCCCTCGGCTTCCTCCAAAGGAGCCAAGACAGGAGCCGGTGGTTTGGGTCCTCACAGACATGTCGCTCTTCTCAGCCCCCATGTTCATATGTGCTCTCCCTGTGTGAGTCTCTGTGTCAAAATCTCCCTTCATATAAAGACCTCGTTGGATTGGATTATGGCTTGCTCTGATGATCTTACTTTAACTAATCTTCTCTGTAAAGACTCCCTTTCCAAATAATGTTCCATGTTTACAACCTGGGTCTTAGGACACCTGTGTCCTTCGAGGGACATGATTCAGCTAGAGTCTGAAAGCTAACAGATGCAGACGTCTTACTCATGGTTGACAGCTTCTGTGACGCAGTGTGCTCTGTGACCTGCAATGGTGAAGTCACAGTTGTCTGAAGCCAGCTGCTCCCTGGCACAGCTCTGAGGGAACAGGACTCTGTGTCCTATTGAATAAGCAGTTCTGTCACTACTGTGTCCCATGCTCCACCTACACAGGGGGCAGACGGCTGGGGTCCTCCTAGGATGGAAACTCTCTCAAACTTAGTAAAGTGAAGCTCTCATTGTAGGTGAGTGTACCAGATCCAGGGCTTCTCTGGCTGGCTGGCTGTTTTGGGTAAACCACTCTGGGTCTATCTTCTGACACATATGGGATTTTCCTGGCCTGGGCTTCCATCAATTACTTTCATTACTCTCTTGTCAGCAGCAACTCTTATTTGCTGGCCTGGAACAATTGTCGTTTCCTTTTTCTCTTTCTTGAACAAATGTTCAAGAAAATGTTCGGAAAAGACAGACTTGGTTCTGATACTCAACAATTTGAGTCATCGTTTCCTAGGATCTCTAAGTAATAGGGTCCAGTGCTTAGGCTCAGCTACGGAGCCCAAGTCCATGGGACCCTCTGCAGTCATGTTACCAGAGGAGACTCACCTGAGAGCACGGGGGTCGTAACCTTAATCAGAACAAGAGGGGATGACCTGGCTGTTCATCACCCAACACTGCATGAAGCAAAGTGCTTTCACAGAGCTACATTGAAGATTGGGACAAGATCAGGAAATGGAGCACCAAGAGTTTACAGCCTGATCCACATTTGAGTGCAGTAATGAGGAGAAGTGTGCAGGGGACAGGTTATGACAGGACAGAGGGATGAAGGGGTTATTTTGGGAGGTGATTTTGGGAGGTGATTGTCCTCCTTGTGTCCTGTTTGTGAAAAGTTTCTATACCTCAGTAAAAAATAAAGGGAAACATGCTCCTCCTTTAAAATATTTTGGTCTATAATTTTTCTCAATACAATTCAGAATCAGCCCCGGCTGAGCCGACATTTGCTCAATCATCTGGTTGGCAAGTGCCGCTGGAGGAGCCCTCCAGGCTGCAAAAGGCCCTCCCGCCTGGCGCGGGCCTCTCCGCTGTGGACACCTGTCACTGCAGACTGTCCCGGGGACATGCGGGGCGTGTCAGGAGAAGGCGCAGCTAGAAATGGAGGACCGAGATTCCCTGTGTGGTGTCCACAGCCTCCGTGACTCTGCCTCCGTGACTCTGCGGGGTCCTGGGCTGACAGCCAGCCAAGTGACTCCCTCCAGGCAGGAGCACCCAGCTGAGGGGGCTCCTGGGGAGGCAGGCCACCTCCTGCATGACCCCGGTGGCAGGCCCCGCTGCTGTGCTGAGGTCTCACCCCGTCCCTCCCCCCCACTGCTCCACTCCACGGAGGAGGAGCCACCTGAACCCTGCTGAGCAGGGCCTCCAAGAAAGCCTCTCCTCCTTCCTGCTCTCCCTCCTCCCCTCCCTCCGACTGCGAGATGAAGGCGCACGAGAACACGTCTATAAGGAATTCTAGAACGAAATTCCTTCTAGAAGACAAAGCCTGCTTCTTAGACCCAGGTAAATGTTCAGGTCAAAGAGACAGATGGAAAGTAGCAGTGACCAGCACTCAGTGGAGGTGACATCTGGAGCCGTGATGGCCGTCACGGTTTGGTTCTTTAACGTTCCCCACAAAGCTTGTGTTTCCGAAGCGTGTCCCAGCGGAGCAGGGTTCAGAGGTGCAGTTTCAGGCAACAAGTAGACCATGGCTCACTGGAATTATTATCTTTTTGATCACAGGATGCTTGCTGTTTGTGGATGAGATTTAAAGAACAGCCTGGGGGTGTGGCTCAGAGGTAAGGCACTGGGTTCAGTTCTCAGCACCACATATAAATAAATAAAATAAAGGTCCATTGATAACTAAAAAATATTCTAAAAAAGATTTAAAGAACAGTGATTAATCTCAACATTTAAAAATGAATATTCAGCACTGATGAAGGATGCACTGGACTGTTTTAATCTGTTGGATCTTAGACTATATCTTTTCCCTGGTTCTGTGCCTGCTCGTTGATGCTCGCTCTCTCTCTCTCTCTCTCCCCCTCCTCCTGCTTTCCAGCTACTATGTGCAGAGCACATGCCACACCTTAGGCCCAGAGCTATGGAGCCCTCAGCCACGAAACAAACCTCTGAAACCAGGAGCCCCAAACAGACATTTTCTCCTCTAAGTTATTCTTGCAAGTATTTTGCTCACAGCAATGAAAAGCTGAATAACTCTGTTGATCAATGGGAATTTTTTAGATCACCGAATGAATTGTGATTGTGAATAAGATTTAAATAACAATAATTTCAACATTTAAAAATAAATAACCAAGTCCATCATCATATTGGATTGCCTGAGACACCCTCTAAGAATATATTTATTTCCAGTATCCCCTTCACAATTTGAGATTTGTTCTGTTGGAGATGTGATGGACCTCATTGCTTGAAGCTCCCAAAGTACTTTAGTGTGGGGCTGGCATTGAGAACCACTGGTTTATCATATCAAAATTCTATTTTTTTTTCTAATCATAGAAAAAAATTCTAATTATTAGTGAGTATGCAACAATCTCTTCCAGAAAAAAAGCAGAGAAAACACACTAACTTTCTGTGCAGCGAGTGTTATGCTAATGCCCAAACTAGGTAATGACATAGAAGAAAATTACAGAACAATAACTTTTATAAATATGATACAACTTGCCTCAACAAAATATTATCAAATCAAATTTAATAATATATAAAACTAACTGTGAATCATCATTATCAAGTAAAATTTATTTTGGTATGCAAGTTTGGCTCAACATTAAGAAAAAATGCAATCAATGTAATCCATCGTAGCCATAGGTTAACGAAGAAAAATCATATGATCATTTTATTGATGGGGGAAAATATATTTGAGAAAACCCAACACCAATGTACTATAAAAACTCTTAGCAAATAAAGAATAAAAGGTAAAATAATAAAGAACATCTATGAAAACCTACAGTTAACATCATTCTTAATGAAGACATTCCAGTCTTAGAGGGAAGAGATCCAGGAGCTGACCCTCCTAAGATCAGGGGTAAGATGAAGACATCGTGACCCACCACTAGCACCTGTCAATATTCAAGATCCAATGATTTTCTCATATGTTAGGAATGAAAAGCTTGAATTTGAAATTTAAAAATCATTATCATTTGCAATAACATCACAAAACAAAATATTTGGATATAAATCTAACATAGTATGTACAGGATCAATATACCTAAATCACAAATCGTTAATGAAAAGAAGTCACATAGGTCTGAATGGAGAGATAGTCTAAGTCCAGGGATGGATTGGAAGAGTCGTTAAGGTCTCAGTTTTCCCACATTGGACGACAGATTCTGTGAAGTCATAATCTACATGCTGGCAAGCCGTCTTGTAGACACCAGACTGTGTGTGGAGGACCTGGGAGAGCCCCGCAGAGCAGAAGAGGACGGGCCACGTGGACAGACAGCCCAACTCAAGACAGCATGCTGCCACGGTAACCAAGATCGGGGCTCTGGGGAAGAAACGGGCACGTAGACACAAAGGGCAGAAAGGGGAGCCCAGAAATAGCTCCACATGGTCACAGTAAAGAGGTCTGGGAGCATCTTTTCAAAACATGGTGGTGGAGCATTTTGATGTCTACAGGAATGAGGAGCTGAATGGAGACACGGACCTTCACCTGTCAACATGAATCCAGACATGGACTGTATGACTAATGGAAAGCTAGAAAACACAAGAGAGGATACTGCACGAATGGGTTTGATTGTGGGTTTTAACTTACAACATCCTGCAAATTAAAGAACACTAAAGAAAAGGAGATGAGCTATATTTTGTTAAAATAAAATCTTCTACTCAGGAAAAACCACTGTTCAGAAAATGAAATAGAAGCAAAGACTTGCAGAAAATATTTCAAAACACATGATTAATAAAGGTATTATTTTCAAAACAACGCTAAGAACTTAGGACAAAACCCCAATTTAAAAAATGGTCAAAGATCTGAACAAATGATTCACAAAGAAGTTGTTCATATTTCAAGTAAGCAAAAGAAACCATGTTTAACTCTATTTTACATTAGGGAAATGCAAACTGAAACAATAATATAAGATCAGGACAGCTAGATCAGCATGGAAGGGACTGTTTTGTTTGTTTGGTTTGTTTGTTTTTAATTAGGAAAGGAAGAGATACCAACAGTGCCATGGGAGACAGAGAGCAAAGGGGATTCTCCTTCATTGTTGTGGGGAATGAAAGGCCCACTGATTCTGGAAGAGTTGGCGGCTTTTATACACTAAACCCAGTGCTGCCCTGCATCCAGCAAGCCGTGGCATCTTCAGGTATTTCCCAACTGACCCTGGGGCTCGGGGTGTCCATAGCTCTGTAACTACTTGGAACCAAAAGCAGCCAAGGTGTCCTGAAATAGGTGAATAAACACGCTCTGGTGTGTTCTTACTACAAAACACTCTTTCCCAACAAAAGGGATGAACCACGCAGACACAGGACATGATGAATTGTCCATGGGCACTGCAGGCTGAGAGCTTTTCATATGTGGCTAGTCAAAAGGAAGTTACAAACCTCCTCCACTAGACTGTCTATATCAATGGCACCGGAAGTCCCTCATCTCTACTCTGAGAACTTGAAATGATCAACACAGAAGAAAAATAGCTTTGGGGTAGGCAAACATTGGGTAGGTAGGACTCTTAACTAGAAGATGAAATAACTTCCCTTTGTGTTGCAAAATCTACAGCTGGTTGTCATTTACAAATGAAATGGTGTAGGCTGATACAAACTGGATCCTAGGCATTCATCATATCTATCCTTAGGAATCACAATAATGACTCAAAACCACTCATGGACACTAAAACTTTTAGATTTCCATCATTAACATTTCTATGACTGTATTGCTGTATATTTTTACAGATAATGAAATTATGATCATTTTATAATATTTCATAATGCAAATGTTAATTTTTACCTTAACAGTTGAATACAAGAAGAATTTGGACAGATAAAATGCTTTTCTATTTGAGAGACAGTCCCAGTTGTCTGCTATGACCAAATACTTTGCTGAGAGTCACACACTCTGGCCCCCAAGTACTCTCAGTCCATAAGATGCACAAAACAATCCCAATTCACAGAGGGAAAGTTTATGTTGGAGACATATGTGCAGGAAGCTAAGAAAGCTAAGAAGCTAAGACAGCAATCCCAGGAAAATCAGAAGAATCCTGGAAAAATGCACTGGGAGAAAACACACGTCTGGCTATAAACTTTATCCAAACAGAAGCGGATATGACCAATACCCCAATACCGTATGGCTCGTCCAAACAGGATTGCAGCGCTTCTTGCCTGTGAGGATTAGTGAAGAATCTGTACAAATGGTAGAATTAAAATCCCACAATCAATAAATCAAGCCATCAGAACTCCAGTGGCAGGTGAAAGTGAGGTCAGATGTCCCCGCTCACAGGGAGCCATCGACTGTCTGGGGCATTCAATAGCCCTCCATAGCCCACACCTTCCCACGGAGAGCCACAGAGAGACACGGTGAGCCATCAAGGGGGCTGTGTGTGTCATGTAGGGTGGCCGAGCTGCATTCTGTCTTTTTCACATAGGAATTGAGTTATATAGTGAAGTCAGGTCTTTAAACCCATGTGCTGTCCTTCTGACTGCCACCTAGAGAAGTCAGCTGCAGAGACATCAGTGGTCCCCAGACATTCAATTTCTCTGAAAAATCATTGCGTAGCATCTTCGTTAGCCTGGTATGTTTTATCCCCCGGACTCTGTAACAGGGTGGAGATGCCACCGCCCTGCTGTGTACTGTTAATCTCTCCTCCTGGAGGAAGAGGCCACAGAGGCAGCAGCTACAGATGCCACATGAATCACAGGGCACTACATCTCCAGTTAATTGGCTGGGTGGCAAGTGGCTTCCTCTGCTAAGCAGATTTTAACATTTCAAAGTGCTTTGCACATCTATTTTTAATCTTGAATTGCAATGTTTATAAAAGAGCATACAGTATAAATACACTAAAAAATAATAGGGAAAAAAACTCCAAAACACATGACAAAATTAACCATGATCATTGCCTAAATGATTTCATGTTTAATGAAACATTGAGCCCCTATTATGATAATGACCAGTAGTGCCCTTTATGTGTCATATATAAAAATGGAGCTCTGCAACTTTGCTGTGTGTAATAATCTGTGGGATTGATACAGACATCAGACACCTGTGTTTCTCAGCCTAATATTAGTGAAAATGATGCTGATTTCAAATGTACATTGTCCCATGCGGATGTGGCAGGCGAGGTCTTCCCACTCCAGTGCAGGACACCCAGCGCTGCCCACCAGGGTTCCCTGAGTGTCACTGCTTCTCTCCTCCTCTGCTCCCTGCCCCTTCCTCTGGCCCGTCAATCGTGGAGGTCAGGCAGGGCCATGCAGTGTGACAGGTGGCAGGAGAAGTAGGGGGAGAGTGGAGGCCATGTGTTCCTGAGTGGGCAGGACTCCAAGGTGGGTGACAGGGCCCAGAGAAGTGAGGAGGCATTGACCAGGGGTTGATGTCCTCCTGGCCAGAGAGATAAGGCAAGGGTCCTTGTATGGAAGGGTGACAAAATGACAGGAAGTCAGTTACCTATGGGAGGATGGAGCAAAGATGTCAAACAAGTGTGTGTCTGCAGCATGATGACCATGCGCTTCGTGCAGGTGGGAAGGGATGTGAGGATATCAAGAAGGAAGGAAATTAGACAGGATTCTGTAGCCTGGGCTGGGGTTGGAGGCACCCCTGTGGACTCCTGGTGGTTAACATGTAAGCATATGCTCAGATCTGCATAGTCACACACGCATATTAGGTGGATGTGGGGCCCATGTGCTGCCGGCTGTCTCCACTGACAAGGGCCAGACCATGAGAGGCACCAAGGCAGGCAGCACATGGCCCAGGCTCGGTTATAAAACCATTCTCTGCTGAAAGAAATCAGAGCTGCTCAGAGAAATGGCTGCCGAGGGAGAACCCAGAGCCAGTCTGGAACACTAGGCCAGGCTCTCAAGGAACGATGGGAGCGTGTCAGAAAGACACAGAGGCCGGCGAGAATGACTTCCCGCAGGGGGAGTTTGGACTATGTGAGCATCAAAATAAATACTGATAGTAATGGTTTTTAATGCCCTGAATAAAATGGAAAATATTACTTCCTATTGATATAAATAAGTAGGGAACGGAGTGCTCCTCGTGTCAAAGGATTGACCCACAAAATGCTTGTCCATCAACCCATGGGAAAAGTGAGCTGAACGCAGAGCCACCTGAGGTGCACCTTGATCAGGTGCTGGGCGACCAGCTCAAGTCCCGGGCTGCCTGCCCTTCAGGATGCAGAGATCACTGCTCGCTTCTGAGAGCTTCCTGCCAATGATGCAGACCTGAGCAAGCCTCAGAGAACTCCCGGTGCCAGTCTGCAGGAGGGCAACCCCATAGTCTGAAAAAAGGTCCAGTTTGTGAATGTTGGCACAACGCTTTCAGATTTCAGGAAACAAAAGAGGTGTCGTTGCTGATGGCAAAGGGCACTCACAAACAGACCCTCTCCATAAGGGACAGTAGTGAACTCCAGGAGAGCTGGACTGGCTTCGGATTGGATTGCAACAGTGTATCACGCAAACCTCACCATGCCCATGAGCAAGTCATGGGATGTAGGAACATATCCTCCCGTAAAAAAAAAACCCCAGGAGCGAGGAAACACCCCAACAATTTATTTCCAAATAACTTTAAAGGGGTACTTGTAACTTTTTTTTTAAGTTTGAAAGTGATTCAAAATGGAAAGAATAATTCATAGACATAAAAAAAATGACTATATCTGCTTTAACTGCCCCCAGTGAAAATTTCACTGCGCTTTCAATTTACATAGCTCAGGTCCAAAACAAGGACTTATAAAAAAAAAAAAAAAACCTGTCAAATTAGTACATGAATTAGTGAATAAAGAAAAAATTTACTCATTTTATAAATTTCAGTCTATAATATTATCTTTCAAATATTTCTGTGTTCTTTGAAATCGTATTAGCATTGGTAACATTTACATAAGATTAAAATAAAATTTCCTACCATGTTTAGGAAACTTTGGGGCATACTCCTGCATAGGCAACACAATGAATTATGAGCCTAACTGTGGGCAACAAAAAATCCAAGTAAATTGGTTGTACATACTGAGGTCTGTTATGTGTCACAAGCACAAAATGGCAGGGCTCCAGATTTGGAGGACCTGTTCACACAGAGCACCAGGGGTCAGGGTCTCCCCTCCAAGGGCACACCCCCTTGACCTGACTTCTCCACAAGGACCCACCTCCAGAAAGGTCCCAACAGTACCACAGACTCCAGCCAATCGGCAGGCAACACATGGGCCTTTGAAGACCTTCTACATCCAAACTGCAGGACCTATTTACTTACAAAACATTTCCAGAAGGAAATGCAAAGCAGCCTTATGAAAGTTACTATTTGCCCCAATTTAAAATATCAACCTCAGAAAATATATTATTTGGTTGAAGATTATTGGTCATTAATAAAGTGAAGCTTCAAAATTCACATCCTTAATTCTCAAATCTGTGTTCTGGCTTCAGTATCTATAATTTGTTATAATGACACAATTATTTAATATAATATATAATATTTATAAAGTATCTAGTAATATTATAATTTTATAAAAATATAAAACTGTTCCTGGGTATTATACTAATATATTGTTGATACAACACTAACTACTTCCATATAAACTGCTTCAATAATAATGTAGATATTACCTTCAATGATATGTTCTTCTGTATTATACAATTAAAAAACTGAGCTGGAATCACAAACAAAAGAATTAAGTTAACAGAGAGCTGAAGTCTGTTTCAGTGTAAAAGAACAGCAACACACAAGTTAAGGTCAAATTCATTAAATTGTTCTGGGTTTCATTGTGCACAAAACATTTAGGTTCACTAAACAAATATGGCTGAAGGAACATCAAAGGTTTTTGGTATGACAGACCCGAGAAAATAAATTGGATCCAACTGACTTTAGCCTTAGACCTGTCAAACAGAACAGAATTTTAATGGGTCTTTTCTGCTACATATTAGTGAGGAATCTGTCTGATCAGTAAAAAATTAAGTCCCACAGCTATTATATCAAAGTAATTAGAACCTCAACAGTGGGTGGAAGTGGAATCAGATGTTGTCTCTGAAAGCTTGTACGTACCTAAGGTGTGTTTCTGTACGTCTGGTCCAGGAGTTTGTAAACTCATTAAACGAAATGTTTATCTTATAATGAAGACTGTCAGCTCAAATTCACGAGGGTCTCACAGAAGATAAGCATATTATGTTCATAGAGAGAGAACCTCAAACTCTAAAAGATGAGGCCAGTATGTATCATTAATAACAAAACTTATGAGAGTTACGTAAGACACCCAGAACTGGAAAGACCCACAGACCTGGATCCTTCCCTAATATTACAGAATTTCACAGGCTGCGGCCTTCGTAGTAATAGCATAGCTAGCTTGACTGGTCACGTTGCCGTGAAATGCACGTGTTACTGATCGTCCACTGTGGAATCATCTCGACTGACCATGCTAACACCTGAAAGAAGGGCACATTTTTATTTCTTTTGTCACATTTTCAAGTTTTCCTTCCTCTTCATGGGCAAGCATGAAGCATTGTGAGTGATGAACAAAACTGATACCAGTTCACATTTTCCCACCAATTCCAGTTAAATCACACAGACCTGTTCCCAGGTTGTGAATTATATGAATTACACGAACATTCATCACAAAGAAAATTCTGAATAAACATCAAATGTGGTTCAGTCTGTAACATTCTTTTCTGCCACCCTTTCAATGTAGCGGCAGGAATAAAATCTCACACAGAAAAGCCACTCAGCGTAGTGAGGCACAGGCGGACTGGCTGGGGTGCCCACTCCACTTTGTGGGTTGCAGAATTCCTGTGCCCTCCTTCCACGTGTCACCTGCTCCTGTGGCACCGCATCTGCTCTGAGGAGGGTACAACCCACCACACCCACCAAGGCACTGAGCAGGACTCACCACTCACCCTTAGTACCGCGTCTTCAATACGGCAGAATCGGAGAACGTGTCCACCATGATCTCTTAAAAATCAGAACCAGTTTTACAAGTTCCCACATCAATCCTTGTCAGGGTCTAGGTAACATTAAGGCAACATGTAGCATTAAGTAACTTTTAGATAAGTGCCCAGTGTTGCTGACCACTGATCTTTAAAGGTCAATTTTTATAGTTCCTTTGAGATTTTGCTTTAGCCTAAGGTAAGCAGGGGAATGTCCCAAACTTAATTAATTAAATGTTCTACAGCAAAATCACTTTGAATGAATCTGCTCCTTCAGGATTTGGCCATGAAAACATGAGTACATGTGCATATAGACACATATGTAAATATATAATCTCATATAAACTTGGAAAAAAATTAAATATCCAAAGGTACACCCAAGGCAGCAAACTTTTCATACTTCAACTGAGCTTTGTAAATCTTCATTACATCACTTTCTAGATTTTAAAATAGTATTTTCCCCCTGGAACTGTGAGGAACAGCTAAAATGTTATTATCTGTATAAAAAATAACATTCTCAACAAATGTTAGAATATGAAATTGTGCATGATGTTCCATAACAAAGAGTTTTCAAATTAATCTCTGTAAAAAAAAATGTAATTTGCAAAGGAAGAATAAAAATACGTACATGAATCATTGATATTTTGTTACATAATCAGTTAACAGAACTTTTGCCTGTTTAATGAGGGAACGCTGTCTGAGAGTGGCTGAAAGAACGGGCTGTCCACCCCTCCTGCCTGGTCTGTAGAAGTCAGACCAGGAGGCCTCCGTCTACCATGCACAGAATTGACTTCCTTATAACAGCCCTTCAAGTTCTGCCAAGTGTTTTGTCCTCAAAAGGTAGCTCGTTCACTGCCTAACTGTTTATTGTGCATCTAGTACCAAGGTTATAGGTGGTAGAAATGGATCTCCCGGGTCCTGAGAGAATCCTATAAGATTAATTAAACCTCACACAATGTCTCTAGTTCATTATTTATCTAATGTAACCTGAACATTTAAGTGTTTTATAGAAAACTCTGTTATCTTCCCACTCATCTTTGCCAGCCCACTTCAGTGACCTTCACCGAGCAGCCCTTACCAGCAGGCCCTCTGCTGGACATCAGCACTGACTGCCCTGTGGAAGCTGTCCTCCTTCCCACTGAGCAGGCTCTGTGTGGGGTTCACAGAGGTGCCCTGTGCAATTCGATTGGTTCTTTGAGGTCTTTCCAGGCCCCAATCCTATATTCCCTCCTGCCTGCTAATTTGCCTCCCAGTTTTCACCGCGGCCTTCAGTAACTGCAGGAAAAGCTACCCTCGGAGGAAACGTAAGCCTTCCCCTGAGGGTGAGGACATGTGCCCTGAGAGCCAGGAGGCATTGTGTCCCAAGGGCCTCATAATTTTAAAAACTGAGGAGAAGTAACAAAGACAGGCGGCAAGGAGTGAGCGTTTCTGTCGCCATGGCGCCTCTTCATCTTAACTTCAGATGCCACACTTTCCATGGGCCTTAAACTGCAATGGCCAAGCCCCTGGACACTGAGAAAGGCACAGCCAGAGGGGTGGGCATGGTCATGGTTGATCTCACCACCATATTGCTGGTAATGGACGTGCAAGAGAGGGACACACCCATGGTGAGAGCCAGGGGAGCCTGTGGTGCAGCGACTGTCCCCACCCACAGCGTAAGAGCTGCCCTGGACAGTCGGGCTGCTAAGAGGCTGGGTTCACAGTCACACACTCTGCCAGAACTTTTTTTTTTTTTTTGATTGCCAATCTGATCATGTAAACGCCGTTGTCACCTCCAGGTTAACGTCCACGCTCCTTACCTTGACCATGTTAGCTTGCTCAAGTGCACAGGTTTTAGAGGTGAACTGAGTGCTGTTCCTGAAATGCTCAGTGCTCTTCCCCTGCATCTGTCTATGTGTGCTCTTTCTCAGCTGGAGGCCCCCTGCTCTCCAGGCCCTGCTTCAGCCTGAATATCCGTCTCACATTTGCAAAAGTCAGGATGATTATTATCACAGGAGAAAGTAAGTCCGGGCCACGCCTCCGTGCCGTGACTGCCAGATTACCTCATCTCTTCTGTTGTCTAGGAAAGTCTTTGGCTTCTCACACTCATCTAAAAATTGACTGTGTTGTAATGTTAACAAGAACATGACGAATCATGACACAGCCAGAGTCACCCCAGAACATGATGTATCCAGCAGACCAGCCACCAAAAAGGCCGACTGCACAAGAGGAGGCTTTCATGAGTGTTTCTCAACATCACAGCACACACAAGATCATCCAAGCTCACTGCAGCACTAGGGGCTCCACACTTGGGTCTGGGAGTCTCAAGTGGGGACCAGTAACCCACGTTTGCACCAGCCACTCGGGTAATTCTGAAGTGGGCGGTGGTTTCACCCTGGAGATATGTGACCAGGAATATGATTGAACTCAGGAACTTCTACCAAACAGGACGTCACTGCCTGGGCAGAGAATGAGGGGGTACAAGAAAGCAAACAGGAGAAGCACTGCTTACAGCGTCAGCCACACACTTCTTCCTGGGGCTTCTTCTGTCCTTTTGAGCGAAGGGTTCATCCCCAGCCCTGGGTGCCCTGCTCAGGCTGGCTCCACGGATCTGATATTCTCCTTCACAGAAAGCAACACAGTTTTCACAGCAGGCGCCTCAAGTACCTGCTCAGTTCCCAGTCAGAGAAGCTATCTGAAATTTGGAAATAGGCAAAATGATCACAGTGTTTCAGTGTTGTGCTACACTTGTATTTTTTGATTTGTTGTTATATTATTCTGGAGGTGCACAGATAACATATAGGTGTGTTTATTTAATAGAGATACAAGGAATTTCTGTTAAGTGGATCAAATAAGCCCCAGATATAAGGTCAAGCCCCAGACTTAATGTGGTTAGACATTAACCAGTTTTATGTCTATCCAAACATGCCCTAGCATCTTTTTAATCAAATTTCTCTAATATTTCTAAAAGGATTTTTGAATTGATTTAAACATCATATTTTCTTCTTCATTAATGAGTGAATGAATTTACTGACAGTTTTGCCATGACTGTTATGGTGTGGATGTGAGGTGGTCCCCCAAAGCTCTTGCTAATGCAGGGATGAATATTCAGAGGTGACATGATATTAGATTAGATGAGAGAAGTATGACCTGGTCAGTCCCTCCTCATTTTAATGACTGGATGTACCTGTCAGCAGGTGGGGTGTCAGTAGTAGGTGGGTCCTGGGGTCTTCTCTGGAGGGGGCATCTTCTCTGCAGCTTCCCTCTCTCTCTTTCTGCTTCCTGATCTGGCCAGGACCTGAGTAGCTTTCTTCCACAGGACTAGTCCCTTCTGTGGGCTGACTCATCTTGGGCCCAGATCAATGGACTCAGCCATCTGTGGACTGAGACATCTGAACTTGTGAGCCCCTGATATCCTTCACCCAGCACAGTTATTTCGAGTTTTGTTCATTTGTCACGTGCATTGCTAGCTCATGTCTTTCTATTACCGAGCAGTAACCCACTGTAAGCATCTTCCACAATCTGCTTTATCTATTCACCTTTTGATGGACATTTGAGGTGTTTTCACCTTTGAGATTTTACCAAAGAAAGAAAAAAGAAAAAAGAAAAAGCCGGGATGAAACTCTGAGTTTGGACGAGGTGCTGCTCATCTTTACTAAGCGGCACACAGGGGGACGTCTGGCTCACAGTTAAGTCCTTACTGAAGACCAGCCTTCTTCGGGGTCGGTCACTCTGGGGTCTCAGCAGCACTCCACAGCTGTTCTTGTGTGTTCTGCAGTTTGGGCAGCACTGGGTATTGCCAGGTTTTAATTTTTTTTTTCTAATTTTAGTTTTGCTAATAGGTTTACGGGACCATGCCATTTTTAATCAGTGGTTTCCTGATGACCAGTGATGCCGATCGTCTCTTGATATGCTTATTTGCAATCCATAGTCGATCTTTGTGAAATGAATATTCAAAAATTTTATCTTTTTACAACTGACATTGTTTTCTTATTAAGTTTTGGAAATTTTCTACTTATGCTAGATAAATGTCCCTTACCAGAGACACATGATTTACAAATATTTCTAAGATTCTGAAGCTTGCTTTCTGTTCACTGAACACTCTTTCAAGTACAGATGTTTTTAATTCGGTACACAGCAAGGGAAAAGCTGACTGAGCATAAATGCAAAATGGGGACCGCAGAGCTCAGTTATGAAAAATGCACCTATTCCTGTGACCGGGGTCAGCTGTGCCCGAGAGCAGGGACCACAGCAGGCCTGAGCCAAAGCATTGCTCATCGTTTCCACAGCGCTCACCCTGAGTGGGCCGTGTGAGTTATAGCTCCACTTGGCTGCAGGCTTCATTTTTAGGGGACTTAATTCAGAACACCCAGCTGTACTACCACCTAGAAATTACACAGAAAACGGAAAGCACTGAGCTTACTCTAATGTCAGGTGGTAAATCACAGGCAAATGTACTCTCAGAGGATGGGAGAGAAAGTCTGGGAAACAGATCAAGTCGATACACAATGTTGTAGAGGTAAACTATATTAGGAAAATTTTAACAATACAAAACATAAACTCATCCTCAGGAGATGATACATGAGAAGTTAATTTGATTCTCAGTTTTCATACACCTAATTTTTTTTTTACCAAATTAGAATTCTTTTTGCATAGCAACAGAATTTTAATGCCACATCAATCTAGAAATACCAGTTGAAAGACACGTGCTAGCTCTAACTGCTTAGATATTGTCCCCTGAGACTAGAGCTATAACTCTCAGGAAATATTTCTAAAACATTTCAAAACATTTCTACAGGGCATTTATTCCTAGAAACTTGAGAAATTAATCACAAGTACTTTTCCATGGTTTGGTACAAGGGATTTAGAATCATAATTTGAAAAGTAACATTAAGGGGAGGAGACCAGAGGGATACATGAAGGGGGGGAAGGAGGAAGGAAGGAAGGAGAGAGGATCTCACCCACATTCAGAGACAAAATCCCTCCCAACTCATTCGTATGGAATCTGAGGTCTGAGTTAAAAACTCCCCCCTGGTTCACTTTCACCAGGGTCCATGAGACTGCTGTGGTCCAATCACAGACACCCTGAGTCAGAGGGCTGAGGCTGAGGGATGGCCCAGAGGCTGCTTTTTCCAAACAAAGACACACTGGTTTCTGGCTCCAGCATGCGATTCCCTTCTGCACCTGTTTTCCAAGCTTAAGAAACTTTGCTTGGAGAAAAAAAATGAATATAGTTGTGAAGGTCTCCCCTTACAGTTGCGTCTCCAGCACCGCAGCCCTCAGCTGGCAGTGTGCCACTGGGCTGTGCCATCAGCCAAGATCTGCCTGCTGGAACCTCGCTGAGTTCTTTAGTGGAAAGCCTCCATGTCCGGCAGGAGAAGGGGAAGCCACCTATACTCAGTTCACTTATTTAAATCTAACATCTTGAATATCCTTCAGGGAATAATTTAAGAATATTCTGATTAGTATTAATACTTGACCCTTAGGAAGACTGTATCACTGGGGTTCTTGAGCACATCAATGTTCGTGCTCAAGACAGGAAGTGAAACCCACGCTGCTCAGATGCGCAACTTTGGATTGGCTGCTCCATCCAATCCTGAAAGCGTTGGTAATCTTTTCAGAGAAATGTGCAAACACCTGACAACAAATGGCAGCTGGAGAATAAGGGACTCACACTGCTTTAGAGACCCAAGGTACACAAATGGAGGGACACCCGAGAGTCACACAAACAGGAGAAGCTGCTTCAGAGTCTGCTAGTCGTGTGAGGTCTAGGCAGAAGCACCACCCTCACAAGAAGAAGGGTCAGAGGGACATCTAGACACACAGCATATGGCCTCAGCAGGCTCCTGGCCAGCTCCCCAGCCGTGCTGCTCAGGCGGCCCTGGAAGACAGTGGTCCTGGCTGCACTGACTTGCGGTTTGTCCAGCCCACGTCGCTCACTCACACAAAACAGATAAGTGACTTACAGAAAGGAGTAGAGCAGCACGGAGATCGATGAGACCTGGGGTTTCCAGAGAGCACTCTTATCCCAAAGGTGTAGAGTGCTCTACATCTCATGCTTCAACCAGCACAGGGAGTGCGTGGACTGGGTCCTGGACATCTGTTCACCCATGCCATTAGCAAGGGGTGGCACTGGAAAGCAAACCTATGTCAACAACAGGTTGTGCCATACAGAGTTCACTTTCCTCTAGTAACAGAAGGCAGATCAGTAGAGCAAGCAGATCAAGAGGAGGCAGCAGAGGAGGAAGAGGAAGACACTGGGGGATGAGACTGAGCAAATTATGTACATATGCAAGTATGGCCCACTGTTCTTTATAAGATAACAAGAAAAAACATTAAAAGGAACAAATTCATTATTTTCTTATGCGAAGTAAGTTCAAAGTTAGGCCATCAATGCTTCCATAGTGACTCGTGGGGGTCATAGAGGATCCCAGCTCCACCTCACTGTTGGGCCATCCTCCTGTTGCTCTGACGTGACTACAAAGCTTGGGCTGTGACAATAGAGTCCGTGGAATCCCTTCCCTTCAGAGAAAACCACACAGAGATTTCACAACGTCCTTTGTCCATGTCCTTAAAGAAGCTCAATTAACAAGGTCACAAGGAGCTGGGCACCTGCTGCCCCAAGCGGAAGAGAAGTCAAACTAAGCAACGTATGCCTCTTCCCACCAGCATCGTGAGCTGAGTCTCAAGCCCGAGTCGCATGAAGAGGAGCATCTAAGGACAGTGTTCCAACAGTGCTCACATGCCTCCTCCTCCCCCGTGAGCAGAGGGACTTCCCAATGAACAATCACTTGCAGCTGCACCCCCTTGCAGTGCCCTGAATTAAGGTCAGGCATTAACAGATCAGGGCCTCAACGCACAGACCACCCGGGTCCGACCACCAAAGACGAGGAGTGTGGTAAAGGCTTTGTAAGTGCCTGAGCTGACCCATACCTGATCCTTTCCCGACTTGATCCTCAGTGAGCTCACATACAAAGATGTTAATCACCTGCCATGCCTGACCAATGCCTAACACCAGGTGAAGAACACACCCACCCAGATTCTAAAAGTGCTGAGAATTGTACCCACTGAGGCAAAGGCACAAATCCCCTGGCAAAAATAGCCTTTCTTCAATTCACCTGCTTTGAAATTTGGGTTGGCTGGGAATGTATTCATCATTGGCTAAATTTTAATAAGAAATGACAAGATCATAATTTTAAGAATTATCCTCCCCATATTCACTTCTTTTAAAGAAGACCTAAGGTATTTTGTGATTCCTACAGAAGATGCTGGCCATCAGGCTGGACCACCAGTTGGGGGTTTGTGAAGCAGCACATGCAGAGCATCACACTTGAAGCAGTGCTTGTCCACGGTCAAGTGTTCTCTCTCTCTCTCTCTCTCTCTCTCTCTCTCTCTCTCTCTCTCTCTCTCTCTCTTTCAATTTTCTCTTAAAAGTTAACATGCAAATCTTCATTAAAAAATAAAAAAATTCCAATTAGACATATTTTCAGAGATTTGAAATTTCATGACTGGTATAATAAGATTGCATCCCAACCATTGGAGATACCTTGTTATCTCCAATTAAAGTACTGAGAAGGTTAGAATGGATTAAACACATATGCAAATACATGCACATATCAAGGTTCAGGTGAATACCATTTTAAAAAGTCTTTAAAAAAAACCCAAAAAGAATAAAAGTAAAAATTTTTACAAATATATTACTTAGAAAATAAACAGGTATGGCTATAAAACAGACTTCAAGAATAAGAAACTAAGTAATAAAAAGAGATACTTCCCAATAACAAACTGATGGAATTAGAAATGATTGATAAGAATTAAATATGAGGACACCTCAAAAATTTTCCAAATAAAAGCAAAAACTAACGAAACTAAAAGAGGAAACACACTGATAGTTGGAGTTTTTAATATTGTCTTATAATAGTTGAAAAAAGAAGTACACCAAAATAAAACTATAAAAAATTTGATAAACTTTGTCAACCAAATTGCTCAAATTAATATCCATAGAACATTTCACCTGTCAAAGTGCACATTCTTCCCAAGTCATAGGAAGAGTCACAGGTGGAGTGGATGTTGGTCCGTGAGGCAAGTCTCAGTAAATATCAGGGGGTAATGACATAGGACATGTTCTCTGGACAATGACGTTGAAAAAAATTGATAAGAAGAAAATTCAATGGGAAACCTGAAACATTTAAAAATCATAGAACAAAAACTATACAAAACAGTACAATTATATTTCAAAGGTGCTAAAAGTAGAAATATTAGTTTAGAAGATACCTGGACCTGAGGGTTGAGAATACGATACCTGAGAATCTTTGTGATTCGGCTTGTGGAGCTTTAAGAGTTAAAGGTACACCAGGGAGTGCCTCTTTAGGGGTGTCCTTCGCATCCCGAGTCAGCAACCCCACCCCTGGGCTGCAGCACACACACAGCCAGGGGGGGAGGCAGCTGCACCCCACAGACAGCAACCCAGGAGCCCAGGCAACCTGAGAGCCCATCAGCGATGGGTGGGTGGGGACACCATGGTGCTGTCTTGCCTCAACAGAGAAGCACATCTTTCCCTTTGCAGCAACACGCCTGAACCCAGAGGGCATCGTGTAAGTCAATCAGTGTGATACCAAGAGGCAAATGCTGTGTGACCGCCCCTGCGGGGGGGATTTCCTAAATTCCACCTCATGAAATAGATTGAAAGCAGCACAGTGTGTTCGCAAGGCACCAGAGGGGCAGGGTTGAGAGGTGGGTCAATCTCTCAACCCTGACACTGTAGCTCACAACAATCTGCCACATTCTCGAAAATTTGCTAGAATGCTGGTAGCAGGCCCGCCCTGGCCCCTGGGGACTCAACCCCCAGTTCTTTGTTCTGCATGTCAATGTGGCCAGCTCACAAGGCCATGACACGGGCTTGCTTGCAGTCTCCTGTTTATCTGCCTCGAGCACATGTGTCTCTCGGGAACATCTTGACCTGTTCGAGCCTCCTGATAGGGGACGGTGACATGACGGTAACCCAAGGACGCAGTTATTACTCTTCCCTCCTCACTTTTGAGTGATTTCCCGCAGCTGTTAAAAAGATATATAAGGGGAACAAATTTGGCAATAAAGCGCACGCACGCTTCCTCCTGGATGAAGAACCTTGGTGTCCTGTGTATTTTTAACCCCCCGTCCCTCGCCGGACTCTGCTCCGTTAGCCGGACGCGGCACTAGAAGAGTAGACTTTAAGTGTTCTCAGCAAAAGTGATTAGTGTGTGAGGTTGTGTCTGTGTTAATTAGCTTTACTTAAGCATTCCATAGTGTATGCGCATTTCAAAACAACATGCTGTACGTGATAAATATATACATTTTTGTCTATTAAAAATAAAAATAAATGTGTATTCCAAGGAGTGGGGTGAAAGGAGCAGATTAAACCTAAATTACATGCAATTAAAAGAAATAACATGAGCATCATTAGTGGAATCAGGGGTCTGACAAGCAAAGAGAAAATCCCCCAAAGTGATAATTGGTTCTGTGAACAGATTTTTGAAATGGACAGATCTCTACTGAGACTAGATAAAGAGTGGCACACGCTGTGCCCAGGTTGGGATGGACAGGCGTCGTCATTCTAGAGCGGTTTCGCAATGAGGCCTCTGACATTGTGGGTGGGTGGTCCTTGCAGGGGGCTGTCCAACACCCCTGCTCCCACCCAGTAGATGCCTGCAGCAGCACCCACAGTGGTGATGTTCAAAAAGCCCACATTGCCAATGTCCCCTAAGGAAAATGGCTCCCAGTTAGGAGCATTGCTCTGAGTCCACTTAGATCACAGCATCAGTGAGAGGGGGGAGGTGGACACGGCCACTTCATGTCAGTAGACAATGTCATCACAAAACAAGTCACTGAAGTGATGCAAGGAGGCAGACAGCACTGAGATGTGTGTGTTCAAACCATTCAGCTCACGACTGGAATCCTTTCCACAGAGAGGGCTTCACCCAGGGGTTTGCAACCGGGTTCCATCGACTCCCAGGGAGAACATAATGCCAATCACACACATTCTTTAAAACAGCAAAGAGGGGGTGTTTTCATCTCATTTTATGAGACTGGAACAACCTGTCTCTCTAACCCTGAAAACTCAGCACCATAAACATAGTCACAGAAATCCACTACAAAAATATTAGAAAATCAAATCTCATAGCACGTAAAAGAGATGACACTTCCTGGTACATTGGGGTTTATCCCAGGAAAGCAAGTTCAACATGACTTTTTCTATTAAATTAACAAAAAATGGGAAAAGTGATTTTGAAGAAGGCAGAAAATAATGGATAAAATTCAAAATCCTTCCTTAATACAAACTCTTAGAATGCTGCAAACACCAGGGAAAAGTTTTTCAAACATTAGGTGTCTACTTAAAACATGTAGAAAAAACATTAACTGGAATCAATCAGATCAAATTTAGAGACAAGGTAAAGATAGCTGCTATTTCTATTAATGATTCACATTGTACTGGATATTCTAACTAAACAGATAAAGTAATAGATGAAAAGTAGAAAGTATAAAAATGAATGTATCATGATTGTCCAGTGATGTCTTACTATCTGTGTAGAAAGAAGTGAAACTTTCTATTGTTTCCTTATTGAGATTCTATAAACAAGAAAATTTGTATGTCCTCTGTATATGGCTAAGCACAAGTCAGTAGCCCCTTATATATAAGCAAGTCAAGATTTAGGAGATATAATAAAATCTGTTTCAATGTAGCAATGAAACTTGAAAAATAGGTATAGAAATAAAATATTTGAAATATATATTTTACAATATTGAAAAGATAGAAACATTGTTCTCTGAATGGAAATTTCCAATATTTCAATGATTTTGGTACTCTCCAAGTCAACTTAGTAATTCATTCTAATTCCAAACAAGATCCCAAAAGATTTACTTATAGGCCAAGACGAGATTCTCTGACTGCTGCTTCCTCTGGAGTGGAAGATGGTCAGAATCCAGCAATAACTGTAGAAGGTCCCGCCCCGTGTGTACCACTGCCTGGGTTCAGAAATGGCAAGATGCACTCTAATGAAGGATGGAATTCTTACTCACAAAACCTGACCAACAGGAGTTCCAGAGATTTTCAGTTTAGGATAAAAATGGGGCTTTGCTGGAGTCCTCTCCCTCTCCGTCTTGGATTAGCATATAGGATCATCAGTGAGAAGAAACAGCGGCCAGAGCAAGAAGGAACAGACTCAGCCTGCGCTCCCTGGGAACAAGACAAAACGGAAATGGAAACAAAGTCAAGATGGCACTCGGGTTGCAACAGGGCAAAAGACAAGAGGCTTTTGTTATTTATTTTTGCCGACCGAGCGCTCTACAATTGTGTCAATTGTCGATGTGAACACAAAGCCATGTGTGCAGCCCTCAGAAGTTCTGACCCCTAGGAAGGTAATGGGGCTCGCGCGGCGTCCTGTGACACCTGTGGCAGGGAGCAAGGCAGCAGCCCTCGCCAAGCTCATCGTGTTTCTCATGAAGACTCACGGGTGGGACAAAAATGATGTGATTGACCTCCCAAAACACTCTGTTGAGGTTTTGTCAAATCTAAGTCATTGGCGATTTGAGAGTTCACAGTGCTGGCTTTCAGAGCCGCATGAGAGATTGTGTGTCTGTGTGGGCGGCACAGGAGCATGAGGGGGACACCCCTCTAGAACGGGCACCATGCCAGCTGGAAACCTCCTCAGGGCACAGACAGGCAGCACTATGGGCAACCTTCATGTGGCACAGACGGACAGACTATGAAAGTCTGACACAGCGCTGCTCGTTGTGCGTGGGCCGGACCTCAGGAGCCGATCCTCCATAGAGCAAACATCTACACCCCACTGAGGTCTTTTTAGTATTTTCTTTGTCAGCTGGTGAAATGCCATTACCAGAGACCCAGTGGCTTCAATGGTAAACACTACTTTCCACAATTCTGGAGGATGGTAACCCCATGATTCAGGTGCAGGCAGGTGAAATTCACTGTGAGGACCCTCCTGATGGCTCACGAGGCCTGCAGGCTCCTTAACATGTGTTCACTTGACTTCATGTACACCTGGGGCAGGAGGGGGAGAGGGAATGCTCTGGGGAAGGAGGTTCAAATATCCTGTTTCACAGATGAAGAACTCCAGTGGGCGAGGCTGGCCTGGCCAGGACAGGTGACACCAGAGCAGGACGCAGACTGTGTGGTCACCCAGCCAAGCCTTCTAGCTCGATGCCCCAAGTCATCTCTGTGTTTTCAGAATCATTCTTAGGGATGTGAGAGATAATGTTTCATCATTAGTAATCAATTATCTGTGTTTTAAAATATTATATGATGCAAAGACTATCATGCTAAGAGAAATAAGCCAATCCCACAAAACCAAAGCCCGAATGTTCTCTCTAATATGTGGATGCTAATTCACAATAAGGTGGGGGACACTAGGGGAGAATAGTGTTACCTTAGATTAGGCAGAGGGAAGTGAAGGGAGGGAGGGGAAGGGATGTGGGATAGGAAAGACAGTAGAATGAGACAGACATCATTACTGTAGGTATCTATGTGACTGCATGACCAATGGGATTCTGCAACATGTACACTCAGAAAATTGAGAAATTATATCCCATCTATGTATGACATATCAAAGTGCCAAAATGCATTCTGCTGTCATGTATAACTAATTAGAACAAATTAAGAAAAATTCAAAAAGATTACTTCATATAAAACTATTATTTTTATATGAAGATTAAAATACTTTAAAATCTAACAAATAAGATGATTTAAAATATATAGTATCTCAAATTGTGAAAATGTGTGTGTGTGTGTGTGTGTGTGTATGCCAGAAAGATTCTAATCTTAATTTAAGAATGTATGAGGGTGAGAAGTTGTGTGTTGTTGACTAAACTTCTAGGACAGCTTTTTGTGTATAATCCATGCAGATGCATCTGGCTGTGGTGGTGTGTGTGTGGGGTGCATATCTGGCTGCGGTGGTATGCAGGGGGTGGGGGTGCACATCCAGCTGCAGTGGTGTGGGGGGTTGCACATTTGGCTGCAGAGCTTGTGTATGTCTGGCTGCAGTGGCATGCAGCGCTGGTTGGTAGTGGCAATTTTGCAGGTGGATGCTAGCACCAGCCCAGTGGTGACATCGTGGCGATGTGGGGACTTTACTGAAAACTTATGATGTGCCAGGCACTGTTGGGAGTGCTTTACAGGTCAGGACACTTTACTCAGAGTAAATCTGTGAGGTGAGGGTTATAACGTCTCCATTTTGCAGGTAAGGAATCCAAGAGAAAAGTCTCCTATGAAAAAAAGAATAAAGCAGTGAGCACTGAAAGGTAACCCTAGAATGCACTTACCTTTCAGGAGTCTAATTTAGTGAAATAGCACAAGGAGAAACTAGAACCTTCTATCTAGGAAGTGAAGAGTAAGAGGAAAAGCAAACCTGGTTCAGCAGCTACCTATTGGGAGATTTTATTCTTCAGGGTGGATCTCTCTGGTCTCAAGTTTCTTCTTTTTTGAAATAAAATGTGGGAAGGATAATTTTGATTTCCATGCAACTAAATTAAAAGTTTGGCAAATATGTCTAAGCATAAGGGACTTGATTTGGGGCTCATTATTGTGGTCCCAATCCAATCATTTAACGTCTCTTTTCTTTAAAATGATGGAGATGCTATTTTTAGGATGGTTTGTTAGGAAGCAAAAACTAACCGATACAAAGATCCTACTCAAATTGCTTGCAAACCAGTCTCAGATTTAGGATCCACAACTCAGTAAACCTTTGATGTATATGTTCAATATGAGAGGAGTCATTGCTATGGTTGAAGCAGCGGGTGAAGGAGTGAAGGTGTTTCCCAAGACTGATGCTCTAGAAAGGAGAGACGCCTGTCTCAACACAGGCAGTAAGAAGGGTTGTGAGGACCAGTGTTCACGTTCAAGTTCACGGTCCACGTTCAGATCATCAGAAAGCAGCACAACATCCCTGTGAACCCAGGCATGAGGACAAGGTGACGTTTAAGCTATGTCAGAGTGAGAAGCCCGTATTTGGTAACCAAGGAACAAATGACCATACAGACTATCCAAGTACAGAAAGCCAAAGGAAGATGTTGCAGGAAAGACCGCGCAGCGGTGCAGTTGGTTAAACTGAGTGAATGTGTGTGAGGCAAGGGTTGGCCTCGAAAGCAGCCAGTGAGATTCAGCCTTCACTTTATAAAAAGCAGTAGGGGAGTTCAGGGGATCCTGATAGAGCTTCAAAAACATGCATCTCGCTTCTGTCAGGGTGAACTCACTGGAGGTAGGAGGATTCACCAAGCAAGGCAGAGACGCCGGAAGGAAAAGTCCTGCAGAGCAGAATCTAAACAGATCAGACCAGGAATCAGGGTTCATGTTCCAGCCTGGGGCATCAATGCACCTTGAATTTGGGGGTAGAGAGGGCTTGATAAGGGAGAATGACATTTAAGAGAGGGCACATGGTAGGAGTAGCTGAAGACTGACCTGAGGAGGGGGGGTGACGGACGAGGCAACTGCAGACCCAAGTCTCACACCCATCACAGCTTTGTTGCTGCACCCCCATTCCAAGACCCAATCACCATCAATATGTGGCCACAAAAAACCTGAATCCAAAGATGTCTTTTTGCTGTGATGAGACAAAAAAATGTAGGATATTTTGTTTGGCTGGTATATTCACCAGTGTATTATTTTCCCAGCAAAACGTTAGAAAAAAACAATTGCATTCACAAAATACTAAATTACTAATTCCATTAAAATTCTGGAATGGCTTATAGGAGTTTACAGCAGATGGGCAAGAATGGGAATGATAGCCCTGAGGGTGAGCTGCAGCAATAGTAAGTTTATATGCACAAATAGGGAAGGGTATGCGAGGACTGGGAATCAGCAAGAAGATGGGTGATTTCTGATCCATTAGAAATCTAGATTCATGCATCTATGCATATTGAAGCATGCGATGGGCAGTAGGTGTCGATTTTTGCACACAGAAGGATCATCTAAAAATGCAGTCTTGTTTGGAGAACAGCTTTTGGAAGTAAGCAAGAGGAACAGGACATAGGGCAGGGCAGGTGGGTGAGTGGGCAAGGAGGTCAGAAAATCAGGACTGGAGCAGCTACACTCTGCTTGGGGACAACTTGAAAGATGCTGGCCAGAGCTGTCCCCACGGTGAGGTAAGGGTGGCAGAAGCTCAGGTCAGTGTTCGGCCGGTGCAGAAAGTGCCCAGCAGACCTTGACTGCCAGGCTCCAGAGCTAGGGCTGAGCAGAGTAGCTGGGCTCTTGTAAGCCAGGGGCAAGGGAGGGAGGCAGGGACTGGGGATGTTGAAAGAAAGGGCAGACATCAAACTTAGCAGAACTTATTTGAGCATTCACACATATCGTTAGAGAGGCCGAACGCTCCACCCAACGTGGGCAGGCAGAGTTCCTAGGCGAGGCAGTGTCCCTCACAATAGCACAGCTGGGCACAGCTCTGCACTGGCCCCACGTGGACACTTCAGTCATGCTGGCACCTGTGCCTGGCTGAGCTCAGCTGCTCCTTGGGCTGCGGCTCAGCTGTTCGTCAGGGAAGACGGTTCTTCTCAAGTTAGACTGCACTTGGCTGGCAGCTAAGTCAGGTCACAGCTGACCACGGAGGAATTTCAAGCAGGAGGCAGTTTGGAGCAAACCTGTTAACTCAGAAGGGCAGCTCCAGCCAAGAGCGGCAGGCGGGACCAGCAGCTCCTACCACATGCCCCCTCCCGGCCGAGTCCACATACGATGTGTTCTTGAAGATCTTTCCCAAGTCCCTTAATGCAATGTCTGGGCAAAGCTATACAAGAATATAGTAAGCATCATTTACGGCTTTCAGTGTCAAACTCCGATTTTAAATTACATTTGTTACCAAAGGAGCTTGAGTCTCCCCCTTTCTCCTGAGTCTTCTCCCTTCTCCTGAGTCTTCTCCTTTCTTTCTCCCTGTTTTCCTTCCATTTTTTTCTTAGCATTTTAACAGTTGAAAAAATAAATTAGAAGCCAGATTCAGAATCATGCATCTTGGCAAAAGCAGACAACTGTAAAGGACTGGAAACTGGTGACGCGCAGACGCCCTTCGCCGTGGGTCAGAGTGGAACACTGTGCCGTGGCACCCCGTGTCACGTAGACAAGGAAACAAGAAATAGCAGCTTCTACCCATGAAGTCCGAGACCCGAGGAGACCAGTGGCAAGAGCTTTTAAAAAGTCCAGGAACAGGACAGGGTGTTTGGCTTCCCGCTGACCTTCAAGCCCCCCAGGGACAGCCCCTCGAGGAAGGGCGAGAGCAGAGAGGGCCCAGGCCTGCTGGGGCTGCACTGCGCCTGGCGGGAGTCCCTGCAGGGCCACAGGGAGGCTGGCCTCCCTTCTCCCTCACTGGCCACACGGCCTTTGCTTCTTCAGTTGGTTCCAGTAATTGTTCAAAAAAGCAAATGCGATCAAGAGGCTGTGAAGCGAGTGTGTGTGAAAAGCAAGAGGCGGCAGCGCACAGTGTGTGTTGTACCTGAGGGCGCTTCCCGCCCCGAGGCTCTTGAAAACGTTAAACAAAACAGGCGGGCATTCTGAGGGTCACCCTGGGCTTCAGGGGGCCAGCACGGAAGGCCCAGTCTGCCTCGTGGAAAGGAAGGTGTGCATGGCCTGCAGAGACAGCCTGGTGAGGACAGAGGGGAGGGGTGACTGTCACGTATGCAGGGGACACCAGCATGAATTGAGCATCACAGGGTGAACGCTCCTGCTGGGATGTGGGCGAGTCCTGAAAAGGTGAATGATGACAAGACAGTTCAGAACGCTGCCAAAGGACACAGGGGACTGCCCTCTTCCAGAAGCAGCAACTAGCACAAGAGCAGGTTGTTCAGAGGTATTGCTTAGGTACTGCCAAGGGGACAGAATTGTTTCATGAAAAGAGATGGAAATATACTGATAGACCCAAGTTCTTTAGTCTAAATGACTTTTGTTAGTGGAATGTCACATATCAAATAATTTCATGTTGGACAATAGACTAATTCAAATAAAATTATGATTTTTTTAAATTAAATGGTTAGTAGTACCTACAGTGATGTAGACATATAATAAATGTTCAGTGTTTGTAGCATTCTTAGGACACTTTTTTTTCTCACTGATTAAGGTTTCAAAAATTATCCTGTTGATTTCTGTCCAAAAGGAGAGCTGCATAAATAATTTAAGATGCTACCATAATTCATGGGAAGTGTCATCAGCTGCAGGGATCTGTCCTGCCGTCAGTCCTGGGCCCCTTCAGTGGTGGTTTCCCTCCTTTACCTACAAAGACACACTAGTTTTGATGTGTGCCAGGAGGTGTGCTCTTCTCCTCTCTGTTTTCCCTCAAATTCCTCTAAAACCTGGGTCAAGTATCATTGATATAAATAATCCAACTCAAATTTACTAACAAGAGATTTCCTGATTCACTGTTTAAGACATTAAAAAAGAAAGAGAGGATTGGGGTCTGGGAAATTCAGCAGGGAGGAGGGTGACTGTTCAAATGGTGTGGCATCCTTCATATTTGAAATAAGCTCCTGTGATACGGGGTTTGTCTGGTGGCATACACTGTGCAGTGTGACACGTGGAGGCCACGGGAAGTCAGATTCTCCCTGGTGCCGTGAGACAGGCTTCCTCTGAAGGTGCTTGGCCAGGGGAAGGCCCTCGGGAGAGCGCCAGCCTGTTCCTTCCCTCCCTCGGGGATGTGCAGCGGTGGGAGGGCAGGCTTCCCTCCTCCTTGACAAGCAGATGATGTCAGGGAAGGCCAGGGGGTGCGGAGACTGCTCACTGATGACCCAACTCTTCTCCTAAGATAAGTGGTTATTTGAAAGTTGTGTCATCAGAGTAGAGAGACATTTAAGGAAGCCACATCAGAGGTGACCCAGGCATGAGTTCCATAGTTTTGCAGGATTTGCTCTGCATGGTCTTCTATCTCTGGTGTTGCCAGACTTACATGTCATCTGTGCTGTCTTACCAATTGTGCCATGATTAAGAGACTAATTGTTATAGAAGTGAGGTATCCCCCAAAGACTCATGTGTGAGACAATGCTAAGAAGTTTAAAGGCGGGATGAGTGGGTTATGAGAGCCTTAACCTAATCAGTGCCTTACTCCACTTCAACGGATTCACCGGTGATTGCTGTAGGTATGGAGCAGGTGAGTCATGGGAATGAGCTTTTGGAGGATATATTCTGTTTGTGGTAAGGATCTCTCTCTCTCTCTCTCTCTCTCTCTCTCTCTCTCTCTCTCTCTCTCTCTCTCTCTCTCTCCCCCCCCCCTTCCGGTGGCCACATCCTGAGCTGCTTTCTCCTGCCATGCCTTCCGCCATCATGTCCTGCCTCACCTGTGGCCTGGAGCAATGGCGTCCACTGTCCGTGGACTGAGACCTCGGGAACCTGAGCAACAAATACAATATTCCTTCTTCAAAATTATTTTTGTCATGTCTTTAGTCACAGCAGTAAAAAAACTGACAATGATCTTCCCATTGTTTTATATCATCCTCAAATCAAAACGTAAGATTATTTTTCAGTGGAAAATAGTGTAGTTAAGAATATGAATAAGTTTTAGAGTCAGATCTGGATCCTCCTCTTGTTTGCCTGAGACAAGCCGTGGAGTCACAGTGAACTTATTGAGGACCTATGTGTCACTACCTTCTAGGCACAGAGAGATGGTAATACAGAGCCATGCGCCTGCCTGTGAGAACGAACCATCCCTCAGTTCCTCTGGTGGACAGGAGATGCGCCTGCAGCAGGGTAATCAGCACTGAGCGAGGAGGGACTTCTCTTATTGGAGAGATTTCCTGGCCATGCCAGCTGGGCTTCAGTCCAGAAAGAAGACCATCCTGGGCACTCCAAACCGAGGAAGAAGCTGGAAGAGTGTCTTGGTACCCACTCGGCAGTTGTACCACTCACAGCCGGGCCAGCTGGGCTTCAGAGTCTCCCGGCACCACCCCTCAGAGGTCTGGAAAGGGCTGGAAAGTGCTAGTTTCCAGCTCCTCTGCAGGTTTTGAGGGGAGGACAGTTGGAGAATGAATACTGTCTGTCCCAGCCCTGCAGAACTCGTGGGGTGGGCTCTCATGGGCAGACCCCAAGGAGGGTAGATAATTTGTCTGTTAATTTCATAAGTTGCTGGGCTGCAGGGAGCCCTCTGAGCTCCTGAAGACAGCACATCTTCCAGGTACTCTGCGTTCTCATTATATTCAGCATCTAGATGGATCCTGAGTCGTGCCCTTGGGATGAAGAGAAAAGTGCACACCAGGGCTCAGGGGCAGAGAATAGCCTGTGGTAGAACTAGCTAGTTTTCCCGGAGAATCCACTCTTCTTTCTTCCAGGGAGAGTGAGGAGCCAGGAGCAGCGTGGAGCACATGGGGCAGGGGTTCTCCAGCAGCACATGAGGCAGGGTTGCACCCCTTCTTCCCCATCAGTACTTTGAGGACAGGAGCCGTGCCTCTTGGGGGTCTTTCTCTGGTCCTGTGGGTTCTGACAGTGGTGGCCAAATGTGGGTGCTACTCTCAAAGTAGCTGAGAGAACTGGGCAGGAGGAGGTACTAAGTGGGTAGCAGAATGGGTACAGGAGAGTAAATTCATTTGCAGAAGAAGTGGTGTGTGTGTGTGTGTGTGTGTGTGCATGCTCGCGTGTGTGTCACAGTGCAGGGTCAAGAGGGGGCTGGGCTGAGAGAGCACGCTCTGTTACGTTGGCCTTGGAATTCTGAGATGGCTCAGCAAGGCGTGTCCTTGCTCTGAAGACTCCAGTCCCCTGAGGAGCCAGGGCAGCCCCGTGACCTGGTCTAGCCTAGCAGAGAGCGCCTCTTTAATAGACCAGTGGAAACAGCAAAAAGCTCCTAGAAGACAGTTCCTCCATGGAATTCAGAAGCAGAGAAACGTTCCCTGTCCATCCCTTAGGAGACACTCTATTCCTGACTGTCTGGGTGTCCATTTTTCTACAGCTTTCCTGGGCGGGAATGATGCCTTTCCTTAAAGCAGCACTTCACCCCAGGACACATTCGACAAGGCTTACAGAGGATTGCTCCTTGGCACAGCTGTCCAGGCCCGACAAAACACAAGGGGCGACGTCAATGAAAAATTTATCTGAATTAATGTCAGTTAATCAAAAATTTCAATGTGCGTAAATAATTATGTCACATTATGTAAGAAAAAGCACATGCAAGATAAACTTCTATTATTAAAGAGCCTGTTCTGTTAAGTAAAATTCAAATATTAAAAACGCACTGCAGTGTGTGATGGGCTCTGGAGTCACAGACGTGGGTAAGGCGAGTGTGGCTCGGCAGGCGAGGGAGTCAAGCATCTGGGTGGCCTTCCCCAGCCAGGAGCCCCAGCGCACCCTGCTGGGGAGCCAAGGCCTGGGGCAGACTTCCCACACACCAGGCTTTCAAGGGTACCAATGAGGGAGTCGCAGGAACCGAGGTCAGCAACTCAGATTGCTGTCAGCTCACTGAAGACTCGGACGAGTGGAGAAAAAACATGAGACATTTCATAGACTAATGAAGGTTTATTTTCAGCAGTAGAACAGCTTCATTTAAATGGCACTTTCAAAGATTGAGTTGATAAGCTCCAGGACAGCTTATGGAATATTCTGTGACAACTTCTGAGCCTCAGTAAAGAGTGCAAGCTTCACTGAGGGTCAGAAGCCATTAACAGGGTGGCACCATTATAAACAAATGGTCTAAGCTTCTGTCTGAGCTCAGGGCCTTGGTGTCCAAATATGACAAACCCTTGGGCCAACAAAACCCGGGCCATTCTGGCACCAGTCACCTTTGTAATGGTAGTTAGAGTGAGACTCCAAAATGTTTGTCCTGTCTCTTCTGCATTTAAAATTCATTTCTTGAAGACTTTATTCTCAACTCGATAACAGGATCTGGAATTCATGCAAATTAGGTATTTTCTTTTTTACATGAAAAAAAAAAGCCTTCCTCAAGAAAACATTCAAAACTGTTATCATAATGCTTACTATGTAGAATCTCATTCTCCTTTTTGGTACCCCAAGTGATTATCGTCTTAGCTATAGACGACGATCAAATGGCAACACGTGGCTCTATTATTTCTTTAAAGTGCTGTTATGTATACTACATCATCACACCCAGAGAAAACTGAGATAATCATCTTAAAACATTATCATAACTGTTCAATTTTATTGGGAAATTATACATTGAAAGTATGATTCATAACACACAGCAAATTAAAAAATATTAATAAAGTCCAGTTTATATTCAAAGAGGATTTTGATACTCTTTCAGGGATATATCTTTATCACCAAATCCTTTATTTTAAATTTTGTGATTGTTCCTACTTCTTTTTGAAGAAAACCAGCGTTTGCCCTCCAGTATTTACCCCAATAACTTCATATCCTGAGTTGATTGCAGTCGCTGACCTTCAAACATCTCCTATTGCACTTTGTCCATAAGTTTGTTTTAATATCTTCGATTCCCCTAATCACCTGGATCATTCTATACCGTTCCCTACAGGGAAACAGACTGCTGAAGTTTGGATTTTTAAATACTAATTAAAAAATTCATTAGCATACGAATTAATTCCCTCCTTCGTATGTTCCTCTCCCTCTTGATAGCCATGCATTTGAGAAGCAGTCTAGCTGTTCCCATACAGAGATTCCACACACACTTTAATCACTCTGTTTGGGCCCCACATCAGTCAGCAACGCCAGGAAATAAACCTGGGCACGAGGAACGTCAGCTCAAGCAGCTCTCGGGCCCATGAGGCTTCACGACTCCCTCTTCCTGGACCAAGGCCACAGCTCTGCACCGGCACAAGACCCCGCTGGCCGCTCTCCCGCTCAGAAAGACAAGACACCCTCGGAGACGCAGCGGTGAAGAGCCAAGTTCATCAGGTGGACACCAGCAGGGGAAGTGGACACTTGGAATAATTAGCAACACAATTCAAGTTCTGCCAAAGTGACTCAGGGACCAACGCTACAGAAGTGTCTCCACGGAAGCTGCTACTTTTAGATCAGGTTGCTTGGAGAGTTCCTGCCGCAGCAGCGAGTGGGCAGAAGATGCACTCAGCTTAATCTCTGAAAGACGCCAGTTCACAAAATAATTAGCTTTCTATATTTAGCCTCCACCTAACACCACTGGGAGATGTTCAGTGCTCACAGCGAGGTCAGGTCAATTTCACTTCTCGTCATTTCTCTTGGTCCCTTAGAAATAGAGCATCCATTAGAAGAGTGAAAGAAAGGAAGGCAGACTGCCCGTGTTTAAGCTTGTAACAAACTGGTTATTCAGCCTCACCCGGGACATTAAACAGCAGAGTTGCTAAATGAGTGGGAATTTGGATTATTTTCTGTTCCACTGTTTACTGAAAGCTGAGAGACACTGAATGCTGTTCTTAGAGGTTACTGTTAAATATGTTGGAACCAGTGACGTGCCCTCTTCCATGAGAAGGCCAACTGCACGTGCTACCATTAGTTTTCCAAATCTCACCATATTGTTCCAAATGTCCTCTTCTCATTTGAGTTCTCAGAGGTCTGCTCAGCTGTGAGTCGAACTGCGGGTCCTCTCCAGACTTTCACACGATGAGCCCTGGTGCGTCCAGCATCAGCTCCTGGGGTCCAGTCAGAGTTCCTCAGGGAGACTACTCCATTCCTGCAAGTCCAAAGGGTGAGAGTGAACTACACCCACGTGCAAATACACACATGCACCTTCATGTTTACAGTGTGCGTGATGGACTACGGCTGAAGGAATCTTACTTTTTTTTTTAAATGGGGACTCCTTGACTTATTAACTTGGTCACCCAGAACTTTCCCTGAGGTGTGCTATAAGCAGGCCCTAAGGCAACTGGACTCAACAGACAGACAGGCCCCCAGGAGGGGAAGCAGAGGAACACACCTGACACCCTGGCCTCAGGTCCCCCAGTGCAGGGGATGTGCAGCAGTGACAGCCGGGGGGCAGCAGGTCACCCGAGAGCCCAAGAGCAGAAGCAGGGGGGAGGTGGCGCTCCAGGCAGGACCATGTGGAGGGTGACAGCCTGGGCACCTGGAGGAGGAGCCTGAGTCATGGTCCAGTCCCTGAGGAGGAGCGGGCCTCCAGATGAGGCAACTTCAAGAAGGCAGCATGGCCTGAGCAGAAAAGGGAAGAGACATTGGAAAGCGGTTAGGGTCTGGTGGCCAAGGCCAAGGCCAGATCTTCAGAGAGGTGGCCAAGGCCAGACCTTCAGAGAGGTGGCCAAGGGCAGACCTTCAGAGAGGTGACCAAGGCCAAGGCCAGACTTTCAGAGAGGTGGCCAAGGCCAGACCTTCAGAGAGGTGACCAAGGCCAAGGCCAGACCTTCAGAGAGGCAGCCAAGGCCAGACCTTCAGAGAGGTGGCCAAGGCCAAGGCCAGACCTTCAGAGAGGTGACCAAGGCCAGACCTTCAGAGAGGTGTCCAAGGCCAGACCTTCAGAGAGGTGACCAAGGCCAAGGCCAGACCTTCAGAGAGGCGGCCAAGGCCAGACCTGAAGGCAGAGCTGGGGTTGAATTCTGAACCTGACGGGAAGCTGGGGCAGTGGGGACAGAAGAGGAGCATCCTGGGAGCCACTCTGTCTCACCGACTGTCGGTGATGTGGGAAGAGAGCAGAAGAGAAACAGGGAGACAGTCTGAGATGGTCCAGTGACAGGTGAGATGGTCACCGTGAGGCGAGGTGTGTGAAGGAGAAGTGAGGAGGTGGGTCCCTCGGGCACCAGGCTGGTGAAGGCACAGAGAAAATGTAACTTAGGGCTCAGTGCATCCAAGGACCCTGCAATGTTATCAAGATGGGAAATGTAGCGGGAGGAGAGGTCTCAGAGTAGTAGTAAAGTCCAGAGGGCTTCATTCTGGCCATGCTGAAGGTCACCTCTCCTAGAAGCCATTTTTAGAGGCCACTGGATAGATTTAAGTGAGACCTACAGCTGTTGGCACCGATGTGACTCCTGTTGTAGAAAGTCATTTCCCTGCACCAAGCTCAGGAACGGCCACGTGTGACCCTGTGTGTCTCTGGGTGCAGCCGTGGAACGTGGGCTGTGGCTGTGGAGAGGGGCAAAGTGCACAGTAAGGGGCCCAGAGAATCCCAGGCCAGAGGACTAGTGGGCAGGAAGATGGACAGCCCTTTGGTCTACAGCAGCAAGGCTTTGCAGGTTGAGACCCAGGCAGAGCCAAGGGAGGAAGAGGGGGCTGAGGTGGGAACGGCTTCGCTCTCAGCTGCCCCAGGCTATGATAGAAAGGCCTGGGGCTGCCAGCAGGGAGGGCCCTTTAGGAGGGGACCTGCTTGAAGGAGCTCCTGCACTATGAAGGGGTTTTGGAGCCAGCCCCCTCCTGTTCCTCTATTTCCCAGCTGCCACAAGTTCCTTACATGATGTCCTTCCTCTCCACAGGCCCAGAGAGACTCTGTTGCTCACCAAGGGCAAGATGTAAACCCCAAAGGCAAGCCCCAGTGACCCCTCCCCCAGCCACACCCTACCTGCCCACAGGTACCACCCTGAAAATCCATTCCACTGAATCGACACACTGATTAGGTTAAGGTTATCATGACCCACTCATTTCACCTCTGAATAATCTAGTATCATCTAACACATGAGCCTCCGAGGGACACCTCATATGCAAACCATAACAGCAGTTAAAAAAATTAAATAAGTAGCTTCCTTTACTAAACTCTATTAGAATAAAGTTGATTTTTTCATAAACATGATTTGTGATAGATAATGAGTAAAAGGGGGAAGGTGGTCTATGCCAGGATGGCCACTGGCTTGGAAATATTCTTCCTGACCATAACCAAAACATTGTGTCCAAGGAGACCACCACAGACTGGCAGCGTCCATTCCGACACTTACGAGGTCCAGTCCACAGGCACAGGCTGGAGTTTCATTTGCAGCTGTGGACAGGGACTCACTGTTTGTCAGCTGCCATTGAGGCTCTGAATGCATCTTCCAACCTTGTGGAGGGTGGAGAGGTGCTCTGCTCCCACCGTGCTCGATGGCGTTTCCACTTGAACACTTCCACACAGAACAGGAGACAAAGGGCCATTCAGCCGGGAGCATCATGCACATCCACAGGTTTGCAAATGATCAAGAAAACAAGCCAAAATATTGATACAGCTGGTGTTTGGCCATTATTTCTGGTCAAGGAAGACAGCTGAACTGAAAGCTTATTCCAACAACTAGAATCGTGCATGGAAGGCCTGGGCCAAGGGGAATGGGCAATTGAGAAGAATCAAACACACCAACAGGGACAAAGCTGATGTTCTCCACATTTCATACTTCATAACTTCTTATATTAAAAAATGATAAGCATAACAAGATTAATGCTACCCAGAGAATGGAGCCAGCCCCAAGCCATCTGGCCCATCTTACAGTTTTCCTTCACTCCAAAGCTTCTTTACAAGCAGCAATGGGAGATGGGACCCATCTCCCGGGCTTCATCACTCCAAAGGCTCACTGTCCACAGTGTTAAACCACATGTCCAGAGGCAGCAGCTGCAGAGCCTCTGTGCAATTTCTGAACACAGAAAAGGCACACTCCCAAGGGTCCTTGGTGCTCTCTGCTCTCTCACAAGGCAAAAAATCATACTGTGCAAGACTCAAGACCCCAATAAAGACTTATTGCATGTTCAGGGGGGACACGGGGTATTACAAACATTGGAAAATTGTCTCTTACTGCATTGTATTCCATTTGTGAGTGACAAATGATTACCAGCTTAGAGCTCAAAATAATATCCATTTACTAGCTTTGTTTGGTCCATCAGAAGTTCACCCAGGGCTGAACCCACAGCATCTACCAGGCTGTGCCTCCATCTGAAGGCGTGACTGAGGGAAAGCCACTCCAAGCCCGGGCAGCCTGTTGACAAAGGGTACTCCTCGTGACCAGAGGGCTCAGGGTCCTGCTCCCTGGGGGCTGTCAGCCAGGGGTCACCCCCTCTACTCAAGATTTCCTGCTCTCCCTCCCTCCGGATCTTTCCGTCTTTATGGTCCCCTCGCTGCACACATAGCTTCCAGTTTGACTGCGTCACTGAAAGGAGACATTTCTACCTGAGGAGTCAGGAGTCTTGGGGTCATCATAGAATTCACCATATTAACCGTGTATCTAATTAAATATGATAAGATACTAAAAATACTTAATGACTTTAACACAGAGTGAACGTGCACACTGAAAACACTGACCCACTGAAAAAACATTAAACATTTTACTTGGAATAATTATCCACTTCTATATTGAAAAGATGTCCACAAGTAGCAGCAAATTCCTAACTTGAAGATGGGCTGAATAGCTTTCTGATAGACAGTGCTTGGTGATCTAGAAGCAGTTTATATTCCTTAAACTCTACTTATTGCACACACACAATAACTCTTGAGGCAGGGTAAACTCCATCTGCTCAATTTTAGATAAGAAATTGGAGAATACAGAGATTCAGGAAATTTTATCACTGCACCATAATTATACACAATGGTGGGATCCATTGTGCCATACCTGCCCATGCACCCAGCATAACCTGACCCGTCTCATGTCAGCACCTTCCCTCTCTCCCGTCCTCCTCCCCACCCGTGTGTTATCACTATTTTAATTAGTGCACTACAATTATATACATAAGTAGGACTCACCAAATCTACCAAATTATACAGGGGCTTTTAAATAGGACCCCGATGTCAGGGTCCTGAGGGGCCTAGAGGTCAGCGCTTCCTCCTTCACCAGGAGTCATCTGAACAGGCGGAGCCCTGGAGCTACCTTACACCCCTGGGCAGGAGGCTCCTCTCTCTGTTGCTGGCCCCTGGCTGACCTCTCAGGGTGGTCCTGCTGTACTGGTTTACTTCTCCTCTCCTCAGCCGCTACGTCCTCTTGGCCTTGGCAATGGGAAGTCCTTCACAGGCTGGGCTACCCTTGGCAGCGTTCTCAGATACCGCTGGACATAGGGAAGAAGCTGTTTGCGGCCTAGGAAATGAAGAGCTGAGTGACCATCTATCCAGGAACCACGAGGCCTGAGCCAGGGGGGCACTCGGGCCAGCCTGCCGCCCAGGGAGGCCCTGTCAGCGAGGGAAACGAGGGGAGCAGGTGCTGCCTGTGTGCTGCATTTCCCACTTGAAACCTGAGAGTTTCAATAAGTCAATAATGGCCTATAAAGTAACTCTCCAGAAACTGAAAAACTCCAGAGTATGAATCATTTAAAAATCACCAAGATTAAGAGAAACTGATATAACCACCCCCTTAAGTCTTAATTAAGTTTAAAATTAAAACTGCTTTTAGATCTTGAAGGGCCCCAACATGGAAAGCCAGCCATCTGTGAGCTCCCTGGAGGGTCGGTACCTTTCACCGCACATCCCTAGATGGGGCTCCGGTCCCCAGAGCGTTCCCCACTGCCAGGGGCAGCAGCACCTGCAGGAGAGAAGGAAGCCAGCCACGGCCATGGTGCCCAAGTGCCCACGGAGCCGGGAGGGCCACCACGTGCAAACAACCCCTGGTGCACCCCCCCCCCAAGCAGGAGAACCCACAGGCCAGGTCAGGAGGATGTTCCAAAGCAGAACCCCAAGCGGTGTCAGTGGACGGCACTGCCAGGCTACTGGACGGAATCAGCCCAACACAGGACTTTGGTCCTTCACAGGGGCCGTGAGAGAAACTCACAGGTCTTCTGTTTACCAGGGAAGAAGTGCGCCCTGGAGAGCCCAGAAGCTGGCATAGGTCACTCAGCCAGCAGCAGGGAGTCTCCAGGTGCCCTGTGCTGCAGCTTGGAGGACGAGTCTGCAAGTTTCACTGACGTTGTCTCCCCTGCTGGGACCCGCGCTCATATCCTTGGTTCCTAGTGTCTGCTTGAAGCTCTGCTTGAGGCACCCTGTGATGAAATGTTGGGTGGGAGGACAGAAGAGGCGGGTGCTGTCCCTGGGTGGACTTCCGAAAGGTCAAACTCATCATGAGATGTTTCAGGACCACCTGGTTTTCACAGCCAACTGGTTTTTGACTGGTCTTTGGTTCTGACATGATGGCTGCCTTTGGCAGCTACAGATCTTCTCTACGACAGGTGGAGAGGGATCTGGCTTGGAGTAAGCAGTCCACCAATGTTGAGAGCCACAGCCGAAGGGGCCCCAGAAAACTTCCAGCTGCCAGCTGATGATTGGCTCACAGCGGCCCCAGCAAACTTCTAGCTGCCAGCTGATTGGCTCTTCTGCGGTGATGCTCATTGGGTTGTTTCCCCGCCCTTTCAGACCACAGAGCTGCTCATTGGGGGACTTTTTTGGCTCCGCCCACGCGACCCAGCCAATCGGCCTCAAGGGGGGGGGGGGGAGGTGGAGAGGCTTGTGGGAAGCCGGTGGTGGCAGTTGGGCTCTGAGGGTTTTTCCTGAGGAGCTGTGTGGTGTGGTGTGTGTGTTCTAAAAATAAAGTTCGTTTCTTTTGACAAGTGGCTCCTGAATTGTGCCCAGCCAGACTGCGGCATTTGGTGGCCCACACGGGGAAACAATGCAATGAGCATCACTGCAGAGGAGCCAATCGGTTGGCAGCTAGAAGTTTGCTGGGGCCGCTGTGAGCCAATCATCAGCTGGCAGCTGGAAGTTTGCTGGCAGCTGGAAGTTTGCTGGGGCTCCTTTGGCTGTGGCTCTCAACATCGATGGACTGCTTACTCCAAGCCAGATCCCTCTCCACCTCTTTCCCATACGGGCCACCAAATACTGCAGTCTGGCTGGGCACAATTCAGGAGCCATTTGTCAAAAGAAACGAACTTTATTTTTAGAACACACACACCAAACCACACAGCTCTTCAGGAAAACCTTCAGAGCCCAACTGCCACCACTGGCTACCCACAAGCCTCTCCACCTCCCCCACTCCTCCTGCTCTTGAGGCCGATTGGCTGGGTCGTGTGGGCGGAGCCAAAAAAAGTCCCCCAATGAGCAGCTCTGTGGTCTGAAAGGGTGGGGAAACAACCCAATGAGCATCACTGCAGAGGAGCCAATCAGTTGGCAGCTAGATGTTGCTGGGGCCGCTGTGAGCCAATCATCAGCTGGCAGCTGGAAGTTTGCTGGCAGCTGGAAGTTTGCTGGGGCCCCTTGGGCTGTGGCTCTCAACACACCCCTCCCTGCCCTGCAGTTCCTGGGCTCCTCTTCTGAGGAACCACCACCACCGTGGAGGGCAGCTGGGGTCTTGCTCAGGGCTAGTGCTGCTTGCCGCAGTCTGGCTGGGCACAAGTCACGAGCCACTCAAGCAGGAACAAACTTTATTTCGGAACTCACGCGTACGCCACCCACACGGCCCTTCTCCGGCACACCACACCAACTGGAACTCCCTCCACCGGACCTCCACTCACCAATGCAAACTCTCCAGGAATCCCCGCGGGAGCTCTATGGGAACTCAACGGGAACTCCGCGAGAACTCAAAAGTATATGCAGCTTAGCTTAATTATCATCATCTTAATGGCTTGCTGGCATCACCTCTCAACCATTACTTCTGGCAAAATGCCAGGGGCCATTCCGACTCAGCTGTGGCTCTCGGCAGATGCTGGTGCTTGGAGACAGAGCAAGTGCTCCTGACCCCAGTCTTGGCTCGTAGTGAGCAAGCAGCCACGTGTTCCAAAGACAGGCACAGTCCTCATGGCTCCAGGCTGCACCCAGAACGTGGCAACTTCAGCATGGTGACACTCTCAGTCCCCTCACAAAGGCGCTGCTGATTCTGCATCAGAGTAGACATGGAGCTACAGCAGGAACGCTCAGCCGGCCTCACCAACGGGCTGAGCACCGTGACAGGGAGGGGGCGCTCCGGGGAGCCCAGGGACCACGGCCCTGCTGCCACATGGCGTTCCGGACCCTGATCCGCTGCTTTCTCAGGTAGGAGGTGGATCACCTCCAGGGTAATGGGCATACACCATTCAAACTGCAAGCCCCAATGTCTGCAGATTCATAGGGTGACTGCCAACGTCCTTTATCATGAGTGTAATTATATCATAAAAGTTCTGTGTCCTTTTCACGTTCTCCCTGAATTACACTAAAAGATTCAGCATGTGTGAGTCTTAGTTGCATATTATGTGGAACATGAAAGTTTACACATCTAAGTCAGAATATGTCTCTGAAATGGGGTGAAAAAATACCATATCTATAAGAAAAATATCCATGGATTTCCATACTCTAAGCCTAGAAATATTTAGTGGATGGGAGCGATTTTAAACCCAGAAGGCCACTGAAAGTTCAAAAAGGAAACCTCCCACAGGCAGGGAGCCCCAGGCCTGCCGTCCGTCCTACCTTCAGGTGGTGACTGTCGCACGCAGACAGCATGTTGATGGCTCCAGAGGCTCAAGGACCTTGTCTGTACAGCTGGGTGAAGCAGGGACAGGTATCCAGACAGCAGCTGAGCTGCTCTTCCCCTTTTGCTTGCAATTCCTGGGCAGCATGTTTGGAGAATGCCCAAGAGAGCGCGGAGAGAGGGAGGAGCTGTCTGAACAAGAGGTCCCGTGGGGCCCAGGACAGGACATCCTGCCCTGCTCACTCTCCATGATCCAGCACTACTCAGGGTACAAACCCAGGGCACAGATGATACATTAACCTTGATGCATCAGATACAGGACCATAAAACAAATCTTGATGAACTTAAAAGGTTATTTTTAGTGGGAAAATATTGAAAGATTTTCTGAAAAAAACAGAATCAAGGCAATTATACTCAGGATCTTGACCATTGTAATAAAACAAGAAAAATACAAAAGGCATAAATATAGGGAAGGAAGTAATAAAGTCATTTCTTCAAATAACATGATGATTTATAGAGAATTCTCAGGTGTTCATAAAACAACTAACACTACTCATAAATGAATCTGATAAGGACTTAGGTCAAAATTAAACTATTGCAAATAAAAATTTTTAAAATAATTCTATCTACAGTAAACAAAACTAAACCATGCTTAGGAGTACATTTAACCATATGTACAAATTTCCTTTGTTCAAATCTGTTGAACATTATTATTAGGATAGTCAGCATTGCTAAGGTATCAATTTGATCCAAAGTGATCTTTACAAATTTATAGGATGATTCTAAACATTAGATAGAAATTTGAAGAAATTATAATGGCTTAAATATTTTAATGAAAAACAAGGTTGAGGGATTATTCTAATGCTGGTATTTGCTATACAGTAATCTGTAAACTGTTATTGATTAAAAGATAGACGTATAGGGAAATACAGATGGGAGATCAAAATAGAAGACATAGGTATTGTCAACCAATTTACACCAGACATGCCAAGAAAATTCTGTTTCACACGAATTAGAGGTCCAAATTTCAAGGTAAAAATTACTAAGCTCTTAGAATGAGTATAGGAGAAATTCATTTTGGCTTTATCTTACTAAAATACTCACTAGATCAACATACAGAGCATGAACTGGTAGAAAAAGTATATAATGTACTCAGTTTAAGATTCACTCCTCAGTAGAAACCATTCAAAAATGAAAAGGCAAGTTACAGGATACACATTAGAATTCAGTGCTCAGAAAACAAATTCCCTGTCTCATCATCAAAATCACGGCCATCGGTGAGTTCTGATGTCACAGAACACCACTTCCCAGGGAGTGCAACCACCAGGAGCCCTGGGACTGCTGAGATCCTGGACACCCAGTGTCCTCCCACCACAAAGAGACCAGCAGCCCTCACCGTCCTTCCATGGGAGACTCACGTTTCCTGCAACTGCATGGAGCTCGGCATACACAATCTACTAATCAGAACGTGGAGGGGGCCGGAGAGCACGGCCATGGAGAACCGTGGGCCAGAGGCTCCTCGTGGTGCAGAGGATGCGGTTTTGACTTTTGAATGCTGTGAACACACTAAGTATTCGGTAAACACTAAATGTATTTTTTTAAATCCTAAATATAAATTTCTGGCTCAGAGCTATTTCTAAAAAGTACCATTTTATGGGCAAGGAATCCATGTTGTGCTTGGGGACGCGAGCAGGCATGCAATGCTCTGTGGACTGTTGTTGTCGATCTTCACTACTGTTTCAAGTTTGCAAATGGGAATTGTGCAGAGCTCTATTTGGGGTGAGTCATGAGGTGACTTTTGTTGTGCTCTATTCATTTCTGCTCTACCAACCTGGGAGAGGTCAGGCCAGGTACCCTACCAGGGAGAAGATGTGGCTGTGAGGTAATCAACGCACACACTGCCAATCCAAGACTTTGTTTCTCCCTGCCCACGGGAGCACTCTAGGGCCCCAGGGACCTCCCAGCTCCCGGAGTTCTCAGCCTCACCCCTGCCCACCAGCGCCAGGCTGCCTGTGACCATGACACACAGCACACAGCACATGTGGTGGCAAATCACACCCAAGTCCAGCATGTGTCTGGGTGCAGGGCCTGCCCTGTCTCTTCCCTGGGCTCTTCCTGGGTCACTCACTGTCCAAACTACAATATTCAATAAATTCTGAAAAAAGGACTCGTCACAGGCTTAAATAAAAATTAAAAGGGTTTGTTTTTTTCTTGAAAATACAATAATTATTAGAATTTAAAATATGTGTTCTGTATTATAGGAAAGGATTAAAACACTTTGCAGAATCTACAATCTTCTAAAATTAAGACATCATAAAGTGGTAATAATACCTTTCTGGAAAAGAAGATATGTGTATTATTTAGTTTTCACACAGTAGATTCCTTATTCTGTTAACCTATTTTGGGGTACATGGAAAGTGCCCTTGGTTGGGACCCTGGGAGATGGTAGAAGGCTTCACTCCTCGCCCCTGGGGGCTCCTCCATTCATGGCCATTACTAGGGCCATGCTCACCAAAAGCTCCCCCTCGGGTGTGTGTAGGACCCCGGCTTCTTCTCCCCACCACATTCACAGTGGCAGGGACACAGCCATGATCACATGACATCCAGCACACAGAATGAGGGGAGACTGGTGAGGAGCTTCGTGAGAGGACACAAGCTGGGACCTGAGTCTAGAACCATCTCTCTCCAAAACTCACAGCCTGTGCCTTTTTCTGCTGTGCAACTTGACTTTTAACGACGAGATCTGAGACACTTACCCAAGGCTCAGGAAGAAAAAACGAGTGTACGGTGGAGTCCAGTGTTTATCAGTGTAGACTTCCAAACACTTAGCATGATTTGGTGTGACAGGTAGTCTACCTGTGTGCCCTTCACATACCCTTGGGAACACAGGGCAGCTCTCAGGTGTTTACAGGTCCCATCCTTTGGCACATTTGTCTCTAATGGTGAGTTGGTGAGTGACAATTCAAAAGAGCAAGTCTTTGAAGAGAAAAGGAACCCTAGAAATCCAAAGCCCAGTGGGCAGACTTGCTCAGTAAGATTTAAATCACAAAGACCTCCTCCTGGGAAGGCCTTGTTCTGCCACAGTGGACCTGGGATGCGTGGGTGCTGGAGTCGCTGCCTTTCCTAATTAAATCAGATCCACTTCTACCCTCCTCAGGAAAAAGAAAAAAGAGGGATTCAGCAGCTCCCCTCCCAGTGCTAATTACCCGAGCAGGGAAAGTCCTGAAGCAGAAGCCCCATCCTTGGGAAAATCCTGCCCGCATTTACACGCAAGGCCTGCTCCATTGTGTGCCCCATACAGGCACAGATGTCGGCCTGCCCTCCGCGCAGCGACTTCTGCCTAATAACCATTTTCAGTGGGTCCCAGTTGCACCTGTTCAGCATTTTAAAATGAATTAGTGTGCTTGATTGCCTCCAAAACTCTTGTCCACTTTTGTCAACCTGATTACACTGCCACAATACACAGCCATTAAAGGGCGGCAGCCACTCCGCACACTGGAGCCGGGCCAAGGCCGCCAGCCCTCCACGGGTTGTTGTTGTTGTTCTTGAGGACTGCCTGACTGCAGTCCAACTGCCTGACTGCAGTCCAACGGCCTGACTGGCCAACCCCCACACAGGGACCCTCCCCATGGTCAGGTGACCACAGCCGGGTGGCACCGTGGGTGCTGAGGAGGAGAAGGCTGGCATGCCACGCCACCCATAGGGAGACCCCAGGAGGCTTGGCGGTTCTGGGATTCCAGGCTGCAGGGCCACAGCTGGGAGGGAGTGCAGGGCAACCCGTAACTGCCAAGATTCTAAGACAGTCATTTCACGGTATTTCTACCTCTGCTTCCTCCCACAGAACACTCGAGGCTAATTTTGCCTTCAGTGAAATGAGGGGAGCACACACAAGATGCTGGGGTGGACCAGTCTCTGTTTTCTACTCACTTCCACTCAGCTAAGGGCTGGGGCTCAGCGGTGGAGCACTTCCCTAGCGGGTGCGAGGCCCTGGGTTTGATCCTCAGTACCACATAGAAATGAATAAATAAAATAAAGATATCATGTCCATCTACGACCAAAAAAAACATTGTTTAAAAATATCAACTAATCCCGAGCTTGGGTAATAATTGAGAGAGTTACATAAAAACACCCAACTGATTATTAAACAAACAATTAAAATGATGCTAGGAAGGGAGGGAGGGAGGGAGGGAGGAAGGGAGGGAGGGAGGGTGGGTCTAAGGCATGGATAAATTCTTTAGTTGTGTTTCTGAGGCTCCCCAGAACCCACCTCAGAGCCTGGCACAGAGTAGACATGGATGACAAACTGGTGAATGAGCAGAGAGATGAACACTGTGCCAGTGGAAACTCACACTCCGAATGGTCTATGTAAAAAGTAATAAAAAGCATCACAAGAAAATGACAGAACACTACTAGTAGTGAGGATGATCATGGCATTAGAGCTGCTGCTTCTTTCCTACATTTTTGCATTTCCATCTCTTCTAAAATAATAACGTGGATTTTTATCATGGTTTAAAACATGAACTTCAGCAGGGAGAAGCACCTTTGTGCTGGGATGTGATCCACGGCTGGGCACCGCAGGTCTCTCCCCCCTTGCTGGCTGGGTGTCATCTGTGCACCATGCAGACCGACACTGGTCCACCTCAGGGAGAAGTGAGGATGCTGAAGGGCTCCTCAGGTGAGGTCACCAGTCGCTACTTCCCCACACCCTTAATCTCTCATCTGTGCAAACAAAACACAAAACAAAGTCAGATCCAGAATTTTAAGCTTCAGCATAAAAATAAATTTTCAGCAAATCACAAAGGAAGGAAGCGTATTTCCCTGGACACCAATCATGTGCTTCAAAGGAGCAGTCCCTGAGGATGGCTCAACACAGCACCCTGCCTTCTCCAAACCCTTGTCACAGATGCTTTTGTAACACTGCAGGCCTGGGTGCGGCTTCTGTATACCTCCCTCTTCCCCCCGCAGAGTCTCAGTCCGGCATCCTTACCTCTTCAACTTTCTCTTCACTACACAAATTCCCTTGATCGTATGGATTATAATCTGTCTTTTTTTTATTATTGGTTGTTCAAAACATTACAAAGCTCTTGACATATCATATTTCATACATTAGATTCAAGTGGGTTATGAACTCCCATTTTTACCCCAAATACAGATTGCAGAATCACATCGATTACACATCCACATTTTTACATAATACCCTATTGGTAACTGTATGATCCTGGGGACTTCCAGGTCCAAAATCAGCAGGGCCGGCCAGTCAGAGCCGCTGTTGCCATTCTAGGTCTGCCGCCTGCACAGACCAGCAGCCAGAGGCTCAGAGTCATTTTGCTACAATTCTGAGGCAGAATCACTGCTTCTCCAGGAACCCCAGGCTTTTCTTCTCTTAGAGCCTTCCACTGAGTGAGGGGCACTCGATTTTCACGGTTATATTTTACTTAAGTCAAGAGGCTGCGATCACAGTAAGTCTGGACCCACATTTGACCAGACAAATGGCAGAGTGGATCTGAGATCCTCGGGGACAGGCGCCTTTGCTCCCCGGCCCCCTGCCCCACCTTGCTTCTCTCCTCTTCGCTGGCTCCTCAGCCACTTTGTGCTCCCATTTTACAGCGACAGGAACTGCTTCTTGTTCCCATCTGTATACTCAAGACAAAAAAAAAAAAGAATTATGCCTTGAACAACTAGCTGAGATTTTTTGATGGAAGAAAGGAAGAGTTAGGAGGGTATGAAGAAGAGAAGCAGGGAGTCCCAGTTCAGATCCCTGGTTTCCACAGTGATCTTTCTCGTGCTGAATTCCCATACTGTTATCAACCTGTGCCACAACGCTTATCAACTATGGGAAAGGTAGGACAAAATTAATACCTGTGTGCTGGCTGGCTCCCCCATGTCCTCCCAGCCCCACTCTCCATGTGCCCTCGAAGTCCTGTGCCCCGCTCTCCATCCTCCCCGGAGTCCTGCGCCCCACTCTCCACCCTTCCCCGGAGTCCTGTGTCCCTCTCTCCCTCCTCCACCAGAGTCCTGCGCGCCGCTCTCCATCCTCCCCCGAGTCCTGCGCCTGGCTCTCCACCCGTGAAGCTCACGCACGTGGACCACACTAGTGGGCTCCAAGGCTGCTGGCTTTAGGTGTGTGAGGCAATGGAAGAGGAAGGAAAGCGGATGAGGTAAGTGCAGAGAAGGACAACCCAGCGCCCAAGCTCACAGCTGCTGTTGGGCAGCCTCCTCGGGTGCCAGCCGGCTCCCACCAACAGCCTCTCCCTTCTCTCTAGGCCCCAAAATGCGCTCATCAAAGTCTCCCCAGCTGCCGCCCCCACCCAGCCACAAGGCTTCTTTTACACTGGAGGTTTCCGTTTCTGTGCACCCCAGTTCTGGGTGCACCCCACTTCTAGGGACCACATTCTGCTCTGGTGATCCATACCCGCAGAGCAAACATGCCAGAAGGTGGTGGCTTAGGCCAATAAGTGTTCCTTAGTTTGCGTGGGGTCTGCAGTTCACAGCAGCAGCTGAAAAGAGGAACCGCTGCTCTCTCTAGAGGACCCCCGCAGGAGTGGAGACTGTAGACCGTGGCGGGGGGGAGTTCTAATAGAATGGGAACCCAGAGTCTAAACCCACTGAAGAGAAGACGGTGCTGGGTGGCACAGCTCTGCTCTCCATCTCTGCGCGGCTCTGCGTCTTGGTCAGCACCTGGTGCTGGTGCTGGGAGGTCTCGCTGAGCAGCCCCCGTTGTATGCATGATAAGGGAGGTGACTTATTTCCAAGACTTTTCATTGACCGAAATGACTCACCACAGATATTTGTGGGAGGCTGCTTGGCTATATGTTAGAAACATCTGTCAATTTTAAAGCTTTAATCTGATTCCTGATTTATCCAAACATTCAAATAGTTGTTCTCCCTACAGATTCTTAGAATGCTGTATTTTCTAGGAGAATATAATAGCTAAAGACAGTTTGGATGGGATTATTGGGTTCATAAAAAACCTACCCCTTGTCCTGAAATCCTCTCATCTTTTGAGCCTCTTTAAGGACCACCTTGACCACAGTATCTTCCTCAATTTTCCATATGGTCAACACACTTCTTTTCTGAGCTTTCATAGCTCTTTGCACTTCACAGATTGATTTTTCCGGCCTCTGTCTGCACCCCTCTTTCTAGTTCTTCACCTTCTTGAGGTCAAATCTGCAGTGATGGCTAATTTGATTACTAATTTGACTGAGTGAGAGACACCTACAAAATTGGTAAAGTCCACTCCTGGGCGTGTCTGTGAGCGTGTGGTTCAGGGAACTGTGCGCTAGGCTGGGGGGTCTGGCTGAAGCAGAGAGTAGAGGGGTAGCTGGATGGTGAACAAGTGTGGTTTGTGCTGCCACCATCACCCCCAGGAGCCAGACCCCTCGTCCTCAGTTATGGAGTGAACGCAAACTCACTCCAGTGGCTCAAGAGAGAGCGCAGCCTTCAGCTGGGCCTGGGCTGAGTCTCTGGTCCCTCTTGTTCTGGTCTTCCGCTTCTCAGACTGAGCAGCTGTTGTTCTCCTGGCTCTCCAGCCTGCAGATGGCCGCTGTGGGACTGTCCACCCTGTGACTTGTCAGCCCCCAACTCTCCTCTTACAATTATGTGCGCATTCGGCTGACTCCGACCCCAGACTCCCACAGGTACCTTATTGTCACATCTGGAGACAGAAACAGTGGCCCTATCCCAACCAAAGACACCACAGTAAACTACTTAAATTCAAGCAACTTAACTTCAACTTAAACAACTTAAATTCAAGCAAAAATATGAAGTTGGGACCTCAGCACATCGCCTTTTAAAAATCATGTCAGTAAAAAAAAAATGAAAAATGAAAGAAATAGAAGGAAACAGGGTTTCTGCAGATGTGATCAAGTTACAATGACATCAGACCAGGGGGAAAATGACATCAGCAGTGCCTCCCCCAACCCTTCCCTCACGATCCCTGTCTGCATCTGTGAGAAGGTGAATCAGGAGCCTATCCACCAAGGGCATAACACAACTGGAGGAGGCCACCGTCAGAATCTGTCTCAGCCATGCACCAGATACTGACCAGGAACAAGGTCCTGACCTCTGCCTTCAGCTTCTGGTCTGCCCAGTTCCAGGGGACTACCCAGTGCCACGAGAAGCCCCCTGGACGGTGTAGAATGAAGAGAAGGGCTGCTGCAAAGTAGCCTTCAGCAGACACGCAGAGCACCGTGCCACCTCTCCAGTGCCACAGCAGAACCGCTTCCAATTCTGCCCGAAGGCCTGGGCTTGGCATTCAAGACTGAAGGACGTGGGGAGAAGTAGAGTCAAACTCTTCCGTTGTCCCTGCTTCAAGAGGATCTCCAGGTAGCTGGGAAATGGCCAGGGGACATGCACATTTCACCCCCCAAGCTCTTCTCATCCTGAGCTGTCAAGCCACATGTGGATAGGGAGAAACCAAGACCCAGCAGGAGCATCTCAGCTGCAGAGCCAAGACCTGGATCACATGGAACCCGGCCTAGACCTTTCCCTAAAGCTCCTCATCCCACTACCCAGCTTCCTCAAGCTGCTCCTAGGAAAGCCACTCTGTTAGAAAACACCCCATGAATCCAGTGATTCTGTTTTCTGCAGCTCTGCAGACACCAAGTTTAATTTGTTTACTTTCAGAATAAGGCAAAGAACCTCTACAGGTAGTAAATCAAGTAAAATTATTTTAGTTACCAAGTCCTTCCCCATGAAACTCCAAGTCAGCAGTTAAAATGATCAACCTCTTAAAAATAATTAAAAGCAGACATCTGGAAAATACTGTGACTGAGGCATTCATAGGCTTAAAAACATAGTCCTCGGGCAACTACGCCGCCCTCATTGTTTTTTAAAAGGAACATTTTTCATTTTCTTTTAAACAGAAGCTTATCACCCATGAACATAAAACACAAATGTCCAACACAAATTTACTTTTTTTTTTATTTCAGCAAGTTAATGTCAACACATGTTATTAATTTTTACTCAAAAGCCAGTCTTGGTGGGGAGTCTGGAAGCAGGGCCAACCAGAGCTTAATGAGCTGGTGCTGTTGAGCAGCACATGTATCACAATGAGACCAGATGGACCATTAAATTTCATCCTTCACATTCTTATTTGGAATATGGAAAGGCTGTCCCCTGTAAACCTGGCACATATCTCTATTTCTATGACATCCCCTGTCCAGGTCCTATTGATGTACCTTCCTAGGATCTCCAAGAACAATGCTATTCATGGTCACAGTCTCGATGTACTAGCATCCAGTTGCCTGCCCGCTGAAGTGACTATATCATGTGCTCTATTTCCTTTCAGTAAACAACAACCACAGCACTAACAATAGCATGCAAATACCCACCCTACAGGCTGACCACCATAGCCCCAGACCCCAGGCCATACCTCAAGGCACCAGACAGGCAATCCCAGTTTATTCCTGGTCCCGCATGAGGCTAGATCAGTCCCTAGAGTAAGCCCTGTGGTGCCAGGATCCTTTGGACCCAAGCTCAGGCCCGCTCCAGCAGACCTCGGTGTCAGACTGTCCACAAACCTAGCTCCAGGACCACCCTTGCAGACTCATGCTCCAGGTCAACACCTGTGGACACAAAACTCAGGGCAGCCCCCATGAACTCAAGCCCCAGGCTGACCCCAGTGGACCCAGTGGCAGACCCCCTGCCATTGGTGAACTGCCTCTGTAGACTCAGGTTTCAGGATCAAGGCTGACTGAAGCACAAGATGAGTCCTGTGGGCTCAAACTGTAGGCCAGCTCCAGAGGATACTGCCCCAGGACTCTCCACAGGAACCAGGCTCCAGGGCACCTCTATGGATCCAGTCACTGGGTTCATTCCAGTGAATATGGTGTCCAGGGAAGTGCTACAGACAAAAGCAGCAGGACCATCAGTGCTTGCCCAGACACCAAGACAACACACCACCACTGACTCCACCATAAAGCCCTTCTGTGGACCAAGCCACGTGGCCTGCTGATGGGTGGTAAGCTTTCCCAAGCAAATCCAGTTGACAAGCACTGAAATATGTCACTACTCCTTCAGGGGCAGAGATATCAATGCACAGCAACAGGAAGCAACAACAATCGGGGAAACATTCTACCTCCTAGTAGAGTGCCAGTAGTAAGAGAAAATCCTAAATACAGAGATCGATGAACTGCATAATGAAGAATTCAAATTACTGTTTCCTGGAAGTTCATCAAACTTCAAGTGAAAACACAGAGGAATTATTCAAGTGAATTGGGAAAATAACAAATTATCAAAGTGAGAAATATAATATATTAAAATTATTTTGAAAAATACAAGTTCTAGAGTTTAAAAATTCAGTGAATGAACTAAAAATGCATTATGATGTATCAACAGCAGAAATCCTTTAAACTCAAAGCAGGTTATTTGATAATATTTAGTCAGAGTAGGAAAAATATAAAAACAATTGAAGATAATTTGCAGGGGACAGCATGCAAACAGCACATACTTAAATTGTAAAAGTGTGAAATAGACAAGAAAGAGACAAGGGAACTGGAAGCTCATTTACAGAAATCATGGCAGAAAGGATTCCAAATATGGGAAGAATATAAACCCCCAAGTACAGGAAGGCCAAGAATTCCATCAGACTCAGTGAAAACAAGAGTGCACCAACTCATATTGTAATCAAACTGCTAAAAATACCAAAGATAAAGAGTCCTGAAAGTAGTAAGAGAAAAGCAAATCATATATAAAGGAGTTTCAATAAGGCTAGCAGAAGATTTCCCAGTGGAAAACTTACAGGCCAGGAGATGTTGAAATAATACAAAGTGCTGAATTAAAAAAAAAAAAAACTACTAAATAAGAATATCTTACCTGGCAAAGTTGACCTTCAAAACTGAAAAAAGAATTAGACTTGTTCCCAAGAAAAAGAAGCTGAAGGAATTCACCAGCATCAAACCTGTCTTATGAGAAATGCTGAAAGGAGTTCTTGAAGCTGAAAGAAAGACACATTACTTAGTAAAACAAGAACCTATAAAATTATAAAGCTCTCTGGTAAAAAGTAAGTGTAGGGTCAGATTCAGAATATTGCTGTAATGGTGATATGTAACTCACATAATTTTAGCAAGACGTTTAAAAGATAAAACTTAAAAACAGTAATACTAATCAATTTGTTAAGGAATACATATTATACACAAATGTAAATGATGAGGTGAAACAGGGAGGCTGGGGGAGAAAAACTGTGGACAGAAATTTATATACATACATGAAATCAAAGCTAAATTATATCAGCTTAAAAATGCCTGTTTTAGGTAAGCTTGTTGGTAACCACACACACACACACACACACACACACACACAAACAAACAAACAAACAAACAAAAAAAACCTACAATAGACACACAAGTAAAAAGTAAGGAATCAAAGTGGGTAACTGAGAAAAACATCTAATAGCATAAGGAGAGAGCAACAGAGAAGACAGCAACAACCAGAAGAGAATTTACCAGGACAATCAGAAAAGAATCAGGAAAAAAGAAGCAGTAACTACTTACAAATTGGTAACTAGCTTAAATGTAAATGGACCAAGTGCCACAGTCAAGAGACACAGAGAGGCTGAGCGGCTTAAAGAAAAAGAAAGTAAGATTCTACTATTCACTGTCAACAAGAGATTCACTTCATCTTCCAGTACAGAGTGAAGATAATGATGAAATAAGATATCCAATGCAAATGGAAACCAAAGAGAACAGAGTTATTATCTTAGACAAAAACAGACTTACATCAAAAATTGTAAAATGAGATAAAGAACGTTATTATATAATTGTAAAAAGGTCGATTCATCAGGAAGATGTTACAATTTTACACGCATGCACACCCAACATAAGAGCAAATAAATACATAAAGCAATAAAATAAAAGTCAAAATAGAAGAGATTTGCTTACAGGCACAAGTGCTGCACACACACTGCATTTAGAACTGAAAATGAAACAATTTTCATACTTTATCCAAGGCCTTCAGGTCTCCACTGGTCTGGAGTGACCAGTCTGTCCTTGGCACAAGGACAATAAAATGCACTTTGACACATCATTCATAAATGGAGTATAATTTCTCACTCTTCTGGTTGTACCTGATGCAAAATCACACTGGTCCTGTGGTCATATATAAAAAAAAGGGTAATAATGTCTGATTCATTTCTATCCCCTGCCCCTCCCCTCCTTTCACTCCCCTCTACCTAATCTAAAGTGACTCCATTCTAACCCAGCATGAATCAGCATCTACATATTAGAGAAAACACTCAGCCTTTGGTTTGGGGGGATAGGCTTATTTTGCTTAGCATGATATTCTTCAGCTCCATCCATTTACCAGCAAATGCCATCATTTCATCTTCTTTAAGACTGAGTAATATCTCATTGTATATATATAAAACACAATTTTTTTATCTATTCATCTGCTGAAGAACACCTAGATTATTTCCATAATTTAACTATTGTGAATTGAGCTGCTGTAAACATTGATGTGGCTGAATCATTGTAGTATGCTGATTTTAAGTTCTTTGGGTATAAACCAAGGAGTGGGATAGCTGGGACAAATGGTGGTTCCATTCCAAGTGTTCTGAGAAATATCTATACTGCTTTTCATAGTGGTTGCACCAATTTGCAGTCCCACCAGCAATGTATCAGTGTACCTTTCCCCCCACATCCTTGCCAACATTTATTAGTACTTGTATTTTTAATAATTGCCATTCTGACTGGGGTGATATGAAATGTTAGAGTAATTTTTATTTGAATTTCTCTAACTGATAAAGATGTTGAATACTTTTTCATTCATTTGTTGATTGAATACATTTTTTTCATCTGTGAAGTGTCTGTTTAGTTCCTTTGCCCATTTATTGATCTTTTTTTCTTCTCTTTTTTTCTTTTCTTTTTTTTTTCAGTGTTGAGTTTTTCAGTTTTTTATATATCCTGGAGAATAATTCTCTATCTGAGGTGTGTATGGTAAAGATTCTCTCCTAATCTGTAGGCTCTCTCTTCACATTATTGTTTCCTTTGCTGAGAAGAAGCTTTTCAGTTTGAATCCTTCCCGTTTGTTCATTATTGATTTTACTTCTTGCATTTTAGGAGTCTTATTAAGGAAGTCAGATTCTAAGCCGACGTGGTGGAGACCTGGTCCTATTTTTCTTCTATTAGGTGCAGAGTCTCTGTTCTAGTGCATAAGTCTTTGGTCCCCATTGAGTTCAGTTTGGTGCAGGGTGAGAGATAGGGGTTTAATATCATTTTGCTACATGTGGCTTTCCATTTTTCCCAGCACCATTTGTTGAATAGGCTCTCTTTTCTCCAGTGAATGTTTTTGGCACCTTTTTCTAGTATGAGACAACTGTATTTATGTGAGTTTGCCTCTGGATCCTCTATTCTGTACCATCGTGTGTCTGTATTGGTGTCAATATCAGCTGTTTTTGTTACTACGGCTCTGTGGTGTAGTTTAAGTTCTGGTGCTGTGATGCTTCCTGCTTCATTCGTCTTGGTAAGGATTGCTTTGGCTATTCTGAGTCTCTTATTTTTCCAAATGAATTCCATGATTGCTTTCTCTAGTTCTATGAGGAATGTCTTTGGGATTTTAATAGAAATTGCATTAAATCTGTATAACTCTTAGTATTCCATGAAATAGAACTCATTCTATGAGGCTAATATCACCCTGATATTAAAACTAGACAAGACACCACCAGGAAAGAAAATGTAAGACCAACATCCCTGATAAATATAGATGCAAAAATTCTCAATAAAATTCTGGAAAATCACTACAAAAATATATTTAAAAAATAGAGCACCACGATCCAGTGGGGTTCATCCCAGGGATGCAAGGTTGGTCCAACATACAGAAATAAATAAACATAATACATCACATCAATAGACTTAAAAACAAGAATCATATGATCATCTTAATAGATGCAGAAAAAAGCATTTGAAAAAATACAGCACACCTTCATGTTCAAAACACTAGAAAAACTAGGGATATTAGGAACATACCTCAACATTGGAAAAGTTAAATATGCTAAACCCAAGGCCAGCATCATTCTAATGGAGAAAAATTGAAAGCATTCCTGCTAAAAACTGGAATAAGACAAAGATTTCCTCTTTCACCACTTCTATTCAACAGCATCCTTGAAACTCTAGCCAGAGCAATTAGAAGAAAGAAATTAAAGAAATATGAATAGGTAAATAAGAACTCAAACTATCACTACTTGCAGGTGACATGATTTTATATGTAGAAGATCTAAAGAATTCCACCAGAAAACTTCTAGAACTAATAAATGAATTCAGCAAAGTAGCAGGATATAAAATCAACACCCATAAATCAAACACTTTCCTATACATCATGATGAATCTACTGAAAGAGAAATTAGGAAAAACACTCCATTCACAATAGCCTAAAACAACTTGGGAATCAACTTAATGAAAGAGGTGAAAGGCCTCTACAATGAAAACTACAGAACATAAAGAAAGAAATTGAAGAAGACCTTAGAAGAAGGAAACACCTCCCGTGCTCTTGGGGAGGCAGAATTCATATTGTCAAAATGTCACAGATATTTTAATAGATTGCCGTCTCTGTAACCCCCCTGATTTGTGTCAGTTTCCCATCGCTGGGCTCACACAATCCTTGCTTATCTCCAGAGGGTGTTGAGGGTGCTTCTCCAAGAATGCTGAGCCCCACCTTCACCCTTCTTTCCCTTTTTGCTATAAAACCCTCCAGACCACCTCTCCCATTCAGTTGCCAGACTCTAAGGATTAGCTTGTGCATCCTGATGGCAGATCTATTTGCACCCACCTGAAACTCTTTGTTTTCATTTTAATCTTGTTTGAAATTCTTAGTCTATGAAAGTAAACATTAATAGATCTGAACAGTACTTGGAGCACTGGACAGATCATCCAGAGAGACACTCAGCAGGGAAACAGCAGACATATTGCTCTCAGACTGTGTGTCTGGGTCAGGCCAAGCTTCCAAATAACTGGATAACAGGAGACAGGTCTTTAAGTGTATGAAGGACTTTCTCCAAGGCAGATCATATTTTAGGCCACAAAACAAATCACAACATATTTAAGAAGATCAAAATCACACCAAGTATCTTTTCCTACCATAGTGGAGTGAAACTAGACATTGATAAGAGGAAAAATTTCAGAAAATTCAAAAACATGTGGAAAGTGCTTTGAATGATTCATATGGAGGAGAAAGTGTCAGGGGCTTTGCTGATGATACTGGCAATGCTATGAGCTATGGCATTAGCCCTTTCTCCTGGTACAACACTGACTTTAAATAGTCATAGATGGACTCATCTAGTTCTGAAACTGTAAGAAATTGAGAATTCTATTACTATCTTCATTTTCTAGTAATAGAGACTTATACACACACAGTTAAAAAGCCTTCCTCAAGATCCGTGAACTACACCCAGGCATTTTGACAACAGAATGACACCATGCTTCATGCCCCAGACTTCAGGGGCTCATGTTCCTAACACCTGAGGTAACTCTTGTTTACCAATCGTAACTTACTGGGAAAATAACTAGAGAGGAAATGAATTCCAGTTTTTTGTGTTTTTTTTAAAGAAGTTCTTTATAGAAGCAAGTAAACTAAGCTGAATCCAAGGGGCTGTACTGTCTTAACCTTTTTAGCACTTGCCATGAATTTTTACTCTCCCAGGTGAATACTTCATCAAAAAATATTTCTAAAATTAATTTTAAATCAATCATTAAGTCTCATTTTTTAAAAAGGAAATTCTGCATAACTACACCATGGATAGATCGGGCTGCCAATCGCTCTGAGGTGCTGTAACAGGATGCTGGAGATGCCTCTGCCTGGTGTGAGGGCGGTTAGCAGGTCAGCACGTGTGGTCTGCCCAGCTGAACATGGGGCAGGCTCTTTCCATGCCACCTGGAAAGCGCCCTGGTTCTAGCCAAACAGCTCCCAAATGTGTTTTCCTGATCATTTTAAACAAGAAAACAAAGGAAAAACGTTATTGGGGCATGGTTTAGTTGGCTCACTGCAAAATTATAGTCACAACTAAATAATAATAATAATAAAGCTCTAGTAATAGCTAATAAAAGTAATAGCTAATAAATGCATTAGAGCATATATAAATAATTTAATAAGGTTTCTAATGTTAATACAGCCTACAAATCAACTTCCAAAACTCTATTCTCAATTCTTACTCTTCTCCGCCGCGTCCCATGCGGGCCAGGAAATTTGGTTTCCCTTGTGTGAAATGTGCTGGCTGGGAAATATGGCAAAAAATCACAATGCACAGAAATAATGTTGAAAAACTAGGGCGGGACGGCTCTGCGACCTTAGGGGCCCTGCTTCCACTCTGAAAGTGAGAGAGAGAGAGAAAGAGAGAGAGAGAGAGGAGCCCTCATTTGCTTTATTTATACAAGGGGGCTTCAGAGGATTTCAGTGGAATCTTCCATTGGCAAATAAGGTGGGAGGGGGGCTGTCCAAGCCCAGTGGGTAATGCCCAAGTCCGGAGCTATGAACAGCCTCTCCAGCCGAGGGAAGACTGAGGTCACCACATGCTTTGCATAATAAGCCACAAAATGACTTGCAATGCCAGACCAAAATTTCCTTGGCTCCAAGGCCAATAGAGGCTATTCAGATAGCCCAGGGTGGCCCCCACACTCTACGAGAAACCAGACAGGTCAGGAAGCAGTGGCTCCGTCACTGTAGCACGCTCTCCTGAACAGGGAACACCATCCCCTGACTTCATGGAGGTGCAAAGACAATAGCAGCTCACTGGAAACCCCACGTGCAGCTTTGCATCTGGACCTTTTCAGGGCTAGTCATGGGCGGTGCAGCTCTCTCTGGCAACACAGGTCAGTACCGTGAGCCACAGCTCCCTCAGCCCAGCCAGTGGGACTGTTCAGTGCCCAGCTACTAAGCCGCCAGCATAGGTGGTGAGGAGCTTCGGAAGCACAGGAAGCATTTCCACCTCTGACAGTCTCAGCCCTCAGTGGGCTTATCAGCATGCAACCTCATTGGAAGTTGAGGAGTATCTGTACTGACAGTCACAATATTTCCAAGTAATTTTTATTTCCTTTAGCATCCTGAAAATAAACTATCCAACACTGGCTTCTTATCAAAATAATATTATTAGTAAGTTTAACATTACACTAAACAAAGTGATTTTTTTAAGAGAGAGAGAGAAGACAGAGAAGAGAGAACTTTTTAATACTTATTTTTCAGCTTTCAGTGGACACAACATCTGTATTTTATGTGGTGCTGTGGATTCAATGCAGCGCCCCGCGCGTGCCAGGCGAGCATGTTACGGCTTGAGCTACATCCCCAGCCCATGATATTAATTTTTTAAAGTGTTCTTTCATAGGAAATGGTTAATAAGGAAAAAAACACGGCAGCAGAAAGGGAGTGAGCCGCCCATGCCCCACACCCACCTGCCCTCAGATCTCTCCTGGTCAGAATACTGCATCTCTGACAGTGCTAGAGGACCCCTATCCAGCTGCTCTCCACAGAAATCACCAGCGCTATGACCCCTGCCCGGCCTCCAGGCCTCAGCATTTGAGTAGGATGCCCAGTGCTGGAGCAGAACCCAAAGCCAGAAGTTCCAGTCCACGCAAGACTCGGGGAGCACCTCAGCAGAATCGCCTCTCAACACATCTGCAGGTCGCCAAGACTTTGCTCCGCTCCCACACAGGTCACCCAGCTGCTACCTACCCAGAGCGCAAAGCCATCGCCTGGCTCCCCCACCTCACCAGGCCCCCCACCTCACCAGACACCCCCGCGCTGAAAGCAGATGGCCGCCATCTTAACTCAGCATTCTCCCCATATTAGGTGGGGGCAGTTCCCAGATCAGATCTCCAGTGGCCAGGTACCAGATCTCTAGAGCTAGCTGCAACCCTGGCTTCTTCCTTCCAGTTTCTTGTTGGTTGGTTGGTTGGTTGGTTGGTTTTTTCTCTTCTACCCCTCCATCCTCTGGCCCTCACATCCCAACATATGTGAGACCAAGAACTTTGCATGAAATAGGACTTTGAGGACTGAGTCATCTGAATAATATAATAGAGAGGTTTGTATACGCCGTTTTTTCTTTTTCTTTTTATTCTTTCATTTTCTTTCCCCCTCCAAATTTTACTGTTTTAACATTTTGCTAAATACATTTGTGTGTTTGTTTTAAGTACTCTACTGTCTTCCCACATACGTGCCTACCCTAAATTACTTCCTGTCTATTCTCTCGCTACTAACCCTCGTCACTAGATTTCTCCTTCACACTTCCTAAGATATATTGACTCTATATCCTCACATCCCACCTCCTCAGCATGGCATCCTCAGCCCCACCCCCAGGTTATTGTCCACTGTCAGAAACTGTAAACCTTTTTACAAAACTACTGATTACATTCTAGATAAAAATTGAATTCAACATTTCTGTACATTGAGACTAAACTGTAAACACCTTAATAACATCAAATTGTTCATAGGTGGTATATTGTTGATATGGGGATCTGTTAACATTGTCTTTTCCCACAAGGGAGAGGTTTTGGAACCATAAAGAGCACTACAAACCTATAGGGTAAGAACAATAACAATCTAGACCCACAGAGCTGGAAAGGAAGACACACAGCAACACGAAAAGACAACAGAAGAAAGTGCCCCAAACAAATGAGACACCAAGTCATTAGGATCACTGGCAGCCACAGCAGGAGGAATGACAGAGAAGGAGTTCAGGGTGTACCTGGTTAAAATGTTCAGTGAACCCAAGGAAGACATAAGAGAGCAAATACAGGCAGCGAAAGATCACTTCAACAAGGAGCTACACAAACAAATACAGGAAGCAAAAGATCACCTCAACAGGGAGATTGAGGTGCTAAAAAAAAAAAAAACAAGCAGAAATCCTTGAAGTGAAAGAAATAATAAACCAAATTAAAAGCTCAAATGAAAGCATCACCAACAGAGTAGACCACTTGGAAGGTAGGACATCAGACAATGAAGACAAAATACATAATCTTGAAAAGAATATAGATCACACAGTGATAATGGTAAGAAACCACAAGAAGAAAATTCAAGAAATTTGAGATAGCATAAAAAGACTAAATTTAAGAGTTATTGGGGCCGCCCCCTCCCCCTGCACCGGCAAGGTAGAGGGAACTGTGACCACGCACAGAGCAGGCCCAGCGGCCTGCTGAGGGGCAGAGCCGCCCCCCACCCCCCGTGCCTGCCAGGTAGGGGAACTGTGACCACGGACAGAAAAGGCCCAGTGGCCTGCGGCGGGACAGAGCTTCCAATCACTCCTGCAAGGTAGGCGGGCCTGCGACCCACCGGCAGAAGAGGAGCAGCGACCTGCTGAGAGGCAGAGCCGCCCCCTCCCCCTGCACCGGCAAGGTAGAGGGAACTGTGACCATGCACAGAGCAGGCCCAGCGGCCTGCTGAGGGGCAGAGCCACCCCCCCCCCCGTGCCTGCCAGGTGACCACCGACAGAAAAGGCCCAGTGGCCCGCTGTGGGACAGAGCTTCCAATCACTCCTGCAAGGTAGGCGGGCCTGCGACCCACCGGCAGAAGAGGAGCAGCGGCCTGCTGAGAGGCTGAGCCGCCCCCTCCCCCTGTGCCGGCAAAGTAGAGGGAACTGTGACCATGCACAGAGCAGGCCCAGCGGCCTGCTGAGGGGCAGAGCCGCCCCACACCCCCCGCGCCTGCCAGGTAGGGGAACTGTGACCACCGACAGAAAAGGCCCAGTGGCCCGCGGCGGGACAGAGCTTCCAATCACTCCTGCAAGGTAGGCGGGCCTGCGACCCACCGGCAGAAGAGGAGCAGCGGCCTGCTGAGAGGCAGAGCCGCCCCCTCCCCCTGCGCCTGCAAGGTAGACGGAACTGTGACCACCATCAGAACAGGCCAGACCTGCAACCGACAGACAGAACAGGCCCAGTGGCCTGAGGAAGGGTAGAGCCGCCCCCCCCCCGCGCCTGCAAGGTACGCGGACCTGCGAACCACTGGCAGTACAGCCCCAGAGGCCTGCAGAGGGGCAGTGCCGCTGCCTGCGCCTGCAAAGTAGACAGAACTGTGACCACCGACAGAACAAGCCTAGCGGCCCGCAGAGGGACAGAGCCGCCGCCCGCGCCTGCGAGGGAGACGTTGCAACTATACAAGACCAATATAAATATATAGGGGGAAAATTCAATATCACAACAGTTTCACCAAGTAGAAAGGAACGCGAACAGTATGAAGAGACAAGGAAAGAAAGGACCACAAGCATTGCAGGTCAACTCAACGTTAGAAGAGGTAATAGCTGCAGCAGATGGAATGTCAGATAAAGAATTCAGGATATACATGCTTCAGATGATCTGGAGTCTCAAGGAAGACATCAGACAGCAAAATCAGACAATGAAAGATCACTTCAACAATGAATTACATAAACAAATCCAAGAAGCAAAAGATCAACTATACAGGGAAATAGAGGTTATAAAAAACAAACAAACAGAAATCCTAGAAATGCAGGAAGCAATAAGCCAACTTAAAAACTCAATTGAGAATACTACCAGCAGAGTAGAACACTTAGAAGACAGAACATCAGACAATGAAGATAAAGTATTTCAACTTGGAAAGAACATAGACAGCTCAGCAAGACTGTTAAGAAACCATGAGCAGAACATCCAAGAAATATGGGATAACATCAAGAGACCAAATTTAAGAGTCATTGGGATACAGGAAGGGACAGAGTTTCAAACCAAAGGAATGAGCAATCTATTCAATGAAATAATACGAGAAAACTTCCCAGACTTGAAGAATGAGACAGAACCCCAAATCCTAGAAGCCTACAGGACGCTGAATGTGCAAAATCATAAGAGACCCACACCTAGACACATTATAATGAAGATGCCCAACATACAGAATAAGGAGAGAATTTTAAAAGCTACAAGAGAAAGGAAGCAGATCACATTTAGGGGTAAGCCAATCAGGATAATAGCTGATCTTTCAACACAGACTCTGAAAGCTAGAAGATCCTGGAATAACATATTTCAAACACTGAAAGAAAATGGGTTCCAACCAAGAATTGTGTTTCCAGCGAAATTAAGCTTCAGGATGGAAGATGAAATTAAAACCTTCCACGATAAACAAAAGTTAAAAGAATTTGCAGCTAGAAAACCATCTCTTCAAAACATCCTTGGCAAAACATTACAGGAAGAGGAAATGGAAAATAACAATGAAAACCAACAGTGGGAGGTAGGACACTAAAGGGGGGAAAATAATCAAAGAGGAAAACAAACCATGTTTAGTAACATAAATAAACAAATATGGCTGGAAGAACAACCCATATCTCAATAATAACCCTAAATGTTAATGGCTTAAACTCACCAATCAAGAGACACAGGCTAGTAGAATGGATCACAAAACAAGACCCAACAATATGCTGCCTACAGGAGACGCATTTGATAGGAAAAGACATACATAGGCTGAAGGTGAAAGGTTGGGAAAAATCATATCACTCATATGGACTTCGGAAACAAGCAGGAGTATCCATACTCATATCAAATAAAATAGATTTCAAGCCAAAGTTAATCAAAAGAGATAAAGAGGGACACTACATACTGCTCAAGGGAACCATACACCAACAAGACATAACAATCATAAATATATATGCCCCAAACAATGGTGCAGCTATGTTCATCAAACAAACTCTTCTCAAGTTCAAGAGTCTAATAGACCACCATACAATAATCATGGGAGACTTCAACACACCTCTATCACCACTGGACAGATCTTCCAAACAAAAGTTGAATAAGGAAACTATAGAACTCAATAACACAATTAATAACCTAGACTTAATTGACATATATAGAATATACCACCCAACATCAAGCAGTTACACTTTTTTCTCAGCAGCACATGGATCCTTCTCAAAAATAGATCATATATTGTGTCACAGGGAAACTCTTAGACAATATAAAGGAGTAGAGATAATACCATGCATCCTATCTGATCATAATGGAATGGAACTGAAAATCAATGATAAAAGAAGGAAGGGAAAAGAATACATCACTTGGAGAATGAACAATAGGTTACTGAATGATCAATGGGTTATAGAAGACATCAAGGAAGAAATTAAAAAATTCTTAGAGATTAATGAAAACACAGACACAACATATCGGAATCTATGGGACACATTGAAAGCAGTTCTAAGAGGAAAATTCATTGCTTAGAGTTCATTCCTTAAAAAAAGAAAAAACCAACAAATAAATGATCTCATACTTCATCTCAAAATCCTAGAAAAAGAAGAGCAAAACAACAGCAAAAGAAGTAGAAGGCAAGAAATAATTAAAATCAGAGCTGAAATTAATGAAATCGAAACAAAAGAAACAATTGAAAAAATTGACAAAACTAAAAGTTGGTTCTTTGAAAAAATAAACAAAATCGACAGACCCTTAGCCATGGTAGCGAAGAGAAGAAGAGAGAGAACTCAAATTACTAACATACGGGATGAAAGAGGCAATATCACAACAGACACTTCAGAAATACAGAAGATAATCAAAAATTATTTTGAATCCTTATACTCCAATAAATTAGAAGATAGTGAAGGCATAGATAAATTTCTTAAGTCATATGATCTGCCCAGATTGAGTCAGGAGGATATAGACAACCTAAACAGACCAATATCAATTGAGGAAATAGAAGAAACCATCAAAAGACTACCAACTAAGAAAAGCCCAGGACCGGATGGGTATACAGCAGAGTTTTACAAAACCTTTAAAGAGGAACTAATACCAATACTTTTCAAGCTACTTCGGGAAATAGAAAAAGAGGGAGAACTTCCAAATTCATTCTACGAGGCCAACATCACCCTGATACCTAAACCAGACAAAGACACTTCAAAGAAAGAAAACTACAGACCAATATCTCTAATGAACCTAGATGCAAAAATCCTCAATAAAATTCTGGCCACTTGGATACAAAAACTTATCAAAAAAATTGTGCACCATGATCAAGTAGGATTCATCCCTGGGATGCAAGGCTGGTTCAATATACGGAAATCAATAAATGTTATTCACCACATCAATAGACTTAAAAATAAGAATCATATGATCATCTCGATAGATGCGGAAAAAGCATTTGACAAAGTACAGCATCCCTTTATGTTCAAAACTCTAGAAAAACTAGGGATAACAGGAACATACCTGAATATTGTAAAAGCAATCTATGCTAAGCCTCAGGCTAGCATCATTCTGAATGGAGAAAAATTGAAGGCATTCCCTCTAAAATCTGGAACAAGACAGGGATGCCCTCTCTCACCACTTCTGTTCAACATAGTTCTCGAAACACTGGCCAGAGCAATTAGACAGACGAAAGAAATTAAAGGCATCAAAATAGGAAAAGAAGAACTTAAATTATCACTATTTGCAGATGACATGATTCTATACCTAGCAGACCCAAAAGGGTCTACAAAGAAACTATTAGAGCTAATAAATGAATTCAGCAAAGTGGCAGGATATAAAATCAACACGCATAAATCAAAGGCATTCCTGTATATCAGCGACAAATCCTCTGAAATGGAAATGAGGACAACCACTCCATTCACAATATCTTCAAAAAAAATAAAATACTTGGGAATCAACCTAACAAAAGAGGTGAAAGACTTATACAATGAAAACTACAGAACCCTAAAGAGAGAAATAGAAGAAGATCTTAGAAGATGGAAAAATATACCCTGTTCATGGATAGGCAGAACTAACATCATCAAAATGGCGATATTACCAAAAGTTCTCTATAGGTTTAATGCAATGCCAATCAAAATCCCAACGGCATTTCTTGTAGAAATAGAGAAAGCAATCATGAAATTCATATGGAAAAACAAAAGACCCATAATAGCAAAAACAATGCTAAGCAGGAAGTGTGAATCAGGCGGTATAGCGATACCAGACTTCAAACTATACTACAGAGCAATAGTAACAAAAACAGCATGGTACTGGTACCAAAACAGGCGGGTGGACCAATGGTACAGAATAGAGGACACAGAAACCAATCCACAAAACTACAACTACCTTATATTTGATAAAGGGGTTAAAGCATGCAATGGAGGAAGGATAGCATCTTCAACAAATGGTGCTGGGAAAACTGGAAATCCATATGCAACAAAATGAAACTGAATCCCTTTCTCTCGCCATGCACAAAAGTTAATTCAAAATGGATCAAGGAGGTTGATATCAAATCAGAGACACGCCGTCTGATAGAAGAAAAAGGTGGCTACGATCTACATTCGGTGGGGTCGGGCTCCAAATTCCTCAATAGGACACCCATAGCACAAAAGTTAATAACTAGAATCAACAAATGGGACTTACTCAAACTAAAAAGTTTTTTCTCAGCAAAAGATACAATAAGAGAGGTAAATAGAGAGCCTACATCCTGGGAACAAATCTTTACTCCTCACACTTCAGATAGAGCCCTAATATCCAGAGTATACACAGAACTCAAAAAAATAGACAATAAGAGAACAAACAACCCAATCAACAAATGGGCCAAGGACCTGAACAGACACTTCTCAGAAGAGGACATACAATCAATCAACAAGTACATGAAAAAATGCTCACCATCTCTAGCAGTCAGAGAAATGCAAATCAAAACCACCCTAAGATACCATCTCACTCCAGTTAGATTGGCAGCCATTATGAAGTCAAACAACAACAAGTGCTGGCGAGGATGTGGGGAAAAGGGTACACTTGTACATTGCTGGTGGGACTGCAGATTGGTGCAGCCAATTTGGAAAGCAGTATGGAGATTTCTTGGAAAGCTGGGAATGGAGCCACCATTTGACCCAGCTATTCCCCTTCTCGGTATATTCCCTAAAGACCTAAAAAGAGCATGCTACAGGGACACTGCTACATCGATGTTCATAGCAGCACAGTTCACAATAGCTAGACTGTGGAACCAATCTAGATGCCCTTCAATGGATGAATGGATAAAAAAAATGTGGCATTTATACACAATGGAGTATTACTCTGCATTAAAAAATGACAAAATCATAGAATTTACAGGGAAATGGATGGCATTAGAGCAGATTATGCTAAGTGAAGCTAGCCAATCCCTAAAAAACAAATGCCAAATGTCTTCTTTGATATAAGGAGAGTAACTAAGAACAGAGTAGGGACGAAGAGCATGAGAAGAAGATTAACATTAAACAGGGATGAGAGGTGGGAGGGAAAGGGAGAGAGAAGGGAAAATGCATGGAAATGGAAGGAGACCCTCAGAGTTATACAAAAGTACATACAAGAGGAAGTGAGGGGAAGGGGAAAAATAATATAAGGGGGACAAACGAATGTCAGTAGAGGGAGCAGAGAGAGAAGAGGGGAGGGGAGGGGAGGGGAGGGGAGGGGGGATAGTAGAGGATAGGAAAGGCAGCAGAATACAACAGACACTAGTATGGCAATATGTAAATCAATGGATGTGTAACTGATGTGATTCTGCAATCTGTATATGGGGTAAAAATGGGAGCTCATAACCCACTTGAATCAAATTGTGAAATATGGTATATCAAGAACTATGTAATGTTTTGAACAGCCAACAATAAAAAATTAAAAAAAAAAGAGTTATTGGGATAGAGGAAGGCATAGAGGTCCAAACCAAAGGAATGAACAATCTATTCAATGAAATAATATCAGAAAATTTTCCAAACATGAAGAATGAATTGGAAATCCAAATTCAAGAAGCCTACAGGACACCAAATGTACAAAATAACAACAGATCCACACCAAAGCACATTATAATGAAAATGCCTGACATACAGAATAAGGAGAGAATTTTAAAAGCCACAAGAGAAAGGAATCAGATTACATACAGAGAAAGCCAATTAGAATAACGGCAGATTTTTCAACACAGACCCTGAAAGCTAGAAGACCCTGGAACAACATATACCAAGCTCTGAAAGAAAATGGGTGCCAACCAAGAAACTTGTATCTAGCAAAATTAAGCTTTAGACTTGAAGATGAAACTAAAAACTTTCATAATAAATAAAAGAATTTATAGCTAGAAAACTGAAACTAAAAAAACATCCTTGGAAAAATATTCCATGAAAAGGAAACAAAAAACAGCAATGAAAAATCAGCAGAGGGAGGTAGTACCCTAAAGGAAAACTAATCAAAGAGGAAAATCAAGTCAAGTTAAATAACAAAATAAACAAATATGGCTGAAAATTAAAATCTTATCTCAATAGTAACCCTGAATGTTAATGGCTTAAACTCACCAATCAAAAGACATAGGCTAGCAGATTGGATTACACAAAAAGACCCAAAAATATGCTGCTTCCAGGAGACTCATCAAATAGAAAAAGATACACAGAGATTAAAGGTGAAAGGTTGGGACAAAGCACACCACTCACACGGACTGTGGAAGCAAGCAGGGGTGTCAATCCTTATATCAAATAAAGTAGACTTCAAGCCAAAGTTAATCAAAAGGAATAAAGATGGACATTACATACTGTTCAAGGGAACCATATACCAACAAGACATAACAATCATAAATATGTATGCCCCAAACAATGGTGCAGCTATGTTCATCAAACAAATTCTTCTCAAGCTCAAGAGTCAAATTGATCACAACACAATAATATTGGGTGTCTTTAACTCACCTCTCTCACCACTGGATCAATCTTCAAAATAAAAGTTGAATAAGGAATCTATAGAACTCAAAATACAATCAATAACGTAGACTTAACTGACATATATAGAATATTTCAACCTGCATCAAGTGGATACACTTTCTTCTCAGCAGCACATGGATGGACACTTCTCTAAAATAGACCATAAACTATGCCACAAAGCAACCCTTAGCAAATACAAAAATGTTGAAATACTACCATGTATTTTATCAGATCATAATGGAATAAATTGGAAATTAATGACAAAATAAAAAATAAAAATTATTCCAACACCTGGAGACTAAACAATATGCTACTGAATGAACAATGGGTCGCAGAATACAATAAAGAGGAGATTAAAAAATTCTTAGAAGTAAATGAGAATATAGATACAATATATCAAAATCTATGGGATACTATGAAAGCAGTTCTAAGAGGAAAGTTCATTGCATGGAGTTCATTCCTTAAAAGAAGAAAAAGTCAACAATAAATGACCACTTTACATCTCAAAGCCCTAGAAAAAGAAGAACAAATCAGCATCAAGAGCAGGAGAAGGCAAGAAATAATTAAAATTAGAGCTGAAATCAATAAAATCAAAATAAAAGAAACAATTGAGAAAAATTGACAAAACAAAAAGTTGGTTCTTTGAAAAAATAAATAAAATTGACAGCTACACTAACAATTGTTAGCTACACTAATGAAGAGAAGAAGAGAGAGAACTCAAATTACCAGCATACATGATGAAAAAGTTAAAATCACAACAGGTACTACAGAAGTACAGAGGATAATTAGAAATTATTTTGAAAATTTATACTCCAATAAAATAGAAGATAGTGAAGGCATCAATGAATTTCTTAAGTTATACAACTTGCTCAGACTGAATCAGAAAGATATACACAATTTAAACAGACCAATATCGAATGATAAAATAGAAGACACCATCAGAAACCTACCAACCAAGAAAAGCCCAGGACCGGACGGTTACACAGCTAACTTCTACAAGACCTTTAAAGCAGAACTAATACCAATAATCTTCAATTTATTTCAGGAAATAGAAAAAGAAGCAGCACTTCCAAACTCATTCTATGAGGCCAATATCACCCTGATTCCAAAACCAGGCAAAGACGCATCAAAGAAAGAAAACTTTAGACCAATATCTCTAATGAATAATAGATGCAAAAATTCTCAATAAAATTCTGGCAAATCAAATGCAAAAATATATCAAAAGATTGTGCACCATGATCAAGTGGGATTCATCCCAGGGATGCAAGGTTGGCTCAACATAAGGAAATCAATAAACATAATTCATCACATCAATAGACTCAAAGATAAGAATCATATGAACATCTCAATAGACACAGAAAAGGCATTTGACAAAATACAGCACCCTTCATCTTCAAAACACTAGAAGAACTAGGGATAACAGGAGCATATCTCAACATCATAAAGGCTACCTATGCTAAGCCCCAGGCCAGCATCATTCTAAATGGAGAAAAATTGAATGCATTCCCCCTAAAAACTGGAAGAAGACAAGGATGTCCTCTGTCACTACTTCTAGTTAACATAGTCCTTGAAACACTGGCCAGAGCAATTAGACAGATGAAAGAAATTAAAGGGATACGTATAGGAAAAGAAGAACTTAAATTAGCACTATTTGCTAGAAGACCCTAAAAGCTCCACCAGAAAACATCTAGTACTAGTAAATGAATTCAAAGTAGCAGGTTATAAAATCAACACCCATAAATCAAAGGCATTTCTGTATATCAGTGACAAATCCTCTGAGACAGAAATGAGGAAAACTACCCCATTTTCAATAGCCTCAAATAAAATAAAATACTTGGGAATCAACTTAATGAAAGAGGTGAAATATCTATACCATGAAAGAAAAAAGAAAGAAAAAAATCAAAAAAGACTCTAAAAGATGGAAAGATCTACCTTGCTCTTGGTTAGGCAGAATTAATATTATCAAAATGACCATACTTCCAAAAGCACTATACAGATTGAATGCAATTTCGATCAAAATCCCAATGGCATTCCTCATAGAATTAGAAAAAGCAATCATGAAATTCATCTGGAAAAATAAGAGACCTAGAACAGCTAAAAAATCCCTAAAAGGAAGAGTGAAGCAGGTGGCATCACTACACCAGAACTTAAACTATACTACAGAACAATAGTAACAAAAACAGCATGGGATTGGCACCAAAACAGACTGGTAGACCAATGGTACAAAATAGAGGACACAGAGACTAACCCACAAAATTACAATTATCTTATTTTGTGGGTTAGTCTCTGTGTCCTCTATTTTGTACCCCTATCTCTCACCATGCACAAAACTCAACTCAAAGTGGATCAAGGACTTAGGAATTAAATCAGACACTCTGTGTCTAATAGGAAAAAAAAAGTAGGCCCTAATCTTCATCATGGGGGATTAGGCCCTGATTTCCTTAGTGCAAGAATTAAAACCAAGAATCAATCAATGGGATCCAGGACTCGAACTAAAAAGTTTCTTCTCAGCAAAAGAAGCAACCTGTGAGGTGAACAGAGAGCCTACATCCTGGGAGCAAATTTTTACACCTCACATATCAGATAGAGCACTAATCTCTAGTACATATAAAGAACTCAAAAAGCTAAATACCAAAAAAATAATAATAATCCAATCAATAAATGGGCCAAGGACATGAACAGACACTTCTCAGAAGAGGATATTCAATCAATCCACAAATATATGAAAAAATGTTCATCATCTCTAGCAATTAGAGAAATGCAAATCAAAACTACTCTGAGATATCATCTCACTCCAGTCAGAATGGCAGCTATTATGCATACAAACAACAATAAGTGTTGGTGAGGATGTGGGGAAAAAGGCACACTCATACATTGCTGGTGGGACTGCAAATTGGTGCGGCCAATATGGAAAGCAGTATGGAGATTCCTTGGAAACCTTGGAGTGGAACCGCCATTTGACCCAGCTATCCCTCTCCTTGAACTATTCCCAAAGGACTTAAAAACAGCATATCACAGGGACACAGCCACATCAATGTTTATAGCACTACAATTCACAATAGTTAAACTGTGGAACCAACCTAGATGCCCTTCAGTAGATGAATGGATAAAAAAATGTGGTATATACACAATGGAATATTACTCAGCAATAAAAGAGAATAAAATCATGGCATTTTCAGGTAAATGGATGCAGCTGGAGAAGATAATGGTAAGTGAAGTTAGCTAATCCCCAAAAAACAAATGGCAAATGTTTTCTCTGATATAAGGTGACTGACTCATAGTTGGGTAGGGAGGGGGAGCATGGGAGGAATTGATGAACTCTAGATAGAGGGATGGGAGGGGAAGGGAGTGGGGAGGGGGTTAGCAATGATGGAGGAATGTGATGGACATTATTATCCAAAGTACATGTATGAAGACATGAATTGGTGCTAACATACTTTATATACAAATAGAGGTATGAATAATTGTTCTATATGTGTAATAAGAATTGTGATGCATTCTGTTGTCATGTATTTAAAAAATAAAACTAATTAAAAAATAAATAAATAAATAAATAAAAATCAAAAATAAAATTAAATTAAAAAAAGAAAATTCTTAATAAAATGAAGTTTGAGTACATTTTTCATTTAAAGACTATTTGGGGGAAAACTGTGTTGTCTGTATTTGTACCTGTGCCTCGGATTTTACAATGAATACTGGCTGGCTTTGACTTCCATGAAAACAGAAGTAAGGCAGGATCTTTCCTTCACCCATTGGAACAGTTAATATCATTTGCTGTTGTTGAGGTTTTCAAGAAACAAGCTGGGCTGAGAATTGGAAGAGAAATCCATTCCAAATTCTAAGTGGCAGAAGTAAAGCAAAATCTGAGAAGGAAAGGCCCTCTTTTGATCTGACGTGCATGGATGAGTGCCGTCAGTAGCACAAAGGATGTCATTATTTTGTATCAAAGTAAATAAGGAAGAAAATAAGCCACAAAGATGAATGACGAGCTGGAGTCAGACACCAGGCAGTCCCAGAGGGCGAATGGCTTTCAAAAGAACCTGACGCTCATTAACCCTTTGTCTTCTCAGTGGAATATTTGCTCTGAAGATCCCTTCGCAATGAATCTCTGAAGGGGAAAACTAATTGCTGTTATAGTAAAATATAAATTTGAGCAATAACAGAATCGAATTTATCATTTATCAGCAGAGAGTCCACGTTAGGAATAACTGAGTTTGAAAACCTATTCAGTTTCAAAATCTCTATATTCCCCACTAAATTTGTTTAATCTAGATCATGTATACCTTCTGATTTCTATACTGTAAATTTTATACATATATATAGCTACGAGTGTTAGAACGTATATATAAAGCAAAAATGAGAAATAGAATGGTAATAGTAGTACACATATACATACACAGGAACACTAGAACACATGTATACCATGGAGACATATTTACATAAAATAAATGCATATTAAGAAATTTATATATATATATATATATATATATATATATCATATATAAATGTATATATTATATATTTAATATGTATACATGTATATATATACATATATATTAGTATATACTCACAAGAGCGAATGACAGCACCGTCCTTTGGGAGTGACACTACAGTATTCTGTTCTGCACTACTGAACACCTAACAGCAACAAGTGCATGCACAGTAATCTTACAATGGAGTTAGAATATTTTAATTCACAAAGGACTCAGCTCCCCTAGCTCAAATGTCAACACATCTTCTTTCTGAAGGAGAAGCGCAGGTCTTCCTGTTCGGCTGTATGCTTCTCTAAACAGGGGGAGGAGATAATGAAAGTTCCTTATTTGATTTTATTCATGCTCATGGAACATAGATATACACTAATTAACCATTCTTTAGTTCAAATTTTGTAATTCAAAAAAGTAATCGTGTGACCTGGGGATCTAAGTGGCCAAGGGAACTAATGCTTATTTAATGTCACCATGTCTGATTTGCAAGGGAACTTGCTCTGCACAACCTGCGGACAAGGGCTCACCCTCACCAATCCCCGTGTGCAGCCTCCTGGTTGCCTGGAGGAAACCGAACTCAGGGAACTGGAGGTCGGCCCTGTGCATGTTTGGAGCAAGGCGGGGCCCAGGTTTCCTCCCCGAGGGCCAGCGCCCAGCCCGGGACTTGACAGGTGTGGGCCAGTCCACCAGCAGGCTCAAGAGGGAGGGAGCTCTGCCAGCAGCAGGCCAGGCCGGGAGCTGGACTCTGGGAGCAGGACTTGGGCTCCTACACCGAGAGAAAGAAAACAGACTAAGGGACCTGGGAGAGGGTGGGGTCCCCCTTCGTCCATCTTGGACAGGCTGAATGGAAAGAAGGAAGCCCGGCTCCAGGACACCTCCTTGCCCAGAGTGGGCAAAGAGGCCACGTTCATTTTCTTCCCTCTGTATGCCTTTTCCTGGGTACTAAAATATACTGCTTGCCTATCTCGAAAATTCCACAGTGGATTAGCATTGACAAGCAAAAATATAAAAATTAAAATTCTAAAAAATCCATCCTCTGCTTCTCTGTGCGAAATTAGTGGGGCAGGGACGCTGCCCCTGCCTTTAATGGGTCACTGGGGAATTAGAGAGCTCTCAGGAAGCAGCGGGATCCAGGCTGAGGTTCAAAGATTTCTAGCAGCATACTTTGGTGATTAAGAAAGGCAAATGCTCAGTTCTCGAAGGCTTTGTCTGCGGAGCCTGACACTCCGACTGGCTTCCCAGATAATTAATCCTTTTTCTCTCCCCCTCCCAAATAAGGCATTCACACATTTCCCTTTTAATGTGGCATGGGAGGGGACACGGGTTTGCATCTCCTTGGCCTCTGTGAACTTCTTAATCTATTTGGCCAGTAAGAAGCTTCTAAGCTGAGGTACTCAGTGCACGCACTTGGGAAGCACCCAGAACATCCCCACCCCTAGATGAGCCTGACTCCTGTGTGCCCTGGGAAATGAGGGACTTTCTGGCGTAGAAACAGCGAACTCAGGATAACGGAATACAGGGCTTTGTTTACTTTATGCTTGGTTTTGTTCCAGTGGGTTACTTGCTTCCCTGTGTTGTTCCCAAGGTTTTATTTTAAACATATAGAACAGAAGAAGAAATGGACACTTTATATTTATAACCTAAGCATATGTCAAAAGTGGTTTGCATTCAGGCTGATGTGCACGGTTTGGCTGGTGTACATTTCCTCCTCAACCACTTATCAGAGGTAATAGGCATCTTGACCGTCCACTCCCGGAAGCTTGCCATGTTACCCCTAAGAAGGACGTCCACAGGAAGACCTGGCCCTCCAAGTCCAGCACCAACAAGGATGACTGAATGCAACAGCTTCATAAAGAAGGCGACCTATGTGTGAATTTCTTAAGTTCTGAAGGGAATGTCTAGTTTCTCTCCTTCGTCTCCTCTCCTTCCTTTTCTTCTTTATCTGCAATTCAGTTAAGGTTCATGCATTGAGTCGAGTTGCTATGCCTTGTAAGTCTCATTATTGGACAGGATTCCCTCATGTTCGTTATATTGCATTCTATGTTGTTTGTGGGATCTGATAAAATGATCTTTTTTGTGCGCTAAACTTCAGTTTAAGTTGTCTCCTCATAGTGTGGTGTGGCTTCCTCCTCACTCTCTGCACCTTCCCTGAATGAAAGTTAAGGCTAGGCCCCACACCTGTTGGCCACGAGCTACATCTGGTCCTCTGCTTGCTCTGAGAGTAGTTTATTGCACAGGACCAACCCCTGCATGGACCAGTTATTTACATATTGTTCTACTTCTGCAATTAGGACAGATCTGAATGGTCGTGACTGACACAATATGGTCCACAAAGCAAAAGACCTTTACTCCCTCACCTTTTACAGAAAAACTCTCTCAATCCCTGACCTGGTTATTGATCAGATACAAACACTTGAGACAAGGATTCTCCAGAGATGATGTGGGTCTTTCCTGTTCATCTTTCCAAAGACCTAGACGCCACATTATCCCCACAGTGAAGCCCATGCCCTGTTTAGTGTGTAAGGAATCTGTGACTTGATACTTCGACACTATGGAAATATTTTTTCCCAACTATCTGATGCAGTTTTCCATGATGATTTTTGGCTAAATCTAGTATTTCTCATCTATATGTGTTTTTCATGTATTAGCTGGTTCTGGTGCAAAGAAAAAGTAACATTTATTTGCTTTTTGATAGTTTTGCTTTTCATTTAAAAAATGTTTTTAGTTGTAGATAGACACAATACCTTTTTATTTTATTTACATATTTTTATGCAGTGCTAAGGATTGAACCCAGTGCCTCACACATGACAGGCAAGTGCTCTACCACTGAGCCACAACTCTGGCTTTTCATTTTTGAGTCTTATTCCTTAATCGAACCCTACACTTGTTATGTCTTGGGTTCAATTTGCCCATGGGGGCCTCTTCAAGCAGTTACTGAATGCTTTTGTCCTGACTACCTGGGTGTTTAGGACTCCCTGGCACACGGACACTTGAGGGCTCCCAGGAGTAGACACTCCCTGTCCCAGAGCCAGATCCAACCTTCCCTACGAAGCCCTCTGTCCTTTGCACAGGAGAGGGCACGTCGCATCTGACATCTGGGAATTTATGTTTACTTCTCCAGGGAGGTTATGGCTGTGGCTGTGGTTAATGGGAGCAAGCAAACAACGTCCCAAGTTGGTGTTGTCTTGTTCAACTCAAACCCAACATCAGGCATACTTGTCTCTTTACTTTTACACTAAAAGCCATGTTTTCTCTAATCGATAATGTATTGGCTTATTTACCCTACCCTGTAGCAGAGATAAAATAATTTGAAATTTGAAAAGCAATGGTGCTACTAACAGGAAAACCACTGCGTTAGTTTACATAATCATCCTTTTTCTTAAGAATGCCTCTCTAGCGCACGCTTCTGGGTACTCTGTCAGAACTTTGGTGATCACAGGTTTTTTTCCTTGTGCTTTTACAGTGCTTCCTCTTTTTGATTTTTTTAACATATACAGTATTTTTCATAGTGTCTTTTTCATGAGTTTCTGGGGGAGCCATCCGCAGACCAGTTCAGCATCTTGGGACTTCCGCTGAGGTGACCAGGGGTGCTGGAGGAACCCACTGCCAAGGTGTGCCACGCAGCTTGAGCGCCGGAAACCCGGGCTTCAGGGCCAGAGCCCTGAAGAGCTGCGTGTGCTGCGGCTGCAGGGAAGGAAAGCCCCGTCGCTCACGTAAGCAGGCCGAACAGTGCCGCCGACCGAGACGGACAGCGCCAGGGCCCAGCTCCATTCTCACAGAGCCACGGCCGAGAGGAGCTCTGGACCTGAGAGACAGCAAATCACTAACTGCACAGATACTTCCCACAGCCATTGGAGTCCCTGTTTCAATTTGCACTTTGTTTTCTTGAATAATCACACTGCACTAGACTCCCACTCAGTCTCTCTCTGTAGTAATGTCCAATCTGATAAGAAGTCTGTCAGAGACATTTTTTTGTATCTAGTTCAATTTGTTTTTTGTTTTGTTTTTTGTAGTTTTCACTTGACTTTTGTGTAGCTCCTCTCTCTGTTCTGAAATTCCTCGTGTGTCCACACTGTGATATACCTTCATGTTTGATCCTTCCTCACGCTCATTGATCATTCTGAGCGCTCAGTCTCTGCCCCAGAGTTTGAACTGCAGGGCCATCCCAGAGTCTGATTCCGTTGACTGATTTATCTGTTAACATTGAGCCTTTATTTCCCTTGATGTATGCTCTGTGTCTTGTCATTTCCGATAGATTGCTGAATGTTGCATACAGAGCAGCAAGGATTCAAGTCAGTAGATTGGCACCTAGAAATGGCCTTCTTTCTTCTGTTTGCTGTCATGTGAAGTTGGTCACTCGTTGGCTCTGAGCTTGGTATTGCTGAAGTCATCCTTGGTTTTTCACAGGCTTCATATTTCCGTACGAGTGCTGGGCACTTAGTCTTTCTCTGTGATTCTGTCCCCACAACACACAGGTTTCCACGTTCCGATATCCCTGCTCCCCAAAAGGATTTTGTTTGTTTGGTTGGTTGGTTGGTTTTTTCCCTTTGCCTGCACCTGTTTCTGTTGTGTGTCTCCTGGTGCCAGTCACCACTCCGGGGGTTGGGGCAGTGGAATGCGGTCTCCTGATGCATCTGCAGCATTGAGCAGGCTGGTGCCCCTCTCCCAGGCTCTGGCTGGTCTCCTGCCCTGCCGCAGGTCGCACATGTTTGCTTCATATTGGTGCACGACATGGTCCAAGAGCACCCCATCCTGTGCCCTGGGTGCGGAGTTCTACTCCTCTGGGCTCCCCAAGGAGCAGCTGCCACTTCCCTGGACTCTGAGGGCCAGGGGGAAGGAGCTTCTTCCTGTCACCCCAGTGCTCCTTGAGCCTCAGCCCTGCTGTCCTTCCTCTGGAGCACAAGGACACTGCTTTGTTTGATGAAAGGCCCAAGGAAACAGGATTCATGTTATGCCTTGCCCCAACTGGGACTGATCCCCTGCTGCTCAGCTAACCCTGGTGGAGACCCGATCACCTGCTGTGCAGCAGGCCACTGAAAGGCCCAGTCCTGCCACCCTGAGGGCTGGGCGGTGTCTGCAGAGACCTGTGGGGAAGCACTTGAGAACAAGGAGAACTCGCCTGGCTGTGCTGGCTTCCAGTTAGTGCAGACCTGGGTCTCCTCCTCCTTAGGCCTCCAGGCAAGGTGGCATGTAGCCAGTTATCCCTGGGAGTCTCCGTGGTGGCTCCCTACATATTCCTCCTCATTCTATAAACAGAGAGAGATCTCATGCCAAGTCCTCCTCAGAAGGCCTGGACACTGCTTGGCATTCAGTGCCTTTCCTTGTCCTAGGTCCACAGTTCTGTGAAGAGTTCAAAGAAAGCTGGGAAACGTAGCTCACCTGGGGCTTCCTCGTTGCTCCCCCTGCACCTTCCTGTCCTGCCTGAAGAAGGCGGAACAGCAGCAGTTCAGGACGGAGAAAGCAGAGTGCTCATGCCAAAGGGGCAGAAAAGAAGGCAGCTGGTGGGGCCACCTCAAGAGGAGCCTACAGCCCTGGGTCTGGCTGCATTGCCCAGTGTCCCACCACGGCTCCTGGTGGTGGAGAACGGGGGGGAGGGGGAGAGGAGGGGGGGTCTTGCTAGCTCCCATCAGTGGCGCAGGTGGGTGAAATGTGGCAGCTGCACACAGTGGAGTCCCACACAGCAGCTCAGGAAAGGACAGAGAGCAGGTGGGCACAGGAATGGGTCCCAGGCCTCCCAGCAGCACCGCACCCACGCAGCACAGTACCGTTAGCATAGATCAGAACTCATGCGTGTAAGCCCTGCAAAGAAATGAGTGATAAACCTACAGCAAGGCTGGATTCGTGCTTTTCACAACTTTTTACAAGCTGTCTCTCACCTCAGCTGTGTGTCCTGTGGGCTGCTGGGCATCGGTACCCCTGCAGACTGCACCTGGTGGACTGCAGGTTCTCCAAGCACACCCTGCTCTTGTGCTACACAGCACAGCTGCGACTCTGCACAGAGACACCCTGGAGGCTCAGCACTCAGAGCTGCTCCTCTCGCACTCACCGGGGCTCCTACGACTGTGTCCTGAGGACCTAGGCAGTTGGAGAACTGCTCCTAGCTGTGCCAGAGGTCAACAGCGGCTGAAACGCGCAGTGGCTCTCCTGGGCCATCACCACCACACTGCCTATGGCCCAAGTGACGCGGGAGATTCCCTCCTTCACCCTCGCCCAGAAGGCAGAGACGTGCCCGTATTTAACAAGAGGCCAAGACCCTCACATTGGCAGCTGCTGAACAAAAACCTATCTGAAAGTTTTGATTTTTTAAAATACTTTTTAAGATACTTATCTCGGAAGAAGTTCTCAAACTGAGGCAATCTGTGGTGAGTTTGTGCCAATCAACATTTTCAAAATAGCATGCAGCACAAAGTGCAAGGAAGACATTTGCTTTCTCCTTTTGTCCCTGTTTCTCCCGCCTGAGCTGGTGTCTGCACCGTCCTTCTTGCCTGTTGCCTGACTGTTCACAGCCTGCCTCGGGCAGCTTCACTGTGACTCCTATCCCAGGGCCCCTCCTCCACGGTGGGAGGGGGACGTCGGGTTTCCCAGGCAAAATCCACAAAAGACAATTCAACACAAACGGTGAGAAATGTCTGAGTGACATCATAAGACTCTCCTCGTAAAAAACAGCAGCTGTTAGGAATCCTGACAGACCCTAGCAGGTGGCAGGAGGGTCTAAACCTCCTGGTTGTCCAAACCGGCTCCCACCCTGTGTCCTGCACCACCGGCACAGAGAGCTGCTCACTCACAAGTCAGCTCCTTGCCCTGGGTCACCAGGCCCCTTAGGTGGCCACTGGCAGGTCATCAAGGAGGACCAAGCACACCCGGGGCAAGGGGGCTGAGCCTGCCCCTGCTCCTTCCTAAACGGACCTGGACCCCTGGCGGTCCTGCGCTCCTTCCCTGGCTGTAGGTAAGGTAGTCTGGTCCTCCTGGCCCGCCATCCCTGGGGGTGGCACTAGCTTCCCGTCCTGGCGACTCTGGGTTCTCAGGAGCCCGTGTGCGCTTCCTTCCCTCTGTGGGCATCACCTGCAGGGTCTCATCTGAACAGTCCACAAGGGTTCCATCTCCTGTCTGAAATCCAAAGGCCTGAGTCACTTGGGCCATAGGCGGTGTGGTGGTGATGGCCAGGAGAGCTACCGCACATTCCAGCCGCTGTTAAAACAGAGAGTAGCTAAGCCCTGAGCATGTGAAGCCTTCAGCAAATTCTGCTTTTGTTAAGACAAATTCTCAAAGTTTATCTCATGATGTTTCCAAGGCTTTCCTACTTTATGAGGATCTATGGAGCGTTCTGAGCTGGGCATTGTGTGAAGACCTTTGCGTCCCATTTCACTCTTTCCAATCAGCTGCTTGGTGGCCATAACGTGCCCGGGATCCTTTGCTATGCAGGCGCCCATCCAAGAAGGGCTGCCCACTGCCTTTGGTAAGCGAGCAGGAGCCTTTGGGTTGGATTCCTTTCAGTGGAAGCGAAACGTGCTCTGCTAAGCATCACGTTATTGACCTCGCTTCAGATCCTCGCTCCCCTGCTTGGCGCTTCGGGCTGAACTGCTGCATCCTTGGGAATCCAGCTCCATCCTTGGTTCAGCGACAGGGAGTTCCAGAGGGAGACCGCCTGCGGTGGGGAGCGGTCAGGGCTGCGCTTCCCAAGGGCTGGCGTGGCCTGGCAGAGGTCGGGTTGTGGCTTTGGCCCTGTGGGGCTGCAGAAAACCTGGACTAGGCTGCCGCGATTTGCAGCCAGAGGCCAGCCACGTCCGCACAGGGCTGCCCCTGCCCTCCGCACATGGGTCACGGCCACACAGGGTCCCTCTGTGCATGGGCCTTGGCTGCACAGGACCTCCCCTGCATAGGTCCTCCCTGCGCATGGGCCTCACGGGGTCCCTCCCTGCGCGATAATAATCACGGCTCTTCCTGTTATTCTCCAAGCCCTGAGGGTGGTAGCAACGTCGCACAGCTGTTGTTCTAGGGAGCCTTAGTGTTTCCCAGTTGTCATTCCAGTTCTGAAATATCGGCTTAGCAAGTTAATGTGAAATTCTCCGGTTTAAATGCGCTGTCTCCTAGCTTGTCTAGGACTGATACATGCCAATCACAGATAACTTGTACAATGTTGTTAAAAGATAAATAAAAATATCACCTAAAGATGTCTTATTAATATTTGATCTATTTCTTCCAGCATTTGCTGAGGATATATATTATTCAAGATTGACATTCATTGGTAGAGCTATGTGAATAATTATCTATTTTCTGTTATATCATAAAAAATTAGATATCCACCAAAATAGAGATTTAGAATTTATGGAATTTTTAAATACTTGCCCATATGCATATAAAACATTTTGTTCAAAACTGTCAGGGAGACCCCAGGCAGCCTTTCAGAGGTCCAGGCCATATCCTCCCAGGCCACACATCAGGGGCCCTGGTGACCCGCAGGCTGCTGCCTGGGGAGCCACACACTGCAGAGGGCAGAGTCCAGTGGCGAAGGCTGCAGAGGCAGCTCCTCTGACTCCTGGGCTGTTTCAGGTGGCGAGATAGGGCGTCTCCCGTGAGGGCTCTGCCTGGTTTCCTGGCCTGAAATCAGCCAGGACCTAGTTTCTAAAGAAGTGCAGAGAAGGAGATTTCTCCAGGTTACCCTGTGCTGCGGTAGGCCCTTGGAATCGCAGACCAGGGACAGAACTAAATGTGCCCTCCCTGAAGGAAGGAAGGGGAGGGGCAGGGCAGGGGAGGGACCTCACACCCTGAAGCAGGCCTAGGCCCAGGGAAGGTGGCCACGCAGGGCGCTGGGCAGGGAAGCCTTCTGTGGGCATGGCTGGGAGAAGCTCTTGGCCATAAAGAAGAGTACGTGATACCTGTATACTGCCCATGTCCAGTTGGTGTTGATCAGTCTAAGTCAGTAGAAAGTAGATCACTGGGGTCATGAAGATTTAGAATATATATTATTTCTAACCACAAGCTCATGTTTGTTAGCAAGCATCAGATTATATATAAAATGTGGAAAGAAGAAACTGAAATTACTTGCAAACCCAGCCACTGTTGCTTGTTTTTGTTTCGGAGAGCGCTGGGCTGCACACCTCTCTCCAGCTTCCATGCAGGTGGTCCACACCTCTTGCCTCCTCTCCTCTCAGGGTCCAGACCCCCTGAATAGTGAGCCACATCCTGGAAACAGCTCAGCTGGGCCTGCTTTCGTGCCTCTCCAACACGAGTGCTTCCCAGCAGAGCGTCGGTGGTGACCTGCACAGAGCTCACTGCCAGCTTCACCAGGGAGAGAAGGAAGACTGCGCTGCCCAGAGCACAGGAACAAGCAGCAGGGGAGTCTCCACACCTCCAGGACATTTGTCCCCGACTCAGAGCTGCCCACCTGCTTTTCTATCATCATCAGCACCAGCCTCGTCCTCCCAGGCATTTGCAGGATATTGGGACACTCTTATGTGAAGCAATTTGGATTTTCCTTAAGCTGACAGCCCATAATTTACATGCCCAATCTCATTTTAATGAGCTAAGTGCCAGTGATTTAATCGTGTCTGCTCTCTTGGCCACCAGCTCTGGCACATGTGTGTGCCCTGAGGCTTCCATGCCTCCAAAGCACCTTCTCTCCAACACACACGTCTTTTCTTCCAGAGGAATGTCTCACTGGGGGAAAAAGGAGGAGGGTGCACTTCTGGTTCCTGATACACACCCCATTTCCCCCTATTCCACATACAGCATACCGTGGTGCTATTCCAGATCAGTAACGGCCCTGGAATCCCTTTCCACAACAACAGTTTGTTGTCTTAATAAGTTTACCGAGAAGAGGCATTTTATGCTTGTATATATGTACATGATTATCTTAAAATCTCTAAGAAGCAAGATATATAAGTTGGTATGTGTCAGGGGTGGTACTGCACACTTATCGTTATTGCTACATTAATTCCTAGATTTAGAATTGCTAGAAATGTGTTCCCAATCTATACTCTCACCCAAAGAACAAAAATAGGCTTCTCTTGGTACTCTATAATCAACTGGGCTAGCCTTCATATCAAACCTTTTATGTAATTATCAAAATCATATTTTCAAATCTAAACAATAACAGGTTTATATTTTAATTGGCATATTGTTGGTATCATTGGACCTATAATTTTAGTGAAAATTCTTATTTTCACAGTGGATTTCATAATTTTTCTCTGCAAAGACGTGTATGACCTTTGGTAATCATGTTCCAGCCAATGACTATTAGTTTTCAATTGCTAAGTGAAACAGTTACACAAAGTTAGTGACTTAAATGGACCAGAAGTTCAAGCATGGTGTGAGCACTGTCTGTGTTCAGGGTCCTGCAGGCTGAAATCATGATTTGGTGCTGTGCTGTGTTTCCTTCTGGAAGTTCTACAGAGCAATGAAGCCTCAGCAATTTAACAAGACTCTGTCTCTAAATAAAATATAAAAGAGGGCTGGGGTGCTGCTCAGTAGTTAAGTGCCCTGAGTTCAATCCCCAGTACCCTCCCCACCAAAAAAAAGCACAGGCAAGCTCAATAAAACACTGACCAAATTAAGTTTATTCTTGTAGAACTGAGTTCCCTGGGGCCAGGTGTCAGCCAAAGCCCACTCTCTGCTCCTGGAGCCCCCACCCTTGCCACATGGCCCCTCCATTTCACAGCCAACGAGAGCATTGCATTTATCTTTGAATTAATTGTGATTCTCTGACTCTCTCTGCTTCTGTTCCCGCCTTTTTGACTAAAAGGCTCACGAGATGAGCTTAGGCATCTTTCTTAAAGACATATGTCCCATATGTACCACAGCTGAGTCAAAGAAGCAGACTCCCATGATATCGAAAGCTCCACAGTTTACACAGGGTCTGTACACTGTTAGGTGTGAACTTGGAAGGAAATCTTAAAAATCTGCCTAATGCGTTTATTAAAATTGATTATTCTTTTAAAATCTTTTAAAGGTATAAAAATATTTTGTATGCTTGAAAGTTCAGTAATTAAAGGTATATTTTGTATATTGTACATTAATGAGGATTGGCTAAACTTCCCCTTTGTCAATTCCGTAAATTTTTTTTTATTTTTAATGCACAAATACTTTAGATTCAGAAAAAAATTTAACAGCCTAGCCACATCGTGTTCCCTTTTCTGATCGACAGAACTATCTACTAATAAGTCTATTATTATTAAGTGCTGAAAAGCTAGATAGCTAATATCACATATTTTTTCTCCAAAATACACATTCGGTTACAGGGACATAGAAGATTTGGTGCAGTTTCTCCCAAAATAAGAGCAGTGGTGTTTTTTCACTTCCCACCAAACAGCAGGGGAGTGTACCTTCTCATTGTGCATGGACCATTCACCTAGATCAAATAATCTCTGGGTATAAAACAAACCCCAGTGAATTTAAAAGAATTTAAATGATGCAAAATATGTGCTCCAACATAAGGAAATTAAGCTAGCAATCAATAACAGAAAGCTATTAGGAAAATCCTCAAATATTTGAAAAGTTCACAATATACTTCTACATGAAACCAAAGATAAAGAGGAAATCTTGAGGTCAATTAGGCAATACCTGATTGAATGCAAATGAAATCACACTGATACAAAATGTGTGGGATTCAACTAAAGAAGTGTTTAGAGGGAAAATGTATAGCATCAAAAGGCTGACATTAAAAGGAGGAATATTTCCAAATAAAAGACTATGTTTTTACCTAAAGAAGCTGGAAATAAAATAGTAAAAACTCAAGTAAAAAAAAAAAACAAAACCTCAAAGTAAGCAGAAAAAAAAATAAAAGATTAAAAGCCAGATAAAATTAAAACAGTAAAAAATTTAAAAATGTTTCAAATTGAAAATCAACTTTTTTGAAAAAATAAAGAAAATTTATATCCTTCAAGAAAGATTGATCAAGGAAAAATTTTAAAAAGACATAAATTACCAAAAATAAGAGAGCAGATCTGATTTCATACATTGCACATTCAGACATAAACACCTTCAGGGGCTCTTCCTTCTGCCCATCAAAACATACTGAGACACTGAATAGAAAAAGCCTCACACTGATCCCAATAGTGAGAAAATCACTTGAAAGAAACACAGTATCCATTCATAATTTTTAAAAAGTCAGCACAGTAAAAACAAATTTCCAGTTAACATCACACTTAATGCAATTAATTGATGGCTTTCCCCTAAGATCATAAACAAATAGCACTGTCTTCTTTCCTACCTCCCTTGTAACATTGTGTTAGAAATTCTAGGCACATGACAAAGCCACCCCCCCTCCAAAAAAACCTCTATTTGTAAATGACACAGCTAATAACATCAAAAATCCCAACTAATCCCCAAAACACAAAAGGCGGAATGTTTTCTTTGATATGAGGATGCTGACTCATAAGGACCATGGGGTGGGGGCGCGGAGCATGGGAGGAACGGAGGAACTTTAGATAGGGCAAAGGGGAGGGAAGGGAAGGGAGGGGCAAAGGGCAGGAAAGACGGTGGATGAGAGGGACATCATTACCCTAAGTACATATATGAAGACACGGATGGTGTGAAAATACTTTGTGTACAGCCAGAGACTTGAAAAAGTGTGCTCCATATGTTTAATGTGAATTGCATTCTGCCATCATGTAAAACAAATTAGAATAAATAAATAATTGTTTAAAATTCCGAGAAATAATAACTGAGTTGAGCAAGATTATAAAGTCAAAGTAAAAAACTCTATTACCTTCTAATACTAGTAATGAATATTTGGAATCAGAAAAAAATGAAGAATCATTTATAACAACACCAAATAGGTATAAAAGTCAATAAAATTGAAGATCCAGAAATAGTCATGCTAATATGTTTTGAAGTGAAAGGCAATTTAAAGCAGAAAGGGTAGATTTTTAAAGTGCTGAAACAATTAACTATTCACATGCAAAACAAGACACTGGGACTCAAAACTCACACTGTATGTAAAATGCAGGTAGACATCTTTTAAACACAAATGCAAAATTATGCAAGAAAACCAGTAAGAATCTTTGTGTTATTGAATAGGGTCCTTAGTTACAACACAAAAAACACAATTTATAAAAGAAAAGTAAAACTTTGGACTTCATCCAAATACCTAGAATCTTTCCTATGGAAGACGTTATTAAGAGACATAGAAGGCAAATCAAAGACTGGAAGAGAGGACTGGGCACAGCTCAGTGGTGGAGTGCAGGCCTGGCCTGCACGAGGCCCACAGTGTGATATGTGACACCAGAAGAAGATAGATAAACAGACCAGTAGAAAACGTTGGCACAAAAATGAGCATGTGCATATACATGACGTTTTTATTCTTCATCTCCAAGACCTGGAAAGAAGCTGATTGTCCTTCAGTCTGTGAGTAGAGGAGCAAACTGTTGAACCTGCGCACAATGGCTATTGCTCAGCAAGACAGGGGACACACCCACTGGGCTGGAGCAACCCCTGGCTGGGCACGATTCAGGAGCCACTTGTCAAAAGAAACGAACTTTTTATTTTTAGAACACACACACTACACCACACAGCTCCTCAGGAAAAGCCCTCAGAGCCCAACTGACACCACCGGCTTCCCACAAGCCTCTCAACCTCCCACACTCCTCCTGCTCTTGAGTCTGATTGGCTGGGTCGTGTGGGCGGAGCCAAAAAAGTCCCCCAATGAGCAGCTCCGTAGTCTGAAAGGGCAGGGAAAGAGCCCAATGAGCATCACCGCAAAGGAGCCAATCAGCTAGAAGTTGCTGGGGCCACTGTGAGCCAATCATCAGCCGGCAGCTGGAAGTTTGCTGGCAGCTGGAAGTTTGCTGGTACCCCTTCAGCTGTGGCTCTCAACATCTCCCCCTCTCTGTTTAAACAACAAGCATGTGGCTTAGGACCGTGCCAGCCTTAGGTTGTCCAATAGTACATATGGTCCTTACCCATTAGGTTGGTACCATTGCAATTGGATCTTACCCGTCATAGACTACCGGTCCAGCATACAGCCACACCTGTGGATAGGTCTTCGTACCAGCGGGGGGGTGAGGTTCTTTGCCTCACCTCTGTTGGCCCCAAATTTTAGCTGACGACCATGACAAGCAGAAGGGAGGAAGATATACCAAGCCAATTGACGGCTCCTTTTGGAAAAATTGTACCACCGATGACACCATCAGCAAAAATACCCCAACACTACCACAAGTCGCTGCACCAACAGATAGTTCACAATGCATACAAGTGAGTTCACAATGCATACAAGTGATACATAGTCCAGGCAAGTTCTGCAAGTAGTTCAGTGATGGCTATTGCAGAAGCTGTAGATTGGTTTTATCTTTGTCTTCACCGGCACTGGGATGAAGATAGGAATTCTGGCAATAATGGCTAAAGAAAAATTCATGTAACATTCCAGAAAGCACTAAAAGAGAACAATTTTCTTAACAATTTACATTATCTTGAAGAGAATTATTAAATATAATGAAAAGGAAAGGTGAAAGTAAACAAACAGATCTGTTAACCTTTTTGTTCACATTTTAAAACAATCATCAACACCTGTTTACCCAATTTAAATTAAACCATTTAAATCACGTGAATAAAAAAAAATTATTTGGATCCATTTTTTCATGAGCGCTCATCATATATGATATATGGATATACATACATACAAACATACAACATAAAACACAAGTGTGCACACATAATATAATACGTACAACACGTAACATAATAGTAAAGGCCTTATAACTTTTTACAGGTGAAATTTCCATTTCTCCATTGCAATGTTTAAAAACTCTATAGTCAAAAAATAGAACTAATCAGCAAAACATTAACCTAGGTCTGTATGAGCTCAAAAAACAAAATAGAACTTCATGATGTGGGAAAGGGTAATAATAAATTAAATATTGAAAAAAGCATCCTGGTTCTGTCACAGATGTAAGGATAGCCAAACTGGAGTTTTGGATATCAGCGGTTATGGATTTGAGCCAAATCATCTTCTTTTTGGTCTGTAGAAATCACTTTAGTTAATCTCTCTGGAATCCAAATCGGCTGCTCTTCTCCCCGTGGAAACACACAAACAGACCCCCGACTCCAGACAATTACTGGGTCAGGACCTTTCTATTGTCCTGTTAGAATATTCTTCCAAAGTACCTTGGGCTTATGTACATTTTTTGGACACATATGCCTTTCCGCAGCACTAAGTCCTGATGAATCCAAATTTTAAAAGTTTAGAGTAAAAAGTGTTATTTTAAGTTTATCTTTGGGGAATGTACACCCCTTCCCAATTCCCTCTTTTTGCTTTAATAAGTACATTTTAATAGTTTGATGAGCTCTTTCAACTATGCCTTGTCCCTGTGGATTGTATGGGATTCCTGTTATATGAGTAATGCCAAATGATGAACAAAATTGTTTAAAAGAGGTAGAAGTATAACAAGGGGCATTATCTGTTTTTAACTGTTTTGGAATGCCCACAGTGGCAAAATTTTGTAAGCAATGAGCTATAATATCTTTAGTTTTTTCTCTGGCATGAAGGGAGCCCATCAAAAATCCAGAAGAAGTATCAACTGTAACATGCAAATATTTTAATTTTCCAAATTCTGGCAAGTGTGTGACATCCATCTGCCAAATATGGTTAGGTATCAGTCCTCTAGGATTGATTCCAAGATTAACTTGTGGTAAAAAGGTCACACAATTTTGACATTGTTTTATTATTTGTCTAGCTTGTTCCTTAGTTATTTTAAAATGCTTTTGTAAAGTATTAGCATTGACATGGAACTTTTTATGAAAATTTGTAGCTTCTTCTAGTGTACAGAAAATATGTATGTCATGTGTAGTTTTATCTGCTAAATCATTGCCCAAACTAAGGGCTCCAGGCAATCCTGTATGTGCCCTGATATGTCCTATAAAGAATGGATCTTTTCTGTCCCAGATTAGACTTTGTATAGTGGAAAGCAAAGAGAAAACAGTAGAAGAAGGTGAAATCCTACCAGTATCTTCAAGGGATACTACAGCATTAAACTATATACTGACTATCAGAAAATAAATTAAATACAGAATCTATAAACATCACAAAAGCTTGTAATACTGCATTAAGCTCTACATTTTGAGCTGATTGTTTGGGTACTAAAAATGTAAAAGTTTGATCAGGTGTAACTATTGCTGCTGTACCATTATTTGACCCATCAGTGAATATATTTGGAGCATTCATGATAGGTGTTTTTCTTGTCATTTTTGGGAAAATTACAGGATGCAATGACCAAAAAGACAATAAAGGATTAGATGGTAAGTGGTTATCAAATGAAACATTAGATTTGCACATGATTATTGCCCAAGTATTTAACTCATTAGCTAACTCATCAATTTGATTCATAGTATATGGAGTGATAATTTTATTGGGAGAAATTCCAAACACTCCCTTTGCTGCTTTTATTCCTTTGAGTATTAATTGTCCTACAGCCTCAGGATACCTAGTAAGAATAGTGTTAGGAGAATAAGATAAATGTATCCATAATAATGGACCTTCTTGCCAAAATACTCATGTAGGAATATTTTTTTGGTAGTACAATAAATAATAAAGGCAAACTTATATCAATTCTATCCAAATGCATATTTTCCATATATGTTTCAATGATTTTTAATGCCTTTCTTGCTTCAGGCGTTAACATTCGGGGTGAATTTGGATCTGATGGACCTTTTAGGATACCAAATAAAGGTCCCAACTCTCCTGTTGGTGTTCCTAGATAAGGCCTTATCCAATTTATGTCTCCTAATAACTTTTGAAAGTCATTAAGTGATTTGAGTTGATCTATTCGTATTTGAATTTTTGGTGGATGGACCATGGTTGAGGATAATAGAACTCCTAAATAATTAATTGGAAAATTTAATTGTACTTTATCTATTGCTATCTCTAGATTATAATTTTTTAATAAGTTTGTAAGTGTGGCATAACATTCTAGCAATGTGTTTTATCTTTGTGTGCTAATAATACATCATCCATATAGTGAAATATTTGTAGTTCAGGATTTTGATTTCTAAGTGGCTGAATTACTTTGTTAACATAAATTTGACACATAGTTGGGGTTTAGCCATCCCTTGAGGGAGTATTTTCCATTCATATCTCTGATCAGGACCTTCATGATTCAGTGCAGGGATAGTAAATGCAAAACATGGACTATCCTCAGGATGAATTGGAATTGAAAAAAACAATCTTTAATATCTATAACTAAAACATACCAGGTTTTTGGCAAAGCAGACAATTGAGGAATCCCTGATTGAGCAGATTCCATAATAACCATCTAATTATTAATGGCTCTTAAATCTTGCAATAATCTCCATTTACCAGATTTCTTTTTGATGACAAAAATGGGAGTATTATGGGGAGATACAGAAGGTTGTATATGTCCTTCCACTAATTGTTGTTTGACCAGGTCATGGGCTGCTTGTATCTTTTCTTTAGTCAGGGGCCACTGAGGAACCCATACTGGTCTTTCTGATTTCCAAGTAATTTTTTTTGTCTCAGTGGCCCTTTCTGAAAATCCAACCCATGTCTGTCTGTTACTTGATCTATTTGTATTTCTGCTGCTATACCTTGTTCTTGTTTTTCTAATCTTTGTCCTTTCCTAAAACATTGTCTAGTCATAATAGTGGGTGCATTTTGGTTGATGTTATTTGTTAATGTCAAACCTAATTGATCTAGGACATCTCGTCCCCATAAATTTACAGGAAGATGATCCAATACATATGGCTGTATAGTTCCTTCACATCCTTCAGGATCCTTCCAATCTAATACCATTGCACTTCTATGGGGATTAGTCGCCACTCCTAGGTCTCGAAGCATTTGAGTGGCTTGTTGTAATGGCCGATGTTTTGGCCATTATTGATGAGAGATGATGCTAAGGTCTGCTCCTGTATCCAGTAGCCCATTAAATTCATGTCTTGAATATTTAGGATTAGCATGGGGTGAGAATCTAAATTTAAAGACAGCATAGCCCAATCTACACCTGTGGAGCCTAATCCCTTGGAACCTCTTTCTACAGTACGACTGGAAAATTTATCATGTAGGCTGGGTATTATTAGTAACTGTGCTATTCTATCTCCTGGTGAAATTTCTGATATACCCTTTGGAGAACTGGCTATAATTTTTATTTCACCTTCATAATTGGGATCAATTACCCCAGGACTTATCATAAGTCCTTTTAGAGTAGAAGAGCTCCGTCCCAATAATAAGCCTACTGTTCCTTTGGGAAGAGGTCCTTTTACCCCTGTGGGAATGATTTGAACTCCCATCTCTGGAGTTAGTACTGATCTGGCGGAGGCACAGATGTCCAACCCTGTGCTCCCTCTGGTTTGTCTGATGAGGGATCTAATGGACAATGTGTCCTGGGCACTACCCTGATGGGGTTGCTGGGTTCCTCCAGTGCTCCGTATATTTGTGGTTTTGGGCCCCGGAGCATTGGGCCCCCCTGTCCATTTTTTGGCAATGGAGCCCGATGCCTTTCTCCATGATATCATGGATAAACACCTGGTCCTTGTTCATTTTTTGATAATGGAGTACCCTCTATGGTGGTTTGAGAACGGCATTCATTAGCCCAATGTCTCCCTCTACAGCATCGTGGGCAAATACCCAGTATTCTACTCCTTTGATACCTAGTTTTGTTAGACCCTCCTCCTATGGGGCAATTCCTTTTAAAATGTCCTGTTTGTTCACAATTGTAGCATGTTCTTGGCCTGGCATCTAAAGCCTGTTTTACTGTAGCTGCCACGATTTGCCCTTGTTCATTAATGTCTCTGGTATCTAAAACCTGTTGTACTGCAGCTGCCACGACTTGCCCTTGTTCATTAATGTCTCTACATAATTTAATATATGTGTTTAAATTTTCATGTTTCCATGGTCTAATGACTTCTCTGCACCAACGCTTTGCTTGCTCATAAGCCAGTTGTTTTATTAATGGCATTGCTTGTTCTGTATTCCCCAAAACTCTGGTAGCTGTTTGAATAAGCCTATCTACAAATTCAGTGTAAGATTCATTAGCTCCTTGTATTACCATAGATAATTGACCTTGTAAACCTCCATGCCCTTGTAAAGTCTTCCATGCCCTAACCTCGTCTGCAGCAATTTGTGCGTGTACACCAGGATCATATGCAATTTGTTGCTGCTGATCCTCATAAGGTCCCTTTCCTAACAACATATCTAGATTTCTCTGAGGATAACCAGCTGATGCATTTTGCCTAGCCGTCTCCGTGCAAAATTCCTCATTGGCAACCTTCCATAAGAGGTATTGTCCTCCATTTAGCACAGCTTTACACATATTAGCCCAATCTGCTGGCATCATGTTCAAGTTGGTAATGGATTCGACCATGCTTACAGTGAAGGGTGCTTGAGGACCATAGGTTGTTACAGCCTCTTTTAGCTGCTTCACTGTTTTGAAATTTAAAGCATGGTGAATTCGCTGCCCTCCTGCCTCAAATACAGGGCATGTTAATATTTGAGATCCTGTCTCAGGATCCCAACTATCAACTGCAGGGGTTGGGATCCTCCCAGCATATGGAGGTGGTGCTCTTGGTTGGACACTTATGCCCTCTGGTGATAGAAAGGTGTTAGTAGCAGTCTCCTGTTGTAACTTTCCCCCGATGGCTTTTTCTGCTCTAAACTTTCTTCCTCTGTCTGACTAGTTCGAGAGACCTTCTCTTTTACTTGAATCTTTTCCTCTGTCTGACTAGCACGAGAGACCTTCTCTTTTACTTGAATCAATATGTCTTCTTCCTCTATCATTGTCTGAACTGAAGGCTTTGGACTAAGCAAACAAGATACGAACGTCCACAATGGCAATGTGCCAACTGGCAGAGTCCCTGGGCTTTTCTTTTCTATTCTTTTTAAATCTTCACCATGATGGTTCCATTGTGATATATTCAACAACTCCTCCTTAAAAAGCCATGGGCTACATTTTTGTATTGTATCAACGTATGCCCTGACTGCTCTTGATTTTACTGGGATGCCTCCTTTCCTCTAACAATTTACTTACCACTCTTTCGGTTTGTTTTTTACTAATTTCTGATCCCATATTTCAACTATAATACAACCCAACAAGATAACACCAAACAAAGCTGAGACAGAATGAAACAAAAATGGAACAACAAAAAGTCATTATAGCCTTTCTATCCTCCTGAAATGTCCATCCATCCTTTCTCCCTATCTGTTCCTCAGACGCAAATAGTTTTTCCTCAGATGTGAGCGGTTTTTCTTCCGTCTCACTCATCTCCAGGGACAGGCAACTTAAAACAAAAGTGAAGCAAAACAAAAGAAGAATCTTAAAATGGCTACCCATCCTCTCGCCCTGCCCTCAGGGGCGAGCAGTTTACCTTATCACTTACCCTCAGTGGCTCCCCGTGCGAGCCACCAAATGCCGCAGTCTGGCTGGGCACAATTCAGGAGCCACTTGTCAAAAGAAACGAACTTGTTAATTTTTAGAACACACACACCAAACCACACAGTTCTTCAGGAAAACCCTCAGAGCCCAACTGACACCACCGGCTTCCCACAAGCCTCTCCACCTCCCCCACTCCTCCTGCTCTTGAGGCCGATTGGCTGGGTCGTGTGGGTGGAGCCAAAAAAAGTCCCCCAATGAGCAGCTCCATAGTCGGAAAGGGCAGGGAAACAGCCCAATGAGCATCACCGCAGAGGAGCCAATCAGCTAGATGTTGCTGGGGCCACGGTGAGCCAATCATCAGCTGGCAGCTGGAAGTTTCCTGGCAGCTGGAAGTTTGCTGGGGCCCCTTCGGCTGTGGCTCTCAACACACATGGGCTCTCAAATGCCTCATCTGCAGGAAAGGAGCCTGCTCAGAGGCTGTGTGGCGATGATGCTATCCGGATGCCCCCAGGGAGCACAAAGTCCTATGGTGGAGAGTCTCAGGCATGCCAGCTCTCAGGGACACAGGGAGGGGCCGTCTGTGGAAGGGCTACCCACCGGGGAGTACAGGAGGGCTGCTGGCAGCTCTGTGTGCTGATGGCTGGACGGTCAGTGACTCTGAGTCTCTTGGAACTCGGAAAGAAGCACCAGAGCTTGACCCCTGCAGCCCATCAGTGTAAAGCAAACACAGGGCAGTGCAGCAGGCGGTCTGGCTATGCTGTGGAGAGCTACTTCGCTGGGTTGGCTTTACCTAGTAAAGTTTCTCAAAGGAATATATGATGTGATGAGTGACATTTGTAATAAGTGCTCATTATAGTCAAAACTGCTAGTTTTCCAAGAAAAAACAACAGGAATATTTGTATAAATAATAACATAGAAAAATAGAATAATGGTTCATTGGTAGATTAATAAGTACATTAGTACAATGACCTTAGTAAAATTATTATATTCTCTTGAATCAACAAATGTTTATATTTCAAGAATGTTATAAAGTATAACAATAGAGATCACAGTTTTATAGAATTGTTTTAGTAGTAATATTTGTAATAGTAAACAAAATTATTTAAAGAGCTGTATTTATGGTTTTCTTACTAAATTTAATGTGGGACTTGAATTTGTTGGGGTGTGAACTGATAAATAAAGTTAATAAGAGTGTACATTAGGTGATAGATTAGTAAAAATATAGAATATAGATAAAAGATTTTGATAAGTTAGAAAAGGCAATAATAAAGCAAGAATGGTCATACTCCATTTTGCTGCCTTCCATAAAAAACTGTTACAAGAGTTGTTTCTCAGAAACTGAAATGAAAGCTGTTTTCTGCTAAATTAAATATATATATATATTGTTTTCTGTACTTTGGACCCACAAAATGTACTCAGCCCAGGATGAGGTGGTCTTGGAGACCTATACAACTTTGAAATGGATTCTCGCCCCCACTGACCACCTGCTTGATGGTTGTCTAGCACCTACTGGACCCAAGATGTGGCTGAGTTGTTCTGCTAACAGCTTGTTTTCAGCTTCTGTAACTTTCTTGCTAACTGAAAACTTCCATAGGATGTGGTTTTCCTCCTTAAATAGCAACTTTCTCTCAGAGGGGGCTGCTGTTCTTTCGGAGAGCCACTTGGACTCTGTTAGACTCAGCCACTGGCCAGGTGTAATTGGCAAAATAGGTAAAAAATAAAATTCTTCAAATTATTTCAAATTCGGACTTGGTGTGTTTTCTGAGGGGTCTCCCTACAACAAACTCAGTATGCAATCTTGGGGGAAATTTATGATATCTTTTGACAATCAATGTAGGTCCAGTTGGCGTTTTGCCCCGTGTAAGTGCCATGAGGAAGACACTCTCCATAGCCATGTCCTGGTGCCATCCATCCTGTGTTCTCTGATTCAGACAGAGCTGGACCTGCAGGCTCCCCGTGTGTTTACAAATGGAAACACAAACCAGAGCCCAGCAAGTCCACTGAGGCCCTTCACCAACAGCTCAGATGATTGTCTGGCTCCTTTTTTTTTTCTTTTTGGTATCAGCAAAATATTTTTGAATTAAGTTATGTACGTTTTTAAAGCATAATGTCACTCCATACTTAATAGATCACAGTATCATGCAAACATGACTTTTACAAGCATGGGAAACCAACCATGATCTGTGACTCACTCCGTTGCAGAGTTTCTTTATTGTCATGGGTTGGAACCAGGCACTCCAAACCCCCAAGATGTGGCTGCGGACAATTAAAAAAGAAAACGAGGAAACCTAACTGTAATTCTCCCATTGTCCACCAATAAAATTGCTCCTTCGCCAATCTATTGGTCTGAAGTTTATGAAAAAAATGTTGCTCAACTGGCCCTACAAATTACACACAGGCAATAATTTTAGAAGTAAAATATTATGAGATCATGAATACAGAAAATATCTTAGTATGCTTAGAAAGTACTTAGAAACATGCACCAATATATATTATAATCAAATTTTAAAAGTCGGAGACAAAGAATTTTGGAAATAGCAAGAGGAAGGTGACCTGTCACGTGCAGGGAACTCTCATAGTGGGGTCAGTCGATTTTCCAGCAGACACTTTGCAGACCAGAAGGGAATGGATGATACGTGGTAAAGGGGAAACAGCTGGCTGTGAACAGCACAATGAGGGAAGATCTCACAGGCCACAAAGCTGGAGGCCATCAGCACCAGGCCTGCTGTCGGAGACGCGTTCAAAGGAGACCCAACAGGCTGAAAGTGAAGGGAAAGAGGGAGGTGACTCATGCAGGCCCGTGGACACTCACGGGATACAATTCGAGTCAGAGCTCTCTGCAGAGCCAGTGGAGACTCTCACATAGGATGAAGGGGTCAACGCACCGGGGACATAAGCTGTAGATAGAGAGACAAGTGGTGTCAGAGCACCCAGGGACACTGAGCACATGTCGTGGATTTGAAGGGCAGAACTGACAGCAGTGCAATGACCACTCAGGATGTCAAAGTCCTGCTCTTTCAATAACAAATTCAACATGCAGACATAACTGAAGACCAGAGCACCTGACCAGGCTCCAGAACTTTCCACCTAAGGTAAGAATAAGCATTCTTCTCAAGACAAACGAACACTCTCCTGGATAGAGCACATGTTAGGTCATGAAATTAAACAGCAAATTTAAGAAGCCTGAAATTCACCGTTTGAAATGACACCAGGACATCTGGATGGTGGACAGGCTGGAGCCGGCACACCTGGCTGGCTGGGGAGGCAGGAGACACACTGCTCTTCTGAAGGACTGACTAACATACCTCAGCCTTTGCGAGCCACACGTTCGGGACTGGCCTGCTGAACTCTGCCTTGGAGTGGGAAGAAGCCCCATGGTGCTCCAGGTGGACTCCTCCACGGAAGGGTGGGGAGCTGGCTTGGCTCAGGAGCCGCCCACCACTGTCCTCACCTTGAGGCTGCATTTCGCTCTCAGGCCACTTCCAGGAGATGTATCTCCTTTACTGGATTTGGTGAAGCAGGGGTTGGTGGCATGCACACAATGATCTTCACCGTTAAGATTACCATCCCAAGATTTATATTATTCCAACTTCCATTTTGAAAGGCTTTATTCCCTCATTCCACGATATTTGTAAAGAGCAATGCAGAGCCAACAGATAGCTGGTCAGTCTCTGGTGAGGTGGACATCTGGCTGTAGAGGATCTTCACTACAGAGTTTTGATTGAAATATAATTTTAAACATCTCACACTGCCGCAGTCTGGCTGGGCAGAAATAACCGGGAGGTCACGAGCCACTTGTAGGTTCAAACAGGAACTACTTTATTGCCCGAACCCAACGGGAACTCACCAGAACTCCACGGAAAATCCTCGAGAACCAACGGGAACTCAACGGGAACTCCGCGAGAACTCAAAAGTAGCAGGCACCCGAGGTAGCAGGAGCCACTTTATTGCTGGACAGCAGAGGTTTATATGCACAACTGAATACACAGCTTGTTTCAATTTAGCATCATCCAGTTACAGCAATCAATCATTACGTTAATAATTATACACAGCTTAACTTAATTATCATCATCTTAATGGCTCGCTGGCGTTACTTCTCAACCACTCCTTCTGGCAAAATGCCAGATGCCATCTTGACTTGGTAGTGGCTCTCTGCTGCAGTCCGGCTGCAGCAAAATAACGGGGGGGGGGGGGGGGGGGTGACGAGCAACTTGTGTAGATTGATACAGCAGGAGTGGGAGCCGTTTATTGTAGAACAGGAGCAGTATTTATACATTCCACACAGCTTATCTAATTAGCATAAACTAGATACAGCAGTCAACCAATCAGGAATCTCCACACTTAATGGCTCGCTGGCGTTACTTCACAAACCACTCCCTCTGGTAAAATGCCAGGCGCCATCTTGACTTGTTTACAGACTCTAACATTTGCCAGGTGCCATCCTGACTTGTTTACAGACTCTAACATTTGCCAGGTGCCATCCTGACTTGTTTACAGACTCTAACATTTGCCAGGTGCCATCCTGACTTGTTTACAGACTCTAACATTTGCCAGGTGCCATCCTGACTTGTTTACAGACCCTAACAGCTCTCAACATCACACCCACATTTATAGAACACCAGCGCTCTCAGAGACTGGAACGGGAGTGACCAGCAATGATGCTGCTCTGAATCAGGGTCAGACGAGCAGAAGGGAGACTCTACTCTCCATCTGATGCCTACATCCAGCCTCTGCTTTCCATCTGATAACGCCTACTTCCAGCCCTGTCGCTCAACCAGCTCTGTTGTGTTAAAGGACAAGTTTGGAGATGCTAATTAAGTCAGCCTCACTTAATTCCTTTGATATCAAGAAGGATCTTATTAATTATAGCAAACTCATCAGTGTTACTTGAGCTATCTAAAGCTTCTGTGGAGTTTGCCATTAACCTAGTGTTTGATTAGCTTAGTCACTCTTCTGCTAATTCAGCCTGCTCCTGTGCAGCTCATTATATTTAACATTTTAATATTTTATAGCGAATTACCCACCTCATCAATATGTCAAACACATTTAATGAAATTGTAAAGTTGAAGTTGATAAAACTTTCTGCAGTTTTTCTCTTAATGTTCAGAAACCTGGAACTTTTATTATGGATGGTAATAATAAATTTGAACTGAAGTGTCTGAGAGCAGCGTGCATTTAACATCCAGTGGAGTAGGAGGGAAATACCAGGTGTCTTTCTTTAAGATATCTTGAAAACAATGTGAATGAGGTTATGAATTTGCTGCCTTCCATTTTAACATGGGGAACTATAGCTACTTTCTATTTGTTATTCATGGAAAAACAAAAATGACAAATTGGGTTTGGGAGAGTTGAAGGGAACTTGTGAAATTAATAATTAATAGTCATCCCCACCTTTCAGTGTGCCAGCTGCTAAATTCAACATTTCAAACACTTCATCTCATTTAATCCTCACGATGATCCTACTGCTGGCACCTGTTCTAGAAGTGCACGACCATTAGCCTACCAAGGTCCAATTGTCTGCCCAGAGTTAGAGACTACTCTTTGGCAAATCAGAATTTCGAGCACCATCTGGCTGGCCATGACTCCAGCCCTCACCTGCACTGTGTGTTGTCATAGCAGAGAGCATCCAGGGGGAACACAGGGCTTAGCTAGGGCTGGGCTCAGGCCCAGGCAGGCATTGGCTGGGGATCCCATTCACACGGACGGTGAGTGCATCCTAAGAGTGCACACGCTCAGACCTTTCAAGGTGGCCACTGACCTCCTCATATTTCCTGGTTTGCCAGTTATTTTAATTAAGGAATTTGTCCAGGAAACGGAATTTAGCTTTGTGATCCTGGAAATCAAGGAGGAGGAGTTGCATCCTGGTCTTCCTTGTAAGCTACGGAGGATCTTCTGTGTGACCAGCAGACTGTGACCTTCAGAGGGGCAGTGAAGAGGTAGTAGGAGCAGGGAGGCCAGCCTCTGGCTGTGGGCCAGAATGGAGTCCTGGCCAGCACCCAGCCCTGGGCTGCTAAGTCCCCTGCTCCTGGCTGGCAGAGGGGTGGCTTCTGATGGCTGCTGGCACTCACGTCTGACGGCGGCCAGGAAAGAAGAGAAGCCTAAGCAGATGTGGAGGCCAAGCCAGGCTCTGCTCCTGGAGCACGTCACAGCCCACAGTGCTGCCACTCTCTCTGGGAGGACAGAGCAGTCGGTGCTCACACCGAGGTCGCCAGAACCCAGCGTTTTCCTTCAGAACGGAAGTGGAGCGCCACTCTACCACGCGTCACCTGGATACCACTTTAAAGCTTTGGCTTTATTTCTTTGAGTCATTGCCATGTCATGTGTCACTCAACAAATCCCAGCACCCTGCAATTGCTCAGTAAATTCTAATTTATTAATAATGGCTTCTGTTTCACAGAATCAACTCTAAAATAAGAGTGAATAAGTTACAGAAAAGATATTTGAAATAGATACAAATAAGTAAAAAATCATTCTTGAGGATGAATCGCTGTGTTGAATATAGAACCAAAGAAGACTTCTAGGGGAGGTTGAGGGGCTTTAGCGCCACTCAATCCTTCATAATCTAAGCCCCAGAGGGCGAGAGGAGTCCACAGATAGCGCCACAGTCGCTGAGTCTAGAGTCAGAAACCCCAGCAGCGGGTCCTGTGCTGCCAACTCACCATGTGGGTTGAGCACCAGTGAAACTGTCTGGCAAAGGATGAGCGGGAGGTGGAGGGGCTGTGGACAGGTGAAAGTAAAACAGAAAGAACTCTCTGGGCTGAGATGTATGTGTGGAAGAACAAGAGAGAACTTTTAAAATAGTGCCAAAAAAATAGAGTCGAAGCCAGGAGGGAATAGAATGTTTCCTCTCGAGGTGGGAACAGACGCCCTCCCTGACAGTAAGGAACAGGGGACAACCGAGAAGCCAGATCCAACAGGGACTGACAGAGAACATGATAGGGGCCCAGCAGGGCTTGCGGCACAGGCTTGGGAGCCACCAGCCCTGCTCCTCAGCCTCCCTCTGGGGCTCCTCCACTTCAGAGTGACCACTGCCACCTGGCGTGGCCCCAGGGGAACGGTGGCACACATCCTCTTCTTCTGGCTTCAGTCCTGGCTCTGACACCGTGTTCATGTGTGTCCTTTAGAGACCATCCAGGTTCTCTCAATGGCAGAGTAAGTGGGTTAAATTAAATTAGTTCAGATTTCTTTCTAATTATAACACATGATTGCAATATATTCTAACATTCCTTCTACTTAGAAATCATTGTGTGATTAAATGTCAAGTGTTAATCAATTGAGTTGATTAAACAGAGGTGCCTAGGACCTTGGTGGAACATCGAGATGGATGAGGGCACTGCCTTCCAGTGACACCGAGGCCCCGGGGAGCTACTTCAGACCTGCTGGGCTGCCGGGCATCTAGCAGTCCCAAGTGGGGCTGTTGGGAAGCAGCTCTGGGTGGAGGTCTGAGGTTCAGGCAGGGCGCTGACAGAAAGACTCACGTTGTGGAGTTTCAGCTTAGACGTCACGTGTAGAAACATTTGTGGAGTTTTAATCAGCATAATTTTATAAGGTGATTTAAAACCTCATCAGGAAAATTTGTACTTCAGCATATTGAAAATGAGAAAGAGTAAAGCCTAATAAAATATCCTCTTTAAAAGAAGAAGAATTTAATATAATGGCATACCCACGTAGCAGGGTCATGTTCCTTCATCTCTATAATGTTTGCAGTCAATGGAGGAGATGATTGTTATGATATTAACAAAAATACTTATGGAATTGACAATTTGTGTTCAATTATAAAATTTCTAAAATACACAGAGAAAAAGACTAGAAAGAAAAATAATAAAATATCTCAAGTTTCCTCTGAATAATGGAAACATGGGTGATCTGGAGACAGTCTGCTGAGCATTTATTAATTTTATATTATAAAATTATTTCAAAAGAAAAAAGATCACCTCTCATTAGCCATTACAAAGATCTGGGGATGAGTTCTTACCAGCTTTGGTTTGGCAATTGCTAAGGGAAGGCAAGAGGAGAAAGTGACCACCACGTGGGAAAACCTTAGTGAAGAGAAGACCCTGCGGTCGAGGGCGTCGCGGTGCGTATTGGAGTGAGGTCCCCCCCCCCCGTGCTCAGGTGCAGTCAGCTCCGTCTTTGCTCAGTGTGGTAAGAACCTGGCTTCTCCGCCTGGATCCTCACGGTGGTCTCACGGCATCACTGACCAGCAGGCACGCAGACTCTCAGACCTCTCCATCATTAGCTGATCGTGCTATGGGCCAGACGAACTCTAAAGCCAGCCCATGTCTTTTTCTTTTAAAATTTTTTTTTAAATATCAAGAATGTAAATGTGATCATTTGAAAAGAATCTCATGAAAGATTCATTGATTGAAGGAGAATATAGAGAGTCATGGCTGTTTGGATGTCTGTAGGGATGGAAGGTGGAGCAGGAAGAGGGCAATGTCCTCCACAGGCGAGGACAAATGGCAAGGGGATGAGGTTGGGAGGCAGGGAGCTGAGCCAGCGCCCTGGAACCACAGGAGACTTGAGGGCACTGGGATCATGACACCCGCCACATCCTGCTTCACACAGAGAGTGGAACGTCGCCGCCAGGCTTCAGCTGGAGGTTAAAAACACAAACTGCAGCACACTTCTGTCCTCTCCACCCATCCTGGCCCACTGCCTCTCCCGGGTGAGTCCCCAGCTCGGCATCTCTGCTCTCAAACTTCTCACGTCAACTTCAGAGCCATCCTGGGCTTCTCCCGTGTCTCATGGCCAGCGGTCCACCCTCTCTTCCTCCTCCTTGGCCATCGCCACTCCCTGGCCCTGGACACTGTCCATATCTCCCTGGTCCCCTGCCTTCCCTGGCCCTTAGAAAGGCAGCTGGGCTGACGTCATAGAACAGGGGCCACGTCACTCCCCTCCCCCAGGAACCTCACCTCACCGGGGCTCACACCGCACGCCAGGGAAGCCCAAGCCCCTCTAACGACAGCCTCTCAGGACACCTTTGATCCTGACCTTCTTGTGAGCTGCTGAGCAACAGAGGAAAAAACACTGTGCAGGAGGACAGGAAATCAGGAATGGACAGAAAGAGCACAAAGGGAGCGTCTGCCTGCTCTTCCGGTTCTTTTTCTGGTCTCTCACGATGGCCCCAGCAGCTGTGAGACACTGGGGAGCAGAGCTCCTACACGTCACGTCTCATGAACCAGGAAAATTGAGCCAAGGACACAAAGCCTTCTGCCCGTGTGCCAGGCATCTGGAAGACTCTCCTGCTTCCTCGATGTTGAAGTATAACAGCAGAGAAGCGGGCGAGCAGCTCGCCCAGACAAGCGTGGAGCAGGAAGAAAGACGCTTTATTAAAGAATAATAAACAGACTCCTCCAGGAGGAAGAAGGGGCCCAGGTCTATGGGATGAGGAAGTCCTGTCCGTGTTCTACGCCTAAAGTTTCCCTGCTCTCCTGCTCATTTCCCCTCTTCCTGTGTGGGGGCTGGGGGTTGTCCGTGGAATGGCCAGGGGTGAGCAGGTGGCGGGGGGGCCTAGGTGGGATGCTAGGCAGAAGGGAGCGGCAGCCCAGGGCATTGACAGCAGCTCCCAGTCTGCTCAGGAGCTGCTGCTTAAGGAACCACCTTTTGGGGAGGGTAGGACATGAAGGGGCTCTGGACATGAGCACTCCAATCTCCTAGGGGCAGCTTCCAGTTTCCCTGACTCAGATCAGACTCCATTTTCTCCACCAGACCCAACTTACCTACCTGCACTGACTCTGTCTTTAAACCTGGCTTCACAGACCTCAGGAGTCTGCTGGGTCCTTGGGTCCCCACAGTAGGGACCAGGGAGGAGGGGAAGAAGGTTCTGAGTGGACAGCATGTCCCCAGGGCACCTTGCCAGGGAAAGTAAATGGCCGTCGACAGGGTATCCACAGCACACAGCTTTAACTACTTCATCCTGGAAAAGATGGCAGTTCCAATGTTCTTTGATAAGAAATTGGCTAACTTGTCATGTTGTATAGACTAGAGATCATTCAAAGGAAATTTGCAAATAATTTTAATGTTACAAGAAAATATTCTCTCTACAAAGGCAGGTAAAAAGATAGATGAAAACATTTGTAAGGCTTCCTTCCTTGTATGTTAGAAAAGTCTGCACTCACAAGGAGAGGGAAATTCAATAAAACTTTAACAGTGGTGGGGTTCCAGCTCATTTTCACTCTCTCCTCTATGATTTTTTTTTCTGTATTTTAAATGAATTTATTTTATAATTAAGAAAGAATTCTAAAATGAACAAATATGCTCCATCTGTATTGTTTTATTTTTAATCTGAAAGGCCTTTATTAAGCATTTCATATGAATATATGTGCTTTCTAAAATATTTTCAGTGGTTTTCAGAGAAAGATATAATAATTACTTAAACTTCTATTAATTGGTAGGAAATCATTAAGCTAAGAACAGTATATCCCTGGACAGCACAAGTTCAACTCTAGTTTTCACAGCGTACCCTAATAATCGCGTTACATTCTTCATGTTCTAATTAAGGCCCAAGGGCAGGGCACTGCCTAGCAGAGGATCACTGCCAGGGTTAAACGCCAAGGACAAGCCGTTCCTTCATTGCTTAATTATAGCAAATCAATTTAGGTTTTGTGTTTGGTAAGGCAGGATGCCTCCCCGTGAGGCCTGAGCACATTTCTGAAGATCTGCTGGTAAAGTGAGAGACTGTGTGCTTCATTCAGTTAGACTAGCATTTTTACAACTTCGGAGATGCAGATGCATTGGGTTGTAAAAAACGCCACAAAGATTTCAAGACATATTTAAAAGAGAATTCATAAATCAGATGATTGCAGAAAAATACCACCATGTCAAGTGACTACAAGCCAAAAATCACAAAGGCCAGCCCTCAAGTGGCCCAGAGTGGGAGGTGGGAAGATGTCAGTGGAGTCTGCAGCTGGAGTAACCCAGGCATCCACTTCGGAGAGGACTGAGAAGAGACCTTGGCACATCGCCCTGTAGGCTGCTCATTTGCGATTAAAATGGCAGATGAGGGAAAGGTTGAGTGAAACCGAGCTCGGCATTGTCCTTCACTGGTACAGGGACCACAGAAGCCCTGGACTTCTTTCTTCCTCATTTTCTCCAGGCAACCACCCCTGCTCATGAGGAAGCTGATTCAGGACGGTAGGAAGACCTGGTCCCCAGACAGAGCCCTGAGGCTGGGCTAAAGCCTCGAGCAGAGGCTGGTTTCTGTAGGCCCTGAGCCTCCAGGTGGAGACCTTGGGTCATGAGACCGGGAGGACTGAAGCAGCGACTAGGCTCCAAGGCTGCGCTACTGTTTCTACGCACTTTAAAGCACTGTAGCATCTCCTTTTTACTTTATTCATAAAGTATTGAATTATTTCACACATAGAGACTAAACACCTCACGAAGCAACTTGGTGATGTCTTTACAAATGCAAATTCCTAGCCAGCACTAGGGAAAGGCATATGCAGACTTTCACATCATCCAGGGTGTCCATCTCACTGTCCCCCAAGGAAACCCCTCTCCCAAGGTGACGACTGCTCTGAATTTTATCACCACTGACTACTTTTTCTTGTTTTTGAATTTTATATGAATAAAGAACATCCCATTTTTTATATCTGGATTCTTTCCTCATATCTGATTGCCATGAAATTTCTGTGTATGGTTGCTTGTGGTAGAAGTTTGTTCCTTTTAATTTCACAAATACATACCAAAATTAATTTTTTTTGTTCTGCTGCAAATATTTTGTTACTTTTTAAGATATATATATATATATATATATATATATATATATATATATATGCATTGTGGTTAGGGATATGCTGAACTGAACTGATAGGTTTGAGAGGAGGCATATACTCTGTTGAGAGCCACAGCCGAAGGGGCCCCAGCAAACTTCCAGCTGCCAGCAAACTTCCAGCTGCCGGCTGATGATTGGCTCACAGCAGCCCCAGCAACATCTAGCTGATTGGCTCCTCTGCAGTGATGCTCATTGGGCTGTTTCCCTGCCCTTTCAGACCACGGAGCTGCTCATTGGGGGACTTTTTTGGCTCCGCCCACGTGACCCAGCCAATCCGCCTCAAGAGCAGGAGGATTGTGGGAGGTGGAGAGAAGCTTGTGGAAAGCCAGTGGTGGCAGTTGAGGCTCTGAGGGTTTTTCCTGAGAGGCTGTTTTGTTTGGCGTGTGTGGTTCTAAAAATAAAGTTAGTTTCTTTTGACAAGTGGCTCCTGATTGTGCCCAGCCAGACTGCGGCATTTGGTGGCTCGCACGGGGAGCGACTGAGGGTAAGTGAACTGCTCGCCCCTGAGGGCAGGGCGAGAGGATGGGTAGCCATTTTAAGATTCTTCTTTTGTTATTTTGTTTCACTTTTGTTTTAAGTTGCCTGTCCCTGGAGATGTGTAAGATGGAAGAAAAACCGCTCACATCTGAGGAACAGATAGGGAGAAAGGACGGATGGACATTTCAGGAGGCTATTATAATGATTTTGTGTTGTTCCAATTTTGTTTCACTCAGTTTCAGTTTTGTTTGGCGTCATCTTGTTGGGTTGTATTATAGTAGAAATACGGGATCAGAAATTAGTAAAAAACAAACTGAAAGAGTGTTAAGTAAATTGTTAGAGGAAGGAGGCATCTCAGTAAAATCAAGAACAGTCAGGGCATACGTTGATACAATACAAAAATGTAGCCCATGGCTTTTTAAGGAGGAGTTGTTAAATATATCACAATGGAACCATCATGGTGAAGATTTAAAAAGAATAGAAAAGAAAAGCCCAGGGACCTCCCAGTTGGCACATTGCCATTGTGGACGTTCATATCTTGTTTGCTTAGTCCAAAGCCTTCAGTTCAGACAATGGTAGAGGAAGGAGAAGACATAATGATTCAAGTAAAAGAGAAGGCCTCTCAAGTTAGTCAGACAGAGGAAAAGATTCAAGTAAAAGAGAAGGCCTCTCAAGCTAGTCAGACAGAGGAAAAGATTCAAGTAAAAGAGAAGGCCTCTCAAGCTAGTCAGACAGAGAAAGAAAGTGTAAAACAGAAAAAGCCATCAGGGGGAAAGTTACAACAGGAGACTGCTACTAACACCTTTCTATCACCAGAGGACGTAAGTGTCCAACCAACAGCACCACCTCCATATGCTGGGAGGTCCCCAACCCCCGCAGTTGATAGTTGGGATCCTGAGACAAGATCTCAAATATTAACATGCCCTGTATTTGAGGCAGGAGAGCAGCGATTTTACCAAATTTTAAATTTCAAAACAGTGAAGCAGCTAAAAGAGGCTGTAACAACCTATGGTCCTCAAGCACCCTTCACTGTAAGCATGGTCGAATCCATTAACAACTTGGACATGACGCCAGCAGATTGGGCTAATATGTGTAAAGCTGTGCTAAATGGAGGACAATACCTGTTATGGAAGGTTGCCAATGAGGAATTTTGCAAGGAGATGGCTAGGCGAAATGCAGCAGCTGGTTATCCTCAGAGAAATCTAGATATGTTGTTAGGAAAGGGACCTTATGAGGATCAGCAGCAACAAATTGCATATGATCCTGGCGTATACGCACAAATTGCTGCAGATGCAATTAAGGCATGGAAGACTTTACAAGGACATGGAGGTTTACAAGGTCAATTATCTAAGGTAATACAAGGAGATAATGAACCTTATGCTGAATTTGTAGATAGGCTTATTCAAACAGCTACCAGAGTTTTTGGGAATACAGAACAAGCAATGCCATTACTAAAACACCTGGCTTATGAGCAAGCGAATCGTTGGTGCAGAGATATCATTAGACCATGGAAACATGAAGATTTAAACACATATATTAAATTATGTAGAGACATTAATGAACAAGAGCAAGTCGTGGCAGCTGCAGTAAAACAGGCTTTAGATGCCAGAGACATTAATGAACAAGGGCAAATTGTGGCAGCTGCAGTAAAACAGGCTTTAGATGCCAGGCCAAGAACATGCTACAATTGTGAACAAACAGGACATTTTAAAAGGAATTGCCCCATTGGAGGAGGGTTTAACAAAACTAGGTATCAAAGGAGTAGAATACCACGTATTTGCCCACGATGCCGTAGAGGGAGACATTGGGCTAATGAATGCCGTTCTCAAACCACCATAGAGGGTACTCCATTATCAAAAAACGAACAAGGACCAGGTGTTTATCCACGATATCATGGAGAAAGACATCGGGCTCCATTGCCAAAAAATGGACAGGGGGGCCCAATGCTCCGGGGCCCAAAACCACAAATATACGGAGCACTGGAGGAACCCAGCAACCCCATCAGGGTAGTGCCCAGGACACATTGTCCATCAGATCCCTCATCAGACAAACCAGAGGGAGCGCAGGTTTGGACATCTGCGCCTCCGCCAGAGCAGTACTAACTCCAGAGATGGGAGTTCAAATCATTCCCACAGGGGTAAAAGGACCTCTTCCCAAAGGAACAGTAGGCTTATTATTGGGACGCAGCTCTTCTACTCTAAAAGGACTTATGATAAGTCCTGGGGTAATTGATCCCGATTATGAAGGTGAAATAAAAATTATAGCCAGTTCTCCAAAGGGTATATCAGTAATTTCACCAGGAGATAGAATAGCACAGTTACTAATAATACCCAGCCTACATGATAAATTTTCCAGTCGTACTGTAGAAAGAGGTTCCAAGGGATTAGGCTCCACAGGTGTAGATTGGGCTATGCTTTCTTTAAATTTAGATTCTCGCCCCATGCTAAAACTAAATATTCAAGGACATGAATTTAATGGGCTACTGGATACAGGTGCAGACTTTAGCATCATCTCTCGTCAAGAATGGCCAAAACATTGGCCATTACAACAAGCCACTCAAATGCTTCGAGGCCTAGGAGTGGCAACTAATCCCCATAGAAGTGCAATGGTATTAGATTGGAAGGATCCTGAAGGATGTGAAGGAACTATACAGCCATATGTATTGGATTATCTTCCTATAAATTTATGGGGATGAGATGTCCTAGATCAATTAGGTTTGACATTAACAAATAACATCAACCAAAATGCACCCACTATTATGACTAGACAAGGTTTTAGGAAAGGACAAAGATTAGAAAAACAAGAACAAGGTATAGCAGCACCAATACAAATAGATCAAGGAACAGACAGACATGGGTTGGATTTTCAGAAAGGGCCACTGAGACAATAAAAATTACTTGGAAATCAGAAAGACTAGTATGGGTTCCTCAGTGGCCCCTGACTAAAGAAAAGATACAAGCAGCCCATGACCTGGTCGAACAACAATTAGCAGAAGGACATATACAACCTTCTGTATCTCCCCATAATACTCCCATTTTTGTCATCAAAAAGAAATCTGGTAAATGGAGATTATTGCAAGATTTAAGAGCCATTAATAATGAGATGGTTATTATAGGACCTGCTCAATCAGGGATTCCTCAGTTGTCTGCTTTGCCAAAAACCTGGTATGTTTTAGTTATAGATATTAAAGATTGTTTTTTTTTTCAATTCCAATTCATCCTGAGGATAGTCCACGTTTTGCATTTACTATCCCTGCACTGAATCATGAAGGTCCTGATCAGAGATATGAATGGAAAGTACTCCCTCAAGGGATGGCTAACAGCCCAACTATGTGTCAAATTTATATTAACAAAGTAATCCAGCCACTCAGAAATCAAAATCCTGAACTACAAATATTTCACTCTATGGATGATGTATTATTAGCACACAAAGATAAAAACACATTGCTAGAATGTTATGCCACACTTACAAACTTATTAAAAAATTATAATCTAGAGATAGCAATAGATAAAGTACAATTAAATTTTCCAATTAATTATTTAGGAGTTCTATTATCCTCAACCATGGTCCGTCCACCAAAAATTCAAATACGAGTAGATCAACTCAAATCACTTAACGACTTTCAAAAGTTATTAGGAGACATAAATTGGATAAGGCCTTATTTAGGTATACCAACAGGAGAGTTGGGACCTTTATCTGATATCCTAAAAGGTCCATCAGATCCAAATTCACCCCGAATGTTAACGCCTGAAGCAAGAAAGGCATTAAAAATCATTGAAACATATATGGAAAATATGCATTTGGATAGAATTGAAATAAAGTTTGCCTTTATTATTTATTGTACTACCAACAAAAAATATTCCTACAGGAGTATTTTGGCAAGAAGGTCCATTATTATGGATACATTTATCTTATTCTCCTAACACTATTCTTACTAGGTATCCTGAGGCTGTAGGACAATTAATACTCAAAGGAATAAAAGCAGCAAAGGGAGTGTTTGGAATTTCTCCCCATAAAATTATTATTCCATATACTATGAATCAAATTGATGAGTTAGCTAATGAGTTAAATACTTGGGCAATAATCATGTGCAAATATAATGTTTCACTTGATAACCACTTACCATCTAATCCTTTATTGTCTTTTTGGTCATTGCATCCTGTAATTTTTCCAAAAATGACAAGAAAAACACCTATCATGAATGCTCCAAATGTATTCACTGATGGGTCAAATAATGGTACAGCAGCAGTAGTTACCCCTGATCAAACTTTTACATTTTTAGTACCCAAACAATCAGCTCAAAAGGTAGAGCTTAATGCAGTTTCACAAGCTTTTGTGATGTTTAAAGATTCTGTATTTAATTTATTTTCTGATAGTCAGTATGTAGTTAATGCTATAGTATCTCTTGAAGATGCTGGTAGGATTTCCCCTTCTTCTACTGTTTTCTCTTTGCTTTCCACTATACAAAGTCTAATCTGGGACAGAAAAGATCCATTCTTTATAGGACATATCAGGGCACATACAGGATTGCCTGGAGCCCTTAGTTTGGGCAATGATTTAGCAGATAAAACTACACATGACATACATATTTTCTCTACACTAGAAGAAGCTATAAATTTTCATAAAAAGTTCCATGTCAATGCTAATACTTTACAAAAGCGTTTTAAAATAACTAAGGAACAAGCTAGACAAATAATAAAACAATGTCAAAATTGTGTGACCTTTTTACCACAAGTTAATCTTGGAGTCAATCCTAGAGGATTGATACCTAACCATATTTGGCAGATGGACGTCACACACTTGCCACAATTTGGAAAATTAAAATATTTGCATGTTACAGTTGATACTTCTTCTGGATTTTTGATGGGCTCCCTTCATGCCGGAGAAAAAACTAAAGATGTTATAGCTCATTGCTTACAAAATTTTGCCACTGTGGGTGTTCCAAAACAGGTAAAAACAGATAATGCCCCTGGTTATACTTCTACCTCTTTTCAACAATTTTGCTCAACATTTGGCATTACTCATATAACAGGAATCCCATACAATCCACAGGGACAAGGCATAATTGAAAGAGCTCATCAAACTATTAAAATGTACTTATTAAAGCAAAAAGAAGGAATTGGGAAGGGGTATATATTCCCCAAAGATAAACTTAAAATAACCCTTTTTACTCTAAACTTTTTAAATTTGGATTCATCAGGACTTAGTGCTGCGGAAAGGCATATGTGTCCAAAAAATGTGCATAAGCCCAAGGTACTTTGGAAGGATATTCTAACAGGACAATGGAAAGTTCCTGACCCAGTGATTGTCTGGAGTCGGGGGTCTGTTTATGTGTTTCCACAGGGAGAACAGCAGCCGATTTGGATTCCAGAAAGATTAACTAAAGCGATTTCTACACACCAAAAAGAAGATGATTTGGCTCAAATCCATAACAAGTGGTATCCAAAACTCCAGTTTGGCTATTCTTCCATCTGCAACAGAACCAGGATGCTTTTTTCAATATCTATTTTATTATTGCCCTTTGCCATATCATGAAGTTCTATTTTGTTTTTTGAGCTCATACAGACCTAGGTTAATGTTTTGCTGATCAGTTCTATTTTTTGACTATAGAGTTTTTAAACATTGCAATGGAGATTTCACCTGTAAAAAGTTATAAGGCCTTTACTATAATGTTATGTGTTGTATGTATTATATTATGTGTGCACACTTGTGTTTTGTGTTATATGTTTGAATGTATGTATGTCCATATATCATATATGATGAGCGCTCATGATAAAATGGATCCATATTTTTTTTCACGTGATTTATATGGTTTAATTTAAATTGGGTAAACAACTGTGGAGGATTGTTTTAATATGTAAACAAAAAAGAAGGTTAACAGATCTGTTTGTTTACTTTCACCTTTCCTTTTCATTATATTTAATAATTCTCTTAAAGATAATGTAAATTGTTAAGAAAATTGTTTTCTTTTAGTGCCTTCTGTAATGTTACATCATTTTTTCTTTAGCCATTATTGCCAGAATTCCTATCTTCATCCCAGTGCCAGTGAAGACAATGTAAATTGTTAAGAAAATTGTTTTCTTTTAGTGCCTTCTGTAATGTTACATAATTTTTTCTTTAGCAATTATTGCCAGAATTCCTATCTTCATCCCAGTGCTGGTGAAGTCAAAGATAAAACCAATCTACAGCTTCTGCAATAGCCATCACTGAACTGCTTGCAGAACTTGCAAGCTCACACATTGTGAGCTCACCTGTATGCATTGTGAACTATCTGTTGGTGCAGCGACTTGTGGTAGTGTTGGGGTATTTTTGCTGATGATGTCATTGGTGGTACAATTTTTCCAAAAGGAGCCGTCAATTGGCTTGGTGTATCTTCCTCCCTTCTGCTTGTCACGATCGTCCAGCTAAAATTTGGGGGCCAACAGAGGTGAGGCAAAGAACCTCACCCCCCCGCTGGTACAAAGACCTCTCCACAGGTGTGGCTATATACTGGACCGGTAGTCAATGACGGGTAAGATCCAATTGCAATGGTACCAACCTAAGGACCATATGTACTATTGGACAACCTAAGGCAGGCACGGTCCCTAAGCCACATGCTTTTTGTTTAAACAGAGAGGGGGAGATGTTGAGAGCCACAGCCGAAGGGGCCCCAGCAAACTTCCAGCTGCCAGCAAACTTCCAGCTGCCGGCTGATGATTGGCTCACAGCAGCCCCAGCAACATCTAGCTGATTGGCTCCTCGGCCCCAGCAACATCTAGCTGATTGGCTCCTCTGCAGTGATGCTCATTGGGCTGTTTCCCTGCCCTTTCAGACCACGGAGCTGCTCATTCGGGGACTTTTTTGGCTCCGCCCATGTGACCAAGCCAATCCGCCTCAAGAGCAGGAGGATTGTGGGAGGTGGAGAGAAGTTTGTGGGGGAGAGAGAGGCTTGTGGAAAGCCGGTGGTGGCAGTTGAGGCTCTGAGGGTTTTTCCTGAGAGGCTGTTTTGTTTGGCTTGTGTGGTTCTAAAAATAAAGTTAGTTTCTTTTGACAAGTGGCTCCTGATTGTGCCCAGCCAGACTGCGGCATACTCAGCTTAATGTTTTCTGAAATGGTTGTACTGGTGTATTCCACCACCCACCATGCGGGAGTATTCTTTTTTTGTGTGTGTGTGTGTATAGTTCCATTCATCATCATCTTTTTTTATTTGTTCTAATCAGTTATGCATGACAGCAGAATGCTTTTCAATACATTGCACACAAATGGAGCACAATTTTTCCCTTCTCTGTTTGTACACGAAATAGGGTCACACCATTCATGCAATCATACATGTTTCTAGGATAATGATGTCCACCTCATTCCACATCTTTCCTACCTCCACAGTCCCTCACCCTTCTTCCCTCTCCTTTGCCTAACCCAAAATTTCTCCATTCATCCCATGCCCCCATCCCCTGTTATGGATTAGCATTCACTTATCAGAGAAAACATTCAGCCTTTGTTTTGGGGGGATTGACTTACTTCACTTAGCATGATATCTCCAACTCCATCCACGTACTTGGAAATGCCATAATTTTAATCTCTTTTATTGCTGAGTAATATTCCATTGTGTATATGTACCACGGTTTCTTTATCCATTCATCTATTGAGGAGCATCTAGGTTGGTTCCACAGTTTAGCTATTGTGAATTGTGCTGTTATAAACATTGATGTGGCTGCATCACTGCAGCATGCTATTTTTAAGTCCTTTGGGCATAGACCAAGGAATGGGCCAGCTGGGTTAAATGGTGGCTCTAGTCCAAGTTTTTTAAGGAATCAAGTTTTTTAAGTACTGTTCAGATTGGTGAGGACCAGACAGATTCTCAGTCAAGTTCTACAAGACCTTCAGAGAAGAATTAACACCAACACTCCTCAAATTTTCCATGAAATAGGAAAGGAGGGAACCCTTCTAATCTCATTCTGTGAAGCCAGTATCACCCTGATACCAAAGTCAGACAAAGACTCATCAAGGGAAGGAAACTTCAGGCCAGTATCCCTGGTGAACGTAGATGCAAAAATTCTCAATCAGCTTCTGAGGATTCTAATTGTGTCAGTTTGTCGTGGTCTTCCTTGTTGGTTTGATTGTCTTGCTTTGTTGTGGCTGTTTCCACCTGGTGAGTACCTTGGTATCTTAAAGTTCTATTTTGTTTGCTTTTGATGATTAATCATGTATTTTTTCCCATTTAGATATAACTTTTCCTGTTCAAATTTTTGCCTAATTATCACCAGGTTAACTCCCTTTCTGATCAATATTAGAAGTTCTTGCATAATTTGGATGAAAATTTTGGTGAGGGCTCATATTTGTGTAATTCATCTTATTCCTCCTTATCATTTCTCATTCCTCATATAGTCTTTTGATTAAAAAAAAATTTATTTTTAATGAAATCTAATGTTTAAATAATTATCTTTAATTGAATGTCTCTTTAATTCATTTTTACATATTCAATGTCATGAAAATACTTTTGACTCTTAAAAATTTGCTTTTATTTTTTGAATTAAATCTTCTTTACAGAGCTTCGTGGGCATAAGTCTGCTCCACGGGGCTTCTGGAGCCTGTGGCTTCCTGGTTTCAGTTTTGTTTTTCAGCCTCAGCCTCGCCTCCTGTGGTAGCTGTTCATATTGTTTCTTCCTTATCCTCTTACTCTTTGTTGAACTTGAATCACTGTGAATTCCAACTCCACACCACGCTTCCTTGGTGGGTTTGCATTTCATCAGGTAAGAGTGCATCTCAGGCTGAGCAGGAGCCTGGGGTCCTACAACAGGGAGAGGGAAGGAGAGCAACCTTAGCAAACCCAGAGTGTGAGCTCAGGAAGGGTCTGAAGCTCCTGCAAAGGCAGGCAGACCTGGAGTGCTAGGGGAGAGCCAGGAAAGGCGAGAGCAGGGCTCCGAGTGCGAGGGCCCTTCTCAACATGGTGAGGCGCTGGACACCAGGACCAGAGTGAGAATCTTAGGCAGTGACATAATCGGTGATGCCGTTCTGGAAGCAGAGGTGCTTTGGATGCGTGCTTGGTGAAAAGCCACTTAGAGCTGCTGCTGCTATCACCTAAGCTCAGCTAATTGGTTCCTGGACCAAGGAAGTGAGTGCATGGTTGGGAATCGGTGAAAAGTCCTTATAACCTGCTTCCAGTGTCCTATCATCACATGCTTGAAGAGGTAGAATTCATAGGTGACCATAGAATTAGATCAATCCACAACCCTAGGCCCAGAAACCAGGCCAACCGCAGTTCTGCGCGCATAGAGAATGCTGTGGTCTTCCTCAGCTCATTGCCCTCCCACAGTGAGGCCTGTGATTAGCACCCAGAGCAAAGGTAAGCTGGGCTAAGGGCTGCTGAACCCTGCCACTCCAACAAGCGAGTGTGACTCCATGAACTTTCGCCAGGAGCCACCTCCTAAATGTGGTGAGAAACAGGAGGAGGAGGAGGATGTTAAAATGAACTAAAATCAGCACCAGCTCATGGGAGATAAAATTCACATGTGAGAAAGGCACTAGTGTTCAAGGGTCATTCGTGCCTGCAGATCCTGAATTTCATTGGTTGTAGGTGGCAGAGGAGGTGAGAGTCCTTGAAACCCTGCCGGGAGCCTTAGCGGCTCTGCAGTGATGTTCACCCCCAAGACCCCAGGCTGACATGCTGATACATGTAGTGTGCCCCAAATCCACTTGGGCCTGTGGCTGAAATGCAGCTTTCACATCCCGACCATGGAATTCAACTCCATACTTCTGAGATATGTGCAGAAACGGGCCTTTTTGCGAAGCATCTGAGTATTTTGATGTTCAGTTTCCAGGTCACGCCTTAGGGAACACTAGTCCAAGGAACTACATATATGAGGATTGTATACAATACATATGTGAAAAAAATAAGAACAGAACCCCATAGAATGATGATAACTCAAAATAAATTTGTCCACCTGATTTATATGAAACAAAGAAGGCTCAAAAACTGTTTTGGCCAATGCATTTATATATATTTAAAATTGGCTACACGGACTCAGATACAATGTGCAATTGGGTATTTCACAGTATTTAGTGGCCGATTCTAACCCACAGTTATTTATTGAAGCAAAGTTACACTAGGTCCAAAGAAGAACAGAAATCCTGAGGACAATGGCAACGAGATCAAAACACCAGAACTGTGCGCTCTCCTCCCCTGGTGCCTCAGATGATGCGGCACCTGCTTCAGGTGCACAGCTGCAAGGTCCCAGGCCCAGCTCAGTGCACGGCACAGGGACAGCCACCTAGGCACCTGCCACTGCAAGGAGAACTGCTTCTAAAAAGCCCAAGTCTCCCCAAGCCTGATGGTAGTTCAGACAGGCCAGAGGTATCCAGCTCTCAGGCCCTTGGTAACGTATCAGGCAAGAGTCTGGGGACAGGACAAACATTCAGTGACAGCCTGAGCATGGAGGAACATGCTGGGCGTTGGCCTCAGGCACACTTAGAGGTTTGTGCTGTCTTTCCCTTCAGGGGATGAGGTAATATGAAGACAGCTTGGTTATGATGTTAAATTACCTGAATTTCAAAGACATGAGTGAAGACCCTGGTCAGAAACAAGAGCATCTGGCAATTCAAGTGGGAAAAGACAGGACCAGTCAGATAGGAGATGAACTTACAAGTTTGATTTTATTTGGATTAACATATGATAATCAAAAAATATATTCCTCGTCTATCCTTGCAAAAGCAATCCATAGGATTCTGTGAAGAAAGCCTCTCGGTCCTTTTGTGCCCTAGAAAAGTATTTAATCTGGCACATCCAAAAATGCTCCATTTTAAGTCAATTTTAGGCAACCAGATGCAAGTTGCCTAAAGTCATGTTTTGTTTCTGTGTAGGCTGGAAACAGAAAGACCAAGACCAGGTAGCCGCTGCTTCCGGGGATGTCCGTCCTTTCCTGCCTCACAGCTGGAATCTGCTGTGTCCTCTCCTTCTGACCAGTTCCTGCTTTTATCCAGAGAAGAGACCCTCAAAGACTTACAAATCTGGACGGGTTTTGTGCTGGTGGGTTCTCCACCACTATACCACAGACCTGGGATCTATCAGTTTCCTCTTCTCTAATCAGTGCTGATAACTGGCTTACAGAGTCGGTTTGTGGTGAAAAGCACAGGAGCCACCTGGTACCCAGCCGGAGATCATGAAGGGCGGCGCCATTTTTGCTGGTGGCTATTTCCATGGGCTAAAGTGGGTTCAGGAAGGCGGCCACGTACTAGTCTCCAAACGGAGGGCCAAACCCAGTCCTTCTTGGAACTGTGACATGGACAGAGAGTGGCAACCACAGAAGATTCCTGCATGGCCACCGGGGTGGCTTTTCGAAACCTCACCTGCCAGGTGGCAGTCTCTGCAAGACTAAGGAAAAGGTTCTTCCCTTTGCAGAAGAGTGGGAGGAACAGTCTCCAGGCATGAGGCTGGTGAGGAGAAAGGGCCGTGGGTGGTGGTGTCAGGAAAACCCGCCTGAGAGACGCAGCACAAGGGCAGAGAGCGGGCACATGAAATCCCCGTAAACCCGTCTTCCAGCATGTGCACAGGCGGGTCGTCTCAGAGCCGTGAGCCAGACAAATGGAGACACAGCGTCTACCAAATGGGAAAAATGACCGTCTGTCAAGCCCATGTGAAGTGGCTGTTGTTCTCGGCAATCTGGAACCACGCGCTCTTCTTTCTGTGCCAATTTAAATGTCTGATTCTTCACAATTTCCTTTCGTCTGAAAAACAAACCACTTTGTCTGCAGCAATTTGTGATGTTTTTGTTCTCCTCTTTCCTGCTTCAAGCGAGAGGCGTAGACAGTCTTCGCTGAGCTCTGTCTTCGTGTCAGTGGGAGGCCTCTGAGACGTCCCCTCGTGGGTCAGGACCTCTGGCTTCGAACACCTTCATCTCTATGTGACATCAAACAGAGGTTATGGAACCGTTCACTCCTGAGAGTTTCAGGCAGATTTATATCCTTGCACTGGTTCAGGTAAAAAAGCAAAATTACCCATGCCCACTGGACACAAATGAAGACCTGAACATTCTCACCAGGAGTTATTCTTGTTTATTCACAGCAGAAGAAATAAGATGTAATAGGAGGGAGGGGGATCTCCCAGCATTCCCAAACCATTGAACTCCTAAAAATTGTATTTGTGTGGCAAACCCCAGACCACGCTGTTCTGTTCCCCTTGAACACCACGTGCTGTCTGGCCTGCGGCCCAGTTGTGCCAGTGCAGTGGGGTGGATCGCACACAGGCCAAAGGAAGTGCAGGAAACACCACGGGCTGCTCTGAGCTCAGAGGCAACAGGCTGACGGTGAGCACCTGTCCCTCACGGCGCCTAGCCAAGCAGTCCCTCCCTGGGGTGTTTTGTCCAGTGGAGGCTGGCTGGGTGAGTGACACATGGTTTCCACAGTGCTCCCAGTTCTGCCGCCAACCCCACTCAGAGGGGTTGCATGCTAGGCTGCAGAAGCATCCCGAGGAGCGACTTCCGGGCCTGCATAGAGCGAGGAGCTTTCTGCCCATAACAGACGTGTCCTGGTCCCTGAGTGCCTAAGGAAAGCCAGCTTCCTTCACAATGACCTCTATCTACACTTTGGGGCCCAGGCTTGCTCTCCTTGTGCCCTCGACTGGGCTAGGTTTTGGGGATGAGAAAGGGCTCTTGAAGGACTGGTGTCTTACTGCCCCCTTTGCTTGAGAGATCACACAACACCTACTGCTAACACACTGCCACTTCTTGCTCAGAGCACAATCCCATCGCTGTGGGGGACACGTCTGCTGTTACGCAAGACACGTAGCAGGCCCCAACTTAGACCCATAGCTGTGGTCTAGGTTCTGGAAGGAGCGGGAGTATCACTTCCCCTGGAGCAGGCTGTGAGGCTGTGCAGCTCTCTGCCCCAAGTCAGCGCGACCGTTTCTGATAGGGATGGAACCGTGGACGCTGCATATGGCATGTGGGAAGCCATGTCTGGGACCCAGTTTTAATTTTTATCAGTTCTATATCTCACAAGGTGCCGTCGTCGTCAGTGTGGGTTGCTATAGCAAGAGCCTCACCACTGGGTGGCCAGACAACAAACACCGATCCACCCCTGTGCTGGAGGCAGACAAGTCCAAGGTGAAGGCACAGACGGGGTCTGACGAGGTCCTTGCCTGGCTCCCACAGGGGCCTCTCGCTGTGTCCCCAGGTGGGGAAGGGGTGAGGCAGCTCTGGAGGCTTTTCTAAGGGCACCAACATGATCATGGGGCCCACCCTCATGACCCAGTTGTCCCCAAAGGCCGCACCTCCTACACCATCACACAGGAGTCAGGCTTCAACACGTGAATCCTGGGAGGACCCTGACATCAGCCTGTAGAAGGCGCAGCTTCATCACCTGATTTCTGAACAGGGAAGTCCCATCTTTGTGGAGAACTCACTGTTTATTTTTAATGTGACTTTGCTTTAGTGAGCCTGAAACGCTGCGGCATGTGCAAGCTCTTGGCTGCTGCTCCACGGTTTGAAGGATCGAGAGCCACAGTCGGGGCCTCAGCATCTGCCCCGCGACACCCCACAGGAATGTCCTCAAAATGTTCCTGGTGTGTGCATGTTACTCTCCTGAAGGGCCTGCCGAAGGACTGCTGTGGAAATGGAGCGTCTTGGTTCACTTTCTGCTTCTGTAAGAGAATATCAGAGACCCAGGGACTCAGTAAGGGTGGACATTTATTTCTTCGAGGTCTCAGGGCTGGGAAGCCAGGAGCATGGTGCCCGCGTCTGCTCAGCTCCTGGCCAGAGCCTCCTGGTTGCATGGTAACGTGGCAGAGAGCATCGAGGGTGAGTCAGAGCGAGCCAGCTGCCTGGGCTCTCTCCTCCTCTTCTGAAGAACCCCGGGCCCTCATGGTGGGCACCTCATGATCCCACCTTGAGTGCCTCCCAAGGAGCCACCTCGAGCACCACTAAATAGGGACTAGAGTTTGTTTCTGCAAATGAACTTCCAATAGGCACACTGGAGGCTGAAAATAAAGTGACTTTTCACAAAAGATAGCGCAGGGGCTTTTGAGAACATCGGTATTCACATCTCTTAATTCAAGGGTGTGTAAACAGGTTTTTTTCCTTTTTCTTTTTAGCCTAAACAGACTCATGGGTGGCCCTCTACGGTTCTGTGGCCCCCGGCATGGCCTTTTCCAAAAAAGATGCAGGTCTTGGCGTCACCGGCTTGGCATGAAGCAGGAGCGTGTCATCCGAACCTCCCTGCTGGCCACTCCAGGGACAACAGCTGTGTCCCTGTGAGAAAAGCATAGTCCCTCTCGCAGGCCCAGAACCCAGTGTCAGGGGTCCTTCCTGTGAGGGGGGCTGTTCTTAACACGCCTCTTTACCCCAGATGGACAAACTGACATGCTGACGAGGTGGTGGATTAGCCACATGCCAACGTGCGCACGGGGGAGCGCGGGGCTCAGCCTGCGGGTGCCGGGAGGCAGCCTTCAGGACGGCCTGAGCAGCTCCGATGCCGGTCCTTTAGTGAGGGGGCGGCACTGACTTTGCGACGACTGTCCTGGTGAGCTGAGGCCTGGAGTGGTCTGTTTGTGGGTGGGTGTGCGACTGTGGCTCTCAACATAATCCACTCAGACCTTTTATAGAACCCACTCACTAGGGCACTCGAATATTTTATGAAGGTATTCTGGCTGATGGATTATCTGATTAAATTAGGGGGAAAGGAAGCTCTGAGTGGCTGAAAGACAGATGTTACAATTACTCCACCCTCCAAATGAAGAGGCTCAACAGGCCGGGGGATGCTTCTGCCCAATTTCGGGAACCTGGAAAGTAAACTCCACTTTATTCATTTGACCTAACAGGAAGTCCTTCCTCAGTAGCCAGTTATCAACAGAATGAGAGGGAGAGTCGTCCTTAGAATTCAGGTTCTAATGCCAGATATAAATCGCACCTGCACTTCACTTGTGTACCTTGCAAAAAACATGCCATATTTTAAATTTCCTCTATTTTAACCCCTCAGCGGAGTTGGGCGGAATCACAGTTACATTCCTCTAGAAGAAGTGGGAACTCGAGGGAGGTCAGTGCCGGGGCTGGCAGTCCCACTGACATGCCTTAGGAGCTGCTCAGATGAGCAGACACAGCTAAGAGTGAACCAGCCTTTACAGGAATGGTGCTCACTAAAACTTAAGTATAGTGATATAAGCCTACTGGAGAGTTCTGTTGAAAGCTGTGCTAACCCTTGCAGACTCCAGGGAAGATCTTGCCCCAGCCACAGGAGAGATAGTAGGTAGCACTGGTACAGGCCTGGAGTCGGGCCGGGCGGGGCCACTGGATGGAGCCCCGGAGGAAGCACCTGCCGCTCCACCCAGCAGAGGATCCAGTTTAGCTCCATCCTTGATGATCAACTTTCTTCCTATCAGGACTTGGCAGTAAGGAGTCCTCCACCGACAATAAGCAGAACGCCAGGTCCCCAACGTCGGCAGTTGTCTTTCTCTGTGTAATGAATGAGCAGCTGGTCTGGCACCAGGAGGAAACAATGGCCACTGAAGACAAGCCATGAGATAGGCTGTCCTCGGGAGCCACCGAGACAGAAAGGGAAAGTAAAGGCTGAGCCTGTGTGTGATCAGGAAGCAAGAACCGCCATTGTATCCAGTAGAGCGATATCCCAACACAAAGCTCCACGGGATGGAAATGATCCCAGACTCATGGATGTGCGTCTCACAGCCTGGGAGTGAAGAACCTGAAGGGCCAGAGGACCAGACCCATGAGAAATCACCCTCCCACTCACATGGCCAGAGACCTCACGCCTACCCCACAAGGAAAAGAGCGGATCACCTGCAGCACCACACGGGCATCGTTGGCAACTCCGAGGGCTGAGACTGTGGCCAACCTGCCGGGATGAATGAACTCGGCCAGACACCAAGACAGTGTGACTTGTCCAGGGCAGCCCAGGCATTATCATGGATCCCATGAAGTGCTCATTCCTGGTGGCTCAGGTTCTGCATCAGCCCTGAGCCCCTCCAGATGGCCTCTGGCCCTGGGCAGTGGCATTGGAGGAAAGGAGAGAGATGCTTGCTCTGCCTCTGCCCTCCTCCACGCTGAGAGGGGTTGGCACTCACAGGTCCACAGTAAGGAGCACACTCAGAGATGAGTGAAATGCGAGTCATTTTCCTCCCTTCAATTTCTGTGAATTGTTTTTAAGATGCTCTGCTCAGTGTTTTAACTGTCTAAATTGAGACAGTTAAAATCTCAGTTCTGCTCTCCTCCTTGCATTAATCCTGTGCCTCCCTGAACTCTGGGATTGCATTCCTGAGCCATCAGAATCCAGGGTCACTTTCACCCCGGAGACCCCGAGGAACAGGGAGACCCCGAGGACTTCCCGAGTTTGCGGCACTTCTCCAGGTAAAAGGTTAGGGGAAAACAGACATTCACATTAGAATTCCACTCCATGTTGGTGGCACCCAGACCAAGACCAGACCCCTGAATCACAGAACCGGGAGAGAGTGAGTGATTTCCTCCCACCTGTATCTTCTCTTATGAAGTAACACGTGTGTGAAGTAAAAGGGCTCAGGCCCTGGACACCAGGAAAACGTGGGGCTACTTTGGAAGCCTGTGTGGGAAGACTTTGCAGTTCTAGACCTTACATGCATTTTTAATTGAAACATTTTACAAGGATGCAAACTTATAGCATAGCCGCTGTGATGGGGGGAAGCGGGCAGAGGAGATGGCACTGCTGAAAGCCCGTGACCCAGCCTGGACCCCACCTTTCTACAGCTTTAGTGAGAAGCAGGAAGCCAAAACATTAGGGTGCACTGGGCGTGCTCGATGGCTTTCCCGTGGCCCAGAGAATGCAGCCAGGTTCTGAGAGAGGGGGCCCTGAACAGGAAGGCAGCAGAGTGCAATGGCCTGGCTGCTGCTCCAGCCACCTCCTGGGACCCTCAGAGCAATGTCAATCATTTCCTCACGGGCCCACAGACAAGAGGTGCCTCTGAAAAGGACTGCACCCCACCCAGACCAGGCATACCAAAGGTCAGGGGGATGTTGGGCAGGAGGGCCTATGAGGAACCCTCGGGTATGGCAACAGATCAGAGCAGGGACACTGGCATTGGAACCAGGTGACTGCCAGGGTGCCTGAGTGGCAGCAGGCTGCACGGAGAGCCGGCCAATCAGTTCTGCCCGGCTCAGGAGTCCACAGAGCAGACCTCCACCTGCACGTGCACAGGAGCCACACCGGGCCCTGGTCAGGTGCAGGTATGTTGCTGGACCACACACCCGGTGCTCCTTTGAGTGTGGGGAAATGGGGCTCGCACATTTTATGTTACCTTTTTCATACAACTTTACAATTATAAAAGTACAACATGCAATACAATGTTTAAAAAACATAAGCATGGCTAATGTTGAAGAAGAATTCGAACTTAGATTTCCATTAAGGAGAAATGAGAACTTTATATCATATACTATCACCTAGAGTCTAATGAAATTGGTGAAACAATTATTATATTACAGTGCAGAGTTCAGTAGTTTGATATTGAGTAAAAATAAGGTTTATAGAGAGCACCTACTGTATGACGCCATGCACAAAACAGTGTGCACAGGTGGAGGGAACACTGCGGGAGCTGGCTGTCACTAGGCAGGGGACGTTATCCAGCGAGGTGATCAGGAGCTGGCCATCACAGTGCAGGGGAGACGTTATCCAGCAAGGTGATTTGGGACGTTTCTCTTTGTTCATATTTTCTTCATCATTTTTAATAGCCTGTACTGTGTTATTTTCTCAAAACAACAACAACAACAAAAAGATTATAAGATCATTTTCCCATTATATGTATATGTTGTTAGTAGATGTGTTAGAAAATGGAGCAAAATGGGGAAAAAATTATAAATCACATAAATCCTACTGTCCTGAAAATCACCATTAACTTTGTTGTTTCTTCCATGTATGTATTTATTTATATTTTTAAATATAAAGGAGAAAATAAGCCCCCCTATACAATGGCTTCAACGTTCCGTCTTGTAATTGATCCTAAGCAATTTTTAATGCTACTAAATGTTCTCATGAAATGGGCTTTTTAATGGCTACACACTATAAAATATACATAATTCGTTTGACCAACTACCTATTACTGAACGATTAGGAGGAGAGCTGTGTTCTAAAGCAGACATTAGGAGCTAATGACTTAACGTTCGTGCTCATAAAAGTGCAAGGGCTTGGTGTGTTCTGCTTCTGCCAGACGTCTACCAGGCGAGTGCTCAGACAAAACCAGACAATTCCATCCAGCCAGGATCAACACCGCCACAGACATAATGGGAATTTGCTGCTATTAAGAGCTGGGGGAAATGTAACACTTTTTCCTATTCTGCACATTTCAAAGCACATTTGGCTCAGCCTAAGATAAATGTCTTCCACAGTGCTCCATTTGCAAAGCTGGAAGACTCGTAGTTATGTGCACAGCACCGTGGCTGGCGACCAAGGGATGGGGCTGCCTGTCTTTCAAGGCTCAACAGCTATAAAAGCTCGAACAGGTTATGTAAGCCTTTTTGAGCTTCTGTTCTTTCATTTCTGAAAGGGTGATGTCACTTTTAGGAAAAGCTATACTTTACATGAGCCCTCGGTGCATAGCAGCTCTCAGTGTATGGCTGTCCCTAGCTCTGCGTTGCTAATAGCACTAATAATTATCTAAACAGCACGCCCAGGACTCGCCACTTCCTCCTCAACTTGAAGACTGCATTTCTACCACAAATCCTCCCAGAACCGGGGGCCGCAAGGGGCATGGCTGGGCGGGTTGTGAGAGCCTCGTGCCCCCAGGGGGGCTCCCAGGCTGCCATGCTGTGCTCTTCAGCAGGATTTGCCCTCTCAGATGGACAGGTGTCGCCTCATCTCCTCTTGTAAGTTGAGGAGAAAGTGGCCATTATGGAAATCAGCTAAGGCAAGAGCTGGGTCAGAGCCAGGCCCCTTCCCGAGGGTGTGCAGCTCGGCAACCTGGGTCCTCCGAGGAGTGGGCCCCGGGGGCCAGGTTTCACACACCTTCAGCCAGGCCCTGCATCCTAGGCAGTGGGTGCTTCCCAACACTGGGGATGCTTCCATTCACGGTTACACGATGAGTAACAAGATCCTCCTGCCCTGCACAAACTGTCACTCTTTAGGTTCAACTTATTCCCTCGTAAGTAACTTCTCTACTGATGACTAGGTAAGATGGTCCCCGCTTCTCTCCCAAATGACACAGTGCAGAGTGCACAGTCCGGGGCTGGCACGCAGCTCCAGGCTCTGCAGGACCAGCATCCTCTCCCTCTGCCCTGCCACCCTGAGATGCGGCTCACTCACGGCTGCAGGTGCAGGATGCGGCAGAACCTTGACTTTTTGGTCTGTCTCATTCTGCAAAATGGGAGAAGGCCAACAAGACCGGCAAACACAAGTCAGCAGGCACACCAGTGCCCTCCACATTCCTGGGGACGCCGCAGCTGCTCTCTGAAACTGCCGCTTTCCTCCATTAAAATGTCATTTCCCGGCAGAGCTGGGCGTGCTCGAGAAGTCCACGGAGAAGAAGGAAGCTACTAGAAGCTAAGGTTCTCTATAAGATGACATCTATTTAGAAAACTGTTATTTTGGCTTTCAACTCTGACTGACTGACTACTACATCAAATATTAATTTCTGCCAGGCATGGTGGCACGCACCTGTGATCCCAGTGGCTCAGGAGGCTGACGCAGGTGGATCATGATATCAAAGCCAGTCTCACAACTTAGGGAGGCCCTACACAGCTCAGTGAGACCCTGTCTCTAATTTTTTTAAAATACCTGAAAGGGCTGGGGTTGTGGCTCCAAGGTTAAGTGCCTCTGAGTTCAATCCCTTGTACAAAAAAAAAAAAAAGATTAGTTCTTTGTAAAATTATTTTAATTTGGTAACAGGAGAAAATTCTATTTTTTTCTCTGAAAGGATTGTTTTGAAAACTGATTTTAAAATATCATAATGTTGAAGAGTTAAAATTCTTTCTAGAGGACTACATCGTAAATTCTTAAGGAAGTCACCCGCAATTTAGAATTTTATAAATAGAAATGCACATTTTAGAAACTATAGGAAATGATTCCATAAAATGTATGTGAGATGTAGCTAAAACACAAGTGACAAATGAATCATCCATATGTACTGTAGACTCAATCTAGAAATCCAAGTTTGTATGGAAATTAAAACTAAAGCTGGGGCCTCAGGTATAATGGTACTGACCTGCTTTGATGTCCTTTATTTACTTATGTGGCCATTTTTTGTCTTAAATGGATATAATCAGTCCCTTTATTCTGTTAACACAATGTTTCATATTTTATTTTTGTAATAGACTCAAAATTACACCATATGTTAAATTCCTTTCCTAGTTAATGTAGCAAATTACCCATGTCTTCGGTGCTCACATTTACTAACAATGTTGTGTTTTAATTATAGAGACCATTTCTTTAATCTGTTTGTCATACACAGTATGTAAAGAATAAATACGAAAAAGACATAAATTGCTATTTTTGTTTTTAATTGTTTATTCTTTCCCTATCTAAGCAAGGAAAACATGTTAATTAAAGTTGAAAGTTGGAAAGCTTAAAGAATTAGGAAAAATAAGCCACCCACACTATAGGCACTCATGGCTACTGACTACTTCACGTTTCAACATAACGTCTCTGGTTTCCACGGTGGCAAACCCATCAGATGCCTCTTTGCTGTGATATTTTACCAACTTGCACTTGACCTCCAATGTAATTTTAATGGGCTCAATATTTCAAGAAGTAAATGTACCATGTTTCTTACAGCATTTCCAAAATTTGAATAATTTGGTGGTGTCCAGGGTCTCATTATTGTAAATCATATTGCATTGTTTAGTGTTGATGTTTTAACCCAACCCATACAGCCAGCAGTTGTGACCGGTGGCCGCTCCCATGGGCCGTAGAGATGATTAACCTACCCTTGCTGAGTTCACTGTCAGTGGGAGACAAATATCCAAACAAATCATTTGAATGCAATTTGCGAAGTGACCTGGGATCAGAGGGATGAGATTCTCTAAAGCTGCATGCTGGCTCCACTCTTCTGCTGCGGGTGGAACGACTTCCTGAGGATAAACTTCCTTCTGGAAGTGGAATACCAGCATCAAAGGTAAAGACATTTTTAAAGTTTTATGTGAAGTGTGCCAGCTTCTGCTGATCAGCGCTCACTAACAGTGACAGTGGTCTGCCGCCTGATGTTGGCCTGGTGCTCACCGGTCACCTCGAAGGCACACAGTCCAGTGGCCCACAGACTGTGGGGTGAGGAGACACTCAGGAAGCTCACTTTCCTGCTCTGAACACTGTGGAAATCCTTCTCCCACCTGTTAGCACAAGCCTTCAACTTATCTTGAGTTGTTAGTGCAAGAAGTGCATGCGTTTCTCCTTGTTGATAGGATTCCTTCTTTATTTATTAAAATTACCATGGTTTTGCCATTGAATGTGATTGTTTTGCCCCACTGAGCTCTGAGCAGTGCTTCCTGATTCGCTACCAACAACTTTCAACTTTCTAACTTGATTTTCTCCACAGTCATCTTCCTGGCCCTCTGCAGGTCCATCCCACTTGGCCTTGGCATCTGTCCATTAGATTACTCTTGAGTTCATATTGAAGACTGTTGATTCATATTCTTAGAGGAAATTTGTCTCATTTCCTTTCTGTACCATGTTATTTCCTTGTTTTGCTCTCATGACTTTTTCTTTCTATAATAAACAGGTTAGTTTCCAGTCTCCTCCACTCACCTTGGCTATGTTAGGGAGCCTCTCGTCATCTGCAAGGTGTTTGCAGTCCTAACCCTCATCCGGGAGGATCACGGAGGACGACAGGGAAAGCACATGCCTGGAATACTGCCTACTAGACGGTGCTCCACCTGTGCTGGCTATTGTTATAGAACATCTGAAATCTAAATTGAATATCTGTTTCATCCAAGTTGGAAACAATTTACCAATAAAATGAACAAGCTTACTGGTACTTTCTGATCTGCGGGGCAGGAGGGAGACTTTGTGAAGACGTCTGGTGCAGACCTCTACCTGTCATGCTTCCTTCTTTACAGGCTCACTAGTGCTTTGCCTCTGATACAATGGCTGGTTGGGTTTTTAAATTTGTCTTGTCTGGAATTTTTGTTTTACTATGTTTACACAGTGTTTGTTTTGTAGTGTTTTATATATAGATAGACATAGATATAAATATATAGATATATGTATATATGTTTGCAGAGCTAATTTTCTGTTTTTAAAATCGTGATATTATTTTCAGTGTCTTGGTCTGTGAGTTTAACAAATAAACATGATAATATAATTATGACTAAATGATCAAATATGGCTGTGCAGGTTGGAGCATGTCTATAGTTCCAGGAACTGGGGAGGCTGAGGCAGGAGGATCAAGTTTGAGTTCAGACCAGGCAACTTAGCGAGGATCTAAGCAACTTAGGAAGACCCTGTCTCAAGTTAAAAACTAAAAAGGGCTGGGGATGTGGCTCAGTGATGAAGCACCTGGGGTTCAGTCGCCAGTACCAAAAAATTAAATTAGATTAAATAATTTCTGAATGTGGTGATTAGGGTATAGTTCAAGTGAGGGCTCTGGTTACCAGTGCCCTTCTACAGTGATGCTCTCCCCTGACTGGAATCTCAGGTAGTCACTGAAGTACTTCCTGCCCCTGTTTTTTTTCCTTTCCCATATGTAACATGAATGAAATCACTCAGCATGTACATTTTTGCGTTTTTCTTAAATTAATTTTTTAAAATTTATTGTAATGCATGTGAGGTTCATCCATATCCTTACTTCCACTGGTCAACAGTATTCTGTTGTAGAGATATGCCATGTTTTTCATGCATTTCCCAATTGAAAGACATTTAGGTCCCTTCCAAGTCTGGATGCTTATGAACAGAGCTCTCTGAAAATTTGTGTGCATGTCTACCATGAACCTAGGTTTTATTTCACTTGGCTAAATATCCAAGGACTGACCAGCCGTGGTTTACATATGCAACTTCAACACCTGGTTAGATGTAACAGTAAGGACCCAGCGGACCCTTGTTCCTGAGACAGCTAAAACCCTGGGCAACATGGAGCAATCAACAGTTTCAAGATGTGAGTCAGGAATGATGGAGGGCAGCCATCGCCCAGAGGTGAGAGACAGGACCACGCAAGGCAGAGGAGTCCGGGCCTCAACCCAGAAGGCACAACAGACTAAAGTTAAAAGGATGAAAAAAGATACACCTTGAAGTACTATTTTAAAACCATTCATATAAGAAAAAGTAAGTTTCAGAGCCAAGAATTTTACTTAGGATAAAATGCGACATTTCCTACTGTCAAAAGAGCCACACCATCAGGAGGAAATAAAACCTCTAAATATTTGTGGGACTAACAACAGCGTTTCAAAGTGCACATTGTAAAATCTGATTGAGAACACAGGGGGGAAGAGCAAATCCACCATCACAGTCATGGGCGTCAAGACCTTCTGCTGAAAAAGTGGTAGATGGAGTAGACACAGATCTGTGGGTTGTCTGCCCTGGTGACGTTCCTAGGAGCCTGAACAGAGTGCCCCTGTGGCTCTGTGGTGCCAAGTCCATCCCATTTTCTCAGAAGCCTCCGTTGTCTCCTGTGGGTGTCCCCAGCATCCGCCCTGTTAAACAAGAGGCTAAGCAGCGACAGAGCCTTCAGCTCCTCTCCCTGTGCTGGGTTCTGCTGAGGGGACCGAGTGACAGGACCCCGAGCTCCCGGGACAGTCTCTGGTCTCAGGAGGAGTGCTTGCTGGTCGGAACCTACCTTTTCAAAGAGCCTTTCACATCACTGCAGACTCTGGCCCTTTAATGTTTCCCAGCTGTGAGCAGGTTGACCGCCACCCCTGGGCTTTGTCTCCAGAGCAACCGCCCTGGCAGTCCACATCTCCACTCCAGAAATCCCTGCCCTCCACGCAGGCGGGGGATCGTCCACACTGAGTAGGATCCTTCATGCAGCCCCTTCCTCACATTCTACCACCAGCAGGAAAGGGGGCAACGGCCGCCATCAACGTTTGAGGACTCCACCTCTTCTACACGTCCCGTTTCCTCATTCAGAATTCTCCCTTCCTCCCAAATCCCACGACGCCACCCACGGGGCTTCTGCCACTGTTGGGAGGTCCCCTCCTGCCCTGCCCTCCGCTGGCCCCTCTCCCTGGAGCCCTGGCCGGTGGGGAGGGCCCATCCTCACCTGGGCAGTGGGCTCCCCTCTGGGACTCAAGTTCTCTGACCCGCTGCCCTCGTCCTCCTGAGTCCCTGGTCAGAATCGCCTGTCCTGCCCTTCAAGGCCATCTAGGGTCCCCCTGTCATTCTTCTGTGTCCCTGAGCTTCCTTTTCCAGGTGACTCTCAAGGCACTCCCTGCGGGCACAGGAAGCTGCGTGGGTTTTCTGTCACTTTCCTGCCACCACTGAGCAGCCCCGTCCCCACATGGACACTCACTGCAGCTGTGGCTGCCCCGTGGCCTCCCTAGGCCACAACCACACGTGGCCAAGCCTTCCTGGGGCTCCCGGAAGCCATCCACTTACTGGACTGACCTCCCAGCCTCTGAGGCTGCCTGGGTCCTCGCCCAGGGCCCGGGGACCAGGATGTGGACAGCTGTGGGCACCTCCACACCACCTCAAGCTACTATTGCTCAGTAATAGATCACATCTTAAGTTATCTAAGAATGTCTTTGTGATTAGTGGACATTCCCCTTTCGCGACCTGATCTGACACTGTGTTGGGTTGGTAGCAGATTTCATAGATGTCTGATTGCCCTTGAGCCTCACGTCCCCTTGGCCCATGGCTCCAGGCTTTCCCCAGGGTGCAGGTGAACACTGCGTGCAGGGAAGACCTAATCCAGAAAAGAAGAGCGCGGACATGTCCTCACCACAACAGCTCAACCAGGAAGCTTTGCGGGTGCCAGACTCTGTCCATCCAGGTCACCACAGCTCCGACCCCACCAGTGGAGACATCGTTTTTCTCTATGAAACAATATGGAAGGGATTCTTCCCAGCATCTTGGAATTTCAACTTGGGCTTCAGCGCTGATTACAAAGGTTCACAAATACACCAAGTCTTAAGGAAGGAGACCATGAACAAGCCTACAGAATTTACACACCCTAACTGAACCAGCAAACATGACACCCCAGAATTCATATTGTATTAACAAATTCCAATTGTTTACTGGAGAGATCTATTTGAAGGAATTTGCAGGAATGAAGGATGCTACATTGCAGGGGATAGGGTAAGGATCAATTGCTCCTTCAGCACAAATGGGGGACCTCAAGATGCCATGGTGGACACACACTAACACTAGCATGAAGGCACGTTCGATGTCCACCACATTGTCCACGCTGGGAGTCTTACATGAATTGATTCAGTCTTCACCACTTCATGAAGCTGATTTTGTCACCACCTCCTTTTTAAAGGCAAGCAAATAGAAGGTAATTGATGTTGACTAGCAGCATCAGTCCTCGGCAGAGCTGTAGAAACTCAGAGTCTCATGCAGGACAGAGGAGGACAGGAAAGGCTGGACACCCCAGGAATTGTCAAGAAGCAGGTTTATTGGCTGCAGGGTCCAGAGTGGTTATCGCCTAAAATTCTTTGGACCACAAGTGTGGAAATTGTGGGAGGAGGGGTTTGAAGGTTTGCATGACAAGTGTTTATTATTCCATTTTTTTAGACTAAAGAGAGGTTTTACGCTTTTTTTTCTGTAAACCTGGCATTTACAAAAAAAGAGGAAGCTCTAAACTACAATGCGTCTGCAGAAGTTGTTGCTGTGTAAAGATCTGTCTGACAAGAAGAGAAGCTTAATTATGGCAAGGGTCTTTGGGTGGGGGTACCTGGTCTGCTTCAGTACAACAGGAGGGACTTTTGGGCAGAACTTGTTATGTGTCCTCTGAAATTTGGGAGCATGGATATTGTTGTTTACTCCTCACCCAAAGAAGTCTTAAAATGAGGGGTCCCACAAGGTCAAAGGTCAGGATGAGAAAAGGAAGGAATTTCAATGATGGAATTTGAGGGAATTTGAATGATGCTACATTGCAGGGGGTAGGGTAAGGATCAATTCTCCCCTGAGAATGGTCTGTGCCTCTCGGAGGGGAGGAAACATGCTCCTTCCAAACTCTGAGGATGCACTAGGGGCAAGGGCTAGTTTGTGGTACCATTGAGAAAACTGATTCCAAGAGAGATGCTGCCCAGACTGCAGGGAACAAGGGAAGGAACTGGTGGGAATGTGGAGGGTCAGCCAGAGTGGACACGGCCTAAGTCAGAGAAAGATGCAGATGGAGGTACAAGTGAGGGTCTCTGAAGAGCCCACACACAGGCACCACGAGACGGAGCTGGTGTTTGGAGGACCCCTGTTAGCCTTCCACAGTCAAAGAAGTAGAAAAGGCATGAGCAAAATACACTTCTACCATTTTATCCTTGGTCTCTACAGCTTCTTGGAATCAGCCTTCTCAGCCTGAGTCTTCATTGGTAAGATGAGGACAATAAGACAACTTGTAGGGTGGCCACTAACGGGACATCAGGAATCTGAGGCACCCAGAAAGCCTCTGACACCATTAAATACCAAATCATGTTGGCAAACGTGGTCGACAGTGCTCCAAGGGCCACTGTGGGCATTTCAGTAGGTCACATTGCGTCCTTGTGCTGGAAGAGCCCCTCCTAGTGCTGAAAGGTGGGCTTTGCCTTGGTGCTTGGCTGGAAGGTGATGGTCTCCAGTGCACTCTGAACAGAAGGGCCCGCAGGTGAAGAGCTGGAGTCCTGCCTGAAGGACGGAACCTGCCGTTAACGCCTCGCCTTCTGCAGTCATAGAGACAGTGGGAGGGACGCGACTTCAGGATTCCCCTCCAGCTGGAGTAGACAGGCTTGTGTGGGGCAGCCTGTGAGGTGCCGTGAGCTCCGACGCCCAGTAGGACAGCCGGGCCCTCATTCCTGGCTTTCTGCGTCCTGGGACTATACCAGGGACACGGCGACTCAAGCACAGTCGCAGGAGAGAACTTGGACGTGGAGAAACATTGACGTCTTGGGATGACATCAAACTGCAGAGGCTGAGCGACGACTTGATGAGAAGGTGACACAAGTACAGGCTCAGAGGAGGGTGCAGGAGGGATCGCTGCAGCCCGCGGGCTGCGGGGCCTGGCTTTTGTCCTGTCCTTTCCGAGGGGCAGGTACCAGATTCCAGCTGGGAAGTCTAGATGCCACAGGGGCTGCCAGGACTTTGAAGACTGAAATGCACGGAATAAAATTGTTTGGAGCAAAAGTGAACCATGTAAGAGACGCTGAGTGTGGTGTGGAGGAGAAGCAGAGGTGAGATGGGAAACCAGGGCAGAAGTGCGTATCGGCAAGAGGTGACGAAATCATGGGCACCGTGTGGAATTAGCAAAAAAGACAGAACGGTAGGGACTTATTAGGATGTAATGGCCAACGTTTGTAATAGCATTTAGAGAAATCCAATAATAGAAAAACATAGTGAATATCTGTGACAACCTTATTTTTTTAAAAACCAATTTCATAATATAATTGAGAAGCTAAGACGATTGGTGCAGGGGGAGTCATTAACAAGAAAATAGTGAAGAGCGTGTTTGCCTCCGTATTAACTGAGCAAGACAGAAACTTTAAAAGTATAAGAAAAATAAGTGGAGCCACGATATTGTCATGACCAGCCATCCCCAAAGTCTGAACAATGAAGAAAATGCTGAAGAAAATCATCCTACCCATCTCCTACTGCACAGGGACCTCACAGGCCAGGGGAACGTCTTACTTTTATATAAGTAATTTAAAAATGCTTCACACAGCCTAGGAAAGCCAGGGGAAGATCGGGTGGTGCTGGGAGTTGCTCGCTGATCCCTGTTTCCCGTGCTTGTCTCAGGTGTGTGCAGGCTGAGAACACACACACCACATGGGGGCCGTCCCTCACATCAGTTCTGCCCTCTGAGCATGGTGAGAGGCACTCCAGGGTCAGTGAGTGCCCAGTGCACAGTGCAGCACCCACCAGACACGGGCCTGCAGTGGGCAGCAGGTACCTTCAGGTGTGCGTGGGCTGAGCTGGGCCAACAATGACTGACTGTGGAGAAAACACACCCCTGCCACCGACCTCATGAGGTGGGCATCCCAACGCTCCGGCAATCATTTCACACACATCTGCCGTGACTTTAAAAACCTCTTGCTGTGGCCTGAGAGACTGATGTCACAAGGACTCACTGCCAGCTTCCCCTGAGCTCTCCGCGTCTGCTCTGGCTTGTCCAGGAGCGGTCATCATGGATTCCATTCTGCCAACTAGCGGTCTAGGACATCCGCAGACCTGAGGAAGTAAAACCTGTGGTTGTGCAGGTTCAATGGCATCCCAACCTCATTCCTCTACAGCTTTAAAGGAGATGCCGTGATCTGCTTACTGTACCAAGGTCGAGTAGTAAATGCTAAAAAGATGATAATCGGCGACACTGGGGTATGCACCATCTTTGCAATTGTTAGAACATAGTTCCAGTGGGAATAATATATCAGCATGACTTTATGATTTCATTAGGTAGGTATACCTGAAGGAATGCCCAAGGCAAGTGGCTTTTAGCTGAGCATTAAGTATTTTCTCTCTCTAAACTATTAGTTTGTGACTAAATCTAATGAATAGCAGAAACTATATTCCACAGGGAAGAAGTCTTCTCAAATTCATAAATTTTGTTTTGCTTTGAAACACAAATAAATCACGAGTCAAATGATTTCTTTATTTAAGGAATTTTGATTTGAGGTGGAACTTGCAAAAGTGTCTATAAATTTGAATGTAAATGAATGTCAGACATGTTCATATAACAAAATCACATTTAGTTCATGAAGGAATATGATCTGAAAGGGGGAAAATGTATTCCTACGCAAATGGATATGTAAAAAATAAGTTTTCTATTCACTGCTGTAGACAAAAGCTATAACTGCTGTATTTGGTCATGATTTACATGCCATCAAATTGTATAGTGAAGAAGTATCTGTGAAAAACAAACCAGAAACCATTAAAAATGGGACTTAGGAATTTTGACTTCAAGAGAAGTGAGATAAAAATAGAAGTAAACTTATTTGCAATTCCTTTTTATTATTTGTAATTTCAGTATAGAAAAGCTTTACATCTAGAGTAAGAATTTCCATTTTCTCATTCTTCCTTATTTTCAAAACTATTGTTTATCATCTATGAGATGCCAGTAGAAAAAATACTTCACACTGTAAGTTCCCTGAATAAATGAGTGTGTGATATCAGTTGTACATGAAAAAATACATTCTACATTTGGTAGATTTAGACCACATAAATTTGGTTCTACTCAGAAATATGGGACTCTGAATTCCAGGGGTCAGGTAATTTAAAACACTGCTATTCTTTTCATTTTTCTTGTGAAATATCATGTCCATATAATTTCATTTGAACCACTAATTTCGGTTTGGGGAAGCTGTCTCGTTTACTGATGGTAGGAAAACTCGAGACTCATTAAAATACATAGATTAAGTACTCAGAGTTTTTTTAACAGTTCTCTGCACACATTCCTAGAGTTTGATGTGGCAAATATTCAAGAGCTCTTTTCAAGAACAGATGGCTCAGACACAATTAATAAGGAGCCTTGAGTTATTTGCATATTCATTAGATAATATCAGTTATTCCTCAGCCAGAACAAAGAATCACACAAATGGCATCCGTGTTTTCTCCCATTAGCACATTATTAAAAGCAAAACGTCGGTGTTAGAATGAGACAGACCGTGATCCTTGGCTGCGCGGCTCCAGCATCGCCCATTGGGTTTAGCATGATGATGAAGGCGCGCCTCCCGTGATTCATGCCTGCTCCCATCAGAGAGCACCGCTGCCCGCGCCCAGCCCCTGGCTCTCTCCTGCCTCTGCAGATGAAGGCAGGACGAGGCCATGTCAGGGAAAACAAAACCTTCCCATTTTAGATTTAAAAACAAAACAAAACAAAAAATTGGCCAGGAAAGTGAAGAACTAAAAAATAAAAAAAATAAAAAAGCCTTTGTGTCGTTGGAACCTATTTAAAACCCAGAAAACGTTACAGGTAAAATGTCAAATCACTTTTTTTTATTTTTTAAGTTGATAAATGACATCGTATCTTTAATATCATGTGTAATATGATGTTTTGAAATATAAAATACATGGTGGAATGATTAAGTCTAGCTAAATGGGTTCCAAAAAAAATCACGATTTAAAATGAAATGTTACAAAATATAACATTCAATTTTCAATCTGAGTTTTTCGATTTTTAAAATATCCAGATAGAATTGCTTTACCTTTCCACTATTAATAATTCCTTCTCACTCACATGGCCATTTCATGCAAACACTCTGCAAAATTGTCAAAAATTGAAAATCAATGATCTGTGTGTCAATTTGAAAATTGAAATAAAGTATGAGAATTAAAGCTAAATGAGACAACTAAAACAATTTACAGTAAAGTGTGAATGTCCACTGCAAGTTTAATATTTAAGCTTTTGAATATTTCTGGTTAATGTTTAACATTCAGGAAATTTGTAACAAATATTGGGTAATATCTCAGTAACTTTTTCAGAATTGAATTTTCAATTAAAGATATGTGATAGCTGACATATTTTTCAATTATTAAAATATGGCAAATTTTCTACCTGCACGTGTGTGTGGACATATATAAACACACATGTTTAAGTACATACACATGTATGTGTAATACCAAATAAAATTAAAGGAGTATCTTATTAAAGATCAACTTTCATAAAATTATCTCCTGATAGAGCGCAGATTGATTTACAATTGACTAAAGATAACCATTAATCACTCCACATGGTTAAAATTTTGTTAATCCTCTGGTGGATTTCAGAGTAGCAGTTTGAGCTGGCAGACAACTGCAGAAATCAAAGCCAGCGTCGATCAGTCCCAAGGTGGAAGAGCAGCCGTTTCCTGGTCCGGCTCATGTAATGTGCGAGGATCACCATTTTATCAAGACTTTCCTCTCATTCCTGCCAAATGTTCCTTATCTCTAGGGTCTTTGCTCTCCAGGAAGTACAGAAGCCTCCCAGGACCTGCTGCTCTGCTGTCAGATGGGGGGCCAACCTGGGATGCAGATGCACTCAGTCCAGCCCCTCCTGCAGAAGGAGCAAACACAGGTGCCATCCACTGTCTCTATCCCAACCCACCAGGTGGCTAGAGCCATCAGGGCAGGTGTCCCAGCGTCTCTCCATCAGGTCTGAAGAGAAAAAATTTATATATACACTTAGTTGTAGATGGACACAATAAATTTATCTTATTTATTTATTTTTATATGGTGCTGAGGCTCGAACCCAGAGTCTCGTGCATGCTAGGCAAGCACTCTACTGATGGGCTACAATACCAGCCCTGAAAAAAACATTTTTAACAACCCCTGGAGGCCGATCAGAGATCATGTTGTTCTGTTTCTTAGACACACACATCTTAAAATCTCTTCCTTCATACTTTTGCTGCTCGATTTATCTCCATGAATAACAATAGTAATCACAATTTTCAGAAATTGACAAGTTTACTTTAATGGAAAAATGTGTGTTCAAAGTTTCTTATGCATCCTGTGTGATGTGTAAAAGGTGCACAGACAAAAGGAGCACTTGACTATCACAAAGAGCAACTCGCACTTCTGAGAGAAGTTCTTTATCACACTGTGCTTGCATTGCAAGAGGGAAATGCACTAGCTTTTCTAGGGCCTGGTGGGTGACCTACGAAACATCCTCACCAACTCCATTTCTCAATTCTTTCAATTATTCTATGACAAATGTAGTTCCAACTAAGCCAAGAGGGCTCATTTTTCCTTATTTGTAAATGTAGATAACACTGCCTACTTCACTGATTTTGCCATGATTACTAGGCAGGGTCTGCGACAAACCTGATGCTCAGCAAGGTTATGTAACACACGAAGGTCAGATACCTCCTAAGAGTGGAAACTCTATGTTAGAACCGTCTTGTTAGGAGCCCTTGTGCTCTGGTTAGGATGAATTCTGTCACGTGTTGTAAATGTGAATGAGCTACCAGTAGAGAGTTCCCCATTTCAGAAAAACGGACTTTCTACAAATAGTGCCCCCCAGCAGGTGGTGAAGGACCATGGAGATGCCTCCTATACCTGATGTATTGCCAAGATCAAACCTTGAGTCTTGACAGAGGCTTCTGAAGATAGAGTGCAGATGATGAACATGATGCGCAGGTGTATCAATAGGCATATATGTCTATTGTTGGTGGGTTAAAATAATTTAAAATGGGGTATAAATTGACATGTAGAACTTCAAACAAATGTTCTTCAAGTGGCCAGTTTTGCTAGCTCGTGGTTTATAACAGTTAACTCGTTCTCGATAGCTGCTTATGAAGTATGTATTCTGTAATGGGCATCCAGAGGTCCATGAGCCAGTAAGAAGCCCTTCAACTTCTCTAGCAGGATAATCAGATATATCAAAAGCAAAACTATAAAACAAGACAACATGCAGAGAGTTATAGAAGCACAAAATATTTTCAGAATTGCAGAATTCTGATGACCCAAGCAACAGTTAAGCCTAATTTAGATCAGAAAGATGTCGGTAGGCGGGGAAGTGGAGATGGAGGTGTAGTTGTTCCACGGTCAATGCTGTGGTGATCAGAAGCCGTGGAGTACAGGAAGACTTCCCTCTGACTGGAGCAGAGAGCAGGAAAGGGTAGGAAACCAACACAGGAGAAAGGGCTGGAGTCAGACCCAGGAAGCCGAGAGCTCTGTCTTACTCACAAGAGGCGGCCCAGAGGCGGCCAGCACCAGAGTTGCAGGGTCAGCAGCAGGGACAGGAAAAGCATTGAACTCTTGGCCTCCCAGCCTACAGGCCAGGCTGGCTCCGCAGGGTGGGTACAGGTGGCTAAGGGGCACCGCGACACTCACCTGCTCACACTCTTCTGACAGCTCACTAGACCCAGCCACATGAAGGGTCTTGTGGGCTGGTCCAGTGGAGTGGGAACAGAGGCTGCTTGAACAGTCTGCTGGGGGCGGGGGGGGGGCCTGGGATCTCAGGACCCTGCCTCATCCCGGCTGCTGCAGAGTGCAGTGCTGCTCACCATGACCACCGGGACCCTGCAGAGCCTGGTGGTGAATTACAGAATTGCAGAACCACCTGCTGCAGTCATTCTCCAGGTGTCCAGAGGACTGCCTGCCACTCCAGGTGTGGGAGCATGGCTGTGCCAGGGAGGGAGGCCAGCAGGACCCAAGGCCACAGCCAGAATGTGGCCCTGACTTGCTGCTTCACAGCCAGCACTGGCCACCTCCCTCTGCAGCCACGGGCCACTAAATGGTGCCCCCCTCAGCACCAGGCTAATTGCCTAAGCTCACTCATCCTTCCCCAAAACACGTATTTCAGCCTTACCTCAAGTTTCTTGACTTGAAGATGTTTAATTAGATTGAAAATCTATTTGCAATATCACCAGGAAAATTAATTTAACATTACATCTGTGAATAAGAATCAATTATTAGAATTTTGAATTGCTATAAATATTTGGTTGCTCTTTTAATCACCCTATTTGAATGAACCTTCACATCAATATGACTATCAAGAATTTGAAGAGACCATAAAAAGTCTTTGTCAGGAGGAGGTAGTTAGTATTCACTCGAAACACAAAATATGACATAATATAGTTTCCAGGAAAGTGTTGAGAATGTTTAGAAAGTTTATACAACTCTATCACATCAGTTTGTTTTTTCCCTTATACTTGAATTTAAAGAACTGTTCTAACTATGCTCAATACATAAACCTAGAAGAGAAAATCACCTGCAAACAGTCAGTAAATGTAATTTAGCAATGCTTACTATTTAAAATGTAGCTGAGAAAAAATATTCCACCCATAAAAATTGTATTTTCTTAAAATAAATATGCTTCCTCAAAAAAATAGTTCAAATTGACTTCAGCAAATCGTATCATGAAACATTCATTCCAATTACAGCCAATCTTCATCTTATTTCATCTCATAAAAAGCTAAATATCTTCTATCCCCTATTAGAAGTGAAATCGCATGCTAGGTCATGGACCAATTAAGCCCTCAGTAGTCCTGATCTTTCTTTTGCATAGAAGAAAAGTGATCATAATGTCTCATGATCTGTGGACCAATTTACAAATTTTGAAAATTTAATGTAATTTAATAATTTCTGAAATCTGAACAACATTATTTCATAAACACATACGAATGTATCCGTATTTATCAAAAATGATATGGTCATATTATTTTCCTCAATTCATTAAAGATTTTAAATTGCACCTACACCTTAGATTGCATAACTAAACATGAAGCAAAGAATAACTGCATATAAATTTATCCTTACATATAGATGGTATTGAAAACATAAACCAATGATATTAAATTGGGAAATTTTAATTTTTGCTGGTTTTTAGTTTATCTAACAAGTCACAGTCAATGATATGTGCTAAGCTATTGACCTTAATTGGAAATGGTAATTGGAATTTTATTCACAGAAAATAAAACTTATTTTGCTGCTTGGAACGGAAGGCAAGTGGATTTTTACCAAACAGGTTATACAGAAGCCAGAATCAACTAATTGAAGTAAGTAATATGAAAAGCAGATAACATCTTATAACAGAAATACTGTATTGGCACAATCTATTGAAACTAGCATTTGAACTGTTACCATTTGCTGTTGGACAAATCACCCCCAATTTCAGGGTTTTAAAAGAACACCTGCTTATTACTGCTCACAGGTCAACAGTCCAGCTGGACGGTGGTCGACAGTCTGCTGACAGACCAGGATGGCTTGTCTTATCTGGGATGACGTGTCTGCATCCGGCTGGCTGGGGTGGCTGGGCTGGGCGGCTGCCCACCTGCTAGGTGCTTACCCAGTCTGCTGCCAGGGCCCTCACTCTGACTGGGCAGTGGGCCCTACACCCTGCCATCCAAGCCTAAGATTCAGTCACCCTGCAGCTGGGGTCCCTGGGTGGCAATGAGAGCATGCCCCGTGGGAGGCCTGTTTCCAGTCTCCCTGGGGTCATGTGTGCTGATGTCCCATTGGCCAGAGCCATCGCAGGCCAGGCTCAGGCCAGAGAACTGTGGGTGATGGTGCTAGGACACAGGTACAAGAGCTAGGAAGGCTGGAGGGCATCGCTGCCTGGCCACGCAGGGGGGTGTTTTGATATTTGCAATGCCTTTTAGGACACTGGATAGAACGAGGCATCCTCTACCAAGAAACGAGTGATAATAACAGCTGACAGTTGATCCTGAGCGGACCCTGTGTGGAGTGCCTCCCTCCCGGCTCCGAAGGGGTAAGGACCTGTGAGTGGGCGATGCATCGTCTCACTGAACACAGGTTTCCTTCTTTGCTTTCCTGAAGTTGACAGATGATCTAACCCTGTCATCGTTGACTTACGTCACTAACGATACGTTGTGGTAACTCAGCGCATCACAGAATTAAAAAGAGCTCTGAGGAAGGAGCCACATTGTTCCCATGAAGTACAAACCCCTCCCTGCCATCCGCTTGTGTGTGAGAGCCGTGGATCTCAGGTCTATGTCTATGGAAATCAAAAATACTGAGTAGGATTTACGTGAGCCCTGGTTAGTTATAGCAGAAAGTCCGTTTGCAGACTAACTGACAAGTGTCCAGCTCATGACATTAAGTGATGGTTTTCCAACAAAAGTTTATAGATTTATGTATTTACCAAACTCGTGACAGACCCCAAAGTCAGGAGGAGGGCTCCAAGGAGAACCTGAGAGGAAAATGTGCAGCCCCGTGCAAGTAAACACCCGTGACAGAGGGCAAAGGTCAACGGCCTTTCACGGGAAGTCACCTTTTCCAAGCTCCGGTTCCCATCTGAGTGTGCTATCAGAGGACATATTACAGATCACTACCATTGTAGGCTGGGCACTCTGTGCACGTGACAGGGCAGGCACAAGGCAGTCCCTGCCCTCAGAATGGTTACAATTCATACATAATTATAATAAAATAAAGGAAGACAAACCTGAAACCAGTAACGTAAACAGTAACTTGAATATCGTAAAAAGATGCAGGCAACTGGCGCACAGCAGGAAGGGAGAGGGAATCTCACCCTGTGAGGGCATGAGGCAGGGTAGAAAGGCATTGCCAGGGCTGGGACCAGGCCGACGCTGGTCCAAGGGTCACGCTCTCAGTTGCCAGGCCAACAGGGTCTGCAGACCTACTGCACAGTGCGGGTGGTAACAGATGCTCTGGCCACCTGATGGTGACAACGCTCACACAATGTGCATGGACATCAGGCGGCCACCTTGTGCACCTTGGACCTTTCTCTGACAGTTCCATGTTTTAGAAGAATAAAAAAGAAAAGCATAAGCAGTAAGACGTTTTCAGACTTTTGAAAGATTTCTCAGAAACTAAAACACCATAGTGAAATCAGAATTATATAGTAAAAAAAATGGCCAATTAATTTTCAGAAGAGCAAAAAAGAAAATGTATAACACAGAAAATGTGATCACAGAACATCACTTGTCAGCAGAGAATATTTCTTACTTGAGATAATGATAAATAATGAATATCAATGAAGCCAAAAGTCACTGGTAAAGGTGCCTTGGAGAGTGGAGGGAAGCGGGTGCAGGAGTGAGGGATCAATTTCCTTTTTCCCCAACAGAGACTCAGAAATGATGTCTCAGGGCACACAGAGAGAGAATCGGGGAGTGACTTGATTTACTACCAAAGCTAACTACTAAAATAATTAGCAAAAGCTACATAAGTGGTGGCAGTCAGGAACAGGGGTGCCTGGGGACTCAGACAGGTCTGTCCCCAGCTGCCCATGCCTCTGTGCTGCTGTGACTGGATGACCCTGCTGCCACAGTCTGCTCTGCTCTGAGGTGCATTGCAGGGCGCACAGGTGGAGCTGCGCTCTGGGACCAATGTGCCTTCTCTGGGTGCTGCAGTGTCCAGGCCGGAGGGACACACTTCCCCACCCACATTTTAATAAATGCACTTGGGGTCACTTGTCCATTGAGACTCCAGGAGTCAAGCTCTGAAGCTGACTCGGGCACTCGTGCTCAGTGGCCTCCTCTCTCCTGAAAACTCTGAAGGATTCACTGAGAAAACAGAGTACAATAATGCTTTACTCAAACCATGTCCTTATTCCTTTTGTTAAAGCCAAAGAAAGAGAAAATGAATCATTTTTAATAAAATTATCTGAAAATGCTACTAATCGTCGCTTGTTAAAGAGGAACACTGGTTAGTTTTTTTATTTTGTTTTTATTTTTAAGGGGGGAAAAATGCATGGCGTCAGCCAGATGGTCAAGGTCAGCATGGACAGCCATGAGCCTGGGTCTGCATGCCCTTGGGAAGGTGTGGTGAGGAGCCACTTGGCCTTGGTGTTCTTCCTCCCAAAAGCCCAGACTCCAGCTTACCCATGAGAGGAGCACAGGACATGCCACCGAGGGGCGTTCTGCCATGTCCCATTCAAGGTAGCTTCTACTCGGTGGAGAGCACTTACCAATACTCACCAAAGCCCTGGAGGTCATCCAAAGCAAGGACCATCTGGGCAATGCCACCGTGAGAGGGGCTTCAGAACACAGAGCTGCTGAATGGTGTGTGGCTCCAGGAAGAGACTGGCGACGTGGACAGAGCTTGGGAGCCTGGATACACTGCAGCGTAGCTAACAGTCAAGGGTCAGGTTCCTTCACTAATCGTGTCGCGTTGGCCACGGGAGTGCCTATGGGAGTGCCTGGTGTTGTCGGTGAGAGAAGCTGGGTGAGGAGCCTGTGCGTGACCTCACTGTGATCCCAGCCACTCTAACCCAGTAGATCACTTCAAAATCCAGCTCGCTCACGAAAGCAGTATTGAGGATGTGTGGTTTTGATTATTGTTTAAGTAGAAATTTTAACAAATGAAGGGTAACGACACACCTACACATCAATTCAGTATAATTTTTCTTCTTTACAATGAGGAACTGAGGTCCTAAGATGTCTGGGAACTCTTATTGCACTGATAAATTTGCTATTTCTCATCCACACAGATATCAAGTCCTGAGAAATGTATATGCATGTATCCTTTCAACTTTGGCTTTGTTCAAAATATGATCATTTAAATATTTCTCTTGGGAAACTTGAATGTTAATGTAAATAGTAGCAAAAGACAAGTCTTCAAGGTACATCAGGTACATAGTTTTGTATTGTAATCTCTGTGTAGGAGGAATGCTACTGGGGACTGAACTCAGGGGCACTCAGCCACTGAGCCACATCCCCAGCCCTATTTTGTATTTTATTTAGAGACAGGGCCTCAGTGAGTTGCTTAGGGCCTCACCATTGCTAAGGCTGGTTGGAACTTGCAATACTCCTACCTCAGCCACCCAAGCCACTGGGATTACAGGCGTGCACCACCACACCCAGCTCTATTGTACTCTTTTGACAAATGAAATTATCTATTCAAGTTAAAGAGATATTCAGCAAATGAGATACTGCATAAATGATCAAATTGTGCAGAACATCACCAGACAACCAGGAGCCTTTGATGCTGCTCTACTTTCATCTCCCTGGCCGCATTTTTGAGCAGCACATTGCTTAAATCCTGCTCGCCCTCATTCCCATGGTGAAGCCCGGGTTACTCTGCTGCGTGGAGTTAATAGGAGCACACGCCTGTGCCCAGCACCAAGAGAGGGAATTTCAGGGTGTTAATGGCACGTTTGTGTTACCTAAACTAATGAGATAGGTATTATTTATCAAAATGCCTCATTTGTTTTATGTGCACATTTATTCCAAAGTAAAAATGTTGTTAATTGATTTAAGTTCCTCTTTTTTAAGCATGAAATTTACAGTCAAAATGAACCTGGTACCCTAATGTGTGAAATGAAATTTAAAAGTGTAAACAAATCCATGAGCTACACATACTGATTTGCTAATGCTTTTAATAAATACATAAAACTTACACAGAAATTATCTTTGGAGTCGGCATTGTAGGGAAAAAGGGAATGCAATATGGGTAGGAAGAAAATTAGGGATATAATTTTTTTAATTTTAAGTAAGTGATGCAAGTTATAATAATGCAGTGGATTTTCAAAATCTCATTGTATTGAAGACTTTGAAAGAGAGTCTCTGTCTAGCTGAGAGAAATCATGAAATACTCTTCTTAAGCAGTTAAGCAAGGTGAAGCCCAGAGATCATGCTTCTGTGGAGGAGCAAAGGTGGCCGTCTGCTTCAGAGGAGCCCCATGATGGACAGGATCTGGGAAACCCTCCAGAAAATCGGGCAGGAGGACCTCGGAGGCCAGGCCCCGGAGGAAGCCGGCACCAGGCGAGAGCGCGGAAAGGACGTATACGGAAAGAAGCGTTCAGGATTCTCCTTCACACGTCAGGAGGGAGAAAGAGAAAGAACATTGTACAACTTCTGGAGCCACCTAGGAGGTTTAAGTTCTGAAGAAATCAAGGAAAAGGGACTTTTTTTATTTGACAATAAATAGCTTTGGCAATTATCTGAAGTTGTGGGAACTAGGGTAAAAGCAACCATGGCCACTTCTTTAGAGCAAAATCTTGAAGCCATCACCTCAGCTGAGAGACTTTGTTAAAAGCTCCATAAAACACATTCCATTTTGTATCTAGAATAATAAATTTCTAATGGGATTTATGGCATTTATAAAAGGTCTTAGCAAATTTTGTCAAATTAATATCCATTCTCATAATGGAAAAGCTATCAGAAAAAAATCAGGTTAAAGGAATTATATAAATAACAAAGAGAAAAGCAGAGAACCACATCATTAATCAGTTGAATGAAAATTCCAGTTTTTGAAGTTATAAGAAGTGACAAATATTTCTAGTGATTTAGTAGAAAAGTGTGGCAAACTAATTTAGAGCTATGTAAATAGATACAAAGTCACTTAGAAAGGTTTACCATGCTGTGTAAATGCTACATTTTTTATTATGAAATATTGCAAAGGCACAAAGTACTCCAGGAGTGCTTACTTATTCATACCTGTGTCAAGGACTGCAGCTTGTGTACACAATACCCATTCTCTCCTCCTTTCCTGCTAACAGAAGACTGGCTTTATTTAGGTGGCTTTGTGTCCGTTGTAAAATGAGCAAGCAAACCAAAGCCATCTAGAGATGGACACCTAGCACAGTCCGGACCATCACACAGGATGGAGGTCTCCCGAGAAATTTCAGGTTAAAGAAATTGTATGAATAACAAAGAGAAAAGCAGAGAACCTTAGAGCAAGGTGATCCAGTGCAAGGTGCTTTTTGGCCTGCCTGCTCTGCGGCTTCCTGTCTAGAAGTGGACATGATGTCGAGCATGCCTAGAACCTAAGATGGCCAAGGAGGGAAAGACCAGGGAGAGGGAAGGAAGGGTGATCGCACATTCTCACACCCCTGGACCCACCTTCAGGGTTCTCGTCATGAACCTCAGAGCAGGTCAGTCTCCTCCGTTAGCCCAGCTCTGGGGGGCTCTGACATCCAGAGTTCAATAGCTACTGAGAGTCGCTGGGAAAAGAGAGGAAGAGACGCATGAGGACAAGCCTGGGAATGAGTGCCGCATGCACGTGCAGATGGGAAAGCAAAGTTTGAGAAAAATAAGGACAGAGGGAGTGACAAAATTCAGTTATTTGTATGTTGAAATTAACAGCACACAGCACTTCACAGAGTTAAAAATGGGCCACAGCAATTGGTTCTGTGCTAACTACCCAGACAAGGTGGAGTGGACATCGTTAAGACATCCACAGAAATGATAACACAAGAACATACTGTTTTCAGAACACAGAAATACGCCACTTTTCTAGATTTTCGCAGGTAATTTCTTCTACAGATCTTTATAAGAGGGACATTTTATAATGCTTACATTCTAACCAACGATGCCCCAAACCAAAACACAAGCACATCTCATGAAGCTCCTTCCTGTAGCATGTACCCATGGGAAAAGCAAATTTTTCCAGGGCAGATCCGGAGATTCCACCCCAAGTCCCCTTGTCCACAACTGTGGAGGGGCTGTGCACACAGGCAGGCCCACCACCTGTCTGTCCAGGACAGAGGCCACACAAAGACAAGGATGTGGGGTGGTGGAATTGCTCCTCTGTCCCAGGGTCCCGCACATCCACAGCCTGGGGCTCAGCAAGGTTTAAACCAGTGAATGCTGACTGCAAGCTGCCCCTCCCCGTGAGTCAGGACCAGAGACAGTGACAGCACAGGCTGGCAGTGTCACCTGGGCAGGAGAAAGAGATCACATACCTCCACACGTAGCAGCCCGCTCAGGCACGGGGACACCATCAACGCACAGGGAGGAAGCTACGACGTGGCCCACGAGCACACGAATGTTGATCAAAACCAGAGTGCTCCTGAACTAAGAGGTGCAGCCAGTCATGTGAGAAACGGCCCTGGACACATCTGGACTGTTCAGGACCCCAGCCTGGAAGCTGCTACCTGCTTGGCCTTTCTTCATCCAGTCCCCCACCTTCCTGTGTATCGAGTCGGTATTTTTTCTTTTTCTACTTTTCCCTCCTTCTGCCTCTCCCCCTTCTTCCTCTCTTCCGTGTCTTTCTTTGCCGTCCACATTTATTTTCTCTTGTGCAGTAAGTTAGGCTCCACCCTTCCAAGGACCCCCAGTCACCTGGGGGAGAAAGAGACATGCCCGACGGTCCCCCACTAAAAGGCCCCAGAGAAAGCACACTGCGCACGCTTTTCACCCTAGCTGTCCCTCCCCTGAACACTCCACACCTGCCCTGGACACTCCCACACCTGCCCTGGACACTCCCACACCTGCCGACCTTCGGAACTGAGGAGGTTGATCCTGGAAGCGTGCAAGAACCAGCCTGGAGCGTCCGTGCCATAAACACCCCCCTCCCCCCACCCCCATGTTCAGAAATGTTGTCACTTCCAGGAAGAGTACAGTCTCCACGTGTCCCCACTAGTCTGTCTCTGGGTTTGCAGTTCCCAAGAGCTCAACCACTTGTCTACAGTAAGACGGTACCAACCGTGCTGATGTCAGGAGCTTATTTTAAATAAAATATAGCTTTTAACAGATGGATGTATTTTGCTTTTTTAAGAGAAAATTTCAACTCAACTACCTATTTCAGATCACATTTAAAAAAAAAAAAAAGATACTCTTCATTGACGGGGCTTTTCTTTAGCAGAAAGTCATTTTGAGTCACCTCAATGGAACGTGGAGGCTGCCGTGAGAAGGAAGCAACTGGAGGCTGCCGTGAAACCTCCAGGAATCGCCCAGCCTCAGGAGACCAGGGCCGGCCAACAGCCCCGGGACAGCCAATAGCCTCAGGAGACTGGGGACAGACAACATGAGCCGCCCAGAGCTCGTGTCTGGGATCTGCCCACCAGAGGCTGAGTGTCTAAAACTCTGTGCTGCTTCAGGGAAGACCCCACCCCCACATCACAGCTCTGCCCCACAGGCGCTGGCTACCACCACTGAGAATGAGAGCTGGTGACGGCCACCTGGAGGTGGCTTTCCTCAGGAGCAGAGTATGGTCACACACGGCATGGCGTGCGACGTCTGCTGCGTTTGACAGGATCCTTTCCAGATGCCTCTTTGATGGAGGCTCACAGAGGCTACACAGGGTCCTGCTCCTCCCTGTCTCCCATTATTCAAGTCGGTGCCTGTGGGCACAGCCGAGCAAGCCAAATCTAGTCGTAGTTTATTCCAAACTAAAGTAGAGTAAAAGGAGACACCCAAACTCCAAAACACTGTGACTCATGAGGTGCTGGTTTTGCAGATAAGGGAGACCTGGGCGACCCTGAGCTGCACGGGGTACAGAGTGTCTCAATTCTGCTGCCTGGCTCCAGATTGCACCCAGGACCCAGGGTGCTAGTTCTCAGAAGTCGTGGGGAAGATTGTGAGGAGGGTAGGTAGGTGGAAGCTCTGTCTCTAAAATACAGAGAACTGGCCACAGGGGAGCTCTCCACTCACATGTGATACTACCAACCAAACCTAGTGGTCATGTCGCTGCTGTGTGGTCTTCTCCCTTCAGCGGAGCCTGACAATTCAGAGCCCTCTCAAACCTCCCACCAAAAGCTCACAAATCACCAAAACACGGTGGATTGCCAAAATGTGGGTCACAGTGCATGCAGGATTTACTATGGAGTTTTAGAAGCATTGGGTCCCTGTTACTCTATGTTTCAAAGTAAATTTTATCGATTTCATAAGCATCTGAAAAATGTAATCCTAGCTACATAAGAAAGTTATAGGAATTTCTGTTCAGATATTATGACCTCTTTGTTTTATGAAGAACCAGGATTTGCCAGTGGTGAAAGATCCCGGAGAAGCCCGTGGCTGCTGAACGGCTGGCCACACTGGTAAAGATGTGGTCAGTCAGGAAACAGGATCTAAGTAGATATACGGGCAGCATGAGCTCCAGGTTTGCTCTGGCTCCTCTGGCCATCCGAGTCCCAGTGGGGTGATGCACGATGGCCCCAGGTTGACACCGTCACCACTGAAGGGCTCTGTGAGGAAGCCACCCTGCGAGAGAACCTGACACACACAGGGGCTGCTGACCACTGGTCCCTCCCCTGCAGAGAGAGGCACGCGCTTTGCCACCAGGACTTCTCTGAGGTAGGAAAATGACTCCCTGCTTTATTACCCTGAGCTGTGTCTGGGCAGAGATGTCCCTAAATCTCCCTGGAGGAAGACACTATTTTAATCTCTCCAAGGCTTTGTGGTATGAGAATCTTCTAGAACAAAGCCGTCAATAACTGCTCAGAAGAAACACCAGACCCGTGGAGAATTACCTCCCAAAAGTGCATTTTCACATCCCTTCTGCAAACCAAGCCCACAGTTGTGTTTACGAGATGATTTTGACCTTGAGGTCTCAGTGAAGCAAACATCCTTAGTGGTGCCCCCCACAACTCGCGGGGCAGATTCCAACACCAGAGGGAGTGGCAGCGTGGCAGTGGCTCTAGAAAGGGCACCCTCCGTGCGCCATCTTCCACCTGCTCACGCACCTGCATATGCTGCTTTTTACCCCTAGACGAACCCATCAGAGTAATTACCATGAAGTTTCAAAGTGACATCAACTTATCTAAGTGAACACACACCTCCGAGCGTTGGCTATGGCAGGTCCCACTGTGAAATTCTGTCCCCAACAAGCATTACTTGGCTTTATTTACAAAGTCTTTTGATGACTAATGATGGAGACAAGCTACAGAGGATCAGGAGAAGCAGAAAACATGACTTGGGCAGCACAAAACTCAGAGGAGAGAAGCACGGAGAAGCTTGCCCCAGTGCTACGCCCTTGGATTAAGCAGCCCAGGGAAGAGGACTTGAAACGGAGCCTACAGCCCTGACATCTATTAGCAGAAATTAGTCAGAAGAAAGCAAGTTCATTATAGTGAGTGCTGTGGATGAAATGCTGTCTACTTATCTGAGGCCGTCATGACTTCAGTCCTCAAAGACAAACCCACTCACGCTCACTACCTTGAGGACGAGGCACAAAGGCAGCTCCCGCGTCCTGGAAGTTTCCATGAGGCATCAAAATTCTGGCCTACCTAGCAGTTCAACTAAGTGAAACACTGTCCTCACTGCCGTCCTTGCAGTGTGATGTCCACTGTGTGTCCGGCCTGAGCGAGCGTTTCCTGGCCTACAGAAGCCTCCATGCTGCCCCAAGCAAGTGGGTGACAGGAGAACAGAGCTGAGAGCCACTGGCCGTCCTCACACCTGGAAGCTGAGGTACCAGGTGAAGGCAGTGACTTGTGAACACGAAGCGCCTTAGCAGAGCCGGGCTCTGAGGCACGTGGTGGAAATCTCCATTCACAGAGCAAAAGCGCCCGTCTCTGCACAGAGCTCAGCTCAGGTGAGGCCAATCGGCACGGTTCTTCTCCACGTCCCACAAAGAAGGAACTAGCAGGTCATGACCTTTGCAGAGTTGAAATCCACACACCTGTGGAAGGCGGGAGACAAGCCTCAGGCACATCTCTCCTTTATTTCAATAACATATCTTTTTAAAAGTGCCAGCGGTTCTCAGAATATAGAGATAGACGATAGTTTGGGGAAGAGAGAATAAAATTTGGGAAATGTGATATTGTAAAATAAGATTCAGAGCTGGGATGAAAGAAGTCTCAAGTGATGCAATATGTAGTCAATTCCACGAACGTGAGGGAGTCGGGAAGAGTTACTTGAGGAAGAAGGAATTAAAGTCATCTGTTAAATTTGAACAAAGTGCTTTTCAAAATGCACTGATTTTAGTGACGACTGTTTCTGAAGCTGCAGGTCCCCATGTTGATGTTCCTTTTCAGACACTAAAGAGAGAATCAAGCTGAAAGGTTGAAAGGAACATACTAATTGACATATTGGTCGTAATGGATTGGTTAGAGTTGTGTTGAACTGTAAATACAATGCGTTAATGAGCGCACATGTACCTCAAGGCTATGTCACGATGGCTGGGCCTTTCTCATTCCAGGGTCCGGGGTGAGATGGCGCCTTGGCTGAGCTGCCTGTGAGTCTGTTCATCTGCAGCCTCGTCCTAGGAAGGAAGGAGCACCACCTGCTTGAGACCTGGGTCCTGCTGGGCCAGTCAAGCACACAGTGGGCTCAGCACCACCTGTGGGGACACCCAGGCCTTACTGCCTTCACATACCCTGCCCCCAGGCAGACGGGGAGGCGCAGGCTCAGGCCGTGGACATTCCCCACACTTAGGAAGGGCAGGAAAATGCTCAGAAATAATAATGCACTCTTTCTCAGTCATTAAATAGGCTGTTATTATCATAATGAACTCATTTATACCAGTGAGAATGAGTGAACAGCAGCTACAAATAACCACATCCCACAAATGTGTTAATCAGTGACTAAGACAGTAAGAAAATATAAAGTGTGGTTCAGTTAATATCAAGGTCAAGACGAGGAGAACTCTAAAATATTTTTAGGGATGTTCATGTGAGTGTTTACTCATAATGAGAATCAAGGAGGCATGGAAGAACAAGTTTTAGCAAGAAAGGTTGTAGGTGGTGAGTTTCTGGTTTCCATAGGAAAAGTATGCATGCCACAATAAAAGTGCTTATGACAATCATACACTCTACCTACAAGCTTTATACTCTTCTCGGTAAGCTTTATACAGTTCCTGGAAAACTCTTAAAACTCCTCAGAAGCGACACCAGTGTCTGCGCGTTGCGGAGACAGAGGAGCAGAATGAGTGTCCTGGACTCAACTACTTCTACCCAAGGAGTTTGCCCCGTGGGGAAAGTACCCCTGGAGGGAGGCAGAGGACAGACCCTGGCCACAGAGCCCCTGCTCCAACCTGCCCCTCCACCTGCGGCCTCCCGATGAGCAGGGGCCTGGTCTTAGGAGCTTCAGGTTGCTTCTCTGCAAGACACGAGGGACAGTGCTGACCTGTGAGAGTTCAGTGGGGCCAACAGGCAGCCAGACAAGACTCTGCTCATCATCAGGGGGCCGCAGGTGGAGAGGCAGGGCCTGAGCAGGGGTCTCTGTGGGCCAGGGTCTTTCCTCTCTGCCTTTCTTTGGACTCCCCAGTACAACCGGGTTCACATGGACCAATTTTTTAACATGTTCTAATCAAGGAGGGAGATTTCATTCCCAGTAGCGGGGCTTTCACATTGGTCTTCCTCCCTCTTCTGTTTGCGAATCCAGCCTGTAGGACTGCATTTTTCTAATTTCCTCTATCAGGCAAGAGTATGAACAGCTGGATGTGGTGGCACACGCCTGTAATCCCAGCAGCTCAGGAGGCTGAGGCAGGAGGATTGTGAGTTCAAAGCCAGCCTCAGCAAAAGTGAGACCCTATTTATAAATAAAATACAAAATAGGGCTGGGAATGTGGCTCAGTGGTTGAGTGCCCCTGGGTTCAATTCCCAGTGATCTCCCTCCCAAAAAAAGAGTCTTAACAAACCCAATTCCATTGTAGACCAGCTGTAGACCTCAGATTCTATGAATTTCATATTAGCACCCATCCCTCTCACACAACTTACCCTTGCCTCCTTCCCCCAACTCTCTATTTATTTCAGTTACAGCTTCAGTTTAGATAAATGGTCCAGAAATATGGTTGGTGTTGGGCCAGGCAGTACCCAGGGTGCATGCTTCTCTGTCCATTCTCCTTGCTGACCCTCTTCCTTCCTTAGTGCATCAGGAGATGTAGCTAGGCTGACTGCAGAGCCAGGCCATCTCCCCAAAGCAGCGCTGACTAGACCAACAGTGGTCACGTGGGCCTCACCTGTCCCACCTGGGTGGTTTCAGGAGGCTCTGATTTTGACAAATATTATCATTTATAAACTAGATCGTGGGCCTCTGCAAGACAAGACTACTGTGACATTGCTTTTCGTTCTCATCACACAGATAATCAATAATGATAGGCGCCATTATCAAAGACTCCGTGTCTCCAGCACTATGTTAGGTGTTTCATAAACATTACATTATTTCATTAAGAATCTAATTTTAAAATAATGGTAAAGAAGCACAGATTTAAATTAACCTCTATTCATCTAGTATGTCTCATTTAGAATTTAAGTCCAATTTTACTGGCTGCAAAGTGTGTGATCTCTCCATTGGACAGGACTCCATTTGCAACTGTGGCAATACCTGATAAAGCACTCCAGAGTCCTTTTATTTAGAAGGTATTCCCCAAAGGAAGAGACTCCTTAGTGCATGCCTATTGTTCCCTCACAGTAAGTTTAAAAAATTGATAACACTATTGACAACTTCTTGATTGGCTTGTTAAGTAAAACCACAGTGTGAAGAAACTTTGTGGTAGGGTGTGGTGGAAGTGTCATATTGAACATGAAGAACACAGGGAGTGGAAGCATAGAGATCATTCACACACTTTTATCCTTTTGATATGGCCTGAAAACGTCTTGCTAAAATTTATCTTATCCAATTATAATACAATTAGGAATTTTATTGCCCAACATGCACAAGAAATAAAGTAACAAAAATACTTGAATTTCCTCTTACCATATTGAAAACAGCTTTTTAAAGTTGGACAGAGATGTCCACACGTGGGACAGGATGGAATAAATACCCTTCTCCCTACTCCTCCTGCTAATGACAGGCACACTATCCTTTACATTATGCATAAAACGAACACAGGAAGACCCTGATAGTCAGAGGGCACATTCAGGCAGAGACCTGGGGACTGAGGGACACTCACCAGTGGGCTCACTGCGAGTTTTCCTCCTCATGTATTTCTGATGGGGTTCTGGAAATCTGGAAACCCAGAAACATCAATGAGTTCATACTAAAATAATACTTATAATCTCAGCAATGTCTGTTTTTTTTCTATCCAAAATGCATGGATAGGTACAACAAAGTGTGCCATAAAATTTTAGATAATCTAACTACCCTTTGTAGACAAATACTACAGGACATGGGAAGTGGGAGCCTCCTTCCTCACCTGGCTGCAAGAAGGCACCTTCTCCCTGAGAGGGTGCTGACAAAGGACTGGGAGTGGGAAGCCAGACTTCCATCCACACAGGTGGCATGAAGCCCCATCCACACTGTTTCTGGAGACCGTCTCCCTACCAGCCAGAATGGTGTCAGTAGACCATGATGAGCTCAACAGCCATCACTGCCCAGGGGTGAGGAGTTCCTCCCACCCCAGTGTGACTGAAGCTGAGTGGATTCCCAGACTCTTACCCCACAGTGGTAAGGTAGCAGCTTCCATCCCTTACAGTGGGTTGTCATGGGATATCCAAAAAACAAACTTAAATAAAGTACAGAATCTCATTATATCACACCTAAAATGTTCATAATAGAAATGTATATTAGTCATCACACCAAGAACCAGGAAAATCATAACCTGAATGAAAAAAGACAGTCAACAGAAATGACAGCACCAAATGGCACAAGCATTGAAATTATCTGAAAATGATTTAAAGCAACCTGAAAAAATTAAAAAGTGTCTGCAAAGTGGCAGAAGATGCAAAGGAAAGCAGAGAGGAGAGCTGAAAAATTGCAATAAATGAAATGAAAAGAAAATGTTCTTGGTAGACTCAGCCTTAGCCTTGAGGTGACAGAACTGATTAACAAATCTGATACAAAAATAGAAATCACCTATCAGAACAGAAAATAAATGGTCTTGGGAAAAATCACAGAACCTCAGAGACTTGTGGATCAGGACAAGATTTCTAACAGAGTTTCAGAAAGAGAGGGAAAAGAGTAGAAGACTAAGAAATTCAGAGAAATACAAGTAAAAAATCACCTAAACTTGACAACAGATATAAATCTATAGATTTAAGAAGCTGGGGTAATATTAGAAAGGATAAATTCAAAGAAACCCATGTAAAGACACATCATAACCAAACTCCTGAAGATTAAAAATAAGAAAGAAAAAGTCTTGACTCCCTGAGGGAGAAAAGTCATCTTAATCCATAAGATGACTTGAAAAACAGCAGATTTCTCATCCAAAACCATGGAAGCCAGAAGGAAATGGTACAGTGTTACCAGCACCAAAAGGGAAGAGCTGTCAGTCACAATTCTGTATCAGCCAAAAATGATACAGAATTATGGGAGTGGAGAGGAAAGCAGACACTTCAGCTGAAGAAAAACCAGAGAGACTCACCAGCTGGCCCTGCTAGCCCTCCTAATTCCTCCCTCTATTAAATGTGTCATGTGGGTTTTCTTAACCCGAAGTTGGAAAGAAAAACATGTGATTCAGACCTGGAACGTCAAAATAGCTCAGAGGCTTAGCACCAGTGGGCCGATCCCATAGTCCAGCTCCAGGACAGGAGGAGGGCAAGACTGTTGAGACTGACGTGCAAGAAGCAGGAACTTGAGTTCCTTCAGGACGCAAGTCAGGGGCACAGAGCACTAACCACCCAGGAATATAAGAACGCAGCCACCACTGAGGAGAGCTAGCTACACAGACCAAGAAGGGGGACTAAGACAGTATGACTTAGTTGAACCATTTTGGAGTACTTAACATTTCTCAGGCTGTGAGTCAATTTGTTCCCTGATCGCATTGGCCAGGCAGGTTACGATTTCTGTCATTAGCAATCAGCAGCAATGTGCCAACACCCATTCAGTGCGGAAAGTGGCTTTTTCCGTTCCCTTGCTGCTTTCTGAATTACCAGTGCTGCTCCTTTGGTGAAAAGCAGAGTGGGGAAATAAAGTAACTCTGAAGAAACTGTGAAGACCTAGTAAAGATTCAGAGCAAAAGTAACGTACTTGTTCAAAATGCCACCCAAGTCCTGAGTAGGCGCTCCTGCGCTCTCCATGAATGAAGCAGGCCCAGCCCCAAAACGCACCACATCCACTGTCCCAACGCTCAGTTCTGCCCAGGGGCTATGCCTACCTGTTCACCACAAAGGACAGCACAGAGGCCACAGCCCATCAGTGACACTCATACAGTCCCAACACTCAGGGCTGGCTGGCGGGCGAAACTTGAAGCCACAGTGTGAAGTAACCCACACAGATCATACCCTGGGTACCCTGAGGGATAAAACTGAATGTGAGCTGGGACCTCAATAAGCAGCATTTAAAACCATCAAAATGAACACCTTTGCAAAAGCAAAGCCTCAGGTGGCTTACACTCACAACCACAAGAACAAGTTTCTGGATCATTCCTCCATGTGACTGAATTATAATGGACCTTCAGTTAAAGACAGCGTTTCCTTTTCAGTAAAAGCCAAAGTTTTATCAAGAGTATCCAAGATTCACAAAGTCAGTTTTAATTGTGAGACTTTGCTAAATTCGAAGTGACAAAAATGGCCAAAAATATGATCAGCTCATGGAAACGCCACGTGTCCACATACTGATTTAAGAGAAATCACGTAGTTGTCCTAAGCCCAGCATTTTCATTAGGTTTGTGTATGTCAGACTGAATTGCTTTCCACCCTTCAGACTTGAGGCCACTTCTCACTACCAAGCTGAATTATATTTTAGTGATAATTCATTCACTTATTCAATAAGTGCTCTGGAGGAACTACTCAGTGCCAAGCACCACTCCACAGGTGCCAATGGGAATAAGATACTTTCTCCTTTTAAACCCAGGAAGAGACCAAACAACGTCTGCAGTCCAAAGTCCATGACCAAAACAGCGATGCTTCAACACACATTGGCAAATGACCCAGCCTCTGGGGAGCCCGGAGCAGCCGTGTTTGAACTGGATTCTTACCAACAGGAGGACTGCAGCCTCGGGGCAGAGGGCTCTTCTTTAACATGAGATCCATCCGAGTGTTCGCTGGCTGAACACTGGGACAGAGGGAGAGCAGAAGACGCGGTGGCTGGAGGGATTGAAACAAAGGTGGACAGGTCGACTTCTTATGCTATTGTAATACAAGAGAAAGAAAAAGGAACGTGAAAATGTATTTCCGTCTTGTCATTTACTAAAACAGTAGTTTGCTATAGGATAAAATTATTGTGAAAAGAAACCCCTTGAACTTTTCAGCAGGACCTTGGTATTAAGGCTACTGGCCTCTGTCCCCCTTGCTTTGGCAGAGGAAAAGGGTCGTTGGGATTAAGTATTGCCCATCAACAGAAATCTTCTGTGCCTGGGGATCTGGAGCAGCATCGGGCGGCCCAGCGTCATGTTCCTCTTCAGTCAGGTCATCTTGGAGAAGTTGATGTCACCCTCCTGATGCTCTTAACCCAGAGAGGAGGCCAACATTCCCAGACCTCGGGTGGCACGCGGATCAGTTCATTCACTGAACCAACCTGTGTTTTGCCCCTGCTGGGGCTTTGGCACTTCCAGCCGTCCCTCTGTGAAGACAGGGGTGAGTCAGTGGGAGTTCTGGTTGACAGGACGCAGGTCCCACCTGCTAAACCACGGGCATCTCCATTCATCCTGGGGAGCTTTTGGTCTAGGGTGGCACCTGGGGAGCTATGGTCACCTTGCAGTGATCTGAGAATTCACCAATATGGATAGTGACAGGGCAGAGAGAGGTCAGGGTATCACCAGGCGTTCACAAGCTAATGCTTCCAGGACAAAAGCATTTTCCTCTGCTTCAGGTAAATTTTGTTTTGATCCCTAGAGGCTGAAAACACCCCGACTGACACTCACCAAGTGACTCACCACAGTGCTGAGTGCAAAGTCCCAGCAACGGCACAACAGGGACAGATCAGCCCTGCTGACAGGTCAGGAAGGAGACCCTGGGTGGACCACATCCTGACCTGCCCTGTTGCAAACTCATGCCAACCTTCCAGAAACCCAAGGAGAAGGAGTGACGCTCACAAGGATCACAGCGAAGACCCCTCAGTAGCAGGTTGGACTCCGACGGTCTCTTTCTTTGAAGTCTTTTAAATTTTTTAAAAATCCAGACTATTCTTTGCTCCTCTTCCTTGGGGACAAATGATGTTGCTTCTTCCATCAAAGTCTGTTCAGTAGTGACTAAAGGAGCCACCAGGCCTCTGGGCCATGAGCCCCTGAGCAGCACCTGCTGGGCCACAGGTAACGTCCTTTATGACCAGGAGAGTGCTCTGTCCACAGCTCCCCTAAGCGTGGGACTGGTTATCGCAGGAAGCTCCTCGTTCTTCAGCCAGAAGCAGACATTCCAACTGGCAAAGATACATATGGAAATTTTAAAAGCAGGAAATAGAGTTGCCCAGGGTGCGGTGAACATGGACCGGGTTACGGCACAGCGTGATGGTTTTCTTATCAACTTATGAGAACAGCTCTCTTCACTTCTGTTGAATCATGTTTTTTAAAAATTCAATTTCCCAGCATGAATGTGAGCTTTTTTTTAGATATCTAGTTAAAATATTTATCTTAAAGTAACAAGATATCATGTGATTGTAGATTGCTGATTAGAGAAATGATGCTTATCTTGATGGACTCAGAGCAATTCAAACACCACAGCTGGAATTCATATTGCAGACAAAATACATCTATGTATCTCAAATGGCACAGACACTGGCTATAGCCGTGTTAAAAGTCACAAGGACAAGGTGATGGCCAGGTAGTGTGAAGAGCCTAAAGGTCAGCACTCTGCTGGCCTGTGCCTTGTAATTTTGTCTCATTTTGTAGCAAGGAAACTGATCATTTGCATGTCCAAAATCTCTGTGTTTTTTGTGGGTTGTGGTGAAATTGAGTGTGAAGTCCTTGATCAGTGTCCTTGATTCAGTTTGGTTCTATGTAAAAAACACATCAACAAAATGCACATTTTAAGAGAAGATTATCTCGAGGCTGAAGATGGTTTTATGTGTTAAAACATAACACTACACAAATACTGTCAAGAGAAAACAGCTGTGTCATGCGAGGCATTATGCTAATTCTATATCCAATTAAAGTGGAGAAGGAACAAGCCCTGGGCTGGCACTCTCTCTGCAGTGTCCTGGGTGGCCTCGATGCTCACCGTTCCCTACAGAGGACAGAGACCCTTTCCTGCTGGTTCACGTGCACACTCAGAACTGGCCCTGCCACTTCTGTGGTCGCTGGAGCCTGCCTGGTGTGGGCAGGTGTTTCACTTTCAGTATGAAGGGTCCCCAAGAGTCCATATGTGAAACACTACAAGAAACTGAGAGGTGACATGATCAGATTGTGAAAGGAGTAACCTAAGTCCAGATTAGTCCACTGATAGGGATTAGCTGAGCAGTAACCATAGGCAGGCGGGTGTGGCCGGAGGAGCAGGTCCCTGGGTGTGCCTGTGGGTTTGATTTTGTCCTTGGTGAGCAGATGTCCTCTGCTCCTGACCATCATGTCCTGGCTGCTGTCCCTCCACGCCCTTCAGCCCTGATGTTCTTCCTCACCTCAGGCCCAGGGCTAGAGAGGCAGCTGACCATGGACTGACCTCTGAAACCATGAGCCAAACAAACCTTTCCTCCTCTTTGTTGTTCTTGTCAGGAGTTTTGGTCACAGTGACAGAAAGCTGTGGTCCCGAGAGGGACAGCACAGTGGTCCCGAGTTGCTCTGGAGTCAAGATGGAGGGACTTTGTTATGGGATCTCTTCACTAGAAGAGCAGGCACTCGGGGACAGCAGAGGTTCAGGGACAGACAGTTAAGCTGGGCTCTCAGGACCTGCCAATGAGGAGTTCCACAGGGACAGGAGGGGAACCCACTGCAGGGCGCAGGGACAGCAGGAGCCTGGAGGACAGCAGCTCACCTGCCAGCACCAGCTGACCTTTGTTGGACCTCAGGAGCAGAGAGCCACATGTTCCACCAAGGGCCCGGTAAGGTAGGTCTGTGAGTGGCGGGCCACGTAGGAGAAGCGTCCGATCTGCCCTTCTGCACTGGCAGCCAAGGTCAAGTTCAAAAAACACCAACCAAACCCTGCAGACCCTCCAGACAGTGGTCCCCACCCACCTCCCCCTGGCCTGTTCCTAGGGAACAGGTCCCAAGTGTCCTGGCAAGAAGGCCATCGGGAACACTGGCCGCTCCCTTCACCTTTGTTTTGGGCCCAAACACATGACAGCCAGCCCTCCGAGGACCCACTGGTGCCTGTGCTGATGCCCTTGACCACTCTTTTGTGCACTCTTAGGCCACACACATTTCTGAGTGATGGTCACATTGTTTTTTTCTCTGGAAATCAATGCCCATGGCCTAGTTAGATTTTTATTCTGAAGGCATAGAATTCAGATTCCTCTTTGAAGATGGCACATTTTTCTCTTTCTTCAGATGAATTTAACATGATCGCCTCTTGTTGTCGTCTGGTCCTTGTACATAGACATACACATCACAAAATGCACAAAGTGGAAACAATTTCATAAACTTCACAATTTCAAAAACCTCATATTTGTCTTACTGGGGGAGCAAGGTAGAAACTGCATTTATAAATGCAATGTTATAACAAATTCTGGGAACAGAATCCAATCCATTTATGTAGGTTATTATTACTATTATGAACACCAATATTCACTGCTTAGAGTCCATTTTAACTCCGATTTTAATCTTACTTTACACAGCAGCAACTGTGGCTTAAAGAAGTCACCAATCTGGCCTCAGGTTAGACAATAACACTAAGACAAGCTTGGGTTAAAATCTAAGCCACTCAAACTAAAATACCTGTGTTTACAGCAGTAAATAACCCATGCAGAATTTCAGCTAAGTAACAATAAAAGAAGGGTGGCTTGTGCTTTTCTATCACTGAAATATTTAAAATGTCAGCACTAGGGCTGCTGCTTCAAGCCAATGCATTTGTATCCCTAACACCAACAAAGACACGTGAACTATATGAGAAGCAGCCCTGAATGCCGGTGAGACTGACGTGTCCCCTGACACTGATTCTGATCATTCGTATGGAATTCTGTTGAGAGTTCTTGGTTACAGCAAGGGTTTCGTGACCCTGCTGTGGTGTGGGTCATGATGGAGTCTGATACCAAATGTAAAGAATCAAGTGGCTGTACAGCCTTCAAGAGACAGGGCAGAGTGAGAAGAGATCGGGTCCCTGGGGACCAACCTCCGAGGGATCAATGCTGACTGGCAGGATGGGAAGACGTTCCCAGGACTGGAACAGCTACCTGGAGAGGAGGTTGTTATATGGCAAGTCGTGTCCCACGCTTGGTCTCTTCTGCACACTCTTGTCATTCAATAAATCTGCTGCTTTTTAATGTGGTATGAGGCCCTGGCCAGATGCCCCTCCAGTCCCCTACTTCCTAGCCTGCAGAACTGTGGCTACATCAACCTTTTTCCTTTTTTAAAATTAATTTTTTATTTATATATGACAGCAGAATGCATTGCAATTCTTATTACAGGTATAGACCACAATTTTTCACATCTCTGGTTGTATACATAGTATATTCACACCAATTCATGTCTTCATACCTGTACTGTGGATAATAATGATCATCACATTCCACCATCCTTGCTACCCTCTGCCCCCTCCCTTCCCCTCCCACCCCTCTGCCCTATCTAGATTCGTCTGTTCCTCCCATGCTCCCCCTCCCTACCCCACTATGAATCACTCTAGTCAGAATGGCAGCTATTATGAAGACAAACAGCAATAAGTGTTGGAGAGAATGTGGGAAAAAGGCACACTCTTACATTGCTGGTGGGACTGCGAATTGGTGCAGCCAATATGGAAAGCAATATGAGATTTCTTGGAAAATTGGGAATTGAACCACCATTTGACCAGCTATCCCTCTCCTTGATCTATTCCCAAAGGACTTAAAAACAGCAAACCACAGGAACCCGGCCACATCAGTGTTTATAGCAGCACAATTCACAATAGCTAAACTGTGGCACCAACCTAGATGCTGAATGAACCTTTTTTCTTAATAACTTATCCAACCCTAAGGACGTGAAGGCATCTGCCTGCCACATCTGTAACCACACCTATCACCAAGGTCCAGCCCCAGGTGTTTCATAGCAACAGAAAACAGACTGACTCAGACCCCACAGGTGGCCTACGCTTCTTCCAGCAGAGATGCATTTCCAGGAGTAAACATCATGCAGCACTCTGCCATTCTCTCCAGACACGGGTGTGCTGCAGTTCCTACACCTTCAAATTTGAATAAAATGCTATTTCTATGTATATTAATTGGATGCTTCCTGTGGGACATCTTTGAAATGCAGCGGATGAGAATATTTAACTGTTCTGGAGGCAGACAAGTTACACATGAAGGAAAAACTTTGAAATGCATACAATGATGTTTTTTACTGTTTAGTATATCATCGTAGTTATATCTTTAGTAAATGAGTTTACAGTCAACAAAACATCACAATGAGATTCCAATTAATATAGTGCAAATGTCAGCTCTTCTATGTACATCAGTGTTACACATTTATTGTTTTAAAATTCAACCCGTAAGCAAACTTCCAAGCATTAAATAATTCTGAAAATCAGGATGCCTGGGTGTGGCACAGAGCAGCTGTGAGAAGCCCGCGGCCTGCCCCACAGCACGGTGCTGTGTCAAGGACCTGGATAAGGGGTGTAAACACTCGCCATCTCTCTCCTCTGAATAAGCGTGTAGGTGCCAGAGGGGACTTTGGTTCTAGAAACGTGCTCGTATGATAGAGAGGATTCATGGCACACTGCTCTCTGCTGGGGTCCACGCAGCGCATTTCTTTTCAGGACTTGAGTCCTGGTCAGAACTAGAACCATAGAATGCATCTGATGGGGAAAGAACGAGGAGATTTAACATCAATAACCCACTAGCCAAGGTGACCGTGATCACTGCCGTGTGAATACAGATCAATGGTGCTCCCAGGAGAAAAGAGAGAGGGACCTCTGCAGGTCACAGGTCACGGGAACTCACAGGGGCCAGCTGCTCCACACCCACTGCTCACAACACACCAGGACTTCCACTCCAGGAGAGGACGTGTCACCCTCCACCCCACACTGTTTCCTCTTACCTTGGGACTCAGAGCAAAGCCTCCCCACCCTTCCCCACCGCCCCTTCCGGTTGCCTGCCGTCTTTGCACACTGTGGAAAGGCCCTCGCCACCTGCGGACAGGCCCTTGACACCTGCAGACAGGCCCTCACGTCCTCTGATGGCCTCTTCACAGCCAGCACCTGCCCCTTCAACCCTCCCTCAAGGAGCCAAGCGAGTCACCTTCCCCCGCCGCGTCTCTCTGGATGGTTTCCTTCTGTCTTGCTGTGGAGAGTGGACCGACTGCAAGCTCCCTGCTAAGACGCCGGAGGTCAGAGCAGAAAAGCATCCTTGCTGATGTGAAAAGAGCAATAGACTTTATTTCAAAGGTATTTGAGAGGCATTGAGAGGTCTGTGAAAGCAATGAGCTGGATGCACCAAAACTTCCAAGAAAGGCGAGCCCCAGGACAAACTCAGTGATCAGCTCTTCCCCTCAAAGACCTTCACGAGTGCTGACGTGGCCGAAGACTTGGTCTCTAGGGAAGCTGTCTCTAAGGGACAGAAACCAGCAAGGCATGGGACGGCCACCCACGTCTGGAATGACAGACAAGGGCCTCGAGGGTGCAGTGGGGTTTGCTGCGGGGCAGCTGCTGAATCCTGAGGCGGCCCGGGGCCACCCAGGAGCTCCTGCGCTACAGCTCACAGGACCTGCTGTCTTCCCAGGGACATCCTGGACATGACGGACACAAGAGGAAAAGCCTAGGGGGTGCCGAGCTGACCTGGACGACCATGACAGAGGTGGGGCATGGACACTGCTGACCTCAGGATCTGGAGGGTGAGTCAAGTTGGCTCCTGGGACAGGCCAGATAAGAACAGGGGGTTCTGGTCAGTGGCTGCTTCAAAGGTGGGCAGGGGAGTACAGAAGGGCGAGTGGACCCTTAATTGGGGAACATTAATTGGAGGCATTACATGAGAACCAGGTGGAGCGTCCGAGAGCTTAGCGAGTCCTCTCCCAGAGCAGCTTCCTCTTCAGGCTGTGCACGCCTCTGACTGTGCTGCTGTGTCTGCCTCAGGGTGACGCCCAGCACATGGTGAACACAAGGCAGATACCGACACAGTGCTTACTTGAATTATCGGTGGACATCTTCTGCGCGGGAGACTCTGTTACACCGCTGGTTCTCCGACTCGCCTGGTGTTCCTTGCCCCAGGGGCCTTCCCTCCTCCTGCACCGGCCTCATCGAGATACCACCTAGAGACCCTTCAGATTCCAGGAAAAGGCAGAACCGTTCCTTGCATCCCATAATGCCCTGCTTCCTCTGGGTGACACCCACTGCATCGCAGTCTGTCTCAGCAAGTCACCCTGCAAGCATCGTGGCCGTTCACCTTTCTACAACCCTGCCTGCCCCGCGTCTGCTGCAGAGTAGCAGCTCCATAGACATTTCTGGAAGGGTACCAGCATGTCTATCCCAGTGGTGACATTTATTACCGGACATTAACAAAGTCACAGACTAACCATCCAGGGGCAGCACTAGGTGACCGCTGGTCCCACCAGATAGACGTTCCAGTAAGGTAACGGCTATGATTCCTCCATCCAGCATTCCACAAACCTGTGTTAAACCTGGAAAAATGATTCAAAAGGAACAGTGGGAGAGGGTTTGGTTTTTAGGGCTAGCCATTAGTCCCCTAACAGAAGCTTGAGAGTTCATTCCCAGTTCAGGGTCTTCCCTGTAGGTACTTTCTAATGCCCAAAATGTGAAGCAGGCCCGGATCCAGGGATCCAGTGATAATCTGTTGGTCATGGAGAATCCTGAGGAAGCCCTGGAGCATGTCCACTCCCCAGAGCTCTGTACCCAAGATGACTCAGAGGGGGGAGTCACTGTGACCAGCAGGTGCCCAGGTGCTGAGACCCTGTTTGTGGCGTTTATCAATCAGCCTCCACAGCTTGCCTTGTGCAGGGTCACCGTGTCTGCCACACCAGAACAGAGGCTTGAGGAAGGACGGTTTCTTTAAAACTAGACCAGAAGCTTAGAAATGCACCATGTAGATGCTGTAGACTTAAAATCAGGAGATTTATTTTATCCTCCAAACCACACAGGAATTCATTTAAGAAAGAAACCAATCCATTAAAAAGTGCAAAGTAAAGTCACTTGAACTTAATTATTCCTGTAATTAGCCATCCCTTTTCTGTAAGGTCGGGACTCTTTTCTACACGTTAATAAATTATTTCTCTTATCATACCAATTATAAAAGATGTATTTCTGTACTTCTAAGTTAATTATGGACTTGAGTTCTAAATTTGGAAGTTATCTAACTCTTTTGTTGTCTGTAATAATTTTCAAACTTTCCGTTGCAGGGATGCTATTTAAAATCTTATCTAATTTCAGCTGGCACTTCATCCTGCCTCGGGATCCGGGTTGGACTTCTTTCTTTTTAATGGCCTCCGTGTGTGCTGCTTCCCGTGGGCCCACTGTGTTCTCAAGGCACCCGAGCTCCTAGGGCTCTGGAGATACCAGAAGGAAATAGAAGGCATTTGAGGTCTTGATGAGAGAAGAGTAAATCAATCCTCACCACAGAAGCAGCTTAGAGAGTGGCAAACCCTGAGAAAGCACAGGGGCTCCAGCTGTGGGCAGCCCTGACAAAGAGCCTGGAGGTGGGACCCTGGAAAACACAGGTCAAGGTGGCCCCACTCCCACCTGCACGCAGAGATGTCTGCATTCACCGTTTCTCTTTAGCTAATTGTCAGTGCCTCTCATTATTTTAGTAGGCAGTCCCCAGTCACATCTAAAACTCCACTCCCTTCTTTCTCGTTGGACCGACCACTTGAGCCTTCCTGAGCTGAGCCACTCTCTCAGCACTGCGAGAGATCCAACCCACCAACTCGGAAGTCATGCCTACAAAATAATGTCCAAAAATTACATATAATTGTCATTGACAATGACTCACAGAACATAAAGCAAAATGTACTTTCTAATTAATTACTGTAATATAATATTATAATATATAATTATACTATTATAATAATATGTAACATCATATAAGATTACAGTATGACTATAACTATAATAAATATATACTTATTACTTATATATAATTAGAATATATTTCTTAATTATACATTGATCACACTTATAACTGTATGTTATATTGAGAAAGAAATTGAAACATTTATTCAGTGTCTACCTATGCCCTAAACACTACAATGGATCCAAACACATGCTTTATCATGTGATCTTTTCAAATGGAGTAGACATTATTACCTCCCTCCACAGATGGGAAAGTAAATCTCAAAAATGTTTAATACCTCGCCCAAAGCTGCATGCTTTAGGCAGACCTAGAATTAGACAGATTTTTTTTTTAATATTCCAGTTCTGAAACTTACATTTCCCTTCACTACAGAAACCTGATTTCCTATGTAAACCTGGATTTTAAAACAAAAAAAGGGGGGTGGGGAGAAAAGGGAAGCGAGGTCCCGTGACATTGATGAAGGAAGACCTGGCTTGACTCTCCCTGCCTCTACCTTCCCAAGCCCCTTTCTTGCTGTCCAACCACTAGTCATTCTTAATAACATTCCAGCTGGTCATCTTAGAAGTGAACTGGTCTCTCCCCTGTGCAGATTGAGCTGCAGGATCTTCTCCCTTCACCCCAAAATGCCTAGTTTGTATGAAAGACAGAAAATACCCTTCCAAACCACCAACCCCTGAAGAGCGGGGCCTGTTACCTATGTTCCTCAGACTGACTGGCACAGCACGGGTACCTCCGTGACTGAGCTGGCTCCCCGCCATGCTGCAAGTGTCCCCTGAGGTGGGCGCACCCAAGTCGCACGTGACAGCTGGCATCTTGGTGGTCTGCTTTACATACAACCCTTAGGCTTGGCCATCCAATAAACATGAACCATTATTATGTGAGCCTCAGGAAGTGTGGGTTAAAACAGCTTATGATTAAATAAATAATTCAGCATTCCTTTATTAACAATTAAAGATATATGAATTAGAGAAACAATCTGACTTTTCCCAACTCATATCAGGAAGTAATGAGTGTATGTATGCAAATTCATGGGTACGTGTGAGATTTTTCACAGAACTTGGCCACGTAATGGAATTCCGTCTTCAGCGGATCGTGTGAAAACGTGAGCCCATGTTCTCGGTAGAGCACGCCGTGCCTGGGGAACGCGCTGCATTCCCTCCTCATAAGCTGATGCTCACTCCCACCAGGTCAGCGAGAGGATCTCCTGCCCCCAACAGGGATGCCACTGTGAGAAGTGCTTCTGTTGTTCCTGTTAACGTAGTGGGTTTATCATTTACACTTATGCTCTTTTTATACCCAAACTGAGCTCTCCTGTGGCCTTCAGAGCTCGTTGGCAAGTTATGAATAACCAAAAATAGTGTTAAAGGAAAAAGTTCTCAAACTGCCAGTGAGGACTTAACTTTTTTATAATGAAAAAAAAAAGTGGGCCATGAAATATACAGCTAAAAATCAATAGATGAAACAAACTTTTAACAAAATGCTCAAGCAATCCAAAGAAGGCAGAAAAGGAGGGACCAAAACTGAAAGGGACAAATGGAAACAAACGGTAAGCGTTGGGCAGATCCAACTGCAGCAGCAAGTGTGTGAACATCAGCGGATAGGCCCTGGGATCAAAGGCTTCGCTGTGAAACTTGGTTAACAACTCAAGACCCCACGATCGGGAGCCGATGGCCAACTCTGCGTGTCCACTGGACTGCATTGCAGGAGCCCACACTTCTGTGCACGGGCCGTTCTGCGAGTCCAGGGTGGCTTTGGAGGTGCTGGCTTAGTAGAGCAGATGGTCATGCTGGAGGCAGGGGTCCCTTGCTTCAGTGGAACAGAACAGAAGGGCCAGCCCTGCCAGCTACGGAGGACACGCCTGCGGGCATCTGCAGCCTGGCTCGTGTCTGTTTCCTGCCTCGGGACTTGAGGGGAGCCTCAGACCTTCGGGGGTCTCGGGCCTGCTGGCGTGGAACTGGCGCAATGCCCGAGGCTCTCACCACAGCCGCAGAGGGACTTGGGACTCCTCAGCCTCCCGACTCATTTGCACTGATCCCTGGTAATATACAGTACGTATAAAATCTCTGTCAGTTCTGTTTCTCTGGAGAACCCGAGTGTCCATGCTTAAGAAAAGCACTTTAAATATGAGGGCCCAGATAGGTTAAATGGAAGTTGTAAAAAGAAAAAAGAAGACATGCTACAATAGAAAACAGCTAATAAGCACAAAATAAATCAGTAATGGAGGAATAAAACCGCTTTGGAAAAGAGTTTCCCAGCGTTTCAAAAACTGAACTTGGAATTACCATCTGACCAAACAATCTCAAGCCCAGGCATGTGCCCAAAAGAAGCGAAGCGAATGTCCACACGCAGACAGGAGCACAGCGGCATTGTCCAGAATCACCCAGAGCAGCCAGAATCCACACGTGCATCGTCTATGAACAGGTAAACAAAAACAGCACATCCACTGAAGTGAGTATTTCTGAGCCCTATGAAAGGAACAAGGAGTCGCTAACAGCTACAAGGTGCATAAAACTGGAAAACACACCAAATGAAACAAGCCAGACCCAGAAGGCACACTTTATGTGACAAGATGTTTTGGAAATTAAACATTTTCCACAGAAAACTACCTTGCGTCACCAACAGAGCGTGTCTTGAGCAACGTAGCCTCCGCTGGGCTGTGGAGCTGCCTGTCCTGAGAACAGGGTGCCCCCTCTGTCCAATCCCTGCTAGAATGGAAGCCACTAGCAAAAGGATGGGCCAGCCAGAGTGGAAGAGGGGGTGGGGATGCAGAGTCAGTGGCCAGGCTCTGCCTGGTGATGGTGTCCACTTAGCTCACTCCACTTTAGAACTCCATGCTCTTGGATGCCACGGACTTTATTTCTTCTATGTTTTCCCCTCTCAGCTGTCTGTGTTCTAAATTTCAATTGCATTTATTTTTATTTTTTATTTAGTCTTCTGGGTTTTTGAGAAATGCTTGTTCTTAATCTTTTTGTGTAATTTTCTTTCATCTTTTAATTTTTTATGTCTCTTTAAAGTGTGTTGGACTTATTATAGGTTTTAAATCTACCCTTAGATTTTTATTACCTATTTTTAGCGTTGTCGAGGCTCCCCTTTTAAATTTTTTATTAACTTACATGATTTTTAATATCCCTAGTTTATTATCTTAGTCATTTACATTCTCTAAATTATTAATTAGCTTCTCCAGTTCTAAAAAGGTCGCTGGAGTTTTGGTGGGGTTTTCCCTGAACGCATAGGTAAGGTGGAGACACAGCGTGGAGTCCTGCAGCCCAAGAGCCCAGCGTGCCTCTCCTTTCACTTAGGTCTCCTTCAGGTTTTCAAAGCACTGTGTGACAGTTCTTTTTTTTTTTTTTTTGAGTAAGAATTGATCGTTTATTGTTGTTAAAATTGGTGAAAGTAATGAACAGCTGCTATATAAAGAACAAGATTCTTGTTTCTGTAACCATTGCACAGATTTGTTTGAAATCATTTGAAATCTTTCCTTCTCAGGACTGAAAAAAAAAAAAAAAAAAACGAAGCAAAAGCACACCCAAAAACTCAATGAGTACTTTGCCAATAAGATGCTGCTTCTTGGGACAATTACTGAGTAAATAAGCATTCATTCTTTTTTTTTTAAGAATGTAGAAATGCGAAAAGCAGCAGAACACAACAGACACTAGTATGGCAATGTGTAAATCAATGGATGTGTAACTGATGTGATTCTGCAATCTGTGTATGGGGTAAAAATGGGAGTTCATAACCCACTTGAATCAAAGTGTGAAATATGATATATCAAGAACTATGTAATGTTTTGAACAACCAACAAGAAAAAATTTTAAAAAAAGAAAAAAAATAAATAAAAATTCACCATTAGGAAAAACAAGGCATAAATAACAGTGTGACAGTTCTTAACGCAGAGACATGGGTCCTCCTTCACAGCTCATCCAGGGCGGGAACCTTCACTGCGCGGTCGCCGTCGGTGATCTCACAGGCCAGGTCCCTCTCTGGCTCCCGCCCTCTGTCTCTCAGCTCCGCAGAGGATCCTCTCCGCTGCCCACATTCCAGTAGCTCCTAGGTCTTTCCTGCTTTTCAGCTGACCTGTCCACCTGATTCTTTAAATCTAGCCCTAAAGTCTGTATAATAAGTTCTTTTTTAAAAAACAATGATGTGCTTTCCAGCATCTCGCTGTAAAACAGGAACGAGGCCGCTGTGTCTGTGACAGCTCTCTGCTCATCACCCCTTAGTTTATTTTGTCTAAGTCCATTAACACCATATCATGTTTCTGTGACAAAAAAAAAAAAAAAAAAACAACCAAGAATGCTCTGTGGGACATCTTAGAAACCAGATTACATTGAACTGAGTCATCTGCTGTTGGCTTGGGTCTATTTTGTCCTTCCTTTACCTGCTCTCTTGGCTCCGTCGGGGGCCTGAGCTTATTTTAACCCAGAAGGTAAGTAGTCCCTTGTTATTTTGTTTGAGCCTGAACACACACATGCATTTCACGGTCCTCTTCGTGTCCATTTAGCCTTGCTGTGGCAACTGAATAAAATAAATGTGTCTCCCTTTATTAATATAGAGAGACACGGCCCTGTATGCAGAGAGAGTCCTCAAGGTGTTCCCAAGACACTGCTCTGGATTGCAGAGTGAAGATTCATTCCTCTGCTCTGAGCGCAGGTGACTGGAAGGTGTGGACACATCAGGCGAATTTCCCATGGCCGTGGCGAGTTTGTGAGAGACGCCAGGTCAGCTGTGGCTCTCCTTCCTCCTGATTTCCTCTCCAAGGCTTCCCAGCCCCTCCTGGACCTTTTCCGGTATGTCTTCCTCACATCCTTTTCCTGTCGGGCTCTCCCCAGCCACTGCTGACGTCCACTGGGAGGCCAAGCACCCCGACTCATTAAGGTGCTGACTGGGAACCATCTTCTTTTAATCCAGTGAAAACACACTAAATCACGAGGGAATCCCAAAAGATGGATCTCCTGACTCCCATGTTCAGAGACGGGGTTTTGAGGGTGGGACTGGATCACGTGGATCTGAACTCACACCAGTAGAGGTCCACTGATGATTGCAGGGTGACTGTGAGGTGGACCTGCCTGGAGGAAGCGGGCCTCTGGGAGGCCCTGGAAGGATCTCTTCTCCCTGCCCCTGCTCACCCTCCTCTGCTTCCTGGCTGCTCTGAGCACGTCCACGGGGTCTCTGCCCCACTCGGACCCAGAGTCACGAAGGCAGCCCACCACAGACGGAAACCCTCCATGGACTGAAACCTCGGACATCATGAGCTGAGCTGAACCTTTCCTCCGTGAACTGTCCGTGACAGGTGTCTTGGTCACAGTGGTGAAAAGCTGACCAGCACAGCCATGGACCTCTGGTGGCAAGTGACCACGTGGCCCGTCACAGTCAAGCCCAGCTTTACCATAAGTCCAGTCCTTTGGTCTCAGACACTTTCTTCCTTGAAGAGAATTGGATTTGGGAACCAGGAATCTTTTGAGATCCTCAATTCCGTGACTGTTAAACAAAGTCATAGTAACAAACAATAGACGCAGTGGTGCTTCTTTCTGGAGGAAAAAAAAGTCTTGAGCACAACTTCCTGTGAAGGAGTGGAGGGCTGAGGGGACAGGGGAACCCCAGAGACGTCTCAGGAACCCGACCTGCTGCCAGGCGTGCCCACTGGACACTCGGCCACCAAGAAGGTGTCGCCACAGGAGGTTGGGGGCATCACCAAAGGATGCCTGGCTGTCCATGAGTTGGGTCCTTCTAGTGCCCCTCCAGTAAGTTTCCCTGCACAGATGCGGAGAAGGAGGGGAGAGAGCCGCGTCTGCACCCCAGGCTGGGTCTTCTTCCATTCAAAATCCAAATAAAGCAAAGGAAGGGGAGAGATTACCACGTGCCATATTGTCATGGTGTCCATCACCAGGTCACGTCTGTGGCACTGTGCAGTGAGTAAGACTTTGCACTGTACACAAGCTCTTGGGGGAAGAGGTAGGCTCTCTGCCTTGGACTGGGGCACCTGGCTTGGGCTGGGAGGGCACAGGCTGCAGTCACAGTCTCAGAGTAGGAGGAGTCCACAGGCTGGGAAGGGACTTCTCTGATGGGACAGTGTGTCACCTGTCTTTGTCCAGAGGCCCTGCCTAGACCTCTGAGCTTCCCTTACCCAGAGCACACCTCACGCAGCTCATGTGCTGCCACCCACCTCCCCAGGCTGTGCCCGGGAATGACGGCCATCAGCGTTCTGCACTCCTGGGTCCCCTGATACCCAGGTGCCACCTACTCCTTGTACCATGCCACCAGTTTTACGACCTAAATAACAAAGGTTGTTAAATGGGACTATTTGGGCCTCTACTTTGGCTGAGGCTTCAACACTAGAGACTCAAACATGCTTCTGCACCCTAGATGGAGGCCCAAGGCCACGCAGGGGCCACTGTGAAAAGATGAGCGCAGCGTGGGCTGCACCGGGGCAGCAGCGGCTGAGCCCAGCACTAATCCCTCCCTTCTCCCACTCTCCTAACACTACCTTTCACGCCACAAAACCTCATGTGGAATTAGGACTTTTCTGAATTTCCTAGTCTTTCCATTTCCGGTTTCCAGTTTTCTCACATTTGGTCTTTCTTTATCAAGCAGCATGTGCAGTAAACAGTTGTTTTTATTTGTTATTTTTTCTTTGGGCATAATGCTGAATTCTCTTTTCCAAGTAAATTTTAAAGTCACTTTTTTGGGTTCAAAAACTTGCTTGGATTTATCTGAATGGAATTAACCTTTGAGAATTATTTGGAAACTATTAATATAATTAAGACATTACCTTTTTCTCATCCAAGAGGTGGTACTGATCTTCTTCTAGATCTCTCATTTCATTTTTTATTAAATAGAGGGTTTTTAAAATATTTCTATAATTTCATATTTTGTTTGCATTGTAATTAAACACAACTTTTACATCATTTCTTTAACATTAAATGCTGTTATTCTATAATGCATAGGAAAGCTAATGATTTGCCCGTGCTTACTTTATAACAAATCATTTGCTACATTTCTTTTTAGTGCAAATAGAATCCAGTTACTTCCCTTGAGTTTCTGCCCCCCACATACAACGTAGCTCTTCCTCCTGCCCCAGAACTTACTCCTCACTTTTATCTTAAAGTCGTCTACTTTTAGGGAGTTTGCACAACAACGTGGGCACTGAGTCACAGCGACTGTGACTTCAGCAGACACGTGTGTGCTTACAGGCTGAAGTCATCGTGTTCGTATTCAATGGTGTTGCACCGCGGTAGTGCGCCTGCCATGCATCCTCAGTCACACACGCCCCTCACACGCAGCGTTGGGTGTAGTTAACCCACATTAATGATGAGCTATTCTGTAATAACATGAGCTACTCCGTCGTATCATTCCGTGTTTATGCACAAAGTTTAGATGTAATTCATACTTATGTATTGAGACCCGATGATAAGCGGACTATCAGCGAATCCACCTGAAGAAACACATCCCTCATGAGATGCCCCTTCTCCCACGTTCAGATTTCCCTACACGGCTGCTCCTGTTCCCACAATGTGGTAGTGATTAGTCTAACCTGAAGTTCATCTTCTATTTCCTTTCTTTTTCCTAAATATTTTAATTATTAGAGTATGCATCTCAAAACATCGTTTAGTTAGGATACATTGGAATCTTATAAATACAGATTGATGATAATCGTCACCAAAATAACAGCAGAGAAGACTGGATCCCACAACCCAGCTTCCCAGAACCCAGAGGGAAACATGCCTGCCCACAGAGATGAGCTCGGGTTTGCTGGAAACGTGAGTCTTCCCTTCTTTCTGTTTTTATTTCCCCCTCCCCAATTTGTGAAGCACTTCTGCAAAATGCATCCATCCATATCTGTATTGAGAAATTACTAAACAAATACAGCTTTCACTCAAAATTACTCACCAGGCATGTGCTCCCAAGGGCCAAATATACTATATTAAATTAAAATGTTTCCAGAGACCACAACTGAATTGTCTGTTTTAAAATTTTATTTGAAAAATATCTCATTTTGATCTGATGAGATTGCCATGCACTTGTAGGGCGATGTGGACCTAAGAGTGACCTCAAAACAGTGCTCACCTCTCCTCAGTCAGCTGAGCATAGGGGATCAGGGGCCACTCCTTGGGTTCCACTCAGCTTGCAGCTGTACCAGAGGGCTCAGCATAAGAAGCTGTTCATTGATCCCGAGGTTGGCTGGTGCCCAACACATCTACTTTATTTTCTATTTCCAGAACAAGTTGATTTTGAAAAAAGTTTCTCTCTGTAGTTTATATTTAACTGGCTAAACTTAAATATCTCCCACTGGGAGTTGAGGAACCTTGGTGAGTGAGCATCACCTTACCCAAGAGTCAGAGCTGCCCGTGCTCTGGCCACCCCTGCCTGCAGCAAGGCTTACCTTCCGTCCTGCAGGCTTCTCTTTCTCTGAATAAGGAAGGCACCCACCTTCCCAGATGCACAGGACTCCCCGTCAAACTGCCAACTCATTGAAACAGTCCTCACCTCCAGCACCGGCATGTTCCTGTGCAAGCCAGCGTCCCCTCTCCTGCAGAACAGTGCTGGGAGCTCCCCAGGGTTCCACCCTCTGCTTTTCCCACCACTGACATGTCCTCTCCTGGCAGCTACCATCACTGTTTAAAGCCCCAGATAACAGTGTTCTTCTGCCTGAGCCCTCCCATGCAGCTCCAGTCACTGCGGGGGTCCAAGTCACGTCCTGGCCTACAGCCCCCTGCTAGTGTGTGCTGGCCACCGCTCTGAGCTTTTCTCCCACCCCAGGTCCAGCCATGCCACACTCTGGCTATTACTATGCCAGGGCATGCTGAGAAGGGGTTTCCTTTAGACAGAATACTCCCCAAACCTCAGGAATCAACATCATCAGTTTCTTTGAAAATAAGTAAAACAACAGTTAAAATAAAGAGGACCAGCAGAAAATGTGTACAAAGAAGAGTTAAATTCCATCCCTATTTAAGTAGTTGGGGTGTGATAATCCCAGCCCAGCCCAGCAAGAGCCCAGCAGGCTTGAAGTTTGTTCTGGATAAAACAGAAGATATGAGACACAACTGAGGTGGAGCAGGTCTTACAGAAATACTCATACTCAATTAATAGGCACAATTAACTAATAATACATTTTCAAAAATGGAAGTGTTTCCCATTTGAAGGATTCACTGAAGGAGCAGTACAACAACGTATAAATCAATTAATGCACAAAGAAAGCATGCCATTGTGAAATTTTATGAAACTCAAGAATACTCAACAAGTTTTCCGAGAGGAAAAAACTGAGAAATCAGAATGATTTCCTAGTTCTAAAGAACAATAATGGAATCTGTAATACAGTAGATTGATTCCTTCAAACTCTGAAAGAATATCATTTTCAAACTAAAATTCTAAACACAACTAAACTATCAAACAAGTGTAAGAGTAGAATAAAGAATATTTTCAGAAATCAACTTCTCAGAGAGGTACTGGAGAATGTCCTCATCCAAATGAGGGAAGAACCAAGGACCGGGAGGCCAGGGCAGAAGGCTGGGAGACCCCTGAGGAGGAGAGCAGAATCTCCGCGTGAGGAGGGAGAGGCCAGGCTCTGAAGGAAGCCCCTGGGGAGGCACAACACACCCAGGGCGCATCAGAGCTCCCAGAGGGGGTCCTCCAGGAAGGCGGCCGGCCCTGAGGAGGACACATAGGAACAAGAGGGGAGTTAAGTGACTGTCCTGGGTGAGTGGCATTAGTAGCAGGTATAATAAAGCCAACCATCAAACGTGAACAGCACTCTCCCCAGAGAAAGTGATCACACAACAAACCATTAAAAACAAACACGTGTCCACTGCAATATCTCCTTCTTCATCTTGTATTCTAGTATTTTGAGTTTTCTCTCTTTTTCTCTTCATTAGCATGGCCAGGGGTTTATCGATTTTATTTATTATTTCAAAGAACCAACTTTTTGTTTTGTCAAGTTTTTCAATTGTTCCTTTGTTTCGATTTCATTAATTTCAAGTCTAATTTTAATTATTTCCTGTCTTCTAAAGCTCTTGGTGTTGATTTGTTCTTTTTCTGGGGCTTTGAGATGTAGTGTTAGGTCATTTATTGTTGACTTTTTACTCTTTTAATGAGTGCACTCAATGCAATAAACTTTCCTCTTAGTACTGCCTTCAGAGTGTCCCAGAGATTTTGACATGTTGTATCAGTGTTCTCATTGAACTCTAGGAATTTTTTTATTTCATCCTTGGTTTCTTATACCGTCCATTCATAGTTCAATTGTGTATTATTTAGTCTCTATTTGTTACAGTAGCTTCTACTTTTTATTTTATCATTGATTTCTGGTTTCATTCCATTGTGATCTGATAGAATGCAGGGTATTATCTCTGCTTTTTTGTATTTACTAAGAGTTGATTTGTGGCATAAGGAATGGTCTATTTTAGAGAAGGAGCCATGTGCTGCTGAGAATAAAGTATATTTGCTCATTGATGGATGAAATATTCTATATATGTCTGTTAAGTCTAAATTATTGATTATATTATTTAGTTCTACAGTTTCCTGTTTAGTTTTTGTTTGGAAGATCTGTCCAGTAGTGAGAGAGGTGTGTTAACGTCACCCAGTATCATTGCATTGTGGTCTATTTGACTCTTGAAATTGAGAAGGGTTTGTTTGATGTACATAGATGCTCCATTGTTTGGGGCATACATATTTATAATTGTTGTGTCCTTCTTATATATACTTCCCTTGAGAATCATGAAATGTCCTTCTTTGTCCCTTCTGATTAACTTTGGTTTGAAGTCTTCTTTATCTGAAATGAGAATGGAAACTCCTGCTGGTTTATGCAATCCATATGAGTGATAAGATGTTCCCATCCTTTCACCTTCAGCCTGTGGATGTCTTTGCCTGTGAGGTGAGTCTCCATCTGAAATACAGAAGATAATTAGAAACTATTTTGAAAATTTATATTCTAATAAAGTAGAAAATATCAAAGACATCAACAAATTTCTAGAGACATATGACCTACCCAAGCTGAATGAGGAGCTCATACATGATTTAAACAGACCAATTTCAAGTAATGAAATAGAAAACCCCATCAAAAGCCTACCAACCAAGAAAAGCCCAGGACCAGATGGATTCTCAGCCAGTTGTACAAGACTTTTCAAAGAAAAATTAACACCAATACTCCTCAAAGTATTCCATGAAATACAAAAGGAGGGAACCCTTCCAAACTCATTCTATGAGGCTAGTATCACCCTGATACCAAAACCAGACAAAGACACATCAAGGAGAGAAAACTTCAGACCAATATCCCTGATGAACATAGATGCAAAAATTCTCAATAAAATTTGGGCAAATCAAATACAAAAACATATTAAAAAATAGTGCACTATAATCAAGTGGGATTCATCTGAGGGATGCAGGGTTGGTTCAAAATATGAAAGTCAATAAGCATAATACATCATATTAATAGGCTTAAAAACAAGAATCATATGATCATCTCAATAGATGCAGAAAAAGCATTTGACAAAATACAGCACACCTTCATGTTCAAAACACTAGAAAAACTAGGGATATTAGGAACATACCTCAACATTGGAAAGGCTATACATGCTAAACCCAAGGCCAGCATCATTCTAAGTAGAGAAAAATTGAAAGCATTCTTGTTAAAAACTGGAACAAGACAAGAATTTCCTCTTTCACCACTTCTATTCAACATCATCCTTGAAACTCTAACCAGAGCAATTAGACAGAAGAAAGAAATTTGGGCTGGGGTTGTGGCTCAGAGGTAGAGCGATCGCCTTGCACATGCAAGACCTGGGTTCGATCCTCAGCACCACTTACAAATAAATAAGTGAAATAAAGGTATTGTGTCCAACTACAACTAAAAAAATAAATATTTTTTAAAAAGAAAGAAATTAAAGGGCTACAAATAGGCAAAGAAGAACTCAAACTATCACTATTTGCTGATGACATTATTCTATGTCTAGAAGATCCAAAAAATTCTACCAGAAAACTTTTAGAACTAAAAATGAATTCAGCAAAGTAGCAGGATATAAAGTTAACACCCACAAATCAAATGCATTCCAATACATTGTGATGAATCAACTGAAAGAGAAATTAGAAAAACTACTCCATTCACAGTAGCCTCAAAAAAAAAAAAAAAAAAAAAAGACCTGGGAATCAATCTTAAGGTGTGTTCACCTGATCTTCCCAGGTACCCTGCCTGGCCCTGTCTCCCTTCCAGGTGGCTTTGTGATGAAGCCTATCAAGACAGCCCTATTACCCCAGATGTTCCCAGTTGTGATCCCTTTTCCACTTTCCTTTTATAGCCCTCTCACTCATGACTTGTCAGAAATTCAACCTTTGTATTCTTTTTTTCCTACCCACCCTCTTTCTCCAGGGAAAATACAAGTGTGGGTGGGAGAAAAGGGGATGTTTTTGTTTCACTAATGTGTTCAACTGCACTTGGCTGGGTAGAAGGAAACTGGAGAGAAGAAAGATAAAGATGAATAAAAAGAATCCAGAGGCTCCTGTGTCTGTTCTCCCTAATTTCACCCAAGTGCACACTGCAAAGTCTCAGCTGCTGAGCACCAATAAATATTCCTTGAGTCAGATGTCTGTCGAACGAGTCAACAGAAGTACTTTGAATTAACTCATCCAATTCTCACAGCCACCTAGCAGAACAGGTGCCAATTCAGTGCACATTTTATGAACAAGAAAACTGAGGTCTAGAGAAGCTGACTACATTGGCACCAAGACCATCGTCCAGTGGGCAGCACTGTATGGAACTCAGGAATTCAGGACCAGCTCTGTGTGTCCCCAGACCTCAGAAAGGACTCCCCAGGTCAGTCAGGTTCCCTGTGGTCAAGTCACCAGGCACAATGTGCAGAATTTGCCTTCAGGCACCCGTGCCTCGTTCTGATGTCCTCCCAGAGCAGTCAGCAGACATCAGGTGCCGAGCATCAAGAAGAACCCGAGTCCAGTCCTTGTTTGACTCCTGGGAAGGAAGGCGGCGGCACGTGGGATGGGCCTGGCAGGCTGCTGACCTCTGGCACGAGGAGCCCCGGCACATGCTTCCTGCAGGTGGGCCAGCAGGTGGGCAGCCACCCAGCAGCCAGCCAGAGGGGGAGAACCCACAGCAGGCCTCACAGAGACATGTCCACAGCTTCAGAAGAAAAATAAGATGGGGACGAACCACCCGAGAGCCCACACAGCATGGTGCTGTGTGCTGGACTCCGCTGTTCAGGAATGGCAGTGAGCGCAGTGCTTCAGTTGGAGGGTGGTGTGGCAAAAGAGAGCTGGATCAATATCCTTCTGAGGACCCCACGCTGGGGCTGGGAAATGCAAAACACCCAAAGTGGGCACATCTCCAGAGCTCCCTGAGAGCATACACATTTTCCATACTAAAAGAGAGAAAATTGTGTTATCGTTTGAACAGAGTTAATTGATGCAAAACAGCTTAAGTATCTGGTGCAGATTTGTAAAGTATGTATTTAATTAGAGCATCTAGTTCAGGTGTGCACCAATCACACGACTACAGAGATCATTCATTTCCAACCAGAAAATAGCATGGTCAGTTATCACATGCAAATATTAAAACTACCTTTTAAAAACATACTGGGATATAGTACTATTCACTAATTTTAGCTAGAGGCAAAAAGACATTTCCATCTCTTGGAAGCAAGAAAAGGGTTTCTGGAAAGCTCCAAATGCCCTACATCATTAACTTCCTTCCAGCAACAAACCATTCCAGCTCAAAATCAAGAGCACTTGGGTGGAAAGCACGCCCTTAAGCTCTTTTGCTACCCAGACAAAATAAATCGCACGTGGGTATCGCACTGCTGACCATCATCAGAGACCCGATGGCCCTTCCCCGCCTCCTTCCCTCCAGCATCCCAGCACCTCCAGCCAATCAGACTCCGGCAAGTCCTCAAAGCTCCATATCCTGGACCCAAAACTCCAGCCTTCCAGAGCATGGGGACACTGTCAAAGAATCAAAACTGGTCCCAAGCTCCACATTTACCTACTCTGATAGCGCCTACTGATTGAGAAAGTAGTGACCAAGAGTTACTCAGAGCCCAGTAATACTTCTGCACAGGTTTCTGTGTATTTCAAATCACAATAATATCCACATGGTTTTAAAAAGAGTAGGAGACAGAGGTGAAAGAGGGTCCCACCTACAGACGACGTCTATTCCACTCGCGATTCCATAGATTCGCCCGGGAGCTCAGGGCCCACACTGCACCCACAAGGACTCAGCCCAAGTCTGCAGCGGAGCTTCACCTCATGAAGGAATTCAAGGAGTAGGCCATGATGTTTCCTCTCCTCAAAGCCTTTGGCTCTCTGTTAGCAGGAATTTTTGTTCCCTCGCAGACTAATATATGCCCAAATGGAAATAAACCATAAATATTGGGAAGCCTGACCCCTTCCAGAGCCTTGCCGGAGACGTAGCTCTGACCATGCCTCAGCGGCCGTGGCTTCAGTCCAGGTGTGGGGAGCGCCCCATGCAGTGCAGAGGTGGCACGTGGGGCTCTGCTTCCTTGTCCCTGCCCAAAGACCGAGGCGCTGTGGTGAACAGGAGCAGGCACTCCCAGGCTTCAGAAGTCTACTCCTAGAAGTTCACTCCGAGAAACAGACTGAAGACTTATTTCCATAGTGGGGCCTGTAGGAAATGCCTTCTCGGATGTCCTGGGCTGCGTGTGGAGGAGAGGTGATGAGCCAGGTGATGAGCCCTGTGACTTCATCTCCATCTCAAAGAGAGTCCCCAACACAAACACTGTCCTTCCTCGGGCACCCACAGAGTCCAGGCGTAGGACATGCACCGTGGCTCCACAAGGAGGGGAGAACAAATTAAATAAAATGGCCCCGGCTTTCCAGGGCAGCCTCACTCTTGCCTGAGGTCCAGGTGGCTCAGCGTTGACTTGGGGGCTAGACCTCCAGAGTTGATGGTGTGACCTTGCCTCCAAGACAGCGACAACTGAAGGACGGGACGGAAACTAGGCAAGGACTGGATTCTGGAAGGCTGTCCAGGGGCTTGATGCTCTTCCTGCTTCCCTCAGCTTCTCCTCCCCAACAAGTCCTCCAGTCAGCTGCTTTGAGAACAAAATGTGCTGAGTGTTTGTTTAGAGAGTTTTGAAATGCAGGGAGCAGGGGCGTGTCAGCATGTGTGTGTGCAAGAGAGTATGTGTGTGCGAGAGAGTGTGTGTGTGCAAGAGAGTATGTGTGTCAGAGAGAGTGTGTCAGAGACTGTGTCAGAGAGAGAGAGAGAGTCAGAGGGGTAGTGTGTCAGAGGGGCAGTGTGTATGAGAGCGTGGCAGAGTGGGAGAGGGGAGAGTGAGCATGAGACAGTACCTGTGGGAGAGGGAGAGAGGCTGAGAGTGTGTGTGGCAGATCTTCAGAAATCACAGCACGACCACCACCATCCGCCCACAGAGCAGCTGTCATCCGCAAGCTGAAACCTACTATTGAACAACGACCCTCTGTCCTCTCCTCCCTCGGCCCCAGCAGCCACCATCCTGCGAGCACTGCGGCCACAGGATTCTCCTCGCCACCCTCTAGACACCCTTGGCCGCTCGCAGCACTCCCAGGCTGCCTGACCACGCAGCAAGGACCCCACGGCTTCCTACTCGGGAGCCTGTTCCTTAGCAGGAGCCTGAGTGATTTAATTTGGGGATCCTTGCTGGGCAGGCTCTGGGAGCAGGCTCAGGATCCTCTGAATCTTAATGTCTGTCGGGTACTCTGCGTCCCTCTCCATTAATACGCAGGGTTTACAAATCTTTTTTAAAAAGATCCCCAGAAGTCTGTAGCCTATAGCTACTGATAATAGCTAGATTAGTTTGCATTAAATGCTTCCAAAAATGATGTGCAAAAGTGCTATTATTTCTGAAGATCTGCAAGACAATTCTGAATAGCATTAGCTCAGCTAAAACAAAGAGGAACAGACATTTTAATTTACATTATAATTTCACAGTGAATAAAGTTGAACCAGCTAGAAACAATGAAAGACAAAGACCTTCCCTAATTGTTAAATGTGGTTTTCATCATTAGAATTCCTTCTTTAAGAGAACTGACATAGTACCATCCCAGTGCCTCATCCATTTATTTGAAGAAGCACCAGAAAATACAAAGAAATGTCTATTTTAATAAAATGCATTGAGTACATACTATGAGCAAATCCTCATGCCAGATCACGTGGTGGGCTGGCAGGTGAATGCGATGGGTGCAGCCAGGAACGGGAGCAGAGGGGAATCCAGTGAAGGAGGAGAAACAGTGAGTGATAGAAAAATATACGTTAAATTTAATCACACACGGGCTGGGGCTGGGGCTCAGTGGTAGAGCACTCGCCTCACACAGGTGAGGCACTGGGCTCAATCCTCAGTGTAAGACTGGAAAACGCTGCACCACACGACACAGATTACCAAAGAGGTTTCCGCTTTATTACCAAAGGCTGTGTGTTTATATAGGTCTAAGAGAGGTCGCAGGGCTGAGGTAGATGACAGGTCGCCCGTTTATTGGCAAGCTCTTCCATATGTCGGTTCCGGAGCCCAAGAAGTTAATTCTAATTGGGGCTAAGGCTTCCCACCGGCAGGGTTTGAACACTGGCGCGGGAATGTTTCGCGCCAGTGAAAGAAACAAAGAGGAGAAGGAGGGTTGTTAGACGCCATGCTGGGGTTTTTCTCTGGGGTGCTGCTGCCGTTATATGTTTACCCAACACTCAGCACCATATAAAAATAAATAAAGATACTGTGTCCATGTACAACTAAAAAAAAATCTTTAAAAACTAATCACACTCTAACTGCATAGAAGTATTGCTTACTTTTTCTAGTTTTGAGGGCCAGGTTTAGGATTATCTTATAAAAAGTGGTGATTACTTCTTTTTTTTTTAATTTTTATTTATTTATTTATTTATTTATTTATTTATTTATTTATTTATTTATTTTTATTTAGTCCTACATGACAGTAGAATGTAATTTGACGTATAATACATACATGGAATGTACATACATCAATCATATTGTCTATTCTATTCTGCTGCCCTTCCTATCCTTCCGACTCCTCAAACTAGAAAAAGTTGATCAAATATAACAATTTGTAAAATGTACTTCCTGCCCTTATAAACAGTTGGACAGAATCCCACATGCAGTAACATGCACAATACCCCAAATTAATTGGATCAAAAACTTTGACACTAAAAAAAAAAGAAGTGTTGCTTACTGTCATCAAATACTGTCATCAAATAAGTGTGCAATAAAATCTCCATCAGGATGTTTAATGAATTATTTCTTGTTAAATATAAACAAACCTCAAAACTGTTTTAACTCATGCTAATGAAGAAAAAACAAGCATAAATAAACTTTCCTGGCCAGATGTTAAAAAAAAAAAAAAGACTTCTATTTGATCCTTGAGGATCATCGTGGTAAAGTCAGACATTTTACTCTGGAGTGTCGAAGGCACAAAGCTGGGATAAGCCTGGGGCAGACCCCACCAGAAACCTCGGAAATGCGTCTCATCTGGTCGGTTCTTCCTGTTAAGATTTATTTCTCTGACTCGTGTCTAATTTTTAAGAAGAAAATTGGAAAAAAGAAAGATAAAGATGATGAATAAAGAGAAAAGAAGGGGTGAGAGAATGGCCAAGTCCAAAGCGTACTCAGGTGTCCTGGGAGACGGTGGTGGCCGAGGAAGAGGCTCCTGTGGAGACCCCAGTTCTGTTATCACTCCAGAAAGACCCCACGCGTCTCTCGGGAGCAGGAAGGGTTTGTTGGAAAGAAGGGGAAAAGGGAGAGGGCCCCAGGGAGACGGGGTCCTCTCAGAGGAGAGGGAAAGTGCACCCCTCCAGTGTTGTTGGGATCCCAGGGAAGATTCTAGAGAGTCCTGCCCAGGTCCCCCTCTTGACTTTTGACTGACCACAGGATGACATCACCCGTTCAAGTCCCAGGACCATGACAACCCTGGGTCACCTTGGCCTGCGCTGACCGGTTCCCATCAGAACCTGTTCTTAGACAGATGCTAGGGAATGATCCTGATCTCCCCGAGTTCTGGGATCTGGTCTGTGTAGGGTCACGAGCCCCCGCCCCTGCGGGTGACCAGTGGTCTTCTCAGGCCCACATTTCTCCTGCAGGTGACAGGGAGTTTGCTGAGGAATGCCACGTCTGTCCACGTAAGCAGGCAGGGCTGCAGCAAGTTGCCTTTTAGAAAAAAAGCATGTGGGGTCAGCTCGAAGGGCCCCACTTACAGAAGTATCCCCTGAACCTCGACCTCCCGCTGCCGTGGCTGGGTGCTCCCTCTCAGCACCGCTCTGTCTCTCAAATCACCACGAAAATCAGAACAAGGGGGAAGACAAAGCCAGCTATCCAGACCATCAGACAGGAGTGCCGTCCAAGGCCTCCGGCCCGTGTGGTCAGGTGGTGTGCTGGGAAGCAGAGAAGGGCAAACCCACTCCTCGGGCCTGCACTGCTGTCGGCCTCAGAGACACCACAGCTGAGAAGCAGGAGCCAGAAGAGGCAGGGGAGGCCAGGGGAGGCAGAGGAGGCAGGGGATGCCAGGAAAGGCCAGGGAAGGCCAGCTCAGCAGATGGAGCACCTCCTCTGGAGGGAGCGCTAGGGGAGGAGTCAGATGGGGCAGGATAAAGACAACAGTACAAAGAGAAGGTGGGAGTTAAAGGGAATGGACCGGAAGGGCCTCCTCTGGAAGGCAGGCCAGGCCCTCTGGAATTCAGCTTCACGGCTGTGGGAAAACACACACAACACAAACCACACTCTCCTCACCGTTCCTCAGTGTGAATTCAGCGGCACAGGCACCTCCACACCGTTGGCCACGACCACCACCATCCGCCCACAGAGCAGCTGTCATCCACAAGCTGAAACCCTTACTATTGAACAACGACCCTCTGTCCTCTCCTCCCTTGGCCCCAGCAGCCACCATCCTTCAGGGCTCGCCAGCCTTGGACTGAAGCCCCAAACTGTGAGTCAAATAAACCTTGGCTCCTTTACAGTTGATGACCTCAGGTATCGTGTGGCCTAGCAGGAAGCTGGTTAGTCCCAAGGTTTTGAGGGATGTTTGCGCGTCCATGTTAATGGCAGCATTATTCACAGTGGCCAGAAGGCAGAAGCAAGCCAGTGGCCACCATATCTTTCATCACTTCATGAAAGCAAAAGAAGAGCCCAACGCTATGGAGCCATATGCAGTCTGTGGCCACCTTCCTCCAAGGACAGGAGAACTCCTTTGGAAGAATTTACTTAGATTAAAAGGGAGGCGCAGAGAGTGGTAGCACCATGGTAGTACTGTTCGGGCACGCCCACGAAAGATGGGCAGAATACCTGACGGTTTCAAGCAAACCAAAAGAAATTTTGTAAAATATCAGCTATAAAAATGACACAGTTCTAGCTGGACGCAGGCTCCGGAGGCTGAGACAATAGGATCTTGAGTTCAAAGCCAGCCTCACAACAGAGGGTCTCTAAGCCACTCAGTGAGACCCTGTCTCTAAATAAAAGACAAAATAGGGCTGGGGGTGTGGCTCAGTGGTGAGTGCACTGAGTTCAATCCTGGGTATTCCTCCCCAAAAAAAGACGTAGTTCTTAGAAAAACTTAAAGATATCAGAGATACAGAAGGTTCAAGAAGAAAGATAGCAAGGAAAAGGGACAGGGACTGGAAGTCACAGCTGCAGTAGAGTGACACCAGGGCACGTGGCCATGGACCTGAGAACCTAGAAGCCAGGAGGAAAGTTGTCTGTTCTACATAAACGAAAATGTTCTTCAAATGAACGAGGGGAGGCTGCAGAAGGGAACCGAGAGCACTTTTGACAGTCCACGGAGAAGGAGCCCGAGCTCCGGACGAAGGGATCCCCTCCAACACTGCCCGGCTCTTTGGTTGGACACAAGGACACTCATACACCCGGGGACCAAGGTCAGGCCATCCCAGGAGCAAACTGCGGGCTTCAATGAGAAAGAAGTCCTCAGGCCAGCAGGGCGAGGGCCGAGGATTGATGAGGAGGAGAAATAGACCTGCACCAGGGTTCTCAAGACAAATGTAATAACAGAGGACAACGGACGAAGTCGCTTCCCCAAGGAAGGAAAATACAAGCCTAAAGTTTTACACCCAGTCAAACCAGCTACACATGTAAGGTGGGACGACCATCAGGAGCAGCAGAAACCCAGGAGAGTGACTTCCGTAAGCCCCCTATTCGGTGCACCATCAATGGGCTTTGATCAACAGAGAGAGGCAGGCCACAGCGCCAGGCCGGGCAGCCAGTGTACACCTGCCATCGCAGCGCGGAGATCAAGTGGTGGTGCACATTCTGTGCTGCAGCACACCAGGGCTCTGTCTCCAACACGACGCGCTGTGCCTTTCAAGTCTTGGGGACTAATAGGACGGTCCATCCACCACCCAGTTGTGCTAAGGCGGTGGGACAGGCTGCCAAGAGACCGAGGGAGACATGCAGAGATGGGACAGGAGAGAGAGGTTCATTGAGAGGTGTTTTGCTGTGGAGGCCAGCCGGGCTGGACAGGGCACCCTGCTCCCTGAAGAGTTCCCCAGAAAGCCACGCCTTGTACGCCTCCTGGGTGAGAATCTCCCTCTCCAAGGTGCTTGGGTCCCACAGGGAGGGGGATTTCATAGGTTAGGTACAGAGGCTGCATCAGCAGAGCTACCTTTGTCCCACTGGAGACCAGCACCCCAGTGAGCAGCTGACGTGAACTGTGTGCAAGAAAGCAGCTTCTGCTGATGACACTGACTTACCCTTCTCAGCACACGTGAGAGAAGTTCTCTAAGTGTCCTTCAAGACAATGTGCATCTGGCTATTCTGGCCAAGACCCGCTTCCTAATTACCTGTACTTGGTTAGGATTTGGGGAATAGAAAGGGGCATTTGGGGACATGGGGTTTTATCATCATCCCTCTTTTCTTTAAGGACAACACAAGAGTGTTACAGAAATTATCTGGTGTTAAATTGGATGTCAGGGGAGAGAAGAGATGTTAGAGATGCGGCACGGAGGAGAGGACCCGAGCAGTGGCCCACGCCTGCAATTCCAGAGACTCGGGACACTGAGGTAGGAGGGTTAAAAGCTTCAGGCCAGTTTCAGCAACTTAGACCCCGTCCCCAAATAATCCAGTGGGCAGCATGAGTGTGCCTTCTGTGAGCATATGTGCATTTTTATCCCTTGAAGGATAAAATTAATACCATAATGACGGGAGCCCTAAAAATATATGAGCTTTTGCCTCTTTAGGATTTCACTAAGGAAAATAGAAAATGGTTCTTTTTATAGTTATAAGGTTGTAGCAGGAAACTAAGTTAAGAAATTTCTGCAAAAACTCCTACTGGCTAGAAATCCAGTTGGAATTAAAAGAACATAAATCAAGAATATCCCACTTAATTTATGTCCTTGCCCAAAACTTTGAGACTCAATATAGAGTCAATTGCATTCTGAGGATGCACCCTCTGTGTCATTATGAATTACCTAGTAATACGATGTTTAATCATACAATTAGGTTTTGAACTCAAGTGCCACTGAGGATTAATTTAATTACAAAGTAAAATTATAAAAAGAAAGAGAAATCGATTCTCTAAGGATAAACTTGCATTCTATAAAAGACATTTTTCAAATAATGTGAAAAAATATTGAGCATCTCAAATAGAACTAAATACAAATTAATAGAGAAATTGAAAAAGATGATCATATATCAAATTTATAGATCACCTAGTTTGCTTAATAGAGAACACTAATTATGTGAAATTATAGCTTACAACAGGCCATTTTAAAAATGCAAAATAATACTTTAAAATATGGATTAAGCTAAACAGAAAATGGGGTGAGATTCAATTGGGAGGGGGGAGGAGGAGGAGGAGCGAGGAGATAACACAGCATTTTGGGGTCCAGGTCCTGGAGTGAGAATTTAGATTAAAAAGACGTTGTTTTTTCACCCTTGTAACCCGAATCTTGGTGACAACCAGAGCTGTGGTAGCTCTGTAGGAGGTCCCACTGCAGGTCGGTCGGGCCGGGGACCTAACAATGCCACCTCCCCACACACAGCAGCCATCTGTTCCGCACACAAGTCACGATGCCCAGGGTGCTGGCCACTCAAGTGAATCAGAGTTTAGAGTCGAAACTCAGACCAGTGGCCAGGGGACTGCCGAGCGTTGCCTGTGGACTCACACTTAGGACCGCAGCCACAGGGACAGGGAGCTGAAGGCCCAGGAGGAGCTGCCCGGCCTTTCTGTCTGGAGGAACCGGGTCCAGGAGGGCAAGGTCACCAAAGCGATGAAAGAGTAAGGAGGACCTCAGAAGGAGAGAGAGCAAGCCCCAAAAGCGTTACCGTGCCTGAGAGCCCGCGGGCTCCGAACCCTGCCTGCAGGCCACCAGCAAGCTGCTGCTGAGGCCTCGGGTTCTGAACGGCTGCGTCACCACCCTCCACGGCGTGAGGCCATTTCTGCCTGAGTCTAACTGAGTTCATCATATCTTAAAAAAGAATGCCAAAACTCTTTAGAGTGACGCAGTGAAATCTAGAGTTTCTGTAACATAGTACACAAAATGTCCAGGATAAAATTCAGAATTATTTTACAGATGAACACCAGAGTGAGCTCATCTTAAGGTAAAGGATGATCAAAGCATTCCAACATGGATGACACCAACACTGGAATTGTTAGAAACTGAAAATATAATGTATTTTAATCTTGATATAACTCCAAAAGTAGATCATATTTATGTTATTAATGTATACATTGGTAAATGTGTGTGTGTGTATATATATGTATGTATGTATGTATAGCACACATATCTACATAGGAATACATTTATATAAAGCAGGATGTATAATACAGGTTATAGTAGTAAAATTATGTATAGCATATGTGTACACTTTCAAAGGAATACACACACCTACCCACCCCCACACACACAACCTTAATAGAAAGTGTGAGCACCTGAGGGATCCAAGATGGCAGGCCAGAGGGAGGCTGCACTCTGTGTCACTCCTGGATGGGGGATTCAAGTAGTGGGGATACTGTTTCTCCGCAAGTGTTTAGAGGACCCCCAACAGCTGCTCCCACTCAGGAAACATGGCCGCCCTGCTGCACAGGTCCCCAGGCCTCAGTCAACACAGGACTCCCGGCCACTTGTCCACGCAGGTCCTCCAGGTACACACGTAGGACCACGGCATTAGCACCTACGAAGGTCTCCTGGCTGTCCACCCAAACAAAAATCCTGGCCACCACTCTTATATGGACCCCCATCTACAAACACGGGGCTCCTCCAGCCACCTCCATCTTCGGGCACTGCAACCATTGTCACAGTCCCCTGCACACAGTCGCCTGCACCTGGGGACACTGCACTGGGTCCAGAGACAGCCGCCAGCCACAATACTACACACCACAGAGCTGCAGCTGTGAACACACTGCCCAACGCCACCTTCCGGCCCCACCCGACCCAACACCCATCCCTAAAAGTAGCCACCTCCATCTTGGGGCACCTTCATTGTCATCTTTAGTTAGGGCAACTCCTAGCTTGGAACACTGGCTGGGAATGAGAAGCAATATCACTGTACCAAGAGTCCCAACTCCCCGCTCCCTGGCAGCCACTCACCTGGCACAATGCCTGCGGCTACACAGCCAGTCCACAGCTTGCAAAACCAGGTCCTGAACTGCCCAATATAAAATAGCTCTCTGGACAGGTGTGCAGCCCCCAGAGCTCAGCCCACAGACCTCCAGAGAGAAAGGTTCCTGACTGGGAAGTAGAAAGGGAGGGGTGAGTGAGATACAGTTTAGAGACTAAATTAAAGACCAGGAAATGCAAGGTCTACAGGCAACATGAGGAGATAAGACCAGGTGCCCACAATACTACACACCACAGAGCTGCATCTCTGAACATTCTGCCCAACGCCATCTTCCGGCTCCACCCAGAAGGTGGGGACATGAGCAGGTCCCAAAGGAGATCCTTGGACCAACCCTCGCACCCTGATAACCTTCACCATCCTGAGGATGGAGATACCAGCAAACAGACAACCCCACCCACTGGATGAGAAGGGAAGCAGGAAAGATACTGATCTCCATCAAGAACAACCCATGTATCCTCCTTTGAGATTTTTTTCTCCCTCTCTCTTCCCCGGCCTTCACATCCCCAACATTTGAAAAACCAAGTACTTTTCGTGAATTAGGCTACTGAGGACTGGATGTCTGACTAGTATATTACAGTGGTGTTGTATATTCTTTTATCTCCTATGTTTACACATTTTACTTTTCTTTAATATTTATATTTGTTTGTTTGTTATACTCTACTATCTTCCCAATTAACTTGTCTTCCCAGAATCACTTTTCTCTCTGTTCCTGCTACCAACCAACTTCTTTAGATTCCTCCATCAAGCTTTCTAAGATCTGTTAACTCTATATCCTCACTTCCTACCCCCTCAACATCTCATGCTACACTTCACCCCCAGTTCTTTGTCCACCATCAGAAACTGTAGACCCTCTTGCAAACCTACTGCTTATATTGTAGATAATAATTGAATTTATCATTTCTGTATATTGTGACAAAACCGTAAATGTCTTAATAACAGTATTTGGTTTAAGGTTTTGTACTGTATGTATGGGGATCTGTTCACATTGTTCTTGCCCTTAAAGAGAGGTATGGGAACCTTCAGGGGCACTATAAGCCTATAGGGTAAGAACTTAATGCCTTGGATCTGCAGAGCTAGAAGGGAAGACACACAAACGTCATGAAGAAACAAGGGAAGAAAGTGTCTCAAACAAACCAAAATACTACATTATTAGAATCCATGGCCAGCACAACAGAAGAAATGACAGAGAAGGAGTTCAGGATGTACACAATAAAATGTTCTGTGAATTAAAGGATGATATAAGAGAGCAAATACGGACAGCAAAAGGTCATTTTGATACAGAGCTAAATAAGCAGATACAGGAAGCAAAACATTACTTCAATAAGCAGATAGAGGTTCTGAAAAATAAAACAGACATCCTAGACATAAAAGAAACAATAAACCAAATTTAAAACTCAATAGAAAGAATCACCAACAGACTAGATCACTTGACAGAACCTCAGACAATAAAGACAAAATATATAATCTTGAAAAGAATGCTGACCACACAGTGAAGATGGTAAGAAACCATGGGCAGATCATTCAAGAATTATGAGATAACATCAAAAGACCAAATTTAAGAATTATTGGGATAGAGGAAGGCATAGATTTCCAAACCAAGGGAATGAACAATCTATTCCATGAGACAATATCAGAAAATTTCCCAAGCATAAAGAATGAATTGGAAAATCAAATACAAGAGGGTTATAGGACACCACATGTACAAAATCACAACAGATCCACAACAAGTCACATTATAATGAAAATTCCTAGTACACAGAATGAGGACAGAATTTTAAAAGCCACAAGAGAAAGGAATCAGATTTCATATAGAGGGAAACCAATTAGGATAAAGGCAGATTTTTCAACCCAGACCCTGAAAGCTGGAAGATCCTGGAACAATATCTACCAAGCTCTGAAAGAAAAGGGTGCCAACCAAGAATCTTATATCCAGCAAAATTGAACTATAGACTTAATGATGAAATAAAAACCTTCCATGGTAAACAAACGTTTTAAAAAATTTACAACTAGAAAGCCTGCACTACAGAACATCCTCACCACAGTATTCCATGAGGAGGAAATGAAAAACAAGAACGAAAATCAGCAAAAGGAGGTATTACACTAAGAAAATATTAATCAAAGGAAAAAGGAATTCAAGTTAAATACCAAAAATAAACAAATATGGCCAGAATACAAATCATGTCTCAATAATAACCCTGAATTGTAATGGTCTAAACTCATCAATCAAAAGACATAGACTAGCAGATTGGATTAAATAAAAGACCAAAAATATGCTGCCTTCAAGAGACTCATCTCAAAGGAAAAGACATCCTCAGACTGAAGGTAAAAGATTGGGAAAAATCATACCACTCACATGGACTATGGAAACAAGCAGGGGTTTCCATCCTCATATCAAATAAAGTAGACTTCAAGCCAAAGTTAATAAAAATAGATAAAAAAGGATATTTCAAAGTGCTTAATGGAACCATGCACCAACAAGACTTGACAATTATAAATATATATGCCCCAAACAATGAAGCATCTATGTTCATTAAACAAGTAAATTCTTCTGAAGTTCAAAGGTCAAATAGACCACAACACAATAATTCTGGCTGACTGTAACACACCTCTTTCACCAATGGATAGATTTTCCAAACAAAAGCTGAACAAAGAAACTATAGAACTCGATAATACAATCAATAATTTAGACTTAACAGACATATATAGAATATTTCATCCATCAACGAGCGAATAAATTTTCTTCTAAACAACACGTAGATCCTTCTCTAAATAGAATGTATATTATTCCACAAAGCAACTCTTGCCAAATACAAAAGAGTAGAGATACTACCCTGCATTCTATCATATCATAATGGAATGAAATTAGAAATCAATGATAAAATAAAAAATAGAAGCTCTCCAACAGCTGGAAACTAAATAATATGCTACTGAATGAACAATGGGTTTCAAAAGACATCAAGGAGGAGAATAAAAAATTCTTAGAGGTAAATTAGGACACTGATACAACATACGGAAATCTCTGGCACATTGTGAAGGCAGTACCAAGAGGAAAGTTCATTGCATGGAGATCATTGTTCAAAAGAAGAAAAATTCAACAAATAAATGACCTAACCTTACCTCTCAAAGCCCTAGAAAAAGAAGAACAAATATAACACCAAAAGCAGTAGAAGACAGGAAATAATTAAAATTGGAGCTGAAATCAATGATATTGAAACAAAAGAAATAATTGAAAAAATTTGACAAAACCTGAAGACCTTAAAAGAGCGTACTACAGGGATACTGCTACATCGATGTTCATAGCAGCACAATTCACAATTGCTAGACTGTGGAACCAACCCAGATGCCCTTCAATAGATGAATGGATAAAAAAAATGTGGCATTTATACACCATGGAGTATTACGCAGCACTAAAAAATGACAAAATCATAGAATTTGCAGGGAAATGGATGGCACTAGAGCAGATTATGCTTAGTGAAGCTAGCCAATCCCTAAAAAACAAATACCAAATGTCTTCTTTGATATAATGAGAGCAACTAAGAACAGAGCAGGGAGGAAGAACAGGAAGAAAAGATTAACATTAAACAGATACATGAGGTGGGATGGAAAGGGAGAGAAAAGGGAAATTGCATGGTAATGGAGGGAGACCCTCATTGTTATACAAAATTACATATAAGAGGTTGTGAGGGGAATGGGAAAATAAACAAGGAGAGATATGAATTACAGTGGATGGGGTAGAGAGAGAAGATGGGAGGGGAGGGGAGGGGGGATAGTAGAGGATAGGAAAGGTAGCAGAATACAACAGTTACTAATAGGGCATTATGTAAAAATGTGGATGTGTAACCGATGTGATTCTGCAATCTGTATTTGGGGTAAAATTGGGAGTTCATAACCAACTTGAATCTAATGTATGAAATATGATATGTCAAGAGCTTTATAATGTTTTGAACAACCAATAAAAAAAATTAAAAAAAAAATTGATTCTTTGAAAAACTAAATAAAATTAATAAACATTCAGCCATGCTAGTGAAGAGAAGGAGAGAGAAAAATCAAGTAACTAACACCCATGATAAAAAAGGAAATATCATGATGGACACCATATAAATATAGAAAATAATTAGAAATTAGTTTCAAAATCTGTACTCCAATAAAATAGAAAAATATAGAAAGCATCAACAAATTTCTAGACTCCTATGATTTGCCCAAACTGAACCAGGATGATATACCCAAGTTAAACAGATCAAATTCAAGTGATGAAATAGAAAATGCCATCGAAGCCTACCAACCAAGAAAAGCCCAGACCCGATGGATACACAGGTGAGTTCTACAGGACCTTAAAGAAGAACCAACACCAATACTCCCCAAAGTGAAATAGAAGAAGAGTGGCTGGGGTTGTGGTTCAGAGTTAGAGTGCTCACCTGGCACAGGTGAGGCCCTGGGTTTGATCCTCAGCACCACATAAAAATAAATAAATAAAATAACGTGTCCAACTACAACTAAAAAATAAAAGAGAGAGAGAAAGAAAGAGAGAGAGAGAGAGAGAGAGGGAGCACTTCCAAACTTGTTCTATCACCCTGATTCCAAAACCAGGCAAACACACATCAAAGAAAGAAAACTTCAGGCCAATATCCCTAATAAACATAGATGAAAAAATTCTCAGCAAAATTCTGGCAAATTGACTATAAAACATATCAAAAAGAGAGTGCACCATGATCAAGTGGGGTTCATCCCAGGGATGCAAGGTTGGCTCAACATATGGAAATCAATAAATGTAATTCATCCCATCAATAGAAAGATAAGAATCATATGATAATCTCAATAGATGCAGAAAAAGCATTTGACAAAATACAGCATGATTCATATTCAAAACACTAGAAAAACTAGGGATAACAGGAACATTGCAAAGGCTATCTATGTTAAGCCCCAGGCCAGCATCATTCTAAATGAAGAAAAATTAAAGAATTCCCTCTAAAAACTGGAACAAAACAGGGATGCCCTCTTTCCCACTTCTATTTAACACAGTTCTTGAAACTCTAGCCAGAGCAATTAGACAGACAAAAGAAATTAAAAGGATACAGATAGGGAAAAAAAAAGAACTCAAATTAACACTGTTTGCCAACAATATGATTGAAGATTCAAAAAAATTCACCAAAAAACTTCTAGAACTAATAAATGAATTCAGCAAAGCAGGAGGCATCACAATACCAGATCTTAAACTATACTACAGAGCTATAGTAATAAAAACAACATGGTATTGGCACCAAAATAGACTTGTATACCAGTGGTACAGAATAGAGGACACAGAGACAAACCTACATAAATATGGTTATCTCATACTAGACAAAAGTGCCAAAAACATTCACTGGAGAAAAGATGGCCTATCCAACAAATGGTGCTGGAAAAACTGGAAATCCCCATGTAGCAAAATGAAATTAAACCTCTATCTCTCCCACTGCACAAAAATCAACTCAAAGTGGATCAAAGACTTAGGCAGGAAGACAGAGACCGTGTGCCTAATAGAACCAAAAATAGGCCCAAATCTTCACCATGTTGGCCTAGGATCTGAATTCCTTAACAAGACTCCTAAAATACAAGAAGTAAAATCAAGAATCAATAAATGGGATGGATTCAAATTAAAAAGGTTCTTCTCAGCAAAGGAAACAATTAATAATATGAGGAGAGAGCCTACAGATTGGGAGAAAATCTTTACCACATGCACCTCCTATAAAGCATTAATCTCTAGGATATATAAAGAACTCGAAAAACAAATAACCCAATCAATAAATGTGCTAAGGAACTGAACAGACACTTCACAGTAGAAGAAATACAATTGATCAACAAATACATGAAAAAAGCATTCAACATCTCTAGCAAATAGAGAAATGCTAATCAAAACTACTCTAAAATTTCATCTCACTCCAGTCAGAATGGCAGTCATCAAGAACACAGGCAACGATAAATGTTGGCGAGGATGTGGGGGAAAGGGCACACTCATTCATTGCTGGTGGGACTATAAATTGGTGCAACCACTATGGAAAGCAGTATGGAGATTCCTCAGAAAATCTGGAATGGAACCACCATTTGACCCAGCTCTCCCACCTCTTGGTTTATACCCAAAGGACTTAAAATCTGCATACTATAGTGACGTAGCCACATCAATGATGTGACGTAGCAACATCAATGTTTATAGCAGCTCAATTCACAATAGCTAGACTATAGAACCAACCTAGGGGTCCCTCAATAGATGAATGGATAAAGAAAACGTGGTATATATACTCAATGGAATATTACTCAGCTTTAAAGAAGAGTGAAATTACGGCATTTTCCAATAAATGGTTGGAGTTGGAGAATATCATGCTAAGCAAAATAAGCCAATCCCAAAAACCAAAGGCTGAATGTTTTCTCCAATATGCAGATGCTAATTCACAATAAGGTGGGGGGCACTAGGGAAGAATAGCATTACCTTAGATTAGGTAGAGGGAAGTGAAGGGAGGAGAGGGGAGGGGCTGTGGGACAGGAAAGATAGTAGAATGACACAGACATCGTTACTGTAGGAATCTATGTGACTGCATGACCAATGTGATTCTGCAACATGTGCACTCAGAAAAATGAGAAGTTATACCCCATCTAAGTATGATATGTCGAAATGCATAAATGCATTTTACTGTCATGTATAACTAATGAAGACAAATTAAAAAATTTTTTAAAAGAATCTATATATGATACTTAATGAAAACAAATAGCAGTGGAAGATGTCAACATAACAACAATCACAAAAAATGCAAGTGGATTAAGCATTCTCATCACAGGTCAAAAGGCAGGGATTGATAAAGTGGTTTAAAAGCAGCCTTGACTGTATGCTGACTACGAGAGACAAGTTTAAGGTTCAAAGACATAAACAGGTTAAAAGTAAAAGGGTGAAAGTATACACATGTAAACCTGAAAACCTACATTTATCTCAGATAAAATGTAATTTTAGGCAAGAAATATCGTTAGAAAGAAGTAAGGAAATGTCTTAATATCAAAAGGACTAGTGTACCAAAAATATGTTTAAAAATTATAAGTATACACGCACTTAAAAAAAATTCAGAATACATTAAACCAAATCAACACAGTTGAACAAAAAAAATAAATGATTCAAAAATTGTAGTTGGAGCTTGTACTTCCTTCTGAATGATTAGTAGAACAAACAGACAGGAAAGGAGCAGGGTAGCCAGTAGCTCTCCATAACCCACCTTGAGCCAACTGACCTCTACAACACACTCCACTCACTCAAGGTCCTCCTGCTTTACAAGGGCACATGGGCTATTATTCAAAAGAGACCATGGGATAATCCAGTAAAATTTTTCAGTAAATTTAAAGGGTCAAAATCATTCAATCTGAATTCTCAAAGTTAAATTAGAAATATACAAAAGAAAGTTGCAGCATCACATATACTTGGAAATTCAACAGAATGCATTCTAAAAGAATTTTAAAACATTTCAAAGTGACAGAAAACAATATATCGAAATCTAAGGGATGATTCAAAGGTAATTAAAGAAAAATTTGAAACTTTAAACACCACTTTAAAAAGTAGGTTTTAAAATAAAGAATTATAAGTTTCAATCTTGAGAAACTAGCAAAATGAAGTTAAACCCAAATTAAGCAAAAACTAACTAAATAAAAATATACCAGAGTGAAAATGAATGCCATATAAAGAAAAAACAACACAACAAATAAAATCTAATGGGAAAAAGTAGATTCTTAGAGAAGATTAAGAAATTGATGTCAATCTAGCCAGACTCATCAAGGTGGGGCCAGAAGGGGATCCATAGGCTACTAAGGTTTGAAAGAAAGTGTGGACATTTGGAAAACCCCATAAAAACTAAAAGATCATAAGAGAATCTCATGAAAAATCATGCTAACAAATTTAACAATATAGATAAAACACAGAAATTCCACAAAATACAAATATCAAAATGATAAGACAAAATAGAAACTCTGGAATGACCTATAACAATAAAAGAAATTAAATTAGTAATTGGAAATCTTTCCACAAGGAAAGCAGAAGCCTGGAGAGCTTCATCGGCAAACCTACCCATTACTAAAGATGAACGAATGCCGACTCCGACTCCGTTAGCAAATGAAGAGCTCCCAGAGCATTGCCTGAGGTGTGACCACCCCAACAGCAAAGTCAGACAGAAGGACCACAGAAAATTAAATCACCATCAAAGCTTTTCATAAACACAGCCCAAGAACCCTGGAGAAACACTAGCAGTAAACACAGCATTTACCAAGGGTGTTCACCAGGACCAGGAGGGACAATCCTCAGAATCCAGGTTAAGCTGACATCCAAAACCAGCCCAGGTGATGCTCGATTTTAATGGAATGAAGGGTGTCACGGTCATCTCAACAAAAGTGAAAGGAAGGTGACGAAATCCAACAGTTGTTCATGACAGGGGAAAAAACTCTCAACAAAATATAAAATACAAGGGAACTTCTCCGTCTGAGAGAGCATCTGTGCAAAGCCTGCAGCCAACGCCGTGGTTGGAGAAGTGCTCTCCATCAGGAGGACAGTCAGACTGCGGCTCCCACCACCAGCTCAGCCCTGCACTGGAGCTTCTGGCCAGTGCCACCAGCAGTGAAGGGTCAAGGTCCCAGAGACTGCAGAGAAGTCAGAGGTGCCCTTACTTGCAGGTGACATGACAGTATGCATAAAACCGTACGGATTCCTAAAGAAAAAAAAATTGCTAGAATGAATAAACAGCTTCAACAACACTGCAGAGAACAACATCAAAATACAAGAACCCAATGTCTTTGAAACAATGAAAGAGAATAGAAAGTCCAAAACAAAACTTCTACATTTAAGGTCAATTGATTTTCAATAAAAGTGCCAAGACAATTCCAAGGAGGAAAGGATCACCTTCCCAATTCATGGGACTGGGATAATTAGATGACCAAACGTAAGGACACAAAACTTCTTAGACTCAACAGCAGAAGCCCAAGCCATTAAAAACAATGGCAAGCTGAACTTTGTTGATATGTAAAATGTTGCTCTTAAAGAGACATGATTTTGAAAATTAAAAGCCAAACCAAAGGTTGGGAGAAAATATTTGGAAATCATAGCTGTTAAAGGATTTATAATTCGATAATGAGGCCATTCAATTATAAATGAGCAAAATATTTGCATAAAATTCTCAGCAAAAATGAATGAAAAAAGAACAGCTAATAAGTACATGAAAAGACTATCAACATTATTTTTCAATCACTAAAGAAGCACAAAGCCATATTTACACCACTAGACTAGCTGTGATCAGAAGGATAAACGGTACAGTAACTTCAAAATACACTTTCTTGTTTCTTTTTTTAAAAAATTAACATAAATTTACCAAAACATACAAGAATTCAACTCCTAGGTATTTACCCAAAAGAAATGAAAATGTGTCCAGACAAACCACATACCCCGGCAGCCTGAACTTACTGTCAAGTACTGGAATCGAATCAAATACCTGTCAACTTAGGAATGATAAACAGAAGGTAGCACAACATTGACAACTATTCAGTAATAAAAGTAAGGAATAACTATAAAGTAGACGGCCTCAAAAACATAGCGTGATGTGAAAGAAGCTAGACGTGCACAACACTACACAATGTATGAGTCCACTTATCTGAATTTTTTTCTTTTCACATTTTTTATAAGTGCATTATAGTTGCACATCATGGGATCTGCTGTTACATGTTTGCACATGCACAAAATATGACAAGATAATTTGCCCAGTGTCACTCCCAGCACCTCCCCCCTCCCTCCCCTCCACTCCCTGGTCACTTCCTCTACTGATCTCCCTTTGATTTTATATTAATTATTTTAAGAAAGCAAATCCACAAACACAAAAGAAAGATCAAAGGCTGCCCGGAGCTGGCTGGCCCAGGGATTAACTGTAAGAAGGTTTACTAAAAATCACTGAATTGTGCACTTGCGATGGGTAAAACTGTAGCATGCCAAGTAAGTAAATATTAAAAAGTCAAAACTGTTAAGAATGAGTGAAATCATTATAAGAGAAACTATCCATGTGGGACGATGGCACCTGCCTGTAAATGAAGGAGGAAGAGGTCTTTCTGTTTGCAGAGCGAACCTTCAAGAGTCACTTGATGGAATCCCGTCTGCGTCCCCAGCCACAACTCAAACCAGCCGACCTCCGTGTGGAGCGGAAGAGCTGTTTCTTCCTTCTCTCCCTAGTTCACTCATCCTGCCACAGGAGCCCAAGTGCAAAAGGAGGCGAGCATTCCAGAGGAGAGCGAGTCTCTTCCTCCAAGAGTAAGACAGAAACAGCCAAGCTGGGCACAAGGGACAGAGTCCCCGAAAAGAGCTCTTGAACTGAGTGCTGAGCAGTGACCAGATGGAGGAGCTGGGGCAGGGGAGGGAAGGGAGGCAGCCAGGCCTAGGGAACAGAGTGAGCCAACACAGCTGGCCAGAGAGGCTGGGACACGGTGAGGAACTGTATAGGCCAAGAGGTACAGCCACAGAGGGGACAGTAGGTGGACACTGGTGGGCAAAGAGGTGGACCAGGAGCCGAGGCCTGCTAGCCCTGGGTCAGGGTTCAGAAAGGTTCCTGACCTCCACTGCCAGTAACTGAGAACCACGTCCAACACACTCGCAGATGATCAGCATTACTTATTCCTATTGCTTAGACTCACAGACAGAAAAGCCACAGTAAAGCCTTCGGGGGAAACCGCTCCCATACAGATGAGCAGGTTAAGCCAGGAGCCAGATTCACAGAAGGGTTTCCTCCTCAGACGCCAGCGTCCAGGCTCGGTCTGTGCTTAAGCTTGGTGGCTCTAGGCTGGTCTCCTTCCACACTTTCAGGTGGTATTACAGGGATTAAACCTCATTTCTATGGCAAACCTTATTTTAATACAATTATTCATGTATTTAATAAATATTTATTGAGCATGCATGTGCCCATCTCTGTGCTTAATAAATTATTAAATTTTAATCATGGTGTGCATGGACAGATCCATAGATCCAAGGGTGCATTATACTCTCATTTATACTCTCATTTACTATTTGAATTGATTTTGGACAGTCATCAGAAAGTGGCTTATTATGTCCCTGTGACTCATTATGTTTTTCCAATTACTGTAGTGCCACTTGATGATCTCTATAGAAGGAAAATAGTTTCTAAAACACAGGCCTAAAAATATCTGAAAATCTTTTTTTAGGGGAATACCCCTTATCTCCTTTCTATAAAAGTAATTAATGCTTTCTCACTATAAAAATTACTGAGGCATATGAAGAATTAAAAACCCACCCGATGCCTCACACAGAGGCGCTAATTACCCTCAGACGTTCACCTCCCAGGCGGAGGTCTCTTCAGATGCCATCCGAGGGATTTATCTGGGTAATATTTTCTCAGCAGCCTTTCCCAATGTTGTTAAAAGCGCAGTGAGAACTTCAGTTTATCTGCCAAATAACCAAACACAGTGGTCAAGGGTCTGTAGGGTTTGTTTAATGCTTTTCCATCCAAGCAGCAGGTGCTTTGCTCACGCAGCTCGCGGGTCGCACACTGCAGCCTTGGCACCTGTGCGCCACCGGCTCTCTGCGCGCGGCCCATTCACCCGCACAGTCTCACAGGGCTCCCGGGGCAGCCCCGAAACCTCCCTCGCCCGGATACCCCGGGAGATGAAGACCAGGATGCCCGCGGCAAGGAGCTCCCGCCACACATCCCGCCACACACGCGGCTGCGGGTCCTCCTGTAGGTGTGCGCCTCTGCGCCAAGCCGCGGGCACCATCATGGCGATTGTCACCTCCATTTTACAGGTGAGGCCACCAGGCAGGTGTTCCTGGACATGGCCCTTGGCGCGCTCTGCTGCACAGGCGGGGAGCCGCGTGTGCAAGCTGCGTGTGCAAGCCGGCGCGGGTCCGCTCCCCGCAGGCCCAGCTGCACAACCAGTCAGCGAAGTAGCTGGCCGCCCACCCTCGGGACACCCTCCAGAGGTCAGGGCGCGGCCCTGGAAATGCCTCGGATGCTCAGATGCTCGCTGACTTGCTGCTAGAGCGATAGAAAGCGCCCTGCTCTGCTGTGGGTCTCCTGGTGGGACAGGGCGTACCCCCCAAAGTCAAAGCTGAGCAGTAGGAGCCTTCAGGCAGCAGGAGCCTCCTGACAGGCTGTCACTTCTCTGTCGCGCACTTAGCGCAAATGCCATCCCAGCCGTACTCTCTGCGCATGGCCCTCCTCCACCCATCCTCTCTGCCGCCGGGCACCTGCTCCCAGGAGCGCTGAGCAGCGGGGTCCAGGGAGGGCAGGAGAAGAGAGGCAGAGGACAGGAGGTTCCATTTCGCCGCAGGACCGAAGAGTGAATGGGGCTGAATATCTGAAATGCTCCGCGAGTTCAGGGATGGGGCTTTATCAAGCAGCGACCTCCTGAGACCGCTGGCCCAGGCGCCTGCCAGGCAGCATATATACCACGGTGTCTGCGCTCCAAGGAGCCGGAGGGGACATGGATTGGTCATGGTCTATTCAGAACCCAGGGCTCTGTGGCCTGCTGGGGCTCCCTGCTCTACGCGTGGAGTTGGTGGCCTTCTCAAAGCAGCCACACTGCGTATTTAAGGAGAGACACAGAACGGGACACCGAAAAGCTCAAGACAGGCTTTGAGGGTATCAAACAGAACTCACAAAACAACACTTCAATGATATCAATGTGTCAAAAACATATGGATGACATTTCTCCTGAATTACATATGCATTTAAAAAAACAAAATGAAAAATGCCTTCAGCAGAGCACATTTTGTTTTTATTTTGAATTCAAAAACAAACGTGCCTGCCATAGCGTCTCTGGGTACAGATTCAGAAAGAGAAATTCACTTAATGACCAAATCAGGACAGAACTCCACTGACTGGCCGGTGGCAGCCCTGGGCTGGGCGTGGGAAGTCAGCTGTAAGGAAGGCTGCTGGGACCACCTTTTGAAGGAGTTCCTGATGTGGGTGGGGATGCTGAAAGGTGAGCTCCGCTGGGTGGGGCATGGCTGGAACACTTGGCAGCTCAGCAAGTGTCCACAGGCGCTGTGGATGGACCCTGCCTCTGCTGGGGCAGCACCTTAGTGCAACAGGCAGCGGAGACTGGCGCTGACTGTGATGTGGAGCCAGACCTCATGCCAAGGACCCAGGCTGTGGTGGAGAGCAGGGCAGGGCGAGGGGGCTCCCCAGGACAGATGAGGGACACAGGTGAATGGTGACTTTTCTGTGGTGCATTAAAGACATGCCCGGGGAAGCCATTCAACAGGAAAACAGCTGAGACTCCTCACATCACTCCAAAGAATTCCTTCCCTGTTTTGTTTTGCTCTTTTTCTATCTTAGTATTTTTATCTACCACAGGTTAGTTTTTACATTTTTTGTACTTACATAACTTCCTCTTTTATACGTCCAGGCTGTCTCCAAACACATCCTTTTCTCCAGAACCTTCCCACTGTTCCTCCTGGATGCCTGGGCTGCCGGGACCTCAGTGAAGAACCACTCACCCGGCCAAGGAGCCGGCTCTGCTGCTCAGTGTCTTCCCTGTGGATCTCTAACACAGGAACAGCTCCCACTTCTTCATTCAAGTCCCAGTAGGCCCCTCCTCACCTGCTTCCTTCAGATGTCCACAAGGGAAGCCTGAGAGTGACCGAGAGATGCCTTACAATTGGACCCCAGACCGCTTCCCTCAAAGAGGCTGATCTTGTAGATAGGAGTGTGATTGGGTAAAAGTGCGTGTAAAACCAGAGGCACAGCTGGTCCTTGTTGGGGTCCATTCTGTGGCTTGTCTCATGGAGAGCAGCTTTAAAATTCCTCAGGGACAATGACCCCTCCTAAACTCTTTGACCAGTGAGTCATCAAAAGCAACATGGAAATGTGTTCAGATGTTTAAAAATCAATTCAAGAGCATCCTTCAAAAGCATCAAGAAACAAAAGAAGCCGTGCGCGTGTTACTCTAGAAGAAAAGGAGGACAATCGAGCACCTTCTCCGAGCCACCTCAGCTCCCAAGAACCTAGCCCCGCAGAAGGAAGAGAGGGAGCGCCCACCCCCGAATGCCCAGCCAGATGTTGTCTTGAAGGGCCCCAGGACTGTCTCGCAGGCACACCACTAGCCCTTGCAAGCTAGTGGTGGCCATAGAGAGTAGCTTTTCCAAGTCACCTAGGACAGTTGCTCAGACAACACACTAAGCAAGGTGATGCTGATGATGTCACTGCTTTGCAGCCTGACACTTTAACCCCTCTGGCAAGTAGAGCAGAGCTGAGGTTACTATGGAAGGGATATGTCACACTCATCCAGCCACCACTGGACCAAGCACCATGAGGGGAGGAGGTGCTGCTTGAAGAAGTGTGTGTGGGGGGGGGGGGGTACCCAGGTGCTCTGTGTTCAGCCTGCTGCCACTCGGCTTCCCCAAGTGTCTCAGTACAGCTTTATGCCTGCTATGGTATTCTGCCTCCAGGTTTTTGTTGGTTCGTTGGTTGGTCGGTCTTCCTTTTGGTCACCTAGCCCACTTCCCAGCTGACAGCATGGTGCACACATCCCTTGTTCTTGACCCAGTGTTGTTATACCCAGTGCCTATTCTCTGCAGTGACAGCTGCCAGTCATTCAGAGTTGTGGTAGTTACCCTGGCTCAACACCCAAGCCACATTTCGCTGTGTCCCTCCAGCCTGCCTTCCTCCATGCTCTGTCTCTTGTACTTCTGCGGTCCCTGTCACCCAAATCTCCTCTGGCTCTCGACCTCCTGGCTTACGGTCATCCCCCCTCATCTGCACCCGCGTGGCAACCACTGTGACCCTGCCCACTTCTAGCCTGCTGGGGGCGCACAGCTCGTCCTCCATCCCAAACCATCTGGTGGGAGCATTGACCAGTGAATACTGCCCAAAAGCAGCCTGGCACCTTAGTCCACTCTCTGTTGCGTAACTGAACATCTCAGGCTGGTTAACCTGTGACGAGTGAAAGTCATTCAGCTCACGGCTCTGGAGGCTGGAGGTCCAAAGTCAAGGGACTTCTTGCTGGTGGGACTCCACAGAGTCCTGAGGTGGTTCAGGAGCACACACAGGATCCAGAGCTGAGCTGGCCTCTGTAGCAGACCCCTCTCAAGATGACCCATTAGCCTATGAACCCATGAGTTTATTAATTCACAAACGGGTTAATACCTACGCACCTCTTAAAAGTCCACCTGGCCTGCCCCTAGACCTCACAGCGGGAATCAAATTCCGATGTGAGTGTTGGTGGAGCTTCAATGCACTGCACTTGCGGTGCCCTTCCTGCCCTTCCTTCGAGCCACAGACAGTCCCCAGGCGTCTTCCCAGTCCCCTCACATTCTCCTTTCAGCATTTCAGGAGGTGAACATAAGGATGTGGCCAGAATGGATCCAAAATTACACTAAAATTTTATGTTGACCCTTAAATGAGAGCCCTTGAAAGGACCGGCCTCAGGGCAGCTGCCCCAGGTGTTCTGGACAGGCCACTCCCTGGCAGAGCAGAACCCAGAGAAGGAGAAACTGCCCCAACTGACCCTGACACTCCAGGGTCCCCCAAGCAAGAGCTTAACAGGCCAGGGGAGGGGCCTCTGGGGGCGGCGGGGGTGGGGGCCAGGAAGAGACCATCCCATGCCAGAAGGAGTGAGCTCAGGGACACCAGGAAACCCCGCCCAGCGTTCAGGCACAGGCAGGACGTCCCACGATCTGCCCCAACCAACCAGAGAGCATCACCTCTCTTTCCCCCTCCCTGGGGATTCCACCCAGTCTAAGAGGGTCCAAGCCTTCCTCGCCCCTTGGAATGTGACATTTTATTCTTCACAGCATTCAGCTCTAAACCAGGACAGTGAGGGGCACGAGTAAGACAATGACCAGGCGCCAGGTTCTAGGGCAAGCTGTGGTCTAAACAGATGGGCTTTGCCTGTTCCCATCAGAGACCACCCAGAAATCGTCATCAGTGCACACAGCAACAGACGCCAACAAGGAAGCCCTCCTGGCTGGCTGGGTTGGCAGCTCCCCGCTCCTGGGGGTGATTACTTCCCAATCTGAAAGCAGCCTGTGGCGGTGGCAGCTCTTCTGTATGACAGCTTTCTCCTCCTTCTCCACAAGGTCATCTCTTTTTCTAATGGTCTGAAGTGCGTTGGATGTGGCTCAGATGGTATGGGTTCGGGCTGTGAAAATTGTTTTTCAGAGGATCATGAACTCCAAGAACTCTGAATTAGGGAGAAATTCAGCTGCAGAGCGGTGAAGCTCCCAGGCAAGGAGAGAGGTACAAGGGCAGACCCTGGAGACCACGGGGACGGGGACAGCGTGGGTGGAACCAGCTTCCCAAGCCCTCAGCACAAAATGCCCACTGAAGACACACCTGGGCAAAGGGGCTGCCTTCACCAACCAAGTAAGCACTTAGTAACCACGCAGGCCCTCCGGGGAGCAGCAGGGGAGGAAGTCCACAGACCCCGCACACAGAGGAAAAGCCAGGAAGCACAGTGGTGAACTTCCTATGAAATCAGCTGCTAAAAATCATAGCACTCAGAAGGAATGAGAAGCAGCTACGAATGTGCAGCTTCGTAGGACTTCAGGGTAGCAGGGCTGTGCTGTCCAGAGACAGACAGATGTGGCTCAAGTGGTAGCGCGCTCGCCTGGCATGCGTGCGGCCCGGGTTCCATCCTCAGTACCACATACCAACAAAGATGTTGTGTCTGCTGAAAACTAAAAAATAAATATTAAAAAATTCTCTCTCTCTCTCTTTCTCTGAAAAAAAAAAGACATGGGCATCGCATTGGAGGACAGAGAAGAGAGGCCACATGTGATGCTTTGTTTTGTCCATCATGGAATGATTGATAAAATATTTTTCTCAAGATATTTGACATTAGTATCTACTTTGGAGGAACAGAAAAATGTCTTTATGGCCCGTGTATTAATTTAGTAAGTGCTGATTAAGACCCTACTCTAGAATGTGCTGAGTCAAGACATCAAGCAGCCATAAGAAGTGGCTTTGTTTCCTGGTCCCTAGGAGCTCACAGCCTGACTGTGAGCTTGTTTAAATTAGTCCATCATGTATCTCTGGGTTTCCCAAATGGTCATTTGAAACAGGGAACCCAAATTTTTTGGAGTGAGAATCTCTTTGGAGAGACCTGCGCACAGTGAGATACACAGGCTTGGATCCCTTCTCTGCCACCCAACAGAGTTGTTGTGCCCCTTGAAAGGGCTCCCCAACCTCATCAGCTGCTTCTAGGCCCTCTCAGTTGGCCCGTGGTAGAGGCTACTGCATGGGGAAGGCTATGGGGATGGCTGCAGTGTCTCAAGATGGAAGTGGGTTTGACCTGGTCTCCCAAGTGGGAATGGGGGGTGGACCAAGCTCACCCTGGGTGCTGGCTCTGGCACAGGTCAGGGAGCCGGGTCTGGGCCAAGCCTACCTTGGGCCCTAGCTCCTGCACAGGTCAGCAGATTTGGGCTGAGCCTGACCTGATTGCTACAGTTTTGTTCTCAAATTCCCCCCTAAGTCTGAGTCCCCAGGTGGCAGGACCAGGAGGTGGTGGACTATTTAGGAGGTGGGTACCAGTTGGAATTTTTGCACAAGATGTTCCTATTTTTCACTCTAGTGTATGCACAATACTCACCACCTGTGATGTGTTTTTAAAAAAAAAAACACCTTTCACTTTATCTCTGCCTGGGGGCTGTTTGACCTGCGGTTCTTACCTCACATGGAGGACCAGGGGTTGGATACTCTCTAAGGTGACTGAAGCAAAACCTCATGGATCCCGTGCTGATAAAGGAAGAACTGTTTTCCAGAATAAAATGATTACACTACGACTGTTTTATTAGATGCATTTTGGAAGCCTTGAAATACACCTCCAATCAACAAGCAGATAATAATCTAAACTAATTTCTTTGGTTATTTAAAGAAAATTAAAATGTGTGATATTACTTAATTCTGAGAAGCAGCATCCCATTTCCACTGCAGAGCACAACAAAGCCTCAAGAAGCTATTGCCTTCTTCAGATAGTCACTCCTCACAAAGTCTCGTCTTGCGCATATGGCATGATATAAAACAGGATCATTCTTTATTTGAAAATATTTCAGTTTTTACAAAAAGACACAACCCATCTCCATTTTAAGGATGTCTGGGGGCAAAGATAATAATAGCATCTAAGATTCTTAATTTCAAATAAAACTTTTGAGAAAGAACCTTTTAGAAATAATCATAAACACATCAGTTATCCAGACAATAAGATTTCAACGTCTTTACAATAAATGGCCAGGGTACTATGGACTTAAGAAATTGCTGTTCTCATCCAAATCTTCCTTAGCATGTACCAGTACATCAGCGGAACACAGCAAATACCACTCTGTATCCAGTTCTTGAGTTTACACACAGGATATATCTGCATCTTTTTTTTTTTTCAGTTTATTTTCTTATACCATCTGGAATTAGTAACTCAACGGTGGTTGGTGTTATGTTTAAAATCAGATCAGTTACTCTGACTTTACTCTTCATTTTTAACTCCTTTGACTGTTCCTGGCCCATCACAGAGCTGCAGACAATAGCCCAAAGGCCACATCTGGCCAGCTGTCTGTGTTCATGAGGTCCTTGAGCTAAAAATGGCTTTTATGTTTTTATAGGATTCTGAAATGTAAATAAAAAGGAGAAGAAGAAAATGCAAGAGAGGCCACACCTGGCCCACTAACTGGAAATATTTACTCTGTGACCTGCATGGAAAGCAGTTTCCCAGACCCTGGTCCAGAGAATGAGATCCAAATTCCTCATCCTGGTGTCTGAGGCCCCTCCTAAGTGGGACCGGCGCTCTCTCTAGTTTAACGCTCCTCTCCTGCTCCCACGTCAGTTCCCGTGTGGACGACCTGCCTCACGACAGGTAGAAGGAGCACTTCTGATGGAAGCACTTTCCGTGGATGCAGTCAGTCACTTTCAGAGGAGCACACAGGAGGAGAAAGGGGGTCTGGACCCTCACCTGGGGAGACTGAGCCTCAGGTGACGCCACTGCCCAGATCACCAAAGGTGTGCTCACTCACAGCCATGGCACAGTGTGGCCGAAGGCAGTGACCTCAGCCTGGGGGTGGACCAGAGTCCCTCCAGGTGGCCTCTCCAGTCAGCTGTGCTTCCTCACAGCACGGCCACTTGGTGTGGCTGAACTTCTCACCTGTGGCTCCAGATCTGGGTGAGTGGCCAGCAAACAGGGCAGGAACTGCCCTGTCTCTTCTGATCCCCTTGGAAGTTGCTGGAGCAACCACAACACCCTCCGCTTACAACCACCCACATGGCGGGGGGAGCAGACACCCCCTCACTGCGGGAGGAGTATCAGACCGGAGTAAAACCCACAAGCCAGTGTCTAGATGTGCCCTTCGCCCTTCTCTAAACGTGCCGTGCCCTTCGTGATTTGGAACTGTGCCCCACTCTCTTCCATTGTTCTTTTTCTTTACCTAGTGCCCTTGTGTGGGTTCTTCAACACCCAGGTGTTCCAGGGACAAAGCTTCTCCCCTCACCTCTTTCCAGAGTACTTAAAAACTTAAAGGAGAGAGGTAATATACATTTGAAAAGATGATTAACATTTAAGGCAAAATCAGACAACAAATAGATCAGACTTTCCAAGAGTCGACCTCCAGCAGATTCTCCCCACAGCAGGGAGCAGCAGTTTGCGAGGCATTCTCATCCCCCCGCCCCAGCCATCTCTCCTTTCTTGGAACTTGTGCTGCTGTAACAGGCTGAGCAAGAAGGGAAAAGGAGGGTCTCAGGAGACCTCGCCCTGAGATCAGGTCTGCAATCCAACCTTTGGCCCAGGGACTAGTGATGGAACTCGTGAAGGAAAACTGAACACCGTAGGACTGGAGTCCACAGCAGGGGTCCCGGGGTGGAGATCCGACCCCAGGCACAGCTGGGGGTCAGCAGGTCCATCACAAATGCCATAATCAGCCAGAGAGAGATCAAAACACTGGAGTGATCCATCTCCAGGACACTGTTAAACAGAAACAAGCCTATGGAAGTACAAAACTCACAGGTAAAGACAAGTGTGAAGTACTCTGATACTGTAACAGTAACGTGTTTATCATTTTAATCATGGAATAAAAATTAAAATACAAAAGTATGAAGAACTCTAATGGAAAATGTTATTGATTGTGACATCAATAACATACAGCTATATTTACATCAGACAAAATGAACTTTAAGTCAGAAACAAACACAATTGACATAGAAGGACAGTAGGTAGTGGTGTATGTAGAGTCACATTTGCCAAGAAGACACAGCAGTTATAAATACATGTGCATCAACATCAGAGCACCTAAACATGAATCGACAAGTATTGACACAACTTCAAGAAGGAAGAGAGTGTAATAACAGTAGGAGACTTCAATATTCTATTTTCAATAATGGGAAGAACAGCTGGTTTGAATAATATGATAGACCAAGTGGAAACGACATGTGTGTGCAGAATAGCCACCTAATGTCACAAGAAATCCCATCCTTCAAAAGAGGAGGAGAGTGAGGAGGGATAGGGAGGGGAAAGAGGGAGGGGAGAAGGAGGGGGGACTTCAGGGTTGTGAGGACGTGGAGAAGCTCGTACCCTTGCACACCATTGTGGGACTGCAACGTGGAGAGCAGCTGTGGAAAACACTACGGAAGTCCCTCAGTGTTTTCAAAATGGAACTGCCAGATGACATCCAATCCTGGATTTTATTCAGAATCACCAAATCAGGATCTCCAGAATAGCACCACATCATTGCAGTGTTGGTCCCAAGAGCCGAGGTGCAGCAACAGCCTCGGATGCCCACTGGCAGGTAAAGGGAGTGAGCGTGGTGTGCGCGCACAATGGAATACCAGCCCTGAAAAGTAACACTGTCCTGCAGTATGTGACAGCACCGACGATGCTTGGGGACACTGTGTTGAGGGAGCCAGCCAGAAGAAAGGCGGTCCGTGATTGCACTGCCTGGCATACCTAAGGTAGACTCAGAAGCACAGCGGACGACGGTGACCTCAGACAGGAGGGAGGAGAGAGTGAGGAACCTCTGGGCAGCGTGGGCAGTGTCAGCGACACTGATGACAGGTCCAGAGGCCCGCAGCGTTGGTCCTAGGGTAACAGCACTCTTCACTTAAGCATCTGAGAAGGCACATCCTGTGCTAGGGTCTTACCACAATGAAATAAAAATGCATTTGTTAAAAGTCATCCTTGCCTTGTTAGAAGGTGTCCCCTCCCTGCAATCTAAGGACACATTAAGGTTTGATTTTGATTGGGTTTTCCGCTGGCTGGACCACGGGGTTTGCTTTCCATGATGACTTCAGGATCTAACTCCTGTGAAGGAGTCAGCCTCCACTTGAGTGAATATGCAGAGCTACCTACGTAACCAGTCAGTCCTGGAGGGGGACTGTGTTTGCAGAGCCCCTCGCCTCCCATACCAAGTCTGAGGGCTGCGAGACAGGGCCCCCGAGCAGGAGCTGCCCAGAGAGGAGTCCATCTGAACACAACATGCAAACAGAAACTGGCTAATGTCTTAAGTTGGGTTAAAATCCCCCTCTGCCTCCACAGCCATAAAGTGCTTACGGCACTAAGTGAAGTGCGGCCTCGGGGCTGCAGATGGAGAAGGCCAGAGAGTGGAGGTGGCCCAGCCCTCCCCGGCCACTAGTGGTTCCAGTCAGTGTGCAGCAGAGCGTGTCTGAGCACTGCCCACTGCACAGGAATAAAGCAGAAGAGCCAGCCTCCCTGGACAGTCCCACCTTTGTGAAATCTAGAGTGTGTAATGAGTGGCTGGATGCAAAGAGACACCTTCGTGTCCCCACGTGCGTCCCTAACCCCACCAAGGAAAGGTAGGGAGCACATGTGCAGAAGGAGTGAGAGGTGGAGCAGGGACCGCAGCGCACAGCGTGGGGAAGCTCTGCGACACAGCAGAGGCGAGCCCGAGAGCTGCAGGAATGGATTTTGAACGTTTCCACCTCAGAGTAATGGAACGTCTGAGGAGCTAGATGGGTTTAATCTGATTTAAACTTTCCAACACGTACGTGTGCCTCAAACACCACGTGGCACACCATAAACACATACATTTTTATGCTTTGGTTTATCAGTCAAAATAAAAAAAAAAAAAAAAACAGATGGGTTCTGAAAGAGACATTCAATAAAGGGACAGTCCTGCTCACTGAGAGGTTCCTCCAGGTAAGTGATGGCCCACGCGTCCAGGGGGAATGTCCAGCCGTGTCCGAGGTTTCCTTCACTGTCTAGGTCCAGGAAGAGTAGACTTGCACCCCACAAGTCTAGATTCCTTTTCATTATTTCTCTTCTTCCACAATTGTGAATCCTCAGGAGACACCCATCCTCCTGCATCACCACAGCGTCCCACGTGGCCACAGGGGAGGAGGGCACCATCTGTTCTTCGCTCACAGACCTACCCAATCCACAGTGTTCCCTGGGGGAACCCAACACTCAGCCCAGGGCCAGCCACTTTCTGCACCCGATGGCCTGCTGTGCCATGATTTGTATTTATTGCATGTTTATGCCACTCACCCATGTAGAGCCACCAATGAAAACAGTTTTTGTAACAAATAGAAAATTATATGACACTCAGAGAAGAATTAACTGTTCAGAATGTGAAACTCAGCAATGCATACATTCACACCAATTTACCACAAAAAGTGGAGACCAGAGACAAGAGTTTAAATTGCGGTGGTTTGGTTGGATGCTGTCAGAAGTTGCTAAGAACTGGTTCCTTTCTGCAGCCGGCCCCAGCCCTCCCCAGAGAGCCACAGTGGTGGACACCAGAAACACCTTGAGGCCGTGATGCAGAACTGGATTCTAACTACTCTCCCCCTCACACTCTGCACATCTGGGGATGGCACTGGCCTCTTGAGTCCCAGTGTGTCCCCTCACCAGCTTCATATGGCGGTGGTATGGACTACACGGGGCCGTGTCTACACAGTGCCACGTTGGTCCACAGGGGAATGAGATAGGTGAACACCCTTCTCTCCAAGGCATGAGTCTGGAGGAAATGCCACTTAATCCCCCCTCCATTGTACACACACACACACACACACACACACACCCCACAGGCAAAGTTGGCATCTGGGTCAAATCACAAGGAGAAGATACATCAGAGTCCGCCATGAGAGTAAGAGCAGGCCCAGACACATGCATGTCGGGGGCCCTGGAGGACGTGGACCTGCAGGCAGGCCAGGCCCTCCGCCCTGGGCCCAGGCGTACGGTGTCACCTGAAGACAGAGCCTACTGTGCAGGGGTTCTTGATTTCTCCTGCAGACTCTGCCCCTAAAGGGCTGACATGCCCACAGCAGCCCCAGGCGGGAGTCGGCTGGTCAGCACCCGGCCTCCCACCCTGCACAGGTGGACGTGAGGCACTCCCTGTACCTCCTTCAGAGGACCCCAGCGCCACTCTGGCCTGCTCCCCGCAGCCATCACCCGCCCCACGAGGCCTCCTGCTGGTGTCCCTGCCTGTCCCCTCTCCCTTCATGGCACGCTACAGTCCCCTCCAAACACAGCCCAGCCGCACCCTTGGCTGCAGGTCTGCCCTGGCATTTCTGCCCTGGCATTTCAGCCGTGGCTGGTCTTGCTCTCAGTGTCACACTCTGTGATTCATGACCCTTCCAGGGGGCATGCAGGCCACACAGCTGAGTGTCTCCTCAACTCCAGGACACCAGGTACTGGCTGCAGCCTTCCTCCCCCTCCCTGGTGACTGAACCTCTTGGCAGGAGATTGAAGGGGCCACAGTGCTAACTGTGTGACGCAGTTGTCTGCCACTTTGTAGTTCTTCAAGCATCCACCAGGGGGAGCAGCCTGACAGACTGCCGCTTCCTGTGGCGGAAGGGCTCATTGCCTCACTCTGTGCCCTCTGGAGGGCAGACGCCGCCAACCACAACAGTGTCCCTATTTCCCTTGCACCCTTCGCAAATGAATATGGTGTTATAAGTGCAGACTTTTCTCAATTACTGAGTATTTCAAAGCTAAATGGAGCCCAATTGCAGAAACTGGACTCAGACCTTGAGACACCTACTCGTGGCCGCTGTTCTGTTCAGGCATGTCTACACAGGACACCAGGCAGGAAACTGACACCCAGCGCCCTCAGGATGCCTGGATCCCGAGTCTCTGAGGATGGCCGTTGGCAGCAGCAGGGAAAAAGAGGCAGCTTTTACTCTGGAAAACAGTATGGAAAACCTCCCCAGAGCCCTGGGCAATCGTCCTTCCCCCTTGAGCCTCAGTGGCCAGGACCAGACATTGCTGCTCATCTCCTCATGAAATCCCGTGGGCAGGGGATGTCCCGCTGTGATCCTCTAGGTCCTTCAGATCCAGAATACAGCACCCACCTAAGGCCAATCACCACCTGGGATTGGCCTAGACCATAGACCGCCCCTGGAAGCTGGTGTCAATCCAGCAAACCAATCATCGGCCAGACAAGGGACAGCCCTGGGATGACTCTGGAGACATCCAACGCCGTCTAAAGGGACGCAATATGGAGACCGAGCCCCCGGTGCCCTGCCCTCCGCCCTGCACCGTCTTGGGAGAGCACATGCAGGGCCTGGCACACATGACCTGCGGGGGACCTGTCTGAAGAGCAGTGAACACCCTCAGCTTTGCCAGCACTGCTTCCTGTGGCCAGGCCTCCACCCTGAGTCCAGCCACCATTTTGCCAGACAAGCTTTGCTGCTCAATAGCAGGCCAAGGCTATCTAGGCTGGAATAAAAGACATATAAAATATGTTTATCGCAAACATGGTCCCTAGGGTGGGTCCCCCTCCCTGCATGCATCTTGCAGGATGAGGTGGCTGAGCACACGGCCGTGCCGGGTGATGGAGTCCCAGCAGGAGGTGTGGGCCCCACCAGGACTTCTTCCAGCTGAGTCTGACCACAGGCAGGCCCAGGAGGCAGGTTGTTTGCTCTTAGAATTTGGTTTCTTCTCCTGGTGACCCAGCTCATGTGCACATTTGGCCAGGAAACCCACAGCTGCTGGGCTGGGTTCCGTTTCTAAACTGAGCATTGAATCATCAGATATTCTTAGCTGGTTGGTGGCCTTTGTTGCTGCCGTCCTGGGAAACTAGCACCCCTTCAGAGCTTCTGTCCCAGTCTTCTGCCTGGTTCCCACCTGCAGCCCAGCCAGGCCCCTCACTCTGCCCACAGAGCGCCCACTGTCCATCTCAGCCCCTTCCTTCCCCACCAGGAGCACTCCCCCCACACCTGCCCCCTTCTGCAACTCCCTTCACACATCCTCACCTCTCTACCTGGCTGTCCCTTCTCAGGACAGGAAGGGGACATTTTATTTATTTTCTCCATTATGGTGACTAGAACTCACATGTATGGTAAATTATGTGGGGTGAGGGTGTAACTCAGTGGCAGAGCATTCGCTGAGCATGCACAAGGCCCTGGGTTCATTCCCCAGCACCACACCAACACCCCAAAATAATCTACCTATAATCAATAATGAATATTTGTACAGTATCCTATTTCTAGTCAAGAAATAGAATATATTTGCAGCTGCCTCTCCAACACAGAAGTCCTCTGCTCTTGTCTCTCTTTGCCTCCCATTTCTCTAAACAGGGCAATAAGCAGGCCCAAGGAATTGTAGAAGCCCGTGGATCCTCGTAAGTGCAGCTGATTAAACACCATGCAATTGCAGAGATAACTGGCGCCTCCTCTTTCCTTCCTGTTGTTATTCTATTTATTTATGGAACTGTTGATTTCAATGAGCAGTTATTTTGCCTCTCACTAATGTCTGGTTGGTATTTTTCACATAATGCTCCTATTGTAAGAAATAAAGGAAATTGGCACATGTGTGACTTTAAGAACGAGAAAGTTCTTTACAACAAATAGAGAAACAATCCATGCAGCTCCAGCCCAAGTCCAGCTCGGTTACAGTTAGTCATGGAAGCTGGGGGGTGTGGACTAACAAAGTCCCCCGGAAATCCCCACCTGGGTACCTCATGATTCCTGGGTTGCTCTGTTGGCCACCCCCCTTCCCCACAAGTTGTGTGGCAACAGAAAGCCATCCTATGGCCAAAAGGAGGCCTCCTGGTAGGACAGCCAAGCTGGGAACACGCATTCCCAGCAGGCAACAGGAACAGAGCGACATTTTAATCATAAAACATTTGTTTCCATATAAAAATAGTGACTATGTTGAGAAAGGACCGTAATTCTTTTACTTACACAAATCTATAAAACCTTAATGTAATCCTAGCAATGCACTACCATAAAATAAAAAGAACAGCCTTTTTTTTTTTATTTGCCTTCAGCTTTCCAGTGGTTGACTTAAATGTGAAGACCACACAATTTTGTGACCCTTCAAGTAGTGAAGGAGGGATTGACCTGAGCTTTAAAACACTAATATCATAGCTGGGGATGTGGCTCAAGCGGTAGCGTGCTCGCCTGGCATGTGCAGGGCGCTGGGTTCGATCCTCAACACCACATAAAAATAAAATAAAGATATTGTGTCCACCTAAAACTAAAAAATAAATATTAAAAAAAAACACTGATATCAGATCAATGAGACCAGGGGCATCTACACACTTAGACTCCCTCCTAAGGGCCTCCTGTTCTGCTCAGGGTTGCAACATCAGTGCCAATGACACCCTGCATCTGTGGAGTCTCCAGGTCCCCAGAGGCAGCCGCTAAGGGCTCAGTGAGCCTGCCTATGGCTAAAGGGTCAAAAATGTCCATTTTAAGTCAGAAAACACAGGCTCCCTCACCAAATACAGACCCAGAATTGGTCATATGGGGAAGACTGGGTTCTCCCCTATCAGACACCAGGGAGCAGAACTTGGGCAGATGGGGCACAGGGACGTTCTGCTATGCTCTGGGTCCAGCCATGGCCAAGACTTGGGGGCAGGGTGACACTGAGAGTGACGTCTGAAACATGCCATGAAGAGGACGCAGGTCCACAGCAATGGCACCAAGTGCCATGGGCACCAGAGGGGCAAAGCCAACCCATGGTATGTGGACGTCCTTGTCCAGTTTGGGGCCCCAGGTCCTTGGTAAAGCTCTGTTGCCTGCAGGTTCCAGAGGTCCCTGTCTTAGCTCACGCCACTCAGGATTAGGGAAGGACTGAGATTTTACTACATCAAAACTCCCCAGGGAGTAGTTTTTCTGGGACAATAGAGATCAACAAAAGACAGGGAATCAACCATCTCTCCAGGTAAGATTAAGACTGGAGATCGAAGAAGAAAAAGTAGGCCCCAAATCTTCACCATGTCGGCCTAGGATCTGACTCCCTTAACAAGACCCCTACGGGGCAAGAAGCAAAATCAAGGATCAATAAATGGGTTGGATTCAAATTAAAAAGCTTCTTCTATGCAAAGGAAACAATCAATTAATATGAGGAGAGAGCCTACAGATTGGGAGAAAATCTTTACCACACACACCTCCAATAAAGCATTAAAGAACTTAACACCAAAAAAACAAATAACCTAATGAATAAATGGGCAAAGGAACTGAACAGACATTTCACAAAAGAAGAAATACAATCAATCAACAAATATATGAAAAAGTGTTCAACATCTCTGGCAATTAGAGAAATGCAAATGAAAACTACTCTAAGATTTCATCTCACTCCGGTCTGAATGGCAATCATTAAGAACACAGGCAACAATAAATGTTGGCGAGGATGGGAAAAGGTACACTGATACATTGCTGGTGGGACTGCAAATTGGTGCAACCAACCTGGAAAGCAGTATGGAGATACCTCAGGAATCTTGAAATGGAACCACCATTTGACCCAGATAGCCCACTCCTCAGTTTATACCCAAAGGATTTAAATTCAGCATATTACAGTAACACAGCTACATCAATGTTTATAGCAGCTCAATTCACAAAAGCTAAACTATGGTGTCCTTCAATAGATGAATGGATAAAGAAAAATGTGGTATATGTATTCAGTGAAAATTTACTCAGCCCTAAAGAAGAATGAAATTATAGTATTTGCCAGTAAATGGATGGAGTTGGAGAATATCATGCTAAGCAAAATAAGCCAATCCCACAAAACCAAAGGCTAATGTTTTCTCTAATATGTGGATGCTAATTCACAATAAGGTGGGGGGGCGCTATGGAAGAATAGCATTACCTTGGATTAGGTAGAGGGAAGTGATGGGAGGGGAGGGGAGGGGAGGGGGTGTGGGATAAGAAAGATAGAAGAATGAGACAGACATCATTACTGTAGGTATCTATGTGACTGCATGACCAATGTGATTCTGCAACATGTGCACTCAGAAAAATGAGAAGTTATATCCCATCTATGTATGATATATCACAGTGCATAAATGCATTCTACTGTCACGTATAAGTAATTAAAATAAATCAAATTTTTAAAAAAGACTGGAGATTCTGTGGCATAAACCACAGTTCACTTCCACACCACACACACCCTCCCTTCTGACATGGGGTTCACATGGTGGCTTAGGTCTCTGATTACACCCCACTACTCAGGATGTTTAATTCATAAAATAAACAAGACAGTGAGTGTTTACAGCACTGGCATAGTAAAGACATATGTAAATGTAAAGGCATAGTTTTCCAAGTGTCCAATGTAACAGGATAATTACAAAGAACCATGGTCAACATGTGTAAGGCAGAGAACTTTTGTGGTAACTACCTGAACTACAACATATGACAAAATTCCCTAGAAAATGCTTGTGCCACTTTAAACACAAATGTAGCCCAAGTTGAGACAAATCTAGGATAATAACTTCTCAACTTTCAGGATGGGATTTATGTTTCTGAGTATAATAGTGAAGGGAAATGCAAAATCATGCAACTGGACAAACTATGAGAAGCCACAGTTTTCAGTCTCTGGACATCAGGAAGGTCAGGACTGGGATTCTTGGGAAGACAGATACTCACCCAGGCTCCCCGGACTCACTGCAGAGCAAGGAGGTCGAGCCAAAGCAGAACACCCACCTTGCTGAGCCGAGGCGGGGAGACCACGGTGCAGCACCAAGCAGTCACCACACATGTAACTGAACCCCCAAGTGAGAGGAAAAGGAACAGGAGAAACATGGAGAAAATGGCTTAAAACTCCTCAAATCTGTTGCAAAACATCCACTGGGTTTCTAGGAAGCCCAGCAAAGCCCAACCAGGATGACCACACAGACAACCACCCCTAACTCATCATAGTCAAGCTACTGACAACCAGTAATAAAGGAAAAAATTAAAGTATCAAAAGAAAGAAATATCAGTCAGAGGGAACATGAATAAATGGATTAGAGCTGACTTTCCATAGAAACATGAGGCTAGAGGAAATTGAAATGAAATTACTAAGGGAATAAGGGAGAAAATTGGTCAATCCAGAAGTCTCTAACCAACAAAAATATCTTTTAACACTTAGAGCAAAAGAAATATTTTTTTATATAAACAGAAGCAGAGAGTATGTCACTAGAACATTTGCATTCAAAGAAATGGTTTGTAAATAGCAAACATGGAAAATACATGATCAACATTAAAGACTACATATTTACTCTCAATTACCTTAAGATTATTTTAAATTAATTTTGGAAGTTTAGAGCAAACATAAAGGCTTTTCACTTCGTATAGATTCAGCACAAAGAAACCGGAGGTCAATGGGAGGACACGGTCCCAAGATTCTTGAACTCTGAATGCAGTGTAGGTCCTACGTGGACTATCAGAAGCTAAGGATGAATGTCAAAACCTTTAGGGTGGCACTGAAAATAAAGCACTAGGAATTACAGCATAAAATCAATAGAATGACTTGCAAGGCATACTAAAATAAATAATAACCCAGAGAAAATAAAGGGATGGAGATACAAAACAAAGTCTACCCAAATAACCGAGAACCAGCTGGGACAGAAAATATACAGCAAAGTGGTGACTTAAACACTGTAAATAATCACTTAAAGGGTAAGTAGACTAAACTCCCAACAGTGGGTCATACATTGCCAGGCAAGATAGAAATAGAAGAGCCACTGCGTTGCAATGCACGTCAACCTGAAGACAGACAGGCTGACAGAAAACAGGAGACATCCACACTCGACCCGTGCACCTGAAGCCCAGGGCTCCGGGGCAAAGGGACAGAGATGTGGAAAGTTCACCATGAAGGAAGCGCAATCCTCCAGGAAAATGAAATTCCCAGTGGTGAATGTCCCACGTCCCAGTAACCAGGCTCAAGACACCTGAAGCAAACACACCTCACCTGAGGACGGGTGCTGAGCATCCGGCCAGTGACCCTGAGGCTCTTCCGCCACAGAGGCTCAAGTCGCCTAGGACTGATGGTCTCAGTAGGGACCTGGCCCTCCACGGATGGGGTAGGGGGGCAGGGCGGGGGACATGGACTGGAAGGGCCTCAGGACTAGGGAGGTATTCTGTAACTACATTGATGACACCAGTGTGTGCGGAACCCATCAAATGATAAGTGGGGGGAGTCGAAGGTATTCCATAGCCAAGCGCAGCCGAGCATGTTAGTCCTGCTGGGCTGGTGTGAAAGAAGGCCACCCACCAGGCACTTTAAGCAGAAATTCTTTGACTGGCATTTGGGGGCTGGAGCCCAAGCCCAGGGTGCCATTTGCTTTCCCCCCTGGGAGTCAGGGAAGGTGCTGCTGCAGGCCTGTCGGCTCGGGTGAGGATGGGTCTTCTGAGTCCTCCCATCAGTCCTCTGGGCTCATCCATCTCCAATCTCCTCTTTTAAGGACTGCTCATACTGGATTAGCACTCACCCTAATGACCTTGCTTTACCTTTATTCCCCTTCAAACTCCTATCTCTAATAATGGTCACACTCTGAGGCCTTGGAGGTTAAGGACTGGACATGTAGATTGTCGGGGGGGGGGGGGGGGCGGGCACAGGTCAGCCCACAGTATAACCCAGGAAGAATTCAGAAAGGAGGACTCAGGTCTGAGGTCCTCAAGTCACTTACCAAAGCAACCCAAGTTAAACAGAAGTTGGGAAAGTGCTCCCTAAACATAAATATTTTTCCTTTATATAAGTTTTTTTGCTCTGTTGATAATTTTGGCAGTTGTAGAAATTTTCCAGAATCCACATCCATCTCCTTTATCCTGGAAATGAGTTTTGCAGACATTCACCTGAGGGCTGTGGAAAGGGCTCTTGGGAGGTCTCCAACATCGACAGAGACTTGCCTGCACAAACAGACAGGAAGCCCAGACCTCTGGGCACAATAAAGAAAGAGTCACCTGAGTGACCAGCAGCTGTATGGCATCTTCCTGGGACAATATCAGTTGAAATGGAAGGTTGATATTGTCCCTGACCAATGCACACAGGTCTCCTGCAGCCTGTCATGTCAGAGGACTTCCCTGACCTGGAGAGGCCATTCTGAGACACAGGTGCAGCCACTAGGGGCTCAGACCAGTGCTTCCCGCCTTCCCATTTCCAGAGACGGCCTGGTAGATGACAAATAAGACTTTTCTCTGATCACATGGAGTATTCCAAAGGAGACACGGGATATTGTCACCAGGAGGGTCCTTTCTCACCATCTATGACCTGCACAGCACAGATGCTCCATGGGGGAGTCCTGGCCTGGGAAATATGCAAGACTTGGGAATCTTGGATGTTGTGATCTATGCATGCAGGCAAACCTGCTGTAAGGAACGCAGATGCTGTTCATTGCCATAATTCTAAGTCCACCAACAGATTTATACAATATATGGCGTATTTAAATCAAGAGGTATGTCACCTTTAAAAATGCATTCCTTACAAAAATCATTCAAGTGATGTATTTCCGAAACGGTGCCATCTCAAATTTCTGCTTTCTCCACCGTCACCATTAAAATTGTTTTCTGATCCTCCCAGATAGCACATTCTCTACAGCGTGGGCTTTACTCGGTAAGAGAGATGAAGGCCAGGCAGGGAAACTGCTCCATGACACAGAGGAAGCCGCTTTCAGGAACCCTAATGAAGCCGGGGCTGAGCCATTAACCTTCCAGGAGGAAAGGCTGGGCCTGCGGCTCTCGAGATTAGTGAGGCCGATCTTTCACCATGACAAGCCCGAGTAATGAATAATTAAGTGTTTAATATAATGTTGCTTTGGTGAAAAATGATAATTTTACAATGGATGGGCCTTAAACCTATTCTATATTATTATGTGACATTAAAATAAAAGGGAGGGAGCGCTAATGAAATAAATGGTTTTCTGATGGCTGAGCTGGAGCAATTCTGATGCTGAAAATCTTTTCAGAACCCTACAGTGACCCTGCTGGGAGAATTTCATGAAAAATTTAAGAGAGAAATTTTAGCCCAGAACAAGCCCGTGCCTTCCGCCAGCTTGCCTGAGGTCAAACCGTGTTTTCCCTGTAATGCTCTGTTAATGTCACAGGTGTAAATCAATCAGCAGATGCAGATGTTACCATGTCTTAAAATGAAACTTTAGCTCTCCTTCAAATCTGTTTTTATTAGGTGCTGGAGTTATTAAAAATAATTTAACAAATGCATCCATGCATAACTTCCCATAAAAAATGTTTATTGCAAGATTTTTTGCCTTTCAGCAAATGTAGCTACTACTCTGAAGGCCCTGTGTCACTCAGCAGCTGCACAACTGTTCAGCCTGTGGACAGGCTGTCCTTGGTAGCAGGATATTCTAGCCCAGACTTACCACCCCTACCTGAAAAGGAAAACTACATTTCAAAGATCATTTTTTTCTTCCCACTAAGGGCTTCTTTAAGTAAGGGGAAGAGTGATGTCTTTAATATGCAGGAAGCGCTAATTAGAATCTGCATTGTTATTCATTCATTCTAATTTCATTGAAGAACACAAAAGTTGGGGAGAAAGGTTTAATTAGGGCAACACTTGGAATGAAGAAATGAAAAGTTGGCCGCAAGACTCACCCCAGAGAGTCCTTTCTGAGGTAAATAAAACATGCTAATGGTTTCCTTCCCGCCTTGCTCAGCTTTCTCCTGCTCCAGTGCAACTGAGCTTCTGCCTTCCCCTGGAGCAGTGGACAGATTAACTTGTCAAAAACCTGACCTCAGAGAATCAGCCCTCCGTGTACAAGTGCAGAGAGACCTCAACCAACACTGTCACAAGCCCGTGTGCCCAGAGAGCCCCTGGGGCAATGCTGGAGAGCCAGGTCGGCGCAGAGGTGCCAGGCTTGCTTCCCCCGACAGGACCCCTTGGGCTCCACACTGCACCCTGCAGGACTCTCTCCTCTTCCCTCCTCTGTATCCCACTCACACTGCCAGAGCCTTAATGTGTGGATCCACATTTCACCCAAGGCATCCCCACTTCCTGCTGGAAGACAAGCTCTGCTTACTCTGTCTTTAATGTTGAACGAATTGGACAACAGGTGACTACAAACTGTGGCCAGTGCTCATCCAGGTGACCTGCATTCCCTCTATTCTCACCAGGCTCACATTAGCTGACTCATTCCATTTTCAGTGGCTCATGCCCAACCTGGAAAATGCGGGCCCTGAAATCTGTATCAACCCTGTCCTCCAGCCCCCAACATTCCCGCCAGGTATTTGGGTTCTCCCAGAGGCTGGTATGCACAGACATCAAAGTCTGCACAGACATCTTCTTGGGGTTCTCCACCCCAACCCTTTACAGGCCCACTTGCAAGACCCCCCCCCACCTCAGGACTCTGCTCCAGAGACAACTTTTAGAATCAGGGGTTCTTTACTGATGCCCCCAAAACTAGAGGCTCTGTGACCATGGTGCATAGCAACTTACCCCTCACTGCACCAAAGCCAGGAAATGGTTACCCCAAGCAGTGGTGCCTTCCAACGTGCCCCCCGCCCTCTGCTGCCAGCCCCTTCTTTCTCACAGGGGCCCTTCTCTCCAAGCCCTCAAGAGCATCTGCACTCTTATCGTCCCTGGCCCTGGCCCCAAGGTACCAAAGGCCTTCCCTCTGCTCCATACAAGCCATCACCCAGCTGCCTGGCTGAACCTGCCCCAGAACAAACCAGATGTTCTCAGGAAGGCCTGGGTCCCGTTTCAGGCCCAAAGGCCCATTTGACTGCATTTATGATGCAGTCAAGCATTTACAATGTCACAAACACAAAGCCGAGTCCCCAGCACACCCCTGCAAAGTAATCACAGGCTCACACCCTGGAGATCATGAAATGCGTTGCAGAGGAGTTGGGGACTTTCCCCCAAAGGGAAGCCCAGAGCACTGGATCTTGGCCCTATCTCCAACTCCAGAGCCATGCTTCCCACATCTGCAGTCTCCTTTATAAACACTGCCTACAAGACACGCAAAATTCTTCAGATGCCAACATATAGAAACTGAGACTGCCATTCTTCTGAAAAGCAAATCCAGTGGCCTGGAAGAGGGACCTGGTGTGGCTCTGGATCCCGTGCATTAGCCCCATTACCTTGGGCCCGTGCCCGTGCACTTCTTGAGCTCAGTCCCCTGAGCCACAACGCTATGACAATTCCACGCATCTCACCACCCAGTGGTAGAGATCCAGTGAGGTCACGCAGGCTCAGAGTCTGGAACCTCGTAAGGTGGTGCTGCAGGAAGACAGGAGCGGTGATGGCCTCCCAGGGAGAGAGCCCACGGCTCCCAGCTTTGTGCCAGGATGAGAAAGATGGGAACGGTAAACCGCCAGAGGAGGAGAAAACAGAACAGGTGAAGCGGACTCCTCAGGTAACACGTTCGCACCTCCCTCGCTGGCACAGTCTTGCCGACACGGTTGGCAGCACCTTGCCTTCCACTCTGCAGCCACCAGAGCACAGTGTGCCTCCTGCCTGCTCACGGCACGCACTGCGCCCAGCAAGCCCCTCGGACCCAGGCACTTCCTGTCCACTCACCACGGGAATGGCAAAGGACCACGTAGTGTCTCATAAATGTTAGGGCAGCATTTAAAAAAATCAAATATGAAATATTTACTCCCAGAAAGAGTGTTAGAGCCACCGGAGAAAACATTCTGCTTTTAGGAAGCAGACTTGTTGGCCACCTGGTTTCACAGAGTGGTCTTTATTTATACCCAGGAACAAAGCAAAGAACAGCTGCATGCATCTCACCTGCCAGCCAGCCCTCCTTAGTCCAGAGTTACAGTAATGTTCCAGATTCCACTCAGGATTCTCTAAAAGGGAATACTACAGGACTGTGGGGCATTTTCCTCTGTGACGTGCACGTGCCCTTTCCTGGGAGCTCTGCCTCTGGAGAGTTCCAGGCCAACACCTCTCAGCAAACACGGACGACTCAGCCACAGGGGGCAACTGACCTAGATTTATGGTTCCACCTTGATGTCCAGGACCCCAGAGAGGCACATGTGCACTTTACTCACTCGCACTTAGGAATTCACTTGGTTGACAAGAATCGACAGAATGTGCACAATTAAGAATATCTACAGGGATTTTTGTGATCATTGAGAAATAACAGACTCCGTGGATTCAACGGGACATGAGTCAATACCCTGGGGGCAGAAGAGGCGAACAGCAAGCAGGCCAGGGCTCCCCCCACCCCTGCTCTGAATGGTCAGGAAGCCTGTAGGCAGAGCCAGCGTTTGGGTTAGAGGGGGTCACCCTCAGGCCCCTCCCAGGAGTGGCCACGTAGGACGGCAACTGGGAAGTGTCTAAGGAAAGTGGCCTGCACAGAGGCATTTCCCATCACAGAGCAAGCCACGGTGACGTCCCTACTGCTTGGTGACAACAGACATTTTCACACCCTTCAGGCCTTGAGCGTTGCGCAGGTGTGGCCATGGATGTAGAGCGTGCAGAGCTTTCTCCAGCGCAGGACCAGCACTGCCCCCACCACGCCGCCTGGCCTCAGACCCCAGGGCTCAGCAGCCCAAAGTGCTACCAAGTAGACGAGTCCTGTGTGCGAGGTCCTGTGGCCTGAGCAGCCCCTGTGGAAAGCCAGCAGCAGCAGCCCTGTGGGCGCCAGGGCAGGGGCTTCTCAAGTCGGGGGCTCAGAACCTCTGCAGTGGGGTTAAAATGACTGAGGGAAGAATTGCATGAGAGCAAGGGTCCTCTCCAGGGCCACACCGAGGTGACAGCTGCCTGTCCACAGGGAGCTGGCGCAGTCACTTTCTCTCCTAAGACAGACAAGCGGGAGCAAGCCTTGGGGCTCCTTCCTGCTACTGGGAGTCCTTGGGAAACACACGGACACAATGTTGCACCCTCAGATGAAAACCCATCTCTAATGAATTCAAACACATCTGAAATATTTTTGAGAGCATTAGCAGTTGGGAACTTCTCAGACGCCATGACTCTTCTAGGTCCCCTAACAAGGAAATAAAGTGCTTTTTTCAAAATAATTCCCTGCGGTTGAGGCGGTTTTCCCTGCTGTGGTCTAAGGGCGCCTGCTAAGCGCCCGGCGAGCTGCAGCCACAGGGAGCTGGGTCCGCCGTCAGCTGTGAGCCCAGCTCCGCCGGGCTGCTTCCCGCTGGGAGGTTGGCCCCTCTGTGCTGTGTGAGTGGCATTCTTCAGGGTTAGAAATGGAGTGAGTGGGAGAAAATCATTCCTCAGGGGCAAAAGGAAACCGAGGAGAGCCTCCACTCCACCCGGCGGAGCCCTGAACACGGCCTGAGGAGGCCGGAAGCCGCTGGGGCACTCGCTCTCTGCGCCCAGGCTCAGCGGGGCCCACGCGCCCCGGAGATGGGGACGCGCTGGGCACTGCCAGGCCTTCCCTGCTGTCCGTCTCCCCTTCACAGCCCTGAGGGTGGCACGCTGACCTCCCCTGACGGAGAAAATGGGTAAGAGGAGAAATCGTGTACCCCAGGAGAGCCAGGACAGAGCGCTGCGAAGGGCCCGTGGCACGCGCTGGACGGCTGTGGTGGGTGAGGCGGGCACGTCGGCCACGATGGCACACAGGCCTTAGAGCGGTCCACTCAGAGAAGAGCCACCGCGGACTGAAGAAGGACGACAGGCGGCTGCGTGAAGGCACTGACCCCCTCTCCTCCAGCGTCACGAGGCACACGTGAGGCAGAGGCACTCGGGGGCTCCAGCATTCGCTCACTCCCTCACAAAGGGGTCCTCAGAGGACTCCAAGACCGTCAGGACGGCCAAGGTGCTGGAGGCAGCCTGGCGCTCGAGTGAGGCGGATCCCCGGCTGCTCGGAGACTCCACCCAGTGAGGAAGACGACAGGGCAGTGGGGAAGACAGGTTTGATCCCTGCCGAGCAGGGAGTCACAGAAGTGAGGACCATGCGGGGGGGGGGGGGGGGGCCCTGACAGGAAACTTAGGGAGACCAAGACCCTTGCAGGACCTGGGGAAAGAAAGTCCTCGGCGGAGGGGACCTTGGTCCACATGTGGCCTGGTTTCCAGGGCCCACGAAAGGCCACAGAGGTCAAAGGGGGTGGGGGAGCTGGGAGGGGAAGCACCCACCAACCAGGGCTGTCGCAGGCACCAGGAAGATGCTGGCGGCGGCCACTGACACACCTTTCCTCACAGGAGGGATTTTAAGGACGGGAATCATCCCCTCCGCTTCCTGCCGCTGCCTTTCCAACCCAGTGTCCACGTCTCCCTGACCTGCAGACTGGAGGAACTGCTCATGGTCCTGCAGATACTCTGACCTAAACCTCTTCTCCCTTGTGGCCACAGGGCAGGCTGTGGTTCCCGAGTGTCCCACCTTCGTGGGAAACGTGGCGCCCAGTGTGACAGTGTTGGAGGTGGGGCCTGGTAAGAGCCTATCCTCCCAGGAGCCTCAGCAGCGCCTGGTGCGGACGTCCCTCTCGTCCCCTTCAGTGCCCGCCAGCAGGGTCTTCACTCCACGGCAGGAATCCCACCCTTCCCCTTCCTTCTTCCTCTCGCAGCCCAGTGTCCAGCCCAGCCTTTCAGACAGGACTCACACAGCTTCCCATCCAGACTACACGCTGCGGAACGCACATCTGTCCTGTCTCCGGGGACTCGCTGCACTGGGGGCTCGCTTCACTGGGGACTCGGTGCACTGGGGACTCTCTGCACTGCACTGGGGGCTCACTTCACTGGGGACCCACTGCACTGGGGACCTACTGCACTGGGGACTCACTGCATTGCACTGGGGGCTCACTTCACTGGGGACGTGCTGCACTGCACTGGGGGCTCACTTCACTGGGGACCCACTGCACTGGGAACACCCTCTAGAGGGAGACCACCGCCATGTGCCCCCTTGCTGCACCCTTACTGACTATGAAAGGCCGGGGAGGCTTTCCACCTGCAGGCCCCACCCCACATTCATCACCCCTGGCTAGGACCACAAAATGCCATAGACAGCAGAGGGCAGAGGGGTGGGGTGCTGGGAGATGTAAGCTGGCCCATCTGGAGTCTCCCCTACCACCTCATCTAAAGCCAATCGCCTCCGGACACCTGCAGGTCACACCAGGCCCAGGTCCTCAGTGTGTGAGTGCAGAGTCAGGGACACAGTCCCCAGCCCAGTGTGCCATCTGTGAGGGGGCATGTCACCCTGGCCTGGCACTGAGGGGGCATCGGGTGGAACAAAGGTGCACACAGAGCTGCACACAGAAGCCCACACTTGGCCACAGAGCATCAGCGGCTCTTCAGGCCTGAGGCTGTGTCCCCAGAAACCTTTAGTGTCAGGAACCCACAATGGACTGACAGGTTCATATTAAGTCACCTACACCTGGAGAATTAGGTAAGATGTCACAGAAAATCCAAAAATTTTAAGATCTACTCTTATTTTAAATAAAACTCATTTTAGACATGTGTCTTTTCCATCATTAAAATTCTGTTCTCTCCTTTCAAAAGTGTCCCCTGAATCACTGAATCCAAGTGGGAGCTTCAGTCCTGCAGGGAACTTGTGGACTGTTCTAGAAGTCCAGTGGCTCATGCTGATCAGCTGGGACACTGGGCAGAGTTGGGGTCCACGCTGGGCAGCAGCTCCTCCTCCTTTCCACCTCTCTCTCACCCCTTCCCAAAGGGGTGCTCATTCCCCTTGCCCTGGGTTTGGTGCAGAGAGACCTCAGTCCTGGTCCATTTCAGACACAGACTTCAAAATGATACTTTGGAACCAACCAATCCTTGTGACTTCATAGAATTCAGAGGCTCAGCCTGCTGTCCATTTGGTAATGTAGATGCTCTGTATTTAGTTCAACCAATTGGAAATCATTCTTGCAAGAAGCACCACTTTTGAAGTGCTTGTGCTAAAAATAACCTAGCATTCGCATATCCCAGAAGACATGACTTTATCTGCACATGCGTTCAGAACCTTTCCTTCTCCCTGCCTAGCAGGCTTCGAGCTGACAGCTGGCTGCTTCCTTTGAGGATGGGGCGACGCTGCCTCTGCCCTCATGACCCACTGTGAATGCAATCACATGCACATATCTGTCCCTCCTAATTCCTTTCCAGGGCCATTCCCAGCCTCCTCCTGAACCTGCAGCAATGTGACAGGACCCAGGCTGTCTTAGGCTCCCCCAGGGTCTGAGCACAAAGACAGCCCGTGCTCCCATCGACCCCTGAATCCTCCAGGGAGTGTACACAGTGTGCTCTGTTCTCACAGCCAGCCAGTCCCTGGGGTCTGCTTATTTTCTGCTGAACAGAATATTCTGACCTTTACCAAGGCCCCTTCCAAGCCTGGAATCTCTGGATGAATCGATACTTTGCCGTGTAGCCATGACAACCAGGAGATCAGCCAGCCTCAGCACGAACTGTATCGATTTCTCTCTGTTCCGTTCAAGATGACACAGCGTGTAAGCGTCAGCGTAAGCCCCTTCTTCTGCTGCTCCTCCTGAGTGACCTCCTCTTGCATTAAGGTATAATTACATTGAAGTCACGAGGAAGAAGAGCAAACTCCCCTCGACACAGCGCCCAGCCTCAGCGGGTCCTCCGGTGTGAGCAGAGAGTTCTCTGGATGCCAGGCCCCCAGGGCCCCACCCTGCCACCTCTCTGACCTGCCTCTCTCCCCTGCCAGATCCAGCTTGGCTGCACCTCGGGGCCCTGGTCAAGCAACAGCATCCCCGAGGCCACATGTGGCTCTCAGGACCGCACTACTACAGCAGGAAGCGGCATGTACACAAGAATAAGACCCCCAGATTCCAGACAGCAAGATAAAGAGCTCTGCCCAACCCACCGCCTCAAGCCATCCTCGTGAAATCATGAAGTGACTCACCTTCAAATCCTCAAGTCCCTCCCCACCGTCCCAGAGCCACAGTGAGCCAGACAGGAGTGTGATAGTGCCCGTCCCCAACAAGGGGAACAGCACGGACCAGGAAAATAAATGACCAGATGCACAGCCGGGCTGGCGAGCCACCTCCCCGCCTGTGGTCAGGGTATTGATCATTAGTCCATTGCTACCCATTAGGCCTCATGTCCTTACTCTCCCATGTCCCCTGCACTCCTAGAGGACAGGGAAGCACCTGGCTCACTGTTGTGGTTAGGAGGTGAGGTGTCCCCAAAGCTCAATGCAAGAAAGTTCAGAGAAGTGATTGTGAGAGCCTTGACCAATCAGCGAGTTAACCCCTGCTGGGATTTGCTGAGTGGTAACTGGAGTGGTGGGTGTGGCTGGAGAAGGGGCACCAGGCGTGGCTATATCTACAAATATCTGGAGAGTGGAGTCCTCTCTGCCTCCTGATCATCATGGGAGCTGATTCCCTCCACCCCACTCTCCTGCCATTTTGTTCTGCCTCACCTTGAGCCCAAGGAATGGACCCAGCTCCCTCTGGACTGAGGCTTCTGAAACAGATGGACTTTCCTCCTCTACAAGTGTGCTGGTTGGGTCTTTGAGTCACAGTGGCAGGAAAAGCTGACGAAAACACTCACGTGCCCACAGTCCCAGCTAGGACCTGGGCACACACAGCAGCCCGCAAGGTGTTCCCACAGACAGCACACCTCCACTGGGCGGCGTTCAGGTGCGGCCTCGCGGCCCTAGAGCCTGCTGGCCTGTTAGTCTCCAGGACCGCCAGGGTATGCCGATCGCCCAGCACTGCCCTGCCCCCTCCTTGCTTCACCCCTTCTCCTGCCCAACTTGAGGAGGACCGCTATCCCCACTTTCCCAAGGGGGGGACTCCAGGGGGACAGGAGCGCCCCTAGTCATCCAACCTGAAAACTCTGAAACAGTACACAAAAAGGAAAGAATCCGGCTCTACGTGCCTCTGCTCCTACAGCACTGTGCTCTTGAGGACAGAGCGAGGAGCCGCAGGTGGCCGCGGGTGGCCACGGGTGGCCTCGGGATGCTACGTGTCAGCTTCTCCAATGATGCGCCTGGGGAGCCAGCAGGAGGGACTGTGGCCCAGGGAGGCTCCCAGTGAGAGGAGACCAAGGGCCACCTCACAGGCTTGGGACAGCGACAGCAGAGACCGCCCTCCTAGAGGGCAGCTGGGCAGCCAGGCATGGGGTGGCCCGTGGGAGGTGGGGTGCGTGTGTGGTGGTCCCTAAACTCGTGGGAGGGATGTGACCACTCAGGTGGGCAGTGGGTAGTGCTTGCTGAGTGGGAGACCGTCTCCAGTGTGAGAGATCAGGCAGACAGGAGGTGGGGACCCTGGGATCCAGGGCCTTGAAAACCCTCAAACACCCGTGAGAGGAGCTGGCCGTGGGGGTCATCTGGATCTGCTGGACGTGGGATCCCCTGGGCCTTCCCCTGAGCAGCGCCCTGAGCAAGCGTTCCTAAGTCTCAGTCACATGGAGAGCACTTCGCCCATCCCTTAGTTGTCGCTCATTGTGGGCGTAGAGGAGAGAGACCCGAGACTGGGGGTCCAGTGGAGCAGCCAGGACTGCTGGCCTGACAGTCCAAACCACACTGAGGTCAGCAAGGCCAGAGCTAAAGAGAACAGGGGCTGTGCCCAGCAGGGACAGGGGTCTATCCCACCTCCCTGGCAGTGGCCGCCCTTCTGCCCTAGGACACCTACGTCCCACCAGATGGAGACATGGACGGACGGACGGACGGACGGATGGAGAAGCCAATGACTATTAGGTGTAAGCCACCCTTCTACAGGGTCTGCCACAGAGACCCAATCAGACTGCCTGCAGGCCTCTGCCTTCACCTCTGCGGGGCCCACGTTTTCCCAGGAGACGTGCTTGCCCGTCTCAGAAGGGGTGTGAAGGCAGGTAAGACATGCATGCTCCTGACCAGCGACAGGACGTGATTATCATTGCAGGAAGCTAGGGACGGCTGCTCCTGGGAAGGGCTACAGGGACAGCTAGAGAGGCAGAGCCTGTGCAAGGTGACAGAGCTCCCTGGGTGCCACACCTGGGGGCAGAGGAGCACCTCACAGTCACTAAGCACTACACAAGGGGGAAGAGGAGGACTGGGCGCACCTCAGGTGGATGCAGCAGAGAGAGCAAGTGCATGCCGGGATCAGCACCACCACTGCCACTGGGCAGCAGCTCCTAGCGGGCACTTTACGTGCCGGTGCCGTGCACTGTAAATCACCGAATGACAAGAAGGAACCCAACACTCACCAGGGAGCACCGGGTTCTGAGCAGGCGAGATGCCAAGCCTGTGCCCCACGATGGGCCTTTTACCTGCCTCAGGTGTCACAATGGCGAAAAACACCCCTTTCTGTAGGAAAATGAACATGTGTTTTGAGAAGATTACTCTTCACAGCATCAGTTCATAGCTTCACTTGTTGTCTCCATGGCCATCTGGGCCCAGGAGGGAGGACATTTTATAGCAAATACTTGAAAGATCAACTCCAAAACGGTGGTGCTCAGAGAAAAAGTCATGGCTTTAGCAAACTGGATTCAGTCCCAACCCCATCTCTTCCCAGGTACTGGCCTTGTGGGAGCCTCTGTTTCCTGGTGCTTGAGAGATCAGGGTCTGTACTCCACTCCCTGTGACAATAATGGGTGATGGCTACTGTCCCTGCAGGGCCCACAGCACCCAGGCACCTCTGGGTGGCACATCGATGGGATCCACCTTCATCGGAGACCTGTGACGTGGAGTGGCAGTGATGTCTGCTGTCCCAAGGCCACACCTCCTCCCTTTCCAGCTCCCAGAAGACCCGGTCCCCAGTCTCCGTCCTTGTACATGAGGCAAACCCTGTGACTCATGCCATGTGCCTGTCCCAGCCCTGGAACACCCACAGGCCTCCTCTACCAGCCTCCTGCCTGGGCTGGGGACACGGCCTTGCCATCACAGTGGAGCTCTGTACAAGGAGCAAGGGGACCTCAGAGCTGCATGGCCAATGCACAGTGCAGCTGCCCTGGACATGGGTGCAGCTGGAGACCGTGTCCTTAAGAGCCCAGCACGAGGCAGACAGGAGCAGAGAGCCAGCTCACGGGAGCCAACTTCTGCCCAGAACCAGCCGTCCAACAGGCTCCAGTAAGCCATAAGCCTTGGAGAACAGAGACAAGATTAGAATGATACACCACTGCTCTGTGTCCCTCCTCTCTGTCTGTCAAGCACTGCCATCTGACCTCACAGGCCTTCTTCTCCTCCTCTGTGATTACACACCAACCTAAGCCCACAAGACAATGGGGAGCAATCCTGGGCTAGAAGCTGGACCCCATCCGCGCTGTGGTCATTTCCTTCCTGTGTTCCTATGTTATGACAGCTGCGTGCATTTTTTAAAGACACTCTTGGTCCCTTGCACATAGAACCTGCAAACAAATAGATAAGGTAGATGTTCCATGACTTGGTACAGGAGTTGATCTTTCTGAAGCTTAGGACTGGGGATCGCTGTCATCTGTCGAGGGGAGAGTGTTCCAAATAGTGGAACCCTCTAGTGCGATTGTGTAGAACAAGTGTGGACATTGCCTTCATCATCAGAAATCACATGGCACAGGGGTCAGCAACCTGTGAGAACCAGCAGTTTTTGAGAACTTGGGTTATAAAGTTCTAGAAATTAGAGTCAAATCTTCATTGTCACTCATGTCTCTGATAGAACAGTCCACACGCTCCCCAGGAGTAATAGGGGAAGCTCAGATAGCCAGCACCCCTGCTGTCTCCCAGTATCATGCACACAACCCTCCCTTCCACGATCACTGCGTCCACTGGGAGAGCCCAGCAGGGCCAGGACATCCTTGTGAGCTTGTGCAGTGCTACAGCTCCATCACAGGATTGTGGTGACACAGGCTTTCCCTCCATGTCCTCCCTCTATGGTAAATGTCCTGAGACCTATAAATGACTCAAGGTCCTCACTCTGACCTCTTTCTGACACCATCTTATTTCAAGATGATAAACCCAACATCCATCCATCCTGACAACTTCTACAGTGGACTCTGTGGAAGTAAGTCAAAATCAACAGGAATAAGAATCATCTTTATAGAAAAATGTAAAAATACTAAGCCAACCAGGTCCTTGTTTGGTCAATAAGGGTGGACCCCACTCAGGAATATCAAATTCTCAAACAGCAAATGATAGCTGGAGCACAGACTAGCTGGACACTTACTTCACAGAGAAGTGGATCTTCTCCAAGAAGAGTCAGAGCCAGTTCCAGGTTCTAGGTTCTAGGCTCCAGATCCCAGTTTCCAGGTCTGAGGTCCCAGGTTTTAGATTCTAGGTCTCCAAATCCCAGGTTCCAGGTCCAAGGTCCCAGGTTCCAGATTCAGGTCTCAGGTCCCAGGTTCCAGGTTCCAAGTTTCAGGTTCCAGGATCCTTAGGCCAGGTTCCAGGTACCAGGTCCCATATTCCATGTCTCAGGTTCCAGATTCCAAGTATCAGGTCCCAGGTTCCAGATTCTAGGTCTCAGGTCCCAGGTTCTAAGTTCCAGGTCCCAGGTCTCAGGTCCCATGACCCAGGCTCCATATTATAGGTCTCAGTTCCCAGGTTCCAGGTCCCAGGTCCCAGGTTTCTAGGTTCCAGGTCCCATGTCTCGGGTTCTAGATTCCAGGTTCCAGATCCCAGGTTCCAGGTCCCAGGATTCTGGTCTCATGTCCTAGATCCAAGGTCCCAGTTCTAAGTTCCAAGTGCCTGGTCTCTGGTCCCAGGTACCAGGTCCTAGGTTCTAGGTTCCTTGTCCCTGGTTCCAGGTTCCAGGTTCCAGGTCCCAGGGTTCTGGCCTCATGTCCTAGGTCCCAGGTTCCAGTTCTAAGTTCCAAGTGCCTGGTCCCTGGTCTCTGGTCCCAGGTCCTAGGTTCTAGGTTCCTTGTCCCAGGTTCCAGATCCCAGGTTCCATGTCCCAGGATTCTGGTCTCATATCCTAGGTCCCAGGTCCCAGTTCTAAGTTCCAAGTGCCTGGTCTCTGGTCCTAGGTCCTAGGTTCTAGGTTCCTTGTCCCAGGTTCCAGGTCCCAGATTCCAGGTTCCAGGTCCCAGGATTCTGGTCTCATGTCCTAGGTCCCAGGTCCCAGGTTCTAAGTTCCAAGTGCCTGGTCTCTGGTCCCAGGTACCAGGTCCTAGGTTCTAGGTTCCTTGTCCCAGGTTCCAGGTCCCAGGTCCCAGGATTCTGGCCTCATGTCCTAGGTCCCAGGTACCCGTTCTAAGTTCCAAGTGCCTGGTCCCTGGTCTCTGGTCCCAGGTCCTAGGTTCTAGGTTCCTTGTTCCATGTTCCAGATCCCAGGTTCTAGGTCCGAGGTTCCAGGTTCCAGGTCCTAGGTTCCAGGTCCCTGGTCCTAGGTCCCAGGATCCCGGTCCCAGGTCCCAGATTCCAGATCCAGGGTCCAGGTCTGGTTCACAAACAAGACTCCTCTTATCGAGGGAATGAATTTCCTCTTTATTCCGCAGCTGGTCATCCATTTTTTTGTAAGGTACACATCTCTAGTTCCAGAATTCGCACGTTTGGCTCATGGAGGGTGGTTCCCCAATGTTTTTGCTAAGTAATAATAACATTTCCCTTATTTAGAGGAGTTAAATTTTTTATTAAAGACACATTAGTCATGCACAAAGCTGGAATTTCCCAGGCACATGCTCTTGCAGAAGTCCTCGTGAAATTTTATGATATAAACGCTTGACATTTACTGTCACAGCCTTTCCATCTCCAAAACATTTCACACACATCAATAGATGGTTGTCATCGACAAGCAGTGTAATATGCTGAATACCCCAGAGCCTGTCTTTCCCCAGGCTGCCCGGCATTTACAAGAGCCCTGGGTGAGACTTCCTAAGTCCAGCAAGTGATGCCTGTGCATGTACTGTCCACCCTCCTGCCACCTATGGGATCCATGACATTTGCTCTCTGCTCCCCAAAGCTTCTCCAGTGAGATTGCCACTTGGGTGAGCTGAGCCCTCTCCTCTTGACTTCAACAATAAGTAAACCCACCGACTGGGATGATTTAACAACCAAAACAAACCACAGGAGGATGATCACCAATAAGAAATCTACTGTTGAAAGCCAAATTTCTGGTTCAGTTTGTAATTGCAGCTCACACAGTTAAGTGACGACATCCTTGCTTGTCCCGTTCCAGCATTCCTGCAGGGCTCTGCCCTCACGGATTATTTAGAATACAGATGTCGAAGTCTTGAGAGCGAGAGCAAACCCTGGGCTATGCAGCCATTCCCCGTAGTTCACTGGATACGTAAAGGGAGCCAGAAGTTTGGAGAACCGGAGTTCTAAAGTCTTAGGAGGCAGAAAGCTGAAGAACAGTTCTAGAATCTCTCTGATATTGCACGTCCTATTTTTCTGAAGCAGAAATAAAATGGAAAGATTCAGTGATAGGTGATAAACGACGGTTTCTGTCATCCTGAGTTAAAGAACAGACAGTCACTGTAATCTGCCAGCCTCAAAGCCCCCATGAATGTGGCCCCTGAGTGTTGTGATGAGATGAGAGCCACTTTTTAGGGACCAGAATGAACTGCCCCAACTTTCCGCAGAAAGGCTAAGGCATATACAATGGTCTTGTCTGTGCACTACAAAATTTTTCTCTTCTACAAGGTTAGAGGTTTTTCCTTCCTTGGCTTACAAAAAGAAATACATCCCTCCCTGGGCCCTGCTCTGTCTGCTGAAGACCAGCTGTTTGGTGACTCTTGCAGTCTGGCCTTCTGAGAGTAAAGAGCCTCTGAGCTGGACATGCTCCTTAGAGTCTCCGAGTGAGATCAGGATGAGCTACATAGGAAGCCCAAAGGTCGGCCTTTCCCGATCCATGAACTCTTTTCTTTTTCCAGTGCTGACTTCTGAGTTTCATACACTCCTCTGTTGGTGTCTGAGAGAGGGCCTGGTTGGTTGTGTCTAAGGACTGAGAGATGAAGGGGCAAAGTGTCCAGGCATGTTGCTGAAGCTGGAGGAAGCAGGAGGGTGTCAGGGAGCTTGCTGGGACCCTGCATCCTCATGGACCCCCGCCCGGCATGTGGCTGTCTTCCGGACGTTTAATCTGGCACTCAATCACAAATAGTGCTCCTATTGGGTTCTGCAAAGTCAATACTTCTTACACTCTTTAATTCGGGCAAAGTTCCAGTAGAAAGCATTCCGTTTGTTTATGCTTTCAAAGTCTATTCAGTTAAATCAGATTTACAAGGTCATGTTATTCCCGGGCCATTTCAGAGCACTCTCTTATCTAGCATTCTGTCTTTGCTAGAACTCTGCCTGCCAAGCTAAGTAGCATTTTCTTAAAGGAATAAAATATTAATGTGGCCAAATGCTTATACACAGAAACCTCCCAGGGCTATCACTAGGCATCAACATCACCAGGCCACCCAGGTGCCAGGCCACAAGCTAAACATTCTAGTTCTTTGCAGAATCTAGAAATATGAAGAAAACAGCATTTTAGGGTGGCTCCTAGCCTACAGACAACAAATAGGACATAAACTCATGTTGTCTCATTATAAGTGAATGACAGTCTTCTTGTTTCTGGAACTTCAGACCCGAGAGAAGTGGGTGGGAGTGGGAGGGGACTACACATGCATGACTCTTGTTCATGTTACAAAACCAACAGGTCTCCTTGTAGAGAGAGAAGGGACAACCCAAGAGAAAGTTAAAACCCTGCCCCAGCAGCCCGCACTGCACCTCACCGCGGCTCTCTAGACAGACTGTTAGGTCCGTGCAGACATATTCTCACCAAGCTGGGACTGTAATGAAAATAATGTTTTACAGCCCATTTTACCTTTTTAATGGATAACTTTGTGAAAAACTATGTCATAAATATTCGTCTATAAAATTTTAAGTGGTTGGATACTATTTCAGTGTATAGGTGGGCCATATTTATTCAATCATTTCCATATCATTAGATACTTAGAAAATCCCCAATTTCAAATACTATGCACAACGAAAACTAAAAGTTTTCCTAAAGGTCTTCATTATTTCCTGAGGATAATGCCCACTCATGGCCTTTGCAGATATATTGCTAATACTTCGAGTGACCAAAGTGTCCTCCAGAAATCTGCACCAACTCGCTCTGCCCTCTCTACACTGCAGACGACTCCGTGTTTACCTGTGTGAAGCGCCAGGAACGCAAACCCCCTGGGCTGACTCACCTTTCTAGTAGGGAGCCAGGCTTACTGTGTTCTGTGGGTCCCATGTGGGCACAGCGTCTCACCAAGAGCAGGCCAACCCCTCGGCAGGAGACCTGCCTCTTGAACAACCAGGCAAGAGCCTAGAAGCTAGACCCTCAAGTCTAGAATCACTAAGCCCCAAGAACCACGAGACTTGGCCTGCCGTGGGCCCCGGAGGGTCTTAGAAGCAGGAGCAGGTTTTATATATTTAGCTAAATGTTTAATGACCTTTGAGGACTAGAAGGATATTCCTAAATCAACTCTGAAGTCAGAATGTGGAGTAGAACTCTCACAGCTGACTCTTGTTCCCGGGAGGCACATGGGCCTGCCTCCAGGCCATGGGGTCCATGAGCGGCCCTTCCAGTTCACCAGATGTGTGCCTGCCCTCACTGCACTACTGCCCAGGTAAGAGCTGCTGCTGATCCGCCTGGCCCTACCGCTGCCAGGCCTGTCCTGTGGGCCTCTCAGCTGGAGCGGGGTGCTCTTCCTGCGGGTCCCAATTCCAGCCACTGCTCCCTTAGCTCTCCTCCCAATCAGCCAGGAGCAGCCCACTGTCCCTGGCACAAAGGCAGTTTCCTACCCAGTGAGCATTTGCCCAAGAGAGAGCGTGTGCTCATGCCAGGTGGGTCTCCACCAAGGGCAGCTGCCTGCTGCCTCAGGCTTCAGGTTAAGAACGTCGCTCACAGACAAGCTGTCTGCCTCTCTATGCACACATACACACGCACACACACACATGCACACACATGCACACACGTCTGAATACAGCATCAGTGAGGTGTGTAGTTCAAACATGTGTCTATACAATGTAAAACACATCTGTTAGAATACGCACAGCTGCATACACGTTACTCTATCTTAGACACAGACCTGGAGTCTGCACGTCTGAGACTGTCTCTAGGTCTGATCCACTGGTGTGACTCAAGTGTTCTGCTTTCCTCACTGTCTCCGTGTGGACTCCTCTTTCCTGAATCATGAAGCTAATCAGTCTGAAGTGACAAACAGTACTAAATAAGTGGCTTTGATTCATGTGTCATCCTGGAACCCCACACCACAGTCTCATTTCGGCCCCCTTTGCCCTGTCCCATCTGTCCCCACGAGGCAAGCACAGGCGCTCTCACGTGCGGCACACATGGCAACCGCAGGCTTCACCTACCCCCCCCTCGGCAGTGCCCCCTGCCCCATGTCTCACCAACGCCCAGAGGCTTCCCTTTCTGGGATGCCCACTTGTTGGAGATGGGCATGAGCGTCTCACCTCACAGAAGGCACCGCTTGCCTTCAGAGAGACGCCTGGTAGGTTCCGGCTTTCTGTGGTTTTATTTATTTGCTTTGGTTTTCATTAAATACTTCTGTTTAAAACATTCTTGACATCTGCTTTGCACTATCTCAGCAGACTCTAACCAGCCAGAAGGAAAATATCTCTTGTATAAACTGGTCCAAAGAAAACACAGAGGCACCGGCCCTGGCACTGGGCTGGGCAGGCGAATGCAGACCTGTTTAGTCTGTACCATGGGTGGGGGGTTGACAGCGGAGCGATGGTCCCTCCAGAGGGTCATAAAGCAAGGCATTAAGTTCTGGAAAGATCCAGCGCTCAGTGTGCAAGCACAAGCACAAATGGGGGGAGTGGGCTTTACGCTGAGTAGCAGGAGACTAGGCAGTGGGTGTGAAAGAGACCACCCAGGAAAAGCCAGACAGCAGAGCCACAAGCACCCCAAGGAACCAGGGATCAAAAACACCTTGAGGGGCCCTCTTGCTGCCCTGGGGGTCAAGACGTAGGCCTGCAGGACTGCTTTGTCTCTTCTCTGCCCTGGCTTCACCCCAGAGTAACTTCTGTCTGGGTGCAAGGGAAAGTGCACCTCCGGTTCTCCAAGTCAGTATCCCCACGCAGTCGGCGGCCGCTCAAGGCTCTGAGAAGGCGTGTGAGGAAGAGGGGAAGTTGCACTGCACTGCGCTAGTTATTATTTATTAACCAGCATTAACATGTATTTATAATCAACTACTTATTATAAAAAATTCTTATTGTTCAATATAATTTTGATAGTATATTGTTATGTTCTACATTGATATGATGTAATATTTTAATATATCCTAGGTATTGTATGGCTAACAACTGCATATCCTTGTCTTGTACAATACGTCAGGTTGTATGTGTTGATACCATGTGTGTCACATGTAGATGGGTTATGTGCTTATGTATGAGATACTGACATTGCATTTAACAGAAAGCATGCCTTTGTATTATGTGTTAACGTATGATACCTGTTAGCACGTGTTATCACAGTGATTTGGGAATGGCTGTTATTAGTGGTCGAGATTAATTGCAGGTCTTACTGCTGACCACATTGTTTATGGTGTGACCATGTGGGTCTGGGTAGAGAGACCATACAGTGTGAGTGGCAGAGATTCACGACAGAGACCAAGGGCAAACATTTAGCTCTGAAATGGTCCCGAGGCTTTCCCAGGGGACTCTCTTTGGCTGCACCCCTCCACTTGCAGGTCCTTCCTTCACAAGGAAGTCCAGGAGGGGAAGAGGAGAAGTGAAGCTGAGACCCCGTCACAGGCCAACGGACACCAGAGAGACCGCGCTTGGCCTCAAGAGGAAATGGAGCTTAACTCAGCCCAGCGTGGCGCGTGCTCTGGCGGAGGCCTGTGTGTGAAGCAGGAGGCTCACCACCAGGTGGATCGTGCTGAGGACATGGGGCACGTGACCCCAACTACGTCCAGCAATCCATAGGGTCCACACTCACCCACGGTCCTTCCAGGACCTGCCAAAGGCCAGGGCCACCTACAGCTGAGGGCCTCTCCAGGGCACCTTTGGCTCTGAGTGGGGACTCCACTTTCCTCAGTGAGTGGAGGGATAAGAAGATGGGCGGCTTATCTGGAATCAATCACCAGGGGACCAAAAGAGAGGTGGATGTTCTTACCTACCCAGCAAATGAAGTGGCCATGTCCTCCCAGCCTGAAGATGTCTTCCCATAGAAACAGTGGGGGAGTGTGGGGGGGAGTGTGGGGGGGAAGAGTGGGGGGGAGTGGGGGAGAGTGGGGGGGAGTGGGGGGGAGTGGAGGGGAGCGTGGGGGGAGCATGTGTGAGTGTGTGTGTGTGAGTGTGTGGGGGGAGAGTGTGGGGGGGAGTGGGTGGAGTGTGGGGGGGGGGGGGGGGGGAGCATGTGTGAGTGTGTGTGTGTGAGTGTGTGGGGGGAGAGTGTGGGGGGGAGTGGGTGGAGCGTGGGGGGGAGTGGGGGGGAGCATGTGTGAGTGTGTGTGTGTGAGTGTGTGGGGGGAGAGTGTGAAGGGAGCGTGGGGGGAGCATGTGTGAGTGTGTGTGTGAGTGTGTGGGGGGAGAGTAGGGGGAGTGGGGGGGAGTGGGGGGGAGTGTGGGGGGAGTGTGTGGGGGAGCATGTGTGAGTGTGTGTGTGTGAGTGTGTGGGGGGAGAGTGTGAAGGGAGCGTGGGGGGGAGCATGTGTGAGTGTGTGTGTGAGTGTGTGGGGGGGAGGGGGGGGGGTGGGGGGGCATGGGGGGGGAGCGTGGGGGGGAGCATGTGTGAGTGTGTGTGTGTGAGTGTGTGGGGGGAGAGTGTGGGGGGGAGTGGGTGGAGCGTGGGGGGGAGTGGGGGGGGAGCATGTGTGAGTGTGTGTGTGTGAGTGTGTGGGGGGAGAGTGTGAAGGGAGCGTGGGGGGAGCATGTGTGAGTGTGTGTGTGAGTGTGTGGGGGGAGAGTGGGGGGGAGTGGGGGGGAGTGTGGGGGGAGCGTGTGGGGGAGCATGTGTGAGTGTGTGTGTGTGAGTGTGTGGGGGGAGAGTGTGAAGGGAGCGTGGGGGGAGCATGTGTGAGTGTGTGTGTGAGTGTGTGGGGGGAGAGTGTGAAGGGAGCGTGGGGGGGAGCATGTGTGAGTGTGTGTGTGAGTGTGTTGGGGGAGAGTGTGGAGGGGGAGTGGGGGGGAGTGGGGGGGAGTGGAGGGGAGCGTGGGGGGAGCATGTGTGAGTGTGTGTGTGTGAGTGTGTGGGGGGAGAGTGTGGGGGGAGTGGGGGGGGGGGGGGGGGGGGGGGTGGGGGGAGGGGGGGGGGGGGGGGGGAGCATGTGTGAGTGTGTGTGTGTGAGTGTGTTGGGGGAGAGTGTGAAGGGAGCGTGGGGGGAGCATGTGTGAGTGTGTGTGTGTGAGTATGTGGGGGGAGAGTGTGGGGGGGAGTGGGGGGGAGTGGGGGGGGAGTGGGGGGGGAGTGTGGGGGGAGCGTGTGGGGGAGCATGTGTGAGTGTGTGTGTGTGAGTGTGTGGGGGGAGAGTGTGGGGGGGAGTGGGGAGGAGTGGGGGGAGCGTGGGGGGAGCGTGGGGGGGAGCATGTGTGAGTGTGTGTGTGAGTGTGTGGGGGGAGAGTGTGGGGGGGAGTGGGGGGAGTGGGGGGGAGCGTGGGGGGAGCATGTGCAGCCAGAGGCTCTGAATGTCACAAAAATGCACAACTTCTCCACACAAGCTAGAAACAGGAATTAGGTGTAAAACCGCTCACCTGCCTCTCATGCCTCCTCAGACCTAGGCACAGTGGGTGTCAGTGAGTGACAGGGAGGGACCCCTAGGGCCAGCCTTCCACCCAGCTGGCTCAGCCCAGTGTTTCTGGACTGTTACAGATGGCCACTGCCCCTTACCCCTCAGGGGAGACATAGGTCCCATGGCCTCAATCTAAAATTGCTACTTTATTTTGCAATTTAAATTATTCCTATTTTTAACAAAAACCATCACGCTTCAAATTTACATATTAGGCTTTTCCCCCATAATTAGTGGAACCCTTTCTATTCCCCAGAACCATGTTAAGGACTGATCTATGGGCCACAGCACCATAGGCGGCTCTTCTGCACTCCATCATGAATCGCTCAACTCTGGTCACTGGCTTCTCCTTGTGTGGGGTCCCTGGAGCTGGTCTCATGATGGAGCATTCACACCAAGGCACAGGGGGAGAAAGGGCAGGTGTCAGCCCCCTCCCAGGAAGTCCCGCTGGAGGTGAGGAACCTGCAAACCTCCCCAGGGCAAGCTCTGAGGTGCCTCGGGCTCCAGGACTCGCGCTCTCAAGTGCGGGCTGCCTAGCGCTGTGTTGGCTTCCCCGGGGGCCTGCATCACAGGCACCTCCCGCTACCGTGAGCCTCCGCCACGCAGGCAAACTACTAAAGGAAGGGGAATAGAGGACCCTGACCTTGGCCCTGACCTCCTGTGATGCCCAAAAGGCAGAGGGCCGAGTTCTGGTGTGGAAGAAATGGAGGGAAGAGCAGGTTGAGTGGGGAAGAAGAGAAACTGGAAATAATGCCTCAAAAATTAGCCCAAAATTCAGAGACAAGATGACTGATGAAGCCATCAGGAGGAGAGTGACAATCTCAATGACTGTTGATGGGAAGCGAACCAGGGGTGTGGACTCTGGGAAGGGAACAGTATGTCACGGCACTCCTGGGTGAATCATAACAGTGTAAGGTTAGTGAGAGGAGCAAGTCCCAGGAGATGGGGCACAATCAGGAGCCACTTGTCAAAAGAATCTAACTTTATTTTTAGAACCACACACGCCAAACAAAACAGCCTCTCAGGAAAAACCCTCAGAGCCTCAACTGCCACCACCGGCTTTCCACAAGCCTCTCTCTCCCACCCAAGCTTCTCTCCACCTCCCACCATCCTCGTGCTCTTGAGGCCGATTGGCTGGGTCACGTGGGCGGAGCCAAAAAAGTCCCCCAATGAGCAGCTCCCTGGTCTGAAAGGGCAGGGAAACAGCCCAATGAGCATCACCGCAGAGGAGCCAATCAGCTAGATGTTGCTGGGGCCACTGTGAGCCAATCATCAGCCGGCAGCTGGAAGTTTGCTGGGGCCCCTTCAGCTGTGGCTCTCAACAATGACACACAGGGTCTGTCCTTATTTACAACACCTGGAAATGAGAAGAGGAGCAAGTGCTCACAGACTGCACCAGCACTGCCCTAGCAAGTGCCACAGACGGCGACTCCCACAACAGAAGCGGGAAGAACCAGTCAGGCGGTGCCAGGATTGGCTCCCTGTGGCTGGAGGGGGGAAGTGTCCCAGGCTCTCTCTTTGGCTTGGAGATGGCCATCTCCATGTGCACAGGGGTCCTCTGTGTCTGTATCTGTCTCCACGGAGCTCCTTTTCATAAGGTCCTAAGTCAATATTGGATTAGCACCACTCCAAGGACCTCATTCCAACTTCACGCCCCTGTAAAGGCTCCAGAGAAAACACAGAATCCGATCCAGGGCCCACTCCCAGCCTACTTAAGCAAAATCTGCATTTCTAATAAGATCCAGGGAGATCCATGCCCAACAGAATTTACAAAGCACCCCAGAGAATTTCTTCAAAACCCCAAATCTTGTGTCTGATACAAGATGGGCGTCTGAGTCTGCCCTCTCCCTCCGTTCAGGAAGCTCTGCAGTCCCGCTGGGCCACACACCTGGCATGGGGACACACCAGGCTGCGAGGGGTCACACACCCATGGGATCTGCTTTAGGACCACAAGTAACCAAAACGGCCATCGCTCTGATCCAGCACCACCACTGCCAGAGGAGGACGCCCAGCCACGTGGCTCTGTTGGGAGCCCAGAGCTAACCTTCCCTACGGCTTCCCTAGTTCCCAGTCCACCTTGCCACATGCTGTGTCCTGAGCAAAGCCAAGGGGCAGAGCCAAGTAGGAAGGCGTAGGAGTGGCTCACAGTTAGAAGTCAGTGGGATCTCCGGGACCTAGGCCTCCCCTCCGAGCTCACAGTGTGGCAGGACCCCAGGAGGTACAGTGGCCACCACAGGAGCAGTGGAGCCAGCCACCCAGGGTCTCCTCTCCACAGGTGGCTTTGGGGTGCAGATGCTGCCCCGCCCACCTGCCTGGTGCACTCTCCCCGGGGACCTGCCAGGTTCCTGCTGACCCTGACACTGCCGGCCTCCACAGTCTCAGCAGCCGGCCTCCAGTGGCAGGGGTCAGCGGGGACCTGCTCTTACTTGACAAGTTCTGAAATCTTCTCTTCTGGGCCTCAGACTTCTTCACCCTCCAGAGTTCAAATGTTTTTAGACCCTTTGAGGTTTTAGGAAAAAATATATTTCTTCCTTTCATTACCACAATAAAAATCACTATTCTGAACCTTCCACCTCTTACCTGTGCAGCCAGATTAATTTGGGTAAGGCACACGTGCGACAGAGCCGGGGGGAGTCTGTCCACCATCTGCCCCGGCCTGAGCCCTCAGCGTCTGCAGCATGCTCCTTCTCCTTCTGCATGAAAGCGCCCCTCCTGTGCTGACCATCAAAGCTGTCTCAGAGGAGGGATGAGTGGAAATGGCTCACGACAGGCACTAGTGTGTTTTTCACTGAAACCTTTAAAACACAGAGAGGAATTCAGCCTTGCTGGCAGCCATGTGCCATTCTAATCTCACCCCTTCATCATGGGCAACCGGCCTTTGAAATGGCTGGGGAGGACAGGAAGGCCCTCAAAGAAGCCCAGCAGCACAGGCCAATCCGTAGGAGGACAGGGAGGAGGGAGAGAGGACTCGCAGCTGTCGGTGGTTCAGGGGTCAAAGAAGCTTAAAACTGAAGCCCACTGGTTAGTTTGCTGGGGCGCTGACACAGAGTGCCACAGCCAGGTGGCCTTAGCAAGGGGAGTCCCTTCCCAGTCCTGGAGGCTGTGCACTGCAGGGCCACACTCTCTCTGAGACCTCAGGATCTTCCTCCCTCCTCTGGCTCAGGTCCTGTGCCCTGGGGGCTCCCTGGCCTCTGTGCGCCTGGCTCTGATTCTGTCTGCATCCTCTCACGTGCCCATCCCCCTCTGGTTTTCTGGGCCCAAATCTCCCACTTCCCATGAGAGCACAGTCACTGTATTGAGGCCCACCCTGATCCACAAGGACCTGATTTAAAGTTGCCTGGATCTACAAAGTCCCTGTTCCAAATACTGTCACTTCCATGGGGACAGGGAGTCCGGGTGCCAGCATGTCTTTTTGAGGGTGTGATTCACTCCATAGCAAATGCCCACCAGACCTCCGTACAAGGAAGCTATTGGCGGCCTTCCACAAAGCCCTGGGTGGCAAAGCCAGAGGGCAGCGGGATGTGGAGACTAGGGTGGAGGAGGGGGAGGACGCAGGACACCCTGTCAAGGAGACGACCAGTGACCACAGACAGAGGGCATCTGCGTGAAGGAGCTTTGTCTGCTGCGTGAACAGATGCAGGCCTGGGAGGGAAGGCCAGAGGCAAGGTGGGCGCGCCCCAGAGAAGGGCTTCTTGGTGGAGCCCGGTCTTCATGGAGAGGAGGTGGCTGGGGAGAGACTGAGCGAAGCAGGATCAGATCACGGAGCTGCGGGAGGAGCACCAGCTGAAGCCGAGGAGGAGGAGGAGGGAGCGCAGGAAGCCCCTCGTGCACCAAGCAAGGGTCTGCCCAGCCACAGCCATCGACCCCTGGGCAGCAGAATCCACAGTGAACAGAAGGAACGGCCTCCAGGTCCCGCCCGTGGAGGGAGGGAGGAGAGGAGCCCTGGAGGGGCTGGTGGGGGGAGAAGAGTGAAGATGCAAACTTTGAAGTCGACGTTTATGATCCATTAGAGGGAAATGGCTCAGGAAAAATAAACAAGCTGCCAAGGAGACTGGACAGAGGGTGGTACGAACTCACGCTGCTCTGATGGAACTTTCAGGCAGGCGCCTGAGTCAGCTTTTTGGCTGCTGTGACTTAAAGACCGACCAGAACAACTGTGGAGAGGAGGAGTTTACTTGAGGGCTCACAGTTTCAGAGGTCTGAGGCCACAGAAGGTGGCTCCATTCCTTGGGGCCCAAGGTGAGGCAGGACATCATGGCAGAAGAGTGTGGCAGAGGGAAGCAGCTCGCATGGTGACCAGGAAGCAGGGAGAGACTCTGCTTGCCAGATACAAATACCTGCCCCAAAGCCACACCCTAATTCCCACCTCCTCCAGCACACCCCACCTGCCTCGGTTGATCCCATCAGGGGATTGATTCACTGACTGGGTTAGGACTCTTACAACCCAATCATTTCTCCTGAACCTTCTTGCATGGTCTCACACCTGAGCTTTTGGGGGACACCTCGCCTCCAAACCGTAACACCTGATAATCAAAACCAGGATGAGATGGCACCACAGGAGTGACCACACACAGAGCAGCCTGTCAGGGGAGACGGAGAAGCAGTGGGAGAGTCCGTTGAACACCAGCCGGTGGCCCTGCACACGCCACTGGGGACAGGAGGCTCCAGGTGTGCTCTTCTACCCTCCTGTGCTGTGCGCCTGGAAGCAGGCTGCGTGCAGGCTCCGGCCACCACCAGAACAATAAAGGCTCCGACTGACAGGCAGGAGCTTCAGACACTCCAAACCCGAGGAAAGCAAACTGCTGCCACCGCAGGTCACACTCCAACCTGAGGGCGGCAGGAAAGCGTCCTCCACTCAGGACAAATGAGAGGAAGGACAGAGGCGTGAGCCATGCCTGCGCCCTAATGAGGACAGCACAGATGGGAGCCGGGGTCTGTTCACTCGAGGTCACTGCACACAGGGGGAGGGAAACAGACCTCTCCGGGTCAGCCCGGAGACGCCGCTGTGTCCTCTGAGTGGCAGAAATAGGCTCCCTGGGGAAATTAAACCAGCCATTTTGGTGAACTTCTGGGGAGCATGAAATTAGAATGACATATTTTTCGAAAACAACATTTCTATGTCTGTGCACTACGCTCCCCGCTGGAACCCCCACCCACCCCCAAGACGGCTCTGCCCTCCTCCGCCTCCAGTCCTTACCAACAGGAATCACAGCCCCTGGGGTGGGGGAGCAGATTTTTTTTTTCAGTTAAGACTCTTGGTTTAAAAAATGAGCAAAAGTGATCAAATCACCACATTAAAGGAATAACTACTAGCTTACTCTGATTTTCCCAGAATCAAGACCAGCCAAAACTGTTGAAAATGAACATCCCGACATTCTGAGATGCTATCTAAAAACTCTCAGTCCTGGGGAAGTTCAAGAGAAGAGTGACTGCAGTGAATCACCCCATTCACAGATCCTTCAAGTCCAGGAACTCAGCTGTGATTACCATCCTGACGAGTGTCAGATCAGAGGGAAATACGAATAAGGACAGAGCAGGACTTTCAGATGGACTTTCTGTTACAATGGCTCCTCCGGCTCCTTCTCTTCACTTCCATTCTCCCTCTTCTAGATGGAGCAATGTGTATTGACTTTGATGGAATTTTAGAAAATGTTTGAATTTGACATTACTAGGACACAGGAGGCAGTTCATGTTCAAATCAGTTAAGTCTTTCAAAATGACCATTAGTAACTTTAAAATTGCAGAATGTTATCTTACAAAGTATCTCCTAGTTTTCAAATTCATTCATTCTGATTCAGATACTATGTATTTGCACAATTGCTATAATTAAGTCTAATTATATAATTAGCATAACATATGTGATCATGTAATTAAAATGTGCAATTATAATGTGCAATTACATAATTACAACGTGTGATGGCACCAGGGTGTAACATCCTTCTGAAATGTCAAGAAGAACTATCCTCTGTTTGCACAAGAGGTAGTTTTAAAGTTCAGCTTCACTTTTTTTTCATGATGGAAATTCAAATGTTATTTAAATTAACCACCTTAATTATGCTTGGGAAATAAAAACTATTTTCTCTTTTTTTGTTTTCATGTCTTTTCTACCTGAAGAACATGATAAGGAACTCTGAAATGTATCAAATTTGTTTGTTTATTTGAGTTGGGGAAAAGAAAAATTATTAAAAATCCTGGCTAAAAGAACAAGTCCCAAAGTATATCCATAATCTGGCAAATCTATATCTAAAATGCAATGTTTCCTTTAATCACCAGCCCTGCCGTAACCAAACGCCGGGTACCGTTGCCTGAGTGCTTCACAGCCAGCTCATATGCCAAAGTGCACAAAAAACAGCACATTAACTTTTTACTCCCAAACCTGCTCTTCCACCCATATTACCTACCTTGGGAGTTCTCAGGCTTCAACATGAAGCAAAATCCTCTGGAGGCCTGTTAATCTGGATTTCTGGGTCCTGCCACTGGTGTTTTTCTGGTTTGGTAGCCCCAGAGTTGGTCAGAGAACTTGCATTTGCAATAGGTCCCCAGGTCCCCTGCTGCTGGTGGTCCAGGGACACACCTGGAGAATGATCCTCTTGTCTATACTCAGGTTTCCAAAGCTAGAAGTTCAAGTTCAATCAGGATCCTCGCCAGGCCTCTGGCTTCCATATCCATCTGCTCACCTGGTTGTGGAGTCCTGTGGATTCCGCCACAGGAAAGAGCTTCCTGGTGACCTCTTGCCCTTCTCTCTGGCCCCCAACTAGCTCAATTCCAGTCACCTGTGCCAGCTCCTGGAAGTCCTCACTCCCCCCACTGCTCACCCTGGTTGACCCCCATGTGAGCACTAATCGAATCCACTGCATCACTTCCTTATTGAACCAAGAGCTGAGGATGGCAGGACTCCTCAACAAGGCCGGGGGCCCATCGGTGGACGCCAGCTTCCCTCTCCAGGCCCATCTCCAACATCCTCTGCACCTTGCTTCTCTTTTGTGGCAGGGCCTGACCCATCCTCAGAAACTAAGAGAATCATGGATCGGGATCATACCCTGGGTGTTGGACAACTAAAATTTCAGAGTAAACACATAAACACACACACACACACACACACAAGGAAAGACAGTCACAAATAACCACAATTGGGAAGTGAATTCATTCCAAACAAAATACAAGTAATAGAGCAATATAATAGTAGATATGAAATAAAGTGCTTAGAATCCTCAGAGAAGTAAGGGCAATAAGGAAGGTATAGTAGCCATTAAAGTGGAATAATTAGGAAATAGCTCAGATAAAAAATTAGTGAATGTGAAAAAAACTGATTGCAAATAATAGTAATGAACAAACATAATCATTAAAATAAATCTATTACAGAAATAATAAGTAAAAAAAATTCTGAGTAATTCATCCAGTGATATGTTAACAAATGCAAGACATTTTCATGAATGAGAGTTTAAGGCTCCAAAAGCCTTCTAAGAAGTTTCAGAGATGAAATAAGAAAGAATCTGAAAGAAGTAATGTTTGAAAAGTCAAAAGTGGTTTTTTTTTCTACAAAACTGAAGATAATAATCTTCAGATTGAAAGCAACTACAAGACATTGAGCATAATAAAGTGAAATAGATTCATATTAGGGGTGCCCAAGTGAAAATTCAGAAGACTGAGTGGAGAAAGCCTGTGGTCTCCCAGAGAGAAGGCGGGCACCCTGAGCGCCACGCCAGGCCCGCAGCAGGAAGGCCAGCAAGCCAGGAGAGGCAGCGCGAACTGGAGGGAACCAGGGCTCCAGCAGGTGGAGAAATATGATTTCTAACCCAAAATTTTATACTCAACTAAACTAGTCTTAATGTGAAAACTATTTTAAATACACAAATGTCAGGTGGCATTGCCACTCACAGACCCTTCAATCTAGAGTGAACTTGAACAACCTTCATGTTGAAAATAAGACAGGAAGGAAGCGGGACATGAGAAGCCACCATGAGCATGACTTGGTGGCCTGTGTTCTCACAGCCACTTAACTCTTGGGAGAAAAGGAATAACAACTTTAAATTCGTAGCCTGCATGGTGGCACAAAATGCCAAAAAAAAAAAAAATGGGAGTCCCAGCCCCGCAGGAGGCTGAGGCGAGAGAAGTGCCTGAGCTCACAAGTGGGAGACCAGACTTGGCAACCAAGGGAGACCCATCTCAAGTCTACACCTGGAGGATGACGTAGCCTATGTTCTTTATCTACTTCAGAAAAGATGATGAAAAACTCTTAAAAGTCCTCAACAAAATTCATTATAATGTTGAATTACAAAGTAAGCATCAAAAGAAATACAACTTACATTTTTTAGAAAATAAAGAAGATTAATATATGAAAAAACTTAAAATGACACAACAACAAAATAAGGAATAAAAGATGACACTGGAGACTGGGAAAGGTGCATTTAGAGACAGTAAGATGTTAAAAGTAATGAACAAGGGTCATCTGGAAGACTCCTTGCCGAGGCAGCCTGTCGGTGCTGGGATGGACCGAAGGACCATGGGTACCAGACAGGTCACCTACAGGCTGCCCTTCGCGGTGTCTTCCAGATGAAAGAAGAGAAGCCGCCAATCAGTGGGAAGCTGTGTTCTCCTGGGCACGACTTCACACAGACACCAGCCCCACCACGTGCTGTGATGACCTCTCAGAGTCTGAAGGGGCTGTCTACAGAGAACAAAGGTCAAAAATTAGAAGAGGCTCTTGGTGAATATTTTCATTCAACATGAAAGAAATAAAGTCGTATTGTCATAAGCTCCTGAGATTTAACAGCTTTGTTCTGCTGAACAACTAGGACATGCTGACCGCTAGAGGACTGGACAGCATGCTGATGACTTCAAATATATCCACTGCACATGATAAATATGTACAGTTTCTATTTGTCAACTGGAGGTCACCTAGGTTTTTAATAAACAGAGGGTGCTGCTCCTGCCTGGTGAGATCTGACCCTCCGGCTGATGTGCTGAAGCAGGTAGGTACCGGCTGTGTGTCTCTGAAACTCACCAGCCGTAGTTACCTCATCTCCCAAAGAGGCAGAACATCAAGCTGCAGGAAGATCAAATGTAGCCATGCTTCTTCAGTGCCCCTGGGTCCTTCCTGCTTGCTCTGCTTGCTCAGATGGCCTCCAGCACAGGGCTGGGGACCCACCAGTGGTGATCCCAAAGCCTGGAGCCATAAGAGTCCCTCAGCATGGAAAATGGGGGTCTGGACAGCCGCAGGTTCTACTCTGGCAATTCCTGGCTCCTGTCCTCAGAGCCCAGGAAAGCGAGGAGCACATCGCGTCTCTGAAACCAAGTAGAACAACTGGCTTTCTTCTGAAAATGTGATCCAGAGCAGGACCCCCACCAGTGGGACAAAGGCACCTGTGCAGGATACCTGCGTTCTCAGCAGACTGTGGCTGCCTCTGCCTCCAGAGTGTGCAGGCCCAGAGGAGAGAGGCCTGCCCATGGAGCACTGTATCAGCCTCAGTGCCCTCACTGCCACCAAGGATGTGGCCAGGCAGAGCAGGGGCAGGCCAGTTGCAGGTCCAGGCGCAGGTCCAGGGCTATCTTTGGTCACATCACTTCTTCCCTCCGGTTCTGTTTTCCCGTGGATGCAGGAACTGGACGCCCCACTGCCAGGCTCCTTTCCAGGCTGAACGTGCACCATGCCAAGTAATGGTCATAAAGCATGCAGCAAAGGGGCAGATGCAGAAATGGAAACAACGGACCAAGACTTAGTTTGGAGGGAATTTTAGTGTTGTGTGAAGTGATGCTCTTAAGGTCAACAGTATTGTCCAGTGTCCATGATGGACAGCAATGGTCTCCAGGACCAAGAGGGTGACCATTACGTAGGAGCCAGGGTGTGGCTCCCATGTGTGAAGTCACCCTGTGTGTCCCAGGCTCCTGTTGGCTGATAAGAGGGGAGAGGATTCACTGCGGGTAGGTGGCTGAGTGATGTGGGGTCCTTTCAAAGGCATTCCCAAAAGCATGCACTCCTTGGTAGTGAGGTCTGCACTGCCAGCAGCACCCCCAAGTGTCCCAGAGACACCCTGTAGCACCATCCATGCTCTTGGAGACCAGAGGCAATGGTGATGGAGAGGGAGAGAAGAAGGGTCTTCAGCACCGCACCGTGAGCTCCACCATTAGCAAGGGTTCCTAAGCCTTGCAATACTACGGAAGCTTTCTCAATCTCAGCAGAGATGTGAAGGAGAGGCTCTGCAGTATGTTGTTTTCAGGGTTGATGATGACCCGGTGGCACCTCTGCACTGGTCTCCACTATTACCCAAGGGTCTCTTCGTGGATGGTGCCTGGCACATGCCCAGACTCAGTGGGAAAGCAAATGTACCCTTCAGGTCCTGCCTGCTTGGTTTGAAAGGAGACCGCAGCAGGTGACAGAAACACGGGGCAAAGCCCTGCACAACTTCCCAGCGTCTTTCTCCAGAACCCTCCACTTTTCTGAGTGTAGGACACCTGGGTCTAGCTTGCTGCCTGCTCCCTCCCAGGGGCACTGCTAGAGCAGAGCCCCACCTCTCGAATCCTCCAAGCTCAGCCATTGCAGTTCTCCTCGTCTCAGGCTGGGAGTGGATGAGACTGGAGAGGTGAGGAGGTCCCCAGCCTGCAATGCCCATGCTCACCAGAGGTGTTCCTGTCTTGGGTTCCAGAGACACTCGTGTTAGGGAGAGGCTTCGCGTTCCTCAGCCCCTGCACAGTCGGTATCTGTCTGGTGCACACCTGTTGCTAGACTCTAGCATAGGTAAAGAGAAAGGTTCTCCCTTCTGCAGTTCACTGGCTCTACTAAATCACAGAGATCAGAACCCCTCCCTGCAGAACATCAACCTCCAGAACAATGTCCTCTCCCTTCGGAGACCCTTACTCTCTGGCTGTCTGCACTGGTTTAGGAACTGCTCATGGTTGCGGGACTCCTGCACCCCTCTACCTCCTAGTGCCTACTTTGAGATACATGTTGAAAAAAATACTGGATACACAAAAACATGAGATGTCATCCCGACCTTGACAACCCTAGCCACTATTCCAAGTTGCATGCTGACAAACCTATGATGAGACCTTCATCACGTTTCAGTACACTCTCATCTGCTCCACAGAACACTCAGCCTCTTTCTGAGGCTCAGGGAGCAGCTCTAAGGCAGGGTCTGAAAATCATTTCCACCCGGTCTTAGTTCCGGAAACCGCCAGGAAGCAGGCTCAGAGTGAATAAGGCACCCAGCCACAGGACCCCCACATCCTGCCCCCCAGCATCCACATCATTGTCTGTTGGACAGATGAGGTCGATGTTTTAATGATGTGCTTTCAAAGTTCCTGGGGCAGGTGACATGCAAGGGTCCTTCCCTAGTTTGTACTCTGTGGCTTGGGGATCTGATATCAGACCTGGATTTGGAGGAAACTTGAATAGAGAAAAGTTTGAACTGATCATACATCAAGATAAAAGCATTGTAAGAAGCAATTTTGGGGCTACATGTGCTTAAGTGAAAGAACAAGTTTTTAATTACTCCCTTAAACCAACCACATAGAGAGGGTGAGAAAGAGACCCACATAGTTCCATGCCACCAGTGTAGATTTTAATGATCACTTGGCAGTTCCAAAATCACAGTTGTAATCGTGGTTGTTATTTTTATCAGTTGACACTCATTAAAAATAAGAGTCCATGTGCTCTGGGTTGGTTAAATGTTGATATACACTTCCAGGGCTAATGTGTTCCTCATCTTGTTATTTCACCTGTCTTTGTGAATACGACACTTAATAGTAACCAACAGATATTTAAATATCTGACCTGTTCACACAACTGTCCAGCAAAAATATTGTTCTTAAGTTTTTAAAAACAGAAATAGCAGAGCTCAAAGTAACACACACCTTTTTTTCCCCTCCATTGTCCTCCTGTTAAGAATTAGATAGAGCGAGCTTGGGTAGGATTCTCAGTTTCCTGATATCAGATTGCAAGAGAAATTCATCAGAGCGCAATAGATTTGCAGGTGATTGCTACTGGTCTTAGATGAGGAAATAACAGATGTGTGTAAAGTACTTTGGGGAGCTTAAAAAATTTTTCACATGAATTAAATGTTTTTTTTTTTCACACATAAAAAGTGCAGGATAGAGAGAAGAAAGAAATGTCACTTATTGAGTAGACCCATACCAGGTGGCAATTATGTTTTTAATGATTCAATAATGCTGCTAGATAGCCCTTGTCTCCTATTTTACAGAAGAATAAACTGAGAGTCACATAGACAACATGTCCTTCCAGGGCAGGCCAGGGCTGTCATAAGTGACGGCTGGAGCCAGGACAGCTCTTGGTCCTCCAATCAGGATTTTTCCCCCTGCTAGACACTCTGCACCACTTGGCCCACATGTGACATGGTAGAAGTGTCTACGGTGTTTACCAGGTAGTTTCCTTAGACCATCACTAAGCCTGCACGTAGCTTCAGCTCAGAAAATTTTGCATACAGAGGGAGGAAGCTAAGAATACCCCAGATGGCTGGGCCTGGGCAAAGCTGCAAACCCACCCCCAACCTGCCAGGACAGGCGGTCTAGAAGGACAGGCGGTCTGGAAGGACAGGTGCTCAAATCTCATCTGCTCTGGAGAATCCCTCAGGGCCCACAGGAGCCAGCCTGTCCTCCGTGTGAAAGCCAAAGCGAGACTCCCTAAACCAAGTTCCTTCAGGAAGGGATTCCTGCCGCTGGTCCACCAAAGTGAGCAGAGAGTCGAAAACCGGGAAACCAGGTGCCCATCACAGTGAGACAACGCTGGCTGGGGCAGGCAGAGAGCCAAACCTGAGCAAATTGTCCTGCCTTCCTTACATCAGTGCATTTGGAAATAAAAAAATAAATAAATAAAAATAAAAATTTAAAAAGCAACACGTCTAAAAGCCGGGAGTCTTTAGAAGAAATACGGATTCCGGTGAAAGCCGTGGGAGGCAGTGTCAGGGGGCAGTGGTCAGCGGGGGCAGGTGCGTAGCTGGGGAGCCCTAGGAGCTCTCTTCTGCATGGGTGCTGGGGTCCAGAGTGTGATCAGTGAGCCTCTGGGAGCCCCGTAGCTTCCCTTTGATGTTGATGACCCTGTGCAAGGGGACGGCCGCAGCGCTGCCCCTCTGTCCTCACCTTGCTAAAGCAAGGTGGGAGTCAGGGGCCATGCAGGCACCTGAGGACAGAAGACTGGGTCAGCTGGTAGCCTGAGGACACAAGGTAACACCTGCCTCTACCAAGAAAAGAATCGGCACCCCTTCTTGCTTCCCCAGGCTGGTAATGGGGGACCCCAAAATTGACAGAGATGACAGTGGTGGCCTCACCATCTGTAACTGGCTGAAGAGCGCTCTGTCTTCTCAGGAGAGTCCAGCTGACTTACAAAGGGCGACTCATAGTCAAGCAGGGAGAATCCCAGGAAGGAAAGTGTGGTACAGTTTGGCCACCAAGAGAAAGAACCTTTGTCCACTACGCCTCTTTGACGAGAAGCTCTCACCCCGTGCTTCAGCGTCGGCGGACCTCCAGGGCCTGGCCCCGCCTGCTCCCCAGGCGCTCCCTCTTTGGGCCTGGACTGCACACAGACACGCTGTCCCAGCTGAGCCTCCTGCCGCTCTGACGGCCACCCCGACCCTGCTCCCTGCCGGCCTCTCAGGCCTCACTCCTGGGCCTTCGCTGCACCGGCATGCCAACCTCCTGAGGCCAGCCCTCCTCTTGGCCCTGTCCTTTCCTGCTGTGATGCCCCTTCAGAGACACGAGGCTGCCCTGCCACAGCTCCTCCCTGCCCCACACCCCTCCCTCCTGACAAAGACCCCGTCCCCAGGCACCTGGTGCCCTGCGCCCCCTCAGCCCTCCCCACCCCTCCGTCCTCTGGGAACTCTATGCGGGCAGTGCTGTGGCTGCAGGTCTGGGTCCCCCAGGCTTGTATGTCCATGGCGTTCTGACCCCGGGTGATGCTCTTAGGAGGTGGAGCCTTCCGGAGAGATGAGGCCAGGAGGCCTGACCCTGGGACCCGGGAGGGTTTCCAGGAGGCTCCAGCATTTGTGTTGGTGTGAGCCATGGAGAGGGTCACTCCCAGTGTGGGTGCTTTTTACCCCGTCCACTGAGGGCCCGCACTCGCTCCACGCCACCCTCGGGCCTTCAGGTTGGGACTGAAGTACACCACCAGGGCACAGTGGGACGTCCCAGCCCCACCCGCTCTGAGCCGACCCCGCGGGAACTCCCAGGCGCCCCACAGCTGTGGGCCTGTTTCTCTGGAGAACCACGACTGACAGAGTCACACGAGCTTCACCTGAGCTTCAGCGCAGCCGGGGGCTGCTTCACCCACTTCTGTGCTCTGGGGAGCGATGGAGAGCAGCGGGAGGAAGCCTGCCTTCCTCCCTCTCCCCAGAGTGAGATGCCACCACCACCACCCTGTCCCCTGCCTGGGTCCTGGCTGTGATGCTGTGCCACTGTGAGAGGCGCCATCTGTACGCCAGGGAGTGGCCTCACCAGGACACCGTCTTGGGCCTGCAGCCTCTGGCATGGTGACAAAGCCACCTTTTGCTTAAGGCACCCAGGAGCTCCTGTTAATCAGTCAGAGCTAATAGAGGACCACAAACTGGGTGGCTTCAAATAACAGCCGTTTGTTCTCTCACAGTTCTGGAGGCTCAAACTCCAGTCGAGGTGTCGGGGTGTCGGGTGTCGGGGTGTTGGGGTGTCGGGTGTCAAGGTGTCGGGGTGTCGGGTGTCGGCAGGAGCTCCGCTTCTCTGCCCACCTCAGCGGCTGCTCCGTCCTCAGCGTTCCCCGGTTGTAGATGCCTCACTCCGACCTCTGCCTCCCTCGGCACACGGCGTCCCCGTGTGTGTCTCCCTGTCTTTACAAGGACACCAGTCACTGGATCTAGGACCATGCTAGTCCAGCATGACCTTGTCCCACCTGTTACATCTGCAAAGACCTACGTCTGTGAAGGCCACATCCACGGGTGCTGTTTCCACATGTGATTCAGGGCACACAGTTCAACTGTAGCCACAGAAGCTCTGACTCCAGTGTTTCCAGATCGGCCATGGACACGTCCCTGCAGCAGCCCCGTCACCAGCCAGGAGGGTGTCGGCTACTGCGGTGCCTCAGTGCGGTGGCTCCCGACTCTGCAGCGTGGTGTGGCCGGGGCCCGCCCTCTTCCCTGCAGTCCTTCCAATTCCAGAATGAAATCCCTTCCTGCCTGGGGGGAACCCTGCGACTGGTGCCCTGTTCCTCTGGAGGTCATGGAGGCCCAGAGTAGTTAAAGGACTTCCCTGAGGCCACCCAGCAAGTGGATCACAAGGCAAACCTGACTCCTGTTCCCAACTCACTGTCCCTCCAACTCCACGCAGCTCCTTGGCTGTGAGTTACCTCTAGCTCCGCCTTACCATCTCCCTAAATATGACCAAGTTGCTAGAATTTCTGGAGAATGCTGAAGAAAACATCACTTTCATTGCCACATCTTGTATTCATAAGGGAAAAAATCTGAGGTGTTCACATTTGGCCTCTGTCAGATTGCTTGGTCCTCGGGAATGTCCAGTCTTTTGTGCTTATTGATCAGAAAATGGTCACTGGTCCCAATTTTGCTCAAGACAAAGCACTATTGCACATCTCCTACATCTGATGTGAAAGTGAGTCCCACAGCTCTCCCCCAGACAAGGCCTGACCCCAGGAACTTCCCCAAGCAAACCACACCCTCTCCCTACCGGACAGCTGCCCACCCCACTCTTCCCTCTCCTGCAGATGCTGCCAATCCTGCCTCCAACTTCCAGGTCTTCACATGGCTGCTAGAGCAGACGAAGAGAACTTGCTGGGACCTAAGGGGCCGCACGACCTGGCTCTGCCTGGTCCAGGGTCTTGGCACACGTCAGGCTGCTTCTCAAATACCCACCTAAGTCTCTGCTCCCTGCCACCCGTCCCCATCCACAGACACAGACTGGCTGCTGCTCATCATTTAGGGCTCCTATCCTCACTGAGGTCACCTCCCAGAGCCCTGCCTTACCACCCCAACTAAGTGATTCCCTCTTCTACCCCAAGTCCCCTGACCAAGTTCCCCTTTATTGTCCTCTTCTCCTGTAGCATCTGGCCATGACCTCAACAGTGTGGCACTTCCTGCTGCCCCAAGGGCTGGACATGCGTAGAATGAGACACTAAATTAAAATCCCTGACTCTAATGAGCTCCAGCCCACTTGGGGAAGCATCGGGCAAACTGGCAGACTAACAGTTATCGGATAAGGATCCCGTCCATGAGGGTGTGCCAAGGACCCAGCATGAGCATGACTGATCTAACTCAATGACATTTTGATATCAAAAAGTGACTGTAAACATTTGTTATCCTATGGAAATGACTCTTAGTAAAGAAGGAGTATGACACCTGCTATTTGCTTCATTTTAAAAATGAAAATAAAAACAAAAACTGAAGTTCAGAGTAGCTTGCTGACGGTCACAAGAGGAGCTGAAGGCCGTGGTGGAGGCCCCAGATCAGTCTCCATCACATCACCTCCCTGGAAAAGCAAGTCGGAGCCTGGGCACAGAGGCCAAGGGTGGTCATGGGGTCATGTGCTGGTGTGACCCTGAGGTGGAGTCACGGAGATGAGGCTGGTCAGGCCTCACCCTCCGAAAAGGAGTTCCATGAAAAAGAGGGCACTGTAGCCCAGGCACCACCAGCACTAGCCAGTGCCATCTGCCAGCCATCTATCCATGCACCATCCTTCTACCATTCAATATTTAACTACCCAACTACCCATCCATCACCTGTCCACCCATCCATCCAACTATCCACCCACCCAGCCATCCACCCACCCAGCCATCCACCCAACCATCTAACCACTCACCTATCCACCCATCCCCCATCCATTCTTCCATCTGCCCATCTATCCACCCAGAATGAGCTTCCTACAGATAAGGTGGGCAAAACAGATCTGATGGAAAGAGGTAGGCATTCTTGGAGGGACAGATCTCAAAAGAACCTCAGAGATTTTCTTCCCCAGTCCAACTCTCTTTTGCTCCAGATTAAGGAACTGAAGTCCAGAAATACTCAATAATTTCCCAAATACTGCACGGTTACTACATAAAGAGCTTGGAGCCTACCCAAGTAGCACACTTGCTCCAGATGGCCCAACAGGAATAAGGCACTGGGTCTGAAAAACATTGCTATTGAACTTTGTGGTTTTTAAGAAAATAATGATTGGCCAATATTTAGTACTTTTCCTTTAAATTAAACTAAGCAACATCAAACGAGACCAAATTCTCTCAAAGTGCCAAGGATTTTTCTTAAAAATGAATGTGGGATCCCATGACTATAAGGTTGCATGTGTGGAGGGGGGTCCAGAAGGCCAGCCACTGAAACACCACGCTCACAGCCCCACAGCCAAGACAGGCACGTGGGTTTAGGGATGCGGTGGCATGCTTGACTCATTCAAAACAATCATTTCTCAGAAATTCCTTCCCAGATAATTAAAGTAGTCATCTGAGTGACACCCTGCCATAAACTGGGACATCTTCTATGGAATGTTAGTGCTAGATAATCATGTCTTTCCTTATCCCCAAGTTCACTTAAAAGATACGAAGTACAAGGAAAATCAAAGAAAAGAAAATATAAGAAAAATACATTTGGAAGCTGAGACAGCCCTTAGGGTTCAAGAACACCCAGAATTCAGAGCTCTCCCTGCCTGCGAGCTGAGCCAGCAGGCCCTGTTCCTCCGATGGGTCGGAGGGGCCTGGTTTCCTACATCCCACAATGAACCCTCCCCAGCTGTTGCTGTGAGTGCTGGACATTTTCTGAGTCCCCAGCCTGGAAGGGTTGCCTGCTCATGTGGGCAGCAGTCTGCGGACTCAGCCCCTGAGCCAACAAAGCGCCAGGCATAGCCCCTCCATCCCCAGCCTGTGCTCCTGGGTCCAGGTGTTCGCCGCATAGTCAGCCGTGGGGGGGGTGATTATTACATGTGCCAATGACCAGGTCTGCAAGAGAGCAGGACAGAGCACCCAGGGCTGGTCACTGCCTCCATTCTGCCTCCTGACCTTCCTCCCTGGGTTCTCAAGTCACAGCGATCGGTGTTTCTGGAGCTGGGATTCACAGTGGACACCAAATACACAGCGGTGACAAACAGGAAGAGCCTCTGCCCTCGGCAGAGTGTGCTCCAAGGTTGGCAGAGTTACGGGGCCAATTTGGCACAGGTGACGAGGCCACATGAGCCACTTCGGCCATCAGGGGAGGTGTCAGGAAGGAAGGCGTGCTTAGACGAGGCTGCCTGTCTCGGGGCCTGTCTCTGCTGACAGGCCTGCGCTCTATGTGGGCCTGACCCTGGGGTCCAGGAAGGGCAGGGAGCCCTCAAGGAAACAGGGACTCCTATGCATTCCTTGAGGTGACCCTCGTTTTGAACGGGCAAGAGTTGCCTGGCCAGAGGCTGAGGAGTACCAGCTGCCCACAGGCCTGCTCCCAGGGTCCACTCCTTCCCCTGCCCTCGCCGCCCCGCCCTTCCTGTCCTGCAGGTATATTGGGCACCTGCTGTATCTCCCACACTCCTCCCAGTGCTGGGGGCCGCAGGGGGCAAAACCCCGCTGTTGCCCTTCACGGAGCTCACGCTTTAGCTGGGGATATTTAATAATGAACTTATTAATTAAAAGGAGACAAATACTATGATTTATAAGTGACCTCTGCCGTGACGCCAAATAAAAGGTGATGTGAGTAAGGCTCAGCCTGTCTGTGGGGAAGGGTGAGAGGGACGGCGAGGACCCACTGACCATGGAGGAATGAGACTGCAGGGGACACGGGGCAAGTGTCCAGCCTCCCTGCCCTCAGTGCCATCCACCCAGGTCCCCCAGCAAGAAGACGTGCTCCTGAGGGGGGACCTGTGTGGATGTGACGAAGCAGGAGAGGCTCTGTCCCCTCACCAGGCTGAGGAGCATGGGCCCCGGTATCAGGCAGAGTGGACAAGTGCTTGCTCACGAGGTTAACCCAGAATGCTCTAGAGGCCCATGGGGAAGGACACCAGGAATCCCAGCCAATCGGGTGCCTGGAGTTGGCGGCACCAATGACAGAGCCCCTCACGTGCCAGAACAAAGTCCCTTGCCCTGGACAGCAGGTGGGAAGGTGATTCCCGCCTAGTGATCTCCAAAACTGCTTCTGCCCGTGAGGTTGCTTCCGGGCTGATGCTGCTGGCCCTCAGGGCACCGCTCAGCCTGCTCTTTGCAGGTCAGGCGACTGAGAAGGTCCCCAGAGTGAGCCTCGGATGGCAAAGGCCCAGTGTCCAGGGCGGGCCCAGCTCCTGCCTGTCTCTGCTGCCTGCCTTGCTGACCTCCCCAGCTCCTGAAGTCCCCCAACCTCCTGCTCTTCACATGTGAATCCCCAGGGCAAACCTGTTTTCTGGTCCTCGTGGTTACATTCGCCAGAGGCAGAACACGCCAGCAAGCGCTGCTCTCGCCTCCTGTGGTCTGTCACCCGAGCATCCGTGTGTGGGAGCTTGGGCCTGAGCCGAGGAGTATGGAGGTGACGGGACCTATAAGAGGAGCAGCCTCAGGGGAAGACACTGTCACTGAAGGTGCGGCTGGGAAGGAGTTCAGGTGGTCCTGCAGGGACCCTGGTGCAGGGACCTGGGGAGTCCTTGAGAGAGGACTGCTGTAAGACCGAAAGCCTGGCCCTCCCCACCGCGCCAGCCTCCCGTCTCACAGTGTGCTCCTCCCTCTCCCGGTGCTCCCAGTGATGCCATGAGGTCCCCACCAGAGCTGAGCTAATGAAACTCTTCTCTCTGCGATGACTCATAAGATTGAGAACCGGGGCTGACCATGGTGGATGGGGCTGGGGGTGGCCCAAAGGATACCACGCTGTCAACCTGGGATCTGAGGCGGGGCGTTGGATGCGATGGAAAACACCAGTAAGGAAGGGAGGCCAGGGTCCAGGCCCAGGGCTGTGAGCAGATTAAAAGTCCACGCAGAGCTGGGACTGCCCCTTAAGGGCAGGTGGGACCACCCACTGTGTACATGGAAAAGAAGCAGCAGATCTCTGCTCAGCCCACCCACAGAACCAAGCCATGAACCCCTCGAGGGGAAGTCGAGGCTGGGGACGCCCAGAAGGCAGCGTGAAGGGCGGAGCCTCTGGCACCGGGGGCCAGATTCCGCCCACTCAGCCCTGGCCTCTCCGGGTGCCTCTGACGTTCTGAGCCAGGACAAAACGGAGAGGAGCCGTAGAGAGAGAAGCCAAGACCACCGCCCAGGGCCCGACACTGTTGAAAGCAGCCCAGGGCCACCCAGGGCAATGACTGAAGCCAAGGCAGCCAGTGCCAGGCGCCCCCAGAAGGGCCACCGCCTCCCAGCACCCAGGAGCTGAGGAGCCCTTGCCACCCAAGCCTGGGCGCCAACGTGCTTCTCCTGCTCGGTTCCGTACTTCGGGACTGGGTCGGCGAGGAGCTAATACAGACTTTCATTATTCTTTAACAGATAGAGGAATTGTGACGGCTTTAAACTTTATGTAAACGAATTTCTACACTGTGACAGTTTAACTTATTGCTGACAAAGACAAATATTTGCTTTCTTTGGAACCAAGAGGGTGAGTCCTGACACTCTGTGTTTGTAAGACTATGAGGACAGACACATTCAAAGAAGGATGCCAAGGGCCCCTCCTTTGTCCTGGAAAAGGGAGAGCTAGAACCGTCCTTAGGACCATGAAGAAACCCGAGCTTCCAGGCTGATCAGGGCGTAGCCAACCTGATGAAGTGTTTGAGATCAAGAAAAGATTTCCAGAAAGGGGACCAAAAGGAAAGTCACAGGGTGAGCTAGATGTGGAGGCCCATGTCTGCAATCCCAGTGACTGGGGAGGCTGAGGCAGGAGGATGGCAAGTTCAAAGCCAGCCTCAGCAACTTAGTGAGGCCCTAAGCAACTTACCGAGACCCTGTCCCTAAATAAAAATTTAAAAGTGCTGGGGAGGTGGCTGTGGTAGAGCACACCAGGTTCAATCCCTGGCAGCAAAATAAGAAAAGTCACAGGGCAAGAACCAGCAGCCTCTGTTCAATACCATATAAAAAGTTTGGTTCATACAGATCTGGATTCAAATCCTGGTTTGCGATCTAATGTGAATTATGGGCTTCTCATCTTTAAAATATATTCCTCACAATTTCAAAAAGTTACAAATAACATATGCAAACAACCTGGCACACACTTGATATTCCATGAGTGCTGGCCGTGACATTACACCTGTCTTCCTCCACGTGCTGGGACAGTTACCACCCTTGGTCCTTGGCACTCGGTCCTCTGATCGTTAGTCATCAAGAATCTATTCTTTACTCAACGGCATTTCCACGTGGTCACAGAGGAGCTTGCTGTGTGAGGGAGTCTATTTCAGAGCTGTGTGTGCTGTTCTGTTCACAGATTCTCTGACGTGGGCCGGGACCTCTTGTCTGGGCTTCATCATCTAACGGGGTCTGATGAGCAAACCCTTGTTCTCCAAGTAGCTGGAAGGTTTAAGGCAGACCAGACTTTACACACACACACACACACACACACACACGCGGTTTCACATGTGGCTGACACTATTCCCGCCAGTGGGCATGTGCCCTCCCTTCCCTCGACAGGTCCTTGGCGGTGGAGTCCTGCCTTGGGGGCCCCCGAGGCTGTGGCCTGTCTCTCTGGGGCCTCCACCTTTGGAGCCCCAGCCAACATGCAGTGTGGGTAGGCGGCCTCAGGAGGCGCACGAGGGCCAGTCACAGCCACCAGCAGCAGAGGTCCCAGTGAAAGAGACTTTGGATGATTCAGCCTGCGGCCAGGAGACCTGGAGTTGGGACCACGGGAAGCAGGGATGAGCCGGCCCACACCCCGCCCCATCAGACGGGCGAGCAATCAATGTTCTGCACCTCTAGGCTTCGGGGCCAGAGGACATGCTCTTGGCCTGAGCTGCTTCCTCGGCTTGTCACATCCAGGGACAGAACCCCTGGGGAACAGTCACTGGAAGTGCTGTGAACTGGAGGTAAGTGTGACGTCTCTCCGATGCTGAGCCCTCCCGTCATGACATACAACACACCAACGCCCTGTGGTGACTATGAAAGCCACATATGTCCTCCTCCCTCTGATGGCCACACACCTACTTCTAGGTACAAACGCCTTGGCGCCCCTCTGGTGACCCCCTTTGTCAGACACATTCATATCCTTTCTGGATTGGTTTGCCAGCACGTGAAGGCATTTCAGTCTTCCCAGGAGAGAAGTAGCCTGTAATTTTTTCTTTGTCCCCTGGCTTTGTCGTACGGTCACACTGAACACACCAAGGGAATCGGCTCACAGCTCTTGTGTACTGCTCTCCTGAAATTGGTGCTGTGCTCCTCCACTGCTGGACCTGCCTGTAAGAGCCCTTAGGCCTGGTGTCGGGTAGGAAGTTTGTTATTGGAGTAGATTTAAGCTACTAATCTGATGGCCCTGATATAGAAGTATGTTTAAATTCTCTATTTGTTCTGGTTTCATTTTAGATAAATTTTAAATCTTCTAAGTACACTAAACTATTTAATTTTGTACCATTACCAAATTATAGCTTTTCTCCATCTAAGATTCTGAGCTGACACCTTCTCCTAGCGCTCTGAAGACGGGCCCTTGTCCTGCATCGTCCGAGGTTCCTGCCGACCCCCACATCCTCCTGTGGGTCTCTCCTGTGAAGCTGTCCTTCTGATTCATTTCAGTGTATCCAGATGCAGATTTGGGGTTGGGTCCTTGGTCCCAGAGGCTCAGTGAGACCTCCATCGCCACAGATTTCCCGCCACTAAGTGCAGCGGGCAGCTCCTGTGCTGCTGCGTCCCCCTGGTTGGTGCACAGGGGTCACTCACTGTCCCGCCTGCTCCTTCTGGAGCCTTCTCTTCTGTGCGCTGCACTGCATTCTGGGTGGTGTTTTAGATTGCCAATTTCTGGCTTCAGGCTTCCATTCAGTGGGTTTATATTTCACTCCTGACACTCCTACAGTCACAGTGTTGAGAGTCCACGAGTGTTGGCCTCCTCTTCTGCCAGCCACCCCGTTGGCATCTCCAGCTTGGGCTGCTTAGGTGTGAATTTCTCAGCTCAGGAATTCCCACGTCCTGTAGGAAGCACAGACCCAGCCCCAAGTCCACCCACACGTCAGCCTGCCACTGCACAAATCCCAGGGAAAGGACTCCTTTCTTCCTTGAGCCTAGACTAAGAAAAGCAATGCTGCCTTGTTGCAAATTCTCTATTTTCAAATGTTTTAGGCATCCAGAAGAGTGGGAAGGCTCAACCTGCACACACCCACGGCGCCTGGAGCAGGGATGACATTGGCCACGTGGCTTCTCGGCGAGTCCTGCGCGGGTCCAGCTGGGTTGTGAGCCACTAGGACGTGAGCGGCTGGCCACATCACTCCCACGAACCCTTCAGCATGCAGATTCTAGAAATAAGGCCCTTTCCCCACTTGGCTGTGGTCTACCGCCCCGGCCTGTTCCACGGCCCCCGCTGCCTGCACAGGGTCTTTTGTAGTTTGAGCTCTGATCCATTTCCCCCAGAGCGATTCCATAGAGGTCCCCCCAGAGCGCTCGGCTGGGACCTGGTTTTCACCTCCCCTCCTAATGCAGGAGGGAGGACTTAGTTTAGCTCATCCTTTGATGAGGCTTCATTCAGGGAGGGCAGGCCCCCGCCCGATGCTGTGGCTCTTCCCTGAGTTGCACCCACGCCCAGGCAGCAGTCAGTACCCTAAGCCCCATCCCAGAAAGACCCACACGGCTGCAGGAGCCGGCCTGGGTCAGCCGTGGCCACTAGCGCATGCCAGGCAAGAACAGTGCCACTGTGATGCAGGTCCCTCCCACGGGCAGCAGGACTGACCATGCCGAGAAGCAGCGCTTTTGAAAGCAATGGGCGCCCTTTAAATTTGTGTCTGGAGTGGTTGTTTCGCAGCTCTCTCCACAACCACTTGCCACACACCTGCACGCACAGGGCTCGTGACTAGTGGCAGCTGAACGCCCTCCCTCTACTGCTGACCACCTTCCTTCTGTCACTTTCCCTCTCCCCTGACCCTCACCGGCTGCCCGAGTTGCTGTGGTGGAACTCACTGCACTGAGAGACGACGGGAGGAGGGTGAGCCGACAAATGAAGATGGGGGAGGCTAACGCGGGCTCCCGAGGAGCCAGTCCCTGGCCGTGGCTCACGGGTGTGCTGCCAGTCAGCTATGACACTCTAAGTGGGTGCAGGAGCACCTGGTGGGACATGAACAGGGCCCAGCAGAGGTAAAAGCAGTAGACGTGTGCCACCACCAACTTGCAGCCCAAGGTCCCAGGAGGGGACAACCCTGAGCGTGCCCAGGCTGGAAGTGCCTGAGTGCCTGCTAGCAGAGGCACACCCACCACTGCTCCTGAACACTCCCAAATTCTTCCAGAATTTGGAGAACTTCCAGAACAAATTCAAGATCATCGCTCTCTTTCTAAAAATTGTTCTCCTTATGGGTAAATAAGAGCAAACGGGTTCAATATTCTAACATGAAAGTCCACTTCTAGAAATGAGAGTCTGAAGGTGAATCAGGGAGGCAGCATTGGCTACACTGCCTGGGCCAACTGCCCCCTGTGCTCTGCCTTTGACACTGACCTGACCACGCAGCCCACCTGCAGGTGAGTGCATCAGTCCCATCAAGGGGCCGGCAGCCTGCAAGTCCTGTTCAATGGAGGAGCTAGGGTGCAAATCCAGATCTCCATAGGCTGGAGTCCACCTGGCTGAGCTCCAGGCCTCTTCCGTCCATCTCCGTCAACAAGGCCACTGTGGACTGAAACTTGGGCCTCACGTCCTGGCTCCAACGTGGCCAAGCACAGCAGTTAAAAGTTTTTCTGGACTCAGTGTGCTCATCCATAAAGGGTGGAAGATGAAGCCCTGCGCTGGCTCCCCACAGGGCCTCTGTCAAAGCTCAGGGATTCCCTCTGCATACAGGTACAGCGAGCGCTTCTGGGTGCACACGTGGAAAGCACTGTAGCAGTTGCCAGAAATGCCAACCGGTGCTTTCCTGGGCTTTTCACACATCAGAAATCACACACCTGGGGAGCATAAGCTGGCCAGGGAAGGTAACCAGGCTGGACAGCACACACAGAAGAGAGTTCTGCAACCCACGGGTCTTGCAGACTGGCAATTTGTGTCGCTGGTTTTACAAATCGTTAAACATAACAGCAAATGTAAAGCAGGCATTTCCTGCCCAGATTGAACAGGCGGAGTCAGAGGGTGACGTCGTGATTCCCCCTGAGAGGGGCCATTACACAGCACATTGCGTGGAGAGCTGGGGCATGGAGAGCTCCTGCCACAGGCGCCCCGTGTGGGCCCGCGGGCTATTCCCATTGGGTGGACCCTCCCTGCCTCCCGCCATCCAGCAGAGGTCTCCACGGTCCAGACCTCACTTCTGCTACCAGGAAAACCTCAGAGAAGCCACTACACAGAGCTGGGCAGCGTCTGTAGAGTCAGCCCAAGTCGGTTCCTGGCTCGCAAATCCCAGAAACACCTTCCTCACTGTGTCAGTGGACAGTTTCCAACCACGGGCAGACAACAACAGCCACTTCCCTCTTCTTCTCGGTTGGAGACCTCACTCTTTGGTCCTGTCCTCACTACCTAGGACCACAGCTGAGCCCTGAAGATGCTCATGGAGGAAGGGAGAGGAAGAGGGAACCAGGAAGAAGACCTCATAATGCAGGTGATGGAAGCCCATCCTCAACAGCTCACGATGCTGCTGTGGCAATCACTGAGGAGACCCTCGAAGACCCCGTGGTCAGAGGTGAGGTGCCCCCCAACAGCTCACGTGAGACAATGCAAGGAACACTGGAGTTGAATGGTTGGCTCATGGGTGCCTTAACCGAGTCAGCGCATTAATCCACTTGAATGGATTAGCTGGGTGGTGGCTGTGGGCAGAGGGGCTGTGGCTGGGGGTCTGCCCTTGGGGGTTATATTAAATACCTGGTGACCCAAGTCCCTCTCCTCTTCCTGATCGTCAACGTCCTGAGCTGCTTTTCTCTTCTGCTGTGATGTCAGCCTCACCTCGGGCCCAGAGCGATGCAGCTGGCCATCAATGGACAGAGACCTCTGAAACCCTGAGCCCCACATAAACTTTTTCTCCTTTAAAATTGTTCTTGCCAGGCATTTGGGTCACAGTGGAGAAAACACTGGCCAAAGCAGAAGGCAGGCTGTCTGAAGTCACACGCCGCTGTCGTGGGCAGCGGCCAGTCTGAGTTGCCACAGTGGCAACAACAGATTCCACCTGCCGGGTGGACACCAGGGACTGCCCTCCTGATGCTTAGTCCTCCAGCACAGCCATGGTCACCTCGACCCTGAGCCTCTGTCCAGACCCAGGACTTGGCATTAACTCTGCCCCAGCACCTCGGTGGGTATAACTGGCCAAGGCCCATCTCCTCAAGTTGGCCTGGGGTCATCCATTAGTGCAGGGCGGCCTCAGTCCAGCAGGGCGGCCTCAGTCCCGCAGGGCGGCCTCAGTCCGGCAGGGAGACCTCAGTCCAACAGGGCGGCCTCAGTCCAGCAGGGAGGCCTCAGTCCAGCAGGGAGGCCTCAGTCCAGCAGGGAGGCCTCAGTCCAGCAGGGCTGCTGTAACAAGACACCAGGCCCCGGGCAGCTTCTCAGCAACAGAAGCCATCTCTCACAGCTCTGGAGAGAATGTGTGGTGAGGGAATATCGGCCCCACGTCCCAGGCACCGTTGGATCCCCAGCAGTGGGACTTCATGGGGACGCTGAAGCTGACATTCCTTTAGATCAGGAACATGCGGCCAGCTAAGACAGAAGGGGAATGCACCCTCCACCTTAACACTTGACGTCCTTTTCTTTTGCTTTCCCATGTGTCTCCTTCCAGAGGCTCGAGGGTGTTCTCCCTCTTGCCCCCACAGCTTGGTTGGAGGCACTGTCTAAGGCCAGAGTCCAGACCCCAGGATTTCAAGAAAACGTGACTCCAAGAGGACCGTCTAGAAAAGGAACTGGTGTCCTCTGGCCACCCAGAGTGAATCCCAGGCTACTCTCTTTTTCGGACACACATTAAACGGGGGTCGGGAGAGAAGAGCTCACCACAGCTGTGTCTGGCCCAGGGTCCCCAGTCCGCAGGCCGGGCCGGCAGGCATTGCTCGTCCACAGCCTCTGAGGGAAGCTCGGGCAGCAGCACTTCAGCCAGAGCTCTGCAGATGGCACGTCAGTGAGGTGCCCAGTTCAGCAGAACCATGGACCCGATCCTGCACCCAGGGGTCACCAGGGAGGCGCCCCGACTCGGAGTTCCACTCCTCAGCACCCACTCCCAGCTCTCACATCTTAGTGGAACTCAAAATAAGCACATCCAACTCCTTCTTGTCTCGCCCTGCTTTGTGTTTTAACTTGAAGTCATTGAATATCGGAGAGGTAGGACGGGAAATGTCCCCAGGCGCCTGGTGACCCCGCAAAGGCTCTCACCATGCAACCTGTAAGGCCTGTCTGGCTGACAGAAACCTCAGCCCAGTTCCATGAACTCCGACCCTTTCCACAGAAAGATAAGCATTGAGAGACATCAACCAAGAGTCAGAAAGACAAAGCCCACTTCTGAGGATTTGCATTAACAGAAAGATAAACACAGATGAGCAAAACCACAAAGGTCCCAGGTCCCATTTGAAGATTGCAGGTTACTCTTCTCAACTTTCCTTACAGCTACCTTTTCCAGACATAGCTTGAGGCGGGAGGGAGACTGAAGAAGAGAGGAACACTAGCATCTTTCTAAAACTGCCTAAATACCTTTACTTTTCCTTTCTCTGGAGGAGCACATCTGTAGCAGCCCTAATGGAGCAACTCTCCTGTTAGGGGCTCATGGACCTCTGGGAGTTCTGCTGAGCTTCTGAGCTGGCAGTGAAGTCCCCGGCTCAGCCACTTCCTCTGGGGGAAGAATAACAACCCTCCTGCCAGGTGGGTGTCGGTGGGCACAGGGACACTCCCCACGACGGGCTTGGCTTTATTCCACCCACACCTGAGTGGGCCAGGCTGCAGAGCAGCATTCAGACACGTGTAAACACTGCTCTCCAGCATCACTGATGAGAAGCCATGTCAGCCCTCCCCTCCATGCAACTCGGAGGCTGCCCTTCTGAGACGTCCCTGTGCCCAGCTGCTCTTGCCTCTGTGAGATGAGCTTGGCTATGAACGGGAAGGACCACACTAGGCACCCACCCTGGGTTCCCTTCCACCACAGAAGGGGCTGCTCAACAGCTGGGCTTGGGGAGACGCAAGTGGTTGGCCACTGACCCACGTCCAAGTGCACCTCCCTTCCAAGGAGCCCTAGATGCTCTGCAAACGATCGACCTCCCTGAGTTCCGACTTCCTATTTTACATGAAGGTATGGATAACCTGAATCATTAATGTATCTGAAGATTTTTGAACCTGTTCCTGGGCTCTGAAGGCAGAGACATGGTTTGAGTAACATCTGTGTCCTTCACCAGACGTGCAAGCTTGGGCAACCGGCTTCACTTTCCTGAGCCTCAGCTCCCTAGGGATCCCCCGCCAGATGCCACTGCTGTGGACATCACTATTGGACATCAAGTACCCAGTAAGAGGAGCTCGCTGTTGTTCCTGCCGTTTGCATTGGAGGCTTTGTTACCAGGATGATGTTGTGATGCTGATAAAAGCCTCACATCAGGGGCTGAAGGACAGAAGGAATGCACACTGAGCCCAGCCCCGGGATGGCTCCCTGAACATCAGCCACCGCCACTGGAGGTGTTGGAGACCCCCGGAGCTCCCCGTCGCCTCAGCCAGCACTGCCACCATGATGCCACGTCATTCCTCTGTCCCAGCACCCTCCTCTCAGGAGGTGCAGCCTGGGGAGAGGAGGCCAGCCTCCTGGCCAGCAGTGCAGGCAGCTGGACAGCCCCTGTGGGAAAGGCCCACCTTCCTCCAGGGCTGCCTCTGGCGCCTCCATCTCAGCTTTGCGTGTCTGAAAGCAGTCTGAGCACGCCGAGCACAGGGCCATGTCTTCAGTGACACCGTCACACCTTTGTGCTTCTCCCCCCTGCCCCATGCCTTTCCCTCCGCGCCTGGTGATGGGCTGCTGGTCCTTGGCCCCAGACCCCGTGCAACCTCCTGTGCCACTCCCACCCCTCCAGGTGCCAGCACCTTGCTCTCTCGTGTTTTTCTCTTCTCTGCTCAAGAGTGTCACTGTTAGAGACCTGGGCCGCCACCATCCAAGCATGCAAAGATGATCAGTGACCTCTGGTAGCTGAAACCTGAGCCTGGAGCTCTGCCTGGAGATAATGTGGACTCGACCCTCGGTCACTCTCTGCCAGGCCAGAAGGACCCTGCACACAAGACTCTGTGACAGTCATCACTGCAATCGCAGAACAACAATCTATGAGCAGGTGCTGTGGGCTGTGCCCCAGGCCCACCCAACACACTTGATGTGGGTTCCTTAATTGTCATGGCCCAGATGCTGAAGGTGAGGCTTCAGGCAGCACTCCAGTGGACGCCACTGACTGCCTGGGCGCTCTAGGGAGGCTAAGACCGCCTTGGGAAGGGTCTTGCCAGAGAGGCCTGGGTCATTTCCCCCTAGGGACCAGGGAACCCCCATCTGGGAGGAGCGGCATTAACCAGCTGAGGGGCCTGGAGAGACAGGGTCTCGTGGCCCAGTGAAACAGGGCCAGACAGCCGCAGGGTTTCTGTAAGCTCCAGGTCTTCAGCGAGAGAACTTCACCTCCCAAAATCTAATTCTTCCCATGAGAGAGGAAGGTCAGCACAGCCACTGAGTGTGGAAATCAGTGCTCCTCACTAACATGCCCAGTTTCCCCTCTGGGAAAGCAGGACTGTGCTCCCCACCTCCCTGAGGTCAGGTGTGGCCAGCTGGCTTGTTCTGATCAATTAATAAGGCAGACGTGACTGCACCTCTCTTAGACAGAGGCCCTGGAGAATGAATGAATAAGGGGCTGGGGCTGTGGCTCAGTGGTAGAGCACTCGCCTACCGTGTGTGAGGCATGGGTTGGATCCTCACCACATTAAAATACTTAACTGATTAATTAAGTAAGGGTATAAAAAAGGAATGAATAAATGATTCTCCACTTCCTCTTTCCCTCACCCTGGTGACAGGTGAGGCACCCTGTTAGAGTCTGTAAACAAGTCAGGATGGCGCCTGGCATTTTGCCAAGGGGAGTGGTTTGTGAGGTGGTGCCAGCGAGCCATTAAGTGTGGAGAGTCCTTATTGGTTGACTGCTGTATCTAGTTTATGTTAATTCGATAAGCTGTGTGGAATGTATATATACCCCTCCGGTCCTGCAATAAAGGGCTCCCACTCCTGCTGTATCAATGTACACAAGTTGCTCGTCACCCCCCGGTTATTTTGCTGCAGCTGGACTGCGGCAGCACCCGAGCCCCTGCCCACCAGAAAGGGGCATATGAATAAATAGGAAGAGCATCTCAAGAGTTGAGGGCTGTTTGTTACTGCGGCACCGTGTGACTATCCTGATGGCACACAGGGCACTCCCAAGAGCCCGGCATAGTCAGGAGATAGAGCCATTAACAAAGCAGCTGCTGGGGCCACTGGTGTCAGAAAGCAAGGCCCATAGGGAGAGCCGCCAGTTGGGTTTGTCCAAGGAGACCCTGAGAAGACAGGCCACCCGCAGTGAAGAACTGGGACAGGAGGAGTGTGCCCACTCAACGCCACCGCACAGCCCACAGAGGGAAAGTGGTGTGCATGAACTCACTTGCACAGCCAGCTCTGTCGGCCACAGGACTGCAGTGACACAGCGAGGGAAGGGGACAGGCCACACTGCTTGCGCTCCTCGGGTATTTCTCTGGGGGATCTGGCGTCAGGACACACAGGTCCTAGCACACATTTGTGTGACAGGAACTGGCCGCTGGGGCCATCCAAGCCACACTCCTGGGGGTTCAGGCAGGCTTTCCGGCCTTTCCAGCCTCACTCCTGAGCCTGGGCCACGGCGTGGGTCAGCACACAGAGGAGGACCCAGAGGAGCACGCAGCCAGCAGACAGGCCTTCCCAGCAGCCAGGAGCCCGCAGCGTGAGCGCCAGGCCCCTGCCACTCCTAGGGCCACCACAGCGGGAATTTCCCAGCCTCTGGTCAAGCGCTGCCACAACATGGTGCGTACGGGAAGCAGCGGTCAGCACTGGCCCTGAGCGTCCTGAAGTGGAAACTAAAAGGCACAGTCCTGGAACTCAGTTTCTAATGCCGGCACCACAGTGATCCAGAATGACGGTGAGAGCCAGCTTGGCCACCCGCGTCCCTCCTGCTGTCCAGCATGGTGACCCTTCCCCAGCAGCAACCTGCTCAGGTCAGGTGCATGGGTGCAGATTGCATGACACGAACTGAGCTGCAGGAATTGAGTGGAGCAGCACTGACCTGCCCAGGGCACTGGGATGTCCATGGGTCTCCACTCAGACTCCAAGTGGACACATCTAAATGTCCTCCACTTCTGTCGGCAGGTGTCCAGACGAAGTGCCTCGGGCCCACATGGAAGCCAGATTGGGATTAGGAGGTGCCCAGGGCTGGAATAACCTGAGAACTAAATAAGCGCGGTGCCCTCTGTGACCCGGGCAGGGGTCCAAGGCCATCTCTGCTGGAGAGAAAGTGCCCCTGGGCCCTGAGACCCTCCCTCTCCCCAGCCCTCACTGAAGCCTCTTTACATGGAAAGCTCTCTGCCGAGGTGAAGCCCAGGGACGATGGCTTCACAATCTTCAAAAAGCTGCTGAGGCCCAGGATCACGGTCAGTCTCTCCAAAGAATTGTTTTAGGAGCTATGCTGGGAAAAGTCGGCTTTCATAAAAGTCCACTGTGTGTCTTTATCTGGCAATGGAAAACACACACCCTGTCCATCGATTTTACCCCCACTTGGTCCACACTGCTAGGAGCCTAAAGCAAAGCACAACCCTCGGGAGCGGCAGGCTATGCCGCGCTCCGGTCCTTGGGGGGTTTTGCCCCATCTCTTCTACTTGACTCCCCCACCCCCATAGTCCCTACTGGCATTCTTTGAAAACAGCTTCAAGTTATTTTTGAGATTAGGAAGGCAACAAATAGTAAATAATCAAGAGAGGACAAATATCTGAGCTACATTAAAACTACTAAGCAAGAAAAGCAAAGTCTGTTGTGCATCCAGATGCTGTGATAGCCCCCAAGTCCCTTCATGTCCTGCCAAGAGACATGGGCTAACACACATGGCCGGCCTGGGGGTGGGATTGAAACTTGGGGTGCAGTAGAAGAAAACAGTTTGCCAAACAGCACTCATGGCTGTCCCAAAGACCCCTGGGAACAGGAACCACATTCCCGGGCACCTTGAGGTACTCCAGTCACCTCTTCAAGGGACTTTTAATAAGCAAGAGAAGAAGGGGGGAAGGAAACCACCTTAGGGTGGTACCCTGGCTCCCGGGTTTGACGTACCTTGTCCCACCTTTGGTCGTCCTGTGGGACAGGTGCCAGGAGTCTCCTTCTATAGATGAGGCTCGTTTTCCTGCAGCACAGAAACAAGCAGTCTGCCCAGCATCACGACGCTGAGGGAGGTCACTGACCTCCACCCCAGGAGGTGCCCCTTCCACTGAGAACCTCGCCCTCCCTCGGGAGGCTCTGTGTGCTTCACCCTCACTACAAGATCCCCTTCTCCCACTGCCCTGGAACGGTAGTCAGAAGCGGGATCTGCCTTTGAAGGTGAAGAGCTGGAGCCCAGAGGTCACGCGCTGCGCGGGTCCCCGCTCTCCTCTGAGATCTCCGGGCGGAGCTCGCTCTAGGCTCAGCTTCCCTGTGGCTGTCCTGTCAGAAGCAGGACCCTGCGCCTGCAGGCCACACCCCTGCCCGCCCCAGGAGAGGGTGCCCTCAGTGCCCACCTGCCGCAGTCTGGCTGGGCACACAATCACGAGCCACCACACAGCTTGTAGATTCAAACAGCAACTCTTTATTCCCGAACTCACACCAGCCGTCTACAATCACGTTCTGGGGAAATCCACGTTCTCTGCCCAAATTCACCTTCTCTCCCAAATTCACCTCCACTGGGCTTCTACCTCCAAAATATACTGTCTGAATCCCGTGAGAACTCAAGGGGAACTCAGGCAGCAGGATACGCCCTATTCCCAGCAGGAATAATCTTAAACCTTAAACCTGGAACCTAAACTGGGAACGCCCTAAACAAGATTATCTTAAAACCGGGAACACCCTAATCTGCCTTGGTCCTTGAGCAAGGTTAAGTACATTCAATGTCACTGCAACATGGGGTACGCTGGCAAGGAAATTGTCATACTTACTTGGCTAATGGCTCCCAGCATCTCCCCCCTTCTGATTAATTAAACAACAAGCAATGTGGCTTAAGGACCGTGCCTGGTAGGTTGTCCAATTCAACATATGGTTCTTACCCGTCATCGGAAAACTGACCTTTAGGCGTCAGCCTCCTGTCTTAGGTTGATACCACTGCAATTGGATCATACCCGTCACTGACTACCGGTCCAGCATAAGCCATTGGCCCCCAAATTTTAGACCATCACTAGCAGAAGGGAGGAGGATACAGAAATGCCACGACACCAAGCCAATTGACGGCTCCTTGGGAAAAATTGCATCACTGGTGACACCATCAGCAAAGATATGCCAGCATTACCACAATTCGCTGCACCAAACGATAGTTACATAGTCCAGGCAAGTTCTGCAAGCAGTTCAAAGCAGAGGAATCTATCAATATGTCCATTTCCTCCCAAAATCCGTTTCCTCCCAAAGTAAGTTGACTCTTTGATTGAGCATTACTTGTTGAGTTCTTCACCAGCACTGGGATGGAGATAGGAATTCTGACAATGATGCTAAAGAGACATTATCCTGAAAAGAATTATTAAATATAATGAAAAGGAAAGGTGAAAGTAAACAAACAGATCTGTTAACCTACTTTAAAAACAATCCTTAACAGCTTTTTACCTAATTTAAACTAGTAAACAAACAGATCTGTTAACCACCTTTAAAAACAATCCTTAACAGCTGTTTACATAATTTAAATTAAACGATTTAAATCACGTGAATAAAAAAATAATAATAATTCGGATCCATTTTTTCATGAGCGCTCCTCATATAAGAAATATGGACATACGCACATACAGACATACAACACAAAACACAAGAGTGTACACAAACGTACAACACATAAGAAAATAGTAAAGGCCTTGTAGCTTTACCTAGGTGAAATCTCCATTGCAATGTTTAAAAACTCCACAGTCAAAAAATAAAGCTGATCAGAAAAACATTAACCTAGGTTTGTATGAGCTCAAAAAATAAAAATAGAACCTTATGATGTGGAAAAATGCAATAATAAAATAGCTATTGAAAAAAGCATCCTGGTTAATCACTGTCGCAGATGTAAGAATGGCCAAGCTGGAGTTCTGGATATCAGCTGTTATGGATTTGAGTCAAATCATCTTCTTTTCGATCTGTAGAAACTGTTTTAGTTAATCTCTCTGGAATCCAAATGGGCTGCTGTTCTCCCTGTGGAAAAACACAAACAGACCCCCGACTCCAAACAATCACTGGGTCAGGACCTTTCCATTGTCCTGTTAGAATATCTTTCCAAAGTACTTTAGGCTTATGTACATTTTTTGGATACATATGCCTTTCCGCAGCACTAAGTCCTGATGAATCCAAATTTAAAAAGTTTAGAGTAAAAAGCGTTATTTTAAGTTTATCTTTGGGGGATATATACCCCCTTCCAATTCCCTCTTTTTGCTTTAATAAGTATGTTTTAATAGTTTGATGAGCTCTTTCAACTATGCCTTGTCCCTGTGGATTGTATGGGATTCCTGTTATATGAGTAACACCAAATGATGAGCAAAATTGTTTAAAAGAGGTAGAGGTATAGCCAGGACCATTATCGGTTTTTAACTGTTTAGGAACGCCCACAGTGGCAAAATTTTGTAAGCAATGAGCTATAACATCTTTAGTTTTTTCTCCGGCATGAAGGGAGCCCATCAAAAATCCAGAAGAAGTATCGACTGTAACGTGTAAATATTTTAATTTTCCAAATTCTGGCAAGTGTGTGACGTCCATCTGCCAAATATGGTTAGGTATCAGTCCTCTAGGATTGACTCCAAGATTAACTTGTGGTAAAAATGTCACACAATTTTGACATTGTTTTATTATATGTCTGGCTTGTTCCTTAGTTATTTTAAAACGCTTTTGTAAAGTATTAGCATTAACATGAAACCTTTTATGAAAATTTGTAGCTTCTTCAAATGTAGAGAAAATATGTATGTCATGTGTAGTTTTATCTGCTAAATCATTGCCTAAACTAAGGGCTCCAGGCAATCCTGTATGTGCCCTAATATGTCCTATAAAGAATGGATCTTTTCTGTCCCAGATTAGACTTTGTATAGTGGAAAACAAAGAGAAAACAGTAGAAGAAGGGGAAATCCTACCAGCATCTTCAAGAGATACTATAGCATTAACTACATACTGACTATCAGAAAATAAATTAAATACAGAATCTTTAAACATCAAAAAAGCTTGTAAAACTGCATTAAGCTCTACCTTTTGAGCTGATTGTTTTGGTACTAAAAATGTAAAAGTTCGATCTGGGGTAACTACTGCTGCTGTACCATTATTAGACCCATCAGTGAATATATTTGGAGCATTCATGATAGGTGTTTTTCTTGTCATTTTAGGAAAAACTACAGGATGCTTAGACCAAAAAGACAACAAAGGATTAGATGGTAAATGATTATCAAATGAAACATTAGATTTACACATGATTATTGCCCAAGTATTTAACTCATTAGCTAACTCATCAATTTGATCCATAGTATATGGAGTAATAATTTTATTGGGAGAAATTCCAAACACTGCCTTCGCTGCTTTTATTCCTTTGAGTATTAATTGTCCTACAGCCTCAGGATACCTAGTAAGAATAGTGTTAGGAGAATAAGGTAAATGTATCCACAATAATGGACCTTCTTGCCAAAATACTCCTGTAGGAATATTTTTTGTTGGTAGTACAATAAATAATAAAGGCAAACTTATATCAATTCTATCCAAATGTATGTTTTCCATATATGTTTCAATAATTTTTAATGCCTTTCTTGCTTTAGGAGTTAACATGCGGGGTGAATTTGGATCTGATGGACCTTTTAGAATATCAAATAAAGGTCCCAACTCTCCTGTTGGTATAAGGCCTTATCCAATTTATGTCTCCCAATAACTTTTGAAAGTCGTTAAGTGATTTGAGTTGATCTACTCGTATTTGAATTTTTGGTGGACGGACCATGGTTGAGGATAGTAGAACTCCTAAATAATTAATTGGAAAATTTAATTGTACTTTATCTATTGCTATCTCTAGATTATAATTTTTTAATAAGTTTGTAAGTGTGGCATAACATTCCAGCAATATGTTTTTATCTTTATGTGCCAATAATACATCATCCATATAGTGAAATATTTGTAGTTCAGGATTTTGATTTCTAAGTGGCTGGATTAGGGTGTTCCCGGTTTTAAGATAATCTTGTTTAGGGCGTTCCCAGTTTAGGTTCCAGGTTTAAGGTTTAAGATTATTCCTGCTGGGAATAGGGCGTATCCTGCTGCCTGAGTTCCCCTTGAGTTCTCACGGGATTCAGACAGTATATTTTGGAGGTAGAAGCCCAGTGGAGGTGAATTTGGGAGAGAAGGTGAATTTGGGCAGAGAACGTGGATTTCCCCAGAACGTGATTGTAGACGGCTGGTGTGAGTTCGGGAATAAAGAGTTGCTGTTTGAATCTACAAGCTGTGTGGTGGCTCGTGATTGTGTGCCCAGCCAGACTGCGGCACCCACCTGCAGCTGCCCACCTGGAGCACCGCACGACTTCATGCCCTCCCCCCTGGGCTTAGTCCAGTGTCACACCAAGGAGGTTTGGTGAGTCCTGGGGACAAGCCGAAAAGCAGGCGCAGCCCACAGATGCAGTTTCACTGCTTCCGGCCAGTGGGCCCAGGTCTTAAGCCTCAGGAAATAACCTTCCTCCTGCCTCTTTCGTAAGACAGCGGAGTCGAGAGAATGCCAACAGTCGTGGAAAGAGGAGGTCACCCGGACGTCCGGTGGCCTCCAAGAGGCAGCTAAGAGCCGGGAGAAAGTTGAGGAAATCCCGGTGCCGCCTCCCTCCAGGGGCTGGCACGTTTCCAGTCACAGGATGGAATGAATACTCCGCCACCTGACCCCGTTGGCATTTCCTAAATCAACATTAATGGAAACCCTCAGGCAATCGATGTGCAGGCGAACTCCCCGGACGCAGCTCCTGCTACACACGGCAGCAGCCCCCTCCCAGCTCTGATGAACCCAGAGACACAGCCTGCTGGACACACACGAGGCCTTCCAGGAGCCGGAGTGGGGTTACCCCTTACAGGCCTGTTAGAGGGAGAGGCTGACCCTCACCTGTCGGGTCACAGAGTCGCCACTTCAACCCCTGACCCTCATCAGGGACTTGTTTAAAGAATCATAAACAGAGCAGGCTGTTGTGTCTGTGTGTGTCTGTGCGTGTGTCTGTGTGTGTGAGTGTGTGTCTCTGTGTGTGTCTGTCTGTGTGTCTCTGTGTGTGTCTGTGTGTGTGAGTGTGTGTGTGTGTCTGTGTGTGTCTGTCTGTGTAAGTGTGTGTGTGTCTGTGTGTGTGTCTGTGTATCTGTGTGTGTGTCTCTGTCTGTGTGTGTGTGTCTGTGTGTGTGAGTGTGTGTGTCTGTGTGTGTGTCTGTGTGTGTGAGTATGTGTGTGTGTGTCTGTCTGTGTCTCTGTGTGTCTGTGTGTGTGTGTCTGTCTGTCTGTCTGTGTGTGAGTGTGTGTGTGTCTGTGTGTGTGTGAGTGTCTGTGTGAGTGTGTGTGTCTGTGTGTCTCTGTGTGTGTCTGTGTGTGTGAGTGTGTGTGTGTGTCTGTGTGTGTCTGTCTGTGTAAGTGTGTGTGTGTGTGTGTCTGTGTATCTGTGTGTGTGTCTGTGTCTCTGTGTGTGTGTCTGTGTGTGTGTGAGTGTGTGTCTGTGTGTGTGTCTGTGTGTGTGAGTGTGTGTGTGTGTGTCTGTGTGTGTCTGTCTGTGTCTCTGTGTGTGTGTGTGTGTGTCTGTCTGTGTGTGAGTGTGTGTGTGTCTGTGTGTGTGTGAGTGTCTGTGTGAGTGTGTGTGTCTGTGTGTGTGTCTGTGTGTGTCTGTGTGTGTGTCTGTCTGTGTCTCTGTGTGTCTCTGTGTGTGTGTGAGTGTGTGTGTGTCTGTGTCTGTGACTGTGTGTCTCTGTGTGTCTGTCTGTCTGTGTCTCTGTGTGTCTCTGTGTGTCTGTCTGTCTGTCTGTGTCTCTGTGTGTCTCTGTGTGTGTGTGAGTGTGTGTGTGTCTGTGTGTGTGTCTGTGTGTCTGTGTGTGTGTGTGTCTGTGTGTGTGTCTGTGTGTGTGTCTGTCTGTCTGTGTCTCTGTGTGTCTCTGTGTGTGTGTGAGTGTGTGTCTGTGTCTGTGACTGTGTGTGTCTGTGTGTCTGTGTGTGTGTGTGTCTGTGTGTGTGTGTGTGTGTGCAAGTTCTACTGATCTGGCAGTTCTGGTAAATCTCGTCCCAGCTCCGTGAGGCGGGAGATAGGGACACTGTGGTCCTATGAACCCAAGGCGAGGGAGAGGCTGACTGCTCACCAGGTGCCATGGCCGCAGCACGCCAGGGGCTAGGAAGGGCTCCAGGAGGACACGAGGAGAGGGCAGCCTCCAGCTCTGCTGCGACACCAGGCCTATCCTCCTATCCTGTGCGGCTCCAGATCCCTGCATGGTGGACGGGAGCCAGGGCCTGCCCGAGAGCCCACTAACGACTGGAACTCTGAACCAAGGGATGGTGAGCAATCGGGATGAAGAGCAAGGGAACGGGAGCCGCAGGAGGTCGGCCGGGCTTTGCTGTGTGGGTAGCTGAGTGATTTTGTGCAGGCGACTTAACCTCTCTGCGCCCGTTTTCTCACCTGTAAATTAGGGACAACTCAGCGAGTCCTGGGGAAGTCAGTGAGCATTAAATGAGATCAGGAGAATGAAAGCAGATGAGGCCTTGCCCAGAGAGGCTCCAGCCAAAGGTACGGATCGTACTCCCGCCTGGGAGCGTCTGATCCTGCCACATCAGCGGCTCTCTTTTTCTCACCCGTTTAGAGTAGAGGACAGGACGGCAGGCGTGTGGATGGCAAAGCCAGGAGCAGCCGCGGAGCTGCCACACGGGCTCCTCTTTCTGCCAGTCCTTCCGGTGGCTTCACTGGTCTTCTGGGCAGGGCACCTTGGAGGAGAGCCTCCCACTGCCAGGTCGCGAGGCTCCGTGGAACACTGAGAACAGCTGGGCTGGGCGTCTTCTGCCAAGATTGCCCTGTCCAGGTCCCAGCTACAGCGTGAAAGCCCAAGGCAGGCACAGCCCTGCAGACTGCGGTGTGTCCCAGCCCGTGTCAGATGGAGTCCTGAGGACACGGCCATCACGCCTGCCCTACTGTTCACGGGGAAGGGCCAGGGGAGGTGACGTACCCAGACTTCACCCCAGGGCCCTGGCCAGGAGTGACATTTAAGAGACTGTCACTCGGAACCTATGAGTGGGGTTAGGACCCCACCGGGGCAAGGGACTCTGAGCATCAGAGATGTCCCACATCATCTCAGAGGCCACACAGAGAATGAATGGTGGAGGTCACATTGGAATTCCTATCTGTCACTGCCTCCGAGAGGCAATGACCCCCAACTTCCAGGGACCCTCACTGCAACGGGCTCATGAGCTGCCAGGAGGGAGCTCATTCCAAGCCCTGCACCCTCTCCTGGGGAGTTCTGCCTGGAACCCCATGTCCTATCTGGACCAGTGCTTCTGCTCCTAAAATAAGCTGCAAAATAAAACTCCTGTTGGTGTTGATGAATGAAAACATCCAAAGAATAAAAGGACATGTTTTTTAAAAGAAAGAAAATGCATCGGCTCTGGATCTAAATTACCAAATGGAGAAACTATTGAGTTGTGTAATTTAGAGTCGCTCTTTTCCCAGGAGAAACAGTTTAGGGATGAGAAACAAGCACAGACTGTCTGCACCTGGACCAGTTTCCAGAGGCCTTTGTCCCAACCAGGTGGGGGGATGGGAGGGGGGAGGGGAAAGAAAAAAAACCTGAAGCTCGGTGGGTGGGTGAACAGTGCCATCTAGTGGCCGATGAGATAACCCGCCGCGTGTTCTCCCAGCAAAACTGTCCTCCCCAGAATCTTGCTCTCCAACAGATCCTCACTGAGTAGCAGAGCAGTTGGCTGTTATTCCAGACTCTCCAAATCCCTCCCAAAACCAACCCTAAAGAAATAACTTCCTTTTCTAAGACTGAGGTGACCTAGCCAGAAGGGTCAGTAAATCAAGGGACATGAAGGCCGAGTGTGGGTCTCAGTGACAAGTTTCTCTCGCTGCCCCATCATGGGGACCCCATGTTGTTCAAATCACGGCTGTTGGCAAATTTCAGACATTGCTCACACACCAGAAAGTGGTCTGCTCTGATCTCCTCTGACCGTCCTCCGTGCCTTGGTGGGGCCACGGTATCTTCCACTGTCATGACGAGTGACCACCACCTTCTTAATTCCCTCTGGGGAAATAGACCCCAGGAGAAGGAGGAAAGAACAGGCTGCCCACCACGGGATCCAGGAAGAGGTCAGCTCCACTGAGGAGGAGGGGCCTGTCTGTCCCTTTTCTCACTCTCAGGCCTGCCGGGAGGACTACGTCAACCTCTTTACCTTCTAATCTTTGGAGTAACCTCTATGAGCAGGGCCCACCTTCAGGTGTGTGCCCAGGTGTCGCCAATCATGGCGTCTCCTCCTTCCTCAGCTCCCATCCCTCCACCGTAGGAAGTGAGGGTGCCCTGTGGACTTCCTCCAACCCAGCAGCTCTGTCCCGCCACTTCTATCAAGGTCACAGGCAGGAGCCCAGAGTCCCTCCCCATATTCACCATCTAAATAGAAAGCTTGGTCTCAAACACACAGAGGGAGTCACCTTGCCAGGACATTGAATCATAGGGCGCTGTGGTTACTGGGCGTGGTTGCTGAACTCCGTGAGTGGGTCTTGCACCAACCTTACTATTTCATTTAAAATCAAATTCTCCAAATTTAATGGTGCCTGGTTCAAAACGGTGGTAGGGACAGCTATTCCAAAACCGGGTTCCATAACCACTTCAGTTGCACCAGCACCAATTCAAAACAGCGATGTGTCACAGGTCCCAAAACAATCATCTTTTTCTGGTGCAGGGTTGCAGGGCTCACCTAAACTCACCCTGGGAATGGGCATGGCAAGAGGGCCTGGCACCTTCCCTGGTCCTTAGCCACAAGTAAACACAGAATGCCCCAAAGACCAGGTGGTCTGACGGAATGACAACCCGCTGGTCTCAAGCTCCGGGATGGCTGAGGCCACACTTCGCGCCATAGAGGAGCAACTTCAAGGCAGAGGAGGATTTAGTGTGTGTGACATTTAATTTTAATATGACCTCACTACTAGCTACATGAATAAAGGCATTTGTGAGTTATTAAAAGTTGCTACTTAAGAAAGATAAGAAGTGCTCGGAGTTCAAAACCCATGACTCTTGGACTTCAACCACATCTCGTAGCCAGGCCAGCAGCTTGCTGCTGGAGAAGCAGTTAATATTTTGGAATAAAGCAATTCTTTGTCTCAATTGAGGTACTAAGATTCATATTCTGAGTTATGTTTATCACAATAGGAAAATCAAGCAAGGTCCAGTAAAAGTGTTTAAAGATTCTCTTCTCAGTTTAGCCCTTTAACTGAAAACCAGGTGTGCTTAGAAGCCCGATCCAGTGATGGCCCTGCTGGGAGCTCACCCTAAAGGAATGAAGTCAGCATGTCAAAGCACGCTGCACTCCCATGTCCACAGCAGCGCTGGTCGCAGGCCAGGGACTCAGACCACATGTCCGCCAGTGGGTGGACGGACAGGAAAATGCACATGTACACATAGTGGGATACCACTCATCCCCAAAAGCATGTGATCCTGTCGTTGATGGTGACATGAACGGACCCGAGGGACACTGTGCTAAGTTTGTGATGGAAAACACAGGAGGACACTCAGAAGGATGGAGCTGGGTGGTATGATACTTCACCACACTATTCAGAACAGGGCACAATTAAAACTCATGAGTTGTTTATTTCTAGAATTCTCCATTTAATCACAATTGACCATAAGTAACTGAAACCGTGGAGAGTGAAACGGTGTGTAAGGGGGACCATGCACCGTAGTCATCAGGTACTTGATCCACCTCACATTTAAAGTGGAAGACCTGTGCTAAGAGCTACAGGAGTGAAAGCCCTGGCCTTCCCTGGGTCTGATGGCTCAGCCAAGCCAGGTGAGTGTCCTCCTAGCTTGTCGGGGTGACTCAGCGCAAGGAAGCAATCAGGGGGATCTCATTCATGTGCTGGAGTCCAGAGCCTGGAAGACAAGAAAGTGGGGGAAAACCAGAAAGGAGACAAAGAGAACGGTCTTGATGGCAGTCAAAGCAGGTGAGGGCCCAGGAGGCTGGTGTCCATGTGATGCAGGACACGGGGCAGGGCATGGGCAGGTACGTGGTGCAAGGGTTGACTCAGGACACTTTGAAGCTCCTAGTTGTACAGGAGAACCACAGAGGGGAACTAGAGAGCCCTGGCAGCCTGGTCAGAAGGGCTCCAGGAACGAGAATGACCACGTGCCCACACCCGGGCCCTGGAGCAGGTGAAGGGCACATGAGCGCCTGCCCTGAGGAGGGCTGTGGTCAGCTTCCTCTGTGCCTTCCCGGGGCTTCCTTGGAATCCCAGCACACACGCCTCTCTTCATTTCAGCTTTTGCATTAAATTCAACCTGCGGGAGACATCACAGCACTGAAGAGACACTCCACTTTCAGATGCCCTGCTGCGAGGCCTCCGCCGGCTTCTCCATATTTAATCAAAAGCACCCAGTGCCTGCGTTCCAAGCCCCCACCACCACTGGGAGCTGCAGCCCTCCACAGTGCTGGGTAGATGACCTCAGCCAGACAGGGCCGGGGACGCAGGACTGAGCACCACGCTCAGTGTCCTTTGTAGCCCAGCACAACCACGTAACAGTGCTGCGGCCATCGCCTGGGATGTGTGCAGAGGAGGACAGAGTCTCCTCCACTCCCCGCTGTTGCCAAAAGTGCAACCAAATTCATCTCCAGCCAGTGGGAGAATGCACCTGTATTTTTAGGTAAAAACCACCAAAAGGTGCCCAAGGAAATGAAGGGAAATGAGCTGGAATGACCTCAATTTAAGAAAATAGTATGAATTTAACATTTTAAAAAAAATAGCAAAGAAAATGAGTAAAGGTGGGACAGACGGATGACTCTCCAGCCTCCCCTTTCAGGAACTTCATTAAGCAGAGTGACTCGTCTTTTTAATTATGAATGGGCCTATTAATCCTGCAGATGTACTACTGGCTTCCTGAATGGTGCATGCTTCCGAGAAGTCAGGGGGTCCCTTGGGATCCTTCGAGCAGGTCGCCCCAGGCCCCTGCCCCAGCGCTGGTGGCATTGCTCTCTTCTCCTGCCACCATGTGGTCTGTGGCCACAGGGCCTGCACCTGCAGGATAGGACAGTGCCCAAGGGCTAACGCCTGCATTGATGTGCCAGGGCTCAGGACGAAGAAACCTGCCTCTGAGTCCTTAGTAGACCCAGAAGTCCGACTAGTCCTCCCGGCTCTGAGAGGCAGGAGAGAGAGCAAGGGGCAGCCGAAGGCAGACGCAGACCCTGGCGGACCTGGCTGCGCCTCCTGGGAAGGGAGGCCTCGGGGCCAAGTCTGAGTTCTGGTGTGAACGATATCTCAGGTGCGTGTAGGCTGCAGCCAGATCCCGTGGTCCCTGCAGCCCGTGTGCTGGTGGATAAGAAAGGCAGAAGCCCTTTTTGCTTACTTTAATTCATTCATTTGGCATTTATTATGGCAACAATAAAGAGCTCTTGGTACTTTGTGCCTAGACAGGTTTTCTAGAGGTAGAAATCTAGGACACACTTTTATTTTCCATGGTGGCATGGATATTGTCACAGCTTTTAGCCAAATTCATTGCGATAATCAGGAGCAGAAAGCAAAGCAAAAAGATTTGGAAACAATGAACTTGAAAGACCTGAGGAAAACCGGGCCTAAGGAAGTTGGAGCATCTCAGGAGCTGGCAAGGCCAACCCCTCTCAAGCTCAAGGGAGTCAAGATGAAAATTCTCTTAAGAAGAGACCAGGGGGCACCCTTGTGCACAAGAGGGCCAAGGAGATTTTCTCAACATGCTCACTACCCAGGCACTCAGGGCCGCTGCAGCCAGGGTCCGTGGAGGCTTGGACACTGCTCAAGATGACAGCAGACCCTGGCATCAACCAGTGGTGCGGGTGCTGCAGGAATGCAGGAGGCTGGAGTTAGAGGGTCACGGAGGCTTCCACCAAGATCTCAAAGGAAGGTCTGGAGGCCAGGCACAGGGCAGCAGGGTGGAGTCCAGCGGTCACCCCCCAAAAGGCAGGTGTGGAGCTTCGAGAAGGAAACAGAAGCTGCAGTGGAGACCCCCAAGATTAAGAAATGCCAGTAACGTGGGACATTGTCCTGGGAAAGCCCGGGAATTGAGCAGAGGCAAGCCAACAGGAAGGCCACTTGGGATGCCACCAAGAAGGCCAAGGGGCAGAGCCACACAAGCCTTGGGAGAGACCTTCATGGTGCCGTGTGCCCAGACGCAGGACATGGGGCCACAGGACTTGTTTGCCCAAATGGATTTTGGTCCTGCTTTGGTCCTGTCCCTTCTCTCTATGCCCCTGATCCTGTGAATGGAAATGTCTACTCTACCATTATATATTAGATACTTGTAAATGGCTTCTATTGTACAGGAGCTCACAGTGCAGGATCTCCTTGAGCCTCAGAGAAGACTTTGGTCTTGAACTTCGAGCAATCTCAGAACTGTTGGACTGTGGGACTCTTGGGAATGGACTACATATATTTTGCATTGTCAGATGAGTGTGAGCTTTGGGGGGTCAGGAGGGGAATGTTATGTTTTTTGTGGTGTCCCCCAAAACTCACATGTGAGACAGTGCAAGGTTTGGAGAAGAAATGATTGGGATATAGCTTTAACCTAATCAGAGAATTAATCCCTGATGGCTTTAATGGAGTGGTACCTGGAGGAGGTGGACATCGGGGGGCGACTTTGGGGTGTCTATTTTTATCTGGTGAGTAGAGCCTCCTCTCTCTGCTTCTGATCTTCCTGTGAGCTGCTTCCCTCTGCCACACTTCTCTGCCACGAGGGAGTAGATGTGCCTGGCTGAGACCTCTGAAACCGTGAGCCCCCAATGAACTCTTCTTCCCCTAACATCAACCTGGTCAGTCTTTTAGTCACAGCAGCAAAAAAGCTAAACACCTTATTATTAAGCAGATCCTGATGTGGAGCTTTATCTAATAATCACACTGCCTTTGGGATCTAGACCATGTAAGAACAAAAAAACCACCAAAAACAATGCCCATGAGGGTGACGCAGTAGAATGCCTTCCAGTGTGCGATGTTTAAAGAAGACGGTTATCTTATCAAGAAACAGCTTTAACCCCCAAAATGAAAAGAAATAGTTTTAGCCCAATTGAAAAAACAACAACAACAAGCTTGTGCCTTGGCCTTGTGTCACACGGCCCTGGAGGCAGCAAGCTGGGTGTCTGTGGAGCCCAGTCCAGGTCCTATCAGTCACTGCGCAGTGTCTGTGGCGGTTCTGCAGCCCCTCCCAGGTCAGCCCAGCAAGGTGGGCTGAGGGATGGAATAATGGGCGAACTTCCTGGCACAGTACTGGGCTCAGAACAGGTGTGCTGTCTGGAGGGGCACTTTCTAAACCTGCAGCTGGCTTTCGCTCCCAATAGCTTGCCCAGATACCCTGGCATGAAGCTAAGTAACCTTGAGAGGAAGAAAGGAGAAGTCCACTTTCCTTACCAAAAGAATGCAAATGAGTAAAGCAGCCACAGAGGACAAATCATCTTCTTATATCAAAAGTCACACACGTATGCAAGTATTCAGCAGTTTAAGGAGTCAGATGGAATCATTCATGGGTAATCTTTTAAACACACAAAGAAATGAAACTTGCAGTGCTCTTCCTCAATCCCCTCACCAGGAAATGCCGCAGTCTGGCTGGGCACAATCAGGAGCCACTTGTCAAAAGAAACTAACTTTATTTTTAGAACCACACACGCCAAACAAAACAGCCTCTCAGGAAAAACCCTCAGAGCCTCAACTGCCACCACCGGCTTTCCACAAGCCTCTCTCTCCCCCCCACAGCTTCTCTCCACCTCCCACAATCCTCCTGCTCTTGAGGCCGATTGGCTGGGTTACTTGGGCGGAGCCAAAAAAGTCCCCCAATGAGCAGCTCCGTGGTCTGAAAGGGCAGGGAAACAGCCCAATGAGCATCACCGCAGAGGAGCCAATCAGCTAGATGTTGCTGGGGCCGAGGAGCCAATCAGCTAGATGTTGCTGGGGCCGCTGTGAGACAATCATCAGCCAGCAGCTGGAAGTTTGCTGGCAGCTGGAAGTTTGGTGGGGCCCCTTTGGCTGTGGCTCTCAACATCTCCCCCTCTCTGTTTAAACAACAAGCATGTGGCTTAGGGACCATGCCTGTTAGGCAGTCCAATTCAACTTATGGTCCTTACCCGTCATCGGATGAACTGACTTCTAGGCGTCAGCCTCCTGTCTCAAGCAAGGCCCACCTAGCTGTGAGTTGGGCTCTCAGGTAAGGCCCATCCAGCTGTGAGGTGGGCTCTCAGGCAAGGCCCATCCAGCTGTGAGGTGGGCTCTCAGGTAAGGCCCATCCAGCTGTGAGGTGGACACTCTCAGGTAAGGCCCATCAGGCTGTGAGGTGGACACTCTCAGGTAAGGCCCATCCAGCTGTGAGGTGGACACTCAGGTAAGGCCAATACAGCTGTGAGGTGGGCTCTCAGGAAAGGCCCATCCAGCTGTGAGGTGGACAATCTCAGGTAAGGCTCATCCAGCTGTGAGGTGGGCTCTCAGGTAAGGCCCATCCAGCTGTGAGGTGGACACTCTCGGTTAAGCCCCATCCAGCTGTGAGGTGGACACTCTCAGTTAAGCCCCATCCAGCTTTGATGTGGACACTCTCAGATCAGGCCCATCCAGCTTTTAGCTGGACATTATCAGGTAAGGCCCATCCAGCTGTGAGGTGGACACTCTCAGGCAAGGCCCATCCAACTGTGAGGTGGACACTCTCAGGTAAGGCCCACCCAGCTGTTAGGTGGGCTCTCTGCTAAGGCCCATCCATCTGTGAGATGGACGCTCTCAAGCAATGCCCATCCAGCTGTGAGTTGGGTCTCAGGTAAGGCCCATCCAGCTGTGAGGTGGGCTCTCAGGCAAGGCCCATCGAGCTGTGAGGTGGACACTCTCAGGTAAGGCCCATCCAGCTGTGAGGTGGACTCTCTCAGTTAAGGCCATCCAGCTGTGAGGTGGGCTCTCAGGTAAGGCCCATCAAGCTGTGAGTTGGACACTCTCATGTAAGGCCCATCCAGCTGTGAGGTGGACACTCTGAGGTTCGCCATCCAGCTGTGAGGTGGGCTCTCAGGTAAGGCCGATCCAGCTGTGAGTTGGACTCTCTCAGGCACGGCCCATCCAGATGTGAGTTGGGATCTCAGCCAAGGCCCATCCAATTGTGAGGTGGACACTCTCAGGTAAGGCCCATCCAGCTGTGAGGTGGGCTCTCCGGCAAAGCCCATCCAGCTGTGAGGTGGACCCTCTCAGGCAAGGCCCATCCAGATGTGAGGTGGGCTCTAAGCCAAGGCCCATCCAGCTGTGAGGTGGGCTCTCAGGCAAGGCCCATCCAGCTGTGAGGTGTACACTCTCAAGCAATGCCCATCCAGCTGTGAGTTGGGCACTCAGTTAAGGCCCATCCAGCTGTGAGGTGGGCTCTCAGGCAAGGCCCATTCAGCTGTGAGGTGGACACTCTCAGGGAAGGCCCAAGCAGCTGTGAGTTGGACACCCTCAGGTAAGCCCCATCCAGCTGTGAGGTGGGCTCTCAGGTAAGGCCCATCCAACTGTGAGGTGGGCGCTCAGGCAAGGCTCATCCAGCTGTGTGGTGGACACTCTCATGTAAGGCCCATCCAGTTGTGACGTGGACACTCTCAGGTAAGGCCCATCCAGCTGTGAGGTGGACACTCTCTGGTAAGGCCCATCCAGCTGTGAGGTGGGCTCTCATGAAAGGCCCATCTAGCTGTGAGGTGGACACTCTCAGGTAAGGCCCATCCAGCTGTGAGTTGGGCACTCTCAGGTAAGGCCCATCCAGCTGTGAGGTCGTGCTGCAGTCTGGCTGGGCACAATCAGGAGCCACTTGTCAAAAGAAACTAACTTTATTTTTAGAACCACACACGCCTTACAAAACAGCCTCTCAGGAAAAACCCTCAGAGCCTCAACTGCCACCACCGGCTTTCCACAAGCCTCTCTCTCCCACACAAGCTTCTCTCCACCTCCCACAATCCTCCTGCTCTTGAGGCGGATTGGCTTGGTCACGTGGGCGGAGCCAAAAAAGTCCCCCAATGAGCAGCTCCGTGGTCTGAAAGGGCAGGGAAACAGCCCAATGAGCATCACCGCAGAGGAGCCAATCAGCTAGATGTTGCTGGGGCCGCTGTGAGCCAATCATCAGCAGGCAGCTGGAAGTTTGCTGGCAGCTGGAAGTTTGCTGGCAGCTGGAAGTTTGCTGGGGCCCCTTCGGCTGTGGCTCTCAACATCTCTCCCTCTCTGTTTAAACAACTAGCATGTGGCTTAGGGACCGTGCCTGCCTTAGGTTGTCCAATAGTACATATGGTCCTTAGGTTGGTACCATTGCAATTGGATCTTACCCGTCACTGACTACAGGTCCAGTATACAGCCACACCTGTGGAGAGGTCTTTGTACCAGCGGGGGGGTGAGGTTCTTTGCCTCACCTCTGTTGGCCCCCAAATTTTAGCTGGACGATCATGACAAGCACAAGGGAGGAAGATACACCAAGCCAATTGACGGCTCCTTTTGGAAAAATTGTACCACCAATGACATCATCAGCAAAAATACCCCAACACTACCACAAGTCGCTGCACCAACAGATAGTTCACAATGCATACAGGTGAGCTCACAATGTGTCCAGGCAAGTTCTGCAAGCAGTTCAGTGATGGCTATTGTAGAAGCTGTAGATTGGTTTTATCTTTGACTTCACTAGCACTGGGATGAAGATAGGAATTCTGGCAATAATGGCTAAAGAAAAAATTATGTAATATTACAGAAGGCACTAAAAGAAAACAATTTTCTTAACAATTTACATTGCTTCACCGGCACTGGGATGAAGATAGGAATTCTGGCAATAATGGCTAAAGAAAAAATTATGTAACATTACAGAAGGCACTAAAAGAAAACAATTTTCTTAACAATTTACATTGTCTTCACTGGCACTGGGATGAAGATAGGAATTCTGGCAATAATGGCTAAAGAAAAAAATTATGTAACATTACAAAAGGCACTAAAAGAAAACAATTTTACATTGTCTTCACTGGCACTGGGATGAAGATAGGAATTCTGGCAATACTCGAGAAAGAAAAAATGATGTAACATTACAGAAGGCACTAAAAGAAAACAATTTTCTTAACAATTTACATTATCTTTAAGAGAATTATTAAATATAATGAAAAGGAAAGGTGAAAGTAAACAAACAGATCTGTTAACCTTCTTTTTTGTTTACATATTAAAACAATCCTCAACAGTTGTTTACCCAATTTAAATTAAACCATATAAATCACGTGAAAAAAAATATTTGGATCCATTTTATCATGAGCGCTCATCATATATGATATATGGACATACATACATTCAAACATATAACACAAAACACAAGTGTGCACACATAATACATACAACACATAACATTATAGTAAAGGCCTTATAACTTTTTACAGGTGAAATCTCCATTTCTCCATTGCAATGTTTAAAAACTCTATAGTCAAAAAATAGAACTGATCAGCAAAACATTAACCTAGGTCTGTATGAGCTCAAAAAACAAAATAGAACTTCATGATATGGCAAAGGGCAATAATAAAATAGATATTGAAAAAAGCATCCTGGTTCTGTTGCAGATGGAAGAATAGCCAAACTGGAGTTTTGGATATCAGTTGTTATGGATTTGAGCCAAATCATCTTCTTTTTGGTCTGTAGAAATCGCTTTAGTTAATCTTTCTGGAGTCCAAATCGGCTGCTGTTCTCCCTGTGGAAACACATAAACAGACCCCTGACTCCAGACAATCACTGGGTCAGGACCTTGGTTAATCTCTCTGGAATCCAAATCGGCTGCTGTTCTCCCTGTGGAAACACACAAACAGACCCCCGACTCCAGACAATTACTGGGTCAGGACCTTTCCATTGTCCTGTTAGAATATCCTTCCAAAGTACCTTGGGCTTATGTACATTTTTTGGACACATATGCCTTTCCGCAGCACTAAGTCCTGATGAATCCAAATTTAAAAAGTTTAGAGTAAAAAGGGTTATTTTAAGTTTATCTTTGGGGAATATATACCCCTTCCCAATTCCTTCTTTTTGCTTTAATAAGTACATTTTAATAGTTTGATGAGCTCTTTCAACTATGCCTTGTCCCTGTGGATTGTATGGGATTCCTGTTATATGAGTAATGCCAAATGTTGAGCAAAATTGTTTAAAAGAGGTAGAAGAATAACCAGGGGCATTATCTGTTTTTAACTGTTTTGGAACACCCACAGTGGCAAAATTTTGTAAGCAATGAGCTATAACATCTTTAGTTTTTTCTCCGGCATGAAGGGAGCCCATCAAAAATCCAGAAGAAGTATCAACTGTAACATGCAAATATTTTAATTTTCCAAATTCTGGCAAGTGTGTGACGTCCACCTGCCAAATATGGTTAGGTATCAATCCTCTAGGATTGACTCCAAGATTAACTTGTGGTAAAAAGGTCACACAATTTTGACATTGTTTTATTATTTGTCTAGCTTGTTCCTTAGTTATTTTAAAAGCGCTTTTGTAAAGTATTAGCATTGACATGGAACTTTTTATGAAAATTTATAGCTTCTTCTAGTGTAGAGAAAATATGTATGTCATGCGTAGTTTTATCTGCTAAATCATTGCCCAAACTAAGGGCTCCAGGCAATCCTGTATGTGCCCTGATATGTCCTATAAAGAATGGATCTTTTCTGTCCCAGATTAGACTTTGTATAGTGGAAAGCAAAGAGAAAACAGTAGAAGAAGGGGAAATCCTACCAGCATCTTCAAGAGATACTATAGCATTAACTACATACTGACTATCAGAAAATAAATTAAATACAGAATCTTTAAACATCACAAAAGCTTGTAAAACTGCATTAAGCTCTACCTTTTGAGCTGATTGTTTGGGTACTAAAAATGTAAAAGTTTGATCAGGGGTAACTACTGCTGCTGTACCATTATTTGACCCATCAGTGAATATATTTGGAGCATTCATGATAGGTGTTTTTCTTGTCATTTTTGGAAAAATTACAGGATGCAATGACCAAAAAGACAATAAAGGATTAGATGGTAAGTGGTTATCAAATGAAACATTAGATTTGCACATGAGTATTGCCCAAGTATTTAACTCATTAGCTAACTCATCAATTTGATTCATAGTATATGGAGTAATAATTTTATGGGGAGAAATTCCAAACACTCCCTTTGCTGCTTTTATTCCTTTGAGTATTAATTGTCCTACAGCCTCAGGATACCTAGTAAGAATAGTGTTAGGAGAATAAGATAAATGTATCCATAATAATGGACCTTCTTGCCAAAATACTCCTGTAGGAAAATTTTTTGTTGGTAGTACAATAAATAATAAAGGCAAACTTATATCAATTCTATCCAAATGCATATTTTCCATATATGTTTCAATGATTTTTAATGCCTTTCTTGCTTCAGGCGTTAACATTCGGGGTGAATTTGGATCTGATGGACCTTTTAGGATATCAAATAAAGGTCCCAACTCTCCTGTTGGTATACCTAAATAAGGCCTTATCCAATTTATGTCTCCTAATAACTTTTGAAAGTCGTTAAGTGATTTGAGTTGATCTACTCGTATTTGAATTTTTGGTGGACGGACCATGGTTGAGGATAATAGAACTCCTAAATAATTAATTGGAAAATTTAATTGTACTTTATCTATTGCTATCTCTAGATTATAATTTTTTAATAAGTTTGTAAGTGTGGCATAACATTCTAGCAATGTGTTTTTATCTTTGTGTGCTAATAATACATCATCCATATAGTGAAATATTTGTAGTTCAGGATTTTGATTTCTGAGTGGCTGGATTACTTTGTTAATATAAATTTGACACATAGTTGGGCTGTTAGCCATCCCTTGAGGGAGTACTTTCCATTCATATCTCTGATCAGGACCTTCATGATTCAGTGCAGGGATAGTAAATGCAAAACATGGACTATCCTCAGGATGAATTGGAATGAATTGGAATTGAAAAAAAACAATCTTTAATATCTATAACTGAGCCCACGGGGACTGCTTCTTGGAGCTTACACTTATAGGAGCTTACACCGAGCACGGAGCGGCCGAGTTCCAGCTCTCAGAACCGTCTCGGAACCGCCCTGGCTCAGGGCTGCGGAGCCTGCGGAGGCTGCTTCTTGGACCCTGCTACTATCAGAGCAAACACCAAGCACTAAGCAGCCGAATTCCGGCTCCTGGAACTGAGCCCGCGGGGACTGCTTCTTGGAGCTTACACTTATAGGAGCTTACACCGAGCACGGAGCGGCCGAGTTCCGGCTCCCGGAACTTCCCTGGACCAGGGCTAGGAGCCCGCAGAAACTGCGTCTCGGTCCGGGTCCTGCTGAGGGCCGGTCAGGACTCACCCGTTGCTCTGGTTGCCCGGCAAGGGGAACGAAATGCTGCCATTCGCATAGGATACCAACATGGCAGAGATCTGATGTCAGCAGAAAGCAGTGGAGGAGAGATCTTCATCAATACCAGCGGTGACATAAGCAGTTGGTCTCCTGGTAAGGGGGGTGAGGCTCAGTCACCCGAGTCTCCTCAATTTGTCCTTGAGCCAGAGGGGAGGAGCCGGGCCGCCACCAGCCCCCGGAGCAGGCCCAGCGGCTCGCCAGCGTGGTGACCGCGTGACCCCAATTGGAGAGGGGGCGGAGCGGAGCCGCCACCCACACCCGCCAGCTGGGCAGACCCACGACCCAGTAGTACATGGGCGTGGTAGGAGGGGCAGGGCAGAGCCGCCCTTCGCGCTTGCAAGGTAAACAGACCTGTGACAGCCTGCCTGTTCCAGGGCCGTCTCCAGTGACCCCTCTAGCCACCCCCCAGTGACCCCTGCAGCCACCACCCACTCAGTCTGTTCAAACTAGGATAGGCCAGTTAGGTCAGCTCTCACAACCCAATCATCCCACCTCTGAATATTCCTGCATGGTCACGGGAACTTCAGGGAGACGCCTCCTGTCCTCATATCCAACCACAAAAAACAATCACTGAGATAAGGAAAGTTGCCCCAGAAGCCCATCCTCTGAGGTCTTTGCGAAAAAAACAGTTTTTATAAACCCAAAGGTCACTTGAGTTTATTTACCCCCAGAGACCAGAGAGAGTACATATCAAATATCTCAGATCTGAAAGGAGGAAAGAGAGACTCAAGATTCTAGGAAAGACATATGCTCAGCAGTAAGGAAAGGAAAGAGAAAAGAGGTGTCCTGAACATGTTTTCTAGAATTGTCTTATTCTTTCTAATTCAAAGACTCTGGTTTCAAATTCAAGCAAACCCAGCAGGCCAAGGCCAGTCCCACTGCACAGTCCAGATGACACTGAGCTCTTGGCCGGTGGCTGTGGTCCTCCCCGGGCAGCTTCTGTGTGGCCACAGCACAGAGAGTGGGCAGGGAAGATGAGAGGAGTCAACCCATGTGGGTCACACAGGAGCCCTGAGCATTGGGACCAGAAGGGGTGTCTAGCTCCTCAGCCTCCTCTGCCCAGCTCGGGCTCCTGGGCCTGGCCTGAGTTGGCACTGTCCCTCCATAGCGGGACCAGAGTGCTGCCACATCTTTTGGATGCCAGGGGGATAAGAAGCAGAGGTTCTTGATTCTGTGGTGCTTTGTCACCTCTATCACCAAGACAAGGCTGGTAATTACTCTCCTCTGAAAAATGAGAATGATCTCTGCAAGGTTGTACTCATGAAAATAAAGATCAAAGGAAATGTCCATAAAGGTATTTTATGACCTAGACATGTGTGAAGTGTTATTACGACAGATGGCTCAACATATGTTTTATAAAGTTAAAGCTCAATAAAAGTGTTTAGAAGGACAAAACTTTCCTATGTTCATATAAAAACAAGACCAGGGTGACTCCACATCATGTACGACCACAAGAACGGGAAGCTGCACTCCATGTATGTATGATGTGTAAAATACACTCTACAGGCATGCATATCTAAAAGAAACAAATAAAAGAATGAATGGATGAGAAAATAAACGAAAGGTTGAAGTAGAAAAGGTAAACTGATGAATTTTCTGATGTCTATACAAGTGGCCATCAGAATAATCTCCTGCCAAGGTGATGGAATGGAACAGTCACTCTACAAATAAATAGTGGAGCTCAAAGAACAACAACAACAACAATTATGTGGAAGTTCATGGGATTTTAAAAGTAGCCAAGACGTGGCAGGAAAAGGCGGAGGAAGCACAGGAAGGTGAAGACGGGTTAGGTTTTGCCTGTGTGTTTCTCTAAGGTAAAGAGTCGCCTACAGAATATCCTCAATTAAAAACCAAATAACGGCAAGAAACAAAAGGCAGAGGGGTGGACTCATGTCTAGAATGAATCCACTTCCTCAGCCTCCCTCGTGACGCCCAGTGGGCTCTTTCCTGGTCACAAGGGGACCATTGGGGGCCCAAATACTTAAATGTGGTGCAAATACCTGGAGGGGCGTATTTATAAACCTCTTCTCTTGAAAACAACAACAACAAAAAGCTTCTCCAGTCATTTTGCATTTATCATGTGGAATGATACCAGGATGGTTACCAGGGAGAGTGGAAACCAAAGGCCGACTTTCCCCAGCATCCAGTGAGAAGTGTTGCTGAAAGACAGCGAAACACCAACAGGGCTGTGAAATCTTGGAATCAAAGCCCACAAGAGCACACCAGAGAGCGGACGTCCTGTCAGCCTGGGCGTCTAACCTGCCTCCCCCAGGCCACAGCAGAGCAGAACAGTGAAAGGCCACTCCCCGCCGAGTGCTCTCACTGCCACCAAGGACCCTGAAAGCCACCTAGCCGGGGTCCCTCTGTCCCTGGCAGCCTTGCCTCCTGGGGCCCAGGGAGACCAAGAGCTCTCCACTTCCGCCAGGACCCCAGCAGCTCTTGACAGCTCTTTCCTTCCAAGATCCTCTTGGGGCTCTTTCCTTCTAGATTTGACCATGTGCAGATGCCAACAGAAGCCAGCCAGTGTGCTGTGCTGGGTGACAGTGGCCCACAGGATGGGAGTGTGGGCATGCAGAGCCCCCCCATGCACCCTGTGATGGACAACCCTCTCATGTGTCTCCTCAGAGGAAGGCTATTCAGGTCTCATACCAGGGTCCCCCCTGGGGAGAAAGGCCGGCCAGGGTGGAGCACAAGTGGTGGCAGGTGATGGCACAGGACACCACCATCCCATAGGAGCATAACTACCATATTAAAAAAAAAGCAGAGGGGCCTCCAGTTGCTTTATTGGGGGACTAAATACATCCAAAGAGCACAGAGATGTGGGTGAGGGTCTCAGGTATGGCGTGAGCTGCTAGGCTTCCCTTCCTTACCTGTGGACGCTACCTTCGGACCTCAGAGGCCTGCCTGTAAGTTCCACTGCATCTTAATTCAGCCGTGCAGGAAACAGCCATGTGACCAGGCAGGTGGCCTTCCCTCTCTATGCCTCTCTCTTCTCATCCGTAAAATGTCCAACTTACATAATAAAATCACAAACAGTGGATGCCTCCAAAGGGTCTTTACACTCCGCAAAGCACTTTCCAAAGCAGGACATTATCCGATACTGTAACAGGTCATCTTCCTGCTCTTTGTGGCTGACAATGCACCAGAAAGTCTCACACATGAAAACTCTCTGTAAACTGATTTTTAAACTACAAATGAAAAAAAATCATGATTTCCATAAATGCAAAAAATCTAGGAAAAGCAATTAAAATTTGGTGATATTGTTATGGTTTTTACGGAGGACAGAGGGGTGGTTGGGCAGGAAGTAAAATATTTTCTCTATGGAGCTTTCTCTGCATATTTAACTGTAATTCAAGAGATAAATTTAACCTGTCACATACTAGCTGTTAATGGCAATATTTTGCATGTACCCTCATCTGCAGCTGAATCACGACAGAATGCATGCATTTCCATTCCTTCAACATCTTTTCTTAAAAGACACTCTGGAACTGTCTCCCTGAAACAGAAACCAGCAGTGTTAGCAGCAGGTACTTTCTCTCCAGACCATAAACAAGAGACCTCAGGATCAGGCCGTTTGGCTACAACTGGGACCTGCGACATAAGATGTGCAGTGAGGGTTAGTCACTCAAGGATGACTTGCCACAAGATGGCAGCCAGTGCTGGGAGGTCACCCAATCCCTGCCCACAGCAAGTCCAGCCCTCTTCTGACCTGGCCTGGGCATCCCACCCAAGACACAGGAAGCCCTGGGCACTGCTCTCTAGGCAAGCTCCAGCAGTCTGGCAGCAGTGGGCAGCTGACCCAAGTCTGTTGGAATCATCCTGGCGCTCAACACCCCAGCCAGAGACCAGGACCTGGGCACCCCGCTCACACTGATTCCCTTGGGTCACTCCACATTCTCCACCAACAAGCTGCTCTCTCAAACATGTTCCATATCAAAATCACCTTCTCCAACTTGGAATGTAAAAAACTAGAGAGAATCACTCCCACCCTAACAATTAAAATGCCAGAAAATCTAAAAAATTATAACTCTGAACCCATCGAAGAGCTGAGGTCGCAGAGAAGCAGGTAGCCTACAGACGGAGTCCTCCCAGGAGAGGCAGGATTGGAGCCTGCTCCCCAAGGCCAGGCCTGGGAGGACAGCAACACTACCAAGAAGAGCAGAAGGCTCCTGCTGAGAGCCTGGGGCATGGGTACGAGGGAAAGCCAGGGCTGTGGGAGCTGCAGACGCGAGGGGGTCTGCATCACCCCCACCACACATGCTCACAGGAGAGGCTGGCCAGGACAGGAGGTCAGAGAAAGCCCCCAGGACGCAAGCCTGAGGACAGGAACTCTGAGCCCCCGCCAGCTCTCCCTCTGGCAACAAAGCTCAAAGCTGCTAAAAGGAGGACAGCAAAACCTGGAGAAGACCCCCTGTGGGCGGAGAAGGGAGTGGAGCCAGGTCCCCGTAGGGCAGGGGAAGAGATGGTGGTGGGTGGGCAGGAGACAGACTACGGCAGAGGTGGAAGAGGATGTGAGCACCTCTCCCAGGAGCAGCCCCCGCTCACAACCAGATAACAGATCCCAGCTGGTGGCACATGGAGGGTAACCATGGCAACATCAGTACTCAACTAGACTCCAGTCCAGAGAGATTTCAACCCCTTAAAGACCTCGCAGAGGAGGCGCCATGTGTCAGGGCGTACATGCAGCTGCCCATTCCCTATGGTGAGGGCTCAAATCCAGCCTGCCGTCCACTTCTGAACACAGTGTTCTGGACCACAAGCCCTCCCACCATGGACGCCTTTGTCCACTTTTCAATACCACAGGACTGAGAGGGCAAGAGCACCAGTGTGGCCAAAACTCAAAGTGTTCACCTCCTGGCACGTTACAGAAAAAGGTTGATAAGCCGGGGGTTACGCTTTTAACCAAACTTTCTCAGACAATTTAAAGAAAAAACAGGGAAAATCACCCACCTTAAGTGGGTCTTAAGCAATCAGTGGGACCAGATGCAGACTCGGCCATGGGTTGGAACCATCCAACAGGGAACTGAACAACTCTGACAAATGCCTCCACAGAGGAGCCAGCAAACTGCAGCCCAGGGGTCGAACGTGGCCTCCTCTCCTGACTCTGCGCTGGCTTTGCTGGAACATGCCGGGCTCCTGTTACCCCCCACGCGTGGCACGTTCTTCCTACAGCAGCAGAGTCGGCAGTGAAACCAGACCCTGTGAACTGCAGAACAGATACTCACTATCAACCCTTTAGGGAAAGTTTTCCAGGCCTGCTCTGGTGAGAGGTGAACATTTTGCCTTAACAAGTGAGAAATTGCACTAGAGAGAATAAACGAATAAATAGAAGAAAAATAGAATAAGCTAGAAGAAAAATCAAGCAGAAAAGCTAGAAACTTTAAAAATGGCAACAGAGAATTAGGTTTATCATTAAAATCAACAGAATCGAGGAGAAAAAAATTAATGAACCTGCAGGTAGGCCAACAGAGTTTTACCCAACTGGAAGGACAGAGGAAAGAGAGCAGGCAGAACGCCAGGGAGCCGTGGAACAGCTCAGATGGCTGAACGCACCTGCAGGCGGAGCCCCTGATGGACGATGGAATGAGGGTCAGAGATAATGGCTGAGAAACTATGAAAGTGTCAAACCTCCAATCCAAGAGTCTCCAACAACACCAAGAAGGATAAATAGAAACACGAGAAAGGAAATGATGAGAATAAAGAAGAGAAAGAGAAAAATCTGAGGAGACCTAGACACAGAATATTTGAATTGTTGAAAACCAAACAGAAAAGCCTAAAGGGAGCCAGAGAGAAAAAAACGAAAAATAACTTACAGAGAAACAAACAAGAATTATAGAAGGGTTCTCACTTGAAACAACAAAAATCAGAAGTCAGTGGAAAGATCTTTACATATCTGAGAGGAAAAAAAAAATCCATCAACAAGGAATTCCGGATCCTGCAAAGATATCTCATAAGTGAAGAACTCAGCAACACAGCCCCAAAATATGCGAAGTGAAAATGGACAGAATCGAGAGGAAAACAGACAATTCCACAATAGCAGTGGGAGACTTGATACCCCTTTTCATAAAAGATATGACAACCAGGCAGTCAACAGACAGGGGAAAGAATTCAGCACACCACCAGGCAAAGGCGCCCACGGAACACTCGGGGGCGGGGGGGGGGACAGGAGGTTCCTACTCCTTCCGCGTGCACCCAGAGCCTCATTCAGACAGACAGAAGATTAGGCTGCAAAGCTCCTCTCAACAAACCGAGAAGGACTGAAGTCACACAGCGCACATTCTCTGACTTTCACACTTTAGATGAATGAAAACAACATGTCTCAGGTGCGGCTACAGCAGACCGTGAAGGGATTTCATAGCTTTCAAAGCTATACTAAAAAGAAAGAAAGATCGCAAATTAGTAACCAAATTTCTATCTTGAGAAACTACCAAAAAAAAAAAAAAAAGAGCAAAGCAAACCCAAATAAAACAGGAGAAAAAATAAACAGTAGAAAAATAAAATGAAAAATTTAAAAATTGGAGAAAAATCAGCAAAACTTAAAATTAACTATTTGAAATTATCAGGAAAGTCACAAACCTTTAGCAACACTGATCAAGAAAAAAGTCAAATTAATAAAAACAAAAATGTACAGGGGATATAACTACAGACCTCACAGGAATAAAGTGGGTTATACAATAATATAGCAAACATTTTGCCAACAAATTAAACTACATAAAATAAAGAAATTCCTAAAAAGACACAAATAATTGAAAGTGTTTCACAAAAAAAAATTTTTGAAATATTAAGACTGTAACAAGTGACTTGAGAAATCAAAATTCCCCAAAAGATAAAAATCTAAGCCTAAATGTGTTCACAGGTGAACTCTACCAACACATAAATTAACACATAAATTAACACATGTTAATCTTAACATGCAATGAGCTACTCTACAGCCAAAAAACCAGTAAAGTATTGTTGCATGCTGAGCATGCATGAACCTTGACAACCTCACCAAAACCTCGGAAATACCAGGTTTCAGAGTTCAGGCAAATATACATTAGCAATTCACACTTAGAAATTTTGAGATACCAAGAATAATAGCTCCTAAAACAAAATATTTACACATAAGTCTGACAAAAACATGCAAGATCAGTATGCTAAATACTATAAAACATTGATTTAAAAATCAAATATTTAAATAAATAAACCTTATTTGTAATAAATCATATGCAATATCATTAACATGTAGATTCTATGCAAATTGATCTCTGGATTGTTGCAGTGCCAACCAATCCCAGCAGGTTCCTACTGAAATTGAAAGGAAAGTCTAATACTTATTTGGAAAGGCAAAAGACCTAGAAAATCTCAAAACAATGTTGAAAAAGAAGAACCAGGTGCCTCACACCATGACTACAGTCATCAATAAGCTTGCTGTTGGGGAAAGGAAAGACCCACCGATCGGTGGGACAGAACAGAGGAGAGGATACCAGCTACTCAAATATGGCTAACGATGGTGAAAACATGCACAATGTTTTAGGCAGAAAGGAGAGTCTTCCACAAATGGTACAGGAGTAATGAGACATCCCTGTGAAAAACAAATAATTCCGACACTGGACCACAAGTAAAAATTAACTCAAAATAGGTCCTGGACACAAATGTAAAACACAAAACAATCATTTTTCTAGAATAAATCAAGAGAGCTCTCTGAGACTTTGCATTAAGTGTGGAATTCAGATATGGTATGGAAAGAATGAACTATGAAAGACAAAATCGATGAATTAGACTTCCGAATTTAAACTTCTGTTCTTCAAAATACAATGTTAAGAGAATGATAAGCCATGCTTTTGGGAGAAAAAAATTGTGAAAGACATATCTAACAAAGCATTTGTACCTAGAATTCACACAGAGTTCTCAAAAGTCAGTCAAAAGTAACCACACAAGAATAAGAGCAAAGGTAAAAGGTATGAACAGACCTGTCCTCGGAGGACAAAGGAGCCAGGAAAGGTCTCCCAGTGCTGGTCACGAGGGACATGCAAACAGAACTCTGGGCTACGGAAGCAAAACAATCACTAAATTTCTTCCCTGGCCACACAAACTGGGGCAAGACTGGTGCTACTGAGACCTTCGCCCACCACGGGTGGGAGCAGGAGTTACAGCTGCTCAGGAAAAGCCTGCCGCTTCCTTACCAAGGAAAACACACGCATGCCCGGTGACCAGCGGGCCCCCAGGTACCGACCCAGCCTCAGCAAGAATCTTTTCAAACTTGCCCAAAGCTGGACCCAGAAGTCCTTCCACTGGAGGCTGAATAAGCAAGCTGTGGGACCTCAAGATCGCAACCGTCCTCAACAGCGTGAAGGAATGGGCCACCAGTGCCACGGCAGGACGGCTGAGTGGCACGTGTGTCGTGGGGAGTGAAGGGAGGTGGCCTCAGGTGGCACGCACTGCAGAACCCCAGCTGTGGGGCTTCCTGGAGGTAGAAAAGCTCTGCAGGACAGAAGACAGACATCAGCCATCAGATGGGGGGGGTGACCACAGAAGGCCGTTAGTGGGCAGCTGTGGATGTCCCCTACCCTGACTGTGCAGGCAGTGACATGACTATTCCCAGAGCCTCTGGAAGGGGTGCACTTCACTGTCCTAATTCACAGCCTAATTTTAAGAAAGAGATAAGTGACCCAAGAGGAGACTAACAGCACGAAGTGTGCGTGGGATGAGGCCTCCCACAGCTGGGAACTGAACAGAATGATGACAATGACTGAAAGCTGCCGCAAGGGTCCTCAATGACCACCAAAGGTGGGCAGCAGCAGCACAAGAACAGTCCACTGTGGACAGACTGAGGGCACCTCCCCAGCCCAGCCCTGGCAGCTTGAGGGCACAGCCTCCTGCTCTGGGCAGCAGGTGACTACCAGGAGCCACTGAGCGCCTAAAATTGTAAAGGGGACATTGGCGACAGAGCTACAGAAAGGCTGACTCCCAAAATCTGATGAGGAAGCCTGACCAGCCCCCTCCCTCAGCACCCAACATTTGCCTAACTCCTCAAGTTGCAGGGTCCGCAAATCATACCTCAGTAGTGGTGCTGAAGAAAACAGTGCCAGATCATCACTCTGGAGGGGACCCGTGGGCTGCTTGTGGTGTTAGCAAGGGGCCTGTGTGAAGTGCCAACCTTGGCCATCTCTGGGAGCCCACAGCTCCTGGGGCTCTAGAGAAGCTCCATTATCTGAAAACCTCGATGCCAGGGACAGCACTTGCCCTGACAACGCTGAGGCATCCGAGCCTGGGGGACAGGAAAGCCCAAGCAAGCTCAGCTCTGCTCCCTGCCAAGATCAGGAGCCACATGCTGGAAAGTGAGGGTCGCTGCTGGGAGCACACCTGCAGCAAGAGCCCCAGAGAAGACAGTCCAGGGGAACAGCAAGGTGCACACCGCACAGCAGCTAGAGCCACTCTGCAGAGAGCCACCACCAGCAGCCTCAACCCCGCGGAAACATCACAGCAACACAACAGAGAATCCTTAGGGCCACCCGGCAACAGACTGACCACAAGCAAGCTTTTAAAAAGAAGAAATTGGGATTGACCACAGAGACCTCATATACCTGGAATATTCACTTTTATGAAAGCCAGCACTTAAAGATGAGAGATACATTAGCCTTTGCTGTAATTGCATCTTATCAAACCATCCTCCTAGAACCACTCAGTTTGGAATGCAGCAACTGGACATGTGTGGTCAACAGCTTGAGTCCTAATCCCCACCTCCAAAATTAAGCACCAAAACCTTTTTGCAAAATCCTTACTTCCTTTTAAATTTCCTGAAATTCTTTCTGAAACATTTCACAGAAGCACCAGACCAGAAACTCAGGCACAAGATGACACATTCATTCCTGCCACTTTTTTAGGGGTCACTACTTCGGTTCAAATTCCAAGTTGTAAATGACAATCTGATCCTGCAAAACAGATGCCAAAAGGAAATGTCACTGATAGTTCACTAGAAGGTAGACTTTTCCCTAATCTACAGTACAAGAGGCCAGAACCAGGGTGAAAGGTGGCATCAATAAAGCACTCCCTATGAATTCTTCTTCAGTTACAAGTACTTTGAAATTATGTCAAGACTATTTTAAGTGTCTATTAAGACAATAAATTACTCTTTTTATGCATATGTTTGCATTCAAAAGAAAACTCTTTTCCTCGTCTATAGGATAAAAGAAATGAGATCTTTTAAATCAAAATCCTTACATTTTTATCAAAATTATTTACTATGAGAATTATAAGAGTCCAATAAATATTAATGATAATGCAAAAACTATCATTAATTGGAAAAAAACAGTGTAAGCACAACACAAAAATAGGCTTTTCTAAAAAAAAAAAAAATCTACCTGCTCCTAGGAGTCCTTCCTTCATGGATTTACTGCCATCCTGAAGGCGAAGCTGTAAGAATCTGAAGCCATGTGCACACTCCCCACCAAGGAACAGCCCTCCTGATGGAGACTGTGAACCTCCAACACTGAACGTCTGGACTCTCGCGCTAACTCTAGCAAGAGCAAAGATTCCCCTCAGGTGGCAATGAACGTTACAAACACCAAAGCCGACTTCAGACACTTGACTTTACCCATCAGTTACTAACTGTGGTGCTACTCCTAGCTTACCCCTCCTTGTAAGAGGGGCTGGAAAGTGACTGAGACCCTTCAAGACTACAGAGTAGATCCCCTGATGCCTGAGCCTAAACATAATTTCAGCCCATAGAAGTGAGAGACAAAATCCCCCAAACAAAAACCAGACCCCAAGGAGGAACAACCAGAGGGAAACTTCATCCTTCCCCCCAGCCCCTACCTTGACATCTACACATACATCAAAAATAAAGAAATCCCATAATTAAAAAAAAAAAAAAAACTACACACATAAGGACATGCATATAAAAGAGGGAAGAGAATGCACTTCAATTGATGCACAAGTCCAGGACCTCTGAAAACATGAGGAAACAGGCAAACAACTCTCCCATCAAAACTCAGATACAGAAGTGGACGAGAATCCAGGGGAAAATCGTAAAAAATTGATTATTAAATGTTCAATGAACTAAAACAACATCTAAGGAAGGAATTAAGAGAACAAATGCAGGAATGAAAGACCACTTCAATAAAGAGATAGAAACAGTGAAAAGAAACCAAGCAGAACCCTTGGAAGTGAAAGGCACAATGTCAAATTTAAAACTCACTTGAAAGCATTGCCAAAATAGAACTTCAGCCCTCAAAGACAGAAACTCAGACCTTCGAGACAAGATACATAGATTTGAGTACACAGAATTCGATACAAGAAAAAAATAGAATATGATTGGAATGTACAAGAAATCTGGAACAACATGAAGAGACCAAATCACTGGGAAAGAAGAAAACATGAAGATACAAACTAAAGGCATTGAGAATATTTTCAATTTGATTGTCCCAGAAAACTTTTCCCATCTCAGAAATATGATATAAACCTCCACGTATAAGATCCATACATAGCCCCAAAGAGATCTGACCAAGAGAGAAGTTATCCAAGATATATCATAATCAAAATGCCTAACAGAAAATGAAAAGGAATATTAAAATCTGCCAGAGAGGAACACCAGGTCACATTCAGAGGCACACCAATAAGACTCACTTCTGGTCTCACGCAGACACTAAAACCAAGGAGGGCCTGGAACCAGATAGTCCAAGAACTAAAAGAAAACAATGGCCAGCCAACATTGCTATGGCCAGCAAAGCTCTTTCATATTTGATGGGGAAATAAAAACTTTCATGATAAAGATAAACTAAAAGCTCTACAAAGAATCCTCAAAGATAAATTGCACATAGAAGAACCCAAAAACAAAATTCAAAACTTTCAAATAAGTGAAGATCAATAGAAGACTAATCAGTTAAATGAGAATCAAGACAGAATTAAATATATCAGAAAACCAAAATGGCAGCAAGCCACAAACACATGTCCCTAATAACATAGAATATAAATGATCTCAGCTCTGTAATTAGAAGACATAAACTAACAGAATGGACCAAAAAATCATAGCCAACTACATACTATTGGCAAGAGACTCATCTCATGGGCAAAGATCTCACAGCCAGAAGACGAATGGATGGAAAAAAAGTATTCCATACAAGTGGATTTTGAAAACAAACTGGAGTAGCTATCTTCATATCTGACAAAGCTGATTTCAGTCAAAAATTAATAAGAAGAGACAAATAAGGGCATTATATCGTGGTAAAGGGAATAATCCATTGAGAAGATATAATAATAGTAAATATATACACCTCAAATATTAATGCACACAGTTACATTAAAACAATATTCTTTGATATTAAATCCCAGATAGATTCCATACAATAATACTGGATGATTTCAACACACCATTGTCACCAATAGACAGATCACCAAAGCATACAATCAATAAAGTTATTTTAACCTGAATAATACTACAAATCAAATGGACCTACTAGACACTTATAGAATATTTCATCCCAAAACTGCTGAATTCATCTTCTCAACAGCTCATGAACTTTTCCAAAATAGGTCATATTCTAGGTGTCAATACAAGTCTTAGCAAAACAAAAAGATCAATATAATCCCATGCATTCTATCAGGCCATAATGGAATAAAACTAGAAATCAACAGTAAGAAAAATAATAGGAACCACATAAACACATGGAAATCAAATGAATTTTAAATAAGAATAGATCAAAGAAGAAATGAGAGAAGAAATAAAGAAATTCTTAGAAACAAATGAAAACAAAGATAACAACAAATCAAAATCTTTGGAAGAGTATGAAAACTAGGAGGAAAATTCCTTGCTTTGAGCGCCTACATTAAAAAAAAAAAAAAAATAGAGAGATCCCAAATAAATAAGTTTATGCTCTACCCTCAAAGCCTTAGGGAAAAAATTTAAAAAAAAAATACTCCAAAGTCAGTAGAAGACAAGAAATAACAATAATCAGAACTAAACTTTATGAAATTGATAATTTAAAAAACTACACACAGGATCAATCCAACACAACAAAAAGTAATTCTTTGAAAAGATAAATAAGATTAATAAGCCCTTCCAAACTATCCAAATGAGAAAAGAACATATTACCACAGACACTTCTGAAATCCAAAGTGTCATTACAAACTATTTTGAAAATTTATACTCCAATAATCTGCAAAATCTATAAGACTCTGACAGATTTCCGGACACATATGACTTGCCCAAACTGAACTAGAAGATACAGGAAACCTAAATCAGTAATGAAATTGAAACAGCAATTAAAAGCCTACCAACAAAGGAAAGCCCAGGACCAGATGGATTCTCAGCAGAGTTCTATCAAAACTTTAAAAATTAAAGAACTAAGCCCAGTCTTCCTCAAATATTGCCTGAAATTAAAAGGGAAGGAGCACTCCATCCAAACACATTCTATGAAGCCAATACAACCCTGATACCAAAACTAGAGAAGACCCATATAGGAAAGAAAACTACAGACCAATATCACTGATGAACATAGATGCAAAAATCCTTAATTAGATATTAGTAAGCCACATTCAAAAACATTAAGAAGATAATAACCATGATCAAGGGGGCTCCCTCCCAGGGACACCAAGGCTTGTTCAACATGCAAATCAATAAATATAGTTCACCACCTAAAAAGAACTAAGAACAAAAATCTTATATCAACTCAATGGATGCAGAAAAGGCCTTTGATAAAACATAGCACCCATTCATGTTAAAAAATAGTAGAACAAAACATACATTATTACTGTATGTATATATGTGACTGCATGACCCATATGATTCTACAACATGTACACTCAGAAAACTGAGAAATTATATCCCGTCTACATATGATATATCAAAGTGCATAAATGCATCCTACTGTCATGTATAACTAATTAAAACAAATTAAAAGGGTAAAAAAAATACTGGAGGAACTAGGGATAGAAGGAACTCACCTCCACATTATAAAGGCTATAAATGACAGACCCATAGATGACATAATACTGAATGAAGAAAAACTGAAAGCTTTTCCCCTAAAATCAGGAACAAGACAAGGATGTTCACTCTCACCATTTCTATTCAATACAGTTCTCAAACTCTAACCACTGTAATCAGGCAAGAGAAGGAAATTAAAGGGTAGATATTGGAAAAGAAGAAGTCAAACTGTTTGCTGATGACATGATCTTATATCTAGAAGACCCAAAAAATTTCACTAGACGACTTCTAGAGCTGATATATAAATTTACTAAAGTAGCAGGATACATGATTACCACTCATAAATCAATAGCTTTTCTTTTTATTCATTAAAAGATTTATTTTTGAATGTGTTATATATGATAGCGGAATATAATTTATTTCATATTACACATATAGAGCACAAATTTTCAAGTCTCTGGTTATACACAAAGTATTTTCCCACCATTCGTGTCTTCACACACGTGCTGACGGTAATGATGTCTAACTCATTCCTCCACCTTTCCTACGCCCATTCCCCCTCCCTTCTGTTCCCTCCCCTTTACCCTATCTAAAGCTCCTCCATTCCTCCCATGCTCCCACCCCATGACCATTATGAGTCACCATCCTCATATCAAAAAACATTCCGCCTTTGGTTTTGGGGGATAGGCTTACTTCACTTAGCATTATATTCTCCAACTCCTTCCATTTACATGCAAATGCCATGATTTTATTCTCTTTTAATGCTGAGTACTATTCCATTGTGTATATATGCCACAGTTTCTTTGTCCATTCATCTACTAAAGGGCATCTAGGTTGGCTCCACAGTGTAGTTATGGTGAATTGTGCTGCTATAAACATTGATATGGCTGTGTCCCTGTAGTATACAGTCCTTTGGGTATAAACCGAGGAGTGGAATAGCTGGGTCAAATAAATGGTGGTTCCATTCCCAGTTTTCCAAGGAATCTCCATACTGCATTCCATACTGGCTACACCAATTTGCAGTCCCACCAGCAAGGTATGAGTGTGCCTTTTTTCCCACAACCTCATCAACACTTATTGTTATTTGTATTCTTGATAGCTGCCATTCTGACTGGAATGAGATGGTATCTTAGAGTAGTTCTGATTTGCATTTCTCTAACTGCTAAAGATGTTGAACATTTTTTCATATATTTGTTGATTGATTGTATATCCTCTTCTGAGAAGTGTCTGTTCAGTTCCTTGGCCCATTTATTGATTGGGTTATTTGTTTGTTTGTTTGTTTGTTTTCTGGTGTTAAGGTTTTTGAGTGCTTTATGTATCCTAGAGATTAGTGCTCTATCTGATGTGTTTGTGATAAAGATGTATTCCCATTCTGTGGGCTCTCTATTCACCTGATAGTTTCTTTTGCTGAGAAGAAGCTTTTTAGTTGGAATCCATCCCATTTATTGACTCTTGGTTTTAATTCTTATGCTATAGGAGTCTTATTAAGGAAGTCGGGGCCTAACCCTACATGATGAAGATTAGGGCATACTTTTTTTTCCATTAGGCGCCAGGTCTCTGTTTTAATTCCTAGGTCCTTGATCCGCTTTGAGTTGAGTTTTGTGCATGATGAGAGATAGAAGTTCAATTTCATTTTGTTACATAAGGATTTCCAGTTTTTCCAGCACCATTTGTTGAAGAAGCTATCTTTTCTCCAATATATAGTTTTGGCCACTTTGTCTAATATGAGATAACTGTAATTATGTGGGTTTGCCTCTGTGTCCTCTATTCTGTGTCACTGGTCTACAGGTCTATTTTGGTGCCAATACCATGCTATTTTTGTTACTATTGCTCTATAGTTTAAAGTCTGGAATAGTAATGCCGCCAGCTTCATTCTTCTTGCTAAGGATTGCTTTGGCTATTCTGGGTCTCTTATTTTTCCAGATGAATTTCATGACTGTTTTTTATAATCAATAGCTTGTCTATGTTCCAACAACAACAAAAAAAAAACAGCTGAGAAAGAAATTGAGAAAAGTACCTCCTTTACAATAGCCTCAAAAAAATAAAATAACTGGAAATTAATCTAACCAAGGAGGTGAAAGTTCACTGCTATGAAAACTATGGAACACTGAAGAAAGAAATTAAAGAAGACCTTGGAAGATGGAAAGGCCTCCCTTGTTACTGAATAGGCAGAATTAATAATGTTAAAATGGCCATCTTATCAAAAGTGATCTCAATATTCAATGCAATCCCCATCAAAATACCAATAAAATTCTTCTCAGAACTAGAAAAAGAAAGTCCTAAAATTCATTTGGAAAAATAAGAGACCCAGAATACCCAAAGCAATCCTGAGCAAGAAGAGGGATGTAGGAAGCATCATAATACCTATCTCAAATTATGCTACGAGGTGGAGTAGCAAAAACAGCATGGTATTGGCATCAAAACAGACATGCAGACCAACGGAATAGAAGTCATGGAGACAAACCCACATAGTTACAGCCTTGTGATACTTGACAAAAATATATGTTGGAGAAAGACAATCTTTTAAATAAATTGTTCTGGGAAATTTTATGTCCATATGTAGAAGAGTGAATTTAGATCCCTATCACCTGCACAAAAGTCAAATAATGAGCCTTGGTATAAAAAAAAGTCAAATAAAAATGGATCAGGGACTTAGGAATTAGATCAGAAACCTTGCAATTGCTAGAAGTAAACATAGGGTAACACCCCATCATAGAGGTGCCGGCCCTGAGTTGCTCAACAAGACCCCTAAAACTCAAGAAATAAAACCAAGAATCAGTAAGTGGGATGCCATCAAATTAAAAATCTGTACAGAAAAGGATAGGCTTAAGAGCATGAAGAGACAGCCTGTGGAACAAGAGAAAATCTTTGCAGTTGCTCCTCTAACGGGATTAACATCCAGAATACAGAGAGAACTCACAAAACCAAATTCCAAAAAACAAATAACATGTATGATTTTGTCAAAATGAATGCAATTACTATGTATAATTGTGATGCTTTAATGAAAAAAAATATTTTAAAAAAGGATCAAAGCCAAGAAAACAAAAATCAGGAAGCAAGATAATGGGCCTACATGGAGTGGAATAAGAAACGTTTCATCAACGTTAGGCACAGAGGAAGAATATGGAAAATGGAGCTCCTTCTGGAAATAGAGACATTTCGGTGACACTCCGATCTTGATCCGGCCTTTAAACACCTGTTTCCTGGAATCGTCAAACAGCAACCAAACACTAGTGGTCTTTTCACCACCTGCTCTCTTCCCAGGGCTCTGCCAGGCAATGTTGTGGGCCACCCAGGAACTGCACAGTGTGGTCTTTGTCCCCAGGAATTTACAGTCATGTGGAGAGACTAATCAACGGGTTTTAAATGCATACCAAACAAGATGGTAGTCCTCCCGCTCAATCATGTCAACGTGGACGGTCTGGCAGGATTTGAGGCACTACCAAACAGGGAGTGGCAGACGTGGCTTCTCAGAAATCAGGCTCGGGCGGGACAATAAAGGGTTTGAACAGAGCAATGTCACAATTAATGGAGAGGCTGAAGTGGCATTTGGAAACAAAAGTGGGGCAGTTAACAGGTCAACAGTGAAGGACGCACCTCCACTAGCCGGACGCAAGTGTAGTCAGAACCGTGTGCAGCAGGAGCTGGTCAGGACAGAGCCCTGAGAAGGGCGGGGCTTGGAGCAAGCAGCCTGGGGGAGAGGGACATAGGGGATGAGCAGCTGGAAGAAGGGGTGCTGCAGGGAGGAGCCCGCATGGCCCCGTTGCCACCACAGAGGGGAGAGTGTGTGGTGGTTCAGCACATGGAGCCGGGACTGCAGGGCTCCTAACAGTCATGAGCTCAGACTGTAGACGCTACATGCCACCAAGGGTCCCCAGGAATCAGAATCACCAGAGGTTTCATCCCAGATGGGGTAAAATGGCATTTGGAAGCACAAGTGGGATGAGAGAGGGTGGTCAGGACAGCTGGACCGCCTCTGGAGTCTGCAGGAGAGAGGCCAGTAGGGAAGACAGAGCCCCGGTGGCTGCTGGAAGTGGGGCCAGGGCACAGCACCAACAGGCTGGGATGGGAGCCAAGAGTGCCTCCCACGGAGTGCAGCAGGTTGGTGACGAGAGACTGATAGCTGGTGTCAAAAAAATATCCAGAGAATTCCAGGGTAGATGAAGACATGCTCACTGAGCTTGACCACTGAGGGCAGAGGGCGGAGAGAGGGCAGCCCCAGAGCACTGGGCAGAGCCATCCCAAGGGCATGATGGCCAACAGAGAGGAGGCCAGATGCTGGACATGATGGCCAGCACTCAGCCTGACGTGAACAGCGGCCGCAGCGAACCTTCCATGGAGCAGTGACTACTCTAGGTTGCTAAGAGTGGAAGTGAGGTCAGAGGTGGGGGAAGGACCTTTCAGTTCCTTTCCACTCACTGGAGAGGAGGACAGCTCCAGGAGAGGATTAACAGTGACAGCAGCGGTGCAGGCAGGCAGAGGAGCAGAGACGCGGTAGAGAAGGACGGGGAAGGTAATCAGTGCTCTCGTCTGAATGTCGTGTCCCCAAAAGTCATGTTGGAGCCTCTCCCTCAAGATGATGATTTTAGGAGGTGACTAGGTCACAAGGGTAGATCTCTGTGTTGGGACCAAAGGGGACCCCAAGAGCTCCCAGGCCCCTCCTTCGTGCCAGTGTGAAGGTGCCGTTTATCTGCCAGGACACCCTCACCAGACACCACCTCTGCCAGAGCCTTGACTGCAGACTTCCCGGCCTTCAGACCTAGGAGCAGGCCTGCTGCTGAGGAGCTACCCCATCCGCGGTGTTCTGCTGCAACAGCCTGAGCAGGCACAGACAGGGAGGCCTCTTCCTCTGGGGCATGAAGACGCAGCCTGACTGGCACTCGGAGCCCGGGTTGCACTCCACGTCTGGAGTGGTGCATTTACAGGTGCAGTGCCTGGTTTTCATCCTGGAGCAGCCAGTGAACACCACCTTCATCGGCTTCCAGAGACATGGGGGTTGGCTAAAGAGAGGTGAAGGGGGTGGGAGATTGCAGTCGGCCTGGGCACAGGCAGGAAGTGCCTGTCCTGGCATGTAAGACTCAGAGCTAGGTACAGCCGCATCCCTCTAAAGATGCAAAGAAGCACCTGAGCAAGTCAAGGGCTTGAGGAAGACCAAGCGTGACTTCATGACGCAGGACCACACCGCCTCCGTCTGCAGTACCACACTGCCTCCCATCTGCACGACCAAACTGCCTCCATCTGCACGAACACTGCCTCCCGTCTGCAGGACCACACTACCTCCGTCTGCAGGACCACACTGCCTCCATCTGCACTGCCTCCGTCTGCACGACCACACTACCTCCGTCTGCAGGAACACTGCCTCCATGTGCAGGACCACACTGCCTCCATGTGCAGAACCTGATGCTGAAGGAGAAACAATCTTCCTTTGGACTTGACTGCAAAGACTATACACACCAAGACATGAAGAGCAAGATGTTCAGGGATGCAGATAGGAAAACCCAGTCCCTCATGCAGGCCCTTCCAGGGAGGTCTGTGAGTGCTACATCCTGACTGAAGGCTAGGCCAGTGTCCTAGGAGCCCAGAGGGTGACAGGGAGCAGTGGACCCTGCAGCAGTACCTCCAGGGTCCTGGTGACCCGGAAGCTCTGAAGGAGGCAGACACACAAAAGAGGGAGGGATGCAGCACAGCCTCAGGAGGAGGGAGAGAGCCCCCAGCAGCAGCCAAGTGACAAAGGAACAGGGAGCCTGTAAGCTCCAACCAGCTCCCACTGGACCAGGAGCCACCCAGGCCAAGACTGAGGAGAAGCAGCCTGCAGCTTTCCAGGGACTCTACCCTTTACACCCTAAGCACACAAACACAGCTGCTGGCTTTCCACTGCCACTGCCATAGTACAGTTTTAGAGATCTTTTCTTCATATTTTCTAATTCTTAAACATCTAATATTTTAATTTCCATCAAATAATAATAGCTGATGATCATCAAGTTCTGCCTGATGCCAAGCTCTATTCATGAATCATCTCCTTCACTCTCCACAACAGCCCCGTGGGATCCTATCACCCACACAGTGGACATGAGAGAAATCCAAGGTTTGGGACAGGGCACACAGCCCAGCCCTTTGCCTCTCTCTGCAGTAACTCTGATCAGGACCTGTTGCTCCAGCATGTGGACAGGTGCCAAGGAACTCCTACTTAACCCAGAAATTACCTGAGACTCTTGCTAAAAATGAACCGTCTCAGGCTATGAAGGCATTACTATCACCACCAACCTCAGCTAACCCACCGCCCCTCCAAAGGTGGGTGGGGGAATCCCTGGGAGTCTGCAGACCATCCAGGGGGTCAGCAAGGTCACCTGTGTCCTTAATAAATCTGTGACTTGCTGGCCACTTTCCCAATGTGGCATCTGCACTGATGCAGCAAACTCACTGGGAAGTCCTGCTGGAGCTGAGGACAAAGGAGGGCCAGGCTGCTCTGGCCACCACTGGATTCCTCACTCCAAGGTACTCACAATTTTAGGAAAATGTCAGTGTCACTTAAAAGGCCATTTGATGACTTGACGGAGAAATAAAAATTAATACTCTTATTACGCATCAACGTCTAGTCCATGCCCGCTTCCTGTTCTGTGTAAGGAAACAGGAAGCACAGGAGGTACTTCTGCTACACTTCAGAGCAGCACAATGCAGGCGTGCGATCACTCAATAGCACAGACAGCAGACCCTGGGTTCATGAACAGCATTCTACTGACAGCAAAGTAACAACCTAGATTATTCACAATTGGCCATTGCACTGACCCTTTCTTGAACAAAATGAAGCTATAATGTCACTGAAAGCAACTGACTACATTTGGACCCAGTAATAAAATTTGAGCATTCAAAACAAATTAGAATTTACAAAACATGCACATGATTTGACAGCTTCCCAAAGCTAAGAGCCTTTTCTAAAGGTACTGGTAGAAATAGCAATGTATGTGACTTTGTAAGAGTTGTATAGTTAAATATGTTAACATTTGCAGAACTCATGAACCAATTTTTTCCAAATGATTGATGGTGCACCATGGTGCAAAATCACACATGGTAAAAATGTGCTCCAAGTACAAGCTGTAACAATGGGTTTCAACTTAACAAAGAATTGAAGTTCACAGACATGATTTCTGATTCACATGGCAACTAACCTTTAAGAAACTATCACTTGTCAAGTTTTGGTGTAGTACCAAAGAATATAAACAGTTATGTCTGAAGAAGCCATTTAAATACACTTCTCTTTTCCAAGTACAGATTCATGGGAGGCTGGATTCCCTCAGCTATTGTAACCAAAGTAGCACACAGCAAAAACCTGGTGCAGAGGAGACATGAGAGCCAGCTGCCTTCAGTTAGGCCAAAGATTGCACCAAAGGGAAAATACTACTGTCTGGAAAACAGAATCCTTCTTCACAAAAACTATGTTATTCATAGTATCATGTAACTGACTTATTGTAGTTATTTTTAAGTGAATCAATAAGTAAATCTTGTTAAATTTCCTAATTTTAATCCCTAATATGGTAACTACTGATGTGATCACATAAACACAATCTCTCTGGGGTCCCCAGTGGTGTACATAAGCATAAAGGAGTCCTGATAGGGATCTGAGGACCATTGCTCTGAAGGGTTTAATCACCAAAATGTGACATAGAGAACAATGGCATTCATCTCACAGGCTGCCAATGTCAATGACATAGTAATGCGTTTCAAGGAGGGGTCAATGGCCCTGCACATAGTTCCCAAAAGGGGTCAGGGGAGGGGTCAGGCGCTGGCTCTTGTCTTCTGATTGCACATCAAACCTCCAAGACCTAAATGCAATGCAGCTACAATGTCCAAGCTCACCATTTGCAGGAAAAATCTCTAAACTGGGTTATGTCCTTTCTTTGGGGAAAAGAAAATCATCAGCTTTGCCTACTTAGATGATCTTTTTATTGTTTTAATTGTTAAAATATGATTTTGATTTTTTTTTATTCATACCTGTACTTTGGATAACAATGATCCTCACATTCCACCATCATTAATAACCCCATGCCTCCTCCTTTCCCCTCCAACCCCTCTGCCCTATCTAGAGTTCATCTGTTCCTCCCATGTTCCCTCTCCCTTTCCCACTATGAATCAGCCTCCTTATATCAAAGAAAACATTTGGCATTTGTTTTGGGGGGATTGGTTAACTTCACTTAGCATCATCTTCTCCATCTATTAACCTGTAAATGCGTGATTTTATTTTTTTTTTTTATTTTGATTTTTAATTGCATATTCCCATACATCCCAAAAAGAACAAAAGCACTGCATTTAAAATATGCTCTGAACCCCTTTTACACAGCCCAGCCCCCTCCCCACACCCACTGCCGGTCTGCGCAGCCTCTGGTTGAGGAAGAGCAACAGGTAGTCCAGACTGTGGGTTCCACATCTGGCTGCATCTTACTGCATCTGAACCTGGCACCAGACCTGTTCCACCTGAGCATGCACTGAGAACAGAGGACACTCTCCCTGGAGACCTGGAATTGGCTTACAAATGTTTCTATTATAATAGAAAAGTGACTAAGGTTTTAAAATTACAGCATTGAGCTCAACCAGGAGATGGCTCCACTTCCTGTTAGTTATATGAGAGAACTGAAGGTACCCTTTCCAGGGTGCTTCTAAATGTAAGACCCCAGAGACCCCACATGTCCACTGCCCTGCAGGCAAGGAAGCGGCCACCTATGTGTCCAGCTCATCCATAAGCTGCAGGTGCATGGAGTGTGTGGCATTGCGTGGCCAGCAGTGACACTGAGCGTGTGACAGGTATGTGGCCAGCAGTGACACAGAGTATGTGATAGGTATGTGGCCAGTGACATGGAACATGGGGCATCTGAGTGGCCCACAAAGACAATCATGTTGAGAGAAAATTACCAGGCTTCAAGAACACAAGGAAATAAGGGACGTTTAGGAACATTTTTCACTGGCCCCAAATGTACCTACTGTTGGGGAAGCTCATATGTAATCCCTGCCTGCAATATTTACCAATTTGTCAGATGTATTCTTGAATCAAGAATCTATTATAACTTTTTTAAAAGCCTGTCTTTTAAAACTGATTTCTATTTACAAGCAAAAATGTAAACTTTCTTTATACAGCTCTTCTCTGCAGGGCCAAGGATCCCTTGCCTTCAAACACGGGTGCAGACAGCCCTGAAGATGAGCCAGTGAGAAGCAACACCTGGCAGATGGATGCTCTGGGCATGCCCTGCTCCCCACTGCCTCTCCTCCCATCTCTCTCAGGGAGGAGCTGCTGGCTCACGGAGCACCACCTGTCAAGGCCAAGCACCTGAACCTTCCAGCACCTTCCATCCCCTGGACCTTCCAGCACCTTCCCTCCCCTGGACCTTCCAGCACTTTCCCCACCCTGGACCTTCCAGCACCTTCCCTCCCCTGGACCTTCCAGCACTTTCCCCACCCTGGACCTTCCAGCACCTTCCCCACCCTGGACCTTCCAGCACCTTCCCTCCCCTGGACCTTCCAGCACCTTCCCTCCCCTGGACCTTCCAGCACCTTCCCTCCCCTGGACCTTCCAGCACCTCCCACCTGGACCTTCCAGCACCTTCCATCCCCTGGACCTTCCAGCACCTTCCATCCCCTGGACCTTCCAGCACCTTCCCTCCCCTGGACCTTCCAGCACCTTCCCTCCCCTGGACCTTCCAGCACCTTCCCTCCCCTGGACCTTCCAGCACCTTCCCCACCCTGGACCTTCCAGCACCTTCCATCCCCTGGACCTTCCAGCACCTTCCCTCCCCATGCTTCTGATTTTCTTGCCTCTAAAACACTCATGGAAGAAAGCACTCTTTTCCTTCAAAATACCACTGTCCATTTTATGCATCAAAGGAATGAATTTCCCTAAGAGTCCCTATGCAGAGAGCAGTGCAGGCAGCCAATAAAGAGTTCTCACTAAGCCTTCCCAGAAATGCAAAGAGGAAGTATTACTTTTGGTGTCCAAAACTATCTATGACCATCTCATAGTTACACAAGGTGAACTCAAGGTTGTCTGGTGCCTTACAGAAACAACACACATGCCAAGCATATTCTCCGATGAAACCCAAGTCATACATTCTAAAATTACAGATGGCATCTCTGCAACACACGTGGGAAACCAAATAAATACAAATAACATGCTTTCCTTTTGTGACTACAATGGTTGTGCATCCCATGGTCATATTTTCACAAAAACCCTTCACTCTGAGGTCAGGAGAAGTGTGATAAAATGACCACTCATCACAGGAATGGACAGTGACAGCCAAGGGCAAGGGCGGGCTCTGGGCTCAGAGGGGACCAGCAAGCTGAGCTCAGGTGAGCCACTTCTGCTTTTCTCTGGGACCCACTCCTGCTGCTCAGGCATGAGCTGTACCAACTGCCTTGATCTCCTCTCACCCCATGGGAGGGACCTAGGCTGACACTTCTAATTGAGAGTTTTTCCATGGCAAAATCCCACTGATGTTTTACATCCCAGAAAATGGCCTGAAGATAAGACTTTTATTCTGCTTTTAAAAAATCACTTTTCTGTAACAGATACTATCCTGGATGACTGCCCAATGGAACATGAATGTCCAAATAAAGGCTACTGAAGAGCTGGACACCCACTAGAGCATCTGCTTCATCTCACCTCCTGTCCCTCTCACAGACTCGGGGTGGATGGACAAACGGAAACATGGCTGAGAGACCAGCAGCAAGGTATCGGGGCTGCCGCCTCTTCTGCCTCTGCCAGAGCCAACAGCTTAGGGGAAGAGGGTCTTCTGGGTGGAGGGTGGCAGAGCCCCTGGCCTCGCCCCAGGCCTCAAACAGGTGCAGGGCTGGGAGAGCACCAAGATCATCAGGCACCCCTGATGCTGGGAGGGGGACCTGGGTGCACTTTGGGACAGGAAGGAGACTGAGAATCCGCGTCCCAGCCCAGTCAGCAGGTGTGGGAACACCCTGGTGAGGCGGTGCCAACTGGCCCTCCAGTCCTCTTCCTCTGGCTTGCCTCTAGACTAGGCTGGAGCCGGTCACCCCTCCTTCCCACCCGGCTGCTCGGAGCCATCCACTCAGTACCTCGCGTCCTATTAAAAGTGAGCCTGACGTGGAAGGCACTGCAGATGTGCTGGAGGGGGCACTTTTTCCACTGGAAGGTGAAGCTCTCTCCTTTACTTGAATCTAAATGGATCGTCTATGTATAGAGAAATACAACTTTCATTTTCCTGGAACCCTGTAATTCCCTAAACATTGCACTACTTAATTTTCAATCCACCATGATCCCACTTAGCATTATTGATGACTAACGCTTAGCTTTTGAGACTCCAGTGTTGAACAATATCGACCCTCTCTCTTAGGAAAACAATAAAATACTTAACTGTGGTGACAGGGTAGTATCAAGATAATAAAGAGGAAAAAATTGTAAAGAGAGTGGGCAGGCAATGAATTTTAAAAATCAATTAAAGAATCAATGCTGTTTTCATTTTGTCACAAAAATCCTGAGTCAGAGACAAAGCTAGATCAAAAGCACCCTGGCTTTATTGGCATCTCTAGCGGGGGTAATTAACGAAGCCCTGTGCTGATTGACTGATAAAGCAAGCCACAGGACTAGGTCACTGTTACGGACTCACATTCGCCTTTATTTCAGTGAGATGCGTACAGGGTGTTTCCATCAACAGCTGCAGGCGAAGGAAAGCTTAGCACTTGTTAGGTGAGTTACGTCACTTAACCATCATTCCCGTTAGTCGGTCTAATGCTCTTCTTTGACCATATAAGCAAAGTTGCACTGTTTTGTCACTCGCTTAAGGCTCGTAGTGTATCAGCTACTCACTTGTTTTCACGGGGTCTTGTCTTGAGCTGTCTGATGCTGGCACGAGGTGCACCGGTGCTCGGCTTCGGGGGAGCCTCCTGGACTGAGATGTGTCACTGGGAAGCCCTTGTCTCCTTCAACCCCTCCATTAATCTGATGAGATTTCAATTCCCAATGAGTTTCTAAGCATACTATGGTTTCAGGTGGAGTCATAATAACAAGAATTAAAAAGCAGAGCAAGATGACTCTTTTTAAGAAATAAGCACATTAAAGATACATTAACCAGTGACAGACTGCTGTTCCACACTGACTGTACCCAAACTACCACAGTGTTCCTTTCCTTTCTTAATCTTGTCATTACGTCTCCATCCAAAGTCCAACTGTGTCTTGACATTTCCTAGGTTCCAACAGCATGGAATACTATGTGAAGAATGAATCCCTCTTACCCTAAATCCTAATCCTGTGTGCTTGGGTTTGTTAGGAAATAGTTGAGCCGTCAGAACGCCAAGCAGAAGACACTCCAGACACAGAGATGGGACCCTGGCAAAAAAGCTAAAGCACTTGGCAGATGCTGGGAAACAGGGAGTCTGGGGTGATCTGGAAAACGGCGTGGTTGGAACAGCACACTGGCGCTGAAGGAAGGGCATGCAAAAAGGACTCCCTGCAGGATCTCTCCTTGGGAGGAGATGCGCAGCAGAGACGCGGCCTTGGAAGGAGAGGGAAGGACCAGGCCAGAGACAATCCTAAACATCCATGGGAACGGGCGTTTCTTCAAGAGAAACCTGGGGGCCATCCCCACACACAAAGAAATCAGGAACTCGGGCCAGAAAAGAGCCCGTGGTGTCACAGGTGGAATGTCCCACCTGGCACAGTGGGCCAGCCTCCTCTGAGGATGCACCTGCCTCCTCTCCTCACCTGGGCACTGCCCGCTCCGGCTCAATGGCCCAGTACTATTTATCAACCGTGCTTCCTTGGCAAGAAAATTAAATCGTAAACTTGCCAAAATACATCGACACCTCATTGTGGAGACCACACAGACCCTGCCACACAGAGCACATCTCCCGTTAACTCTAGCTTGGGGCAAATAACCTGCAAAATGGTTCTCAACACTCTACCACCAAATCCGACCAGAGAGCGGATCCTGACTTGTGCTCGCATCCTAAACATTTCAATTTACAGACATTGTGAGCTCATCAGCACAGTGACACCCAATCACATACAATTTTTACAAGTATCTCAAGGAATGAATTTAAACAAAAATAAATTCCACCCATATGCTGTTTGGTTAATTTTTTACTCGTTTCTACAAAGCACTAAAAATGCAAACGCCTCAGAGGCAGACAAAGCTTGCTATTTTCCAGAAAAGTCTCACACAGTGGAAGCGCCACAGGCTTTGTGCTGCCTCCAACATGCATGTGAAGGACTTTGCCACGATATGCCACGTTAGCATCATCGTGAACTTACAAAACACTTCTGAAAGGACCACCGCTCCCCCAACAATGAGCATCAATATAAGCATCTTACGTTGGCTACTTTGTTACTAATAGCACACCTAAAATGATACATGATTTTGAAGACTTTTTAGAGGTTTCACAGTTCTCTTTTCATCTTCTTACACACTTTGCAGCTGGAAATTTGTCACCATGGCAACCTGGCTTGATGTCTGTGTGTCAGACATGGTCCACAGAGTTATATCATACCTCATAATGCAAAAGCACTGCGCGCCCAGGGTCCCTGGTGTTCTTTGATAGTGTGACATTGTAGAGAGTTGTTATTACATACAGGACAGAAACAGAACAACTCCACACCTAGAGCCACAATTTAAAACTTTCAAATCTATTATGGGATGAATCATTCCATCTGTTTGCTATTCTTAAGTCTCTCTTAATTTTCATTATAATCACAAAACAACCCACGAGAAATCAAATTGAGTATTTGTTTAGTTTAAAAGAAAGAGAGAGGGGGGGGGAGGTAGGGGGGAGGGAACCTGGTCTGGGATCAAAGAGAACGGCGTGCCACAGGCAGCTGGCGCAGGGTGGCCCTGAAAGACGGCACACCCATGGCCATAATCTCTTGGCGACCTGGGTGCCTGGTTCAGCGGCAGCTCCACTAAAACCATTCACATCGATTCCAAATAAATAAAATCAACATTTTAAATGAAGTTGATAAAAAAGTTTTAAATGTGGGAGATTTCCTCAATATTGATTCACAGCATTTTTAAAAATAGATTTCAGCAACTTTTTAATGCACCACATAAAAATACATGAGAAATGGAAAACAATTCATACCCAAAAGTGAAAACAGTCTCAAAGAGGAAGTCAGTGCTTTCTTTCTTTCTCCTTTCTTCCTGTATGCTTTTGCTAACAATTCTACAATAAACATCTACTACCATTTAACAAAGTTTTCTCACTTTTAAACTAACGTGAGATATAGAAGAAAACTCTAAACCTGCAAGTAAGCTATTGGGTGCATCTGATGAAGAGAGAAACAAATAAAAGTAAAATCTAACCCCTGCTCTCAAGGACTTTAACCTCGGCTGGAATTGGGATTAGACTGGAAATAACAGATAATACCAGACCCAGTCCACCAAGAAGGCACTGCACTAATATTTCTAATTTTCACACCAGCCTCACAAGTTGGACGTCAGCCCAGGTTTTCAGAGAGGAAACTGAGGCTCAGGAAAGCTGTCTGCAGACCCTTTGCACTGGTCCCCAGCTGCACCCCTTTCACTAGAGTTCTGGAAAGTGTTTGGCAAAACTTTCTGCTTAAAAGATCACAAGCCACGGGTGCCAAACAAGTGATAAATTCTCCAAAGCATCATTTGACGTTAAAACCAGATGTTGTTTATGCTCACGGGGACACCTGTGAACCGAGGTCATCGTCTCACCAGCCCATGGTAGGTGGTGGCTGAGAGTTCCGAGGACAGGATGCCAGGGATAAAACGGGTCACACTAATTTTAACATGGGGCTGAACGACCGAGTGCCCAATTTCAAGCTGAGGAATATGAGCTCTCATTACCTAACTTAAGGATAGCTGAAGTTCAAATAAGACAATCCCCATTTTAAGCCTAGATATGCTTTTCAGGAACTCTCAAAGCCATTGTCTCACTTATTTTGTAAATTTGTAAAATAATTGTTGATTGACTCAGCCAAGGTGGAGGGTTACACTTGACAAGGACACCTGGCCAGCTAACAGAAGCCCTAAAGCTGGAGTCCAGGCTCCTCCACGCGCTCTTGGCACATTAGCACCTACACAGGGAACCACACGCTGTGCCTGGCCCTCGGCGGAGCACTGTCAGGATTCTTCTGCTAATAAAAATAAAAGCACTGAGCAGATTTTTCTCTCTAATCCTGGAGGTGGGATAAATAAACAAATGAACTTTACACAGGAGGAAACAAAGACTCTGAGCTTTCAAGGTGTGTTCCCAAAGCCACACAACGGGTGTGTGGTGGCTGACCCCTTCCACTAGTGGCGGGAATGCCAGAGCCCATGCCTTCCTTCCCACGCACCTGGGCCTGGCCCACTATCCTCATGGAGTCCCAGGGAATTGTGGTCCAAGTCAGTGAAATTGTCCACACCCAGACAAAATTCACCATGACACTTGGTCACCTAACCAATGATGAGGGGAGCCTGTTTTACTTAGGACAGAGCTAACACAGAGCTGGAGGTGAGGACCTACAGCTGCCAGGTGGGGACCCTGCTGGCCTGCAGCCTTGGGGGCTGGGAGTCTGACTTCTGCCCACACCCTGAGCAGGTGGCACCTGCATCCCTCAGTGTGGTGAGTCTGAAGGTGCAGCTGTTCCTGCTGCTGGGAGCCCGAGCCAGCACCCCGGGTGCTGACTGCTCAGGCCAGGGAGGGTCCCAGGTTGCTGCCCCAGCAGCTACCCTCTGCGGTTTCTTCGCTCTGCAGTGGATTATCCACCATTGGCAATGCCTCCACGAGGCTTCCTTTCCTGAGTTTGTTTTTTAACCCTAGTGACAGGCATGGAAGTTGTACTTTTAAAAAGCATCTGAAGCCTTGAGGGTCCACTGTTATCCTGCCTTCAGAATGGGAAACACAAAACTACCATTTACTGATACAAACCTTATTTTTAATATCTTCAAAAATCTTTTCATCTTCTTTTTCCTATTATTAAAAAAATATATATCATGATCAAGTATCTGCAAAAAGGATACTGTAAAGCAAGCCCTGGGCCTCCCTTCTCCCCTAGGCTCTGGGTCAGAACACTTCCGTCTCTGCTAAGAGCAGCAGAAGTGGCATCTCAAGCCTGGCCCCTGGCCCCTGGCCCTGGCCCTGGTCTCTGCCCTGTGCCCTGAGACCACCCTTCCTGATCTCCATGCGTGGCCTTACTGCTCAGCCTGAGCTGTACCTTCCGCTCCCCTGCATCCTGGTTTGATTCCACTCAACAAACACCTGGGAGCAGCCAGCCTTGGGCTCCTCAGTCTACCTGCTGCTGTCTCCACAGTCTTCCGTTCCATCCTCCAGGGAAGCATAGGGTAATAGAGCTACCCTACGGAGGAGCACTGCCTGTGCTGCTGATTGATCTACTTGGATTTTTCAGATTCTAAGATGATAATGAAAAATGACAAACACACATTAATTTAATAGAAAGAGCAAAAAGCCGTTTCTAAGTCTGCATCAGTTCATGTCACCCTAATAGGCACCGCTGTCTCCTGCCGCCATGTGCACATCCTCAACCTGCATTTGCTAATACTGGACATTGTAAAGCTAATTCTAAGGGGGAATCTCTTCGTTTATTATTTGCATTTTTATTTAGTAATGAGATGGTTATATCTGAATTAGTAGATTTGTATTCTTCCCAGTAAATTTTGGCTTCATTTGCCTTTCTGTTCATTGGGCTGTCTTTATATTAGTTATTTGTGAGCTTTTTATAAATTAAGAAAACTTTATTTGCATTGCAAATATTTTCTTCCTTATTTTGATTAACTTTCTTTTTGGTATGGGGAATAGAAACCCAGGACTTCACACATGCTAGATGAGTGCTCTTCCACTGAGCTACACTCTCAACCACCTTGGTTAACTTTTAACTTTATGATATTTTCCGAAAAGAAAAGTTTAGTTTTCATCTAGAGAAATATGACCTTGGGATGATCACTTCTTAGGTACAATGCAGCCTGATGAGACTCACTGGAATATCCACCTTCTCTTATAACCCTCTGCGAGAATCTCTCTGCCCAGTTGGCCACACCCAGCCTCTGCACCAGAGGCCTTTAAAGGGCCCTCACTGCCTCCGGAGCTGGACGAGGGTCACCTAGTGTCTTCCCAGTTCTCCGTCAAGTTCAAGATCAGCCAGGGAACATAAACTGTGTTAAAGTTGGCAACAACACGAATTAAGTCCAGACCCTTGCATCTATCAGAGGTGACACAGCGGGTACACAGGTCACTCTGACAAAAGCCAGGGTAGCCCGATGACACAGGAATCAGGGGCAAAGGAAGTCAAGGACTGAGTTTGTAACCTACTGTGTAGAGAGATTGTTGAGCCAGGCACCCTGGTAAATTGCTGAGAAATAAACTGCACAGAGGAGAGGAAAATGATCTGGGGGTCAGTGTGGAAGGGTGCCACCTCATGGGCCCCAAGAGCTCAAGGGGCCCAAGCTCCTTACTGAGCACACAAGATTGGCCATGCAGTTCCTATCACGCCTGTCGAAAGCTGATAACTCGGAGTCAAGACGGCACTCAGAGCCACCGCGGCCCTGACACTCCTGCCTGGAGGCTCCTCTGTGGCCTCCCTACAGAGCTGGTCCCCAGGCCACACTGGGGATCTCCAGGGCAAGAGAGCCCCAGACGCACACCTGGGTACCTGCTCAGCATCACCATTCGCCTCATCCACAGTCCTTTAGAAAGGACGCTTTCAAATTTTTGATACCTTCTTTTACAAACTTAGCAAGCAGCATAGGTAAGAAAAAGTGCTGTTTGCACATAAATCATTGTACAATCACTGGGTCCAAATAAATCAAGCAATAAGAACTGAGAAACTTCCAGTCCACCCTGGTTCAAACAGTACAGGGTAATTAAAATTGAATGCAGAGAACACGATTTGATATCAGTAAAAGGACGAAGTACACATCTCATCTTTATCATTTCACAGAAGAGCCTTCAAATTAGTTAATTAACGATAATTCCATTGTAAGATGAAAAGTGTGGTTAACAGGCCAAATGTCATCAGGGTCATCCAGACTGTGCAATTAGAGGTTAAGCATTCTGAGGATGAAGAAGTGCCATGCAGAGCAGAGCCCTGTTTGTATTCTGCTTTACCCACTTCTCACCACTGACTTACATAATGGCCCAATAAGCGCACATGTCACCTCCCCGGCTGGCCCCGCTTCTGACACTTCCACTGCACACACTTTCAGCCCCAAGCCCCAAGGCTGCCAGCACTTACAGACAAGGACAGGGCAAAGAAGCAGGGAGAGGGCACCTGTGCTCAGCAGGCACAGAGTGTCCGTCTGGTGGGACAAAATTGCCCTGAAAGCAGATCATGGCCATGACTGTGCACCACCATAAATGTAACTAATGTCACTGAATCGCACGTTTAAAATGGCCAGAGAGCAAATCCTAGGTTATGTGTCTGTATATATATTTAAGTCATGTTCAGGATGACCTGTTCTCTTACCACTCTACTGGGTCATTAGTGCTGTATGCCTGCATGCTTACTTAAGTTAAGCAACTTAATCTTAGGTAACTCAAATCCACAGACTTCCTTAAACATCTGCTGAGTTGAAGATACTGTGGGACCTCAGATGACAAGGCACAGTCTCTGCAGCACAAGGATTTCACAGCCAACTTCAGGGGTGGTCCAGGCTGCAATCACACACCTAAAAAGGTACGGTGGTCAGCACCAAATAGTCCTGAGTGACCTGCCAGGTGGACGTGCAGATGAAATGCCAAGTGAACCCACAATCATTGAGAATGGCAGGGGCCACTGAGGCCACCGGCCAGGTCACCTGAGGGGCTCTCTTCCCCGGCCATGGGGGGCAAGCCCTCAAAATCACAAACTAGGATTTCGGCCAAAGATTGTCAACCGCACGAGGTGTTTCATGCCAGGAAATGCCACACCAACAGTGTTTTGCTGAGGTCAGGCCAGAGGCTAAGATGCAGCTGTGTGGGCCTGGTGGAACCAAAAGGCTCCCAGGTGCATCACACGCTGGAGCCACAGCACCCTCGAAGTGAGCCTGTCACCTGGGAGCAAGGAGCCGACAGCTGAACCCACCGCAAGAATCTCTTCTGGGGAATCACAGGGAGCCAACGTGGCTCAGAGGGAGAAGAAAGAGCTTCCAGGCTGGTTCAGTCGAGGTTCTCCAGACTGGTCCCTTGCTAACTGGGTCTGGCTGCTTTTCATCCCTTGGTGCCTCCCTTGAGGGTGATGTGTGGAGCAGGAACCAGCGAGCCCCTCCAGCCCGTCACGCCCTACTCACATCCCACAGGGCTGACCCCTCTCACCTCCCCGACTGGGTCTGCTGTTATTCCAGCTGCGTTGCTCACACCAAGGAAGACATTTGATTCACTCTAAGAAACTGAATCTGCTACGGCTGCTATCAAGCTCCTACCGTGTATGCCATGCCCGGAGCCCTAGCCGGGTTCCACGGCAGATCAGAAAGACAGAAGGCCACACCTGGCACTCAGGAGACTGCAGACTATGCCACAGAGATGCCCCAAAGATTCTGTGCAAACACGCACTCAAGCTGTCCACAGGCCCGCAGTGCCCGCTCCTGTCTGCCCAGCACCAGCAGGTGGGCTTGCTGCCCCTTTCCTGAGGCTCTGGGGGAATCTCTTTATTGCTGTTCCTGCTCTCAGAATGTTCCTACTCCCTGCCACCAAAGAAACGAAATGTGACCTTTGCTCCTCATTTGAAGGAGCTCCCCACCCTCCTAGAGGCAGGTGGACCACCGTCCACTGAAAACTGCCTGCATGTCAGAATCACGTGAGACGGGACGGCCCGAAGGCTGGAGGGGTGTCCTCTGACTGGCTCAGACCCCACACTTCTTTGGTGTTCTTTAAAACCTGAACAACTTCCTGAGGACCCGCTGTCTTCCCCACAAACCCCCTTGCCAGCTGGGGTGAAGTCCCAGGCACCCCAGGTGGCTCCTGTGCCCTCTCACCACCTGGAAGCCACCTGGAGCTGTGGGCCAGCTTAAGAGCAGGAGATGTGGCTCAAAGGCCATCAGGTCTTCAGCTCTGTGGGCTCAGCATCAGAACAGACACAGGGGCCTCTGTCTGAGCCCAACGCCCAAAAGAGGAAAATACCCTGAAAGCATCTAGAGACTAAACAGCCCCTTCTCGGCTGTCCATCGCACATCCGGTGGATCGTGTCCTCCCCCCACGTTTTACGTAGACCATCAGCACGTCTTGTTCTCCGCCTCGGAAACCTGCTGCTTGTGTGGACTGTGTTTCCAAACCGCTGGACAGGAAAGCACGGCAGGCGTGGGTGAGCCCTGCTGCCACCTGCAACCAGCACAGCCCCTGTCCCCAAGGGTCGGCTCCATCAGCCATACGGAGCCACCCACGTGACCCTGATTCCTCACCTCCTGATGTGCTCCCTAAAAATACCTGGAAGCGAGCTGGGAAGTGGCCAGGTGTGACTGCGACCACAGTGACAGGTGACGGAGACTAGAGAAGACAGTGAAGTCCCCCCCAAGCATCCCTCCATCACATAGGAGGCCTGACCCCGGCCTGGCTGCTGGGGAGCACCCAGCGCTTCGCCTCTGGCCCTCATCTGGCTTGGGGACGCAGCCTGAGGTCTCGGGCCCTGAATGTCAGCGTACTGGACGCCAAGGAGGTACTCAGGCCCAGCCTAAGAACAAAGTAGAACCTCTCACCTGGATGCCTTCAAAGTCACGGGTGCTTTCTGACTCCTCATCTTCTTTAATCACCTCTGCAAGGGCCTGGGGGGAAACGCACCACATTTCACATTCGGCCAAGCCTGGCCCCTGCCAGGCTCCTAAACAGAGCTCCTGGGGTAGCGGTCCAGGCCAGCAGGGGAGCCTCTGCCTGCTCCCACCTTTGGCTCCACCAGCAAAACACAACATGCTTAACACAATTCTGGAGAAATCTTTAGGGAGACAGACGGGAAATCCTTTCTCTGTGTAAAGGAATGTCGAGTCCCTCCAGCCGCCTCTGGCCTGCAGACCATGGGTTCCTTCCTAATCCGTGTGTGCCCCCGAGGACCCCTCAGGAGGCTGCTCAGGAGACACCCTCTCCACCTAGCAGAGGTCACCCTTGTAGCAGTGCTCCTCCCACAGCCTGGAATTGTTCCCAGAGCCGTGGCTTCTGGGAAGGCAGTGAGCTGCCTCAGTGTCTGGGAACCTCTGTCCACTCAGGGGAGCCACACGATTCTGTGGCCACAGAGAAGACTGGCACAGGGGCACTTCTACCCCTGCTCTCAGTCCAGACCCACTAATGAGGCTACAGTAAAATGAGTGTGTCTACTACAGGCCACAGCAGGCAGGACAGAGGTCCACAGAGGACAGAACAGAGGTCTACAGAATGCAGAACAGAGGTCCACAGAGGGCAGGACAGAGGTCCACAGAGGGCAGGACAGAGGCCCACAGAGGGCAGGACAGAGATCCACAGCAGGCAAGACACAGGCCCACAGAGGGCAGGACAGAGGCCCACAGCGGACAGGACAGAGGCCCACAGAGGGCAGGACAGAGGCCCACAGTGGACAGGACAGAGGCCCACAGTAGGCAGGACAGAGGCCCACAGAGGGCAGGACAGAGGCCCACAGAGGACAGGACAGAGGTCCACAGAGGACAGGACAGAGGTCTACAGAATGCAGGACAGAGATCCACAGCAGGCAAGACACAGGCCCACAGCAGGCAAGACACAGGCCCACAGAGGAAGGACAGAGGCCCACAGTAGGCAGGACAGAGGCCCACAGTAGGCAGGACAGAGGCCCACAGTGGACAGGACAGAGGCCCACAGTAGGCAGGACAGAGGCCCACAGTAGGCAGGACAGAGGCCCACAGCGGGCTTCAACAAGGTACACAGAAGGTGGGAGCGGTCTGTTCACTCACTGCCTGGGAGATGCCAAGGGCGGTCCCGCTCTGGCCCCAGAGCCCAGAGGCAGAGCTGAGCAGTGTGACAAAGCACAAGCTGGCTTTCAGGTGCTGCCTGGCGCCACTCGCCGGTCCTCAGGGAAAGCAAGTCAGACAGCCACACCCGAGTTGAAATGGTGAAGCCCACACCACAAAACCAGAGAGGGGCTGCCTGGAGGAGCCCTAGGGGACGCCGCTGCTGCCCGTCACCAGTGTGAGCCAGACAGAGCTCTGCGGCCACAGACCCTAGGTATGCGTCCAATGCCACCAACCCCACCAGCCCAGAGCGCATTGAGCATTATCCAAGGAACAGTTGCTGTGGTGCCAACCAGAGACTCATGCCCTCACTTAACGGCACCTCGAGGATCCTGCCACACTGAATCCCATGAGGCCAGGAGACGCAGCGGCCATAAGTGCAAATAAGCAAGGTCCTTGAGAAGCGAGGGTCACAGGGATGGCAAGTCTAGGTAACAGTCTCACATGGAACTAGAAGAGCCACAGCAGGACAGGTGCGGCGGGGAAGGCGGGTGGGGCAAAGGACAGGCGGCCGCTGACACAAAGGGCCCCTGAGCCTCCGGCAGGGCTGTCCTCTGAACTCCTGGATGCCAGACATTAGCATAGGAAAAGGAAACACAGGAGCCAGGGGAGCAGGAGGAAGCACTGGGCTCTCCTTCCACATCTGTCCCTGGGACACAGCATGGAGGGCTAGAGGAAGCAGCCCACGCTCCTCCTCCCAGGAGATCTCTCTGAAACACCAAGAGGCCATCGTGCACTGCAACTCTCCAGAAGGATTCGAAAGGCACCTCCCAGGAGTGCGTGGACGTATATGCAGCAGCTTGTCCAAAACTGAGGCAGCTGGCACATGGGTGGGGCCAGGTGGCCTGAGCATCCCTCCACCTGACTGCAGCTTTCTACTGGTCTCATCACCCAGGGCTTCTGGCGTCCACTTCTGTCGGACTTCATGGACATCTGGGCACCACCCTCGTGCACCAGGTCTCGGAGCAGGGAGACAGGGGAGTAAGAAGGCCCCGTGTGCTCTGAGGAAGGTTCCTCCAACACACGGCCCTCTCTGCTCCTCCCACGCCCCTCCTCTAGGCTGGCCACACACGTGGAAAGACACAGACGGCTGCCGAGCACCTCACCTCAGGGGCCTCAGGCTGGGCACACGCCTGGTGGGAAGTGCTCCACGTCCCTGAGGCCTGGAACCTGTGCTGACCACCAGGAAGTCTCAGTTCATGGGGCCAAGCCTGCCTTGGACACTCCCTGGCAGAAAGCTCTTTCTGGAAGCCCCTGCTCCACTGCAGGCTGACGGCCTGGCGCCTGGCCTCCCGGAGCCCACAGGATGCTCCTGCTCCAAGCAGCCCTCAGGGGCATCCCCGCCCACCAGGGACCTGCTTCTTCCTCTCACTCATTACTCTGGGTAAGCGAATCCACTGCCCCAACTCAAATTCAAAGGACGCCAAGATCACCAAAGCCCAAACATGAACACACCCACTGACAGGGCTAGCACAGCCGCGCCCGGTGACCCGACACCCAGAGGGCACAGTCATGCGGCAGCAGTGAGGGCAACGTGGCAAAAAGCAGCCGCCTAAGACGTCCTCGTCCCACATTACCAGAGATGGCTCGAGGGGCCAAAACATTCTTAAACTGTTGGGTTTTAAAAGAAAACCACATCTTTGGGTCATTTTCTGCGATGCCGAGGGAAAGAGTGAATCACATCACTGGTGAGTGAGGCAATAGCAGGGACTCGTAGGACACCCTCCAAATGCCCACGAAGTGGACAGCACAGAACTGGTGCCCGGGCTGCAGCAGATCGCCTCCCAGGAGGTACAATGAGGGCAGCGGTCAGAGTCCCGGGCACATGAAGAGGAATAGAGCACCCTGGCTGCTGGACTTCCATGCTGTGTGGTCCTGAGGGCAGGGGTGGCCCTGGGCTCTTTAAGAGGGGAAAAGTGGATTCATATGCTAATATTGATCTTTGATGAATAAAATTCTTTTCTCCAAAGCTGACATTTGGAAATGCATTTTCAGTGCCTTCAGGTGGACAGTGAAAACAAAGTCCTGGGCTTGGAGGCCCATCTGGCACCATCTCCTTCACAGGAGCAGGGATGGAGCCTGAGGGCTGGGGAGACTGGCCCAGGCACGCAGGGTGAGCTGGGCTGGATCCCAGCCTCTAGTCTCTGCCCAGCCCTCACCGGTGCCCTGGCCTCCTCCTCCCCAACACAGCCCCCTCACCCCATGCTGTGCCGCCCTCCCATCCCCACAGGCCCCTGCCTGTGCATTACCTCCTGGGCCACCTAAGTGAGTCCTCCCAGGCTGGATGAGCCCAGGGCTCATGCTCACAGTCTGATTCTGCCCTTTATTCCCTCGTTCAGTCATCCCACAAATCGCTGCAAGGGCCAGGACCCTGCTAGGTACAGGGCTACAGCAAAGCAGACCAGTCCCCTCCCTTGAGGAGTCCACAGCTTAGCAGGGGCAGAGACAATAACAAAATAGTGACAAGTTAAATACACAGTTACACAGGTGCTAGGGAGGGACAGACAGGAAAATGCCTGAAACTGGATCTGAGGCTGGGCAGTGGCTAACTGGGGGGACCATGGAACATTCTAGAGCAAGAGAACTTGAGGGAAAGGGGGCAGGGATGAAGCTGAGGCAGAGAGCACAGTCCAGGGGTGGACAACAGAGTCGTCCTGGGCCCGCCACCCACCTGGTCCACCGGCACCTCCACCTGCACATCCTGGTCCTCCTTGATGTCCGGTGCCCCTTGGGTGTCCCTGGTGGGCTTCTGGGCTCTATACACATCACCTTGTGAGGGAAGACGACACAGATGGGCTTTCTGAACCCGGCAGAAACCGAGGCCATGGGACATCTCCTAACCCAGACCAGCTACGAAGCACAGCACCGGGGCTTCCAGCTGGCAGGAGCCCAGCCACCCAGCTCAGGGGGCCCCGTTTCTGCAGAGTCTGTCTATGTCTCTACTCCTGAAGGTGCTGGGCCTGAGAAGGCTCGGGCACACTGCACACCCCCCACGGCAGACCGTCCAGCTCACGGTCAGCTAAGACGAACATGTGCCAAGCCTGTGTTCAGTTGATTCCGTTAGAAATAAATAAATAAGAAATCATAGAAATACTTCCAGGAAATACAGCCCAAAGTGTATTCATGATCTGGGTTTGAACGGCTAGGCGCTACTCACCTTTAACGGACTGCTAGAAGTCGCTCTGATTATCACTATGATTAGATGTCTTAAACACTTTTAAAATTCCAAGGTTCTTGAAAAATGTACCCTTACCCTGATCAGAGGCAACAGATGAGAACAGAAGTGGAACGTCCTGGCTTGGCCTTCAGCACCCGCAAAGTGAGCACGGCCACCGGTGGGTGCAGCATCCAGAAGGGAAGCTCCCTTCAGTCAAAGCCCTGGCCCGGCCCCCCTCACCTGGCCTGCTCTTGTCCTTCTCCTCCCTTCCCAGCCTTGGCCCAGAGTGACTACCCCAGGGCTTGAGCTGGAGGGCCCTCTCCCATGGGAGGGGCGTGGGAACAAGGCAGGGAAGAAACACCCAGGGTTCGGGTCCTCTTCCACGTGTCTGGTAATTAACACTTGCAGCAACCCTGCAGTGGACACGCCCACCCCCGGCGAGCAGTTTACCCACAGTTACACCTGCAGTAAGGGCCGCAGCTCGAATCTGAGCTCCAAAGGCCAATCCTGCCACGGGGCTTCCCCTGTATGGGATCCATGTTGCAAAAAACAGACTTCACATGCAGTGACCAAGTCCTCATTGTCCTCGATGTGTGAGGAGATGTCAGGGGAGCAGGTCCAGTGCCCTGGATTCGAGGCCAAGCCAGGCTCTCGGGTCTTGTTGGAGCAGGTCCATCTGCCTCCCTGGCACTCTCCATGGGGACAGACAGATCCCACCGACACGGGTGCCCAACCAGCCCACATGGTGGGCCTTCACTGTGGGACAGGGAGGCCAGCAAGGAAAAGGGAGTGAGGGAATCTAGGGAAATGCAAGCTGCCCACACAGAGGAAGCTGGGGAATGATCAGGGCAGAAGACCCCTGGCTGTGCTGGACGGAGACAGAGCCCGAGGAGAAGGCTTTCAGAAAGACAGCTTCCAAGACGGTCAGCTTCCAAGACGGTCCAGATGCTGCAGATGCCCCTACTGCCCGTCTCCTCCATAACCAGCCACGGGGCCTTCTCCCTGCGCAGTCCCCTCGGTGTGGGCAGGACCTGCCCATCACCCACAGGAGCCCAGCAAGGGCTCAGGGAGGGTAGGAGAGCTGGCAAAGCAAGGGCGTGGCTAGAACCCGTCTGGGTCATCCTCTACCCTTCGCCCATCCTCAGAAGGTGTGTGTGCACCACAGGTGGCTTTTGTGTCCTGTTTCTCTCTCCTTTCTGTCACTGGTCCTCTCAGGGAGGACAGACAGACCCCTGACACGGCTGACTTTAAACCTACACTTGTCCTCCCACTGCAGCCTGGCGACTGTGACTCTGCTCCAACAGGGTCCTTCCAGCGAACATTTAGTCTAATCAGAGGGTCACACATCAAGAGAGATTTTTGCCACATACAATCCATCCCAAGCACACAATGTGCACACACTCTGCCAGGCCAGCAGCTCCCAACCCGCTGCAGCACAGTGAGGTGCCCGTTACCTGTGCCCATTTGGACTAGAGGGTCTGCCAGCGGTTTCTTCCTTCCTTGTTTGGCATAGTAAACAGAATCCTGAGTTTTAGGTGGTCCGCTCTCATCTTTAGGAGGCTCTTTTTCTTTAGAAGTCACCTAAAGTGCAAATTAAAAACAAAGCTGTCTCAGGAGCAGAAGCGCCATCAGGTCCCTGCAGGGAGGCCCCAGCAGGAGGCCAGGACGTGGAGCCCCTCCTCACACCTTCCACTCTCCTCCTTCCTGTCCAGTCCACAAAGAACGGAAACCAGTTCATTTTCCCCCTCCCTGCCGTGTCTCTGGGGGACAGGTCAATGACCTCTCCACTTCAGGTGGCCTTGCCAACCCCTGGAAGATGGGGGGAGGGGGGAGGGGGATGACAGGCTGAAGGACACTGTGAAACCTGGTAAAAACCATGACGCAATGACCACTACGCATCTGCTCCTGCTGGACCATGGGCTCCGTGGGGCCTGGAAATGCCCAGTGTGGCTTTCTTTTGGGCAACAATAAAGGGGAGCTCAGGTTTTTTTTTAAAAAATCAGTTTAGAGGGACTGGGGCTGTGGCTCAGTGGCAGAGCGCTTGCCTCGCACAGGTGAGGCACTGGGTTCAATCTTCAGCACCACATAAAAATAAATAAATAAATAAAGATATCATTTAAAAAAAAAAAAAAAATCTGTTGAGAATAACAAAGGAGAACTACATCAAAGGAGAGATGAAATCGACTCCTAGGCACCTCCCACAGCATCTTGACACTACAAGTAGTGTAGTCAGGGTCAGTCCCCCAGGTGGAAGAAGAACAGGGACGACCCCCTCACTCAGCCACCAGGAGGGAGAGGAACAGGGACAACCTCCTCAGTCAGTCCACTCCAGTAAGAGCGGAAGCAGGTGGCCAGCAGGAGGGTCCGGCAGGGTCCCTCCCAGCTGGGTCAAGGTCTTCCATCCACCATCCAGTCCCTGCTTAGTCAACTGTGAAGCAGAAGACGGCTGCCCCTCGGCTTCTAGCTGCTCCCTGGACCCTGGAGAGATCCCTTGCTGTTGTCAGCCGGCAACACCAAGCCCAAGCACCTATTGCACAGTGACCCTCGTGGTTAGGCTGGGCTTCAGAGTGGGCTCTGTCTCTTCTTCAGTGTCTCTGACCTTGTCACACACCCTTGATTTTTATGATTCATCTCCATTTCATTTTCAGCATTTTGCTCTATGCCCAAAGAAGTGTCTAACAGTCCTGTCCTGATTGTAGATGTGATATGAATGCGAGGCTTATTAACTATGTACTGACTTCTGCACAGAGGCTTGCACCACAGAATACCCATTTTAATATAAGGATGCCCTTTGGAACATTTCTTGAATTAGCCTTACCCCCTTGAAAGGTAATAGATCTAAAATCACAAATAAATGCAGCTGCTATGAAGCTGAAGCTGACAGAACAGAACAGGGGAACTTCGATCAGCTCCTGTCATTGGACTGGGAGGCTCATGCTGACTGGGCTTCACTGACATTGCCCAGCCGTAAAGGGCTGCTCTCCAGGGTGTGAACATCTGAATTAAGCACAGGGTTGAAACCATCAGATACTAGAGGCTGTTGAGAAGTGCGTCTAGATGTGATGAAGGAAAGGCACTCGTCTTGCTGTTGTCGCCCGTCCGCTTCCTCACACACCATGGTCACGTAGGTCTCCCCCTGGCCCCCAAGATTTCCCTTCTCGTTTCTTTGGATCAAGATGCTATGAGTCACAGAGCTCATGGGTACTTATGAGCCTTTAAAAAAGAAACAATGCTGCCATTTAGCCATGTCACAGCGCCTGTCATCACCTGCGCGCTCTGTTTTCTACGATGGAGAAGCCCTGTAGAACCAGTCAGCATAGATCTCATCACTGATTGCACTGGAACTAAAAGGAAAAGCAGAACACAGTGGGAGTTCATCGTGAAACTCAACCTGCGCAGAGCCACCCTGGCCCCTCCCTCGATTAGAGGCACAGCAAAAGGAGCGGCTGTACCAGCTGACCCACGGCAAGTGACAGCAGCAACACTTCCCATGATTGCCAGGATGCCATCGGCATAAGACGCAACCCTGTCTCAGATGCCGAGCTGCCAACAGTCCAGCAGTCTCAGATCTGCGGCTCGGCTCCACCGGCAGCTCGCTGGGAAGGCGGCAGCTGCCCAGGCCCCGCCCCTCCCAGCTGCTTTCCTGTTTCCAGTCCATACATTTTATTCTGTCATCAGTGGTAGCGATTACCAAGTGCACCCTCCTTTTCACGCCCTCATTCAAATTTGGATTGAGCATTACCTGTATACACAGCCTGTGACCCAGGCCCTGCCTGCCTCTCCACCTCCCCGCCCTCACCAGGCACCCTCGTGGTACCTCCCACCAGGCACCTTGGTTTTCCTGACTGTATTGGGCAGTGGTGATGGGGTGGCTGATGGCAGCTCTGGAGGTTAAACCATTAGTAAAGAGACGCTGCTGACCTGTCAGAACTGCAGAGGTGGCGGAGTTGATGCCAGGTCAGGGTGTCCCTGGGCTGGGGCTCAGTGAACAGGCTTCAATGGACTGAGGTGGGGTGAGGAGCGTCAGGATCATGGGCACGCTCATCCACATGTCTGCTGCTCCAACAGCAGGAACTCATGCTGGACTCATCCCGAGGTCCCCAGCAACAAGCAAGGCCCTGCAATGGGACCCTGCAGTGCCTCCATTCAAGTCTGTGGTCACTGGTCCAAATCTCTGTGTTATGCTTGTGAAGTGGCCACAGAAAAGTCAAGAAAGAGCCTCTGCTTTGTACTCTAGATACATTTCTTTAAGGACAATTTGCAAATTTGAAATAAATTCCATGCCCAATTCAACAGAGCACCACAGCTAACCACCTGCAGACCTGCACAGCCCTCATGCTCCACAGAGGGTCACTGTATTACAGGGCTCTCCTGGTGACCACCTGAGGACCTCAGAATGCACAGGCACAGGACCTGCACAGCCCTCATGCTCCACAGAGGCTGTCCATGTTACAGGGCTCTCCTGGGTGACCACCTGTGGACCTGCACAGCCCTCACGCTCCACGGAGGGTCACTGTATTACAGGGCTCTCCTGAGTGACACCTGAGGACCTCAGAATGCACAGGCACAGGACCTGCACAGCCCTCACGCTCCACGGAGGGTCACTGTATTACAGGGCTCTCCTGGTGACCACCTGAGGACCTCAGAATGCACAGGCACAGGACCTGCACAGCCCTCATGCTCCACAGAGGCTGTCCATGTTACAGGGCACTCCTGGTGACCACCTGTGGGCCTGCACAGCCCTCACGCTCCACGGAGGGTCACTGTATTACAGGACACACCTGGTGACCACCTGAGGACCTCAGAATGCATAGGCACAGGACCTGCACAGCCCTCACGCTCCACGGAGGGTCACTGTATTACAGGGCTCTCCTGGGTGACCACCTGAGGACCTGCACAGTCCTCATGCTCCCAAAAGGTATTTGTGTTACAGGGCAGTCCTGGTGACCACCTGAGGACCTCCACAGAGGGTATTTGTGTCACAGGGCTCTCCTGGTGACCACCTGAGGACCTGCACAGTCTTCACACACTCCCGGAGGGTATTTGTTACAGGGCTCTCCTGGGCTTCTAGCACTTACTAATTCCTTTTCTTCTCCATAAAGATGTTGAGGTGATTCACACAAAGGGTAGATTCACACAAAAAGTAGATTTAAAAAAAATGTTAAATAAGTTAGAAACAAAATCTGGCAAAAGCAAGTAAAGAAACAAACTGCTTTGTGGTGACACAGTCTCTGCGGCCCATCCGAAAGCCAGCCTCAAGGGAGTCTGCAAGGAAAGGCCTCACACTCAGAGATCACCCACCCTTCAAGTGAGACAGGAGTGCATGCATGGTCCTGAGGCCACGCCACATGGGCTTTTGTACGAGCAACGTGAAGAACGTCAGGTCCCCCGACAGCCATCTTACCATAAATGCAGAGCTCTGACAAGTGCCCTTGGTTTTCTTCCAGAACCTTTCATTCTCAGAACAAAAGGTCCTTGCCATACTGCTATATATTCTTGTTAAATTTATTTTATGAAGAGTTTTCCATGATAGATTTGATTTTCATAAAATAACACATTCTTGCATCATAGTTTATACGGTGTTTTGACGTCTTTCTGTGTAAAGATTCCTAAAGGCTAAATATCATTACCCAAACCTGTTCAGTTTCTAGCCACAGATTTCTAGAAGAGAGAGAAAAGAGAAACAGGCAACACCAGAGCTAACATGTCTCAATTCAGACCAAGTAAGCACTGAATAAAAGGGAAGCAAAATCATGTCACCACCTGAAGAATCCAAAGTCAGAACCACAAAATGAGCATGGATGTGAGGAGCAAGAAGCCACGGAACTGGCCGGGGGTTCAGCGGCCTGGTGAGTTGGAAGGTGCTCGAGGCTGCCGTAAGGTCGAGTGTGGGACTCTGAAGGTCACACCAGCCAAGCTAAACAGCAGCCGTCCTTCAAGACTCAGGCCCCAAAGACAGACAGACACTTCTCTAAAGAAGAAACCCAAATGGCCAATAAGTATATGAAAAAATGTCAACCTCCCTGGCAATCAGGGAGATGCTCATCAAAAGTACACTGAGACTTCATGTCACTCCCTTGGGAACAGCAGCCACCAAGACACGGTGACAATGAGTGCTGGGGAGGCTTTTGGGAAAGGAACGCTTGAGCGCTGTGTGGGGACTGCAGACCAGGGCGACCACTGTGGGGAGAGTCTCAAGACTAGCAAGGGAACCCCAGATGACCCAGCTGCCCACCCCTCGGTGTTTACCCAGAGAACTCGAGTGGGCTCACAGTAGCGATGCCCACACATCAGCCCACAGGAGTCTAGGTCACAACAGCCAGGCTGTGGAACCAGCCCAGGTGCCCTCGATAGATGAATGGACAAGGAATGGGGCACATATCCACAGTGGAGTTTTACTTGGCCATGAAGAAGAGTGGAAGTGTGGCATTTGCCGTGACGTGGAAGGAAGTGGAGACTATTAGGCTCAGACCCAGAGAGTCAAGCTGCAGCTAAGTAGGCAGAAAAGGGAGGAGTGGGTATCAGAAGGTTGGAGGGAGGTCTGGGAGTAGAAGAAAGTGAGGGAGAGCAGGAGGGAGGGAGGGGAGTGAGAGAGAATCTGACAGGACCGTGAGGGCTGCTGTAATATACCCAGTGAATCCACCTTTACGTATATCTACAGGGCACCAAATAAGATCACGCCAGTAAATAAACAGAAGGAAGATGAGTAGAGGAAAGAGAGACGAGGAGGAAGAAGGGGAGGGAAAGAGGAGGCGCCAGGACTGACGTGGAGGGCACGTATGGATCTGTCAAAGTGAGCCCATGCACACAGTCGTACTTCATGCACAACCATCACGTGCAATGCACTCATCAAATCGCACTAAGAAAAGAGCACCCAACACTGTCCACACCAGAGGGGGAAATGATGGTCAAGCCAGTAGAGGAGAGCTCCACAGGCCCAGGACCCAGCGTGTGCACAGTCCAGAACACCACGGAGCGTCTGCCCTCTTGCTCTGTGATCTGAGCTCAGCTCCCATCCCCACACATCTCAACGATGCCCCCATACACCATGATCTGTGCGTAGGCTCCCTAGCACACGCTCCACCAGGAGCTACGTCACATGCTCCTCTACCCAGCTGGGCAAAGTGCATGCCAGCGCAGAGCACGCCTATGGCTCTGGGCTCACGGATCGTCATTCAGCCACCCATCCCACAAACACTACTAAAATGCATTCCTCAGAGAGAGGAGGCCCTTCAACTCAAGGAGCCATATAACAGCAGTGAATTCACAGAAAACCTTTGTCACCAAAAACTAGTCAAGGACAACACCAGAAAGAAATGTAGGCTAATCTCACTTATAAACCAAGATCAAAATCCCCTAACAAAATTTAGCAAAACACAGTCAGGAAAACATTTTCAGAGGTAACACTGTCCGCAGATGAGCATCGGGTCTGGAATGTGGTGGCGAGTTCAGCGTGAGAAGTCAGGTGCCACAGCAGCAAGCTGAGCTACTTCAGGGCAAGGACAGAGACAGCCAGTCAAGCTCATCCACGGATGGATGGACACAGTGGCAGTCACAGTGCTGGTCAGACAGTGAGGAGGTCAATGGCATTTGCAAGAAAGCAGCTAAAGTGGTGCCTGTGAGATCTGAATTGCCCAGGACGGAGGAAGCCAAGGCCCCCCACGCCCTTGGGTACTGGCCAAGAAGAGCCCGACACATGGGGGTTCTCCAGGCCAGTGCGTTACAGTAGGGAGGCCTGGGAGCCAGTGTGCTGGACATGGAGACCCAACAGCTCTGTCAAATAAACAGTACCAGCAACAGAACTGCAAAACACAGTTTCCACACGGTGGCCAGGGACACACAATCGAGCCAGGTCGTGAGGATGGCGAGGCCTCCGTCCTCCCCAGACACGCTTTCTCATGCTTTAAGCTGCAGCAGCTTGTGTGTGTAGACACTCACACACCCCTCCGCACCTCACTCTGCGTCACCTCTGCCTATGACGTCCTCCCCACACCCTCCAGGGTCCGAGGGTGCCTCAGTTTCTCTCCTACCTGTCCCATGAGACTGCATGTCTTATCACAAATACCTGCAGGTGGCTCCAGTCTGACCAGCTACATGTCTGTTCCTCACTTCCCCTTCCCGATCACAGGAGGGTGTGACTCCTCTTTCGGGTCTCGTGCTAATACTGTGCACCTAAGGCTCAGTTTACAGTTCAGGGCCTGCATGTGCCCTGTCCTTGCCGGTGCCAGAAGATACCAAGTCAGCAACAGTGGTCACCTCTCCTCTTAAAGATCACTTACCTTCTTCTTTTTCTGCAGGCGTCTTTCCATGTCTGAGTACTTTCTGAAAGACAAAAGACAGCTGGTCATGTCTATGCTCAACCCATTCTCGCCGACCGCAGGCTGCAGCCTGGTCCTGGGTGGGGAGCCGGGCAAGAGCACGACCTGTGGTCCATGCAGAACAAGGGCTCAGGCAGCCACGGTTTCCCAGCACGGGAGCAGAACGGGCCTGCTCCTGCTTTGCCTGCTGCCTTGGGGTCCCTGAAAGTGAGATGGCTCTTATCAGGGTGGCTTTGGCCAAGGCTGGCACCCACAGGGGCTTCTGTCTCGGGTTTGTGGTGGGGAGCCTGGCATGTGGCACTCCCACAAAGGCGGCTCCTCTTGCAGCCCTCACAACTCCCGGGGGAAGCGACAGCCTCCCTGTTCTTGGAGGAGCCAGGCTGAGAGGAGTAGGCCTCCCTCCCTGTCCACAGCTGCCTGCAGCAGGGCCCGACGACCCCTCTGCCTCACTCTGCACTCGACCTCTTGCACTGGGTGGTAGATGTGCACACAGGAACCGTTGCCTCCTCAAAGGCTCACAGAGCGGTTCCTGCACCTGCTTGTCCTGTGGAATGGCCCTGTCCCTCGGCCACTGGGCAGCCCCTGTTTCTCCTGGGCCTCAACCTCTTTGTTGAGGGAAAGATACTTAAGCCCCTGCTGGAGATTGTGAAGAATGGTGATGGCAACCTGACCCATGAAGAATCTGTATCACCAGAACAGCACATTTCACTGTGGAAAAACAGCCAGCAGCTGAGGTGGACATACTCAGAAGAAGTAGTGGGGAGAGGGGAGATCTTACCAAAGCTCAGGAAGCAAAGACTTAAAATGGACTCACTCTTGGACCTCGATGGGAACGTTTGGGGACCTCCAGTACGGAAAGCTTTTGAAATTCTCCAGTCCCGCAGCAACATAGAACTGACTGTCTTGCAAGTCCTGTGAGTTGTCCACAAGACGTCCATCCAAAGTAAATAATCTGCAAATGCAGAAAGAAGCAGGCTAGAGATGGCAAGACCAGCACACAGGGCGTGGTGTTTTCCCCTGTGACACGACTAACTTGGGCCCTACCGAGAACCAGCCCTCAACAAGCAAGCCCCGCCGTGGACGGTGAGCCCCGAGCTCTGCTCCTCCAGGACAGGCACGCAGCTTGCTCCAGACTTCTAATTAACTGCATTTGTGATTATCCACCAGTGCTCAGAGGCTCTCAATAACACGCTAAGCTCTTGTTTGGTATTCAATTAATTTTAACTAATAACAGCTAAAGTTAATACAAACTGGCCTAATTGTTATAACAATACTTGGCAAACAAACCAGCATTTCCTGCAAATAATGTGCCTTTTCTTTTTTTTTTTTTTAATTTTTATTGTTGGTTGTTCAAAACATCACATAGTTCTTGATATATCATATTTCACACTTTGATTCAAGTGGGTTATGAACTCCCATTTTTACCCCGTATACAGATTGCAGAATCACATCAGTTACACATCCATTGATTTACATATTGCCATACTAGTGTCTGTTGTATTCTGCTGCCTTTCCTATCCTCTACTATCCCCCCTCCCCTCCCCTCTTCTCTCTCTACCCCCTCTACTGTCATTCATTTCTCCCCCTTGTATTATTTTTCCCTTTCCCCTCACTTCCTCTTGTATGTAATTTTGTATAACCCTGAGGGTCTCCTTATAATGTGCCTTTTCATCGGCACCAAAAGGCTTCTCTGAGCCTACTTCTTGTTTGGTCCTCACTCACTAGTTCGTCTGTTCAAGAAAGAGTCAACTCGTCCATATGCATAGGCAATGAGGTAGTCATTATTAGGGCAAAAGGAAGAAGTCATTGCTTCTCCACAGTCAGGATGGCAAACACGCTGCACAGCACACAGACTGGAGGGGCGACACGCTGGGCCGCTGCGACAGCTCAGGTCTGGAACATCCCCTGACACCCATGTGCTGAAGGCCGCCTGTCCCAGCCTGTGCCCTGTGAAGAGCTGGTGGAGCCTTTAAATGGAAGGCCTAGGGCAGGGACCCTGGGGCCTAACTGGAGGGGGATGTTGGGATCTGGCCCTTCCTCTCTGCTTGACCACCATGATGTGAGCAGCTTCCTCTGCCACAAACTGCCACCATGTTGAGCTGCCTCCACACAGGCCAGGACCAAGGGGTCAACCAAGCGTGAACTGCAACTTCCCAAACTGTCAGCCAAAATAAGCCTTTTCCCTTATTAAGCTGGTTGTCTCAGGTTATTTTGTTACAGTAATAGAAAGCTGGCGGTCAGAGGGTCCAAGACGAGCCTGGTCAGACTCAGTGTAACCTTCAAAGGTCTAAGAAGTCCCAGTGAGATTTGAAAAGTGGGCAGGATTTCATCACGTGACAGTGGATGGAAGCCATCTGGGCCAGAAGGAGGGAATGTGCAGAAAAGTCAGACAAGAGGAGGCTGCCGTCCAGGGGACGCGGGGTGAAGGGCAGGTTGTAAAGAGCCTCCATGTCCAGGGAGAGGACTCAATGGTTAGTTAGACAGAGAGCAACACTTTCTGTGGAAGAGTGGGTAGCAGCCATGTCACAGCCACAGCAAGCTGTCGTCGTGGGCAGCAGGGACAACAGGAAGGGCCTCCAAGAAACAGGAGAGGCACCCACTGCGAGGCTGTGAGTCAGGGCTCTGAATCAGGGCTGCACCCGAGTGGAGGAGAAGGATACTAGATACAGGAAGAGCTGGAGGCCACAGAGCTCAACATCACCCCACCGCACACCAGATCACTGAGGGGCCCGTGAAGCACAGGAGCCAAACACCACAGGTGCTACGAACCAGGGAGTCTAGGAGGAGACCAGCAAGCTCCCAGACTGTGGCTCTGGGGCCCCTTCTGAGACCTGCAATGTTAGATCAGGCCTACGGGAAGCGCAGAGGGACAGCCTCAGGACAGGAGGAGACAGGAGGAAGCCCAGGAGGCAGCATCAAGATAGGAGACAGGAGGAAGCCCAGGGGACAGCCTCAGGACAGGAGGAGACAGGAGGAAGCCCAGGGAACAGCATCAGGACAGGAGGAGACAGGAGGAAGCCCAGGGGACAGCATCAGGACAGGAGGAGACAGGAGGAAGCCCATAAGACAGCATCAGGACAGGAGGAGACAGGAGGAAGCCCAGGAGACAGCATCAAGATAGGAGGAGACAGGGGGAAGCCCAGGAGACAGCATCAGGACAGGAGGAGACAGGAGGAAGCCCAGGGGACAGCATCAGGACATGAGGAGACAGGAGGAAGCCCAGGGGACAGCCTCAGGACAGGAGGAGACAGGAGGAAGCCCAGGGAACAGCATCAGGACAGGAGGAGACAGGAGGAAGCCCAGGAGACAGCATCAGGACAGGAGGAGACAGGAGGAAGCCCAGGGGACAGCCTCAGGACAGGAGGAGACAGGAGGAAGCCCAGGGGACAGCATCAGGACAGGAGGAGACAGGAGGAAGCCCAGGGGACAGCCTCAGGACAGGAGGAGACAGGAGGAAGCCCAGGGAACAGCATCAGGACAGGAGGAGACAGGAGGAAGCCCAGGGGACAGCATCAGGACAGGAGGAGACAGGAGGAAGCCCAGGGGACAGCCTCAGGACAGGAGGAGACAGGAGGAAGCCCAGGGAACAGCATCAGGACAGGAGGAGACAGGAGGAAGCCCAGGGGACAGCCTCAGGACAGGAGGAGACAGGAGGAAGCCCAGGAGACAACATCAGGACAAGAGGAGACAGGAGGAAGCCCAGGGGACAGCATCAGGACAGGAGGAGACAGGAGGAAGCCCAGGAGACAGCATCAGGACAGGAGGAGACAGGAGGAAGCCCATAAGACAGCATCAGGACAGGAGGAGACAGGAGGAAGCCCAGGGGACAGCCTCAGGACAGGAGGAGACAGGAGGAAGCCCATAAGACAGCATCAGGACAGGAGGAGACAGGAGGAAGCCCAGGAGACAGCATCAGGACAGGAGGAGACAGGAGGAAGCCCAGGGGACAGCCTCAGGACAGGAGGAGACAGGAGGAAGCCCATGAGACAGCATCAGGACAGGAGGAGACAGGAGGAAGCCCAGGAGACAGCATCAGGACAGGAGGAGACAGGAGGAAGCCCAGGGGACAGCCTCAGGACAGGAGGAGACAGGAGGAAGCCCAGGAGACAGCATCAGGACAGGAGGAGACAGGAGGAAGCCCAGGGGACAGCATCAGGACAGGAGGAGACAGGAGGAAGCCCAGGGGACAGCATCAGGACAGGAGGAGACAGGAGGAAGCCCAGGGAACAGCATCAGGACAGGAGGAGACAGGAGGAAGCCCAGGAGACAACATCAGGACAAGAGGAGACAGGAGGAAGCCCAGGGGACACCATCAGGACAGGAGGAGACAGGAGGAAGCCCAGGGGACAGCATCAGGACAGGAGGAGACAAGAGGAAGCCCATAAGACAGCATCAGGACAGGAGGAGACAGGAGGAAGCCCAGGAGACAGCATCAGGACAAGAGGAGACAGGAGGAAGCCCAGGGGACACCATCAGGACAGGAGGAGACAGGAGGAAGCCCAGGGGACAGCATCAGGACAGGAGGAGACAGGAGGAAGCCCAGGGGACAGCCTCAGGACAGGAGGAGACAGGAGGAAGCCCAGGAGACAGCATCAAGATAGGAGACAGGAGGAAGCCCAGGGGACAGCCTCAGGACAGGAGGAGACAGGAGGAAGCCCAGGGGACAGCATCAGGACAGGAGGAGACAGGAGGAAGCCCAGGGGACAGCATCAGGACAGGAGGAGACAGGAGGAAGCCCAGGAGACAGCATCAGGACAGGAGGAGACAGGGGGAAGCCCAGGAGACAGCATCAGGACAGGAGGAGACAGGAGGAAGCCCAGGGGACAGCCTCAGGACAGGAGGAGACAGGAGGAAGCCCAGGGGACAGCATCAGGACAGGAGGAGACAGGAGGAAGCCCATAAGACAGCATCAGGACAGGAGGAGACAGGAGGAAGCCCAGGAGACAGCATCAGGACAAGAGGAGACAGGAGGAAGCCCAGGGGACACCATCAGGACAGGAGGAGACAGGAGGAAGCCCAGGGGACAGCATCAGGACAGGAGGAGACAGGAGGAAGCCCATAAGACAGCATCAGGACAGGAGGAGACAGGAGGAAGCCCAGGAGACAGCATCAGGACAAGAGGAGACAGGAGGAAGCCCAGGGGACACCATCAGGACAGGAGGAGACAGGAGGAAGCCCAGGGGACAGCATCAGGACAGAAGGAGACAGGAGGAAGCCCAGGAGACAGCATCAGAACAGGAGGAGACAGGAGGAAGCCCAGGGGACAGCCTCAGGACAGGAGGAGACAGGAGGAAGCCCAGGGGACAGCATCAGGACAGGAGGAGACAGGAGGAAGCCCATAAGACAGCATCAGGACAGGAGGAAGCCCAGGGGACAGCATCAGGACAGGAGGAGACAGGAGGAAGCCCAGAGGGCAGCCTCAGGACAGGAGGAGACAGGAGGAAGCCCAGGGGACAGCATCAGGACAGGAGGAGACAGGAGGAAGCCCAGGAGACAGCACCAGGACAGGAGGAGACAGGAGGAAGCCCAGGGGACAGCATCAGGACAGGAGGAGACAGGAGGAAGCCCAGGGAACAGCATCAGGACAGGAGGAGACAGGAGGAAGCCCAGGAGACAGCATCAGGACAGGAGGAGACAGGAGGAAGCCCAGGGGACAGCCTCAGGACAGGAGGAGACAGGAGGAAGCCCATAAGACAGCATCAGGACAGGAGGAGACAGGAGGAAGCCCAGGAGACAGCATCAAGATAGGAGACAGGAGGAAGCCCAGGGGACAGCATCAGGACAGGAGGAGACAGGAGGAAGCCCAGGGGACAGCCTCAGGACAGGAGGAGACAGGAGGAAGCCCATAAGACAGCATCAGGACAGGAGGAGACAGGAGGAAGCCCAGGAGGCAGCATCAGGACAGGAGGAGACAGGGGGAAGCCCAGGAGACAGCATCAGGACAGGAGGAGACAGGAGGAAGCCCAGGGGACAGCCTCAGGACAGGAGGAGACAGGAGGAAGCCCATGAGACAGCATCAGGACAGGAGGAGACAGGAGGAAGCCCAGGAGACAGCATCAGGACAGGAGGAGACAGGAGGAAGCCCAGGGGGCAGCCTCAGGACAGGAGGAGACAGGAGGAAGCTCAGGGGACACCATCAGGACAGGAGGAGACAGGAGGAAGCCCAGGGGACACCATCAGGACAGGAGGAGACAGGAGGAAGCCCAGGGGATAGCCTCAGGACAGGAGGAGACAGGAGGAAGCCCAGGGGACAGCATCAGGACAGGAGGAGCAGGAGGAAGCCCAGGGGATAGCCTCAGGACAGGAGGAGACAGGAGGAAGCCCAGGAGACAGCCTCAGGACAGGAGGAGACAGGAGGAAGCCCAGGGGACAGCCTCAGGACACGAGGAGACAGGAGGAAGCCCAAGAATCCACCATGGCCTGGTCTTTCCCCACAAGTGGCCACTGTGTCCAGCATACGGAGTCGCATGCAGTGACAGGGTGCAGTGCTTCCCAGAAGCTCGGTGGCTCAGGCTTTTCACCTGTCTTCATAAAGCCCCTGCCTCCAGCGAAGTCTTACTGACACAGGCTGCCACTCCTGGACATGGACACGGCTTCATTTCCATTTGCAGATGAGGGAAAGACATGGAGAGGTTAAGGATGACCTGAGTGACAACGGTAGAGGGGCAGAGAAGATCTGGCCATCTGACCCCCAGAAGCCACGGGCTGTGCTGCCGCCTGATCCCATCTGTAGCATCTGGCCCAGCAGTAGCTCCTGGCCACCTGGGGAGGCCACCCCCAGGACGTGGGCACGGCTGATCCTTCTGGGCTGTGTGCACCCTAACTACCTCATGGTCAGTGCTCAACAGTTTGTTTAGAGAATAAATTCACAAAACTGGTTTAAAATGAGGATGATACAAAGACAGGAGACACTGCCTGCTTCCGAGGACCAAAATAGGAGTCAAGATGAGTCACCCTACACCTGCTGGTCCAGGCAGGAAGTGCTCTCAGTAGGAAAACAGACGCTGCCACCCATCTCATAGGCACGGCTCCTTACTTTCGAACTCCTCCCCAAGGGAAGACTTTTTCTCCAATCGTGGCCAGCACGCTATTCCAGTCTGTCAGGCTGAATTTGGGTACAATAATTTTTACGGGTGGAATAAATATTCTTCCATTTGTGAAAACACTGTAATAAAGAGGAAAACATTCATTAAGGCCTTAAATTTGAGTTGAAGAAAATCAAAGGAAACATAGATACATGTATATAATTACAGAACTGAGAAAGCACCGCGGGGACTGAGCAGCCCCTGGTGACATCCCATGCCCCGCAGAGCACCACCTGCACCTGCGGAGAGGTCTCCACGCCTGCTGCAGAACACAGATGCTAGGAAAATACCTGTTTACCTAGTCTAACTAGCCCAGAAAACTGGACAAAACTCTCTTCCTTAAAAAAAAAGCTGCCTTCTTTATTACGAAGCCCGTGCTTTCTTGGTATGAAGACAGACAAGACTAGGGAAAGCTGGGAACAGTGATAAGTGATAGAAGCAAGCAGGTTTGGAAAACTGGGATATTTCGAGAAAGGCAAAGAGAGAAACAAGCTGGTTTCAGAGACACCCGGGTAGGAGAGAGTTTGAAGAGCAGCCTTAATAGAGAGGGGAGGGAGCTAGATTGGACTCGGAATGAAGAGTGGAATTGAGGGTGTTAGGTGCAGGACAGGCTGGTCTGCAGGGCATGCCAAACAAGGTTAGCTGCTGGATGACCTGGCTTCTCAAACCCTCTGTGTGGTTCTATGTCACCTGTTTGCTTCAAGCCCAAACGCCCAAGCCCCCGCTCAAGGCTGAACACTCAACCCACCTTGTGCCAACAAGGCAGCTTGCAGACCCAGAAACCCCATTAGATTTGGGCTATAAAAACTCCCTGTGACTGTTCCTTCCCTTTAAAGTTCATTCAGACTCAGGTGGGTAAAAACATTTCTAATCAAGTTTTTAACCAGCTTCTCCTCGGGAATTACCAACCCCTGGCTACTGATGATACCTCCAGTCGAGACCTATGCCGAATGGACTGACATCACCATGGATCTGGGGTGGCAAGGAGCCCTCGTTGATCTGGTTCCTGAAGTTATACCAGTCCTCTCACCCTCCTGTGGGGGCTCCCTACTTCGATGCCCACTCTCATTTAATAACAAAGATGGGGGAATGTTGGGAGTCGCCCCGGCTCCAATGACTAACTTCCCCATCCCCAGAGAAGAGCCGTCCAATGGTGAGCCCTGCTGGCTCACATGATCCTTACTCACCAATCAGACTAGCCCTGCTGGCTCATATGATCCTTACCCACCAATCAGACTAGCCCTTCTGGCTCACATGATCCTTACCCACCAATCAGACTAGCCCTGCTGGCTCACATGATCCTTACCCACCAATCAGAAAGTACCCCATGCCAACTGTCAAACCTTTAAATTGTTAAAATGTCATAACTGTCAAACCACCCCCGGCTCTATAAATATGCAGAGCTGTTCCTCAATAAATGGGCATTTTCTCTGACCACGAGTCTTGTTTGTTCTTTCACCTGTTTACATAATCTAACGAGCCCAAAAAACTGGACAAAACTCTGTTCCTTAAAAAGCACATATATGCCCTCAACTCCCTGATGGATAAAATGGAGGAAAACTGTCATGTGGAGAAAAGCACGCCTGAACTACGCAGCCGCTTCCCTCCCGGAGGAGAGACCTGTAGAAGGCATGTGCAGTCAAAGAGGAACTGACTCCCTCTCGCAGTCTTGAGGCGGTTTCCCTGTGAGCCCAGGGGTCTGCTCCATTATCTGTGTTGGGCTGGAGGGGAGGCCTAGTGGCCTCTCAAAACCCATCGCAAAGTGATTGGCACCCCCACGTCAATCACCATGCCACATCAATCACCCCTTGACAAGTGTCAGACTGTCATAGCTGGAACTAAAACACAGCTAAATACAAGGTTTACTTTTCTACATCTATCAACAATAATTAATATCCTTCAGCAATACACAATGGCTTTTCATTTTTCCATATCATTATTTACTATCACCATGGTTTTACTATTTTTCCCTTAAATGCAAATAACTTAGAATTTAAGGCACATATGTCTTTTTCTCAGAGTGAATATATAATTTTTAATGTGTTGTCACAACAAAGAAAATCCATTTTCTCTGCTAAAGCTTTGTGGCAACTTCTTCCATATTTAAAACTGCCCAAAATAAACTATAGAAAGAAATGTTGTATGCAGTCCATGAATGCACAATTTATTAATGTTACTACCACAATAAAAATCTGCTACAATGTTTTCCTAATTGGCTTACAATGAAAGTCTAAATATAGAATACTGATAGTAATAAAATAAATATTTACAAAAGACCACATTATATTTTTGCCTAAACTTCAAAGACATTTAATATACATTGTATCCTGAGTGCTGAGAAACAGATGCACTCACACAGTCGGACACAGTCGGTCTTCCTGAAGGACACTCCAGCCATACAGACCAACACAACACAAGAAACCAGGAGCCACCAGCTCCGCCACCTTATCCCACAGAAATGGGGACAATGACTTACGGTGCAGAGATATTCCTCATACAATCACTTATAACAACAAGGATAGAAAGGTCTCAATGTCTCAGTCTATCCTTAAGGTAGAAATAGGACTCAGTTCATGATCCTCCCCAAGATTCCCTAATAGCATTTAAAACTGGGGGGATTTTCAGGCTCCATCAAACATCCCGAGGGTTATCAGAAAACTTTACACCTGTCCTTCCAGTCCATGAAGGGACACCCTCTAGTGCAGGATCTGAGTTCCATAAAAAATTGGCCAAACCCAACCTCCCACGGTGCCCAGCCCCAGCGCATCCTGTGTGAGGCCCTTCCAACACCCGCCCTTCACGGCCAGGAATCCATGTTCTGCCTTCTCTGCTCCCTTTGTGAAAGTCCCCAGCACTTGGCTGACCACCCCGGGGAAGCCGACAGCATTCCCGGGATCTGATGAGGCCCCTACCCACTTCTCACACACCAAAGTCAAACTCAAGGGATGCAAAGTTCCCAGGAAACGCCACTCTGTTGAGAGCCACAGCCGAAGGGGCCCCAGCAAACTTCCAGCTGCCAGCAAATTTCCAGCTGCCGGCTGACGATTGGCTCACAGCAGCCCCAGCAACATCTAGCTGATTGGCTCCTCTGCGGTGATGCTCATTGGACTGTTTCCCTGCCCTTTCAGACCACGGAGCTGCTCATTGGGGGACTTTTTTGGCTCCACCCACGTGACCCAGCCAATCGGCCTCAAGAGCAGGAGGATTGTGGGAGGTGGAGAGAAGCTTGTGGGGGAGAGAGAGGCTTGTGGAAAGCCGGTGGTGGCAGTTGAGGCTCTGAGGGTTTTTCCTGAGAGACTATTTTGTTTGGCGTGTGTGGTTCTAAAAATAAAGTTAGTTTCTTTTGACAAGTGGCTCCTGATTGTGCCCAGCCAGACTGCGGCATTTGGTGGCTCGCACGGGGAGTGATTGAGGGTAAGTGAAACTGCTCGCCCCTGAGGGCAGGGCGAGAGGATGGGTAGCCATTTTAAGATTCCTCTTTTGTTTTGCTTCACTTTTGTTTTAAGTTGCCTGTCCCTGGAGATGAGTGAGACGGAAGAAAAACCGCTCACATCTGAGGAAAAACTATTTACGTCTGAGGAACAGATAGGGAGAAAGGACGGATGCACATGTCAGGAGGATAGAAAGGCTATAATGACTTTTTGTTGTTCCCTTTTTATTTCATTCTGTCTCGGTTTTGTTTGGCGTCATCTTGTTGGGTTGTATTATAGTAGAAATATGGGATCAGAAATTAGTAAAAAACAAACTGAAAGAGTGTTAAGTAAATTGTTAGAGGAAGGAGGCATCCCAGTAAAATCAAGAGCAGTCAGGGCATACGTTGATACAATACAAAAATGTAGCCCATGGCTTTTTAAGGAGGAGTTGTTGAATATATCACAATGGAACCATCATGGTGAAGATTTAAAAAGAATAGAAAAGAAAAGCCCAGGGACTCTGCCAGTTGGCACATTGCCATTGTGGACATTCGTATCTTGTTTGCTTAGTCCAAAGCCTTCAGTTCAGACAATGGTAGAGGAAGGAGAAGACATAATGATTCAAGTAAAAGAGAAGGTCTCTCAAGTTAGTCAGACAGAGGAAAAGATTCAAGTAAAAGAGAAGGCCTCTCAAGCTAGTCAGACAGAGAAAGAAAGTGTAAAACAGAAAAAGCCATCAGGGGGAAAGTTACAACAGGAGACTGCTACTAACACCTTTCTATCACCAGAGGGTGTAAGTGTCCAACCAACAGCACCACCTCTACAGGAGACTGCTACTAACACCTTTCTATCACCAGAGGGCGTAAGTGTCCAACCAACAGCGCCACCTCCATATGCTGGGAGGCCCCCAACCCCCGCAGTTGATAGTTGGGATCCTGAGACAAGGTCTCAAATATTAACATGCCCTGTATTTGAGGCAGGAGGGCAGCGATTTTACCAAGTTTTAAATTTCAAAACAGTGAAGCAGCTAAAAGAGGCTGTAACAACCTATGGTCCTCAAGCACCCTTCACTGTAAGCATGGTCGAATCCATTAACAACTTGAACATGACGCCAGCAGATTGGGCTAATATGTGTAAAGCTGTGCTAAATGGAGGACAATACCTGTTATGGAAGGTTGCCAATGAGGAATTTTGCAAGGAGACGGCTAGGCGAAATGCAGCAGCTGGTTATCCTCAGAGAAATCTAGATATGTTGTTAGGAAAGGGACCTTATGAGGATCAGCAGCAACAAATTGCATATGATCCTGGCGTATACGCACAAATTGCTGCAGATGCAATTAAGGCATGGAAGACTTTACAAGGACATGGAGGTTTACAAGGTCAATTATCTAAGGTAATACAAGGAGCTAATGAACCTTATGCTGAATTTGTAGATAGGCTTATTCAAACAGCTACCAGAGTTTTTGGGAATACAGAACAAGCAATGCCATTACTAAAACACCTGGCTTATGAGCAAGCGAATCGTTGGTGCAGAGATATCATTAGACCATGGAAACATGAAGATTTAAACACATATATTAAATTATGTAGAGACATTAATGAACAAGAGCAAGTCGTGGCAGCTGCAGTAAAACAGGCTTTAGATGCCAGAGACATTAATGAACAAGGGCAAATTGTGGCAGCTGCAGTAAAACAGGCTTTAGATGCCAGGCCAAGAACATGCTACAATTGTGAACAAACAGGACATTTTAAAAGGAATTGCCCCATTGGAGGAGGGTTTAACAAAACTAGGTATCAAAGGAGTAGAATACCAGGTATTTGCCCACGATGCCGTAGAGGGAGACATTGGGCTAATGAATGCCGTTCTCAAACCACCATAGAGGGTACTCCATTATCAAAAAACGAACAAGGACCAGGTGTTTATCCACGATATCGTGGAGAAAGGCATCGGGCTCCATTGCCAAAAAATGGACAGGGGGGCCCAATGCTCCGGGGCCCAAAACCACAAATATACGGAGCACTGGAGGAACCCAGCAACCCCATCAGGGTAGTGCCCAGGACACATTGTCCATCAGATCCCTCATCAGACAAACCAGAGGGAGCGCAGGGTTGGACATCTGCGCCTCCGCCAGAGCAGTACTAACTCCAGAGATGGGAGTTCAAATCATTCCCACAGGGGTGAAAGGACCTCTTCCCAAAGGAACAGTAGGCTTATTATTGGGACGCAGCTCTTCTACTCTAAAAGGACTTATGATAAGTCCTGGGGTAATTGATCCCGATTATGAAGGTGAAATAAAAATTATAGCCAGTTCTCCAAAGGGTATATCAGTAATTTCACCAGGAGATAGAATAGCACAGTTACTAATAATACCCAGCCTACATGATAAATTTTCCAGTCGTACTGTAGAAAGAGGTTCCAAGGGATTAGGCTCCACAGGTGTAGATTGGGCTATGCTTTCTTTAAATTTAGATTCTCGCCCCATGCTAAAACTAAATATTCAAGGACATGAATTTAATGGGCTACTGGATACAGGTGCAGACCTTAGCATCATCTCTCGTCAAGAATGGCCAAAACATTGGCCATTACAACAAGCCACTCAAACGCTTCGAGGCCTAGGAGTGGCGACTAATCCCCATAGAAGTGCAATGGTATTAGATTGGAAGGATCCTGAAGGATGTGAAGGAACTATACAGCCATATGTATTGGATCATCTTCCCGTAAATTTATGGGGACGAGATGTCCTAGATCAATTAGGTTTGACATTAACAAATAACATCAACCAAAATGCACCCACTATTATGACTAGACAAGGTTTTAGGAAAGGAAAAAGATTAGAAAAACAAGAACAAGGTATAGCAGCACCAATACAAATAGATCAAGGAACAGACAGACATGGGTTGGATTTTCAGAAAGGGCCACTGAGACAATAAAAATTACTTGGAAATCAGAAAGACCAGTATGGGTTCCTCAGTGGCCCCTGACTAAAGAAAAGATACAAGCAGCCCATGACCTGGTCAAACAACAATTAGCAGAAGGACATATACAACCTTCTGTATCTCCCCATAATACTCCCATTTTTGTCATCAAAAAGAAATCTGGTAAATGGAGATTATTGCAAGATTTAAGAGCCATTAATAATGAGATGGTTATTATGGGACCTGCTCAATCAGGGATTCCTCAGTTGTCTGCTTTGCCAAAAACCTGGTATGTTTTAGTTATAGATATTAAAGATTGTTTTTTTTCAATTCCAATTCATCCTGAGGATAGTCCACGTTTTGCATTTACTATCCCTGCACTGAATCATGAAGGTCCTGATCAGAGATATGAATGGAAAGTACTCCCTCAAGGGATGGCTAACAGCCCAACTATGTGTCAAATTTATGTTAACAAAGTAATCCAGCCACTTAGAAATCAAAATCCTGAACTACAAATATTTCACTATATGGATGATGTATTATTAGCACACAAAGATAAAAACACATTGCTAGAATGTTATGCCACACTTACAAACTTATTAAAAAATTATAATCTAGAGATAGCAATAGATAAAGTACAATTAAATTTTCCAATTAATTATTTAGGAGTTCTATTATCCTCAACCATGGTCCGTCCACCAAAAATTCAAATACGAGTAGATCAACTCAAATCACTTAATGACTTTCAAAAGTTATTAGGAGACATAAATTGGATAAGGCCTTATTTAGGTATACCAACAGGAGAGTTGGGACCTTTATTTGATATCCTAAAAGGTCCATCAGATCCAAATTCACCCCGAATGTTAACGCCTGAAGCAAGAAAGGCATTAAAAATCATTGAAACATATATGGAAAATATGCATTTGGATAGAATTGATATAAGTTTGCCTTTATTATTTATTGTACTACCAACAAAAAATATTCCTACAGGAGTATTTTGGCAAGAAGGTCCATTATTATGGATACATTTATCTTATTCTCCTAACACTATTCTTACTAGGTATCCTGAGGCTGTAGGACAATTAATACTCAAAGGAATAAAAGCAGCAAAGGGAGTGTTTGGAATTTCTCCCAATAAAATTATTACTCCATATACTATGAATCAAATTGATGAGTTAGCTAATGAGTTAAATACTTGGGCAATAATCATGTGCAAATCTAATGTTTCATTTGATAACCACTTACCATCTAATCCTTTATTGTCTTTTTGGTCATTGCATCCTGTAATTTTTCCAAAAATGACAAGAAAAACACCTATCATGAATGCTCCAAATATATTCACTGATGGGTCAAATAATGGTACAGCAGCAGTAGTTACCCCTGATCAAACTTTTACATTTTTAGTACCCAAACAATCAGCTCAAAAGGTAGAGCTTAATGCAGTTTTACAAGCTTTTGTGATGTTTAAAGATTCTGTATTTAATTTATTTTCTGATAGTCAGTATGTAGTTAATGCTATAGTATCTCTTGAAGATGCTGGTAGGATTTCCCCTTCTTCTACTGTTTTCTCTTTGCTTTCCACTATACAAAGTCTAATCTGGGACAGAAAAGATCCATTCTTTATAGGACATATCAGGGCACATACAGGATTGCCTGGAGCCCTTAGTTTGGGCAATGATTTAGCAGATAAAACTACACATGACATACATATTTTCTCTACACTAGAAGAAGCTATAAATTTTCATAAAAAGTTCCATGTCAATGCTAATACTTTACAAAAGCACTTTAAAATAACTAAGGAACAAGCTAGACAAATAATAAAACAATGTCAAAATTGTGTGACCTTTTTACCACAAGTTAATCTTGGAGTCAATCCTAGAGGATTGATACCTAACCATATTTGGCAGATGGACGTCACACACTTGCCAGAATTTGGAAAATTAAAATATTTGCATGTTACAGTTGATACTTCTTCTGGATTTTTGATGGGCTCCCTTCATGCCGGAGAAAAAACTAAAGATGTTATAGCTCATTGCTTACAAAATTTTGCCACTGTGGGTGTTCCAAAACAGTTAAAAACAGATAATGCCCCTGGTTATACTTCTACCTCTTTTAAACAATTTTGCTCAACATTTGGCATTACTCATATAACAGGAATCCCATACAATCCACAGGGACAAGGCATAGTTGAAAGAGCTCATCAAACTATTAAAATGTACTTATTAAAGCAAAAAGAAGGAATTGGGAAGGGGTATATATTCCCCAAAGATAAACTTAAAATAACCCTTTTTACTCTAAACTTTTTAAATTTGGATTCATCAGGACTTAGTGCTGCGGAAAGGCATATGTGTCCAAAAAATGTACATAAGCCCAAGGTACTTTGGAAGGATATTCTAACAGGACAATGGAAAGGTCCTGACCCAGTAATTGTCTGGAGTCGGGGGTCTGTTTGTGTGTTTCCACAGGGAGAACAGCAGCCGATTTGGATTCCAGAGAGATTAACCAAGGTCCTGACCCAGTGATTGTCTGGAGTCGGGGGTCTGTTTATGTGTTTCCACAGGGAGAACAGCAGCCGATTTGGATTCCAGAAAGATTAACTAAAGCGATTTCTACAGACCAAAAAGAAGATGATTTGGCTCAAATCCATAACAACTGATATCCAAAACTCCAGTTTGGCTATTCTTACATCTGCAACAGAACCAGGATGCTTTTTTCAATATCTATTTTATTATTGCCCTTTGCCATATCATGAAGTTCTATTTTGTTTTTTGAGCTCATACAGACCTAGGTTAATGTTTTGCTGATCAGTTCTATTTTTTGACTATAGAGTTTTTAAGCATTGCAATGGAGATTTCACCTGTAAAAAGTTATAAGGCCTTTACTATAATGTTATGTGTTGTATGTATTATATTATGTGTGCACACTTGTGTTTTGTGTTATATGTTTGAATGTACGTATGTCCATATATCATATATGATGAGCGCTCATGATAAAATGGATCCAAATATTTTTTTTTCACGTGATTTATATGGTTTAATTTAAATTGGGTAAACAACTGTTGAGGATTGTTTTAATATGTAAACAAAAAAGAAGGTTAACAGATCTGTTTACTTTCACCTTTCCTTTTCATTATATTTAATAATTCTCTTAAAGATAATGTAAATTGTTAAGAAAATTGTTTTCTTTTAGTGCCTTCTGTAATGTTACATAATTTTTTCTTTAGCCATTATTGCCAGAATTCCTATCTTCATCCCAGTGCCGGTGAAGACAATGTAAATTGTTAAGAAAATTGTTTTCTTTTAGTGCCTTCTGTAATGTTACATAATTTTTTCTTTAGCCATTATTGCCAGAATTCCTATCTTCATCCCAGTGCTGGTGAAGTCAAAGATAAAACCAATCTACAGCTTCTACAATAGCCATCACTGAACTGCTTGCAGAACTTGCCTGGACACATTGTGAGCTCACCTGTATGCATTGTGAACTATCTGTTGGTACAGCGAATTGTGGTAGTGCTGGAGTATTTTTGCTGATGATGTCACCGGTGGTACAATTTTTCAAAGGAGCCCTCAATTGGCTTAATGTCATGGCATTTTGCATCCTCCTCTACTAGTGATGGTCTAAAATTTGGGGGCCAACAGAGGTGAGGCAAAGAACCTCACCCCCCCACAGGTGCAAAGGCCTATCCACAAGTATGGCTGTATGCTGGACCGGTAGTCAGTGACGGGTATGATCCAATTGCAGTGGTACCAACCTAAGACAGGAGGCTGACGCCTAGAGGTCAGTTCATCCGATGACGGGTAAGGACCATATGTTGAATTGGACTGCCTAACAGGCACGGTCCCTAAGCCACATGCTTGTTGTTTAAACAGAGAGGGGGAGATGTTGAGAGCCACAGCCGAAGGGGCCCCAGCAAACTTCCAGCTGCCAGCAAATTTCCAGCTGCCGGCTGATGATTGGCTCCTCGGCCCCAGCAACATCTAGCTGATTGGCTCCTCTGCGGTGATGCTCATTGGACTGTTTCCCTGCCCTTTCAGACCACGGAGCTGCTCATTGGGGGACTTTTTTGGCTCCGCCCACATGACCCAGCCAATCGGCCTCAAGAGCAGGAGGATTGTGGGAGGTAGAGAGAAGCTTGTGTGTGAGAGAGAGGCTTGTGGAAAGCCGGTGGTGGCAGTTGAGGCTCTGAGGGTTTTTCCTGAGAGACTATTTTGTTTGTCGTGTGTGGTTCTAAAAATAAAGTTAGTTTCTTTTGACAAGTGGCTCCTGATTGTGCCCAGTCAGACTGCGGCACCACTCTAATCCTGATGGGGGTGATCTGTGTTCTGACGGCTGTGGACCTTATTCCTCATACCTCTTCAGGAACCAGCAAAAAGGGGCGCAGGTGGCTACAGACGAAGCTCATCTGCACTCTGTGTGTCCAACATCTGGGCCAGGAGATGTGGGCCCAGGAAAGACAACCTCATACCAGCCTCTGCTGTTCTTCATTTCCTTCCTCTAGAACCAGAGAACTACAGAAACGCTTGGGGTGTCTGTGGGACGTTGTAGGCTGCGGAGACCTAGTTCTCTCTGACGTGCCTCATTAGTCAATGGTGGGGAGTCACCTCCAGAACCTGCCACCTGGAGCCCCCATCCAAGGAGGCTTTGCAGAACCTTCAAGGATCTTGACTTTCACCCACACCCTTCGACTTCCCAAGTGCTCCCTGCCTTTTTCCTTGTTTCTGCATGAAGTAAGAACCACATGGAGTGTTATCTAAAACCTAATGAACAGAGAGCTCAGGGACACGATAGGGCCAGATAGCTAAGTCACAACCCTTGCCTGTGAGCCACAGCTGCCTGACTCTGCTCCTCCTGCGTGGTACTGGCCAATGGCTGCACAGAGGGGCCCCTCACTGTGCAAACCCCACTGCTTGCTGGGACACAGCATTCCTACACCCCTCGCCCCCTCCCATGAGACTCCACTGCTCTCCCTCCCAATGTCAACACACACTGGGTGACACAATTTCAGTATGTGACAAAGAATCGTGACACCAGTGGGGACACGGCCAAGTGGCAGAGCTTCCAGAGCACTTCACTATGCTGTTTAAAACTTATGGACACAAGAAACCCGGGGGAGCCAGAGCATCTGGCAAATACCCCCAACTAGCAAATGCAAATAACCTAAGTGGTTTCCAAGCCTCGGACCACACCCCTGGGACCCACTTGGAGCCCCACATCCCTGGGGAGATTATTTGAGAGGGACAGCTGCTGGGGAGAAGACCCTCATGGCCAAGGAGCAGCCTTGGACTTGGAAGGACTCACATGGGAAGCCAAGGTGTCTGGTCCACTCAGGTGGCCACTGGGTGGCCGCCAAGACCACTCAGAGGAGAGGAGCACTCCAGCTAGAGATTTCAGCCAACAGCCATGGAATGAAGGGAGCTGTCCCTGCACATGGGCTTCCCCCAGCCTGAGAACGAGACATGGACGGTGCTTCCTGTGCCTGCCTCCTCGTACTTGCCACCAGACTAGAATCCTGCTTTTATTCCTTTATGCCCCATTCCAGAGACCACTTGTCCTTGCCCTAAAACACACCCAACCTTTCCACAGTGATCCTCTTTCCTCTCCATTCCGCTCTGTCCTGAGCTTCATCAGGATCACCTAACCTCTGGTCGTTTCTCCAGGCCCGAGAGACAGAGCTCTGCTGGCCTCAGGAAGCATGGGCTGCAAAGCCTGCCACAGGCCTTCCTGACTCACTCCCAGGCCACCCTTAGGGCTTGGTCACCTTCCACCAGTGCATTTCTAAGTGAACAACAAAACAAAGGTCCCCAACCCTGTCCTCCCGAGGTTCCCTGACCTGACCTTTTCATGTCTCATGGCAATCTAAGTTGAGCCAGGAGAGGGTCTCAGAGTTCCTGTCACTTTTGTGAAAGAGGAGGTGGAGGAGAACACTGGTGGGGGGACCTCAGGCTACACAGCCAGTGCCCAGACCAGGACCAGACCCTGACCTCAGCCTCCAAACAGTGGCTTCCCAGCATCACCAGCTAACTCCCACCCAGCAGGCCAGGGACCCCAGAGCCTCTCCACTGCAGGGCAGCCTCAGAACACCGACTCCACAAGCCACATGTCCAGAGGCCTGGGCCACCACGGCCAGGTCGGAGCCTTCTCCCTCTGAAACAGGGAAGACTCCCTCCTAAGCCATTTGTCTGCAGTTATGAGGTCTCCAAGCAATCGTGCTCAGGTCTTTCCTTCACTTCGATGGCTGTTTAGTTCCATCTAGTGGAACTCGGAGTCCACGATACAGAGATGAGCACATGCTACAGGAGCCGGGGTCCATATGGAGAAAAGCTGCCGAGCAAGAGTCGGCCATGTCGGGCCGTGCCCATGGAGTGCAGCCTTGGGGACGAGGTCTTATCAGGAAGGACCCACAGTCACTGGGTACCCTACCATTCTACAGAACAGGAATTTAGAAACCCTGGGCCTTTAATTGTCTCGAAACAGCTCTCATACTCCTGAAGCACCATGGGAGACCTCATGTGTTTAAGTGGCTCGTCACAGAAGCCCAGGGTAAGGTACTTCCAGGCACGCTCCCCGGACCTCCAAGGTCCCCGAGGAGCTGAGCGCGGCTGACTGACAAGGTCTCCTCTTGGCTTCTCAGCTGCGGTGTGCTGGTCAGGCAGATGGTCCCCAGCCCCCTGCCCAGTCCCTGGTCCCAGGTGAGAGGGAGCAGGGGCTAAGTCGGGCCAGCCCGGCCACTGCCAGGTCCCGCAACTCTGAGCTCCTGATCCAGGACACACGCGACTTTTTCTTTAGGGGCAAAACATGGCAAAAGGGAGGAACGACCTGAACTCCCCCTCAGGGATTTAAGGTGGCTTAGGGCCACCTACAGAAGTCTGATCCCTGATGAGCTCGGGTGGGTTCTGCACAGGTCACCTCGGGCCGTCCTCCCACCTCGAGGTAGCTGCCTCTGTCCTGCTCTACCAACCAGGGAGCAAGCCCAGAGTCAAAGCACGGAAAGTCCCAGAGCCAAGAGGAAGAGCAGGAGACAGCCCTGTGTCCAGTCCAGCGTGTTCAGCCACGACCCCACCCAGGGCGCTGGGCCTCACAGCTCCTGCTCAGTATGACGTGTCCCGAGCATGCAGCTTCACACGTCCCCTCTCAGGGACACCTGGTGGGACCAGCTGGCTCCAAAAGGGCCCTGGGAGTGAGAGCTCACGGTGGTGGAAATGTTTCCTCTCGACACCCAACAGCTGGAACTGCTGGATTAAGAAACAAACCCACCACCTACAGCTCAAGAGCCCTTACTTCTCCATCCCCAGGAAAACTGTGCTGTCAACACTGGCTCAGCCACTGGGTCGCTTCCCTAATTCAGGGTTCAAGAGAAGAAAGAATGTGGAGCATAGAGAAGGCGCTCAGGGAGGGAGTCCCTGCTGGAGAGAGAGGAGAGTCAGCCGCGTGGGAGGCTTCTCTCCGAGGAGCGAGGAGCGACGGCAAGGGCTGAGTCCTCACCCACGACACTGTACTCACTTAATGTTTCGGGAAAGGCGGTGATAGGACTGCCACCTGGAAGGCACGTTCATGTCACAGTGCTGCACCGGCTTTATCTGGAGACAGAAAACGCAGGCCTTAGAGTTCGTTCAGATTAGCAAACGCTTGCTAAGCACCATCAGCATGCACAGTGCCACCCCAAACCTAAGTGAAGGTGGGATCTCTTGTTGATAGAACACCCCAGGAAGGACCCTGGAGGACTCAGAGAGGGGTTGTGTGCTTGTATGTGGGGCAGACAGGATCCCAGGGACAGTGTGGGGTAGTTGGGGCTGCAAGCCACCTACCCCCGTGGTGAGAAGCTCAGGTATAAAAGTGCAGAGTGCCAAGGACCAGGGTGACAGGCAGAGGGCCCCCAGGGGGCTGCGCAGCTCACACCAGACACACCCTGCAGTTCACCCAACAAGCACGAGCCAATGACCTCTGTGCCACCCCTGAGGCTCTGCTGGCCAACCCCTTGGGTCCTAAGGATGGTCAGGGTGGCTTCTACTCTCAGGCCACAAGCTTTGAGCCAGACATCCTGGCCAGCAGGTGGGAACAGCTCCCCCATATTCCACGACCCTTCTCGACTCTCCTGAGAACACAAGGCCGAGCCAACTCTGGCCTGTCATAGCTTCAGCCTTGAGAGACAGGGTCGAGACCCCCCAAGTGGGAAGGAATGTCTGAGTCCTGCACAGAGGAGCAAAGTCTGCTCTCCCTGCCCGGTGGTCAGGCGCGTGCAGAAAGCAAGCAGAGGGAATCCTGAAGAGCAGCACTCACCACCCCCACCCCATTTTGCACAAGGCTGGGCTGCCTGGAAAGGCCCCCACTTCACTGTGGCCTCCCCCCAACCCTGCCTCTAACCACGTGGCTCTCTGCGGTTCCAGCCTGCCAGGTGGAACGGTGCAGGGCCCTTCTCCCTCCCATGCCACCCTTCAGATCCAATTGCCCAGGTCCCTCCTGTCTGTCTCTGCAGACAATGTACCCATGTACCCCGCCCCCCCACACCCTGCATGATACAAATCCTCCCCTCTCCTCCTTGGATGATGGGACGTTCCCGCCAGGGTCCCACTGTCACCTCCCGAGATGTCACATCACCCTAACCACTGGCCAGCAGGACATGGCTGTTCCCCTCCATCCACAAAGTAAGCCCAGACCCCACCACCTGCATCCTGTCTCACTGTCCCATGCACCTGGCCACCTTCCTCTGCTCTTGGCCACTCCACACTGCTCTGTCAGGGTCTGGTCAGACACTCTGGCCTCTGCTACACTGAGGCCTTCAGCCAGAGGCTCCAGTCTCCTCCTCCACCTACCAAGCTCACTGCCATTGCTAAAGTGACATGGCAACAGCCCTCCCTTGTAGCACGAGTAGGACCAAGCCCAGTGCCCCTCACACCACATGCTTTACTCTTGCACACACACTCTGCAGAGATGCCCCCCATGCCCAGCCACCTCTCTCCACACCCCGGAGATCAGATGGACTCCACCCACACCTCACACTGCTGAGCCCCCTCCCCTTGCAGGCTCCCAACCCAGGCCTCACCTAGAACACCAGACAGGACCCCCAGTTGCTCTGTACCTGGTAGTCTGCCCTGCAGCTGAGTGGCCAAACACCTCTCTGCACACTCCCCAGCTTGACTTTGCCACCTGCCTGCTGCCCCGGGTCTCCACTGAGCCTGCCACCTCCCAGATGCCCACTTTGAGGCCTGCCAGAGTTAGACACCACCTGAGCATTCCCTCGAGGCCTCCCAGGGCCTGTCCCCTCACTGGCCAGACGGTCCTCAGCTTACCTGCAAGATGGGCACACGGTCTACTCCTTTGGGAAGCTCGCCTGAACACTGTAGGTTGAGAAATCACCCCCAAAAGCCCCAGCCCAGGTGCTCTGGGTTCCACACACACTGGCAGGGACAAGAAAGAACCAACACCTGCCCCACGCCTCCTGAGAACCATGTTCCAGAAGGAGGGTGCTCTGGGCGTGTCTTATGGGTCCTGGGAGAAGGGTGAGGAGATCCAAGAGGACAGAGCCACTGCCGGGAAGTCTGATCCAGCACCTGGCTGCAGCCTGAGATACCATTAGACAGAGCAACCCTGACCTGCAGCCCTCGAGGGGGCAGAGCCAGGCCTGGCAGAGCCTGGCAGGCTCTGGAGCTGGAAGACGAGGTCAAAACCCAGCCCTGTTTCCAGGAGAGCTAGTGCTCCTCTCTGGGCAGCCGCGTTTGCTTTTAGAACAAGGATGACCTTATAAAGTGCTCATGAGAATTAGAAGGGTTTCCACAAAGCAAAGGCGACCCCCATCACACAGTGCTAAGAACTCCATGCAACTAACACGAGCCCACACAGGCACACACGTGTGCACGCACGTGGAGGGCAGCCTGGCGAGAGCTCACGTAGCTCACGTAGGCATCTGAGTCTTATTTTGGCCCAAGCAAAATTGCCAGCTTTACCCACAGATGGTCCCCAGATCTCCCTCTCTCAGAAGATGGTGCCACCAAGACCCTTTTGTCCAACTTCAAAATCCCTAGTGCCCACTGCTAAGCCCTCAGCCCCTTGGCAACTCTACGGCAGCACCACCCCTTGGACTGCTGGCTTCCCGCGGCCCCAGGCTCCAGGCTCCCACAGCCCAACACGGCTCTTGCTGCCCGGCCCCCGTGCTTTCTTTGCAGCAAGCAAGGAGCAGCCTTGCAGGTTGCTCTCTGCAGCGCCCACGCCCACCAGCCCATGCGAGCTGGCACCTGCTGCCTCTCCTCCCCGCGCCCCCCACCTCTGCACCCCGTGCTCTGGCCCTGGGCCCATCCTTTCAGCTACGCAAATGCCACAGCTGTCTCTGCCCAGTACTGGGCCTGTGTGGCTTGCTTTCTCTCTCACTGAGCAGCCACTCCATGTCCTCTTCGAGGGTCTTCCCTGACCACTCACACACTCGGCCTGCTTCCATCACGTCACTTCCGTTGCCTCGGGTTTTCTTGCTCACCCGCCTTGTGGAGCCCGACTGACCCTCCTGAGAGCGGTCAGATCCACAGGGGGCCCGCCGCCTGAGGAGGAGTGGCGTGGACTTCAAGGCTTTCACAAGCACAAATGGAGGAAGGAAGAGCGGAAGATGCCAGGACAAGAGCAGGACACCTGAGACCGTGCACAGGACCCCGGGAAAGAGAGGAGCCTGGGGACTGCAAGTGCACCCACCCCTGTTCTCACCTGCCATGTGCCACACAAGATCTACTCACCTGCGCCCAAACACTCATCAAAAATCAAGGCCACGAGTATCGACAACTAGCCTAACTGTACAGACCTTGTTTGAAAGCACCACAACAGGGATTATCCTCTGCAAATTCTACTAAGGAAGAGCCACCTTAAGAACCGCTTTCTGCCTGATAACATTGAGAAACAAAGAGCTAATTGCTCTTTCCATGTGTTAATGATTCATCAACCCTGATGTCACCTGTCTAATTAAATAACTCCAACTGTTGAGGACGCCGTTCTGATTTTTTTGTTCCCTGTACTTCTCATCAAGTGTCAGGTAAAGGTGGTTTTCTGCTACTCTCTGATGGTGGTGACAGTTTCATTCACACGTGTCAGAGCCACACTCCCATGTCAGTCATCTGTCCTGAGAGGCCGAAGGACCAGGAGCTATAGGCCTATTGGCCAAGGCACTAAAATTTAAGCAACGAGAGAAGACACTGAGATCACCACGGACGCTTCTGCCTGTAGCAGCTCCAGCTTGCAGAATGCCAACAGGCTCTGCAAAAGACTCTTCCACACGTTCATGCCTGATCATCAAAACAGCAAGGCCCCATATCCAGGAGGCCGAGGCAGGAGGATTGCAGTGTGACCCAGTTCAAGCCCCAGCACCACATTAAATGTGCACATCTCCAGGTAGCAGCGAAGAACACCAAGACATCCAGGCTGCCCTGAGCCCTCAAAACACATTCTATTACCGTTCCTAGGACGAGTCCTATTGTACAACACAGCAGAGCGCTCGGGCCTGTGTTGACTCCCGCGATCCCAGCACTGGCCGCCCTCCGAGCTGTTCAACCTCTCAGCCATCCTTCCTGCAGCAGTGCAGTTAACAGCAGCACTACCTCCCAGCCGCTGCTTTCCACACGAGTAATCAAACATGAGAGTGCACTGTCCAGAGCTTAGTAGAAGTGGACGCCAGCCAAGGGCTCAACTGACAAGAACTGCTCTTTGTCCTCCTCAGGCTCCAAGTCCCCGGTCACCTCCTCATGCTGTTCCAAACCCTCAGCCCTCTCCATGCAAAATATCAAGCAAAGGCCCCGGTCACTGAGCCACCACCAAGGACTCAGCAACCTTCCCCTCGAGCCCCCTCGCCTCCCAATGCTCTGTCCCCTCCCTGCCTGCCTTTTCCAGCAGCCACCGTCCACGGGCCGTTTCCCAAGGAAAAGGAATCACATCATACGTCTGCCATCCAGAACCTCCACTCTTCCATCCCTCTGCTGATGCAAGAAGGATGAGGACCTGCTGCCTGCTGCTCTCAGGATTCTATCCACATGAGAATTCAGCAGAGAGACCCTCACCACTGTCCAGGGGATCGCTGATGATTACGATGAAAAGAAACTAGTAATTCAGATGCTGGTAGAGACGGGACTGGCTGGGGACGATCAGCTGAAGGTTCATGGGTTTTAAGTGCTTGTGGCTCACTGAAGCTTAAGTGAGGATTTCCTTACAATAAGTAGAATTTCCCTTTTGGCCCTTGTCACAAATTTAAAAGCCTCACAGCTTGTATAACGTAACCACTTTTGACTTGGATTAGCATAACTCATCCATGAAATAAACTGAAAAGAGAAAAAAAAATCAAGCAAAAAAGGCTCAGGAGACTGTGGCACCAAGACCGCAGGTGGTAGGCACATCTGGGGGACCCTCAGGAGGAGCCGCTGGACAGTGGTGGTCAGCCTGAGACCGGAGGACACCTTCACAGGAGCACTGTGGGAAGAGCAGGGTCTCTAGGCTCATCTCCTAGAGGAGGAAGGTCTGGTCAGACCCTCAGTCCACAATGCCGCGAGCAAGGGGACCATCCGCACCCTCTCCTGGGGTGAGGTGTCTTGCCAGGGCAGCCAGGCCCAAGCAGGGACATCAGGCAGGGGAGGCCAGAGCTCGCCGCAGCAGCCCTGCTCCACCTCCTGGAGAAGCATGGCCGCCTGGCAGCCGGTGCCCTGAGGGCCCTCCCCTGGCCTCAGCAGCACAGGGCTCCGCAGCGGGAGGACAGGCCCATGTGGTCGAACACCTTGGGTGTCAACCAGGCGGGCTCCCAGGCTTACAGGCCATGGAGACAGAGGTTTCTATCTTTCATCTTTTGGAAAATGGACAATTCCTTTACAAATTAAAATTTAATTTACATTTAAAAAGGAGGGATATTGGTCAAATTATGTTGTTATATTGTGCACAAGTATAAATAAGTCACAAATCCCACCATTATGTACAACTGTATTGCACCGATAAAAAGTGTAGAAAGAAGCAGGTTTTAAGATTGACTGAGCTGACTTCATGTGCTTTGTAAAGTTCCACCACAATTCTCAAAGCTGACATGGTGTCAACCAGCCAGGAAGAAAGCAGGGTCACCTTCACGCTCCCCTGTCCTGGGTGGCCCTGTCCTGGGTGGCCCTGTCCTGGGTGGCCCTGTGCTGGGTGGCCCTGTCCTGGGTGGCCCTGTGCTGGGTGGACCTGTCCTGGGTGGCCCTGTCCTGGGTGGCCCTGTGCTGGGTGGCCCTGTCCTGGGTGGCCCTGTCCTGGGTGGCCCTGTGCTGGGTGGCCCTGTCCTGGGTGGACCTGTGCTGGGTGGCCCTGTCCTGGGTGGCCCTGTGCTGGGTGGACCTGTCCTGGGTGGCCCTGTGCTGAGTGGCCCTGTCCTGGGTGGCCCTGTCCTGGGTGGCCCTGTGCTGGGTGGCCCTGTCCTGGGTGGACCTGTCCTGGGTGGCCCTGTGCTGAGTGGCCCTGTCCTGGGTGGCCCTGTCCTGGGTGGCCCTGTGCTGTGTGACCCTGTGCTGGGTGGCCCTGTCCTGGGTGGCCCTGTGCTGGGTGGCCCTGTGCTGGGTGGCCCTGTCCTGGGTGGCCCTGTGCTGGGTGGCCCTGTCCTGGGTGGCCCTGTCCTGGGTGGCCCTGTGCTGGGTGGCCCTGTCCTGGGTGGCCCTGTCCTGGGTGGCCCTGTGCTGGGTGACCCTGTGCTGGGTGGCCCTGTCCTGGGTGGCCCTGTCCTGGGTGGCCCTGTCCTGGGTGGACCTGTCCTGGGTGGCCCTGTCCTGGGTGGCCCTGTGCTGGATGGCCCTGACTTGGGTGGCCCTGTGCTGGGTGGCCCTGTGCTGGGTGGACATGTGCTGGGTGGCCCTGTCCTGGGATCAGGTTGGAGTTACAGTTAAAACTCTGTGGTGGCTCCAAGCCCAGACAGCTCTACCAGCACATGCTATCCTGCCTCTAGTGAAGAAGTAACTCAGCCCTGGCAAGCTCTTCCTGAACCTCCAGAGACACTGTAAGGTAACCACCACCAGCCCCCTCCACCAACACAGCTGCCAAACTCCTAAACAAAATCTTCATATATGAAGACACGGATGGTGTGAAATACTTTGTGTACAATCAGTGGCTTGAAAAATTGTGCTCTGTATGTGTGACATGAAATGAATTGCATTCTGCCACCATTTGTAACAAATCAGATAAATAATTTAATTTTAAAAAATCCAACAAATACAAAAGATACTTCACAACCAAATGTGATTGGCTTAAGGTTTGAAAATCAATTAACGTCATGTAAAACATTCACAGATTGAACCTGAAAATGATACGATCATCTCACAGGTTCAGGGGAGTCCTGCCTGGTGCACTGAAATCTCAATCCTAACCCCACTTCCCACTGTGGGTCCCCCTTGGGTCACAGCTGCAGTGGGCGCCCGTGGTGTGTCTTGCTTTGGTTCTGTCCTGTTGTGCGAGCCTGGCTCTGCCTCCACCTCCTGCTCAGGCTGGCTCTCTCAGGCGGGGCTGGAGGGCATGAGAACAAGAGCAACAGGGCAGAGCCGCCAGCCTCCGAGCTCCCAAACCTCTCCCAGGACAGATTTCAAGCGAGGCTCTTTAGGGCAAAGGGGAGGCTTCAGTGGGCGCCTGGGCAGCTCCGCAGGGAGTCCCTCCAGGACTGCCTCACACAGGACGCATCCTCGGCTGACCCTGCTCCTTTGCTGCATCCACAGACCTTCCCTGAGCAGGCACTCACCTGAACAGATCCAGAGTGGCCACTGTACCTGCCTCCCAGGGACAAGACTCGCCCCTTCTCCACACCACCACCACCTGGCGCAGGTGCAGCCTCAGGCAGCCTCTCCCAGGCTGGGCTCAGGCAGCTCAGAGGTGAGGGAGGGTGCAGGTGCACACCCCACGCTCTCCTGCGACCCCACTGGCATGCAGCCAGGGCATCCCACTGTGCCACATCCCCGCTCTGCACCCACTGCTCTTGAGAGTTTCCCTGGAGCCACGTTTGAGGGGGCAAGAAGCCCCACAGGGAGGCGAGGGGAGACTCGGAGCCTTTCTCTCCTCCAACGGTTTTCCTTATTTAGCTAACGCACTGACTCCCAGTCCTTCTTATGTCAGGTTCGCAGGGGACAGGGACAGCCAGTCTGGTATCTAAATATCTGCTACACCCTTGCACAGGGTGAAAAGCCTTGTGTGTGGCCCTTGAGAATGTGGGGATGGCAGCTGACACTGCCAAACACGAGCAGAGCCCGTTCAGCTCAGATAATGATGTGTTTTCAAAGCAGGGCAACGTCTGACAGCGCCCCTACCACGTCAGGACCTCGAGGGCATCCAGGCTGCCTTCCCTATGACCCCTCCACACACGGGCAAGGCAGGAGAGACAGAAACCGAGGCCTGGACTCAGAAAGAGGAGAGAACTCAGTGCACCACCGTGGGCAACAGGTGCCATGGGCATCAGGGACACACACAGGTGCCGGACGCTGAGCCTCGGCCACACCAGGGCCTGCTGGCTGCCAGCATGATCAGGAGCCAGGTCAACACCTACTCCTCTTTCCCACGCTGCCCCAGCGCTCCCCTCCCAGGACAACTGACAGCTCCCACTGGTGCCAGGGCCGTCAGAGTCCATGGACCTCTTTGGAGCATGGGAGCCAGGAGCCTCCCAGACTGGACTTGGCCAAGGGTCCCTCTCTGGGCCCACTGTGGCTCGGACACCTGGACATCATGGTGGGGCAGCCCACTGGCTGACTCCGTATGGAGCTCCCACAGAGGCACTCCCTCCCCCTGAACGCTGGTTCACAGACGGGAACGAGGCTCTGCTGCTCCAGAGCTGCTAGCTCGGCAAGGAGGAGGCACTGGCCAGAGACAAGGCCAGCCAGGTGATGCCTGGCGCCAGCTGGCTGTCCAGGGGAGCCCCTCCCAGCTCCCCTGGGAGCAAGGCCGCACCCTGACCAACGAAGTCCCAGGCGAAGAGCGTGTGTGTCCCTGGAGGCCTACCCGGCCACCAGGCTTCCTTTCAGACCCCATCCCTATCTCCTGCAGGAAGCCAGGCACTGCCACAGAGGACCAGGGTGAAAAGCCAACAGCACACCTGGCCCCAGAGAGCTGGGGCCTCGGGGACACAGACTGGCTCCCGGGCAACTGCACGGACCTGTGTGCAGCGCCTCACAGAGGCAAGCAGGGGCACTGCAGGGCCCCGAGGGAGGCTCTCCCAGTCCTTCCCAGGGCAGCAGGGGCTTCCTGGAGGAAGGGGCATCGAATACGGAGGAGGAGTCCACTGCTGAGTTGGAGGGGCAGGAGCAACGGCCCAAGCCTGGCTCGGGGAAGGGGATGTGGATACACGTCTCTGAGAAACAAAATCCACTGTGGACAGAATCCCAGACCTGAAGGGAGTCGGGTGAGGGGCGAGGGGTGAGGCTGAAGCAGCAGAGGCTCCATCGAAACAGGCCTCAAACTCCATGGTGACAGCAGCAAAGGCGGGTGTCAAACGGGAAAGGGAGAAGGCTGGAAAGAGGGCAGGAGGCAGGGAGACACAGACTCCTCCTGGTGACGGAGCGTGGCGCCTGGGCGCATACATAATTAGATTTAACCCCTACCCCAGATCCAACCAGACCCACTTTACAGATAAGAAAACCGAGCGTCGGAGAAGTTAAGGTATCCGAACGACAGAGCCCGTGACATTTCCACAAGGCTCTGACACGAGCATGGGCATCTGTCAGGAGAGTAAGGAGCGCGATGCTTGGGTCCAGAGGTTGGGATGGGCTCTCTCAGGACGGACAGAGTCCACGCATGACAGTCTCTCAGGACAGCAGCTGGCCGTACCTACGAGAACCCTGAAAACGTAGTGTGGCAAGTAAGGTGTAAAATGCAAAAGAATGCTCAGTGCCCTGATGATTCTAATAATAAAAATATCCAAGGGCCAAGCCAAGGTGGTTGGTTTTAAAAACATATGGTATACACCAGCCAACGAGAACTCCAAGTCCACCAAGAATCCTAAGGGAGCATATACCGACACGTAGCAGTTTCATGATAAATTATGAAGTAAAAGGGGTTCTGCAAATATATTAGAATATGCTCTCCTTTTGTTTAAATAAGCACATTTATAAAGCTCAGAGTGCACATGGATGTGCACGTGTTCATATGTTGACCCCACACGGAAAACCACCCAGGGAGGTACAGTGGTTGATTATGGGTGTTTTCATGGTAGGATCATGGGTGTTTTCATTTGAACCAAATATTTTCTCAATTTTCTATAATAAATAGGAATCACACGTTACTCTTTTAGCAGAAACACAAGTTTCCAAGATAGGTGTCCAGGACAGACCAACAACAAAGAGTAAAGAGGCCAGGAAAAATGGACTGAGCACAGGGGCACGGCAAGGTCCCCAGCCCGAGCTCGTGCCTCCTGGACGAGGATGGGTTTCCTTCCCCGAGCTTCTCAGTGAGGCAGGGAACCAGAAGGGCTTCGTGGAAACTGGCATTTAAAAAGTTCATTTTAAACATTCCTTGTTAGAGTCACTGGTCGCCTCTGTGCTCTGGAAAACCCCTCGGCCTGTCACATCTCTTTCAAGATGGAGTTCAGTAGTCTCATCTCATGGACACTTGCTTTCAGCCAGGAGCAGCCCGTGGAGAAAGCAGAACCAGAACACAGCCCTCGCTGGGGAGAACACTGGGTCAGGCTCATCCGTTCTGAGACCCTTGGGAAAGAACCGAGCCATCATCTGAACTGGGGGCCACGGCTATGTGACTTGAGGCTACAGACCAGAACTCTGGGTCACTGCCACGAGCCCTGCAGCCGGGGGGCCCAGGACACGTCCTGCACTAGAGCCCCCACACACCACAGGCCACAAAAGCTGGGATCTCCCAGCCTCTGCCTTGTGCCTCCCTGCCCCATCCCTCCGAGCAATGAAATGTCATTTCACACACATTAATGAGCCATTTCTGTGGTTGCATTAAGCACATATTATAGTATTCCAACTGACATCCTAATTCTAATCATGTTCTCTTGGGAGGGAAGCTTCTTCAAGTTTCCCATTAATAGAGTTGACCAAAGCAAATTTCTTGAAAGAATAATTTTCAGAAGTTTGGTACTTCCACTCTGTATTACTGTGTCACAAAATGAGACAAGGTACCTCAGGGAAACCCTGGACTTGGGGACACTGCAAAAACTTAACTTGCACTACCTTTAATTTGAAACAGTTCACATGGCATTCAAATCAGCAGGCATTCGCAGATCTCAAACTTGGCTCAGGTGAGCTAACACCACTGAAAGGCATTTGCACAAGACTAGTGTCTACTAATTACTGAGCTCCAGCTGAGTGCCCCCACCATGCTAGGCGCTGCACGGGGATCACTTCATTTAACCTGACAACCATCTGCAGATTTAACCATAATACAACATACCCATGACATTCAACCACCCTGCTCTGGGTGGTATCCATGTTGCTCCCAGGGTTTTATAATCAGTAGATATACAGAGGGACACATATGTAGTTAACACATAAAGTATGTTTTACACACATACACACACATGTACACATGTATGTACATATGTGTGTGTAAAGATAGAGAAATTATAGAGAGATAGATAATAGAAAGAGATAGAGAAAAGATAGATGATAGACAGATACAGCTATGCACAGCCTTGGACCCAGCCTGGAGTGCACCCTGGGCTGTCCACCTGGGACAGGAGCAGGAAGGGCTGCACATGGCCTCACTTCCATCAAGGCCTCCAGGAGCTTTTAGTGCCAAGCCACCCAGCTTCTGGCCCTTGCAAAGCTGTGCTCCATCAGCCCTGGAAGGAGGCACAGCGGCAGCAGGACAAGGATTTCCTCTTGGTGTCCATCCCCAGGCCCAGCTTCCCCAGCTCAGCACAGGTCGTGGAGAGCCACAAATCCCCCTGCAGACCCTCTGCTCCACGGTGGCCCAAACTGCACGCTGTGGCTTGAATGTGTCCCTCCAAAGTTCATGGGTTGGAAATGCAATTCCCAAATGCACAGCTTGATGGTACTTGGAGGTGAGGTCTTCAGAAGATGATCAGAATTGAACAAAGTCATGAGGTGACCCCTATGGTGGCATCCCTGACCTCGGCTTTATCAGTAGGCGAAGAGAAACCCACGCTAGCACACGGCCTCGCCACGTGACACCCTCCACAGTGTTTCAAGACAGCAAGAAGGCCCAGCCAGGTGCTGCGCCTCGCTCTCAGATTTCCCAACCTCCAGAACGCGACCAGGTGGACTTCTCTTCTTCACACTTGACCTGCTTGACAGACAGACTAAGACGCCATGCGGCGTTCCCTCCACGGTTCACAGGGCTTCTCTCTATAAAGGTTTAATGGCTACCAGAGATGATTCAATCACTTTATCCCGCGCGTGGAACACAGGAGACTCATTTCTCACTGATAGGTTCTACAGCGGTAGTGATGGGTCTGTCCCTGGGAAAGGGAGGGCAGAATCTCGGAATCATCTCTAAAGCTCTTGCTGTCAGTCCAAGCTCTATTCCTCTAGCTCCCTGACCTTGGACACAGCACTGAACTTTTATGAACTCTTTATTCATGTTTTCACCAGCAGATATTAAGACCCCCTACCTCACTATTGCTATTTTCCATTTTCCCAGCTGACATGGTAGATGTGAAAATGTGCTAAGAACGTGAGCCGTACACATTCCACGTTAGAACAGAGGAGAGATGAGGGCATCGAACATGGCTATGATGTGCCCCAAGGACTGAGGACTCTCCCTCCAGTGCTAATGTGACGTGGGGACACAGCACCTGCTGCTAAGGGAGTGTGGCCATCCATGAAATCAATGGCACAGAGGACTCACAAAGACCCTCCAGGCTTTAGAGTACAGCACCTGACAGCAGAGCACCCTGACCCTACGAATTAACACGGGGACAGTGGAAACGATCAGCCAGAGGCAAGTCTTCTGGTTCGTGGAGCGTTGTGTCTCCTTGGGGTCCTGGGTGCCCCCCACAAAACACCGTGCAGGCAAAGTGCAGGCTTCTGTGAGCGTTTCAGATAAGAGGTATCTAACGGCACCCGTGAGGGTGACTGACAGCTGGGCAGCTCATGTCCTTACATGTCCTCCTGGGGGGCAAAACTGGTCTTCACCCCAAGCCACCCCTGTGGTTCCCTCCTGCACCCAGCAGATTGTTTGGAGTAAATTCTGTGCACTGGTCAAAGCTCTCAGTGGAGGACCAACTCACTTGGTGATGTCCACACCACTGATGTGTGTTCCGCAAAATACTACCCTCGCTCCAAGACAAGGGTCTACCCAGCAAACAACAGTATCACAACCGGTCACCGCAGATGACATCCTCCACAAAAGGAACGAGGGGTAGGGACGATGAGCATCAAGCACCTCTAGGTCATTACGTGGCATGTTGTTCAAGTCCTGCAACACCCAAGAGCAGCGAAGGGCATCTCAGATGCTGCTGGAGCAACAGAAGTGGTTAGAAGCTCTGGAACCCAATCCAGAGAAACACCAAAGGGATTAAGATGGTGCCGTGATTCCACTTCTGTGAAAACCATCATGATGTAGCAACTGTGTCTCTGAAAGGGGCCCACGGTGTCACTGTTTAAGATTGTGAAAAGGTAGGATGAATCAAAGAGTCTGCTGTCAAGGAATGAGTTAAATAATAAAGATAAATTCACAGGAAAGAGTTTTTCAGGCATTAAAAATCAGGTTTGCAGAAGAGTACTTACAGTACAAGAAAATAACCATGACGTATGGTAAATAAAGATCCGAAAAGACTTTATTAACTGGACATAGTGGTGTGCACACCCATACTCCCAGCTACAAGTCCAAGGTCAGCCTTGACAACTTAGTAAGACCCTGTCTCAAATGTTTAAATAATAAATAAAAAGGGTTGGAGATGTAGCCCCAGGGCACAGCAGTTGCCTAACATGCACAAGGCCCTGGGTCCAACCTCAAGTATCACCAAAAAAGACTTTGTTGATGGATACTGTTGTGGTTCGGATATGAGGTATCCCCAAAGCCCATGTGTGACACAATGCGAGGATGTTCAGAGGTGAATCGATTAGACTGTGAGAGGCGTGACTTAATCAGCGGGTTAATCCACTGATGTGGGTTAGCTGGGTGGCAACTGTAGGCAGGTCCAGTGTGGCTGGAGGAGGTGGGCCCCTGGGCATGCCTTTGGGGTTTTGTTTTGGAGCTGCCTTCCTCTCGTGCCCTGCAGCACGATGTTCTCTGCCTCGCCTGGGCCCAGAGCTGTGGAGTCGCTGGCTGTGGACTGAACCTGTGAACCATGACCAGATGAGCCTTTCCTCCTCTTGTCCTCCTCAGTCCCTCGGGCCCAGGGACACAAAGCTGACTAGGGTAGATTCTATTTCTCTGTGTGTGTGTGTGTGTGTGTGCCTGCTACAGGTCACAGAAACCAGCTAGGAAGGCAGGACAGAATGCAGCCCCTGGGGTCGCTTTGGAAGGAAGGTTGTTGGTGAGTTCTCAACCGTCCTCCTTGTGCCTTCCTGAGCAGCTCGCGGGAACTTTTCAGTCGTGTGTTTTAAGTTAACAGAGTGGAAGTCCCCAGAGAAAACCTTCCGACTCTTCTGACAAGGACAGCCTCAACCTCAGGGGCGAGGGCAGTGGCAGGTGCTGCCCCACCCCATCCTGGGAAGCTCCCCCTGAGTGTGCCCAGGCTGCCCTTCAACACTGGGCACACAACCTCTGCAGGTCACGGCTCCCTCGGCTAGAAAATAAGGTTCCACAAGACAGTCTGCAAGCCTCCCCATCCTGAGATGTTACCGGTAAGTTGTATTTTATTGAATCCACTGAAATGTGCACGAATGAGCACAGACTTAAACTTCAGAAATGTGCTGATCCCTCCCCAGCCCCGACAGAGGGGTAAACAAACGGCTGGATGCCAAGAAGAACAGGCGCCACTTGCTCCATCAGCCCAGCCCTGACCCACAGTGACGGCCAGATTGTCAGGGGAAACCTGCCCTCCTGGACGGTCACAATTGAAGTTGGGGACACACTGAATTTGACTTCCTTTCACTGCCCTGAGAGCTGTGGGTCTGTCGGCGGTGCCTGGGCGCCACTCTGGAGCTACCCGAAGGTTCCTGGGATGTGGAGGTGCACAAGGACGGGCAGTCGTGAGGCTCAGGGTGTGGAGGAGGACAGCTGACAACTCCTCCTGCTGACAGCGCCACACAGTGTGTCACTGAGTCCTGCCCCAGTCCTCTGGTACAGACCATCACCTCCACAGAAGAGCAAAAGAGAGGGTGCTGTAGAAGAGGAGGCACCTCAGCACCCACCTGGTGACACTCCACAGAGCTGACTCTGTTTGTTTAAAAAAGTAAAAATCTTGATAAATCCTAAATATCAATAGGCTCCATTACTCAAAACTGTTGGGTTTTGTTACAGAAAAAGGTGGGTCTCTAGTGACTGAGTGGCTGTGCTGTTTTTGTTAGGAATCAAGTGTCACGGATGGAATGACAGGCACCCCTCCCCCACACACACATGCCTCTCAGAAGCCTATCATGGGCAAAGCCAGCATTATCATTAGCATCAACCTGCATGACTTTAAATAGCTCTTCCTGACATCCACTTCCCAAATCCCCAAAACAAAAGGAAAATGAGAGGTTTTAACCAGTAACTTCATAGTGTGCCTCAAAGATGCCCATCTCCCTTGGTGTGGCCCAGGGCACTTTTATGACTCCCGTCACTGGGGCACTGAGGCTTTGACAACCTGACAAGCTCACCCAGGGCCTTCCCGCACTCCAGGGGCACTTCCTGCCAAACCCTGCGGTTTAGCCCCAGGAAGTCAGGACGGGAGCTCTATCAGTTTAGATTGTTACCCAATGATCTGGCCCATCTCCTCCCCTCGGCCGTGCACACTTACTTCCTTCAACTTCCTCTTCTTGGAGGGCTTTCTGGGAACTATATGGATATAGCTGCAAGAGAAGAGGGAGAAACAGGATTAGAAGGTAAATATTCAGATTCAGAGCTGTGGCCCCTTCAACTTTGAAGAAGACAATGCCACAGCAATGCACAACCAGGCGGAGGCACTCTCAGACACAGACATGCGGGCCCAGGGGACTGCAGAAGGATGATTTTTTTCTTTAGAAATAACAGGATGTTAAATTTGTATCTTTGCAAAAATCATTAAGAATTTAGGATACTCACCACTTGTCAGTAAAACCAACTCCTTTTTTTATTCTTTTTTTTTTCAAAAAAATTAAAATCTCACACCACTAATTTAATTAGGAGTATCTTTGATCCTTAATAAGACACCTAAAGCACAAGAAGTAAAATCAAGAATCAATAAATGAGTTGGATTCAAACTAAAAAGCTTCTTCCTCACAAAGGAAACAATAATATGAAGAGAGAGCCTACAGAGTGGGAGAAAATCTTTACCACACACACCTCAGATAGAGCACTAATCTCCAGGATATATAAAGAACTCAAAAAACTTTAACACCAAAAAAAGCAAATGACCCAATCATTAAATGGGCAAAGAAACTGAACAGACACCTCTCACAAAAGGATATATAATCAATCAATCAACAAATATATGAAAAAATTCAATATCTCTAGCAATTAGAAAAATGCAAATCAAAACTACTCTAAGATTTCATCTCACTCCAGTCAGAATGGCGATCATCAAGAATACAGACAACAATAAATATTGGTGAGGATGGGGAAAAAGATTCACTCATACAATTTGGGACTACACATTGGTGCAACCACTATGGAAAGCAGTATAGAAGTATAGAGATTCCTCAGAAATCTTGGAATGGAACCACCGTTTGACCCAGCTATCCCACTCCTCGGTTTATACCCAAAGGACTTAAAATCAGCATGCTACAGTGACGTAGCCACACAATGTTTATAGCCACTCAACTCACAACAGCTAAACTATGGAACCAAACTAGGTGTCCTTCAACAGATGAATGAATAAAGAAAATGTAGTATAATATACACAATGGAATATTACTCAGCCTTAAAGAAAAATGCAATTATGGCATTTGCTGGTAAATGGATGGAGCTACAGAAGATCATGCTAAGTGAAGTAAGCCAATCCCAAAAAACCAAAGGCCAAATGTTTTCTCTAATATGCGGATGCTAATTCACAATGAGGGAGGGTGGCTAGGTCAGAATGGAGTCACCGTAGATTAGGTAAAGGGAAGTGAAGGGAGGGGAGGGGCCAGATGATAGGAGGGAGAGTAGAGTGAATCAGACATTTTACCCTGTGTTCATATATGACTACAGGACCAGTGTGAGTCTACATCAGGTACAACCTAGAAGACAGAGAAATCATTCTCCGTTTATGTATGATGTGTCAAAGTGCATTCTCCTGTCATGTAGGACTAATTAGAACAAATTTTTAAAATAATGAAATGAAAAACAAAAAGAGTATCCTCAGACTGGGAGCGTTTCTGGAATCTGGGAGAAATGGAAATTCTCTCTGGAGAATCACACGGATTCTCAGCTCTGGAAGAATTTCCACACATAAAACCGTAGAAAGAAAAAAAAAAAAACTGTAGAAAAGACGTGGTCTGCAGTAGGACAGGATGAGCAAACGTGGAAGGAAATAAGGACCACGAGGGAAACCAGCCCAAACAACTAGGCAGAGGAGGCTTCAGGGCCGGGCCGGCCAAACCCCACAGGCAGAGGTGTCGGCAGGAGGCCAGCTCCTGCAGGACCGCCAGTGGACTCTGAGCCCCGCCCCAGGGTCCCTCCCCTGGGCCCAGCACCCTCTAAACCCAGGCACCCTGAGGAGCGCAGAGGCCCGTCCTCCCGGGACGCGGCTCAGGGCGCAGGGACTCGGGGCAGCGGGCAGCGGGGTGGCCGCAGGTGGCGGCGCCGCGGGGCGCACACTTACTCGAGCTTCTTGAAGCGCTCGCGGCCCGCCGCCACGTACTTGCCGCCCGTCTGCAGCGCGTCCAGCTCGTGCACCAAGTGGCCGCGCGTGGGCGTGTAGAGGCGCCGCACTCCGAAGGGCACGTCCACCTGCGCCGTCAGCTGCTCCAGCAGCACCTCGAAGTTGGCCACGTGGCGCGGCGAGAACACGAACTTGCGGCCCACGTAGAACTGGTCCCCGTTGCGGTACACCAGGATGGTCTTGGCCGGCGTGGTGTCCACCAGCGTGTAGGGCCCACGCGTGCCCATGGCGCTGCGCGCTCGCCTCCGCGCGAGAGCCGGACCGCGCCAGCAGGGCCACGCGGAGCTGGCCCGAGGGTCACCACAGAGGGCAGGAGGGCTGCGTGTGCTGACGCGCCGGCGATTGTGACCCGCGGCCCGCAGGGACAGGACAGGTGAGGGCGGCGGGCAGCTCTGGAAAGAGGAGGAGGAGGGTGGCCTGCAGAAGCGGCGGGAATGAGAGGGTTTGGACCTGCAGGCGCGCCCACCGCGACCCACTCACTGTGCTGGCGGCCCTCAAGGGCCAAGGCGGGTAGCATCCGGACCATCGGGACAATCAGAAGAGGACGTTGCTGGAACGCCTCCCCCTTCTGAGCCTCAGTTTCTTTAAGAGATTTACAGCCTAAAAAGCTCCTAGGCCCCTGGCACGGAGTAGGCAAGTGGTCTGGAACCTGCGCAGCACGTGAGGAACTGGGTGACGTCGCGGCTGGTGCCTGGTACCCAGAAATGTGACGTTCAGAATGCCTGCACTCTGGTGGGGGTGGGAGTGGAAGGCCCTCCGTGTTCTGGTGAAGAGTGGTCAGTCCTTTGAGCTGCAACCATGAGTAATTCCAGAAATACTTGTTCCCAGTGGTCATGGTGGGTTTAAATTCTCTAAGACAGTAGGCTACACATCCACTGCTGGATATACACCCAGAAGGTACACAGTCATGTTATAAATGTCAATATCTTGTGGGGTTTAAAAAAAAAAAGCAATTCCTCAAGAGGCCACCTATATTCACAGCCACATCAATAATTAAGCTACCAAACGGTTCATGGCAACAGGAAACACAGAGGCTACTTGGTGCGGTGACCTCTTTATTCAGCCACCAAGTGTTGACAACCTCGGAAAGACCTCAGGTGGGCAGTTATTGCTGTGTAGAAATGAGTGTTTTGCACATGGTTAAAGGTTTGCCTTAAAACCCGTTTTAACTGAGAACCTCATCCTGGGATCCCCCGGGGCCACAGCAGGCAGATGGAGCTGGGGAAGCCCTTGAGTCGAAGGCGGCTCACGCCTCCATCCGGGAAGATGGTGAACCTAGCGTGAGTGATGACGTCTTGGAGCTCCAGGGTCAGGCTGTCGAACAGGTGGTTTTGGTTGGGGGACAACTGGAAGAGAGTCAGAAGGGGGTCCTTGTTGGAGCAGGACTGTGTGGCCCAAGGACCCAGCTCAGCCTGTCAGTCTGGACTTGTGGGGCTTAAGCTTAAGTTATTCAGCTTCCAGGGGCCCTGCCAGCAGGGGGAGGGCCAAGGAGCACTGACCTGAGGGCAGGTCCCCGACATGTGTCCCTTTAAAGAGATGGGGACAAGCTGTTGAGAAGGTGAAAGAGCAGGTCTCTGCTGTCTCCGTGGTCACAAGGGAGCATCCCTGGCCTCCACAGTGCCCATCTCAGGGCATTTATCCCACAGGTAGCTTCCAGTGCACCACCCCCACCCCTTCTAAAAAGTTAACTATCACAGAAACGTGTTTCCATTTATGTCTTCTTAACACAACAAACTTTTGTTTTAACAAAATTGATGGTTAGAAATGCAAAAGTGGGAAAGAGAGTCTGTCCTCCCTTCCTTTTTTGTACTGGGGATGGAGCCCACAGCCATTGGCCAATGAGCCACTGAGCCACATCCCCAGCATGTCTGTTTGTTGTCTAAGATAGACTCTCACTAAGTCTCACTAAGTTGCTTGGGGCCTCCCTAAGTTTCTGAAGCTGGCCTTGAAGTTGCAGTCCTCCTACCTCAGCCTCCCAAGCCTCTGCCTTTCTCTGAGGTAAGTATACCATTCAGTTTTTTAAAGTCCATTCATGTCAGTTCATTTCACTCCTGAACTGAAAAGAGGTCTGAAATTGTATTCTAATCTGCACACAAAAGTCTAGGGGAAATAGCTCTGATTGAAGACCAGATCCCCACGCTGTCCCCCACATGCCTTGGTGATGGGGAGAAGGGGCTTCCATTTATGGGCTGGAAGAATCCACTTTTTCTTGACCATGTCTTCTTCTTCCTGGGTGGTCAGGATGCACCCGTCCACTTTGCAGCTGTCGGGAGAATTGCCTATCGGAGCAAACAGAGGCACCCTTCCCTGCACATTCCCTCAGCACAGCTCAGCTTGTAGGGCACAGGCTCGTGTAACCAGATCAAAACCAGGCAAAGAACAAGCCACCGCTCCTTCTAAGCAAACGCAGAGGTGTGACGTATGAAGGAAAGGAACAAGCCAGTTCATGTGGCGTTGCTGCCTCTCGAGACTGACGCCTGAGCTCTGCAGGAACCCCAAGCAGCCTGCCACATCAGCGCTGGCACACCTGAGTGCACCCGCAGGGTTCCTACTGCCAAAGCTGGACGTGCTCCAGGGGTGGAGTTCAGACTGCATGAGGCACATCCGAATTATGGTGATGCTGGGAAAGAGTTTCCTTTTGAAACATGACAAGCAAAAGAAGAAACCCTGAGCTCCATCAGCTGGTGCTGAGCACCAATGAGACACAGGATTTCTCAGTGGCCTCCAGGTGATGGTACCTGGTCCCCGAGTCTCTCTTATGTCTCTGGAGTTTCATAGGACTGTGTGCCCAGCAGGGTCACAGGATCTTAGGGAAAGGTCCCCACCCCCTCTTTGTGAGAAGCAGCTCAATAGAGGTTCTCCGAGACTTGAAGGTCAATCAAGGAGGAGCTTTGCCAAGAACCTTGGCAAAGAGGACACTCACTGTCCACATGCCCGCTTTGTGGCTCATCTCCTGAGACAGGTCCTGGGCAGGTGAGCATGCTCCTGGGGTACGGTGCAAACCCACGGGCTGCAGCTGCTATTTCTGCTCCCTGATATTCACACCTGTGTGAGTGTGCGTATTCAGCATGGTGTACTTGATGTGGTTGTCATTTGCTGTATTGCTTGTATAATGTAAATGAATGCTAGCATGCTCCCTCATCCACAGCTGTCCTCACGGTGTCCCAGGGCTGTCCCAAGGGAATGACAGCAGTATATTCATGACCTGTTGCATTTGGGGGGCAACTGGTTGAGTGGATTCGCTGTTTATTGCCTGAGTTTTCTTTATGAAAGGAAGCAAGTTACCCAAACCCTTCATGTAGAAAACTGGAGTAAAGAGACACTCAAAGCACAAACACAAACCACAAGAAAACCGCAGAGCTGGCCCCTCCCTGCCCAGAGCACAGGCTGATGCCAGCCACGTTGGAAAGTGGAAACAAAAACCAGGAAATGGGGTCTGAAATGTGGTTTTCCAAAAGCAGCAGACACCAAGACTTCTCAATTAATACACACCCTCCGCTGTTGGTGACAGACCTGTCCTCAGTGTACATTGTGCTTCCCTGGAAAAGCTAAAATCAGCAGAAGTCATCATGATTCGAAACATTTAAAAATCAGCCCTACAAAATGTGAAGACAGGCTGCCACCATTTGTCATAAAGAACTAAGCAATCCCAAGACGCCCCGTCCATACTAACACGACGTCACCTAGCAATTGTAGAAGCTCAGTAACCTCTTTGGAACTTTCTTGATACAATGACCCATGTGTACATCTCATAAGAAAGTAAATGTAAGATTTCTCTTGTTACCAATTTCTCCTAGTATCAGAACTGCGCAGTTTTAAATCTGTGAGGGTCACTCCTCCACATCTGCCTGCAGCCAGGTGCGCTTGGTGGTAGAGCACACGCTCAGCAGGTGCAGGGCCTTGGGCTCGATCCCCAGCACCACAAAAATAACAGTAAGATGTCACACCTGGAGAGACATGGTCACCCCCAGAATCTGCCGGGACCACTGCCCCTCAACCAGAGGCCTGTCCTCCCTGCTGCTCCCCCGGGCTCACTGCACATGCAGCTCAGAGCCCCACAGCATGGGGCATCGTGGGCGACCACAGAGTCGTCCAGGCCAACTCTGAGCTGTGGGGGGAGGTGCGGCTGCGGAGCCAAGACCACACAGCACTGGGAGGGGAGGCCATGCGGAGAGCAGCTCCCCTGCCCTCCAGGGGACACGTTACCTGGAGAGTCAGCCCACCGACTACAAGGCCCTTCCTTACGTGACATTTACCTTTAAAATACTTGGTGTCGATTTCAATTTGAGTTATCACTCCAGGATGTGCCAGCCGGAAAACTGCCCACTCACAACCCTGAACCTGGAGAAGGCCATTCTTGTCATTCTGGAATCCAAGGAGAGAAAGGTCAGCTCAGTCGGCATCATTAAACCAACCTGAAAATCAGCAGGTGGAAAATGTTAACATCTTATATTTGTGCTTTCTTTTATTTCTCACTAAAAAAAAAAGGGGGGTGTTTCCTATGACCTAATGTGCAAACCACGTTGTGTATAAATTGCCGTCACTCCTTAAATACCTCTTACTGACTTGAGAGTTCATTTCTGTTAATTCCTGATGGTTTTCTGTGCTAACTGTAGGTTCAGACAGAACATCATACACAGAGGTATCTTAATTAATCCAACCCTCAGGGCCAATAATTTGTTTTGCCCTTGCAAAGAGGATATTCTCCTGGTTGCCACTGTCTCTTCGGATGCCTGATTGGCTCTAACCCTTCATACCCCGAAAGCCGAGTTCATGCGTCTACCTCGGGAAGTTCTGGTGTGATGGGAGGACCATCCAGGGGCGGGGGCATGGCTGAGTTTTCAGTGGGATTCAAAGCTGAACACTTGGCTTGGCTTTGCCCGCATTTGGTTTCTTTGCGTCAGCTAAGTTACTGGCCAGATGGAGCAGCTAATCTGACTCTAGTTCCTTATCACCACAGGCTCGCATAGGTGTCTGATCCTAGGAAGCACAGAGACTACAAATACTAAACTCTTGTTTTTCCCTCCAGTTCTAGGAACAAATGCACCCATGGCTTCTGGGTCATTAGATCATAGATCCTTTGATTCCTTTACTGAAGAAACAGAGGAATATAGCAAGATGGACCAGAGCCATGGCAATGTCCAGCATGTCTGTCCTGGTGGAGGACAGTGTGGAGCTGTACAGAGCCAGGTGGAACTGGAAACTCAGAACAGAAGGAGAGTAGTGACGAGCATTTAAAAAAGCTCAAGAGGATTCTTAAAAAAAAACAGTTTTTCTTTGATGTAAAATGAAAAGCTTTTTGAAAAGAACTTCTTACTTCTAACACCGGGGGCCTGTCCAGCCGTCTCGCAGTCTCCCAGCCATCTGCCATGGACTTGGGCCCACCAACTCCTACCAGAAAAATTCTGTTAATGGTGCCACCGTGGTTTGATCTCAGATGGGAGAATGAATGCCCACACCATTACATCTCAGATCCCACGTCCCTGAGCGTGGCCACCCAGATGACTTTCATTGCAGTGACGTTTCAGTCCATTCACAGAGTTGGTAAACTGTTTTCCTTTTATGGCAACTCTGTAGGCCCAAACAAGGAGGGACCACGACTAATGATGACTTGCCCCATGGCACGGAGGCTTTGAATCCCACACCCTCACTAATCTCCTCCACCCCATGCTTCAAGGGCCCGTCCTCTGGCCTATGGGGTATTTGATGCTAGTGCCCACACTTCTCCATAAAGCCGGCTCCTAGAATGTTCTCTCACCTATCATATTGTTTGGGTGCCCAAAATGTGCATTGCTGAATCCTACACAGACACCCTCAAAGGCAATGGCCACCAGGTCTACCGGATCTTTGGGATCGGTTGCAGTCCAGTCCTTCTGTCCAGTACCATATACTCTAAGGCGTGCAATCCCCCCATCTGAAAAGGAAAGGTCAGAGAGGTAACTGCGGGTGGCATGACCGGCAGGGTCCTTGCGTCTTCTCCAGGCTCACCTCCTGCTAGGCTCTGCCACACCTGTCCACTTCAGTCCCATCACCCCAGGGCCCTGGCACGTGACAGTACCTTATTATGACACCTCCCCAGCTCTCCAGGAAATGGTCATTCTTGAGTCTCAATTTACACGTCTGGCCCCAGGAAGGTTCTTTCTCTCTTTGGAGGTCCACCTGCCGCTGCCTGATTTCCCAGATGAGTTTTATTCCGTCTGCCTGCTCAGCTACTCTATAGCTCTGATTGCAGTAGGAAGTTACCTTACTTTTTGTTTTTTGGTATTGGGGATGGAACCCAGGGATGCTTTACCGTTGAGCCACATCCCCAGCCCTTTTTATTTTTTTATTTTGACACAGGATCCCACTAAGTTGCTTAGGACCTCGCTAAGTTGCTGAGGCTGGCTTTGAACTTGAGATCCTGCTGCCACAGCCTCTCGAGCTGCTGGGATTATAGCTGTGTGCCACCATGCCCAGCTGAAGTTACCTTTGTTATTTTCCCACTTTTTAAGTCCCCTCTGTTATCTGTCTCCAGATTTAGAAGGTAGCATCCCTGGGGCCAGGCCACTTGCCAAGCTGTCCACTTCTGCACTGTGTCTACCTGTAGCAAGTCAACTCCATGGAGGTGGAAAGTCACTTGGGAGTGCATCATAGGTAAATTACAGACCCCACACACCTGGGCACTGGTGTCAGCAATGAGCATCGCCTCCACCCCTCAACTCATGAAAGACTCTCATGTGTTTATTCTTACAGCACTGCACTGCTCAGCGATTTGGTTGAGACTACAAAAGATCATATTTGCAAAATTGAATCTTTGCTGAGAATCATATGCAGACTTCATCCCTTGCCACTTCTGTTCAATTCTGCATTAGAGATTTTAGCCAGGGCAATTAGAAGGGGGTGGGAAACAGACTGAGAGATTCTGATTGGAAAGGGAGAGACAGAGGGTGAATCCCAGTTAGAAAGGAAGAAGTAAACTATTTCTATTCTCAGTGTGATCTTGTATACAGAACATTGTAAATATTCCACTCAAAACCCATTACTACTCACAAAGGAGTTCAGTAGTGTTGCAGGTACAAGATAAAAATTAGCAAAAGTAGTGCAGAAATTATAATCTGAAAACTACAAATCATTTTTTAAAGAAATTAGAGGACACCTAAACAAATGGGAGACTATCCCATGTTCATGGAGTGGGAAACTTTATATTATTAAGGTGCCAATAATTCCCAAATTGAGCTACAGATTTAATGCAACCTCTGTCAAAATCCCAACTGGTGTCATATATAATAAATTAGAGTAAACAAATAATTTTTTAAATTCCAGCTGGTTTCTCTGTAGAAATTTACAAGTTGATTCTAAAATATGGAATTGCAAAAGACTCTAAACCACCAAAATAATTCTTGAAAAAAGTCCAAAGGACTCAATTTGTAATTTTAAAACTTACTTTACTAATCAAGATAGTTCATTAATGGTGTAAGAACAGAAAAATAGATCAAAGACAAAATTGAGAGTCCAGAAATAAACTCATGTGTTTATGGTCAACTAATTTTCAACAAGAGTTCCCAAGTCATTCCATCGGGAAAGAAGAGTGTTTTCAACAAATGCTCTTTAGACAACTCATATGATACAAGAGAATGCAGCTGAATAATTTCCTCATACCACCTACAAAATTTAACTCAAAATTAACCAAAGATGTAACTCAAAGATTAAAATGATCTATTTCTTTGAGCAAACATGTAATCTATAAAACACACAAAAACACAGGAATATTCATTCATATCCCTGATTTGGTGCTGATTTTCTAGATATAACTCTGAAAGTATAAGCAACAAAAGAATAGAATGGGCTGGGGATACAGCTCGGTTGGTAGAGTGCTTGTCTTGCCTGCACAAGGCCCCGTTCAATCCCCAGAACCACACACACACACACACACACACACACACACAAGAATAGAACAGATATGCTGAATTTCATCAACATTAAAAGCTCTTGTGCTTCAAATGACCCTGCAAAGAAAGTGAAAAGGCACCTCACAGAGTGGGAGAAATTGTTTGCACATCTTGTATCTGATAAGGGATTTGTATCTATAATATATAAAGAACTTATATATGACTCGATAATTAAAAATAAAAACCCAATTTTTAAATAAGCAATAATTCTGGAAGGAAATTTTTCTAAGAAAATATACAGATGGCAAATAAGCACATGAAAATATGCTCTCACCATCATTAGGCATCAAGGAAATGCCAATCAACCAAAACCACAATGAGGTGCTATTTTGCATGCACTAAGATGGCTACAATCAGAAAGATAACAAGTGCTGGGAAGGAAGCGAAGAAATCAAAATTCCCAGTAGGAATGTGAATGTTGCAGCCATTTTGGGAAAGTCCAGCAGTTTCTCAAACACAGTTAAACACAGCGACCATATGACCCAGAAATGCCAATCTTGGGTATATACTCAACACAAATGAAAACCTATATCCACACAAAAGTTAGTGAGTGTTTACAGCAACATAGATCCTAGGAGCCAACAGGTGGAAACAAATGTCCATCAGCTGGTGAACGGGTAACTAGAATGCTGTGCGTGTACTGGTGGAGATTTTTTGGTCAAGAAGAGGTATGGAGTTCCCGTATATGCTACAGAATCTTGGAACATTATATGAAGTGAAAAAAGAGACGAAATGTCAAAAAATGTGGTTGTTTTACATGAAAGTTTCAAAATAGTCAAACCTATCAAGATAGACAGTAACTTTAGTTGCTTAGGGCTGGTGAGGAGGATGTCAGATAAAGGGCACAGGATTTCTTTATAAATAGGAAAATGTACCTGGGACATGGATGTTGCTAGGAGACATGTAACCTGATCCACGGATTCTGCCACACCCTGGTCAACTTGGTGATTTCTCATTAGCTACCTATTGATCCCTAGAGTAAGGTAAGAATTTCCTGGGGCACCAAGAGGGCGAATGACGACCTAAACGCTGGGCAGCTCCGTTCCCGATCCGTGTCATTTTACAAACATGAGGTGCAGAATAAAGAAGGGCAGGGCTGCAGGGGCCACGTAGCACTTACCTGGGAAGATGTTGAGTCTCACGTGAGTCCACCTCTGCTGGGAGTTGACCAGGAAGTAGTTGTGGCTGGAAGCAGTGCTTCCTGGCTTAAGCTCCGTCATAGGAACCAGGGAATTCCAGTCGTCAGATTTTAGCTGGCAAGAGACACATAAATGCTAGCAGTGGCTTTTCGGAAGAGCAGATTTTCTCATCCAAGTGCCCAGGGCTCTTCAGGGGCAGAGGTGCTTTGGAATAGAGTAGTGATGGGTGCCTGAAGGAGAACTCTGACATCATCACCAAGAAGGTCAAGCCCAGGGCGTGACCATGAACACCAGGGCCTGCCTGGGAACCTTCCCTTCCCACACTGATCCGAAGAGCGGCTCTGAGTGGAGGGAGTCTGAATGAAGCTCTCTGCTTGCTCCAACGTCCTCGTCTTGATCGCCAGAGGATTTTAGTGTGGCCCTTCAGATAAAGGGTCAGGGCTGCCCCCCCTGACCTGGGGAGGTCCAGGAGCCTGGTGACGACTCTCCTAGATGGGACCTCCAGCTGGAGGTCCCTTTGATGTCTCTGCCACTACTAATTTCCCTGCTAAGGATCATCACTTTCATAAAACACAATACAAATTATTAGACAAATAAACTTCAAGAAACCAGAATGTGCTAAACCACAAGCCCCAATTGTTTATTTTTTTAAGTTCAACTAACAAAATTTCCATGTTGAATTGCTGGAAAGGGAGAATTTTTCCTGCCACTTTCTACCTTATCTGGCCAAGGCCAGCAGAAGTGTGTGGACAGGGCTAGACCATTCCCAAGGCTCTTCAGGTCATCTGCTCCCTCATACAGACTGGAATGAACCTGCAGCCAAGCATGTGCAAGGCCACAGGGTGAAGGGGAAAGGAAAGGGTCCCAGGGTCGCATGTCCCAATGATGGCCTTTTGAAGAACCTGCAGGGCAGATCTGCAGTCCTGATATCAGACCTACACCTGGAGGGCAGACACAGACCCACACCTGTGGGGCAGACCTAGACACACACCTGGGGGCAGAAACAGATCCACACCTGGGGGGCAGATACAGACCCACACCTGTGGGGCAGGCCTAGACACACACCTGGGGGCAGACACAGATCTACACCTGGAGGGCAGACACAGATCCACACCTGCGGGGCAGACACAGACCCACACCTGTGGGGAAGACCTAGACACACACCTGGGGGCAGACACAGATCCACACCTGGAGGGCAGACACAGACCCACACCTGTGGGGCAGGCCTAGACACACACCTGGGGGCAGACAGAGATCTACACGTGGAGGGCAGACACAGACCCACACCTGTGGGGCAGACCTAGACACACACCTGGGGGCAGAAACAGACCCACACCTGTGGGGCAGACCTAGACACACACCTGGGGGCAGACACAGATCCACACCTGGAGGGCAGACATAGACACACACCTGGGGGCAGAGAAAGATCCACACCGGGAGGGCAGACACAGACCCACACCTGTGGGGCAGACCTAGACACACACCTGGGGGCAGAAACAGACCCACACCTGTGGGGCAGACCTAGACACACACCTGGGGGCAGAAACAGATCCACACCTGGGGGCAGATACAGACCCACACCTGTGGGGCAGGCCTAGACACACACCTGGGGGCAGACACAGATCTACACCTGGAGGGCAGACACAGATCCATACCTGGGGGGCAGACACAGACCCACACCTGTGGGGCAGACCTAGACACACACCTGGGGGCAGACACAGATACACACCTGGAGGGCAGACACAGACCCACACCTGTGGGGCAGACCTAGACACACACCTGGGGGCAGAAACAGACACACACCTGGGGGCAGACACAGATCCACACCTGGGAGGCAGACACAGACCCACACCTGTGGGGCAGACCTAGACACACACCTGGGGGCAGAAACAGATCCACACCTGGGGGGCAGATACAGACCCACACCTGTGGGGCAGACCTAGACACACACCTGGGGGCAGACACAGATCCACACCTGGAGGGCAGACACAGACCCACACCTGTGGGGCAGCCCTAGAAACACACCTGGGGGCAGAAACAGACAAACACCTGTGGGGCAGACCTAGACACACACCTGGGGCAGAAACAGATCCACACCTGCGGGGCAGACACAGACCCACACCTGTGGGGCAGACCTAGACACACACCTGGGGGCAGAAACAGATCCACACCTGGGGGGCAGATACAGACCCACACCTGTGGGGCAGGCCTAGACACACACCTGGGGGCAGACACAGACCCACACCTGTGGGGCAGGCCTAGACACACACCTGGGGGCAGACACAGATCTACACTTGGAGGGCAGACACAGATCCACACCTGCGGGGCAGACACAGACCCACACCTGTGGGGCAGACCTAGACACACACCTGGGGCAGAAACAGATCCACACCTGCGGGGCAAACACAGACCCATACCTGGAGGGCAGACCTAGACACACACCTGGAGGCAGACACAGATCCACACCTGGGTAGTAACAGACCCACACCTGTGGGTCATACCTAGACTCACACTAGACCCACACCTGGAAGGCAGATCTAGACCCACACCTAGGGTCAGACAGGTGTGGGTGTGAGTACACTCGAGGGCTGAGCCTGGGAAGCCTGGCAAGGCTGTGATTGCCGTGGCAGAGAGGGTGAAGGATTGGCTCTCCTGACCCACTAGCAGAATCCTAGGGAGACTCCGGAGGTCCAGACTCCCAGCAGAGACTAGAACTTCCAGGCCCTGGAGGTGTGTTGATCTAATCTCTCCAGAGCAGAAACCACCCAGCAAAGACTGTGAGGCTGATTAGGCCTAAGCCCCAGCTGCTGGGACTCGGCTCATAGACCCTGCAGCAGCCCCTCCCTGGGAGTGCACACTGACCTCGTCTGTGTGGACAGAACTCCACCTGCCAGCACATCCCATCCCATCCTACCTCATCTGGGGAGAAGAGAAGCTGAGAATTATATGAAACAGCGTCAATCTTAGGCCACTCTAACTGGAAGCTTGGTGAGTGACACAAAAAGAGAAAGGGGTTAATGACCCCAGCCCTTGCTCTTGCTCACAGTACAGAGCTCAAGAAGAAATGGAATGACAGTCAGGCGTGGGCAGTGACCATCTATTCTCATCGACTATTTTGACCACCTCGGGGCAGATAATTCCTTCATTTTTCATTAAGAATCGTTTGGTGGGGTTAGTTTGTTTTTGTGTGTGTCTTTGTTGTGCTGACTAGTTTACACATACATAAACATATTTGTTTCTTTTTTCTCATTTTTAGCATTTTTGAACTGTAGTGACTTTTCCTTGCCTTGTCTTTTGAGGGTTAGGGTTTTGATTAGTGCATTTGGCTTTGCTTTGTGTTGTTTCTCATTTGTCTCTCTCCTGCCAACAGCCAAGCCTCTTGTGATTGCGGCAGCAGAGAGGGTGAAGGATTGGCTCCCCTGACCCACTCTCCCTTCACTTCATTACTTCTATTTTTTATCCTTCCCCATGGAACAACTCTTCTGCATTCTCTCTGCTCACTTTTGAAATTTGTAAACTCTTTTCTATTGTCTTATCACATTTTCTGAATTTCTCCTGATTAACTGTATTCTTACCATCTTTTAGCGCTAATTCATTTATGTAACTCCTGCCACCACCATTGATGCTATTGCAATTATTACTGCTGTGGATGACATAGCTGACACCTATTGTTTGTTTCAATGCCAGACATAGTTCACGGTTACTTCCTGTTTTTGCTGTTGGCAAATGCTGACACTACCATTTCTGGTTATTTGAGGCAATTGACATTCTAGATGTCATAATAGGAACCAGATATGTAGTTTAATGCTATATATTGTTTGCATTAGTTGTTGCTACTGTTTGTTTCCCCCGTTCTTTGAGGTGCCGAGACACTGCAAGTTCACAGGGTAGAAACTCTTCCACTGAACAAAACTCAATCAAAAGACAGCCACACCTTACTCCACACAAATCAAGGACACTCTACCTTGTGCTATACTTTAATTAAAAGATTAAAAGAGAAAAAAATTATTAATCAGGCCCCAAATAGAAACAGCTAGGGGTAGGACACCAGGTCTCACCTATGACACCCATTGCTATAGGAAAAACAGAGAGAGATAACACAAAGTCTGTGGACATCACCCTACAAGGGGGTCTCACTCCATATCACTCTAGGACACTTTGGCAGGTGAAGACTGTGCCCTAAAATGGCCCACACATATGAGTGAAAAATAAATCCCTTCCAAGAAATGCATAAAACCCAACAAATGAATACAAGAAACATGAAAAAGCAAGCTAACACTATACCTCACAGATGTCATAAATCATCATCAAAAGACCCCCAAAACACTAAAGGGATGAAATATCAGAAAAGGAATTCAAAAGAATCATTATAAAAATGATCAATGAATTCCAAGAAAACACATAAAAACAACTGAATGAATTAAGAAAGTCAGTATAATATGAATGAGAAATTTAATAAGGAGATAGAAAAGTTTTAAAAGAAACAAATCTTATAGATTAGATTAAAGACACAATACATCAAATAAAATGTTCAGTTGAAAGAATCTCTAATAGAGTAGAACATGTTGAAGACAGATTCTCAGAACTGGAAGACAAAGTGGTGAGTCTTGAACATATATACAGTATTAAAGAAAAAAAATAAGCAACCATTATCAGAATATACAAGAACCCTAGGACAACATGAAGATACCAAATTTAAGAATCATTGGAATTGACGAGGACTGTGAGATCTGGGCTAATGGAATGGATAAACTCTTCAAGGAAATAATAACAGAAAAATTCCCAAACCTTCAGAATGAGATGGACATCCAGATACAAGATGCATCTAGAATGAGGATAGAATTTTAGAAGCCTCAAGAGAAAACTGTAAGATCACATTTAGAGATAAACCAATCAGAATCACTTCTGATGTCTTAGCACAAACTTTTCAAGTCCTGAAAGAAAATAACTGTCAACCAAGACTGCTATATCCAGCAAAGCTATCATTCAAAATCAACAATGAAATAAAAATCTTCCAGGATAAGCAGAAACTAAAAGAATTCATGACTACTAAACTAGCACTACAGAACTACTTAAAGAAACACTGCATACAAAAGAAATCAAAAACCTCAGAGCTCACAAAATAACAAATGTCATTTGAAAAATAGCTAAGCAAATGAGAAATAGGACCAAATTAAACATGGGAAGTAAATCAAAATGTCAGGAATTAATAAACATCTGTCTATAAGAACATTAAATGTAAATGATCTCAACTCTCCAATTAAAATACATAGGCTGGCAGAGTGGATTTAAAAACCAGACTCAACTATATATTGTTTGCAAGAGGCTTACCTTACAGGCAAAGACAGCCCCCGGCTGAAAGTGAAAGGATGGAAATTTATATACTATGTGAATGGAGTTCAAAAACAAGCAGGAGTAGCTACTCATACTGATAAAGCAGATTTAATCAGAAGAGACAAAGAAGGTCACTTCATATTGGCAAAGGGAGCAATCCAGTAAAAAAGATACAACAATAAGAAATATTTATGCCTCAAATGCCTCAAGAAATTACATAAAAGAGACAACTCAAATTAAAGCCCCTGATAGGCCCAGTACAACCATATTGGATGATTTCAACACAACTCTCACCATTAGATTTTAAGTCATCAGACATAAACTCAGTGAAGACTCCTTGGACCTAAAAAATATTATAAATCAAATGGACCTAGCAGACATCTATAGATATTTCATCCAATAATAGCTAAATATACCTTCTTCTCAGCAGCTCAATGAGCCTTCTCCAAAATACACCATATTTTAGCCCACAAGGCAACTCTTAGAAACACAATAAACAAGATATAATTCCTTGCATCTTATCAGATCATAATGGAATGAAATTAGAACCCTACAGAAACTATAAAAACACATGGAAATTGAACAATACTCTTTTGAATGATCAATGAGTGATACAAGAAATCAAGGGAGAAATTTAAAATTCTTGGGCTCAAATAAAAATAGTGACACCTACCAGAACCTCTGAAGGCAGTTCTAAGAGGAAAGTTTATAGCTATGAGCGCCTACATAAGAAAATCAGAAAGATCCCAAATAAACATCGAATGGTGCTTTTCAAGCCCCTTGAAAAAGAAGAACAAACCAATTCCAAGACCAGTAGAAGGAAGGAAATAATCAACAGCAGACAGAGCGAAATCAATCAACTTGAAAATTCAAAAAAACAAAGAATTGGTTTGTTGAAAAGATCAACAAGATTGATAAGCCCTTGGCCAAACTGACAAAAGAAAAAGAAAGACAAAGTGAAATTATAGATGAAAAAGGAAAAAACACCATGAACATCTTAGAAATCCAGCAGATCATTAGGGGCAATTTTGAGAACTTATACTGCAATAAATTGGAAAACCTAGAAGAAATGGATATTTTCTAGACAAATATGATCTGCTAAAACTGAATCAAGAGAATGCAGGAAACCAAAGTAGACCAATAACTTGTCATGAGATATACAAGCAATAATAAAAGGCATTCCAACAAAGAAATGCCCAGGACCAGACGGATTCTAAGCTGAATGCTACCAAATCTTTAAAGAAGAACTTATGCCAATACTCCTTAAAGTAGTCCATGAAATAGAAACAAATGGAACACTTCCAAATTCACCCTATGAAGCCCATATCACACTCATGTCCAAACCAGATAAGTACATCAAGGAAAGAGAACTACAGACCAATATCCCTGATGACTCAGATGCAAAAAAAAAGATACTTAGTAAAACATTAGCAAATAGTATTCAACAACATATTAAGACTATACACCACAACCAAGTTGGTCTTATTCCAGAGATGCACGGATGGTTCAGTACACACACATCAATTAATGTAATCCATCACAGTAACCGGACTAAGGACAAAAACCACTTAGTCATCTCAATAGATGCAGAGAAGGCCTTCAACAAAATTCAACACCCACTCATAACAAAAACACTGAAAAACTAGGCATAGAAGGAATCCACCTCAACATCATGAAGACTGTGTATGAAAAACCAAGGCCAACCTCACAGTAAATGAGGAAAAACTAAAAACATTTCCTTTAAAATCTGGGACAGGACGAGGATGTCCACTCTCGCCACTCCTATCTAATACAGTGTAGAAATGCTAGCAAGGACAACTGGACAAGAGAAAGAAATGGGAGGAATAAGAACAGGAGAGGGAGCTTGAGGCACGCAGGGCTGCAGACGCTGCAGATGGTGACCCGGAGCGTCGGAGGTGGTGATCACAGCTCCTCAAGTCCGCAACTTAAAAAAATGGCCTCCTATCAGACTACATTGCAAAAATGGGAACGAAACAGGATGGAAAGAGTAAAAAAGCTGAAGAGGCAGAGCCTGAAGGATTTGTGGTAGAAAAAGCTCTAGACTGGCGTGTAGTAAATGGAAAGGTGGAATACGTTCTGAAGTGGAAGGGACTTAACAGGTGCTGACAATACTTGGGAACTGAAGAAGATCTAGATTGTCCAGAGTTGATTGAAACATGTCTTAATTCTCAAAAAGCTGGTAAAGAAAAAGATGGAACCAAAAGAAAATCTTTGTCTGACAGTGAATCTGATGATAGCAAGTCAAAGAAGAAAAGAGATGCTGCTGACCAACCAGGAGGCTCTGCCAGAGACTTGTTCCTGCACGAGTGATTGGTGCCACAGACAGCAGTGGAGAATTGATGTTCTTTTAAAATGAAAAGACTCAGGGCTGGGGATGTGGCTCAAGCGGTAGCGCGCTCGCCTGGCATGCGTGCAGCCCGGGTTCGATCCTCAGCACCACATACAAACAAAGATGTTGTGTCCGCCGAAAACTAAAAAAAAATAAACATTAAAAATTTAAAAAAAAAATGAAAAGACTCAGAGGAGGTCGACTGGGTGCTGGCAAAAGAAGCAAATATGAAGTGTCCTCAGACTATAATTGCTTTTGATGAAGAGAGGCTACCTTGGCATTCTTGTCCAGAAGATGAAGCTCAATAACTATTTGCATTGATGTATATATATATATATACGTGTGTGTGTGTGTGTGTGTGTGTGTAAATAATATATATAAAATCTGACTCTTGGTTTTTGATTTACTAGTTTGAAAAAATAAGTACATTCTAATGAAAATCAAGTTTGATATGTTGGTTTTGAAAGTAGTATTGGGGAGTTGTTGGGTTTTATTTCTTTGTTTTGCATCAGTAGCACTAGTTATTTTGAACAAATAAAAGCTTTCTGTAGTTGCTTCCTTTAGCAAAAAAAAAAAGAACAGGAAAGGAAGAAGTCAAATTATCACTGTTTGCAGATGATCTGATGCTATATCCAGACAATCAAATAAAACTCCACCAAAAGATTGCTAGAGCTCATAAACAAATTGGGCAAAGTTAGCAGGTTACCAAATCAACATACGAAAATCAAAGCTTGGGGCTGGGGTCGTGGCTCAGTGGCAGAGCGCTCGCCAGGCATGCGGGAGGCACTGGGTTCAATCCTCAGCACCAGATAAAAATAAATAAATAAATAAATAAAGGTATTGTGTCCATCTACAACTGAATTTTTTTTTAATCAATAGCTTTCCTATATGCCAATAATGAATCTGCTGAGAAAAACAAATTAAGAAAACAACTCCATTCACAATAGCCTCCAATAAAATAAAACACCTAGTGCCAAGTCTAAACAGGGAGGTGGAAGACGTCCACACCACAGGCCGTCTCAACGCTGCCCACTTCGGTCTCCACCCAAAACCTCACTCAGTGAAACATTTCTGATCGGGGAAGAGAGGGTGGAAGGAAGGAAGGAGGACGGAAGAGGAAGGATGGGAAGAAGGGAGGGAGGGAGGGAAAGAGAGGACACGTCCCCTGGGCGAGGACGGCTTCCCCTGGAAATGCGTGACGAGCTCTGCCCCACACTGCCCAGTGCCGGGGGCTCCCTTGGCCCAGGCCACCAAGCAGACAGACCTTTCCAAACTTGGCACAGACATCGTCCCTGGTCACCAGAGCTCGACTGCATGTGGCCTGTTTCCCAACTGGATGCACCTGTCTGCAAGCTCTCCAGTGTGTGTGTGGATATTTATAGAGACAACCTCAAAGCCATTGGCACATTTTCAAGGCTGATATTCACTTGGAAACATCTCTTTTAATTGGAAGAAATGAATTTAATTTGGGGAGAAAAACTCGCCATCCACTCTCTCCTCCGCCTCTCTGGAGTCCCTGTCCCTCACCTCACCAGACCTGCGAGCTTCTCCAGGGACACAGAGCCATGAGGCCCTTTACGGCCACTTCCAGGAACTATTTCCTTATGCTCTTTCTCATTCTCTTGGCAAAGCTCCACCTGCAGAGAAGACTCTGCTGCTCGAGTGTGTTTAAACTGTGTTACACTGAGATAAAGAAAAATAAACAGCCCCTGTGACCTGCCGCAGAGGAGCCCCAGTGGAGGAAGTCCCAAGGCGGGCCCCACTCCCAGCCCAGCTTCACAGAGACAGCGGGGTCTGCTCCTCCCTGGCCTCCTCTCCCTCTCCACTGCGGTCTTCAGGCAAGAAAGAAGGCCTCTAAAGAAGAGTCCCTCTGCTGCCAGGACCCACCAGGCACACAGACAGGCTCAGCGCTGGCCATGGCATCTAGTTCCACGTGTGCCACTTAAATTTAAATCCAGTGACTTCCAAAATCCAGGCCATTCTCCTAGGTGTGTGCCCAGAGCTCCTGGTGGCTGGTAGCTGCCAAGCTAAACGGCCCAGGGGGGCACTCCATGGCTGCAGAGAGCTCCCCTAGGCAGTGCGGGCGGCCGCTCGAGTTCTCTTTGCATTATAGGACAGCACCCATTCTTTTAACACCCATTTCACTAATGACCTTGAAATAGTACCAGAATTTAGTAGTGGTCCCAGAAGACTTCGACATCCTCTCACTGATGTAGGAAGCCCTCAACGACACTACAAAATCGCCTACTTCACTACCGCCTCCTGCACTGGAGACCTGTTAGGCACCTGAGGCACAGGTATCTAATTGTCACAGGTCTGTGCTCGGTCTGTGTCACTGTCCTACGCTCCCGTGAAGGGGAACTCAGGGGCCCCTCTGAGTGCAGCACTGGTGCTTTCCTGGGCCCTGGGTCGCCACCCTGGGCTGTTCAGAGTCCGCTAACACCCACCTCACGGCTCTGACGGCCACTGTCACTGCAGCACAGGCAGCTGTGAGTGCTGTGTATTCTGGTGGCCTTGGCTTATGGACACCGACATTCAAATTTTAGCCACTCAACCATTTAAACTGTGCAAAAAGCTATTTTCAGCTTCTGCCCTGTCCAAAAGTCAGCAGGCTGAATTTGATCCATAGACCACAGTTGGCCAGACACCACTCTACTCTGTACCAAACCTTAAGACACACAAGATGCCCCTCGGCGTCCACTTCTGCCCATCTTCCAACATTACTGTGGTCTCCTGTGTGCAGAGAACTCTGCCAGGTGCAAGGAGCAAAGGTCAGTGAGATTCAGGCACGGCCTCAGGGGAAGGGTGCCCAGGGAGCCCGACGGCAGGCACAGGGCCGGGCAGGGCCACCAAGCTCCACGGGGGCACCACCACACCAGTTCACCCGCTGAGGCCTGGGACTCCTGGAGAAGGTGACACGTTGGGAGGCTGGAGAGGGGTCAGCTGCCCTGCGGGAGGGAGCCTGCTATCCAGACAGAAGGGGCAGTAGGAGCCAGGTGGGCCCCAGAGGAGGGGCAGCACACACTGCAGTCAGGGAGGGACTGCCAGGTGTTCCCTGCAGACCACCGGGCCACCCAGGACAGGGCGGAGCAGACAGAGACAAGATCAGGAGCAGGAGAGCAGTTTGGTAGACGATGTGGGGATCCAGTCAAGAAATAAGGAGGAGGGTGAGGAGGAGCCGCTCCAAGCCACTAGGAGGAGGACGGAGGGGAAACAGGGAGGAGCTGGGTGATGTCCAGCCCTTGGGCTGGTGCCTCGTGGTGCACTGGGCACACGGAGGAGGAGAGGCACTCTGGGCACTAAGGATGGCAGAGACTGGAGTCTGGGCAGGAGGCACAGTTGGAAGTCAGAGGCCTACCTGAGGGAGCAACTGAGGCCGGGAGTCGGTGAGGTCGCCCTGAGAGAAGGTGGGCATAGAAAGGCCAGGCCAACCCTGAGATCAACCAGAGACCATCAGAGTGGCCACGCCCCAGGAGAGGGAGGGACACTCCACCACTCAGGGGAAGGAGAGTTTGGAGGAGAATGTGACCTGATCCTGGGCTTTGCCAGAACTGCCATTCAAGCCGTTCCTGCAGAAAAAGTGGAACCGATGCCCTGGGTCTCGGTCCAGTCCCACCACATGAGGTTCCCGGGTTACACAACAGGTTTCCCGCGATGTCCCTGAGGAGGGTCTGCATCACAGGCAGCGGGGCAGCCTCTGCCGGCTCTTCCAAGCACAGTGAGAGCTACAGTGGGGAGCAGCCCAAGAGGAGAAGGTGGGGGGTGATGGACATGCAGTCAGAGCAGGGTCACCTCCTGGACCATTGTGCAGCTCCAGGTGCTGCAGGGGGTAGTGTCTCATGGGTGAGCGAGTCACAGCTCACGGCTAGGTGACCACCAGGCCAGGAGGAGGAAAAGAGGCAACTAGCCAGCTGTCATCCGAAGGCTCCTGGCCTGAGCAAGAAGGGACATCCCTCTCCCCTGTCACCCTGCCCTCTCTGCCCTGTGACCCCTCCACTCGAGTTGCTGAGCTCTTTGCTCTAGCTTCCTCTCTCCAGCCGCTGCCCGGTCACCCTGCGGTTCCACTGCTGCCCCGCTGTGGCCTGAACACCTGAAAGCCCAGCCTGCACCCTGGGCCATGGCCTCCAGAGGGGCAAGGAGCAAGGCAGAGTCAGGCCCTGCTCCACTGCCCAATGCATGGTCAGCATCCCACCCTGGCCATGGCAGCCACCTGGTGTCCTGGAAAAGCCTAGCTCAAGACACGGGAGCATCACTGTCCCTTCCTCCCCAGGAAGTGCCCCAGGATGCCCGGTGCACCTTCCAGGTGGGGGACCAGGAAGTGCAGCCCCCATGCTGTTGGCAGTTCCGTGAGAAGAAAACTGGCTTTGCCGGAGCTTCACACAAGGGCCTAATGGACCTGTGTCCAGAGTCAAGGTCCCGGGCCCTGACCTGCACGGGGAAAACTCAACATCCCACCAGCTCAGCGGGATGTGCAGTGTGTCTGGTATTTGTTAAGTCAAAATGAAAGCACATGGTCCGTCGATGTCTAGCTGCACTCTGGATCCTCTTCCACACACACTTTAGAGACCATCCTCCCAAGAGCCAGGAAAACGGAGCGGGAGGTTTCTGCAAGTTCGCCCACAGTTGGTCCCGGGCCTGATGTCAGCCCCCGCAGCCCCAGAAAATGAAAAATCTGAGAATCTGTAATTTGCCCAGATGAGAAAACAGAGGCTCCAATTGGTGAGGTGCCCATTTCACACTCTTCCGGGTGGCAGAACCAGGTGTGGCCTTCTCCCCACCTGGTGTCACCACAGAACAGAGCGTCGGGCCAGATGAAAAGGGCCCAGCAGCCCTAGAAGTGAAGGCGGTTCTGAAAAGCATCTCCACGGAGCCGCCTTCCCCGAGCAGCCACCAGGGGGGCGCAGCCGGCCGCAGCACGATTCAACCCAGCTGGCTGGACCTCAAAGCACCGGAGCCACAATCCTAGAGAGCCCTGCCTCCTTGGAGCCATGGTTCCAAGGTTTCCTTTTAAAGAGCTCATATTGACACAAGACTAGAGCAGAGAGTCACTGCCTGCCAAGGAGCCCACCCTTAGACACAGCAGCACTTTTTCCAGGCCACTCTCTCCACGGTCCTTCCTGCCAACCACAAGTGCTTCTGCAGACAGGCCAGGGGGTTAGTCTCTAAGCGCCCCTGCCCTAAAGGCAAGATCCACTGATGGCCGAGTCTGCTAGGAGCCTATGCTGAAAACTGAGGAGGATGCAAAAATAAATTAAACTCACCCTGCCTTCAGAGAATTGAGGAAGCGTGGCGGGGGCACTGGGGAGGCTCCGAGGGGCCTGTGTGCACTGGGGCTTCGGCCCAGGGAGGAGGTGCAACAATGAACTGCACGAGGACCCAGCAGAAGCACAGTGCTGCCTGGCTCCTGAGACCGAACCAGGGGCAGGGGCAGGGGCAGGACAGCCAGAGACAGACAGGCTGTGCCTCTGTCCATCACACTTCTCCTGTGTGTATGTTTCCTACTCGAGTGGGTGTGATGTTAAATGAATCGGACCCACACACTCAGTTACCTGCCTCGGAGTTCACAGCCAGGGAGGAGAAACCAGGAGCACACCACCAAGACCTCATGGCATAGCACGATGAGGCCTGGGTTGACCGCACACGGCACATATGCTGGGCAGACTCCCTGCCACCTGTGTCCCCACGCATGGCAAGGGGAACCTGCACATGTAATTAAGGCCACTGACCACGAGTAGGCAGGACCTGGGTCACCCCAGGAGAGGGGCAGTCTGACCTTGGCAGCAGAGGATTTCCCCTGGCTGCGGTACCAGAGCAGCAGACAGAAGAATCAAAACCAGCTGGAATCACACTGAAAAGAGAAGCACCCGGCAGGTGGTGGCTGGCTGTGAGGCGTGGGGCTCCATGCAGGAGCCCAGGAGAGGCCTGGGGAGACCAGGGCAGCCCCTGCTGATGGTCAGCAAGGAGATAGAGCCTCAGGCCCACACCCCAGGACCTCCTAGTCAGAGCCCAGCCAGCCTGACCTTGATCTCAGCCTTGTGAAACCCAAAGCAGAGAACCCGGCGGAGCCTCCTGAATCCCCAACCTAAGACTGGAAGATTATTAATCTGGTTAAGACACTGATGCCTTGGGCAACGCAACGGAAGACACACACCCATACTTGTCCACCCAGACGCAAGCCAGGAGAGCCACCGTAACCCAAGAGCACTGAGAGAGACAAAAAGCTTCAGGCTGCTGGAGAGACAAAGCCGGTCAGCTTCCCTCCAGACTGGCGGCACCTTTCCCGCTCATTTTACACCTGCAGGAGCCAGTGTCCTGGGCCCCCGAGCCTGAACCCCAGGGAAGAGCCCCAGGAACACAGTCCCTGCCCTCGTGCACACCCTGGTGCCAAGGAAGCACCCTGGAGATCCCTGAAATCACCCTGCGGCTACTCTGTTCTACAAAGTGGTCACAGCTCCGTGAATGTCATGCTGTGAGCCCCTGCCGCAGTCTGGCTGGGCACAATCAGGAGCCACTTGTCAAAAGAAACTAACTTTATTTTTAGAACCACACACGCCAAACAAAATAGTCTCTCAGGAAAAACCCTCAGAGCCTCAACTGCCACCACCGGCTTTCCCCAAGCCTCTCTCTCCCACACAAGCTTCTCTCCACCTCCCACAATCCTCCTGCTCTTGAGGCCGATTGGCTGGGTCACGTGGGCGGAGCCAAAAAAGTCCCCCAATGAGCAGCTCCGTGGTCTGAAAGGGCAGGGAAACAGCCCAATGAGCATCACCGCAGAGGAGCCAATCAGCTAGATGTTGCTGGGGCCGAGGAGCCAATCAGCTAGATGTTGCTGGGGCCGCTGTGAGCCAATCATCAGCCGGCAGCTGGAAGTTTGCTGGCAGCTGGAAGTTTGCTGGGGCCCCTTTGGCTGTGGCTCTCAACATCTCCCCCTCTCTGTTTAAACAACAAGCATGTGGCTTAGGGACCATGCCTGTTAGGCAGTCCAATTCAACATATGGTCCTTACCCGTCATCAGATGAACTGACCTCTAGGCGTCAGCCTCCTGTCTTAGGTTGGTACCACTGCAATTGGATCATACCCGTCACTGACTACCGGTCCAGCATACAGCCATACTTGTGGATAGGCCTTTGCACCTGTGGGGGGGTGAGGTTCTTTGCCTCACCTCTGTTGGCCCCCAAATTTTAGACCATCACTAGTAGAGGAGGATGCAAAATGCCATGACATTAAGCCAATTGAGGGCTCCTTTGAAAAATTGTACCACCAGTGACATCATCAGCAAAAATACCCCAACACTACCACAAGTCGCTGCACCAACAGATAGTTCACAATGCATACAGGTGAGCTCACAATGTGTCCAGGCAAGTTCTGCAAGCAGTTCAGTGATGGCTATTGTAGAAGCTGTAGATTGGTTTTATCTTTGACTTCACCAGCACTGGGATGAAGATAGGAATTCTGGCAATAATGGCTAAAGAAAAAATTATGTAACATTCCAGAAGAGACTAAAAGAAAACAATTTTCTTAACAATTTACATTATCTTTAAGAGAATTATTAAATATAATGAAAAGGAAAGGTGAAAGTAAACAAACAGATCTGTTAACCTTCTTTTTTGTTTACATATTAAAACAATCCTCAACAGTTGTTTACCCAATTTAAATTAAACCATATAAATCACGTGAAAAAAAAAATATTTGGATCCATTTTATCATGAGCGCTCATCATATATGATATATGGACATACGTACATTCAAACATATAACACAAAACACAAGTGTGCACACATAATATAATACATACAACACATAACATTATAGTAAAGGCCTTATAACTTTTTACAGGTGAAATCTCCATTGCAATGCTTAAAAACTCTATAGTCAAAAAATAGAACTGATCAGCAAAACATTAACCTAGGTCTGTATGAGCTCAAAAAACAAAATAGAACTTCATGATATGGCAAAGGGCAATAATAAAATAGATATTGAAAAAAGCATCCTGGTTCTGTTGCAGATGGAAGAATAGCCAAACTGGAGTTTTGGATATCAGTTGTTATGGATTTGAGTCAAATCATCTTCTTTTTGGTCTGTAGAAATCGCTTTAGTTAATCTTTCTGGAATCCAAATCGGCTGCTGTTCTCCCTGTGGAAACACATAAACAGACCCCCGACTCCAGACAATCACTGGGTCAGGACCTTGGTTAATCTCTCTGGAATCCATATCGGCTGCTGTTCTCCCTGTGGAAACACACAAACAGACCCCCGACTCCAGACAATTACTGGGTCAGGACCTTTCCATTGTCCTGTTAGAATATCCTTCCAAAGTACCTTGGGCTTATGTACATTTTTTGGACACATATGCCTTTCCGCAGCACTAAGTCCTGATGAATCCAAATTTAAAAAGTTTAGAGTAAAAAGGGTTATTTTAAGTTTATCTTTGGGGAATATATACCCCTTCCCAATTCCTTCTTTTTGCTTTAATAAGTACATTTTAATAGTTTGATGAGCTCTTTCAACTATGCCTTGTCCCTGTGGATTGTATGGGATTCCTGTTATATGAGTAATGCCAAATGTTGAGCAAAATTGTTTAAAAGAGGTAGAAGAATAACCAGGGGCATTATCTGTTTTTAACTGTTTTGGAACACCCACAGTGGCAAAATTTTGTAAGCAATGAGCTATAACATCTTTAGTTTTTTCTCCGGCATGAAGGGAGCCCATCAAAAATCCAGAAGAAGTATCAACTGTAACATGCAAATATTTTAATTTTCCAAATTCTGGCAAGTGTGTGACGTCCATCTGCCAAATATGGTTAGGTATCAATCCTCTAGGATTGACTCCAAGATTAACTTGTGGTAAAAAGGTCACACAATTTTGACATTGTTTTATTATTTGTCTAGCTTGTTCCTTAGTTATTTTAAAACGCTTTTGTAAAGTATTAGCATTGACATGGAACTTTTTATGAAAATTTATAGCTTCTTCTAGTGTAGAGAAAATATGTATGTCATGTGTAGTTTTATCTGCTAAATCATTGCCCAAACTAAGGGCTCCAGGCAATCCTGTATGTGCCCTGATATGTCCTATAAAGAATGGATCTTTTCTGTCCCAGATTAGACTTTGTATAGTGGAAAGCAAAGAGAAAACAGTAGAAGAAGGGGAAATCCTACCAGCATCTTCAAGAGATACTATAGCATTAACTACATACTGACTATCAGAAAATAAATTAAATACAGAATCTTTAAACATCACAAAAGCTTGTAAAACTGCATTAAGCTCTACCTTTTGAGCTGATTGTTTGGGTACTAAAAATGTAAAAGTTTGATCAGGGGTAACTACTGCTGCTGTACCATTATTTGACCCATCAGTGAATATATTTGGAGCATTCATGATAGGTGTTTTTCTTGTCATTTTTGGAAAAATTACAGGATGCAATGACCAAAAAGACAATAAAGGATTAGATGGTAAGTGGTTATCAAATGAAACATTAGATTTACACATGATTATTGCCCAAGTATTTAACTCATTAGCTAACTCATCAATTTGATTCATAGTATATGGAGTAATAATTTTATTGGGAGAAATTCCAAACACTCCCTTTGCTGCTTTTATTCCTTTGAGTATTAATTGTCCTACAGCCTCAGGATACCTAGTAAGAATAGTGTTAGGAGAATAAGATAAATGTATCCATAATAATGGACCTTCTTGCCAAAATACTCCTGTAGGAATATTTTTTGTTGGTAGTACAATAAATAATAAAGGCAAACTTATATCAATTCTATCCAAATGCATATTTTCCATATATGTTTCAATGATTTTTAAGGCCTTTCTTGCTTCAGGCGTTAACATTCGGGGTGAATTTGGATCTGATGGACCTTTTAGGATATCAAATAAAGGTCCCAACTCTCCTGTTGGTATACCTAAATAAGGCCTTATCCAATTTATGTCTCCTAATAACTTTTGAAAGTCATTAAGTGATTTGAGTTGATCTACTCGTATTTGAATTTTTGGTGGACGGACCATGGTTGAGGATAATAGAACTCCTAAATAATTAATTGGAAAATTTAATTGTACTTTATCTATTGCTATCTCTAGATTATAATTTTTTAATAAGTTTGTAAGTGTGGCATAACATTCTAGCAATGTGTTTTTATCTTTGTGTGCTAATAATACATCATCCATAGAGTGAAATATTTGTAGTTCAGGATTTTGATTTCTAAGTGGCTGGATTACTTTGTTAACATAAATTTGACACATAGTTGGGCTGTTAGCCATCCCTTGAGGGAGTACTTTCCATTCATATCTCTGATCAGGACCTTCATGATTCAGTGCAGGGATAGTAAATGCAAAACGTGGACTATCCTCAGGATGAATTGGAATTGAAAAAAAACAATCTTTAATATCTATAACTAAAACATACCAGGTTTTTGGCAAAGCAGACAACTGAGGAATCCCTGATTGAGCAGGTCCCATAATAACCATCTCATTATTAATGGCTCTTAAATCTTGCAATAATCTCCATTTACCAGATTTCTTTTTGATGACAAAAATGGGAGTATTATGGGGAGATACAGAAGGTTGTATATGTCCTTCTGCTAATTGTTGTTTGACCAGGTCATGGGCTGCTTGTATCTTTTCTTTAGTCAGGGGCCACTGAGGAACCCATACTGGTCTTTCTGATTTCCAAGTAATTTTTATTGTCTCAGTGGCCCTTTCTGAAAATCCAACCCATGTCTGTCTGTTCCTTGATCTATTTGTATTGGTGCTGCTATACCTTGTTCTTGTTTTTCTAATCTTTTTCCTTTCCTAAAACCTTGTCTAGTCATAATAGTGGGTGCATTTTGGTTGATGTTATTTGTTAATGTCAAACCTAATTGATCTAGGACATCTCGTCCCCATAAATTTACGGGAAGATGATCCAATACATATGGCTGTATAGTTCCTTCACATCCTTCAGGATCCTTCCAATCTAATACCATTGCACTTCTATGGGGATTAGTCGCCACTCCTAGGCCTCGAAGCGTTTGAGTGGCTTGTTGTAATGGCCAATGTTTTGGCCATTCTTGACGAGAGATGATGCTAAGGTCTGCACCTGTATCCAGTAGCCCATTAAATTCATGTCCTTGAATATTTAGTTTTAGCATGGGGCGAGAATCTAAATTTAAAGAAAGCATAGCCCAATCTACACCTGTGGAGCCTAATCCCTTGGAACCTCTTTCTACAGTACGACTGGAAAATTTATCATGTAGGCTGGGTATTATTAGTAACTGTGCTATTCTATCTCCTGGTGAAATTACTGATATACCCTTTGGAGAACTGGCTATAATTTTTATTTCACCTTCATAATCGGGATCAATTACCCCAGGACTTATATCATAAGTCCTTTTAGAGTAGAAGAGCTGCGTCCCAATAATAAGCCTACTGTTCCTTTGGGAAGAGGTCCTTTCACCCCTGTGGGAATGATTTGAACTCCCATCTCTGGAGTTAGTACTGCTCTGGCGGAGGCGCAGATGTCCAACCCTGCGCTCCCTCTGGTTTGTCTGATGAGGGATCTGATGGACAATGTGTCCTGGGCACTACCCTGATGGGGTTGCTGGGTTCCTCCAGTGCTCCGTATATTTGTGGTTTTGGGCCCCGGAGCATTGGGCCCCCCTGTCCGTTTTTTGGCAATGGAGCCCGATGCCTTTCTCCACGATATCGTGGATAAACACCTGGTCCTTGTTCGTTTTTTGATAATGGAGTACCCTCTATGGTGGTTTGAGAACGGCATTCATTAGCCCAATGTCTCCCTCTACGGCATCGTGGGCAAATACCTGGTATTCTACTCCTTTGATACCTAGTTTTGTTAAACCCTCCTCCAATGGGGCAATTCCTTTTAAAATGTCCTGTTTGTTCACAATTGTAGCATGTTCTTGGCCTGGCATCTAAAGCCTGTTTTACTGCAGCTGCCACAATTTGCCCTTGTTCATTAATGTCTCTGGCATCTAAAGCCTGTTTTACTGCAGCTGCCACGACTTGCTCTTGTTCATTAATGTCTCTACATAATTTAATATATGTGTTTAAATCTTCATGTTTCCATGGTCTAATGATATCTCTGCACCAACGATTCGCTTGCTCATAAGCCAGGTGTTTTAGTAATGGCATTGCTTGTTCTGTATTCCCAAAAACTCTGGTAGCTGTTTGAATAAGCCTATCTACAAATTCAGCATAAGGTTCATTAGCTCCTTGTATTACCTTAGATAATTGACCTTGTAAACCTCCATGTCCTTGTAAAGTCTTCCATGCCTTAATTGCATCTGCAGCAATTTGTGCGTATACGCCAGGATCATATGCAATTTGTTGCTGCTGATCCTCATAAGGTCCCTTTCCTAACAACATATCTAGATTTCTCTGAGGATAACCAGCTGCTGCATTTCGCCTAGCCGTCTCCTTGCAAAATTCCTCATTGGCAACCTTCCATAACAGGTATTGTCCTCCATTTAGCACAGCTTTACACATATTAGCCCAATCTGCTGGCGTCATGTTCAAGTTGTTAATGGATTCGACCAAGCTTACAGTGAAGGGTGCTTGAGGACCATAGGTTGTTACAGCCTCTTTTAGCTGCTTCACTGTTTTGAAATTTAAAACTTGGTAAAATCGCTGCCCTCCTGCCTCAAATACAGGGCATGTTAGTATTTGAGATCTTGTCTCAGGATCCCAACTATCAACTGCGGGGGTTGGGGGCCTCCCAGCATATGGAGGTGGCGCTGTTGGTTGGACACTTACGCCCTCTGGTGATAGAAAGGTGTTAGTAGCAGTCTCCTGTAGAGGTGGTGCTATTGGTTGGACACTTACACCCTCTGGTGATAGAAAGGTGTTAGTAGCAGTCTCCTGTTGTACCTTTCCCCCTGATGGCTTTTTCTGTTTTACACTTTCTTTCTCTGTCTGACTAACTTGAGAGACCTTCTCTTTTACTTGAATCATTATGTCTTCTCCTTCCTCTACCATTGTCTGAACTGAAGGCTTTGGACTAAGCAAACAAGATATGAACGTCCACAATGGCAATGTGCCAACTGGCAGAGTCCCTGGGCTTTTCTTTTCTATTCTTTCTAAATCTTCACCATGATGGTTCCATTGTGATATATTTAACAACTCCTCCTTAAAAAGCCATGGGCTACATTTTTGTATTGTATCAACGTATGCCCTGACTGCTCTTGATTTTACTGGGATGCCTCCTTCCTCTAACAATTTACTTAACACTCTTTCAGTTTGTTTTTTACTAATTTCTGATCCCATATTTCTACTATAATACAACCCAACAAGATGACGCCAAACAAAACCGAGACAGAATGAAATAAAAAGGGAACAACAAAAAGTCATTATAGCCTTTCTATCCTCCTGACATGGGCATCCGTCCTTTCTCCCTATCTGTTCCTCAGACGTAAATAGTTTTTCCTCAGATGTGAGCGGTTTTTCTTCCGTCTCACTCATCTCCAGGGACAGGCAACTTAAAACAAAAGTGAAGCAAAATAAAAGAGGAATCTTAAAATGGCTACCCATCCTCTCGCCCTGCCCTCAGGGGCGAGCAGTTTCACTTACCCTCAGTCGCTCCCCGTACGGGCCACCAAATGCCGCAGTCTGGCTGGGCACAATCAGGAGCCACTTGTCAAAAGAAACTAACTTTATTTTTAGAACCACACACGACAAACAAAACAGCCTCTCAGGAAAAACCCTCAGAGCCTCAACTGCCACCACCGGCTTTCCCCAAGCCTCTCTCTCCCACACAAGCTTCTCTCCACCTCCCACAATCCTCCTGCTCTTGAGGCCGATTGGCTGGGTCACGTGGGCGGAGCCAAAAAAGTCCCCCAATGAGCAGCTCCGTGGTCTGAAAGGGCAGGGAAACAGCCCAATGAGCATCACCGCAGAGGAGCCAATCAGCTAGATGTTGCTGGGGCCGAGGAGCCAATCAGCTAGATGTTGCTGGGGCCGCTGTGAGCCAATCATCAGCCGGCAGCTGGAAGTTTGCTGGCAGCTGGAAGTTTGCTGGGGCCCCTTTGGCTGTGGCTCTCAACAGGCCCCCCCAAATTTTCTCTCATTGTCCTAATCATTTCTGTTGACATAGCCAAGGTCCCAGAGAGAAGAGGAAGGGAGCCAGCCGACCTCCACAAGGCCTTGCAGCTCACCTGATGTGCCCACCTTCCCCAAGCACCCCTCCTGGGAAAAGTGGCCTGATGTCACCACCCAAGGTGTCTACTTCTGACTCTAGCATTGAAACCCTTCTGGGTGGGTGTGACCAGTGCGGGGGGGGGGGGCTCCCTGGCTGTAAGTGAATTGAGAAAGGCAAGGGAGGGGATTTTACCTCCCCGACTTGTGCTGGGGAGGGAGCCGACCCTCCCATAGGCTGGGCAAGCGCTCTGCCACCCACCCCGCCCAGGTAAACCCTTCCAAACCTGGGCTATGGTTGCGGCCAGGCAGAGTGCCAGCCTCCTGGGTCCCCGAGTGTGCTGAAGCTTCTCCCACAGGCCCGCCCGTCGCCAGCCAGGCACGTCCGAGAGTCAAGGCAGCCTCTTTCTTCCGATGGAGAAGCACAGGCTCCGAGTTCACAGCCAGGTGCTGTCTCACTCTTGTTCCTTTGAGCTTTGCCGTAAAAGTGGAAAAGGTGCAGGCAGGTGGGCCTAGGGAGCTGGGGAGGGACCTTCCCTGACAAGCACAGAGCCTGCTGCCCTTGGATCTGCCCTGCTGAGGGGGAGCCAGGAGGGACATCGCTGCCAGCAGGTTCCGAAAGAGCCTCTGACTCTGTGTGAGATTTGGGTGGAATAGAGGAAGCAGTTTATTCAAGTTGGGAACAAGGACTAAAGGAGCTTAAGTGGAGATAGGAGGAACCCGAGGTCAGCACGTGCAATCCCGGTTACAGGGAAGTTTTGCAACAGATTTGAGTTTGGTTTTAATTTGTGGCTTTTGTTTTAATACAGGTTTATTTCACTCTGAGCTCCACTTGGGGGATTTTTGTTCAAAGACCAAAGTCACGTGACTTAAAGCCAAATCAAGCAAGGCCCAGAGCTGGACCATGGAGCCTCTCGGGACCTTCTCTGTGTTCCCAGCCCCCAAGGACCACCTGCCACCGTCGCCCTACCTGCCCAAAGTGTCAGGTGCTCATTGTGGGGTGAGACCCACGTCTGCTGTCACCTTGTCCTCTTTTAAAACACCACCTTTTTAAGTGGCCGGTGATTTGTAAGCGGTGTAAAGGCCTGCACTCCAGCCTCACCCGGGAGTTCAAAGCCCGGCCTTCAGCATCGGATTTCCTGCTCTTCACGAGCCAGCCATGGTCCCATGGTGCTTGGTGCCAGCTCGGAGAGAATTTATAGGGCCCAGAGGTAGAGACAGGGCCTTCCAGAAGTGGTCCAGCCTATGTGATGTCATAAGGCTGCAGGGAGATGGAACTGGAGGAGCAGCCCCTCCCTGAAGAAGTACGAGTTCTCTCCTGCAAGGCCGGAGCCAGGCCTGTCCCTCCTGCAAAGGAGACGCTTGGTGCCCCGACCCTGTGACAGCCACAGAAATCCACCTCCCACCCCAGCAGGGGGCTGAAGTCCCATCCTCCTCCCAGCTGGTGCCCTGAGTTAAAGTTCTACCCCTGGGCATCCCCTATTGCTCCTCCAGCAACCACTGGGCACACCCAGTAGTGGCCCCTGCCCCCCCAGAGAAGACTGTTCTTCAGTGAAACTTGGGAAAGCTAAGGACCCTCAGCCCCTGCCACACACAGAGAATTCTGGAAAACCCCTGGCCCCAGGGAGGATACCCATCAGGTGGAGCTTCTGCCTCCCCTGGACCCTGGGAGAACAGCCTTGCAGGAGGGTCTGCCTCCTCTCCAGCAGCACAGCCCAGGGGTCCCTGCCCTCCAAGCCCCCATGGTTCTGAGAAGATTCCTGTAGAGAAAGAGGGACCCGCATGTTGAGAGCCACAGCCGAAGGGGCCCCAGCAAACTTCCAGCTGCCAGCAAACTTCCAACTGCCGGCTGATGATTGGCTCACAGCGGCCCCAGCAACATCTAGCTGATTGGCTCCTCTGCGGTGATGCAAATAAAGTTAGTTTCTTTTGACAAGTGGCTCCTGATTGTGCCCAGCCAGACTGCGGCACCCGCACACCTGCTGTAAGGTGCAGGTGAGGCAGAGGGACAAAGCTGCCCACCTTGCAGCTGGTACAAAAGGAGGCAGAGAGACCAGGTCCCACTGCCCCTCGATGAACCCCCCTAAGCAACTGAGCCCTCTCACAAGGCCCACCTCCTAGAGGCTGCCCCGCCTCCTATAGCACCACTTGGGGATCATGGGTCTTTAAGGACAGTCCACATCCACGATACAGCAACTTGTTACTCACCTCATAGGACACTGGGCTACACATACCAAGCAAGAGGCAGAAGGCCCAAAGACCCACTTCCTGGGCCTGGCTCTCCTGTGGCCCCGTCTCTGTGTGGGCCAAGCCCAGAGAGCGGATTCGAGGGAATGGAATAGCAGGACCCACAGATGTCCAGGCTGAAAGAATCTGTGCCTTCCATGGAGAGTGCTCCCTCCCTCCCTTCCTCCTCCCTCCTATCCCCCATCCTTCCTCTCTCTCCCCCATGGAGAGAAATCCCTCCTGCCCTCCTCCTCCCTCCTATCCTCCCATCCTTCCTCTCCCTCCCTCCCCCTTGAAGAGACCTCCCTCCTCCTCCCTCCTCCTCCCTCCTATCCCCCATCCTTCCTCTCCCTCCCTCCTCCATGAAGAGACCTCCCTCCTCCTCCCTCCTATCCCCCATCCTTCCTCTCCCTCCCTCCCCCATGGAGAGACCTCCCTCCTCCTCCCTCCTCCTCCCTCCTATCCCCCATCCTTCCTCTCCCTCCCTCCCCCATAGAGAGACCTCCCTCCTCCTCCCTCCTCCTCCCTCCTATCCCCCATCCTTCCTCTCCCTCCCTCCTCCATAGAGACAATTCCTCCTCCTCCCTCCTATCCCCCATCCTTCCTCTCCCTCCCTCCTCCTCCCTCCTCCTCCCTCCTATCCCCCATCCTTCCTCTCCCTCCCTCCTTCATAGAGACAATTCCTCCTCCTCCCTCCTATCCCCCATCCTTCCTCTCCCTCCCTCCCCCATAGAGAGACCTCCCTCCTCCTCCCTCCTCCTCCCTCCTATCCCCCATCCTTCCTCTCCCTCCCTCCTCCATAGAGACAATTCCTCCTCCTCCCTCCTATCCCCCATCCTTCCTCTCCCTCCCTCCCCCATGGAGAGACCTCCCTCCTCCTCCCTCCTATCCCCTATCCTTCCTCTCCCTCCCTCCCCCATGGAGAGAACTCCCTCCTCCTCCCTCCTCCTCCCTCCTATCCCCCATCCTTCCTCTCCCTCCCTCCCCCATGGAGAGAACTCCCTCCTCCTCCCTCCTATCCCCCATCCTTCCTCTTCCGCCCCCTCCCTCTCCCTCCTGGTTTGATGACCTGGCCGATGGCTTCCTCTGGCTCGCTCACTAAGGCAGACACCTGAGGAGCTGGAGGCTGGTTCAGTGACTGCCTCCCTGAGCCTCCTGCACCACCCTCACCCCCCACCTTGTCTCCTGCTCCACTTGAGCCCTTCCAATGGTCAACAGAGTCACAGTGTGAGCCCAGCAAGAGCAGAATTACCAACTGGCCCCAGTGCAAACCGCTGACCTATGGAATCACAGCACCGAAGTAAATGGCACTGTTTCATCACTAAATCTTGGGTGACCTGTTGTACGGCAGTAAAGCAACTGATACATTGCTTGGGACATTGCCGTCCTCAGGAAGCAGCATTTTCCTTCCACCACTGAAACTGGGAATGCGTGCTCGCCCCAGCCCTTGTTTCTAGGGCACAGAAGGTTACGGAGCCGCCACAGGGAGCTGTGCAGGTTGCAGCTGTCTGGATTTGTGCAGTGCACACCTGCACAGACACTAACGTGCCCCAACTCCAGACCCCCCAGGTCTGAGTGGTAAGCTATGGTGTGTCCTACGCAGTCCACCAGCTTCCTTGGCAACAGCACTGCAGCTGCAGCAGCCACGGACCGTGCAGCCCCACCCGCAGCATGATTCATGGGTTTCGCTCCCTCCACGGAGCACCAAAACAGTCCTCCCATCTTTCCTGTCAATTCCCAAAAAACTTTCAACAAATTCCCTTTCTGTGTAAATGTGCCAGACCCAGGTTTTCTGCATACAGCTGAGCAGGCCTGCCACCTGGGCCGAGTGGTGCCCTTCCCCGCCCAGTGCCCTCCCGTGGGGAGGACACAGGAAGGAGGCACACAGGCTGTAAACCAGAGCCGTCAGTGGCTGCCTGGGGGCCGGGGTGGCTCTGTGCAGTCACCCTGCTGGCCCAGTGGGAGGAGGGTGGACACAGGGGCTGCAGCTGACTCATGGATGCCCCATGCCGCAGGAGCTCTTTGTGTGTGCACACGTGTGGACTGTGTGTCTGCATGCGCATGCGTGTTTGCGTGTGTCCATGTGGAGGAGTGAGGAGATTGCTCAGAGATGGAGGCAGAACAGCCAGCAGGGAGGTGGGGAGGGGGACGCCTGGATCCTGTGAGGTGGCTGTGTAGAGTGCTCTGGCCACACTCCCTGGGATTTCCCGCCCCACTTAACAGTGCCGGTGTGAGCGGGTTCCCACAGGGGCAGCAGCCAGCTAGATGGGACAAGCAGAAGATGGTTAGGAAGACACCGCCTTCTGCCCTTGACCCCAAAGAGAAGCCCTCGGTAGGGGAATGTGACATATGCCCTGCGGGCCCCTGGTGGCCCGCATCCCCAGTGCAGAAGCCCATCCAGGCTGCAGCACAAGGAAATGGAACCAGGGCGTCCTCACCAGTAAGCTCCACCCTCGGGGAGTCAGGTGGCTCTGGGCCAGTCTTCCCAGCAGCCACCCTCTGGAACCACCTGCCTTTCTTGGCCACCTGCCCAGGCTGTGGCCACCCTGTCCCCCCAACTTCTTCAGCTACACTTCACAGGAAGCTGTGAATCCAATAGTACACCAGCCTTTTGTCACACCTCAGTGACTCCTGGCTCTCTCCTCGGCCCAGCAGATGCCATCCCCCAGGCTGCACAAGAGGTCCCGCCTGACCCTTGCAGGGATTCACTTAGGGCAAAGTATCTGACTCGGAGCCCAGTTGTGGCCTAACAATTGTGATCACGTACACACAATCTTGTGCATCTTGACCAAGTCCAAATACAGACTCAAACCCAGAAGTCCTGGCTGCGACCCCGGCCCCAGGCCCCACACGGAGCTCTCTTCCCACAGGCCCAGTATGCATGCGTCCAGGCACGGCTCTGGTCACGGTGAGCACACTGTGGGCCCCAGCAGGGCCTAGAGCGGGGCTGTGCTGCTTCTGCCCTTCCTCTCTCCCCTAAGCCTGTCCAGGGCCCAGAGCACTCGGCCCCGGCAGAGAGCCCTCCAGCCTCCTGGGCACACTCCTGAGAGGCAGAGGAAAGGGCGAGGCCCAGGGAGGGCGCGTGGCTGTCTGTGAGTGCACACGTGGGTGGGAGATGGGAGTGCACACGCGGGTGGGAAACGTCTACAGACAGGACACCTGTGGGAGACGTCCTGGGCCAGGCTGAGCAGCCACCGCTGGGGGGCCACGTGGGGCTATCCACAGTCCAGCTTCTCGCTGGGCTCAGCTCGTCCCTGCTGCTTAGCACACAGTGTGCCGGTGTGCAGGGCCGCTGCCCGCACTGCCCCCTGTGCAAAGCCATGGTCCAGGACGCAGGCCCAGCAGCCTCTGTAAGAGTAGAGACAGAAACAGCTCCAGCGCTCACGGAGAGGGAAGCACTGCCTGCACGGTGCCAGGGAGGTCAGCGCTGCAGGGGGCAGAGCCGGCCAGGTCCCTGCGGCCATGCCAGGGAGGTCAGCGCTTCAGGTGGGAAAAGCCGGCCAGGTCCCTGCGGCCTCATGTGAAAGGCAAGATGTGGCTGAGGAAAAGGAAGGAGAGACACGCTCAGTGCGATCCATTCTTCAGTTTTTTAAAACTAGTGAGCACAGATGTTTAGCAGGTGTGGCGAGCAGGCCTGTGACCCCAGCTGCTCGGGAAGCTAAAGCAGGAGATCCCGAGTCCCTGCCGGCCTCACAGGGCAACTTAGTAAGACCCTGCCTGAAAACTGAAAAATACAAAAAGGCTAAAGATGTATTTTAGTGGCTGGGTTCAGTCCCCTGGGTTCAGTCCCCAGTACTACAGAGAGAGAGAAGAAATAAAATCACCTATTTTGTGTGTATACATAAGTACTTAAAAAACAAAGCCTGCAGTAGACGAGGAGCAGTAGACGGGGAACTGGGTACTGCACGAGTGTGTCCTGTTGGGCGTGTTACGATCACACACGCACACTCATTCCCAGGGTGGAGGCCCAGGCAACACAGGCCTGTCTGATGTCCCTTCTCAAGACTGTGCTAAGGACACTACTGTGCTAGTGGGTGGGGCTCAGTCTGTGCCGACCTGGGTAGGGATCACTGGGGCCTGCACACCTTCCTCTGTCCCCATCATCATCCCTCACAATTCACAAAGCTCACTCCAGATGGTGCAGAACACATGGCCATGTGAGAACCACTGTGTGCAAATACACCGAGCACCAGACGTGCCGGCTGGTGGTGCTGGAAGGCGGTGAGCATCAGCACAAGGGCAGGCCTCTCCCATTCAGGGTCTGGACAGAGAAGAGAGACCTGGCTGCCTCTGATGTCCCTCTCCAACAAACGAGGCAAGGGCTCCTCAAATGATCCCATTCACTTGATCCCACTTTCTGCTCCAAAAGACAGAGAGCCCCTCTTCCAACCAAAGCAGGTACCTCGCAGACCCATGATACTGGAATGCACTTGTTCTCTAAGGCTTCCACGGAGTGTAAATAAACTCCTGTCAAGACCGGGGAAGGGTCTGAGATTCACCCCACTCAGAGGCCAGCATGTCTCCTGACCCTGTCGTGGATGCTGGCAGGAGCCGGGAGACGGCTGAGTCTCCATCACTCACAGCAAGACCAGAGGCCAGAACACCAGCACCTCTACACCAGCGTCCTGACCCCAGGTCCTGCAGGGCTCATAAAGAGGAACACACCACACCTGCACATGCAGAGGGTCATCACAGGAGACCCTTGAGCCTGGGGAACCCAAACCCTTATCGCAGGTGGTCAGAATGCTGGCTCTTTTCGCGGAGGCAGCCATGGTCTGAAGGGTGCTGGACAGTGGGCCTGAGTGAGATCCATTGTCTCTCCTCCAAGGCTGTAAGCAAGCCTGCCAGAACTTTTCACCAAGGGGTATGATGGGGAGAGAGGTATCGTCATCTCCCAAGGCAATTCTGTGCAGACACCCTTGGAAAGACAGTCCAGAACAGCGGCCGTCAGGGCCTCCCTCCAGAGAGACACAGAAACCTGAGACGAGCTGGGGAGGTGCCACCATCACCCGCTCTGGGTCTGCGTGTCCGTTATTTTTTACTAGGGAGTCTGAAATACAAAAGAACCATGGGTCACTGCAACCAGCCCCCAAAGGTCACGCCCTGGCCTGGGCCCCCTGTGTGGGGGCCAGACCTGGGGATTCTCCCAACAAACAGAACTCACTGGAGACGAGGGGTGTCCCTCTCAGGCCAGGCTACAGAGGCCAGTGTTCTCTCTGCAGCTCGTCTCCTTGCTGCCCTGATGAAGCTGGTCATGTGGAGCAGCCTCTCGAGGAACGAGGATGCCTCCGCCCAGCGGCCCTCGGTCCTATGACTCCCTCGGTCCTTGGTGTGAGTGACGAGGACTCAGTGAGCTCTGCCAGAACCTCATGGGTTTACTTCTAACAGGTGGGAGACCCTGAAGCAGAGGCCCCAGCAAGGCCCTGCACAACTCCCTGGTCCAGACACACCCAAGGATTAAATGTTTCTGCCTGGGGCCACCAAGATTGGGGACAGCTTGTGATACAGCAATACATAACTGATACAGTATTGGAGGTAAGAGGACAAGATGACACCACAGGGCCATGGCAAAGCTTCAGAATTTATTCTTATCTTCCTGAAATCTGGGTTTGAAGCAAAGCAAGTGGCTTCTACTTGGATAACAAGTGCAAAGGGACCTACATTTTAGTCTAACCATGGAAACCCAGGCCCCTGGAAGCGGGCTCCCTTCCACACAGGAATGAAGAGGCCTAGGTCATTCCAGACCCACGCCCTCGTCGGCACCTACCTACTGCGATAGTGAAGGGCGGCCTTTACTATCGGACCAAGGCAAGAGCCTTCCGAGCGCCCTCCACAGTGAACGTGTGATCTGCGGCACAGCAGGGAGCCCCCAGGACACGGCTCTCCTGTTCAGCTCACTGCGTTCTCTGAGGTTCAGATGCCCCACAGCCAGGAGCCCCTGCATTCCTGGGGTGAGGGGGGGAGCATGCTGTCCCAAGAGTCCCTCCCACACCGGAGGACGCTGGCTGGGGGCACCATCCATGGGAACTGCCTGCTGACCGGGCAGCAGGACCGGGCAGGCCTGGCGGGCGCTCACACGTTCTCCTTGTCGAACTCGCACATGAAGTACATGGTGGTGTGGCAGGCCACGTCGTTCCAGCCCCCCGAGGCCACCATCTCCACGCAGTCCTCCTCGTCATAGGCGTTGTTGGGCTCCCCGCTGCGCCACTTGTTGAAGGTCTGCATGGGGGACCGGTCCGAGTACACGAAGGCCCCCTCTCTCTCCAGGTCGTTGATGCCGATGAAGACGCGGGCCAGGCCCGCCTGGGCCAGGTAGGCGGCCATGAGGCCGTTGGCGGCCTCGTCCTTGGGCATGCTCAGCGTGCCGCCCCGGCCCTGACAGGCCAGCTGGGCGTCGGCGTACCGCTTCTCCTCCTTCACCAGCAGGTAGAGCTTGCTGTCCGTCTCCCGCACACCGGCGACAGCTGCAGGGGAGGGCAGGGCTGGAAAGTGAGCACTGCATTCCCATCAACAGGCCTCAGGCCCACGGGGACCCCAGACCACACCTGGAGCCGCAGGCGGCCGGGGCTCTGCCCCCGGGGCTGGGGGAAGGGAAGCCGGGGCCCAACATACCATTTTTTATGAATTTTAACTCCGTGGTCAGCTGCGCGACCTGGTTGTCCATCTCTCCAATGGCCTTTCTCAGCTGGCTGCACTCACAGGGGATACCTGCAGGAATCAAGCCACTGAGCAGGCGCTGGGTTCAGAAGAGGGGCGCACCCCACCCCCAATATGATCGTTCCTCGGCAGACACCAGGCAGGCCTTCGAGGCCGTGACGATGATGTCCTAAAGGCAAGACCAGGTTTGCAAGTGTCGCCTGGCAGCAGGGGAAGGCAGAAGCCGCTGGGCAGGAGGAGGAGGGGCATGGCCTCCCCAGGGAGGCTGAGGGTGGCAGTGCAGACACCAGGGCATGGGGGGAAGGAGGAAGGGAGCCGGCAGAGCCCAGGACTGCCACACGGCACCTGGAAGGAGGGCAGCCAGAGGCACGGTCTATGTCCCTCGGAGGGACCCAGGCATCTCCGCAGGATGGTGGGGCAGATGGGAGGGGACACAGAAGCCCCAGGTGAGGCATCTCCAGAGGCCTGGATGGGGAGAAGCTAGGGACCAGGAGCAGGAGGCTGGCGGGAGGCCTTCAGGACCCTCCTGCTCCACACAGAAGGCCAAGGTGTAAATGGGGGAGGGGGCTTCACAGAGAGGAAGAGCCAGCTGCCATGGGGCAGGAGGGGACAGGACCCAGCACAGATGGAAAAGCACCCATGTGAAGCAGCAGCAGTAAGCGTCAGCCCTCCTCAGCCTTCCAGGTGGTGGGGAACCCTGGCCGCACGCAGCCCGAGCTGCATCCTGCTGTCCTCTCCACCTCACGTGTGAGCTGAGAGGCAGGCCACGCACAGCGGCCTGCCGGGATGTAGCCCAGGCAGGGAGAGGGGCTGCGGCAGAGCCATGTGGCTCTGGGGGGACAGAGAATGGGCAGGAAGCTCCAGCAGGCACTCCACAGGGCTGGATGACGTGCCCCTGAGCTTGCCTAGGTGGCCCCCAAGGTGAGGACACTGGGGACCGCTGCTGGGGTGCCTGGGGCATTAGGGTGTGCACCTCTGAGGGGGAGATCCTGGAGCACCCCGAGAGAGATGGAAACCCAGGAGCACAAGCTGTGGGGCGGGCAGGCCTGAGCCTCGCCATGCAGGGGTCAGAGGGACGGCAGGCCCAGGAAGGGCACCGAGACATCAGGTGAGGGACGCTGGAAACTTCCACCAGAGGGACTAGTGAGCAACCACCTCCCAGTGTCATGGATGCCCTGCCTCCCAGCCCCCGCGGTGTCACTCACGCTTCACAGTGTTAAAGTACGATTTTAAGACATTTTATTAAAAATCCTTGGGCTGCTCTGGACTGGGCAAAGGGGAGGCGGGGAGGGGTCATGAGGGTAGGAAAGATGGTGGAATGAGGTGGACGTCATCACCCTAGGTACATGTATGATTCCACAAGTGGTGCATCTTTACACCATGTACAACCCGAGAATTGAAATGTTGCGCTCCACGTGTGTACAATGAATTGGAATGCATTCTGCTGTCGTGTACAATTAAGTAGAACAAATAGAAATAATAATAATAAAAAAAAATCCTCAGGCCGCTATGCCATACCTGGCTCTCCGTTAGGGCCAGGGGGTCCCATATCACCAGAATCTCCTTTTTGACCTGGAAAAGAATAGCAGAGTCAAGGTCACCACTCAGAGCTGATGTGTTCCCTGAGTAAAAAGCGTCCCAGTTGAACCTCTCCCTTCGGGTTTCAAGCCTGAGAGTTCCCAGATCCTCCTTTGCAGGGAAGACAGGGAGTGCCCTCTGCATGAACAGGACCCTGTGTATGTCCTGGGGCTCGAGGAGGTACAGGTGCTTGCTGTTGACTCACTCTGGAAGCCAGGGTATTCCCCGGGTAACTCTGCAGGCAGCACGCACAGATCCTCAGCTCCAAGGGTGAAGGCGGCTGGCTCGGACGCCAGCTCCTTCCTGACCCTCCCCGCAGCACGGAAACCCAGATACATGCAGGATGGTGGAGCTGGGGTTGGGCTTAGCAACGGCCAGGGCCAGGAAGGGAGGACACACTTGTAACCTCACGCTGGAACCCAGGTCCCTCTGGCCCTCTCAGGCAGCCAGGAGCCCTGGCCCAACCTCCTGTTAGGTGGGACAACCTGCGTCCTGCTCTGGCTGACTCATCCTGCAGCCTCACAGAGAAACCAAAGCTGGAGGAGCGGACCGGCTTCCTGACATGCCCGGCATTACTTCAGTGATGAAAACCTTGTGCACCACGCTTGTTGAGAGGAGTGGCTGAAAACACAAAGCTGGCCATGCACAGCTCCTGCCCTGCACCCGGGAAGGTGAACCCCTAAGTCCTGCTGCCAGCGCACACTGCCCTCCCCCTCTCCCATGAGTGGAGCAGCCGCTGGCTCCAACTCTGAAAGTATGCACTGGGGCAGAATTTACAGGCATGATACACAGAAACTAGTAAGACCACCAGGCAAGAAGGTCCATCGACAATTGTCCTTAGATGCTCCGAGCCTGGGAGGGAGTGGGAGGCAAGAACTGCATTAGAATACCTTTAGCACCAATGGGACCGATTTTTCCATGGCGACCCACACTGCCTTTCTGTCCTTTGTCCCCCATGTCTCCTGTAGAAAACGATAAGATCAAAGTTGGCAGATGCACAGGTGATCCAACATGCCTCCTCCTTGCCATCTCCCACTCGCCCATGCACACACAGACCAAGACTGAAAAACTGCACAGCCCTTAACCTCTCCAAGGTCACGCAGGTCCTCGGTGACAGTGAAGGGAAGGAGGCATGGTCTGACCTCCATCCCGCACCACGGTGCTTCCCAGCTCTCACTCCCGTCCCCAGCTGAAACAGAACCACAGGACTCCAAGAACACAGAGGGGTGCTCTTGGGAACATGGGCACGGGTGCCAGATGGCACAGCCTGGGCTCCGCCTGGCTGCATTTGAAGGAGACTCAGGAGGGGTAGGGAGCAGGAAGGAGGGCCTGGGTTGCCCCTGCATGCCTCACCATTGGGCCAGCTCCACACCAAAGTGCTGTTCCACACTCCCTGCTGGCCCCTGCTAACAGTCACCAGCCCCTCTGCCTCTTCTCCTGTCTTCTGCAGGAGGGAACAGGGCCTGGCCTCACACCACCATGACCCTGCAGGACTTCCCTCTGGTCACTACACCAAGACTGAGAATGGCTGTCTTTGCATGGCCCCAGAACAGACTCAGAGGACAGTTGCTGAATGCCAGGCTCCTCCCCTCCAGAGGCCCCCTGCTCCTGCCTTTCCACAGGTGGTCACCGATGGCCAGGCAGACTGACAGCAGGCTCGGGGACTGCAGCAGGAAGCTCAGTTTCATGCTCTCATCCCCAACGTGTCCTGTGTGCCCAAGGATTCGGGATCACTCCCAACCCACGCTGTCACAGAAACAGGGAAGCTCGGGGAAAGCAGGTCCCAAGGGAAGCAGGAGGACCTGCACCCAGTCCAGCGAGCTCCGTGCAGAGACGGACTCCTGGCGGGAAGTCCTGCGCTGTGGCGCACATGGGCAGCTTCCAGAGCACAGAGCACGGCTCGGGTGAGCCACACTGAGTCCAGCGCTGCCCGGGGAAGGGCAAGGAGCCATGCGTTGCTCAGAGCACGTGGGCTCACATGAGTTCTCCTGTGGTTGTACAAGGTCCCTGCATAGAAGTGGGCCGGGCTGTGGGGCTTGACCAGGTCAGTGCCTACTTCAGGGTGGAACCAGGACAGGAACGGAGACCTGTTGATCTGAAACTCAGGGCTGTTTTCCTGCAGGGAGGGCCTGTGGATCAGTCAGAGGAATCAGGACTAGAAGGTGGGAACCCCAGCAGTCACTGGGGCCATGTGCAGCTGGGGTACCAGGGAGGGCGGGGCCTGACCAGCCCAGCATGACACTGGTGCGGCAGGTGTGTGTGCCCACACAGCACATGGAGTCTGCTGGGAAATCAGGGGACCATCAGGCAATTGCAACCCAGGAAATTAGCCATTTAGAAGCTGAAGTCTCTGAGGAGCATGAGCAAAGGGACAAGGGAAGCATCTGTCCCCGAGGTATAGTGAACCACTGAACCACCATGGAGTTGGGAAGAAGAGGGCGAGGTCTCACCCAGGACGCAGCTGGCCACTAAGTGAAGAGATGGGAAGGGGCAGGGACGGAGCTGGCTGGGGAGGATGGGGGAGGTGCAGGCGGACAGGCAGTGTCTAGGAGGTGGCAGGTAGTGGCCGGGTGGCAGAGGTATGTGGGAGGTGGAGTGGCAGGCCCTTCGGGTGACCACATGGGAGGGGTGAGGTGAAGACCTGCAGCCTGGGCTGCCAGGCAGGTGATGCTGAGCATCCCTGAGGCTGGGTCGCAGAGGAAGAGGACGCTGGGGCCCAGTGTCCCTAGGGAAGAGCAGGAAGAGGGGGGCGCTGGGTGTGTGAGGTGGGGGCCAGGCAGGGACGGAGAACTGGGGGTCCTCATTGTGTCAATGGCAACTAGAAATAGGCCCCGGTGATGTCACTCAGGGAAGGAGGGAACCGGAGGGACACGGGAGACAGGAACAGCCTGTGGCCATGACCTGGGGGTGTTCAGGAAGGAGAATCGGGGAGAGGAGGACAGGGCAGGATGGTGGCCACTACGCAGCAGCAAAGGGGAGTCCCTGGGTGGCCAGGGAGGAGCAGGTGGAGCCGAGGAAGCAGAGGCCCCAGGGCAGGGCAGCCCCCCAACACCAGCCCGGAGGTGCACCCCCTCCAGCTGTCCCCAGTGTCAGCCGCTGGGGTGGCCCTGCCTGAGTCAGTCTGCAGTACCAGGGGACCCAGTGCCTGCCATGATCACCAGATCCGCCCCCCACCCGCTGTGACAGCCCTGATGGAATCCACCCTGCTTCTCCACCAGGAGATCCTGAGCCTCAGAGGGAAAGTCGAGAGCAGCTTCCAGTCAATCAGCCAGTCGCCCTCCCCCTCCCGGTAACCCCGCGCCAGGGAAAGAGGTGGTCCCGCGGTCCTCGCCAAGTGTCAGCCTGTGTGTGCCCAAGTGCACTGTGAGAGGGACGCCAGACCCACTTCTAGACCACAGCTAAGGGCTTGCTTCCCTGCAGAGGGAGAAGCCGGGTATCCACCCCTAAGCCAGAAGGGATGGGGTGGGGATGGGGTGCCCCTCTGCCCCTCCCCCAGCACCCTGGGGCCGCACCCAGAGAGATGCAAAGGTCGTTTAGCCCACCTCCTACAAGACAGTCCTCCAGGCATTTAAACTCCTCTCTGGAGTCCTACCCCCTGGGGCTGGGCTCCCTCTGGCCAGTCCAGGGCGCCTGTGTTCCTCCTGCAGACTGACATGCCCACCGCACTGGGTGCCCGCAGGAGGCCCAGCACCTCCCACTGTGGACTAAGTCAGGCCCCAGTTCCTTTCCGATGCTCCTGGGGTGAGGCCTTTGGGAGCTGAAGGGGGTTGGGGGAGTCAGAGGTGGGCTGCAGGACGGGTAGTCCTCAGGAGGGTGGGAAGACACGGGAGCTCCTGCCCGCTCTTGCCTGGGAGACCTGGTGAGAAGGCAGGCGTCTGCAAGGCCTGGCCAGGACCCTGCACGCTGCCCCTGCTGTCTGCCCTCCAGCCTCTGGGGCTGTGCGAGGCGAGTGTCTGCAGCTCAGCCACCCTGTGGCCCCTTGTCTTGGCAGCCCAAGCTGGCCCACGTGCCTCCTTGCTCTGGACTATTAATGTGGTCTGAGGATGAAAGATGACACAGTGTTTCTGCTCAGCCTCATGCAAAGTGGGCTCCACAGGAAAACCAATGTCCCCTGAAATGCGTGTCTGCTGTTGAGTGTGTCCCGAGGCCCTCCTGCCTGCCCACCCGCCTGGGGACACCTTCTCCTCAGCCTGTCCTCAACCCACTGACTTGTGCCCAGCGCCCCAGCCCTTCCTGCAGCCTAGCACTGCCCCCGGTTCCTGAAACCCCAGCTGAGCCGCAGGAGGATGGCGGGTTGGCCTGCTCTTGTTTCCCTCCCGAGACCTGGTGGTTCTGCTTTCATGCGGTGCCCATGCAGGGTGGTCTGTGACACCCTCACCCACTGGATCACGGCAAATTGGGCTGCATGTGGGTCTCACATCAGGGGGAGTCCAGGGCAGGGTGAGCCTGCAGACCTTCCAATGGAGGGCAGAGGCCCAGAGCCCTCAGGATCTGCCCAGGTTCACACAGCTGGTTCAGGGTAGAGCTGGGACAGGGCCAGCCTGCCGACCCCAACCGGGAACCCCCCACTCCCTACCCTGCCCCAGCACATAAAGCAAAAGCGTGGCGGATCGTTCCCAATACCCAGGACACCACTGAGTCCCTGCCTGGAACAGGGCAGTGTCCCTGCCTAGCCGTACAGCTCCCGCTGCAAGAGCCCGAGGAGCCCTCCAGAGGGCCCATCTCTTAAATGGGACTCTGGCTTTTACAGATTCCCTGGGAAAAGATGGGAAGGGAGTGGGGGCCTCCTGCCCACTTGGGGTTGTTTCTGAGGCCCCTGAGCTCTGCCTAACAGGGAAGCAGAGGAGCAGCCCACAGCCCTCACCGCTGGCCCTCCCACCCAGACAACTCCCCTTGGGAAGGTCAGACCCTGAGGCGACAGGGAAAATGAGGCCCTTCCCCTGGAGGGGAAGCTCCTTCCAACACAAGCACACTCCACACGAGACCTCCCCCTGCACGGAGGGATTAATGAGCACCCATTCCACCAGCTGAAGTGCAAGGTCAGAGGCGAGCGGGCACCTGCTGCTGTAAGAAGCCATGACCTGAGAGTGAGAACGTGGCATCAGGCCCACCCCCAGTCACAGAGCCAAACTTTAACAGAATCCAAGGTTGTTGCCGACACTGGGTGCCTGTCACCAGCCAGGTACTGAGCTCAGCTCCTATCTTACAGAGGCATGGGACCCGTCCCTGCCACGGGGTACTAAGAGATGAGGCACAGACACAGGAAACTAAATGCTGTGTGGACAGCCACAGCCAAGCAGGAAGGACACAAGGAGCAGACATGAGTTCCAAGCCAAGAGCAGCCAGCACTGCCGTGAGGACCTCGGGATCCCTGGGGGCCTGCGCACCACAGGTGGCAGGGCCTGTCCCAGGGTGACTCAGAGGCCTGGGCTCCGGCATTTCTAGCAAGTTTCCACGGGTGCAGATGCCACTGATCCAAGGGCCGCCCTGAAGTGCTGAGGCTTGGGGTGCAAGAAGGTTGGAGGAACAGGAGCCCCAGGAGAGGACCACAGAGCCCCAGGTCTGCACCTCAGCTCCACCACCCAGGAGCTGAGCCACCCCGGGCACACTGCCTAGTCTCTCTGCACCTCAGTGTCCTCATCTGAAGATGGGTGTGACGAAGTATGCCGTAGCATACGGATCCCCATGACCGCCCGCCCTCCTGACGCCCAGGGCTCCGAGCCCACCACCCTGCTGCCACACACAGCCGTCTAGCAACCTGCTCAGCAGCACAAGCCCTGAGCCTGGCTCAGTCCTCCCTCACCACCTGTGTGGCCTCTGTACTGTGTTCCTGCCTACAAACTGGGGCCGATAGCAGTTCCCCTCCTAGACTGTGGTGGAAAATGAGAACCACGGGAAGAGCACCTGGGTGTAGCATGTGGGACAGACATGTCACCAGCAGCAATGACTCATCATTGGCAGGGACTTTCAGAATCAGGACATCACCCAGGGCTGGACAGATGTGCCCCTGCGCTTTAAGGAACTGTCATGGACACCGAAGCTCGAGGGCACTGACCTAGACCCCAGCAGCTTCTCTGAGTCTCTGGCTGGGACCCTACCCAGCCTGCTCCTTGAAGTCAGCAGGTGCAGGTGAAAGGTGGCAGCAGAGCACTTGGAAGCCCAGGAGATTCTCTTCACTTGTCCATCATCCAGAGATAAATCAGGACACTCCCAGGACACAGGGCAGGACAGCACATTCACATGGCTTTGCTGGTTTTAAGCTCACAACAGTCTCAGTCTCTGCTAAAGCTAAATTTTATACCCCTAAAAATTCTACGTTGAAGTCCTAAACCCCAGGGCAAACGCTTTTTTAAAAGAGGTCACTAAGGCTAAGTGAGGTCACAGGTTGAACCCTGAACTAGTAGGAGGATGTGAGACATCACGGAGGCTCAGCCACGGAAGAAAGTCCATGCAAACCCAGAGAGGCAGCTGTCTGCCAGCCACAGACAAAGGACTCAGGAGAGACCAATCCTGCCAGACTTTGACCTTGGACTTCCGGCTTCCAGATTTGCAAGGAAATAAATCTAGTTGAACTGCTCGTCTGTGGCATTTATTGCAGTAGCCTGAGCAGACAACACGCCATTCCTCTGCTCCAGCACAGAGGGAGCTCAGAGTACGCAGGACAACACTGGCCACGCAGCAAGCTAGCCAAGACTAATGCCCAGTGGTTCCAAGTGCAGACACTGCAAGCAGACAGACCCAGATCCAAAGCCAGGTCTCTACCCACAAAGTCTTAGACAAGTGATGACACTCTTTGACCCTCAGTTTCCTCATCTGTAAACATTGTCTAATGGTATGCAGCATGTTGGGTCACTATGGACATCAGGAACACAGAATGTCATGTGCAGAGCACAGGGTGGGCACCAAATGTCATGGATTCCACTCAGACCGAGGCAGCTTGACTCCGTTTCCAGGGCTTCAAACCCCACCCTCAGCTAGGACTCCATCTCCCTGCTGGTCCACACAGAGGGCCAGCAAGACCACCCTCTGCAGGTCCAGGGACTACTGTGCCCTTGAAAACTAGGGCAGACCATCCAGTGCAGACTCGTGGTCACTCAGTACTGAGGGAAGACAAACAAGGCCCTCCCAGACCCCCAAAGCAGGAAACCAGGGTCTGAGAAGCCCCACAGAACCTGCCTTTCTGTGTCAGCCATGGCTGAGGACACGGGGCAGAGGCAGTGGGACAGCCCCTGGGCGGCCCTCTTTCTCCTGGCCCCTCTGGTTCCTCCTGCCCACAGCTTAGACCTACAGACAGGAAAAGACCTGGTCACACTCAAAGGAAGGACTTTGGGGGCAGGGTGGACCAAAGAGTGGACAGACTTATCAGACCATGAACAGCTACCACCTCATCCCAGTCCTGCTCTGATCTAACCAATGGAGAAGAGCTGCCACTCACCAAGCCTCTGCCGAGGGCCTCACTGGGCAATACTCACACACAGACACCCACACTGGATTTGGATGTACATGTGCACACACCTATGTACACTGTACACGCAGGCACACACTGTAAACCCACACACAGACATATCTGCACACTGTGCATATATAACCACACACGTGTGTGCATGCACACTTGGCATACATGTATGCATAGAGACATGTTCATGCATGATATACACATATAAGCATGCATCGTGTGCACATGTCATCTTCTCCCACATGCACACGTGTGCTAGACATGTATGTGCCTGTATGCATACACACACTGCACATATATGAGCATGTGTGCACACATACTCTGTGTGGGCATACACACACACATACAGGCATACATACACATCATCCATACAAATATGCCTATACAAATGTAACCTCATGTGATAAATATACAATCATATCTGCATGCAAGCATGCACATATACATGCACATGCACAAATACAAACATATAAACACATGCATGCATGAATGTATGTATATGTACATACATATGTAAATACAAAAAAATTCATAATATACATTTGCACACATAGACACAGACATACACATACACTATCTGTGTGCACATAGACATTCTATACACACATATGCTATGTGAATATACACAGACATATATACGGGTGCGTACATATGCACACCATTACACATAAACAAACACGTATTTAGAGACATGTGTACACATGTATGCATACATACACACAAACATACTTGTGCACACAGGCATGCTATGCACATTTATGCATTCATACAAACATACATGCAAAAACAAATACACATACACTACATATACAGACACCTCACATACTCTATACAGGTACCTATGTGTGTGTCTATGCATCCATGAACATAAAACACTATATATGCACTTAGATGTGGACATAGACACACACATACCAACACAAATACTGACACATATTTGTGCAAACACACACTTGTTTTTGTACAAACATACATGCATGGCAGTATATGCCACACACATGCATGTATGGTGCACATACACACCACACGCAGAGCACAATGCATGTGCAGAGGCCTACCCTTGATCCTTACACAATCCAAGGCTGTAAAGCTCACAAGCACAGAGCTGGTTTGAACCTACACCTCCCCCTGGGCTGTTCTGGGACCTGCTGCTGCTGTGAGCTGTGAACCTGATAGGAACTTCCTGTGGTGTGGTTGTGTTGAGGAAGAGGAGAGGGTGAGGGCCATGAGAGCCCAGAGCTTGCCAACACTCCTCTCTCTGTGGCAGCCGGACCTCTTCTATAGCAGATGGGTGTTACTGGAAAACACCCATTGGGGGCTGACCCCGAGCAGAGCGGTGGTACGGTTGCCCAGGAGAGTGGACCCCACAGAGAGCTCCCCACCCTCTGCCTCCAGGAAGGTCTTCAGGCTGCTGCAGATGGCAGCCAGCTTTTGGCAAGACCCAGACACGGCTCTCCCACTGCACCCTGGCAACACCCAGCACACGAAGAGCCTAGGCCTCTGAGCTGAGGAGCGGCGCCCCAAACGCTGGGGGTATGTGCTGTGCTGTCCTCTACCCCACTCCGCAAAGAAAAGCAGGGTGCCTCAGAGTTGTCCAGCAGACACCCATGTACACGGGGCGGCAGGCAGCAGCTCACAGCAGGGTGGCCAGTGCTTATTAATTTTAATGAAGCTGTATCACACAGTCCTTTGAAGTGGAGATAGGGCAAAAAGAGCACTCAGAATCCAGCTTCCTCGGCGATTTTTAATGAAGGGTACTGTGCGGCACAGAGGGCCCCTCGCTGGGGTGGGCCGCCCTCCTCCTTTTCCGCACATCAAGAGGGTCCCAGCTCCGTGACAAAGGAACAAGGCTGCCACTCGGCTCTTGCCACATCACGGGTCTGGGAATTAGGCACTGAGAGACTGAGATGACACACACCAGAGGTCACGTCAGCAAAGCCATCTACCCTTTCCATACTGCCTGAGGCTGGAAACTGGGTTGTTCTTGTCTCCGTGGAGAGCGAAGGGCAGCAGGAGTCCTGCCCAGCCTGGCTATTAGTTCAGAAAGGCAGGCACCAGAGCACTTCCTCTCCAGCAGGGGCTGCCACGCGGCAGGGCAGCGGTTCCAGGCAGCCGCTCCACAGGCCAGCCCCAGCTGGGCACAGCTTGCATCTGGTGAGTTGGCCCCTCCCTGTGGGCAGCCCAGCCCCACAGAAGCAGCACCCAGGCCTGTTGGTACGATACAGCAGCTGGGTGTCCTCCCGAAGCCAGAGCTGTGCTTGGGCAGGAGCGCCATCTGCTGCGGCAGAGCCCCCTCTTTGCAGCAGCAGAGAACACAGCCCAGCAAGGCAACCAGAAGCCTCAGAACACAGACCTGCTCCCTGGACGCAGGTGGGGCAGCTCCCTCACCTGGGGCCGCGTCAAGCACACAGACCTGGGACTCTCTGGAATAACCACAGATGTTAAAGATTTTCAGAGATAATTTCTTCTTGAGATAGCTTTATTTTATTTATTTTATTCTTTTAGTAGGGGTTTCACTATGTTGCTTAGGCTGGTTTCTAACTCGTGGGCTCAAGAGATCCTCCTGCCTCCTCCCAAGCAAGCAGCTGGGAACACAGGTGTGCACCACTGCACCAGCCTCAAGATCTACTGCAAACAACCGAGTGCCCTCCAAATGTCAGTCCCGCACTGAGCCCTGAGACCCAAAGTTGAAAGCAACAAAGTGCATCTGTCCCCAGGGACCTCTAGGCTGCAGAGGCATCAGACACATAAAGGAATGCGCATGAGGTACCCCCACCTGTGGTGCTCACTGAGCAGCAGTCATGGTGTCTACTGAAGGGCACTGGTCACTAACTGGCCCACCTCCTGGGGCCCAAGGAGAGGTGCCCCCACCTCCAAGCCAGGGGCAGCTGAGGGTCCCAGGCAGTTGACGTGTTTCTCAGATGGATCTCATGTCAGATGGGGGAGTGTTCCACGTGTGGCCTGCCGAGCCCTAAGGTGGGAGGCCAATCCAGGCAGTGCGAGGGCCCGGGGGCGAGCAGCCCAGCCCTCCCCTCTGCAGCAATGCCCCTCCAGCTGTTTCAAGCTACAATCACCTTCCACTGCTTTTTCAAAACAGGTTTAAAAATCACTGACACACTTATCTGTGTCTCACACTCACACTAGAGAATTCAAAGCCACCTTTTAGATCACCCCACTACCATTTAAATAACTTGATAGTACATATGTAATGTCTGTTATATAAAAAATATACACTGTGACGATTTTTTCTGTCCAAAATGTTCTACTTTGGTTGAAGTGTAATTTCTCGTATTCTACCAGAGCAGAAACAGCACCTAGGGAGATGTGCAGGTAGAGAGGTAGCAGAGAGGGTTCCCCGTGGAGCAGACCGAGAAGCAAGAGAGCACTGAAGGCCATCGAGGGTCCGGGAGGCACTCGGCAGGACACTCCACGTGGACCTGAGACTGCACAGTGCCCTCTCAGGGGGCGAGGTGAGCGCACTGGCTGAGCCCTAGGGCTGGAGCATGGGCTAGGCCACTAGCACTGGGTACTCCAAGAGCCAGCCTGCTGCGGCGTCCTGCACAGAGTAAAGACACAGGGCTCGGGATCCTCAGCAGAGAATCCTATTTTTTTTTTGGAGGAGGAGGTGGGTACCAGGGATTGAACCCAGGGGTGCTTAACCACTGAGCTACATCCCCAACCCTTTTTTGTAGTTTATTGAGAGACAGAGTCTCACTGAGTTGCTTAGGGCCTTGCTAAGTTACTGAGGCTGGCTTCGAAATCTCGATCCTCCTGCCTCAGCCTCCCAAGCCACTGAGATTACAGGCGTGCACCACCTCGCCTGGCCAAAGAATTTTTAAAGGGGTAGGAAAGAGTCAAGTCCACACTGCAGACGCAGCTCTGGTCCCAGGAAGAAGTGGATCAGACCTGGGACGTCCCCGAGAGATGGAGCCAGAGAACCCAGCAGGGCCCACCTCACAATGCCATCCACAATGCCACCTGCACCTGGTGCCTGGCACACACTGCAAGTGGCCACCTGCATTCCACAGCGGACATGGAAGCCTCCCAGGCCCGGTGAGAGGAGCAGGGCCTGATCCTCGGCCCTGCCCACCAAGGCTGCCTGAAAAGGGAGGTGGCACAGGGCTTGCAGAGACAGGTGGCACCAGTGTCAGGACGGAGACCAGAGGTCATCTGGTCCCTGAGGGGCCCAAGCGAAGGGTCCACCCTTCAGTGAGAGAGAGGAGGGGAGGGACTCACAGGAGAACGTGCCTGAGGACCCAGGGAAGGAAGGCCACTAGCCAGAGGACATACCTGAGGGGCAGAGGGCAAGGGAGGCTGCGGAACCTCCCAGGACTCAAAGCCACGGAGACCTGAACACAAAAGGGATTGGAAGGAGTTGAAGGCAGAGCTTGGCCGCAAGTACAGTCATGTTACAGCCGTTAGACACACACCAGGGGCTGTAGAGAGGCAGCCTCGGGGCCACCACGAGGAGCCGGTGCTTGTTGCTGTGTCCACTTGGAAACTGCATCTAGACAGAGCTGGGAGAGTCCACTGCCTGGTGGCCCAGGACCTGCACTTATGGCCCAAAGGGATCCGAGGTGAAGCAGGAGTCCAGCACAGGTTCCTAGGGGGAGGCAGCTTCAACCCCTCGTGGAGCCTCTAAAAACCCCTGGTCTCCATCCCAGGTCCCAGGCCATGAGCCTGCAAAGGCTAGAGCTGTCCTCCAGCCAGAAGCCAGCTCTGGCCCTCCCTGTTAGTCTCGAGGACGCCCCTGCCGTGCACTGGAGAGCTCAGCAGGCGCTCCACTGGCCCCCTCCTCATAACCAAGCCCTCCAGAGAGCAGCCCTGGAGCTACCGAGCCAGGCCCAGAGGCCACAGCACCAGGGGCGCAGCGGAGCCTGGAAAGCGGTGGGGAAAACGACACTCTGGAAACATCCGAAGGACCCTCACATGTTCTCCCAAACTAGCAAAACTCATGGTCACTAGTCCCCCAACCATTTCAAAAGGAGTATCACCGGTATAAGTAGCCATCAAGAAAAAAATGACATTGGCCACAACTACAGGGAGACATTTGTCAGTGACGAAAGATTGAAGGAAGAATCCTCTTTCTGCCAATGAGAAACTGAACATTTTAACTGGGAAATGGAACTGGTGCGAATAATGGCTCACAGAAAACTCAGGATGGCCAAAGGCATAACTGGTAAAATTTTATACAGCAAAAATTAAAAAAAACAAACAGTCCAGGAGCCTGGCCACAGTTAATACCAAACTCAAGGATGAAAAACTGAAGGTTTTTCTCTAAGATCAAGAACAAGACAAGGGTGTCTTTGGTTGCCACATCTATTCAACATAAGCACTCTAGGTCCTGGCCCGAGCAATTAGGAAGAAAAAGAAAATTAGAAGCTTCCAAATTGGACCAGTGAGGACGAGGGTAAGAATGAGACAAAGAGCACACAAGGCACCTGCTGTGATGACCATGGAGGCAGGGACAGCATGGATAAGCCACATGTGCGTGCAGTAGAGGCCCCGCCCACCAGGCAGCACTGAGCTGGATGAGCAGGACTGAGAGAGTGACAGGGAAATGACAGCACATCACCGACTGCCACCATCTAGAGCGGGGACAAGACTTCATCCACCCCAGAAACTGAGGAGCAGCCATTAGCTGTGCCCAGTTCATGACCAGGTCATTAAAAAAGTAAGCTGCACAACTTACCTGCAGCACGCGAATAGGAAACACAGACACGGCCCCAGCCCCCCAAAACCACATCAAAGACAGAAGTGGGGGCTGGGGACGTGGCTCAGGGGAGCAGCACGCACCCAGCCTGCACAGGCCCTGGAATTCAGTCCCCAGCATCACAGAAAAAGAGAAGAAATACCTAGTAAAGTGAAAATAAGAAGCGCTTGGTGTTTCCAAGACACTCCTGACTCCTCACCACCCCAGAGCTCCAGGGAGCAGGCGAGTCACCCTCCAGCAGCCGTCCCGTCCGCACCTGTCAGCACACAGGGGCACGCATGGAGGGGTCGGGTGGCTCCTGGGGAGGGGAAGACCAGGACGGCGTGACATGCCCGCGTGGCCGGCCTTCTCTGAAGTTCGGAACTTCGCTTCCAGCAAGTATTCAAGGAAGTATTCTAGATACATACAGAAAGTACGAGCGCTGCCTCTCACATAAAGAAGTCTCGAGAGGATGCAATAGGGTTTTAAAAACAAGAGGGAGAAAAGCAGAAAGAGAAAAGAAACACACATGACTGTTAAACACGAGGAAACGCCCTGCCTCCTTCACGGAGAGGCGGTGAGGCGGCATTGGCAAGTCAGCCCCAGCTCTTCAGTGCGGGAGGGTGGGGAACGCACACGTGGGCCCCTGTGGCAGGAAGCGCGCTGTCTTGGGGGGCGGTTCAGCACATCTACCAGAACCCCCAGCGCATCTCTGATGCCACAGGTGCACGGCGAGGATTTGTCCTCGTGCTACCTCAACACATTCAGTGAAGCCCACTCGGGGTTCTCCAGCACCAGGTCCAGGAACTTGGGAGCCCACGGAGATCAAACAAATCCACGCACACCTCACTGCCTGGCTGAGGAGCCCCGTGCATCCACACGCAGAACGGTCCCCAAGGCACTCGTCAGGAGAAAAGAGCCAAATCAGAGCCAACCGCGATCCCGCACTGCATTCCCGCTTCCTGCTCGCATGTGCCTTCCCACGCACACCCAGCCCCTCTGCACGGCCACCCAGCTCTGCCACACCGTTGTTCTAGCTCCTCCACTCGCAGGATCGTTCCGTCTCGCGTGACCTGGCCTCAGCTCACTCCCACGAGGCAAGCAGAGTTCTGCCATCGTACCAGGGGAGCCGACTCCAGAGGCACCGTTTGAAGCCCCAGGTCTGCCCCGCCTCCTCCCTAGTGCTCACACAGGATCTGGAGCACCCTCACCTGTTGGATGGGCACGGCTCAGGGAGGCCAGGGCCAGCTCACTGTCCAGGACGCTCTACCTCCTGGCCCGCTGGTCAGCTGCACTATTTGCAGAGGGCCTCCCTCGCTGCTCCCCAGCAGTCTGCGGCATGAGGTCTCCCTCCTCTTCCTCATCCACCTCCCTCCTCCCAACAGGGCCGGGGACTGCAGGTACCTTTTTCTCCCGTAGGGCCGACTCTTCCAGGCCTTCCCGGGGCGCCTTTGTCTCCCTTCTCTCCCACGTCCCCTGTGGAAGAAGTCACATCTGTTTAGCAACTGATCTGGCCGGGACCCCATGTGCTGTGTGGACGTGTGCACCTGCTGTGCCCCTCTCCACCCCGCCCACCCTCCCCAAGTCTCAGTGCCCCCATCTGTCCCCGAGGCTCTAGGCCTTGCCCTACCATCCCCCTCAGGGATGACTCTGTCCACCCTTCGATGCCCCTCAGACATTCCCTCTGAGCTGACTCCCAGTTCATCCTCGGGGGCCCATCCTAACACTAAGGAGAAGAGAGGAAGCCACTCACTGCCCCACAGGGCCCCCGGGAAGCCACTGGGCCATGGGATGTGCTGGACATCACCTCTTCTCCCTGAGCACGAGCCCCATGTAACACACACTGCTGAGTGGGGTGGACACCTGGGCCAGGGGGCACGGCCACCCCATTCCAGGGTTCAGACACCAGTAAGGAGACAGATGTGAGCAACTAGAGGAGACGCCTGCCAGACAGGGACAGAGAGGTGCACAGAGGGGCTGGGGCCACAGAAGACAGGGACTCTAACACCTCCTCCCCAGCACTCCCCTCCCAATCTAACCCTTACCAAGATATCTGCCTAAGACAAAAACCATATTACATCTTTCCCTTCTCAAGAGGCACACAGAGCTGACTTTCGTCACCAACAATGTCCAGACGTCAGACTTCTTCCGTACCTCTGGCTCATCAACACACCAGGCTCCACCTCTCACCTGGCCCTCCAGCGGCTTCTCTGACCTGTTAGCCTGACCTCTCTCTCTCCCAGGGTGCTGGGACCCTCTTGCAAATGTACAGCTTTTTTTGTGCCCTCACCTCCTTACCTGTTCCACCAGTGCTGCCAGGAACAGAGAGAGAGTGTGCATGTGTGTGTGCATACTTCTGCACAGTGCAAGCCACCATTCAAGTAATCCTCTGTGATTCTCCACACACACACTTTGACTTGGTGGGAGGCTTAACCGAGATTATCAACACCCCAATGAAATCCCCAAAACTGACCATCTGGCCTAACCGAGGGGACATTCATTTTAAATTTAATTAAACAAGAAGAAAAGCAAAGTGAGAGACATCAAGAAGGAGAGACAGACCTGAGACCTCCCAAGGTCGCCCTGGCCTACAGCAACAGGCACTGGCTACCTGCTGAAAGCCCCTCGCCTACTGTAGGTTTGGCACCTGGCCCCATTCATGCATGGCCCTCAGTCTCTGGGTAATTCTCAAATTCTCTCTTACCTTTTTAAAAAGAAAGAAATGCACCAGCAGCAGTTCTCAGAGAAACGTTGACAACCCAACAACAAGAGATGTCAACCAGCAGGGTGCGCACAGCGTGGAGATCTGCCGAGCGCCGGAGGAGGACCAGCCAGCAAGGGCGCAGTGGGCGACAGACTCCCCCGTGTGCCAGTGCCCAGCGCCTGGCAAAGACAGCAGAGGAGCAGTGTCCCACCATAGGAGTCAGTAGGGAAGGGAGCGCCCGAGTCCTGTGCAGGGAGCGCCCTTGGAGAAGAACCCCCCAAGGCAGGCTGAAGGGCCAGCGACGAGGACCTGGCCACAAGGCAGAGAGCACACGAAGGACTCTACTGAGCAACACTGAGATAAGCCACCGGGAAGCTTCGCTGGTGTTCTTTTGAGCCAAGTTGAGAATTGAGGGAAAATCTAATAAATGCTAATGTCCACCTTACAGGAGGACAGAAGGAGCCAGTGGACATTTGAAGGCCTAGTGACTGCGACTTCCAACATTAAGGAAGGACATGATGGAACATGAGGAAAAGGCCCCCTGAGACCCGCACGGGGAACGTCACCCAGACATGGCAGAGTGACAGGCAGAACGTCTGTCACTACCCAACGTCTGTAAGCTACCCGGGAGGAAAGCATTTCAGGCCTGTGTGCGTGCGAATGAGAAGCAGACTGACAGGAGCGCTCGCTAGCAACCCAGGAAACAGCATCAACACGGGGACATGTGTGGGCCAGGACACCGGCTGCCTCTCTGAGAGAGTGGCTTTAAGGTGAAGCTGCTGAACAAGCTGGACGTGGCCAGGCAGAGCAAGAGAGGCATTCTGAGGAGAGGGACAGGGCACTGCAGCTGGTCAGGTGAGCCAGGAGGCTGGAGGGAGAGGCTGGAGCAGTGGCCAGCCCTGAGATGTACACACAAGGACTGGGACAGCATGGTCACCCACACAGCAGGGCAGTGCACCATTGCAGGAGTCCAGCAGAGACGCTCGGACTGGACGAGGGTGGGCGCTTGCATGGCCTGTGCCGCAGCCTTGCCCCTGCTCTCCGCTGGGCTGAAAGCTCCGTGACGGTGTACCACGCATCTCCTGGCTGACCATGCAGCCCCTGCTCCAGCGTGGACCCGGCTCACATGGCATTTCCACCGCTGCAGCTTGGAGCCAGCCACGGGCAAGCACAGAGCGGTGCACGACTCTAGACCAGCTCCTCGCTGCCCGGCCCACGTGCTGCCAGCCTCGACACCCCTCTGAGGACAACTGGATCACTTATGTCACCTGTAGGCACTTATTTCTGATGGGCAGATGTCTTTTCATCTACACCTCCAAAGAGAAATGTGACAGTTACAGTATCTTTCTTCTTTTTGTTGCCAGCAAAATTGACTATTTTAAAAAATGGTCGCTGTTAAAAACTACCGACCAAAAGACTCTGATGGGGTTAGAATGTAGCTGGTGGCAAAGCTCCTGACTCCCACCACAGAGCCCTGGGTTCAATCCCCAGCTCCAAAAAGAGAAGATTAAAAAAAAAGACTTTGATGTTTTAAAATTAAACAGAAAATACACAGGCTATAGTTTCCAACCAACAGGTAAGAAACACCTTAAAAATGAGTGGCGCTGGGCTGGGGCTGGGCCTCGGAGGCAGAGCGCTTGCCTAGCATGTGTGAGGCACTGGGTTTGAGCCTCAGCACCACATAAAAATAAATACACAAATAAGTGGACGGCACCGAGTCAGGACTGCTAGGCTTCCCTCACACACTGCGGCTTGACCCAGAGTCAGGGAGACGCACTGGGTGGCTCTGCAGCCTCTCAGAGCTGGGCACATGGCACGTAGACCCAGCCATCTGCTCCCAGGCCTGCGCTCAGCCGAGATGTCCAAGCAGAGCTCATGCAGCACGCCCACCACAGTGGGACTCACGGCCCAGAAGCAGGCCCCACAGAGGCCCCCAGCTGGAGGGATGAGCAGGGAGCTGTGCCGTGTGCGACAGGCTCCCCCAGGGCCCTTGGCTCATCTCCACCATCAGCCTACCACTAATTAGAGAGCAAAACCACAATGTGGTGAGCCGCCCTCACCTCCCTAAACTCCTAAGGACAGTGCTGCAGGCTGAAGGGACACCGGACTCAGAGAGCCGGTGCCCAGGCAATGGACGAGTGGATGGGTTTACGTCTGACCCACAGTCGTGTCATAAATGCCCACAGATGCATTTGAACAGTCGCAGCACTGTTTCAAAATACCACCCCGTAAAGGACGGTGACAGGACCTGGGCTAGCACTGAGTTTCCACCCAGCAGTGACCTGCCGCACGGACAGCCGGAAACAGAACAAAAGAGCCCAGGGTGGCGTGCAATTGAGAACCACACTGAACAAAATCAAGCGGCTCTCACCCTCCGAAGTGCTCCAGGGTTTCAACATCTCCTCTTTCACGCGGGAATGTGGTATAGCATTTCGTAAAGATACGGGTCCTCTTAGACACCACGTAGGGGACCAAGTTACCAGGCAGAGCTCTAAGGACAAGGCTCATCTCTGCCAGGGAGGTCAGAGTTTCAACTCCCTGCTCCTGCTCCACCACTGACGTGTCTCCTCTCAGAGAAACGGAAAAAAGGGGCAGGGCTTCACCCACCCTCACCTCCTGCACGTCCTACGAAGGTTTGCCCACCTTGCACTTGGGGCCTTTTTTGCACTAGAAAGATCCACAACATGAGATACTTAGATACATAGTTGCTGCCAGCTGAGGAGGGCCGGGACGTTCCTGGTCAATACATGGCTCCTAACCCTGAACCAGCCCGTCTGCAAGGGTCACGAGCAGGAGAGGCATGGCCTCAGAGCCACTGCCTGGGCCAGCAAAGCAAGAGTCCGGCAGGAACCTGCTAGCTTGGCCGCCCTAGTTTTGAGAGATTACTGTCAATGAATTTTTAATTAATCTGATAAAACCTGTAAGAACAACCCGGCCCTTCGTCACTTCTGAGCAGCAGTCTCCCTGATACATATCCACATTTTCCCATACGTAACAAAAACCTCACTGTTAGGTATGACTATTATGCACCAATGTTAAAAAGTTTTAAAATAAAAAATTTTAAATACATGTTTCCCCACCTATAGCCAAGGTCTTTAACCATTAAGGAAAGTCCGTCTCTCTCTAAATGCAGACACAGTGGACTATCAACAGATGCATTTTGTTGAACACAGTCAAGGGGCCGCCTGGTGTATGTGCTGAGAAGATTCGACAACCACAGGTGGACCTGCAAAGTCCCGGAAGCCCAAGGCAAGGAGGGCATGTGCCGAGTCTCACAGACAGGCCCCTTCCTCCACAGAGAGACCCTGCTCTTCTCTCCAGCCCTGAGCCTAGCCCTGCAAGATTCTCAGTGAATTCCGTCTCATGAACCAGCGGCCACCGTGTTCCTATTTCCTCTTAAAAGCAAGAGCTGTACTGTGTTTAAACAGTCCCCCTTCATGGACCACCATGATGTCTGACTCATCAGTCTTGACCAACACCGTCAGGCTCCACGTTCCTCCCCGTGCTCCCCTCTGACTTGCTGATCTTCACGGGACACGTGATGCAGGGAGACCTCTCACCTCCTTTGACAGTTGCAAGCTACCATCTAGAAGCCGGGCAGCAGGGGCTGGGCCCTCTGGTCACTGCATCCCTGTCCAGGAACAGGAAACCCACACAGCACAGGGCTCAGCGGGGAGGGGCTGGGGCTGGAGGCCACTTCTCCCTCCTCTCCTGGCGCTGCGTGTGTGAGCATCACTCTCCACAGGGCCTGTGAGTCCTGGTCCAGGTAAGACACCCAGAAAAGAGTGGCATTCGTCCACTTGCTGACGTGTGCTGAGCATATCGTGGGCCGTCTGGGGCTGGGGGGGTAACCCCCGCCCCCGCCCCTGTGTGTGAGGACCAGGAGGGTGCTGTCTCAAGGCCAGGGCCTTCTCTCCTGACGCCAGTCTGTCTGCTCATGGTTCACAAAAACTTACATGAACCCTGAGCTTTTACGGCTTGGAGAGCCGGAACTTGCTTCCTCCTCCCTTCTCTACACCCTCCCTGCCGCCCCACTGAAACACCACAACCATGGAAGTCTTTGATTCTGCTTTAGCCAGCACACCCAGTATCACAGAGCACTCCTGGCTACGTCCACTGTCAGAGGGTCAGGTTTCCAAGGGCCTGAGTAGCTGTGTCACAACATTCCTGCAGTGGACATCCCCTTGGCCTTGACAGATGACAGGGTTGGTCTCAGGAAGCGGGGGTTTACACCCAGGATGCAGAGGGTGGGCTCCAGCGCACGCGGCTTGCCCATTCCACACGCTTGGCCACCCAGGAGCGAGTCTCTCCACCTGCCTGATGAGCAGCCCTGCAGGGCAGGACCCGGGTCTGAGCACTGGTAGGACCCTGCTCAGAACCTACCCGCCCACTGTGGCGCTCAGTAGGTCGACACGCTGCAGAGGGACGGGTTTGCCGACCCCACGGGCAGCACGGGGCCTTACAGCTTTGCCAGCTCATCACTGACCCCACACTGGGTTCAAGTGCAGACAAACTGTGATGGAGGAGGTGCCACTCTGCCCAGGAGGTGAGCTGGCCAGGAAGAGAGGAAAGACCTGGCTGGCCACCTGTCCAGGACGCTCCATGCCGAGTGCCACCCATGTCCACAAGGCCAAGGGAAGGAGCACAGGCCACCACCAAGGCTGGCTTCTAAAGCGCCTGGCTCAGAACTGCCCGGAGAAGTGCATCCCAGCTGGGAGACCCGGGACTGATGCTGCCTTCCTGCGCGTGCAGAGCCAGGGCTGCTGCATGTGGGAGCTTGCAGGCTTAGAACCACGCCGTGGTGATGGCTCAGAGTGCTTCCTTCCGGCTTTCCTCAATAGTGGCATATGTCTTTATGTTTTAAATGAAATTAGGGACCATGGTATTTTACACTCTGCTCTCCTGTCCAGCCTTAGCTGCACCGCACCTTCCTGTAACTGTCAGGACCGTTGAAGTGTCCTCCTACCTGCCCCCTTTGTCTGTTACCAGAGACTTGGTCCAGGTGGAGCCGTGTGTTAGGAGGCGGGAAACGAACTGCAGTCCAGATCCAACTGCCGACTGTCTACCCTGCAGGGGGGCATGGAGTCCTGCCACGGCCACGCACAGGAACCCTCACCACAAACCCTGCGGAAGGGAGGCTGGGATCCCATGGCTGGAGAGGCCCGGCCAGGGAGGAGAGGCGGCCTGTCACCCTGCAGCATGCATGAGGCCCATGTGGGCTGTCTCCCCCAGCAGCCTTCTTCCCAGACAGGTGACAGTTCCTCATGACAGAACAGAAAACCACCTGGAAGGAGCCTGGAGCCCATGCCCACTGTCCTGCAGGACACAAGAGACACGGTAGAGCCAACCAGCACTCTGGAGTCCCACATGATGGTGGGGAAGTGACCTCCACAGTCACGTCTCCCAATTTAAACTTGAAGTTTCCACTCACAGACCCATTCACACGCCCTCAAAGTCAGGGCCCAAAACCAGTTCTCAGAACTCGGCCTCCAGGTGGCTCAGGGACCCCTGCAGCAGCTGGTTATTGGAGAACCCCAAGACGGCTCCCTGGGCAGAGCCTAGCTGCTGGCTTCCAGGCCTGGGATCAGAGGTGATGTCCTGAAGGCCCTAGAGAGGGCACCAGGACAGCACGGCACACTGGCCGCCACAGCCTGACCTGGTGCAAGGCGCAGAGGCCTGGGATTGTCCTGGCCGAGCGTCCTCACAGGGGTCTGGCAGCTCCAGGCTGCGAGGATCCACCTCAACAGCTCAACACAAAGAGCAGCCCAGGCAGAGGCTGGCTCCAGGGCCCACAGCCCAGGCTGCCCTTGGAGGGAGGAGCAGGAGGCAAAACTGGATCTGGGCTGTGGGAAGTGGCTGTAACCGCCCTCTCCTCCCAGGCCAGGGCCCAGCACCGCCCCCCCTCACTTAGGAGGGCAGCTCACGTGGCCCTGTGTGCCCGCTTGAGCCTGTTCTGCTGGCTCCACTGGGCACTCAGGCAGCCGCACCCGCAGCTCCTCCCCCCCCACAGGGCTCTGGGGTCTCTGGCCCGAGGCGTTCCCAAGTGCATATTCCACTGGAAGGCACGAGAGCTGGCGCCTCGAGGACCTTCCTCAGGCCGTGGCCAGCCCCATGCCTGGCCTGCAGAGCTGTCTCTACCTGGAAGCAAGTCACAGAGAGCAACAAAGAAAGTTCTCATTTTTAAAAGGAAGAACCGTCTGGAGGCAGAGTGGGAGCTCACTGTGGGACCTTGGGCAGGACGGTTCGTGCCGAGCGCCACCCCATGTCCACAAGGCCGAGGGAAGGAGCACAGGCCACCACCAAGGCTGGCTTCTAAAGCGCCTGGCTCAGAACTGCCTCCAGCTCCCTTGTTTGTCCAAAAGACCAATGAGATCCTCCCGGGCTGAGTCCAAGCCGGTGCCCCGACCCGGGGAGCCCAGGGGAAGGCTGAGCTGCACACAGACTGCTGACCCCAGGGTCCCACCATTCCTCTGTTGAAGAAGATCCAACACCCCGTGACCCATCCTGGGTGACACGGGGGAAGCCGAGGTACAACAAGGAGCAGCCACGCCTGGCTGTCCCTGGAACCGGAGTCAGGCTCAGGGTTTCTGCTGTAAGACAGATGCTGCAGGGTCCCTGAGCCACCTGGAGGCCACTGTGGGGCCAGAGCCCCAGACACAGGACTAGTTGTTACCTTTTTTTCTTTTTTGGTACCGGGAATTAAACTCAGGGACACTAGACCACCGAGCCACATCCTAGCCCTATTTTGACTTTTATTTAGAGACAGGGTCTCACTGAGTTGCTTAGTGCCTCACTTTTGCTGGGGCTGGCTTTGAACTTCCAATGCTCCTTCCTCAGCCTCCTGAGCTGCTGGGATTATAGGCATGTGCCACCGCGCCTGGCCAGCTGTTACCTTTGAGTCCTGGGACGAGAATCTGCACAGAGCAGGCGTCATCCACCGTCTGCTGAGGACATCCAGATGGCAGCAGCAACAGGAAGGCCAGGCCAATCAGCGTGCCCGCAAGAGCCAGGTCCCTCTTCATCATGAGCACAGGCAGGACATTGACCTGAGGAAGGAAGGCACAAACAGTGAGGGACTCCAGAGCGCGGGGGTGACGTGAGCAAAGCGGGCCTCGACCAGCCCACCCTGTCCTTCCCCTCCAGGATCTGGAGCCTCGCTTACTGGCTGGGCCACGAGCTGACCTCAAGCCCCAGTCAGGCAGGACACTCGCAGTCCTCCTTCCCTGAGCCTGTGAAGGCTGAGCGTGTCCACAGTCACTGCTGGGATGAGCTACCCAGCACCAGGCCTGCCCCAGGACCCCATGTGATCCTCAGAAAAGACTCGGGCACAGAGGACAGGTGGCACAGACGGAGGCCCCCCACAGAGCTGGGGAGAACTGTCCAGAGGGAACGGCCCAAGCCCCAATGCTAATGGTTCCATTCACTGACAGGAGGCCAGGCCCCACGTCCCCTGTCCGCCAGGAGACAAGGACAGGATGGCTCACTAGACGTGGCCTCCTCCAGAGAGGCTGGTCAGGAGAAGGAGCCCACTCTGGGAATTGTAGGGGACGTAGTCACGAATGGCCTCATGGGCTTTGTGCTGTCCTGGGACGGGTGGGGCTCATTGCCCCCCCACCCCGTTCCTCATCACGAGGGGCCTCAAAGCCTGAGTGGGGGAAACCATCAGACCCTGGGAGGAGAGGCAGCAGGAGGAGGAGAGGGGGCAGGGGGAGGAGAGGGGGCAGGGGGAGGAGAGGCGCGGGGGGAGGGGGCGGGGGGGAGGAGAGGCAGGGGAGGAGAGGCAGGGGGAGGAGAGGGGAGGGGGAGGAGGGGGGCAGGGGGGGAGAGGGGGCAGGGGGAGGAGAGGGCGGGGGGGGAGAGGCGCGGGGGGAGGAGGGGGGGGGGAGGGAGGGGGGGGGGAGAGGAGGGGGGAGGGAGGACGGGGGAGGGAGGGGGGGGGAGGAGAGGGGGCAGGGGGGGAGGGGGGAGGGGGGGGAGGGGGGGGGAGGAGGGCGGGGGGGGAGAGGGGGGGAGGAGGGGCGGGGGGAGGAGAGGCGGGGGGGGAGGGAGGGGGGGGGGGGGGAGGAGAGGCGGCGGGGGGGGAGGGGGGGGGGAGGAGGGGGCGGGGGGAGGGGGGGGGGGGGGAGGAGGGGGGGGGAGGGGGAGGAGGGGGCGGGGGGAGGAGGGGGGGGGGAGGGAGGGGGGGGGAGGGAGGGGGAGGGGGGGGAGGGGGGGGGGGAGGGGGGGGGGGGAGGGGGGGGGGAGGAGAGGCGGGGGGGGGGGGGGAGGAGGGGAGGGGGGGGAGGGGGGAGGAGAGGCGGGCGGGGGGGGGGGAGGGGGAGGAGGGCGCGGGGGGGGGGGGGGGGGGGGGGAGGGGGGAGGAGAGGGGGCGGGGGGGGGAGGAGAGGGGGGCGGGAGGGGGGGGGAGGAGGGGGGGGGGGGGGGGAGGAGAGGGGGGGGGGGGAGGAGGGGGGGGGGGGGAGGAGAGGGCGGGGGGGGGGGGAGGGGGAGGAGGGGAGGGGGGGCAGGGGGAGGAGAGGGGGGGGGGGGAGGGGGGAGGGGAGGGAGGGCGGGGGAGGGCGGGGGAGGGGGGAGGGGGGGGGGAGGAGGGGGAGGGGGCGGGGGGCGGGGGGGAGGGGGGGAGGAGAGGGGGCAGGGGGAGGAGAGGCTGGGGGGGGCAGGGGGAGGAGAGGCGCGGGGGGAGGAGAGGGGGCAGGGGGAGGAGAGGCTGGGGGGGGCAGGGGGAGGAGAGGCTGGGGGGGGCAGGGGGAGGAGAGGCGCGGCGGGGAGGAGAGGGGGCAGGAAAGAAGGCTAGCGGTTGGTCGGTCGAGGCAGGAGGGAAGGAGTGGGGGAGCCCAGGGAGGACCAACGGGGGGCCGGGGAGGGAGGGAGCTCCACAGCACCAACACGTCCATCCTGAAAGGCCACCTGCTGACGCTGCCCGCACCTGACTACTGGGTCAGTGGATCATCCGACAACGTGTGAAAGCCATCCCGGCAGGATGAAGCCAGACCAGCAAGCTTCACTCGGTTGGAAGAGAGAGGACAGATGAGGGGCTTCAGAGGGAAGGCTAGGGCAGGGAGGGGTCCGGCACGCGGGAGCGGCTGTGACGGTGCCAGGGACCGCTTCCCTGATGCGGGAACAGGAAGGGCTACCCTCCAACTCTCTCCTCCCCACGAGTGATGACAAGGAAAGGTCATGTGAAGATGGCTTTCTGATGTCACCACCATGAAGGGAAATGTCACATGCCCCCTAGGCCCTACTCATGCTAAGGAACAGTCAGGGTGGGTGCAGGGGGAAGAGGGAGGATGAGACAAAAGTGAGGGCAAGGGCAGCATTTGCAGGGCTGTGGCCAAGATCCGGGCACTCACCTCCGCCTTCCTGGAGCCCTGAGGCCTGGGGGACTCGGCCTGCCCTCTGCGTGCCCGGGATGCCAGGGGAGTGAGACACTTCACAGCTCAAAGTCACAGAGAGGGCCTGAGCACCCCCACAGCACACTGACTCTACAGGCCAGCATGTCCCCAGGCCCTGCCCTCTGGGCCACTTGGTCCCATGCTGGCCGTGGGTCCTCTGTGCACCCATGCAGGGGAAGGCCAGAGGCTAACTCACAAGGCACCCACCCATTGGTCAAGTGTCCAATCACAAGGAATCACACAAGGGAACCGGCCTTCTGCTTTCCCTAAGAGAAAAACACTTGGGCCAGGCCGACTGAAAAAAGATGTAAATCCAAAATCAGGAATGGGAGAGAGGGAGGTACACTGGCGAAGGAGAGCAGCCGCTTGGTCCTTCTGAGCAGCCGCAGTTCCAACAAGAGCTCTGGCCCACCCAGCATCTCCCCGTGACACTCCTTGGTCAGTTTGTAATGTTTTATGATGCAAAATCTGAACTACGCACACAACTAATGCCATGAGCCTCTGCACCCGCTGCCCAGCCTGGACTGACACCTTGGAGGCATGGTGTGGGTTCTCTGCCAGTCCCCTACCATCCTGCCTGGTAGGCACACAGGGACGGGGTGAGCCTGAAAGGACTATGGCACTTAGCAGTAAAGGGAAGGACCTGAGCCCACCCAGGGCCAACCGTGAAGTCAAGGTGTGCCTCTCCCCACCGCAGCCCCCAGAGCGACTGACTGCCTGAATTCTAGCCCCTGGTTCCCTAGCAGTGAACAGCACTGCTACGCAGGCTTATTTTCTTAAATATATTTGCCGGGTTGGCCGGTTGGGTTTCGTGAGGCACTGACATATTGGCAGTCCTCCGTGTCCAGCCTTTCCACTCCACTCTGCAGGAAGCTGCTGCTCACCGACCGTCTGGTCACAGTAATGCAGAGAGTACGGGTCACCGATGGGGGCTGGGATGGGGTGGGCGCGGGGGGGGGGCAGAGGGACGCGGCTGTGGCCTGAGCTCACTCTGAGTACCCCGGAGCAGACATGCCATTCACATCTGCCTGATCCCGAAGGAAGTCCTGGGGCAGCTCACAGAGCCACCACTTGGGGCTTTGGTGACCAGATGGCATGGTGTTTAATGGGCAGCCACAGAAGCAGCTGCACCACTTACCAGTACCTTGGGCAAACAGCATGCCTCTTGTGAGCTGGCTTTCTCATCTTAAAATGGAAATGAGAAGCCCTTGGCTATCTGGGGGAATAACGGAGGTGAGCCTATTCAGTGCCCTCAGCACTTACTCGCGTGTAATTCTGGGACATTGCTGAGTCTTTCGGACCATGCTTCCTCACCTGCACCTGGGAATGGTGGAGAGTCTCTGAGGAGCATTGCAGTTGTTTTCTCTGACCTGACGGATGCTGCCCAGCTCCGTCCTCTGCAGCGACTCTGAGGACGGAGCTGTGTGCTCCTGTGTGATGAGTGCACTACCAGAGGCAGGGTGGACACGAGACTTTCCTGGGTGCGTGTGTGGCCCTGGTATGGGCAGAGGTGCTGTTCAGGGCCTCTCTGCCTGGAGTCTGGCTTCCTGCCCTTCCACACCTGTCTTCATGCTATGGAGAGCCATCGCTTGGGGAGCACTTCCACGGACCAGGCCCCTTGCCAAAGGCTTGGTGCATGGTGCTCTGAGGCCAGCCTTTTCTGCTGCTGCCTCTGACCACTGTTTGGTTGGTTGGTTTGGGTTTGGGTTTTTTTTTTTTTTCCAGGGGGAGGTGTTTATTGTTTTTTTTTGTTTTTGTTTTGTGTTGTTTTGTACCAGGGATTGACCCAGGGTCACTCAACCATTGAGCCACATCCCCCGCCCTTTTCATTTTTACTTTGAGACAGGACTTTGCTAAGTTACTGAGGCTGGCTTTGAGCTTACGATCCTCCTTCCTCAGGCTCCAGAGCCTCTGGGAATACAGGCGTCACCCCCACGCTCGGCTGCCCTCTTCATTTTCTGAGACAAGGCCTTACTAAGTTGCCGAGACTGGACTTGAACTTGAAATCCCTGCCTTAGCCTCCTGAGTTGCTGGGACGACAGGTGTGTGGCCACCATGCCCAGCTCCCAGAGTCTTCACCACATCTAACGTCCACACAGAATGCCCAGGGTCGGTCGCTGGCTACACGGTCCACCTGTGGGGGGGCCATGGCTGCCACACGTGGGTTAGTGCTCTGCTGTCAGTGTTCTGAAATTCCCAGGAGTTTGGGTAACAAGGGGCCATAGTGTGCAGCCAGGCCTGCTCTTGACAGCGCTCTTGACCCTACGCACTTGGCCACCACCTGGGCGGCAAGTATTTTGATTCCGTCTTCTGAAAACAATGTTGACCCTTGCAGCACGTTCCACACGCCCGGCCCTTGGTCCCTCCCCGTGTTTGCTGGGTGTAAACCATGCTGAGTGTTCGAGGTTCCTCAGCTACCCCAAGCTGACGGGGTTTCCTGTCTGGTCAGAAACAGTTCTGCCCAGAGACAGCCGGGCGTTTAGCAACGGTCACCGCTCTTGCTGTACAGGTCCTACGGTGACTTCCAGAAGGATGGGCTGATGCTATCACCAAGAAAGGAGGTAACCAGGGCGAGGCAGAGGCCAGAGTGAGCCACTCTGGGCCTGCTGGTACAACCCCCCTCAGCAGCCCCCTGCCCACGCATGTGCTTGGGGCCTGCTTTCCAGCGGGCCTTTCCCTGGGGACAGGAAGAGGCACAGGCCTGCCCTCCAGTCGCTCTCAGACTCTGGCTCCAGCTATGAACCAGGGCAGGTAGGCACTGGGTGGAGGCCCCACCCCCCAGGAGCCCCCCGCCCCAGCGCTCTGGCTGTGCTGCTGCTCGTAAGAGGAATTTGGTTTATGAACTGAAAGCTGCGGCAGGCGCAGGATCTCTTTAAGAACAACATCCTTATCTCCCAGCCAGGCCCAGGTCTCTGAGGCGCCATCCATGAGATCAGCTCCGCAGGGAGAAGGCATGAAACGTGCACTTCACACAGGGACAGGAGAAGGAAGGGGAAAGCGTGACTCGAGCTGCCAAACACACTCGCTAAATACCTCCAGCAGGACCCAGCGCGTCCCAGACACTGCAAATGCCCACCAGGAGCCACACCTGAAGCACGAGGGGGGCTGGTTTGACTGGCAGACTGAGCTGCCCACGCTGGCTTCCTGCAGTGCCCTCCCCAGGGTTTACAGCAATTTCCAGCCAGGACACGGTTCTTAACTCCTCACCACGACCACTGCAGGAAGAGGCCCCTTCCCTCTTGTCTCCCTGGATTTAAGCAGATTATGGGCCTGGTCCCTTCTCAAAATCAGAGATAAATGAACAGCTACAAGGTCCGGGACGCTGCTCGGCCCAGCACCAGACGGAGTCCCCTATCACATGCAGTGGCTTCAAGCATTGCTGTTTGGACGTGGAGGTGCCCCATCTCCGCGGCTCCAGCAAGACCCCGGTTCCTCAGGGCTGGTGTCAGGCAGCAGGGCCACCCTCTGGAGCTCTTTTCCAGATTCCAGAGACAAGAGGACTCCTTCTGGTAGGAGATGACCCACTGGGAAGGACTGTCCCTCCCTGACTGTGGCCTCCTCCAGTCCCAGCTCTGCCTTACTACCGAGGGTGAGGCAGACAGCAGGTCCCCAGGGAGGGCCACTGCACTCAACGCTGCTCACGATGGCAGATGAGGTCTGTGGCCAGTTACGACCCGGTGGTTTGAAAAGAGAAGGCACCAGGCTCCCCGGCTGCAGGTTGAGTTTTATATAACTAGTGACCCCATCTGGTGACCCCCAGGACTTGACTCCTGTCATCAAAGTCTCCATTAAGTTCCTACCAGGAATGACTGAACCCAGTCTCTGCCTGAATCCAGATCCCACCTTCCTCACAGCCCAACTCCACCTCCAGCCCCACATGGAACCTTGTCCCCGCATCCGTGTCTCAGTGTCCAAGTAACCCCCCAGCCGTCGGCAGTGTCTCCTACCTGGGCACACTAGGCGAGGGGGCTGTCCTGAGCACTGCTGGCCTGCAAGGACACTGTGCCGCAAAGCCTCATGGCTGCTCTTTACAAGGGCCGGCCCCAGTCCAACACTCGGAGGGGACCCTGCCTGGCTGCCGGACGACCCAGCAGTCCAGCTGGATGGCTGCAGCCTTATCTGCAAAAGCTTCCTGTCTGAGACCATCCGCTGCTGCAGGATGGTGCCTGAGTGTGGGAATGCCGGCACCACGGGGCCTGGAGATGGCCCCAGCCTCCAACACCCTCCTGCCTCTTGTGGAATTCTTTTGTGTTTTCTTTTTTCTTTGTTATTGGTTTGTTTTGTTTTTGTTTTGTGGTTCTTGGGACTGAATCCAGGGTGCTTTACCACTGAGCCACATTCCCTGCCCTTTCTACTTTGAGACAGGACCTTGCTAAGTTGCCTAGACTGGTCTGGAACTCGCATCCCCCTGCCTCAACCTCCCGAGCTGCAGGGATTGTGAGCATGGATTGCGAGCGTGATCCAGGCGCCAAGCTTCTTTTTGCTTTGTGGCTGTTAATGAGTCACACTGTGGAAAAGTTCCTAAGTGTGAAGAAGAAAGAGTGGAGACCAGCACCTGGCAGCACATCAGCCAGAAGTAATTGCAGCTCAGCCTCTCCTGTCCTGTTTCCCACGTGGGACTTCACTGCAAAACTCAGGAGGCACTCACCACTGCCATGGAGACCTGGCCAGCAGTGAGACCCAAATTGCCACTTAAGTTGCATTTAAAAGCAGTGAATGCAGGAACAAAGTCTTGTGGACGTCTCAGGGCCACAGTGTGCAATCACCCAAGGGCTGGACACATTCACACCTCAACACCAGGCAGCATCCCCTCTGCTCCCTCAGAACACCAACGGTGAGGACAGCAGGACCTGCCAGGCTCCGCCGCCAGGTGCTGGTTAAGACCACTTGCAACCACTGAACCAAGTCTCATCACCAGCCTCATGTTAGAGGTCAGGAGTCAGAGACCTCGCCCAAGACCAGTTAGCAGAAATGGGCAGGCCACTGCTGCCGAGCCAGCCTCCATGTCCCTCCTTCCTGGACCCTTCCCGTACAGCTGCTGTAGAGCTGTCTGTTCACATTGTCCTGCAAGGTAAAGGGCTTTCAAAACATGCTAACAACCTGAGAAATACCCTGTTACAAAAATAAAAGTGGTGATTCCATTTGCCTATTTTGCATAGGTTGTAAATCAGACCACTTAAGATGATAAACCATGTTCACTGTATGCACACTAGTACCAGGAAGTCACCAAGGGGCACCCGCCACTTCCATGTCCTGCCCGCTCCACTTGGCCTCTGGAGAGCATCACGCCACGGGAAGCACTCTTTTGCACATGAGCTCTGACCCCACAGACTGTTCCGCTCCAGGGGCCAGGAGAAGATTGGTCACATCCAGTATTTACATTTCTCACAGATAATCAAGAGGTCAGAGAGCATAAGTCACATGAAAACCACTTTGTCTCTGGATGGGAACTTTCACAGAGGGTCACGCCAGACATGCTCCCATATCTCTGGGGCACTTTGTCCCTAAGGACATTAACCGCAGCCACCTCGGGTCCTCATCCAGAGTTTCTCCAGAGTTCCCTGAAGTGCAAGGCAGCAATGAGGCCTCCTCATGCAGGACTTGCTCATCTGGTCCTGTCCTAAGCACCCCTCTCCCTCCCAGCCCACACTGCCAATGCCCAGCAGCCAGCAGGTCCCAGGGCACACACATCGCTGCCAACACGTTTCAGACCTTTATTCTTGCAAAGTAATGAGAAGGCACTAAAGACTCAATGTCAGCAAATGGATGAGAGCCAGCTAAAACTCTGCGTCTGAGGCAGGTTACGGCACTCTCTGTCCAAGCTTCTATCCAAGGCCGGAATCTGGATCACACTGCTTGTCATGGATTGCCTGGAGGGGGTGGCCACCCTGCCTTAGAGGACACCATCAGATTCCTAGGGAGCCTAACTGACTTAAAATCAGATTGCTTTGCTGACCACTTGGAAGCCAGTGACCGTGTGGAGGCCAGTGTCCACTGACCACGTGGAAGTCAGGGCATCATCAGAGCTTCTCAAACTGCAGCCAGTGACAGAATCACTCAGAGACTTGTTAGAACAGATTGTGGGGTACCATGCCTTAAGTAGTGGGATCCAAGCATTTTCTTCTCTATCAAGCTCACAAGAACCAGGACTACACTTTGAGAACCACACCTGCCTCATAGATGGCTGTCAGCATTCAAGGGAGCACAGGTCAGTGGCTGCAGCCAGAATTGCTTGGTGCCTGCCCCCCTTGCCTGTGTGCCCTGAGCTGCCTCACTAGCCTGTACGCGCCTGCTGCAGCACAGCCAGAACTGAAAAACAACACACCCACCCCGACGGGAGGGAAGGGTGCTTGCTGGTGGACCTGTCTTGAAGAAATGCTGCTTAACCCTCTGGTCCGTGGCCAACTCCACCGCTGAGCGAGCACACCCACAACACAAAGGGACATGGTGAACTGCCCAGCATAGCTTCCTCACTCACAGGGCAACTGTGGACCTGAACTTATACCAGGGCTCCCTGGGGGGTGGTCCTCAGGCCTCTCACCCTCCCAGGTCATCTCTGAGGCTCACAGGAACCTCCAGAAATGAGGCTAGTCAAGGAAACAGATCTGAAGCCAAAAAGAAAAACAAGCTTCCTAAGGCATACATTAGAAATTCACAAATGCCATTGCTTATCTTCCCGACATGTCCTGTTTGGCTCACAGACTTCTTGGTGGTGTGTTTTCTAATGAAAGTTGCGGTGGCAACTGTTCAGCATGCTAGATCCCCATCTCAACATGCAGCCAGTAACACAGCAGGCACTGCAGGACCAAAAGGGAGCCCACCAGAGCACACACACCTACCTCCTCCAGCTCCACAGCCTCCCTGGAAAACGTCATTGTCGTTTTTTGTTGTTTTTAGTTTTAACAGCGAGCATGTATTATTTTTATTTTTTTACTCTTTATACTTGTACTTTTTTTTTTGCATTACAATTCTTATTACACATATATACCACAATTTTTCATGTCTGTATATAAATCAGGTTGACACCCAATTCATGTCTTCATACATGTACTTTGGATAATGATGCTCATCACATTCCACCATCTTTGCTAATCCCCTGCCTCTCCCTTCCCTCCCTCCCCTCTTACCTATCTAGATTTCACCTATTCGTCCCATGCTCCCCCTCCCTACCCCACTATGAGTCAGCCTCCTTGTATCAGAGAAAACATTTGGCATTTGTTTTTTGCACTGTCACTTTTTGAATGGTGGTCAAACATAAGCTTCTACTAGATTTCCTTCAAAATTTCAGACATTTCCACTGTTTTGTGGTGCTGGGGATTGAATTCAGAGCCTCACATGCTACCACTGGGCTACTACCCCAGCTATAATGAGACTCTGGGATAAAACTGGAAATGGTCCCTAAACCTCTCTGCTCAGCAAAGCACTAATTGTAGCTGAAGCAGTGAGACAACTTCATTTTGAAAAGCTTGCCTCAATACTTTACAGCAACTGTAAACCCCGCTCTAGGCTTAGTTTACTTTCTTGATTTTAATAATTATCAAATCTTTAAGACTTTGAAGAATATGAGTTTAGAATTCACTTTAATAAGAGGGCTGTGAGCTAGACTTGGGGGCTGAGGGGGAAAAGTTCCAAGATCAGCCTCAGCAACTTAGCAAGGCCCTAATCAAGACTGTCTGAAAACATGAAAAGGTCAGGACGTGTGGCTCAGTGGTGGAGGGCGCCTGGGCTCAACCCTCAGTGACAAAACAAAGTACACAGGGGGAAGCTGAGGGGCATCTGACCATCACCATTGTGACAGAAAATCTCCACTACCACTTTGCAAGACAAAGATAGATGCAAATGGAAGTAGCACATCTTTTTTTTTTTTTTTTTTTTTAAAGAGAGGAGAGAATTTTATTTATTTTTTTAGTTCTCGGCGGACACAACATCTTTGTTTGTGGTGCTGAGGATCGAACCTGGGCCACACGCATGCCAGGCAAGCGCGCTACCGCTTGAGCCACATCCCCAGCCCTGAAGCAGCACATCTTTGGCTGAGCTTCCCATCCTGCAATTGTGCAGCTGTTATTACAGACCAACCAAAATTCTGCACTTATCCTGGTATTCTGGTAATCTTTGTTCTTGCAAAGTAATTAGAAAATATTGAACGTTTTATGGGACTGGGGTTGTTACTCAGTACTAGAGTGCTTGCCTCACATGCGTGGGGCATTGAGTTCAATCCTCAGCACCACATAAAGGTATTGTGTCCATCTACAACTAAAAATTTTAAAAAACACATTGAACATTTTAAATGTTTAACAAGTGGTTACAAAGCCAACTGGAACTCTTTGACAGACTGGAAAGCCATTTCCAAGTTTTTGGAATCTTATAGGATAATCTAACTTAAAACAGAAGAATCTCCCAAAGGCCATCTTAAAATACACTTAATCCTTATACTAGTTTCAAAAGGCAATTATGTTCTCACGTATGTTTAAAGGTTCTTTTCATGGAGATATTTTTGCTTTGTTTTAACCCCTCTGAGGTGTTTCTAGTGATAGTAGCAGCATTGTTGAAAATCCTGACATATAGGTAGGTCCCTCTGTGCAAATTCTCCAGTCTTCACAGGAAGCCACTAAAACAGAAGCCCGTATCTACGCAATCTTGAATACAGAATACCCGAAAACAGGCTACTGTAAACAACAGTTTATTTAGCCATTTTGTTTACAACTGAAACTCTGGGAATTCAAAATTAACATCCTTGCCTGTGAGCTTCTTATAGACACCAGAAAAGGTTTCAACCTACAAGGAAAAAAAAAAAATGAATCACAAACTTAAATAAATGCACACACAGACCCCAAAACCTGACGTCTGTGAAAATGCCTGGCATGATTTTCCTCCTGGAAAACCAGGGATGAAAACTCCTCAGGGCGTCCCTCCAGAATCCCAGGACCAGGGACAAGCTTGACTCCAGCCTCCCTGGACAGACTGCATCCTGACACAGTGCCATTCCTCCTCTGCAGCATATGGATGAAGCCAGGGGGTCAGCGGGTATCCCCCACCACCCACCCCGATGTGTGAAAACACAAGCCTTCCTCAAAGCCAATCCCGGGTCACTTCCATTCTTCCTAACAAAAAGGTAGAGAAATTCAAGTGTCCAATTTCTAAACATCCCCAATTGAGAACCTGGCACATAGAGTCCAAAGGACTTGGGTCGAGGTGGCAAAGGAATAGCCAGCCCTGAGCCAGAAAGGCGGCCCTGGGGTGCACCCTCCTCCCAGCAGTCAGGCCCCTCCACCAGGATTAGCCCCCCACCTTGTGTTCCACGTTGTTCTGCTGTGCTTTGTCCAAGTGAACTTTTATAAGCCGGCTGCCATCCAGCTTCACACGAATCCTCTTGCCCACAATTTCACTCGGGAAGACCAAGTCCTCAAGGATCGCATCATGCACAGCTGTCAGAGTACGGCTTAAAAAATAAGCAGAAAAATTAAGCAATCTAGCAATGTCTGTGCCCTAGTAAGCCCCGGAGGACACCTCTCAGTCAAAACAAAACTCCTGAAATCCAACCTTTGATGGAAGAGAGTTAACAGTTCTGTCTCTTCTATTTTAAATGTGACACCCTGGTAAACTACATGTGCACCAAGCCATTGTGAGGACTTATCTATTTTCACACGGTTTTTAAAATAACCTCTTTACTACTTTGTGGATCCTTGTCCAAAGTAATCTTTCAAAAATACCAATATGATCACATAATTTACCCACTAAAGGTCCTTTAAGAGCTCTCCATGGCCTCTTAAGATGTCACCAAAACTCCTGTACTATTCCATCCCAAAAGGTGCTGTTCTCTCATAGTTCTGGGATGGCGGCCCCAGCCAGGTGGACCCTGATTTTCCATCCATCCCCATTATGTAAATGACATGGACACCTGTTCCTTACTGGAGCAGCACCACCAAGCTCACCAGCTGCTGCCTCACCTACCAATCAAAAGGTTCAACTGCACAGTCCTTGATTCACAATGTGATTATACCTGGTAAACCCATCAGCAGCAGGAAACACAGAAAGTCAAAAACATATTTAATACACCTGAACTGCTGAGCGCCCTAGCTTAACAAGAGTCCACTGTAGACTGCCAGTTGTTCCCTCTTGAGATCATGAGGCTGACCAGGAGCTGTGGGCTCACCGCCACTGCCCCACATCATGAGGACTGTATCACATATCACTAGTCTGGGAAAAGAGCCAAATTCAGAATTCCAAGTACAGTTTCTATCCCTTTTGCATGACTTTACAGTCAAATCAAGCCAGGGACCATCTGTAATTCCCAAGTTTTGGGTACCTACTATGTACCACAAGATGCCAGGACTGAGTCAAGAAACAGTTCTTATTTTTGACATTTAAAGCAGACTGATATTGTGGCTACTTGTCTAGATCTCAGTCACCACAGGGTGGGTAACAGACACTACGTCGTGCTCATTTGTATTTCCTATCTGGCAGTACCCACACACACAGGAACTGCTTTCTAGTGGATCTCAGGATCCACGTTCCAAAGTCTTCATCAACTTTCACAAAGTCATTACTACTCATTAGTGAAACATTCTTATAGTACTTGGAAAACACACCACTGTGAAATTAGTCAATTACTTCCTTTAAAATGTAAACTAAGGGCTGGGGATGTGGCTCAAGCAGTAACACGTGCGGGATGCTGGGTTCGATCCTCAACACCACATAAAATAAAAATAAAGATGTTGTGTCCACCGAAAACTGAAAAATAAATATAAAAATTCTCTCTAAAACAAAATGTAAACTAAAACAGAAACAAAGCTATTCTTAAGAGTCATCTCTCAAATTCTGTTTTTAAAAATCATTTAAAATGGGAAACAATGGCAATGCAACTTTAATAATCACAAACCATGGGACTGAAGTTGTTCAGAGGGAAAGAACCCTTACATAGCCAAAAATATGAGGGGTGGGGCTACTGAAAAGCAAAATCAATCTGAGAGCAGGTAACCAGACTGGAAAAGTGGCATAATCACCACAACCTGTTAAATGTTATCTCAGGGAGCGGGAGAGTAAGATCAAAAGTCCATCTCACGTCTGCCTCCATCCCCAACTACGTCCACCTCCACTGTACCTAGCTCGCTTTCCTCAACAGCTAAGAACTGAGGATTTCCCTTTCATTCTATCCTTTGCTGAAAAAATGGACAGACTCATCTTTTACATCGCTGCTCTATTATACTGTATATATCTCTATTATACTCTATTATACTGTATGAATCAACCTGACCTCTACATCTAGAATGAATTCCACAGAGGAAACCAATGTCACTCGGTCAAGATTCTTAGTGAATAGCTTAGGAAGAGCCAAGTCCTGGCTGAGAACATCTGGAAATCGCAGGTTTGTGAGGACAGAGCATCAATCAAGGCTGCAGGTCCGGGAGACAGTCCCTTAGCTGTGTTCCTACGCTCAATTAATTCCTCACAGGTTTTCAGAACTGGGATTCCAAACCCCTTCTACCTTCTAAGTGTCAAGATTTTTAAAAAGAAGCGGGTTAAAAGAAAAAAAAAAAAAGAAGCTAGTCTCGAGCCTGTGATCTTCCTATCTATATCTGCCTCCTGAGATTACAGGTGTGCACCAAGGCACCAGGCCCAAAAAATCCTGAATTCTTATGCCACTCCCACTGCCCATGAAACAAATTCAAAGTTCTAGAAAATCAGACACTTCCTTTTCCCATCCTCAGGCCCCTCTCCCGTCTCTTACACCCATGGTAACAACAATCCCTGTTACACCCACAATACTAAAGTTCCCATCTCTAATTTCTAGGTATTCATAGAACAACTTGAGTTTTAAAACTTGTCAGCACTTTTAGTTAACTGAGCAAACTCTCCTGGGCTTGGGTCCGTTTTCTCATCCATGAACTAGGGAAAACAATACTATGATACATTCCTAAGTGCGCCACTTCTGGCAGTTAGAGAAATAGCCAGAATAGTTGTTTCTCAAATTGGTCCCTAGGCAAAGAGTCTGCAGAGATCCTGGAATCCAAAATTTGAGAAATCAACTACTAGAGACACTAAAAACACAAGGCCTAGTTCAGGAAGTCAACTATTAAGTAAGTCTATGCCAAATAAGCTGAAGCATCAGAAGGGCACCTCACTTCTACCTCCATCCCCAACTATGTCACCTCCACTGTACCTAGCATGCTTTCCTCACGCCTAAGAACTGAGGGTCTGGAATCAATTCTACAGAGGAAACCAATGTCACTTGGTCAAGATTCTTAATGGATAACTTGCTGCAATACACATCATACCTTGTACAAATCACACGCCAGACAGGAGCGCAGCACAATTCAGTCACAGCTGAAAAACTCACCTTCTTGGACGCTTCTGCTTGTTTTTCGTGCGGCTTTTTCGAGTTGGTTTAGGCAGAATTCTCCTCTGTAAGGTAAAAGTTATATGAGGAAAAAAAAAAAAAAAAAAAAAGAGCCATAAGTTGACAGAAAGCTAATAATTGTTGGGTTTTTAAATATTTTCTTAGTTGTAGATGGACACAATGCCTTTGTTTTTATTTTTTCATGTGGTGCCCGGGATCTAACCCAGTGCCTCAAGCATGCTAGGAAAGTGCTCTACCAATGAGCCACAACCCTGATCTAACTGTTGGTTTTAAAAGAAAAAAAGTCGGGGCTGGGAATGTAGCTCAAGCGGTAGCGCGCTCGCCTGGCATGTGTGCGGCCCGGGTTTGATCCTCAGCAACACATACAAAGATGTTGTGTCCGCCGATAACTAAAAAATAAAAAATATTAAAATTCTCTCTCCCCCCCTCTCTTTAAAAAAAATAATAATAAATAAAAAAATAAAAGAAAAAAGTCAAAAGTTTAGGAAAAACCTAGACCAAACAACTGAGGAACCCCTTTCTATAAAATTACTTCCAGAATTTTCAATAATTCAGAATCCACAGCTTATTTTACCCAAGTAAAACTCCCACATTTCTGACATCTTCCCATATTCAACAAAGCCCACTATGCAACACAGGCAGAAGATGGTTGATAGACTCAGAGTACTACTACTACTTTTTATAATATTTTTTAGTTGTTGATAGACCTTAATTTTATTATTTATATGTGGTGCTAAGAATCAACCCAATGCTTCACACTTGTGAGGCAAGTACTCTGCCACTGAGCCCCAACCCCAGTCTCAAAGTACTACTTCTTATATTCCCAATCAGTCCTGGCCCTTTATTCCCCACAGACTAGTTTGCACCAAAGCCAGATGTGAAGTTAAAACACTCATTTGCTCCCTTCTCTACAAGGTATCCAGGGGCATCTTTCAATCTCAGAGCCCATGTCAGATTCAGCAGAGGATCAGCACAACCTCACGGGCCCTCGTCTGGTCTGGTTGCCCTGTCAGCAGCCCACTAGACACTAATGGCACTGTATCATGGAAAGCCCTTCTGACTCCTCAAGAGAACGTATTCAATCACTTAACTCAACATGACCACAACTTCCCGGCACCCTACCCAGCATGCTTGTACTCTTAACAGGGTTGTTGTCTGCATTGTGATTACCAACACAGCTTAAACCAAAGTACTTGGTCAAACTCAGGAAAAAGAACCTTTCACAGTAACAGATACCTGAGCAATAAAAACCACATGCTTCCCACTGAACTTCTTCTCCAATTCACGCACAAGCCGGACTTGGATTTTCTGAAAAGATTTCAGCTGAGGAACTGGCACAAATATGATGATAGCTTTCCGACCACCACCAACTTCAATTTCCTTTAAAAAAAAAAAAAAAAAAAAAAGGTCAACAAGCTGTCACAGACCAGACCCCCTGTCTCACTGAGAGATGCCTTTATCCCTTCTAAACATCACTTTGCTATGGTTTGGACCTGGCTTGTGTGCGCAGGTCCATGAGTTGCGACCTAAGCCCACCGTGAACACGGCTCACCCACAGGGCCTTCAAGCCCACTGCAGGTGGCTCTGTGAGGGCCCGGCCTGTCCTTTGCCATGTGATGCCAGCAAGAGGTCATCACCAGACAGAGACCCTCCAGAGCGGAGTCAGACGAGCCTTCCCCAGCACCTACCTCGGCTCGGCCTCCCCACGCCGGGCACACCTGGCACGCCCAGCTTTTGGCTCGTGAACCTAACGACGACCCTGCACGCAGGCCCGGTCTCCTCTCCCCGAGGCCAGGCGGCGCAGGCACTGACTCCAACACCGACGGCCGGCGGTCCTGGGCACCACGCCGAACCTCCCAACGCACCGCGGGTGCGACTGGGCGCAGTTTCGCGGAACCCCGGCGGCCCGCCCGGCCCCGCTCACCTTGGCCGCAGTGATGTTCAGCTCCCGCAGCTGGGCCTTGAGGTCCGAGTTCATCTCCAGCTCCAGCAACGCCTGCGGGCAGACACAGCGTGGGCGCCCGCCCCGCGCGCCCGCCCGCCCGCCCGCCCGCCGGGTCCCGCCCGCGCGGCCACTCACCTGCGAGATGCCCGACTCGAACTCGTCCGGCTTCTCGCCATTGGGCTTCACGATCTTGGCGCTCGAGCTGAACATGGCGCGATCCTGGGGGAGCACGCGCGGTCAACAGGTCGGCCGCCGCCCGCCCGGCCTGCCAGGGCCATCGGCGGGCGCGGGCCGGGTAATCTACTGCATCCCACCGCCGAGGCGAAGGGCCCACAGTCCCAACAGACCCCATGGGGCCTTTTCCCCGAAGCCAGCCGAAAAGCGCGGCAGAGCTTAGGCCCCGCACCACCTACCTTGAAGAGAGCCGGCTTAGAAAGAGGCCCAGTTCTCGCGAGATCTCATCATATCCCGGAGGCGGAAGGAAAGAGGCGGGAACACCAAAAATAGAGAGGCGGAAACCGGAAGAACCACTGAGAAGCCGCAGGACAACTAGAGCGTCCCGGAAGTGGGTCCCGAGCTCGAGTGTGTGAGCTTCGCTGGTTAGTCCTAGAATGCGGTACTGGGTGTCCCCTGGTTGGGAATCGGGTTAATACATACGTCATAAAACGAGCTGGGAAATACTTCTTTGTGTTCTGTTTTCTGGAAAAGACTGTGGAAAATTGAAATTAATTCGGCTTGGAGCATTTTGACAAATTCTGTGAAATCAGAGTCTGAGGATTTCTTTTTTCAATTTTTAAAAATAATTACAGGACTATTCAAATTATCTATTTCATATTGGGTGAGATTTGGTAGTTGGTGCTTTTTAAAGAACTGGTCCATATCATCTAAGTTGTCCAATTTATGTGTGCTAGCAAAGTAACCAAGTAGGAATGTGATGCGAGAGCCCACAGAATGGGAGAAAATCTTTGCTTTTTTGACAGAGGATTAATATCCAGAATATATAAAGAACTCGAAATACTTAACACCAGCTGGGCAAGGTGGCTCATGCCTGTAATCCAATGACTTGGGAGGTTAAGGCAGGGGGATGGCAAGTTCTAGGTCAGCCTCAGCAATTTAGGAAGACTTCACAAATGAGACCTTGTTTCAAAGGTTAAAAAGGCCTGGGGATGTAGCTCCCTGATAAAGCGCCCCAAGGTTATAATCACTAGTAATAAAAACTTAACCCCAAAAATCAACCCAATAAGTGGGCAAATTAACTAAAAACTTCTCAAAAGAGATAAAAATGACCACCAAATATATGAAAAAAAAAATGTTTAACATCTCTAGCAATTAGTAAAATGGAAATCAAAACTACACTGAGATTTCATCTCACACCAGTCGCAATGGCAATCAACAAGAATACAAATAATCATAAGTGATGGAAAGAATGTGGGGAAAAGGAACACTTTTACATTGTTGGTGAGATTGTAAATTACCACAACCACTATGGAAATCAATACAGAGGTTTCTCAAAGCACTAGGCATGGAACCACCATGACTCCTCTATAACTTCCCTTGGTTTTTATCCTGAAGAATTACTATACAGTGATACATGTATACCCATGGTTATAGCAGCACAACTCACAGTAACCAGCCTAGGTCCATCAACGAATGAATAAAGAAAATGTGGTATACGTACACAATGGAGATTTATTCAGCCTTCAAGAAAAATGAGAGGTGGAGGCGGGGGTGTGCTGTAAGCCAGGAGGGTGGGCACTGGGCTCTCTTCCTCCTGCTCAGCATTGATCCCCAGCTGCAGCCACCACCACGGTCGTCCTGCCTGGCCCATCCCAGAGGTGAGCCTGCAAGGTTCCTGCTTGTGTCCCTGGAGCGTGGGACTCTGCTGAGCTGGAGCTGTGTGTTTCACCTTGATAGCTGCAGCCAACAAGGGCAGTCAGCCCAGAGTCTGGAGTATCCACCTTGCAGCAGGCCATGATGCCAAAGGCTCCCAGAGCCATGTCCACTTTCATGAGAAGCTACATGACTCAGTGACCGGGGTCACCCAGAAGGGGGACAGCAGCTTTCTGGTCAAGGTTGGCTTCCTGAAGATCCTGCACAGGTATGAGATTACCTTCACTCCGCCCTGCCCTGCTACCCTGCAGTCTGAGCATGGACGTCCCTGGGACACCTGTTCCTAGCCTTCACCTCAAGATCCTCAGCGTCATGCCCGTCCCTGAAGGTGGGTCCCCTCCTGGAATTCCGGAGGCCTGCCCTCCTCCAGTAGGTCCCAGAGGTGAGTGAGAGTGAGAATATGGGGTATTTCAAGTCAGGGACATGGTACCTCTTAAGAACTTGCTGTGATAACTTGGTAGTTCTCAGGTCCCAGGCCTCCCTTCCTAGACTGAAGCCAATGAACTCACACTGCAGTCCTGCGTCCGCCCATGGACTGACGGTTTCCTTAGTGGGGAAGTTACCAAGATGGGAGCCACTGGCTTTGGGCCTCCAACCTCCCTCCTGCCTGCCCTTGAGGAAAAACCTGCTGGAGCCGCAGAACTTTGTGTGGCTAACTTCTAGCACCCACTAGTCCCAGGCTTTGGGTTTCACACTGCTTCTCCCAACCCTGCTGGCCTCGGGCCCTGCTCCACCCCCTGCCTTCAGCTTGGAAGAGGCTAGGGTGTCCGTTTCTGCGTGTACTGCCCACAGACCCCAGCTTCAGTTTCGTGTCCCCCTTTCCCCACCTTTTCATGACCTTGCCCTCTAGGGGACTTCAGGCAAGGTGCCTTAGGCATTTGCCTTGCTCTTGCCCCAGTCTGCTCACATTCCACCCTGTCTGCCTCCCTTGTTCTCCATCACCCCCTCACTGCCTGCCTTTGTGTGGAATACACAGCCCTGCTTTGGGGGGAAAATGAATATGGCATTTTCAGGAAAATGGAAGGAACTTGAGACCATTAGGTTAAGCAAAATAAACCAAACTCAGAAGATCACAGGCCCTGTGTTCTCTTTCATGTGGAAGCTAGAGAGGAAAAAAGAAAAGAAGGGCGGTGGTGAATCTCAGAAAGGGAGAGAGGGTGGTAGGTAAGGAGGAAGGGGAAGTGCTGGGGAGTGGAACTGGCCAAATTTTATTGTGTGTATGTACAAATATGTAACAACAAATCCTATGTACAAATAGAATGCACCTGTAAAACTATGGAATAAATAAAACAATTAAATTATAACATAAAAAGAAAAAAGTTATTACATGTGCAGAATTATTCACAGTATTCCCTTGTCCTATCAATGTTAATAACTTTTGGGGGGGAGGCGGGTACTGGGTATTGAACCCAGGGGGAGTTCACTACTGAGCCATATCTCCAAACCTTTTTATATTTTATTTATTTTTTATTTGTTCTTGTTCGCTATATATGACAGTAGGGTGCATTTTACATTATACATATATGGAGTATAATTTATTTCAATTAGGATCCCATTATATTTTATTTTGAGACAGGGTCTTGCTAAGTTGCTTAGGACCTTGCTAAGTTGCTGTGGCTGGCTTTGAACTCAGGGTTCTCCTGCCTCAGCCTCCCAAACTGCTGGGATTACAGGCACGTGCCACTGCGCCCAGCTAATGTTAATTTTTAAAGATAGATTTAACTGGATTTGACAAGGAGATTTTACTTCCTTCAAGTCAATATTTTATTTCTAGTTCCTGTTAGAGTGAAAGGATCACCTGGAGACAGAGAATATATACCCATCATTAGCTAGGCAAAAAGAACAAAGTCCTGCTCAGTGAGGTACAAGTGAAATTCCAGCAGTATCAGGAAAATAGAGTCTCCTGGGAAGAATGGCCAAGCATCTTCAGGAAGATCTGACTTCCGGGGTGGAGAAAGGGCACTCAGCACCCACAAGAGAGCAAGTTTTCAATAAGGGGGAAACGGAGACACTGGAGTCCGGTTTGCTCAAGGTGCTGCCTGCCTGCAGGACAACCCCAATTTGTTTAGAACTGAGAGTTACTGTGGTCACAGAGCCCTTACTGTCCTGTGGCATTGTGATGTCCCCATTAGTTGATTTCACATGCCCAGACCTACCTTACAGCTGGTCATTAGATGGGTGTTACTGTCGTTGATGGAAGGGTGCATAGGGATATCAGGGATGAGCGCTTGTTACATCAGTGTTAATTACATTCATGTTACTTTGTTAATTCAGGGCTAATTAGTTTTCTCCAGAGCAAAGTGTACGCATAAGCTTCGTAACCATTCTTCATACTCAGGGTCCTGTTTTACTTCTGGGGTCAGTTATAGGTGCATCATCAAAATGCCCCTTTTCCCTGCCAGCCTAAGGCTGTTAGCTTTCCTGGAAGGGAGAAGCCTGGTTGCAGGGAGATGTCGCACTGCCATTACATGTGCTGCCCCGTGGGGAAGGCAGTGAAGTGGCCTTCCTGCCTAGCACTGATAAATGGCCAAATTAGGAAACCCGGCTGCAACCTAGATTCATCATCTGTCCTTATACCCAAGAGTGCTACCCAGTGGGATACCTGGACTAGAGGAAGAGGAAAGGGGGCCCAGGACATTGGTCTGCATAGAACGAGGTGGGGGTTCCAACCAGGGACTCAGAAAAGAACAGGGTTCCTGTGTTGTGGACCTCCCTCCTGTTTGTGAATCAGGCTCAGCAGCTGCGTAGCCAAGAAACAGGGATAAAATAAGCAAACTAAATCCACGTAACTGGACTTAAGGAATTCCAGCAACTCTGGAGGCTGAAGAAAGAGGATTACAAGTTCAGAGCCAGCCTCAGCACTTAGCCAGGCCCTGTCACAAAATATAAAATAATAAAGGCCTGGAATGTGGCTCAATCCCCAGAATAAAAATTTAAAAAAAATAGAAAAATAAAAATAAATCTGTTGGAGATATAAAAAACAAACCAGCAAACCAACGTCCACACTGTGTGAAAGAGCCCTGAGGAAGGATCTTGTTTTGGAGACTCGTGATCTCAGTGCCTGAGATGCAGAAAGCTCAGAAGTCAGACAGGTCAGGAGCCCAGGGCTCCAAAGTCGTCCTTTCTCCTCCAGATCCTCATGTTCATAAACAAGTGACAGAGAGGAGTTACTGAGTCCTTGCAGTTAAGACACGTATATGAACCTGTCTGTTTGACCAAGAACTAATGGATTCTCTCCTCTCCTCTGCAGCTAGCAAGGCTTTGATTTATTATTACCCATTGGCCAGTGTAAGTGAAATGAATCAGGGAGCTGGGAATGAAGGCTAAAATCCTGAGTCAGGAACTTAATGGGAGCAAGGTCACTGGCTATTCTGTAAAGCTTCAAGGTCCCTTTTCCTGCATGACACCTCGTGATCTTCAGGCACAGAGACCTGTCAGGAAGATGGAAATTACCAATTCATATGTTCATATTTAAAATACAGAAATGTTTACACTTTTGATTTTTACTATAAACTGATGATTTGCCCCTCTTCAATATATTTCACCAAGAGCAACAAATTCTTGCCGTTAACTTGCATGAAATAGGCTTGAGATCAGGAGCAAGGCCCGAGACGGCGCAGGAACATCAGGCAGTTGGTCAGCTTGCACAGCCACCATGCAGGGCATCACGATCTCCTTTTTCACAGGAGAGAGAAAACTTCAAGCAGCTCATCAGATTTATAGCGCTGGTGACTGTGGAGCTGGAATTTGAAGTTGATGTGCATGAACTTCCGAGCTCAGGCTCAGGGGAGAACAAACAGGCATCAGCTGAGAAGAGATACACACATGGCCCTGGGTGACCCCGTAGCTCTTCCAGGGCCGGAGGGCCGAAGGACTAGAGGGCACAGAGCCCTCTGCTCCACCCCATTATGGTTCTTGGCTCTGGTCACCAGGCACTTGATCCTCCTTGGCTAGTGAGAAGAACTGGGGTCTGAAGGGAAGTCATGTGACAGGGAATGCACCAGGTCTCAAGCCTAGCTCACTGCTCACCTTGGGGTGCATCACATGACAGGGTGAGTAGCAGAAGTGCAGGGAGCCTGGAGAACTGCGGGGGAGCTGCCCTGGCAGGCATCCGTCCTTCCTAGGACTGCAGGGGGTTTCCTACTGCATCAGCCTGGGGTTCTCACGCAACGGATTCCAGAGGGAGTGTCCCTAGGACAGTGCCATCCAGGGGAATTTGACACCAAGAGTGGATTAGTCAACACCCTTCTCCAATCATTCAAGGAAAATGTTTTCAGCTGTAATCATGTAATGGTAATAGTCATCTGCCGGGTTTCTGCTCTCGCGACTAAAAGGCTCAGGGGTCATTCCAGTAAAACTGGGCTAACTGGGCTGCACGAAATAAACACACAAGAGACACAAATACCTTTTTTTCTTTGGGACCGCTGTGATGGCTCCTCTGACTTTAAGGGTCCCCAGAAAGAGAGCGAGAACACTCACTGAGCCCTTTTATTGAGGAGAAGCTATTCAAATGAGGCAAGGGGTCAGGTTTCAGGGGGCTGAGTCTATCTTCATGATGTCCACTGTCAGCAGGTTGACTGACACCTGGGTAGGCCACACCCAAGGGCACAGTAGGAGAAGGGGACACACACAAGGTACTTCCATGGAAGATTCTATCCTAAACAGGGCAAGGGGTAATATTACAAAGGAACAGTTGAGCGTAGCTTCACCCATGGGGCTCTAGCAAGACACACCCATGCACAAGAAACAGACCCTCAAACCCAAGAAGGGTGGGGAAAGCTCTGCCACATTTCTGTGACTGAGCGCCTCAGCACCCAGTCGGGGAGTGTGCCTCAGTCACGTGTGAAGTTGGTCTCCCACAGTCATCATTTTCTTAATCCATTAAATTTAACCAATAATTATATTTTAAAAGAATAGATTTTGATTTAATTAAAACTCAGCAGTAACTATGAATAGTTTCTTTGCTCATGAAGGAAGATTTCTCCTGAGAAGGCACTTATTGGGCAGTGTTATAGAAGGACTGGTGTTTGGTGATGATCACAGCAGTCTGACTTCTGGTGTTGTTGCTTACTGTCTTTGACTCTCAGTAGGTAAGATGCCTTTGCGTCACTGCACCGCGCGCCCGCACACACACAGATCCCATTACCCAGCCTTTGGGGTCATGCAGGTGGAGGTGCAGGGGTCCTTTGTGTCACTGCATCGGGGGTGCGGACCCCATCACCCAGCCTTTGGGAGCATGCAGGTGGAGGTGCAGAGGCAGGGTGTGAGATGATGGATGGAACGTGAGGATCTGGAACCAGGAAATGGATGGGCTTTGGGAAAGGGCGTCTGCATCCATAGTCTGGGTTTAACTCCTGTGAGTGGTGACCAGCCTCTGGGTGTGGGTGACTCAGATTCCAAACCGGTGCACCTGGAAGGCTTGTGGGCAGCTCGCTCTGGTGAGCCACCCTGGAGCTCTCTGCTCCTGACTAAGGGCAGGACCACCTTTATGAGCTGAGTGCACAGCTCTGGGCACAGCTCCAGAGTAGGAGCTGTTCAGTGCCACAGATACCCAGGTGCCTGGGCCAGCCACAAGCCTCCTGGGGCCTGTGTCTTCACCACTAAATAAGCATCTGCCCGTGGACCTCATGGGTGCTGTGAGGAGCAGCCAGTAGCAGAGGCGAACCTGGCTGTTCCCCAGGGGGAGTGCCCTGGAGCACCGAGGTCAGACCCTGCCTTCACCTGGAGTTTCCCATGCTGTGGGCCTGGAACAACATTCTGAATTCCCAGGGAGGCTTTTCCAGCTGGCATGAGGCCCTGAGAGTCAGGATACTGGTTCCCGAGGCCCGGTTCTGGCATCAGCTCTGAGTCTTGGCTCTGTCATATCCTGTCTTTGTGTCCGTGGGCAAGTGATACATGTCTCGTCACTTTCTCAGCCACACCAGGATGGTACTGTGTTACACTGAGGATTGACCTGTGGCTGCGTTTAGTACTAGTACAGCGCCTGGACTGCACAGGTTGCTGAACAGCGGTGTAGGTGCCCATTACAGAAAGCCACCAGCCGCTATTACCTGGTCACTGCGGTGTGTTAGACATATGCATTATTCCTGAAGAAGGAATGGCTCCAGGGCGTTTTCTAGCAAAAACTGCAGACTTCAGGAAGTTCTAAAGTGCTTTACAGAAACATGACATTAGATTTTATTTATCAAAAAATATAATTTGCAGTAAAATGTGAATTACTTACAAACCCATAGTTTGAAAATATCATTTTATATGTAGTTCTTAAAAAATTTTTTTAGTTGTAGATGGACATAATATCTTTATTTTATTATTTTTATGTGGTGCTGAGGATCAAACCCAGTGCCTCATACGTGTGAGGTAAGTGTTCTGCCTGAGGCACAACCCCAGCCCTTTCTATGTAGTTTTAATATTGTTTGATGATAACATTTTATGTCAACAGTTCTTAAAGTTCAGATCTTTGCATGGCGCTGTGGTGCACTTTTGTAGCCCCCCAGCAGCTTACAATAAATCCTCGGGAGGCTGAGGCAGGAGGATTGAGAGTTCAAAGCCAGCCTCAGCAACTTAGTGAGGCCCTAAGCAATCCAGCAAGATCCTATCTCTAAATAAAATATAAAAAGGGTTGGGTGTGGCTCAGTGGTTAAGCACCCTTAGGTTCAATCACTGGTATATATAAAAAATAGATTTGGGTCTTAGGGTCCTTTAAACTTTTAAAAATCATTAGAGACCTTGAAGAATTTTTTATTTGCACTCATATTTACCACATAAAAATACAGTGGAGTGGTTGGGGGTCAAGTTCAGTGGTAGAGCATGTTCCTAGCATGTGTGAGGTCCTGAGTTCAATCCAGCACCACACTCGATAAATGAATAAGTAAATGGGGAACTAAGATCATTAATTCCTTAACAATAATCAATTTATATGTTAACATGCTGCCACACATATGTTTGATTTTAAGATAATTATATTGGTGCCAAGGGGCAGAGCATACCTGTAATCCCAGCAACTCGGGAGGCTGAGGCAGGAGGAGCACAGCCTGTGCGATTTAGCCAGACCCTGTCCCCAAATAAAATGTGAAAAGGGACAGGGTGTAGCTCAGAGGTAGAACCCTCACTTAGCATGCTTGAGGCCCTGGATTCAGTCTACAGGAATGCAAAGAAAAAGCAGGCTGTATTTTTAAACAAAGAGTAGAATTATGTACACTTTGCCAACCTCACTGATGCCTGGCTTAATAGGATTAGACAGAGGTACCATTGCAGGAACTGAGTTCTTCCTTTCCTTCTTTTCCCTGAATGCTAGTGCTTTCTGCACCTCAATGTAAATTCAAGGAGTATATTTTTAAATTTTAGTTGTTTTTAGATATTGAAAGGATTTTTTTTCAGTGACTTGTTCATTCATTTAGTATTATATTGCTAGGGCAAATACTGTTGTGTGCGGATGCATTTCACTTACCCTGGGTGCTGCAGGTGACCTGCCACAGCTGGGGGGTCCCCTTCCATTGATAGTATGTGGATTATTTCCACATTTTCTCTACTGTGGAGGTCATGGACGTCCCGCTCTCATAGCCTTCCAGTTCTGGTAGCTGCAGTGTACATCTCAGAGGAATCGAGGGTAACAGGGTATATGAATGTCCTTGACTCTCAAAGAGGCAACACCAAGGTGTAACGGTCAAAACCAACTTGAACTTTCAGTGGAAACATAGGCAACCATCTATATGGATGGTGGTCCTCGGATGTGGTTCCAGGACAGCAGCACTTTCCAGAACAAACAGTGAAGGGAGCATGTGACAGGATGTCCACTGTCACTGGCGGCCAAGAAATGTAGATGCAGACCAAGGTGTGATGCCACTGACAGACTTAAAAGTCTGACAAAGCTTAGTTACAGGGAGAAACAAAGTGAAGGTTGAAGGAGATCCAAGGAGTTCCCAGAGAAGGGGTCTCAACTCAGGATGAGTGAGGTTCTTGACAAATGCCACAGAAATGAGCTTGAGGACACATCAGTTAGATTCAGGTTTATTTAGGGAAGTAGACACCCACTGAAGGGAGAATGTGGCTATCTTGAAAGAGGTGCTATAGGGTCCCAGGCTCTCCTTTTAAAGGAAGTTGGTGAGGGGTGGGCATGGGAAGGTGTGTAGGGATGACCCCAGTCTAGTGATCACAAGGTGGTTAATGGTGTTCTGGTCATTCTCAGAATCCTTAAGTCTCCATTATCTGATCAGGTTATCCTGTTGGAAAGCACACTGTCATAGATACTTTCTTAAAGTATCTTCTCTCTGCACTTAATCTATTAAGGAGTATATTTTTAAGTTTTAGTTGTCTTTAGATATCGAAAGGATTTTTCTTCAGTGACTTGCTTCATTCACTTAACATTATATTGCTAGGGCAAATACTGTTGTGTGTGGGTTAATTAACAGGGCACAAGGTAATTCTCAAAAGTGAATGAATTTTCATGAGTGGTAACTCTGAGATTTAGATTTTCCGGGAATTTGAGTGAAGGCTGGGAGAGCTAATCTGGGGAGTGAGAGGCCTGAAAAGGCCTATGGAACTTCAGGTTAAAATCCCATTCCGTGTCCATCCTTCTGTGTCCTTTTTTACCAATCTACCAATTTCTTCTGTCCTCAAAATGACTTTGAAAAAGTCTGCCATAACCCTTAAATGTCCCTTTTTCCAGGTAGTTCAAGGGCTGATGGAGGACCACAGCCAGGAAAGCGCCATCCTAACTAGTTCTCACCCTCAGGGGGCTGGTGGGGCTGGAGCCCCCACAGGCCATCCTGATCCAGTCCCTGGCACATTTCTAGGTTTCAGAAACATTTGCAGGAAGAATATAATGATCCATTACTAACTTTCAGGGACAGGGCTTTTTTAATTTTTATTTATTTTTTTCGTGGTGCTGGGGATTGAACCCAGGGCCTTGTGCATGCGAGGCAAGCACTCTGCCAACTGAGCCCTATTTTTAATTGTTCTTTTTAGTTATACATGACACCGGGATGCATTTTGACATATTAAACAGGGATAGGTCTTCTTTTAAATGAAGAAACTACCTTGAAGAGCATTAAGCAGGAATGAGGCGTGCGAGCCCTTGCGCCCGGGCTCTAGGAAGTACAGGCCTGAGCGCACTGCGGTCACCTGGCCACCGTGCCGTCCCCGGCCCCGTCCCACCCCACCTCCTCCTTCCGCCCGCCTGCATGCCAAGCCGGGGCAGCGCGGCACCCCCGGGGGCGCGCGCTGCAGCGACCGGCGGGCGAACTGGGAAGCCGTCCACAGTCGTCCCGAGCGCGGCGCGTCCCGCCCCAGAAGCGCCAGGGTGGAGAGCACGTCGGCCAGGCTCTGGGAGCGCCTTTGAGCTGCACCTCCGACTCCGGACTGGAGTCGCGGGCCGCCCCACGGGCCTCAGAGGGCCCGTGGTGCGCACCGACCGCGAGGGGACGGCGCCTCCCCTCCACTGGTGCGCGTTCCTCCGTCCCCAGCGCTTGGCCGGCAGCTCTGGAGCCCACGAAGCCGGACAGACCAGAACCCAGCGGAAACCGCGGCGCACCCCGCGCCGCCGACTTCCGGGAACGGAGGCGAGCAGGCCCCGCCCCACGGGCGTATACGCCATCTCCCCGCGTCGCCGCCGGAAGTGGGCTCGTGGGCGCGCCGGAGCCGGGAGAGCGAGGCGGCTGCGGGCGCGGGCCTGAGTGATGCGCGGGCTGCTACCTCTAGCCGGCAGAATAGTTCTGGTCGCGCTGCGCGGCGGCCGCGGCTGCTGCGGGCTCGGAATGTTCTACGCCGTGCGCAGGGGCCGCAGGACCGGCGTCTTCCTCACCTGGTGAGTGGGCGCGTCGGCCTGTGCGGACCCCGCAGGCGGCTTTGGGGCGGCCGGGCCTCCCTGGGGCCTGTGTTGCGGACGGGCTCCCCGCGGGAGGCGCGGAGCCCCGGCAGCACCGCCAGCGTCGCCAGCACAGGTTCCCTGTTCCGACGGGGCCGGAATTTGGGCGATCTCCGGGGGGTCCGCGGAGGGGCCTTTGCGGTGGGCCGGGTCGCGGTCGTGACTCGAGCGCGCTCCCTGGGGGGTGGGTCCCCGTTGTCGGGAGCTCCGGGGCAGGGGCGTGGCAGAAGCTGGACCGGACCCTCCCCTCCGCGGTATCAGGTTTTGTCGTCGGTGTGCACACGTGTACTCCCCGTGCCTGGCCGCGACAGCAGAGAGGAAGAAGCACCTCAGATGTCCGCCCGTTTTGTTGCCATACAGTGATTAGTCGACCTTTGTATTTCAAAGACCCCCAACTTGTTATGCTCTGAGTTTGAGGAAAGCCAATGGGGCCGCCGCACCGTCTGCCTGGGGGACAGCAGGGCAGGGGTGTGGAATGTGACACGCCAGCTACAAGCTGTAGGGTGTGACATTTGCCCCCAGGAGCTGGCAGCCCGTCCTTTCTCACAGTTTCCCACCTAAGAGGAGTCTTCATTAAAAGGGGGTAGTTGGACAGGGAGGGAGGTTGGAAATGACCTGCCTCCCTTTTCCAGGAATGAATGCAAGGCGCAGGTGGACCGGTTTCCTGCTGCCCGGTTTAAGAAGTTTGCCAGTGAAGATGAGGCCTGGGCCTTTGTCAGAAACTCCGTGAGCCCGGATGGTGAAGGTACTCGCCTGTCTTATGAGTGTGGTATTTTAGCCCATTCAGAGCCTTCACAGCCAGAGGTCATTGGATCTGTGCATGAGGAGGCTCTGCAATCTCATTTTTTCCCCTGTTGTACAGATTAAAGAGTAGTGCTCATGTCAGTAATAGTGTTAGACACACCAGGACTCTCATCTCTTTTTGCATTCAGTTTATCACTAGGTCATAATTCTTTTTTTTTTTTTTTTGGTACCAGGGGATTGAACCTAGGGGTTCTTAACCACTGAGACACATCCCCAACCCTTTTTATTTTTATTTTTTTAATTTTGAGGAAGGGTCTTGCTAAGTGCTGAGACTGGCTTTGAACTTGTGAGCCTCCTGCCTAAGCCCCCTGAGCCACTGGGACTACAAGTGTGCACCACCATGCTTGGCATAATTTCTTTCTTTTAAAAAAGTACTTGTACTGTTACTGGACCTAGAAGGCTATGTTTTTAAAGGATAGAATGTGATTTCCCTCCACAGCATATGTGTATATGGTGTTTTTATTTGGAACAGAGTCATGCAATTTGAATTTCTTTCAATTTCATGTGTTACAGAAAGTATTGAAAGTTAGGCCTAATATAAGGGACATAAGATTTGCAACTCTGATATACATGATTGAGATAAACAGAGTGACTCTGATTTAGAGCACAAGATTAAAAAAATATATTTGGGCTGGGACATACTTAATGGTAGAGCATTTACTGAAGACACATTTGTGTGTGCACGTGTGGTGGTAAATGGTGTGTGAACCTACCTTGAGGAAGTAGGGTTTTGAGTACTTGCAGACTTTACAGGAGAGTTAAGACTGAGCAGAGCCTAATAAGCTCATATGCTCTTTTTTTTTTAAAAAAAAAAAAGAGAGAGAGTGGGAGAGAGAGAGAGAGAATTTTTTAATATTTATTTTTTAGTTCTCGGCGGACACAACATCTTTGTTTGTATGTGGTGCTGAGGATCGAACCCGGGCAGCATGCATGCCAGGCGAGCGCGCTACTGCTTGAGCCACATCCAATTATTCACATCTCAGTTCTTCCAGTGTACATATATTCCTGTCTATGAATCTGCTTTCCTAAAAGCTTACAGAGACCTCATAGTGGCTTAGGTTTATAAATTGAGATTTTAGCACTTTTAATGTTTAGGATCTATATCAAATAAAAACATTAGCCCCCTTTCTAGTTTTTTCTCTTATCCTTATTTTGGAATTTTTGATCTGTTGTATGGCTTATATAAGCTAATTTACTTAAAGAAAAACACACTTTTGTGAAGTAAAAATTACCTGATAACTGTGGTTTTCCCATCTTTCAAAGACTTGTCTGCTCTTTAAAAACTTTCAGTTCAACTAAACTCTGTTGTAGTAAATAAACCGTATTTGTATCAATATCAAAATTCTACAAAACTGCCCTTTGATCTGTACCTGTGTGTTTGCATTTACTTCTGTAGAGTACATTTGAGGTAAATAAAGAGGCACCGAGGTGGTGGGTGGAAATGCCCCCTTGCGTCACTCAGATTCCCAGTTGCCTGGACATTGGAGAGGCCTGGCAGGAAGCTGCTGGAGGCACGGGTGTGGTCTCGCAGCTGTTCAGCAGACGCCTGGTGGGTGTCAGTGCCCTGTTCCTCCATCCCTGGCATAAGAGTTTAGAGCTAAAGGTCAGTTCTGTGGTTTGGGTTAAGGTTGCTGTTGTGGAGATGTTAGTTATACTAGTTGCTCCTTCTGTACCTCTGTTCCCACTCCATAAAATGATACCGAGGGAGAGTTGCCTCAGATCAGCGTTTTACAGAAGCCTAGAGGGTCAGGGTCGATGTCAGCTGCCCATGTTCTCAGCCAGTGAAAGTGGAGCTGCCCTTGAAACACTTGTTCGTGAGTCTTTCTCATTCAGCTTGTGCTTGGGGAAAGGGGACTGAGATCCTGGCTGTCCAGTTATCCCCGAGGTGGTGTTTGAGATTCCTTTGGCTTTAACCCCGGGTCCACCTGAAGAGAAACTACAATAGTAGTTGGCTTGTTTCCTGATGTGTCCAATTGCCTGGTTGTTTATGCTTGACCCACACCCCCTTAGCCTCCCTAGAGGTTCTTAGTGTGGAGTTCATGTAATGGCAATATTTGGGGCAGCGAGGGGGCTGATCTTATGTTCAAATTTGGGTCCTTGTTTTCCTGGGTAAGAGTCCCTCAAATTTTCACATTGTCATCCCTAACTGGTGTGTCTGTTATGTCCATCAAAACCAGGTTTTTCCACAGAAGCTCTTCTATTGTCTTCACAATGCTCTTATCAAGCTCACCTTGGAGAGTTGAGAATTATTTCACAGGACTCAAAATCTGAGATGAGCCGGGCATGGTGGTGCATGCCTGTAATCCCAGCGGCTTGGGAGGCTGAGGCAGGAGCATTAGGAGTTCAAAGCCAGCCTCAGCAACTTAGCAAGGCCCTAAACAACTCAGTGAGACGTGTCTCAAAATATAGGAAAGGACTGGGAGTGTGGCTCAGTGGTTAAGTGCCCTGGGTTCAATCCCAGTGCCAAAAAAAAACCCCCAAAAGAATCTGAGATGGTGTGTTCCAAGTCATTCCCTCTTTGTAGGGCTGTTCAAAGGGTGTGATAGTAAATAACTTGCCAGAATTCTTGATTCTTGAGTAGTACATTTTATGCTCATTGTTTCTATCTCATGAATAGGCTCTTGTCTTCCAGAGCAAAAAAATACTCATGCACAGGAGTCACAGGTGAAAGTCAGCAAGCGTCTCAGAGAGCCCTTAGATGACCATGAAGAAGAGGTCTCAGAGCCGAGTGCGAAGTATGTGCGAAAGAACACAGAGCCAGCCCCTGCCCTTGGCAAGGACACATTTTCTTATATGGGTATGTGTTTTAGTCAGGTTCTCACCACAGTGACCAAAAGACCTGACAAGTAATGCAGAGGAGGAAAACTGTTTTGGCTTTTGGTTTCTGAGGTTGCAGTTCATCGACAGGCAACACCATTGCTTTGGGCCTGAGATGAGGCAGGACATGAAGACAGAGGGAGTAGTGGAGGAGAACTGTCAGGACACGGCAACAGGAAGCAGAGAACGTTCTGCTTACCAGGGACAAGAGATAAGCCCCAAAGGCATGCCCTCAGGGACCTACCTCCCCAGCCACAGCCTCCTGCCTGTCTGGATTAGTCCACGGTGGGGTTACAGTGGTCATCCTCTAATCATTTCACCTCTGAACCTGTTTGCATTGTCTCACGTGAGCATTTGGGGGATACCTCCTATCTAAACCGTAGAGTACATCTTCCTTGGGTTTTTAAAAATATAACAATCTAGAAACCATGAAAACTTTGCTCAATCTCTAAATGAGAGAAATCTGAGCTGATGTTTATCCTCATTGTTTTCCATACAGCATATATAGAATTCTCTAAGGTTACCATTTTATAATTGATGAAGTTATGCAGAATTATTAAACTTTTAGGTATTCTTAGGAAAACATTATGTAGACCACAAATGACATTGTAATGTTTGAAAGACCTGTAGTCCCTATGCACAGAGTGCTTTAGCTCTTCAGATGAGGAAGGCCTCAGCACAGCTGCCTTCCACCCTCAGTCAGCACCATTTTACCCTTGTGTTCAGTCTGGAGATTGTGTCTTATCCCTAGAAGCAAGGTGGTCATGAACTGTTTCTCTGCTTTAACTTCAGTCTCTTAGTGACAGTGTGTATATCTTCTTTAGTATAGGCGAACAGAAGGTAGAAGTACCCAGCATTTTTATTTTTAAAATTTTATTTATTTTTTAACTGTGAATGGATCTTTCATGTTTTATTTGTTTTTTTGTATGTGGTGCTGAGGATTGAATCCAGGGCCTCACACATGTCAGGCAAACGCTCCACCACTGAGCTACAAACCCAGCCCTCAGCATTTTTTTTTTTTTTTTTTTGTTCCTGGGGATTAAACTCAGGGGCACTCGACCACTGAGCCACATCCCTGCCAGGGTCTCACTGAGTTGCTTAGCGCCTCACAGTTGCTGAGGCCGGCTTTGAATTCTCGAATCTCCTGTCTCAGCCTCCTGGGCCACTGGAATTGCAGGTGTGTGCCACCGAACCCAGCTCCTAGCATTTTTCATAACTCATCGAATTTGTAGGTTCTAACTTTCCCAGGAAGAAGCCATTTTATAGTTTGATTCAAGGGAAACAAATAGAAATGTTTTGTTGATCTGTATTTGTAGGTTAGTTTTATAGTTATTTAAAACAGTCAAAAAGGTGTACTTGATTTGCTTATTTGCTGCTTGGAAGTGAAACAGGTGTTTGTGGCATACCCGGGGTATGAGCTGTTCCCAGCATGCTCACCACTGCTTGAAGCTCGGTGGCCCCGACACAGCCTGGTGTGTGGTAGGTCTCTTCAGTGACTGCAGGCAGCTGTGGCTGTGTTGGCAGAGCTGAGATGCAGCTGGACTGAAGCGTCTTACCAGCCTGTGTTCTGATGTCCCAGCATCGTTCCAGGAGCTGAGTCCCTGTGCTTCTGTAGCATCCTCCCACTGTGCCTCTGCTGTGCCTGCTCCACCCACTGTCCTGGACAAGGGCCTCCTGTGTGTGCCTCTCTGCTCCCCCTTGCTGTCCCTTAGTGCTGTGCAACCCAGCTTCTCCCACTGTGCTGCTGAGAGTGTGTTGCTGGCCACCAGAGGCCTGAGAGTGGCCTGGCCTTGTGTCCGTCCTTTCCTTCCTTGCTGTTCACAGCTTTGGCATGTTAATCCCACCCTCTGCCTTGATGAAAAGAAGCACGGTCAGGAGCAACAGTTCACTGTTACAAATGTCCTGCAAGAAAAATGAGACCAGCGTTTGTTAGAGGACTTGAGCTTCTGGCAGGCAGGGTCACCATGATGCCAAGGCCCTGCTCTCTCTAGAGTGATGGCTTGCTGAGAGTGACGGTGGCCCTGACATAGAGAAGGACGTTGCCGTTGTCTTTTGACCCTTTAGGGTAGGTTGTAAGTGGTAGGTCTCTGGAAGCAGGTTCTAGCTCTGCACTGTGACCACCTTGCCCTGTCCCTTGCCTGGTGTGTGAGACCAGGTGTGGTGTAGCATCTGCCCCACATAAGAAATTTGTGTTTCCCAGAGACTGCAGCATGTAGAACATCTTCTTAAAATGCTGACCTGACTTCAGAGACATTTGGTGTGAGTTTTGTTTTTTCCAAAATTTGATCCAGCTGTGTTTACTGTTTCCCTTACAGGAGACTCTGTGGTTGTCTACACCGATGGCTGCTGCTCCAGTAACGGGCGGAGGAGAGCACGAGCAGGAATTGGCGTCTACTGGGGGCCAGGCCACCCTTTGTAAGTAAACAGCTCAGTTTTTCAGCATCAGACTTTACTGAATCATATTCTAAAACTTGTGGAAAGACGCAGTAGATCTGGGTACTCATTGATTATTTGGAAACTTTGTCAGACAAACAGCTCTAGCAGGGGCTGATAGAAGAACAGAGCTTTGATTTTTATTGACACTGAACAGCTTTGTTCTTCAGAATGTCGAATGTAGAACCTGGGTGTTGCTGTGTCGGCCCTAACTCTTAGGCGTCTCTATCTCATGAGCTTTTACACCAGAAGGGCCTCCTGCCTCTTAGCTTAAATTAGATGGACCTCGCAGGGCTACCCAGGGAATGGCTGCTGGGCTTGGAACCCGTGTATCACTAGACCCTTTTGAAGCTGTGTGACCCAGCGGTGACCCTGGTATGTCAGAAGGCAAGGTGAAATGCTCTTGTTCAGACCTATCTCGCCTGTGGATGTGAAGGAACTGGAATGGAAGCTGAGCCCTGAAGTTCAGAGGAAAGAGGGACTTGGTCCCTCTAAAGCCGCCCGCACCAGCGCTCAACTTTGTTTTCCAGTATTTACAGGTACCCACAAGAGCCATGTGTAGGTGGCCAGATGCAGTGGTGCAAACCTGCAATCCCAGCACCTCAGGAGGCTGAGGTAGGAGGGTGGCAAGTACAAGGCCAGCAACTTAGTGAGACTCTGTCTCAAAATTAAAAATAGTCAGGACTGAGAATGTAGCTCAGAGGTAAAGTGCCCTTGGGTTTGATCCCCAGTAGCTCAAGGAAAAAAAAAGTTGGTTGTTAGGCATTTTTAATAATGATACCACTTTCCATTTCTTTCTAACTGTACAGTTCACAAAGTTCTTTCACTTTAACTTTTTGCTTAGCTTCAAACCCCTGTGGTGGAGAGTGGAAGCTGGTTTGGCACTAGGTTCTGGGGATTTTGTGCTGGCCCTAGACACCATGCTAATGCCTTTCAGTCCAGAAATTACACTTTGTCCTTGACTTCTGGTCCGGTGTTTCTTCTATGCCATATTATAGTGTCTTTCAACAAAGTGTTAGTGTTGTTGGTTTGATTTTTTTTCTTAATATTTTTTTTAGTTGTAGTTGGACACAATACACTTATTTAATTTATTTATTTATTTTTATGTGGTGCTGAGGATCAAACCAAGGGACTCGCACATGTGAGGCGAGTGCTCTACTGCTGAGCCATAACCCCAGCCCCATGTTGGTTTGATTTTTTTTAAAGGCTGTGTTTTTATATGAAGCTTTTATATCGTTTTTTTGTTTTGTTTTGTTTTGTTTTAACACATTAGCTCATTATTCGTTGGAGGGAATCACTTTTGAGAATCAGCATTATAAGTGTATTTTTAAAAATTCTGTTTTGAAACAGAAACATAGGCATTAGACTCCCCGGACGACAGACAAACCAAAGAGCAGAAATCCATGTAAGTTATCAGATAAATGTGAGTTTGTCATTTCTCAATATTGACCTTGAGCATGAAACTCATGTAAAGTTACCTGATACATGTGAGTCTGTCATCCCTCAGCAAGACTATGAGCATATCACTTACTACTGTTATCCATGTAGATAAGATATTCAATGTCCAGAAGAAACTTTGGGTTAGTAGCAATTCTGGAGAAACACTCTAAAATGTCATTTCAAGTCGGTGTCAACAGAATTATATGTTTAGCACTATTTCACATAAAGAATATAATCAAAAGTACATAGGAAGAAGGAACCCTTGTGTCATAGACCCTTTTAAACATGTGTGACCCAGAGGTGACCCTTGTATGTCCCAGTGTGAATCACTTTGAGCATGAGCTGTGTTGCCCGTTCTCTGTGGAGGATGACTGTGGCTTGTTTTTTCAAGGCAGCCTGCAAAGCCATCGAACAAGCCAAGGCTCAGAACATCAGTAAATTGGTTCTATATACGGACAGTATGTTCACTATAAATGGTAAGCCTTCATGTTTATTTCTTCCAGTAATTTTCCAGTCGCTCTGAGGGGAACTAGGCTTTTCTTTCCCTGGTGGGAGGTATTATAATAGGCTAAAATTAATAACAGGGATGACATTGGTGTGTCACAAGGAAAAGAGGGAGGTTTTGAAGCCCAAGTTCTGTCATGAAGTAGCTGTGGCTCTGCTGTCCTTGCAGTTGGAGTCTAGATGTGTGTAAGTAACTTAGGATCAAGGTGTGCTGGCTGCTTCTTGGAGAATGCCCGAGGGAAACTTCCTGGAGAAGGACGTCCTAAGCTGAGAGCTTCAGGTGAATGCAGTTAGAGGAATGGGGGAGATGGGTGTTTCTGGCATGTGCTGCAGGCCAAAGCACCTGGGGCCAACTGAGGAGGGGAGGAGTCCAGGATGACGGGTCAGAGCACAAGAGGCCCCGGAGGCAGGACAGGCAGGGCGGTGCAGGTGGAGGCCCAGTGAGCATACCTTCCCTAGGGATCACTAACTGGGTCCAAGGCTGGAAGAAGAATGGGTGGAAGACGAGTACGGGGAAGGAGGTGATCAACAAGGAGGACTTCGTGCAGCTGGAGGAGCTCACCCACGGCATGGACATTCAGTGGGTGAGTGCCTATTAGAATGTTCAATCTTGTGACTGTTGTGACCATGTGGTCCCTATTGGCTCGAGAGCAGTGGTTTACTTAAGAGATCGAGTGGTGCAGGTTAACAATTCCCACAAGGGTCATATCATGAGGTGTAATGAGTGCCTTTGATTCTCTCTATCTTTGCAGTGAACAGTGTTGCTAGGTGTAGGAAGTGCAGCAGTAAAAAATATTGCTGGAGGGCTGGAGCTGTGGCTCAGCGGTAGAGCGCTTACCTAGCATGTGTGAGGCCCTGGATCTGATCCTCAGCACCACATAAAAATAAGTAAATAAAAGTATTTTGTCCAACTACAACTAAAAAAATAAGTATTTAAAAAAATATAGCTTGATAAGGCCTTAGGAACATGGTCTTCTTTCCAAAAGGGAAATGTTTTTCTTATAGTTTTTTTTTTTTTTTTGGTGGGGGGTGGTACTATGGATTGAAACCAGGGGCACTTTACCACTGAGTTATAGTCACAGCTTTTTTTTTTTTTTTTTTTTTAATTCTTTTTAGATGTTAATGGATTTTTATTTTATTCATTTATATATATGTAGTGCTGAGAATCGAACCCAGTGCCTCGCATATGCTAGGCAAGCACTCTACCACTGAGCCCCAGCCCCAGCCAGTCACAGCTCTTTTTGTTTTTTTATTTTGAGACAGTTTCACTAAGTTGCTGAGGTTCGTCTTGAACTTATGATCTTCCTGCCTCAACCTTCCTAGTTGTTGGGATTACAGACATGTAATAGATAATTTTAATGAAATGTTTTCTCCACACAATACAAAGCAAGTTAAACTTTTAATCATTGTCTCAACTCTGCCTTGTTCTGCCTCCATAAAACCATTGGTAACATTTTGTAACCAACATGTAAATTTGCTTTAGCAATGGAAATGGGAACAATGGTTAAATCAAATAAGCAATCCATTCTCCTAAACAGCATTCAAAGAGTAAAGAGTGTGTGTGTGCGCGCGCGCGCAAACACGGATATCTATCCATCTGCACAGTTTGCCATATACCATTGCCAAGTAAGAAAAAAAGCACCATTAATGGTAAAATCAAATTTGTAGAGAAATGAAATGGAGCTTTTGTGAACACGTCATTGTGTGAAGCATCTGGAATATATGTTGTGCTCTTCAGTTATGTTGGGCAAGAGGCTCTGAGTGAGCTTCGGCTCGCCCAGTCTGCTCTGTGTGCTTGCGTTTCTCAGTGGAGTGTAGTCATGTTGCTTGTATAAAAATCAGGAGAAGTAAAAAGGAAAACCTTTATTTTAACAGATGCATGTTCCTGGTCATTCGGGATTTGTGGGCAATGAAGAGGCCGATAGGCTGGCGAGAGAAGGGGCTCGGCAGTCTCAAGACTGAGTGGAGTCACTTGGGTGCTCTGGAGAAGGCAAGCGATAGCTCTTGTTGCTGTCATTTCCTGGTGTGGGCATCAAGACCTCTCAGCAGGAGTGCTACAGGAGACAAAGCTGAGCCAGGGGGCACTGTGTCCTGTGAGCATCTCAGTAAAAAAGTGCTCCAGGAGGAAGTGGACGTCTTTGAGATCTGGTGATTCTGAGATCTGCTGCTTACTGGGCTTAGTATATTTTCATATGTTTTATTGCAGTTTGGCCCAAAGTGCTTGGGCGTTGATTTTTATAAGAAATCAATAAAACATTGGTTAAAAGATGCTGACAGGAACTCAGGAAGAATTGTGGAAGAGTTCGCTGACCTTCTGATTTTCAAGGTGGAGTCACCTGCCCTTGTAGCCACACTGGGCATGTGGCTCACAGGACGCCCCTCAGGTGCCTGATGCTGTGTACACAGGAGACCGTGGCTGTGGAAGAATGGCCTCAGTCTTTCAAATGTGTGTGTGTGCAGGGCTGGGATCGAACCCAGGACCTCAACATGCTCAGCAGTTACAATTTTGTACGTGTGTGTGTGTGTGTTGGGCACTGGGGATTGACCCCAGGGGTGCTCTACCATTGAGATGTTCCCCCAGCCCTTTTTATTTTTTCATTTTGAGAGGTCTTGGTGAGTGGCTGAAGTTGACCGTAAATTTGTGATCCTCTTCGCTCAGCCTGCTGAGTGCTGGGATTATAGGTGTGTGTCACCACTCCTGGCTCAGTTACAGCTTTTTTTTTGGTACCAGGGATTGAATCCAGGGCACTTAATCACAGAGCTGCATCCCCAGCCCTTTTTATATTTTATTTAGAGACAGGGTCTCACTGAGTTTCTAAGTGCCTGGCTAATCTGCTGAGGCTGGCTTTGAACTCGCGATCCTCCTGCCTCATCTTCCTGAATTGCCAGGATTACAGGTGTGCATCACTGTGCCCGGCTCAGTTACAGCTTTTAAAGACCAAGATGCATATATCTTTGAAAAGTTTCTTTGGCTTTTTTTCTTAAAAATACTGTGCAGGTTTAAAACAAATGTTTGACATGATCATTTATTTTTGAATTTTTTTCCATAAAATAAAAATACAGAAAATGACACAAAACAAATGAACGCGTATTGAATTACTATTATAAGATGAATGTCCGTGCATCCACCACCCTGTAAGGAATAGTGCTTTGCTGGACACTCCAGAGTACTCCCCTGGGACCTCTCCTTCCTCCTCCTCCCCTCTCTTTACAATGTAATCCTGACTTTTGTGGAAATGACTTCAGGCATTTCTCGATGTCAGTTTAATCTTGCCAACTTTTTCCTTTTTTTAACTTTATATTTCTTAGGGCTTTTAAATTGCAGTCCCTGCTCCATCCCACTGTTTCCCTACATATTATCTTCTGGACCTGGGCCATCTGTTTTTTCTGTAGTCTGGATTTTGCTGATTGTGTTCATGAGAACACAGTTCAAATGTGGCCAGCAAGGTGGGGAGCAAGACTAGGGCACTGCCTCCACTACGCAGATAGACAGAGCTCCATTCTGTCAACCCAGAGACATACGGGATTATTCTGTTTTAGGAGCAGTAACTCACCAATGGGGTAAGCAAAGGTCTTTTTACTTAGGACATATGACCATAAAAGAAAAAGACTGCATATAAATAAAAAATGTTACTTCATAACGCAAAGATTTTGAAAGTAACAAGCAAAAGCAAACTATGGAAAGAGTTTGTAACTCATCACAAAGGACTAATATCCCTGATGTGTACGAGAAAACAACTGGTGAATCAGAGGAACGGATCACCCAGGTTGTTCCCAAGAAGTACATACAGCCCCTGGAGTGGATGTGTGTCCATCTTCACTCCGGAGAGTACAGCTGAGCTGCAGATGCAGTTTCTCCCTCAACAGGCTCCAGGGTTGCCGAGGCTGTTGGGAAATGCTGCTGATGCTGAAGGCAGATGGCATACCCCTGGACACCAGCGGAGCCTGCCTGCCAGTATGATAAATGCGTTTCCCTGATCCGCCAGCCCTGTTCTGCAGACTGATACTGCAACACCTGTGCCCATACAAATATAAGGCAGGATTCATGGGCTGGGTAGAAGCTCAGCCACCATGCCCAGCTCATCAGATAATGTTCTGGAGAATGTTTTTGGAATTAGAAAAAAAATACTGTCGCTATTAAACAGTTTTCTCCCTATAAGCTGCTGTGTGGTTTGGATGTGTCCCCAGTTCATGTGTGGGGAGCTTAATTCTCAGAGGCACATGCTGATGGTTGGGAGGTGGGCCTTTGGGAGGCAGTAGGGTGAGGTGAGGTCTACAGGGTGGCCCCACGACAGCATTAGAAGCCTTAGAAGAAGGGAAGGGAGACTCGTTTTTTTTTTTTTTTTAAGAGAAAGAATTTTCAAAATATTTATTTATTTAGTTTTTGGCGGACACGGACACAACATCTTTGTTTGTATGTGGTGAAGAGGATCGAACCCGGGCCGCACGCATGCCAGGCAAACACGCTACCGCTTGAGCCACATCCCGAGCCCCAGAGACTCATGTTTTTGGGAAATGTCTTAAGAGTCTTTGGGGACAATATGACCATGAATGAGGCTGGTGGCCCACACTGGAATAACTTTTGGGTTTGATTTTCATCCTGGGAGCCTGGATGCTTGGAATAATTCACTGTCAAATAACTCAGGATTTGCCCAGCACAGTGGCTACGCCTGTAGACGGGAGAGTCTAAGGCAGGAGGATGTCGTGTTCGAGACCAGCCTCAGCAACTTAGACCCTGTCTCAAAAAAATAAAAAGGGCTGTGACTCAGTGGTAAAGTACACCTGGATTCAATCCCTAGGACCAAAACCAAAAAAACCCAAAACCAATACAAATGAGTTTTTCTGCCTCTGCCTTCCCTCTACCTCCACTACCTCTCTTGACCAGAGACTGCTTTTCTTTAATAGCGCCAGTGAGACTTGGCTGAGTGGCCTCCAGGCAGCTGACTGGCTTCCTCCTCGAGAAATCCAGACCCGTGCTCCTTTTTTGGGGGGGAGGGGGGACTGAACCAAGGACTTTGGGTGTGCGAGGCAAGCACTCTACCACTGAGCTACATCCCCACTCCCAGTCTCCCTTTTTTCAGTGAAGAAAGTTTATGTGCACAGCTGGCTCATTTCTTCATTCATAGATAACACGACTTTAAAAATCTTCATTGGAAATTTTCAAAAGTACACAGAAAGAGTAGTTTGATGAACATCCATGAAACCATCTCCCAGCTTCTTCAACAGTTACCAAGTTGGATAACCTGACTGAGTAGTATTCCAAGGCTGTTCCTTCATATGTGGTATTAGGTGTGTCTCAGCACAGGGACACATGGAAAGTCTGCCAAGGTCATGTGTCTCCTAGGGCACTTGCCGGGTTTCTTGGCTGAGTGAGATCTGGGACTGCCTGGCTGGTTTTCTTTTCTTTTTTTTTTTTTTCCCTATCCTCTACTATTCCCCCTCCCCTCCCCTCCCATCTCTCATGGCTGGTTTTCTTATGCAGGTCTTGCTGTTAACCCCAGGTTTACTGATAGACAGGCCCTTGTGTTTCACAGCAAGTGGTTTTTTTTTGGCTGTGTGTCCAGGCCTCTTGAGTAGTGCCCAGGTGTGTCTGTGTGTTATCTGTTGGCCTTTCTCCCCTGCTCTGTGTGTTTCCCACAAAGCCCTCAGGCTGTTCCAGCTGGAAGTCATTAGCCCAGATGGCTTTTCCGTAGACTCTGCCTGGCCTTGCTCTGGCTGGGTCTTAGCAGGAATGGCCCTGGGGGAGAGGACCTGAATGAAGATGAGGGCTGAGAGCAGTTCTGCTCACTGTGTACTCTCTCCACCAGAGCCTCTGAGGCACCAGGCTGCAGAGTTTGGTTTTGGTGTGAACATCTGCCTCCCACGTTCCCGACTTGCTGCCCAGTCCTGAGACCTGTGGTCAGAGCACCTCGCAGCTCCCTCAGAGATCCCCAGCGCCAGCAGTCTGGCTACTGCTTCTGCTCTTGAACAGTTGACTGTGCCACGTCTCTCACCCAGGGGGCCTCAGTCCTGTTACATCTGGGAATCTGGGTGAGGCCAACAGCCTGCAAGCCGGGCAAAATCTCACTCTTCATCGCTCTTCCCGCAGGCCAGGAGAGGTCAAGTACGCTGGGCGAGCAGACAAAAGCAAAGTTATTAGCACACAGCAGGGGCCAGCCGAATCCTAGAAATGGCTGTTAAATATTTCCCCGTATACTACCTTCAGTTTCTCCTGTTGGCCTGCAAAGCCTAACGTGTTGACTCTGGCCCTTCATGGAGCATGTTTGCCTAGGGCGGTGTCCGTGTCCCTGGTTTCAGTGGCTTGGGTCACCTGGTCTTCCAGGGCACTTCTCTGCAGCGGAGGAGGCCATCTTTCAGAACACCTCAACAGGTTCTTCCCCAGTCTCATGGTGGTAATGAAACCTGGTCGTGAAACATTTCTGGGCTGTTGGTGGCTGTTTTTCTGGAAGAAACATGTCAAAGATTCTCCAAAGGCAGAACGCATGGGCTGTGGTGTCCACAGGAAAGCAGCGAGTGCCATTTCCCTCAGTTGTCCTGCTGGAGTGCTGGGGGCAGCAGACACAGCACCTGTTTCCCCGCCAGTCCCTCCGCACCCTGCTCATCTTGCTTTTCCAAAGCAAAGTTTTTTATGGCACAGAACTGCTCCCCTTTCCCCTGTTCCAGTGGGAAGGAAAAGACATCTGCTCAGGATGGAGGCCGGCAAGGGCAGATGTAGGCTGCTGGGCGGCTGCACCTGGGCGGGGTGTTAAGTGCTCCCCCAGGCTCAGGACCACTGCTGCTGGCACTGCATTTTAGCAGCTACTGTAGAGACTGAATTCAAACCCCAGCCTTGTCACTTCCTGGCCATGTGACCTGAAGTTAGGTGAGTTCCTGTGCCTCAGGTATCTCACCTTTCAACTGTGGGTGACAGGTACTCCCAGCTGCCCAGAGTGGTCCTGAGGGCACCACTGTGCAGAAAATTCTCACACTGAGCTTGTGCTGCGTCACTAGAAGCGCTGACGTGGGGCAGGAGGCCATTACAGTGATGGTGTGAAAACTCGGGAGGGCAGTGTTCACGAGCTTTTCTTGGGGTACTGTGTGCTAAGCGCTGAACGAGTGACCCGAAGGTATGCACAGCTGTGACACCACACAGGAATCATACCACAGACATGAGGTTGACGGGTGTCTGCAGATGTTGATTCAAATGTCCTCACGGAACCTAACAAGGAACATGCACGTGCCTACGGGGAGGCTCCGCGGCCAGCATGTAGGAATGGCCAGGGCAGCTTCTCTGCAACTGGGTGTCTGTAGGGGAAAGCATTTGAGTCAGGAAGAGCATCTCGGGGAAACCTGCCTGGGTAAGGACCTGAGGCAGGAGGAGCAGGAGATCCACATGCTAAAAGGCCAGAGGTCTGGAGAGCAGAGCGCAGGAGGGGAGGTGGCAGGGTTGGGGGTGGCCAGGGTCTGGAGTTCAAAAAGCAGGGTTAACATGGGGACTGGCATGACATGGCTTTTAGAAGGTCACTGGCTGCTTTGCAGGGAATGGTTGCACTGGGGCAAAAGCAGTCACAGGAGGCAACTTCAGAGGTCAGTTCCACCAGCCAAGAGGTGGTGGAAAGAGTGGGATGAGGCCAGTGGATGGGGGTATGGTGTTTTGAGGGTCAAGTGAGAGGATTTGCAGTTAGGGTGGACTGGATGTGGAGTGTGAGGGAGAAAGAGCAAAGTACCCAGCTTTGGAAGAAGCCACTGCTGCTCCCTGATACAGGAAAGGCCAGGTTAGGTTGGAGACTTGTGGATACTCAAACCTGAGGTTCTGGAAAGGGGTTCAGACTGGAGGTGTGGACAGGGGAGTCAGCAGCATGGGGTGGACTATGTGAGGCCACTGGGTTGGTGAGAATGGACAGGGAGAGACCATTGGGACCATCCAGAGGAGCAGGAGCCAGATGAGAGAGAGAGAGGGAGGGAGGGAGGGAGCAGTGACTTGAAGGAGAACCAGAAGAAGGTGTCTGAAAGGAGTGGGCAGCTGTGAAGCGCTGCTGCTGAGATGTGGCAACCCGCAGTGTCCATGGAGTGGGTCAGGAGGCAGTGAGAGAGGACAGGTCATTAGAAACCACTCCTGAAGCACACAGGGAAACACAGCCATGTCCAAGCTGCCGGGAATCAAACCCAGGACCTCACAGGTGTACGCCAGGCACATGCTGTACACGGAGCACATCCCCAGCCTGAAGGGCCAGCGGAAATCCGTCAGGTGGAGGGGAGAGGAGATGAGGATGTGGCTTAGTATTTGCAGTCATTAGAGGAAGGGAACAGAATGAGGTGGACGTGTGCTTCCTGTGCAATCTTCCTGAAGCCCTGGAGTCAGTCTGCTTTGGAGATGTAAACTAGCACAGTCTGGTTCAACATCTCCGGGTTTCTAGTTGCTTGATTTGCTAGGCTGAGGGAACAGCTGAGAATGTGATCTTTTTTTTAGCTGATTGCTCTGAAAAGATAAATCCAGGCTCATCAAAAGGTTAGATTCCTTTTTTCTTTTTTATCAGCTACACAGATGCTCAAACTTTGATGGGATTACTTCCTGATAAACCCCTCGTAAAGTGAAAATATCAGCTGAAAGCACACCAAACCTACCGCAAGTGGCGGCCTAGTGGGGCCTGTCCCCCAGGCTCACACCAGCTTTAGCAGACAGTTGGCAGACCCAGCAGTCTGTCCTCGGGTGTTGAACATCCCATGTCATTGACTCAACAGGTACTGGCAGTGGAGGCCAGAGGGCCGCATGAGCGCTGCCCACTGCGGTGCACAGCTAAGACACTCTGTGTCTGAAGAACCGTGAAAGGTCCCTTCAGCTGCAGTGTGGACTGTCTGACTGCGTGGCTGCCCCTCCCACAGCAGGGCTGGAGTGTCCCTTTACCTGCTGCGAGCCTGGGCAGAGGCCAGAATTCAGAACTCCAAGTGTGGTTTCCGCTGAGTGCAAATGGCTTTCCACCATGAAGTCACAGGATCGCAGCTGAACCACCCTAGGGAGGGGGCTGTCTGTGTTCACAGGAACTCAGGACTAGGAGGGGCAGCCTGGTTTATTCCAGGACACAGCACATTTTATGGGAAAGATGACATGAAAAGAAAAGATGGCGCTTTTAAAAACTTACATATTAGGGCTGGGATTGTGGCTCAGGGGTAGAGCGCTCGCCCAGCACAGGCGGGACCCGGGTTCGATCCTCAGCACCACATAAAAATAAAGGCGTTGTGTTGTGTCCATCTACACCTAAAAAATAAAATAAAAATATTTTTAAAAAATTAGATGGTAGCATGGCCGACTTTATTTATTTATTTATTTCTAGTACTGGGGTTTGAACCCCTGGGCACTGTACCACGCGGCTACAGCCCACCCTTTATCAGTTTTTACTTGGAGACAGGGTCTCCTTAAGTTGCCCAGGCTGGCCTCCAACTTGCGATCCTCCTGCCTCAGCCTCCTGAGTCTGGGATGACAGGTGTGGGCCGCGCCGGGCTACAGTCGTTCAGTTTTGCCTTCACGTTGACGGCTGTAAAACGTGAACTGTTCCTCGGAGTCTTCTCCGGGCGGGGGCGCAGGAAACCTGCGGCGGCTGGCCACTTGTCCTCCAGGCCCAGCAGGGGCGCGCTTCCCTCGCCGGCCCCGCCCTGGAACTCCTCCCACTCCTCCTGGCACCAGACCCGTCCGGACCTCCTCCCGGAACCACCCTCCCGGAACTACCCTCCGGGTCCTGGCCCGACCCATCCCTTCCCTCCCCGGCCCCGCCTACCTCCATATCCCTGCCCACCTCCCTGTCCGGACTCTGCCCTCCCCGGCCCGGCTCCGCCCACCTCCCGGCCCGGCCCCGCCCGCCTCCCTGTCCTGGCCCCGCCCACCTCCCTGTCCGGTCTCTGCCCTCCCCGGCCCGGCCCCGCCCATCTCCCGGCCACCTCCCTGTCCTGGCCCCGCCCACCTCCCTGTCCGGTCTCTGCCCTCCACGGCCCGGCCCCGCCCACCTCACGGCCCGGCCCCGCCCGCCTCCCTGTCCCGGCCCCGCCCACCTCCCTGTCCGGTCTCTGCCCTCCACGGCCCGGCCCCGCCCACCTCCCCGGCCCGGCCCCGCCCACCTCCCACCTCCCCGGCCGGCCCCTCCCACCTCCCTGTCCGGTCTCTGCCCTCCTGGCCCGGCCCTCCCCTCCGCCAGAGCCCGGCTAGACGCGCCGCCGCGATGGTGCAGGCCTGGTACATGGACGAGTCCGCGGACGACCCGCGGCTGCCGCACCGCCCCGAGCCCGGCCGCGCGGTGGGCCTGGAGCAGCTGCGCGGGCTCGGCGTGCTCTACTGGAAGGTTCGAGGGCGCTCCCGACGGCCGGGCGCGCTGCGCATGCTCGCACTGCGGGGGGCGGCGGGACCCCGGCTCAGCCGAGTGGCCCGGAGTACCCGGGGGCAGCCGTGGCCTCACCAGGCCCGGGGCGGCAGTGCGGGACCCGCGGAGCTCCCGTGGGCTGGGGTCCCTGGTTCCGGTGGACCCCGCTCGGCGGACGTCTGCTCTGCGAAGCTGGTGCCGCCGCTGCGGGCCGGTGTTCAGTGTTGGCAGGCGCCGCTCCCCACCCCCGAGGGCCTGCCGAGGCCACGGGAGGCCACGGGAGGCCACGGGGATGCGTCGGCGGTGACTGTTGCTTTCGCTAGTCTGCATTCAGTTGTGATCAAAACGAAAACAGGCCCAGGCCTACATCCCCCCACCCTTCCTAGGGCGCCTCCTGAGGGTGGGGTTAGGGACGTGCATGGGAAGAAGAAGGGTGAAGGGGGACTGGAGACACAGTAAGCGTGGTCAGTGTATGCAGTTAATCTTGGGGCGTCTTCTTGGATGCAGGTCCAGAAAATGGTATTGGCAAGATCTGAGGATGGTGTTGTCTGGACGCAGGTGAAAGGTCCCTGGTTTCAACACGAGTGGCCTTGAGGTGGCTGGAAAGGCACAGGCCATCATGGCTGTGACCTGAACCTCAGATGTGCAACCTACATGAGAGCTGAGAAAGGCCAGGCCTGCAGTATGGGGGTTGAACCCAGGAGTGCTCCACCACTGAGCCACATTCTCAACACTTTTTATGTTTTATTTTGAAATAGGGCTTTGCTAATTTGCTGAGGCTGACCTCAAACTTGGGATCCTCCTGCCTCAACCTCCCAAGTCACAGGTTACTGGCATGTAATGCCATGCCTGGCCAGAATTAGTGACTTAATGCCAGCTAAAAGCAGGCAGCTAGCCGGGTGCAGTGGTGCGTGCCTGTAGTCCCAGCGGGTCCCGGAGGTTGAGACAGGAGGATCAAGAGTTCAAAGCCAGCCTCAGCAATGCCAGGTGCTAAGCAACTCAGTGAGACCTTGTCTCTAAGTAAAATTCAAAACAGGGCTGGGGTGTGGCTCTGTGGCTGGGTGCCCCTGAGTTCAATCCCCGGCACCAAAAAAAAAAAAGGGGCAGCTAGAGACAGGCGAAGCCAGAGGGTCCCGCTGGTGCGGGCACCGGAGGGGCTCCGCTCTGACTCATGGAGCCAGGCCCAGGTGTCTTTCCCTGCAAGGCTGAATAGGTTAATTCTAGACTGGACTTGTCTTTTGTGGGCCACAGCCGAGTTCTGAACCTCTGGAAGGTACCATCTTCAGTGCAGTCAAGGGCTTTATGGTTTCTGTTATGATAGGAAAATAGGTTTTGACGAAGAGTGACATCTGATTTATCCCCATTCCCAAGCACAAGGGTCAGATCACGGCACTCCTGGAGTTTTGTTGTGACAGTTAAAAACAAAAATGAGGTAAAGGTCAACTTCAGACGTGTCCGGAAAGTGGGCCAGTGTTAAAGGGTGTCTCTTGGCTTGTTTCCTGGGTCAGCCAGGATGTCTTCCTTCTGCAGCCCAGAGGAGGAGCCCAGGGCTGCGGAAGGTCCCTTGCTTACCACGGGCTACCCGTGCCTGGTGCACTGTCCTGTGCTCTCCTAGTGACTGAGATGGACCAGTGGCGTCCAAAAGTGAAATTAGTTAAAGATCTTTATTTTCTCAGTAGTGGGGATGCTGAACCACATCATCCCCAGACCTTTTTTAGTGTTTATCTTGAGACAGGTTCTTGCTGAATTTCTGAGGCCAGTTTAAACCTGATGATTCTCCTGCCTTAGTCTCTGCAGTTTCTGGGGTTACAGGTATATGCCACCATGCACTGCAAAGTTTGTTGAAGAACTAATTGGCTTTTGCTCAAGATTTGTGAGGCCGGGCAGTCTGCATTCTGTGAAATACAGTCAGCCTCTGTGTCTTTACGTTGTGCACCAGGCAGTCAATCAACTGCTGATTGTCAATAATAACAAAATTGCATCTGCCCTGAACCTGCGCAGCCTTGTCATCCCTTCAGAATACAGTAGAACAAGTATTTATGTAGCATTTGCATCCTGTTAGGTATCCAGAGATGATTTAAAGTACGACGGAGGATGGGTGTAGGTTATGTGCCCATCCTGCGCTGTTTTATGTAAAGAACTGGGCATGTGTGTAGGTGTCTGTACCAGCACCCCAAGGGCAAGAGGAGTGCAGAACGAGCACTCCCTGGGTATTGGTAGAAGGGTGAGCTTCATAAGGTGGGAACAAGAGACAGCAAGAGGAGAATAAGCTATTGGTTGATGTCAAGTTCCTTCTGTGGGGGTGAAAGCAGAATGTGGCTTCTTTTATCAGCTGACCAGGAGACTGGTGTCTAATGTTTCCAGGAAAAACAGGTCTGTCTGGGGACCTCTCTCACTTTGTTTGATTATATAGCATTTAACATTGGTGGCTCTGTTGGTTTTGTCTGGCTGTTGTCGGGTGCAGAGCTGGATTCAAAGCAATGGGACCCTTGCCGCGCATGATGGCACCTGCCTATAATCCCAGCAACTTGAGAAGCTGAGGCTGGAGGATCACCAATTCAAAGCCAACCCCCCTAAAAAACCAGCCTATCAACCAAACAAACCCCAAACCAAAAACAGTGCCCCCTGTAATTTTGTCAGGTTTTAGTAGGGATCCGAGTGGTCTTGTGTACCGCGCAGGCAGCTGGCGGTTAGGTGGTTCTAGTTTGCAATAGTGTGCGGTTGGGGCACAACCACCGTCTGGGAAGAGAGTGTTTCTACCTCCTATTAACATGACTCCTTTTTGTTATCTAAACTTGTTAGCTGGATGCTGACAAATATGAGAATGATCCGGAATTAGAAAAGATCCGGAGAGAGAGAAACTACTCCTGGATGGACATCATCACCATATGCAAAGATAAGCTTCCCAACTACGAGGAGAAGGTAAGGGGCGCTGCTCCTGCGAGACTCCCTGTTCCTCTGAACGGTCTAACTTGGGGGCTGGGAAGGACGCGTGGGCTGGTGGACTGAGCAGGGAGGCTGCCCTCGCAGGGCTGCACTTTGTGGGACGCTGGCAGCCGTGAACCCAGCTCTCTGTTAGCTTGGGCAGTCCAGAGGCCCAGGCTCTGGGGCCTTGGGAGTGCCCAGGGCTGTCCACTGTGGAGCTGTGCCCTGCTTGGCCGCCCCCCCACTCCTGGTGCCCCATCCGTCCTGGGCCTGCGCAGGCTTACGATCTTGCTGACCTCGCGAATAACCCTGGGCTCATCGATTTCCTCCCGGTTTCTGCTTTCTACTTCATCGATTCCTTCCTGACCTTTGCCTCCTTCTGTGTACTTTAGGTTTAGTTTGCTCTTCTTTTTTCTAATGTCTGGAGGTGGAAGCTGAGGTCACTGGCTTGAGTCTTTTCTTCTTCTTTATTTAAAAAAAATTTAAAATAGTTGTATATGGACACAGTACCTTCTATTTACTTTTATATGGTGCTGAGGGTCGAACCCAGTGCCTCCCGAGCGAGGCACGTGCTCCACCACTGAGCCCCAGCCCCAGCCCTCTTCTGCTGTTTCATGCAGGTGTTTAGTGCTCAGGCTTACCCGCACGGTGACTCTAGTGGTATCAAACACATTTTGATACGTTTTGATTTAATTTTTACTCAGTAAAGATTTCCTTTCTGATTTTGACTTTGACGCATGAGGGATTTTTTGTTCTCTCTTTTCTTCGGTGCTGGGGATTGAACCCAGGGTTGCTCTGCCACTGAGCTACCTCCAGTCCCTTTTTATTTGGAGATAGTCTTGCCAGGTTACTGAGGCTGGCCTTGAACTTGTGCCCCTCTGTCTCGGCCTCCGAGAGCTGGGACGGCGGGGCATGTGTTTCCCTGCCTGGCTGTGTTTTACTTTTAAAGACATGTATCAGTTTCCAGTTATTTGGGGATCTTTCTAAAGACATTCTTCTGTTTCTAATTCGATTCCATGTAGGTGGGGGATGTACTTTGTGTGACTTGAGGTTTTGTGATTGTGACTTTGAGATGTGCTTTCTGGCCCAGAATGTGGTCTCTGTGTTGGTGACGTTGTCTCTGAAGGCCCCTTTAGCCGGGCAGCTGATGGTGCTGAGGGGCCAGCACGTCCTTGCTGGTGTCCCGCCTGTGGTCTGCTGTTCCTGACGGTGGGCTGCTGAAGTGCCGGCTGGGGTGGACTCGTCTGTCTCGCCCTCCGGTTCCTTTAGTGTTGACCTTGTGGGTGTGACGCTGTAGGACGTGCATGCCGGGGATGGTCGTGTCCTCTGGGAGAAAGGCCGTCTCCTCCCTGGTGACCGATGACCTGCTTTCTGGGGAGCGTGTTGACAGGAGCACCTCTCCTTCCTTTTACTTTCAACCCCGTAGACGACGTATGATTTTGTTTTTGTTTCTGGGGATGAAGCCCAGGGCTCTTGAAGCCCACTGAGCTACATGCGTAACCCTTTTTATTTTTCATGTCGAGACAGAGTTTTTTTAAGTTGCTAAGGGTCTTGCCAAGTTGCCGAGGCTAGCTTCCAACTTGCGATCCTCCTGCTTCAGCCTCCCGAGTTGCTAGGATATAGGCATGCACCACCATTCCCAGTTTTAACGTAGAATTATTTTTTTTAGTAGTCATTCAAACAGTTTGTCTTCTAATTGGTTGTACTTGGACAACCCACATTAAAACTGCTTGTTAATATAATTGAAATATCTGCCATATCTATAACTGTTTTCTAGTTGTACTTTTTAAATATTCCCACTTTTTTCCTGCCTTGTCTGGTTTTAACTATTTTTTATAATTATATTTATAATTTTTTATAATTCTAATTTTATAATTCTTAGGGTTTGTGAGACAGGTTTACCCTGGACCGAGGGGCCCAGTTTTTTCCTCCTGTCACTCCCATGGCTCAGAGAAGTTAAATACTAGATCATTGAAGAATAATGAAAATTAAATATTTATTTTATCTTTATTTCCTCTCTTTCATAGATCTGAGTTTCAGACTTGTGTAATTTTCTTTTTGGTTTGAAGAACATCTTCAGCATTTCTTGCTAAGCAGGTCTCCTGGTGACAAATTCCCTCAGTTTTTGTTTGTCTGAAAAGGTTCTCCTTCACTTTTTTTGGTGCTGGAACTGGGTGTGGTGGCACACACCTGTGATCCCAGACACTCGGGCCAAATTCAAGGCCAGACTCCACAGCTTAGCCCGACCCTCTCAAAATAAAAAACAGAGAGCCTGGGGTTGTGGCTCAGGGGTAGAGCGCCCGTGCACCTGTGAGGCCCTGGGTCCATCGTCGGCACCGCAGGAAAAGATACTGTGTCCATCTACAGCTAAAAAATATTAAAAAATAAAAAATTGAAAAGGGTGGGCCTGTAGCTCGGTGGCAAAGGGTCCAGTCCCTAGGGAAGACAGGCAAGACAAGAAGCAAGGTGCTCTCCCTCTGGGTTGCCCCCGCCGCCCTGCCCTCCCTTTTCAGGTTGGGTGGACGCCTTCCTTGCGTCCTGCGTGGTTCTCCTCCTGCGTCTCTAGGTCGGTGCACTTTCCTCTGGTCCTTTCACGTTTGCTCTGTCGGTTACTTGTCCGCAGTTGTGGTGGGCTGTGCCTCGGGGTGGGCGCTGGGCTCCCCTGCTGGCTGCTCTGTTCCTGGTCTCTGTGGTTTGGTGTCTGCAGTTCACTTGGGGAGATTCTTGGCCTTCATTATTTCAAATTTTGTCTGCCTCTTTTTGCTGCCACTCTGCCTACCAGTTATGTAGAAGGTGATCGCGTCACTTGAGCAGTCTCCTCCCATTGACCCTCTGTCCATTCTTCTATGACTACCACACTGGGTCGATCACCATGGCTTTCTCTAGAAAGTCTTGAGGTTGGGTGCAACTGCGGTCCATTCCTTCAGTATTGTCGTAGTTATTATTGGTCTTGTCTCTCCACTTAGCTTTAGAATCAGTGTGCAAACATCTGCAACACAGCTGGCCCGAACCTGTCGACTCTGCTGGGGAGAGCGCTGTCTTGGGACACTGGGCCTTTCTACCCATGAGCATGGAGGGTCTCTCCACTCCTTTTAGCTCTTCCTTGATTTCTTTCATCCGAGTTTGAGGTTTTCCTCATATTCCCCTTGTGCTGATTTTGAGTCTGCACTTAGTACTCTTGTCTTGAGGTGGTGCTGACGTGAATGTGGTGTTGATCTCAGACCCCTGTGCTCGCTGGTGGGCGGGAGAGTGGGAGACCTCCACGTCCAGCCTTGCTGTAGTTCTTCTCTGTCAGCTCTGGGTGTTCACGAGGGGGATCGCGTCGTGTGAGCAGTCTCCTCCGTCCCGACGAGCTTGCTGTCATTTCCTTTTCCTGTCGCGCTGCATTGGTAGGATGGTTCACTCTGTGCTGAGCCTCTGCCTGTGCCCCCTAAGTGGGCACAATGGCGGGACAGCAGAGGGACTAGAGCTGGGTTTCCCGTCCCCGACCCGCTTAGCCCCGGCTGCTGTGACAGAATGCCCCCCATCGTGCCCCGAGGCTGCGGTGGCCAAGCTGCTGCATGTCGAGGGGCTCGAGATCCGAGGGCGAGGTGGCATCTCAGTGTGGTGCCTGCTGGTCTTTCTCTGAAGTGGTGATTTTCCAGATGCCACGGTGAAGGCACACAGCCTCCTGCGTGGGGCGGGAGGCCCTGACGCGCCTGGCTCTCCGTGGGGGCATTCGGCCCTCATCTGAAGGGCCAGCTTCTGTGTACTTGATATCTTCATTATAAAACGCAGGGAGAGATGACCGTCAGAAAGACGCAAAGTAAGTTCGAACAAATGGGAGTCACATTGAGACCACAACTGCCGTCCCTCTGAGCGCTTCGTGGTCAGTGTGAGAGCGCGTGTGGAGCCGGATCTGCGAGGCACTCTTGCTCTGTGACACTGGGCCCGTGACCTGCCCTCTCTGTGCCTGTAGTCTCCCTCAAGTGTAAAACTGGGATGACAAGGAGACCTGCTCGGTGTGGTTGTGTGTTAAGAATGGGATTGTTGCCTGGCACCTGGGCTGTGTGAGTGTGGCCTGCCCCTGCAGGGCATCAGTGGGTTCCTTGACTATTCTGGCCCACCCCTCAGGGCTTTCCTGGCCCCCCCCCCACCCTCCTGGCCCCTCCTGGCCCCTTGTAGCTCTCCTGGCTCCTCCTGGCCCCTCCTGGCCCCTTGTAGCTCTCCTGGCCCCTCCTGGCTCTCCTGGCTCCTCCTGGCCTTCCTGGCTCCCCATAGCCCTCCTGGCCCCCTCCTGGCCCCCTCCTGGCCCCTCCTGACTCTCCTGGCTCCTCCTGGCCCTCCTGGCCCTCCTTAGCCTGCGTCACTGGTTTCCCGTCACCAGGGTTCTAGCCGTGCAGGTGGGGGCCGCGTGTGCTCAGTTTCATGCCCAGCAGACTGAGCGAGCTCTCCCTCCTGCCTAGATCAAGGTGTTCTACCAGGAGCACCTGCACCTGGACGAGGAGATCCGCTACATCCTGGAGGGCAGCGGGTACTTTGACGTCCGGGACAGGGAGGACCAGTGGATCCGCATTTCCATGGAGAAGGGAGACATGATCACTCTTCCCGCCGGCATCTATCACCGCTTCACGCTGGACGAGAAGGTAGGATCTGCTGACCTCCGTCTGCGTCTGCCTGCGCTGGACGTCAGAGCTGGCTGGGTGCCCCCGACAGTGCGCTCCTGCTGGCCGTGCCACTGAGACTGATGAGGGAGCGTGGGTGGCGCAGCTCAGGACCTGGCAGCACATGCCCAGGGACAAGGGCAGCGGCCTGCCTGGGGCCGTGCGTGGGCCGTCCACAGAGCGCAGAGAGGTTCCAGTGCCCTTTCTCGTTGTGGAGGGCCGGTGGCCGGGAGGCACCCGTAGGGTGGGACTCCTGTCGTTTTGGATGTTAACAGTGGAGATGCAGCCGTCTGGTTGCCGGGGTGTAGAAATGAGCACCCTGCGTGCGGGTGTGACCTGGGCTAGGCCTGAGGGCTGGCATGGTCTTTAATAGATAGTAAGTGCATACAGCTTAAAATTCTGAGTTAGGAAACAAGAGAGTCTCCGCCTGACCCCTGGTCCCAGTTCCCAAGTCCCCTCCCTGTGGATGGCTGCGTCACATCTCGAAATGCCTTTTTAGAGAGGTTTTGTACGTATTCCAGTGAATGGGGTCGGGGTCCTTTTCCCTTCTCTGCAAGGTTCTGCGTGTGTTCTGTCGCGCTGACGCACTGGGGAGGGGTGGTCCTCCACCCGCATGTTTGTTTGCACTCTTGGCTGCACATGCTCCGCTGCTGGACGAGCCCTGTGCGTTTAGCCACTGGTTCATTTCACTGAGTGGGTGGCCTCTGTGGAGGGCGTGTGATTGTTTCCACCTTTGATTCTGTAAGGAGTGCTATCCCGAGTGACACTGCACAGTTGTAGTTGCACTGAAGTGAGTTCACCTGCCGCGCACACCTCTAACCATGGGCCCTGCGTTAGCAGGAGGGCATGTTCCAGTTTGGATGGGTGGTGCCAGCTGTCCTCTGCCCAGCCAGCAGCATGGGGCCCCAGTGCTGACTCGTGGGGAGGCTGTGCCCATGGGGCAGAGAGCCAGGGATGGTGCTAGTGTCCACCACTGGTCTGTTTCCAGGCTTCAGCTGCAGAGGCTTCCACCCACTACCACGGGAGCCTTCTGCATAGGGTGGCCACTTAGGCAGAGGGTCCAGTGTGGGATGAGCATTGAGCCGGCAGTAGGACAGCTGTGAGGGCGTCTTGTTAACGTGGGAATGTGTGAGAGGCGATGGGTCAAATGAGATGCGATGTCTGTCTGTCCCCAGAACTACGTGAAGGCCATGCGGCTGTTTGTGGGAGAACCAGTGTGGACAGCATACAACCGGCCGGCCGACCATTTCCCCGCCCGGGAGCAGTACGTGAGGTTCCTGGCCCAGACGGCCTAGCGCACCGCACCGTGGAGCAGCTCGCCTGCAGGCTCTGTGCGGCGCCCTGAGAGCCACCTCCTCGCTTTGCTTTCATGCAGTGGACGGCGGCTGTCTTTCCTTTGCAGACATCTGATCAGAGTACTTATAATGAATGGAGCTGGGAATCGATTTCTACGTGGACGTGAGTGAAGTGGAGAGCCCCTGATTCCCTCTGATCGATCCTGCTGTGTGCAAGAGTCTGGCGGGCAGCGCAGTCATCCGTGACAGAACACAGGAGTCAGCTCCTGGGGGGTCACTGCCCCTGGTCAGCCGACACTGGTCAGCCTGAGCGCTGTGCACAGGAGCAGTCCTACAGACAGGCAGCCGGAGGGAGGCGAGGCGCTGTCCGCCCGGGGCACGTGGGCTGGGAAGAGCTCCGGCTGGTGTCCCTTGGGCTGCCTGTGTCCCCTCCTGTTGGGAATAAAGTGCCTTGACCTCACGCAGGGGCTGGGGGTTGCCTCTGAGTGCCTGTGGGTTTGCCCGGCTCATGATCGTGCGTTTGAATTCACTGTGAGGCGCTGGGTGTGTGTGGTTAGCTCACAGACTGACCGTGTTCGTGGTTTCCAGTGTGAGGTTTCTAGGCTCCACAAGCTCTGAGATCCTGATCGCGGAGACCCCGCCGTCTCCCTGTGCTTGGAACATGGTGGCTCATCCTGAGCTCCTGCTTTAACTGGATGCAGACTTTGTGCCCATCACCCTTCATCACCTGCACCTGGTGTGGGGCTCGCCTCCCTCGGGCAGAGGCCGCTCGAGCTGTAGATGGGTTTCCGTGGCCAGAACCAGGGCGGGTCTGCTGGAGCTGTTTCTGTGGATGGATTTCTAATGGTCATCGTACCTGGGACATATTTTCCTCCTCTCCTCTGTGGCTCCTCAGGCTTCTGCCAGCCCTGGGAGCCAGCGGCCCTGTGAGCCTGGTCGCATCTCCCTTTTCCTGTGTCTGCGTTGTCACAGTGCACTCGGGCGGGCTACAGCTGTGTGACACGCCCTCAGTCAGGGGTTCTGGGCAGTCTCACCAGCCAGGAGGTGCCCGTCCCCCCTGCCCCTCCCTGCCCATGCCAGCCACGCCAGGGAGTGTTCCAGAATCTGTGGAAGTGGAGCCTCGGCTAGGGTCTCGGACTGGCTTCCTGCACTCCTGCCTCTTCAGTGCAGCCCTGTGTGCGGCTCAGATGCTGCTGCTTGTCTTTCCCTTGAGAGGGGCCTTGCGGTGTGGCCCAGGCTGGCCTCGAACTCCCGTGCTCACACGCGCCTCCTGCCTCAGCCTCCCAAGGAGCCGGCCTGCAGGCTCCACCACTGAGCCCAGCGGGGTTGTTCAGAGCTCTCGGCTGAAGCCTCCCGAAGCAGGGAGTTGCTGCCTCGCCGAGCTCAGTGTCCGGGGTCTCCTCTGAAGCTGTCCTGCAGTAGGCTGTCTCTGGTTCCTTCACGCCCCCTCTCAGGTGCCACGAAACCCACCTACAGCTCGAGTTGCCTCTGCGCGGCTGGCGGTGTTCCCAAGACCCAGCCCCAAGTCCCAGTGGAGCCACTGCTGGTTGTCTCGTGCGAGGCTGCCCCTCTGGAAGGACACCCTGGCTTGCTGAGCAGGGCGCACCTGGACAGGTGTTGGTCAGTGCACCTGTTGGAAGGTACGCAGCGTTTGTGCCTGGGCTGTGCTCAGGGTGTGGCCTTGGGCAGGTCTCTGCATTTTAAAGGAGTGCGCAGGCCGGCTGGGCAGGGCGGCGGCAGTGGGCCCTGCAGTGCTGTGTCTGGGAAGCCCAGGGGCTGGGCCAGTGCACCTTGCCTCTGGGAAGCCCTGCTCGCAGGGCCGCCTTCCCAGCCCTGTGTCTCTGCCGTCCACCGCTGCCTCGCCTGGCCTGCCCTTGCAAAGTGAGCAGGACATCCCATCTCTCTGCTGTTCACTCCTTGTTGTCCGCTTCTTCCTCCTTATTGGTCAGAAGAGAAGCAGGAGATGAAGTAGCAGGTACTCTGCTGTCCCAAGAAGCTGCTGCTGTGGACCCACGGTCGACTCAGCCAGATGCCTCAGTGATTGTCACTGTGGGAGCTCATTAAAAATGGCAGTAACCCAGGCTGGTAGCACACACTGGTCACAACTTAGGAGGCTGAGTCAGGAGGATGGCAAGTCGAGGGTAGAGACTCGTGGTGGAGCGCTTGCCTGCATGGTGCCTGAGGCCCCAGGGTCCATCCCAGCACCCGACAAAGGCAGAAGCAACATAAAGGAGCAGGGGTGCACTCCCCGTCAGCTGTGAAGCCCAACTCCCAGCTCCTAGAAGGCTGCACCGGCCTCTTGCAGCTGTGGAGCGGAGGTGGGGGTCTTGGAAGCCGGAGCAAGGGTGGGAGCCGGAGAGAGCTGCAGTCTAGGCACTGCACACCCACAGACCCACAGCCGCCGAATTCAGTACTTGCATTAAAGATCTTTAAAATAAAAGTGTGGATCTGGGCAAACGGAGGCACTCACTGTGTCCAGGTGCACCGCGCACGTCCCGCTCGTGATCAGTCATGTGGCTTCTGGTGGGATTCAGCAAATGCTGTCGGGGCTCCCACGCTGGCCCCTGTGCCCACCAGCACTGCTCCTCTCCTCCTGGCCCCCGTGGAGCCTACCTGTCTTTAGCCCAGCTGGCTATTCCTTGGACTTGGAGGAAATAGTCTTTTTTAAATCCCAAAGTCTGTGAGCCAGATAGCTTTTCAGCTTCCTCAGAAGTAGTCGGTCCTCTCGAGGACGGTGTGGATTGCAGCTTTTGACAGTAGAATTGCAAACCTGTGTTGGGCAGTGCCAGCCTGAATCCTGGCAGGCTGCTGGCCTGCAGGAAGCCATACTTGTCCCAGGTAGGTGGTGGTGCCCTGCCCTGCTCTGGCAGCCGCCCACCTGTCCCCACACTGCTGTCTATGAGCTCTGGACAGTGTCCTGAGGCTGAGGACCAGGAATAGAGTGCAGGGCACGTGGGCATCTGTGGCCTCCTACCTTCTCCCAGGAGGCAGGTGATCGGTCACCTTGGAATCCCAGTGCCTCTCCAGGGAGGTGACCTACTTCGTGGGTGGGGCTGTTTTTTCCTAATTACATGGCAAAGTCTGCAGCACCAGACATTTTTCATTTTCTTTGCTTTGGGTTCTTATTAAACCCAGGGCCTCATGTGCTGAGCATGCACTCTGCCACTGAGCTGCACCCCAGCCGACATTTCATTCCAAAAATATGACTTTGACAACTGAAGTGAAGCCCTTTAGCTTATACGAGGCTCACCTGGTGGTTTGCAAAGTGCAGGGCTCTGTCCTGCAGACTGGCGCTCTGACGCAACCTGAAGGCAAAACTTGTCATCTGTGATGGACAGGCGACAGTGGGACTGAGAGTAATTTGTCAGGATCAGGGTTTTGCACATTTCCCAGAGCCTGGCATGTGGTGGAATTCAGTATGACTTGGGTGGTGGGTAGGGGGTCACTGAGGGTGGGAGGGTGGGTGTGTGCGTGGGCAGGTAGATGTTTGATGAATCTGTTTCTTGCCGTGCAGATTTAGAATATTAAGTTCAGATATGATCTTGAAAAGTCTTTTTTTAAAAAAATCTGTTTTCTATTGGAAGTGTGTCATGTTTTAGAAAGCTCACATAGTTTTATGATTTACACAAGGAAAACTTAATTACAGGACATTTAAACATCCACTGTCCTAGAGCTGTCAGGAGGATGGAGGGGCAGGAGGTTTGGCCTGGTGCTGTGCTCGGCCCCGAGGGCTTATCATCCTGGAGGCCTGCAGCGGAGTTTAGAGCGTCTCCAGGAAAAACCACCAAAGGTAGAAAGTGAGGCAGCCGTGCAGGGGCTGTCTGCCTGTCGGAGGGACCCAGCGCTCAGCGAGGAATCCGCTGAGGTGCTGCTCTGCACCCACCTCTTTGCCTGCCAAGTCCCACGGGGTGCCTTGGCCCTGCTCCTTGGCCTGGAGACAGCCGAGGACCCTGCTGGAAGGGGCTCTTGGAGCGGTGGTGTGTGCCCTGATGGCCCTGCACTTTCTGAATCCAGAGTGAGGACTTAGGCCCATGGCACTTTCTGGGGCAGAAGAGAGCCGTTTGTCACCGTGGTGTCAGGGAGAGCTCCAGCTGTGTGACACTGTTGAGGCCACCCATGGAAGCCCAGAGCCCAGCCCAGGTGCATGGCCCTGCCCACCAGCCTTCCCAGATGCCTCAGGTTGTTCTCCCCTCATTCCCTGGTCAGGTCCCCTTGTGGCTGTTCATTCACTGAGCATTTGCCTCTGGAGAGCTGGCACCAGGCTGGGAGTGCAGCGGGTACAGTGGCTGCAGCGCGAGTCACCTTGGGAGTCATCTGCATGCCCCACAGGCACCCAGTACAGAGCAGAAGCAGATACACAGTGGGCTCCTGGGCAGGACAGGACCTTTAACCTTGCCACTGTGCTTCTCCTATGGGGACAAGCAAGGCCTCGGTGCCCTTGATGGGCTGAGAGGTGGACACCGTCAGGTTTTCCTGCAGTTGGTCTTCATTCTTTCCCTCATCCTTAAAATAACTAGATAAATATCCCCCATTGTTGAGAGCCACAGCCGAAGGGGCCCCAGCAAACTTCCGGCTGCCAGCTGATTGGCTCCTCTGCGGTGATGCTCATTGGGCTGTTTCCCCGCCCTTTCAGACCACGGAGCTGCTCATTGGGGGACTTTTTTGGCTCCGCCCACACGACCCAGCCAATCGGCCTCAAGAGCAGGAGGAGTGGGGGGTTGAGAGGCTTGTGGGAAGCCGGTGGTGGCAGTTGGGCTCTGAGGGAATTCCTGAAGAGCTCGTGTGGTGCGGCGTGTGTGTGTGTGTGTGTGTGTGTGTGTGTGTGTGTGTGTGCTCTAAAAATAAAGTTTGTTTCTGCCTGACAAGTGGCTGGTGAATTGTGCCCAGCCAGACTGCGGCACCCCATTCCTTCTTCAGGTCTGTCCAGCTTTTCAGAAGGCAGTGGGAACCAGGTCCTCATAACTCTGAGGCCAGCTCAGCTGCGCTCCAGTGTCAGACCCTGAGGCGTGGCTGCTCACACACCAGACGGTCAGGGCCTCTCAGCTCCCTGCAGCTGGCCTAGATCACAGCCAGGCAGGCCAGGACCGTGGGACAGGTGGCCGAGAGCCCGGGAAGACACCTGGAGGTGGGGGATTGGACCTGAGGTTGTGGAGAATGCTCACGGGAGCCCAGTGGGAGTGGCTGGGAAGCTGCACTCTGCAGCCTGAGGACGCTCGGCCCTGCTGGTTGCAAAGCACACCCCTCCCCAGTGCTCTGCTCGGCCATCCTCCCCCCCACCCCCCAGCAGGGAGCGGGCTCATGACCAGGCTGCAGAAGCAGCAGCACTGAAAGTTTGCTTTTTCTCTGTGTGACCAACATGGCGGGCGCAGTTGTGCTGCCAGAAGGCAGCTCCCACAGAGGGCGCCGGTCTGCCTGCCTGTGGCGCACCCGAGGGGGTCAGCGGCCTTCCAGATGATATCGGGACACCGGGTCTGGGTCTGCACTTGGGCGGGTTCCTGGGATCGGAGCCCGTGTTTCAGGGACGCGATGTTGTGCTGGTTTTTGCCCTGCTGGGGATGGAACCCAGGGTGTTCACCACTGAGCTCACCCAGTCCTTGTGGGTGTGCTTCTAAGACAAAGTCTCGCTAAGTTACCAGGCTGGGCGGAACTGGTGACCTCCTACTTCAGCCTCCTGTGCGGCTCTGACTACAGGCGTGACCCGCACCCGGCCAGTCCTGTATTAAAGGACAGCGTGGGTCACAGCATCGGGACTTGAGCTGGGCCTGCTCTCCCTTCCAGTGCAGCAGGCAGAGGCTGCTCTGCTTTCCTTGAATCTGTAAACGGCCCAGAGCTTGGGTGCGAATTCCAGAGTTCAGCCACCACGGTCTCGGCAGCCTGGCTCACGGAGGAATCCGCCACCACCCTGAATAAGGAGGGGAAAGCGTGACCATGTAGGAAATGAGAGGCCCAGACAGTGTCCACCTGCAGCTGTGGCATGAGGGTGACCTGCGATAATCCTGGCTTGTCACAGGACAGTGTCCACCTGCAGCAATGGTGGTGAGGGTACCCCATGCACACCCTCGCTCATCATGTGGCACTGGTGTTGTGAACTCAGAATGGTTGTCACTTGGTGACACAGTGACCTGCACTCACTGCAGACTGCCACAGGATAGGGCAGGATTCGGGTGCAAGGCCACCCCGGGATGGCAGAGGCTGGTCTGCTGCGTTTCCCTGTGGGTGCTGGTGAGCAGGTCCTGGCCGTGTGGCACTTCAGGGAGCTGGCAGAGGCTGGCCAGGTGTGGCCTGGGAGCTGGGCTGTACACCATGGAGCACGGGTGTGTCCTGTGGCCCTTCAGGGAGTGGAGGGAAGGGTCCAGGCCCACTGCCCACCAGGCAGCCGCCACAGCCCTGGGCCTGGCATTTAGTGCCTCTAGACGTTGATGTGCAGAAGGAAAGACTTACTGACGGGTGTGGCCGCCACGCTGCACAGTGTGGATCCACCTTACACACCTGAGCCCTGCCTGTGGCACCAACCTGCTCCTGGCCGAGTCGGCTGGCCGCATGCCCAGCCAGCAGGCCGTGCCGCATCTCCTCGGTGCACTTCTGCCCCCACTGGCCCCCCCTGCACCTCGGTCACATTCTTGCATCACAGTCCTGTCTGCATCAGTGGGTACGTGTTCACTGAGTTTTTCCACATCGTAAAAATCCCTCGACAGGATGGCTTTAGTACTGCACAGACTTCTCTTAGGAACACGTAGTAAGTGATCAACAAAACCGTCCTCATATTTCACCGTTTTACTGGTTCCTCTTGCCCCATCATGTTCCAGAAACGCACATGCTGTTTTCTCTCCCAGCCGTTGGAGTGCGTATGCTGGTAGGAGGCCAAGTGGTGGACGTCCTGCACCCCTTCCACCTTGGGGTCGCCTGGCTGAGCCCCCACTCCAGAACGCCTAGCTTGCTGGAAGACCTGCCAGTGGGGCAGGGCGGGACCCCAATCCCGTGGGACTGTGGCTGACCAGTGATGTGCGCACACAGGAGACTCCACTGAGGGCACAGTAAGAAGGCGCCCTCTGTCAGCCAGGAAGGGCTGAGGAGAGCCCAGCTCCCAGTCTCTGCCTCAGACTTCAGCCTGCAGAACTTGAGAGCACGTGCTCCGGGGTTGAAGCCACCCTGTTGCTGTGTTGGTTTCTGCAGCCCATGCTGGCCAAGCCGCCTGCGTCCACTCAGCTCCCTGCCTCCGGGCCCTTGGCTCTCTTTTGAGATGACCTGCGCTGTCATCCTATGCATCACCTGGAGCTAAAGGACACAGGGGCACTGCCTGTTCACCTAGGAGGAGTGTGTGACATGTGTGCACCTGCCCTGAGCGCTGCAGTGAGACCCTGCAGTCTTCCAGCACAGGCCGCAGGATGGGGCTCAGCTGGGCGGGGCCTGGGTGAGGGGGTGCATCCCTCTGCCTTCCAGCTTAGGCCAGGTGATGCAGAAGGGGGCTCAGCTGGGTGCACCCAAGGAATTGGGGTGTGGGGCGTAGCTACAGTCCTCCCAGTACAGGCCAGGTCCTCCGGGAATGGAGCTTAGCAGGGCTGTGCCCAGGTAATGGGCACCTTATGTCCTCATTAACACTGGTCACCTCTTAAAAGCCCCTCTACTCAAATACACTCCTGTGGCAGTAGGGCTTCAGTACACGAGTTTTGTGGGGACAGTTTGGTTCATGACACTAGGTGGATAGCTTTCCAGGGACAGGAAGAGCAAATGCAGACCTGCCTGACAAACAGAGCTGATGACTGGAACAGAGTCAGGGGTGGCGGTGGCAGGAGCCAGACGGATGGCAAGGGACAGATTTCACAGGCCCGAGACTAGGGGGCAGCCGGGAGCTCGACAGCCCTCCCCGATGGGGAGCTGGGGAGGAATGGGAGCAGAGGGGGCATGGCCTCAGGGGAGGCAGGGGTGGGGATGAGGAGGCCAGTCAAGAAGCTGTAACCCACCGCCTCTGCCCCCACAGGAGGGACAGCTTAGTGGGGCTGTGGGACTCACAGAGCAGGACTTCCCAGCTGGTCCGTGGTCCCAACTGCACACTCCTGTACCAGTGCACTGCAGAGTGTGACTTTCACTCCAGAGCTTCTTGGGGCACTCCTATGTGCGAGACGCTGTTCCAGGACAGGCAAGCAGGCTGGCCAGGGTGCCCGTGTCTGTCTGCAGCTCGAGGTGGCCTCCACATTCTCAAGGACCTGTGACAGCAGAGCAAGGCAAAGAAGACTGCGTAGCAAAGACAGTGTGGGCCCAGTCTCCCAAGTGTGGGCGCTCAGGCCCCGCTCCAGGACCCAGGTGGGCGGAGACCTGGCTCCCAGCGCTTTCCTTACTGGCTTGTGCAAGTCTTTGGGAGGGGGTGGGCACACCGGGGTTGCCCCCAGGATCCCCCATCCCTGGTGGTGGTGAAGTGGGCCCAAGCCCTGGCCTGATTTGAGTGGTGGTGGACCTGGCCCAGGGGCGGAAGTGTGACGGGGCCTCCACCCAGCTCTGCCGGACACCACTGCAGAGGAGAGCGCTGAGGGCTCCTCGAGTGCGTTCCACTTGAACAGTACCCACGATGTCCAGGGGGAGGCAAGGTGGGAGCATTGCGAGTTCAAGACCCTGCCTCAGAATAAAAAAGGCTGGGATTAGCTCAGTGGTAGAGCAGCCTGGGTTCCCAACAAGCCAAAAAAAGAAAAGAACCAGATGCGGAGCATGCTCGGAGAGCGTTTCTAGGCAGGTGCCATGGTCCGAGAAGGCTGTTGTGGATCGCTTCTCCCCTGATCAGAGGGAGAAATGAGGCATGCCGAACAGGCGCGTCACCATTTGTTACCAGTGGCAGTAACAGTAGTGGTTGATGGGAAAACAGCTGGCTTGTACTGCCGGGTGGTGAGGGCTGGGCTTCCTGGGACAGTGGACTCCCCTCCTGTGTGTGCCTGAGTGTGTGCTGAGCCGTGCGAGGCTTGGCCACAGCTCCCCCGGGAGAGGGCCCGGCACCGTGTCTGTTCTTGCTCCTTTCCTTGAACGTCCTGTACTGGGTGGAGCATGTGCCCTGGAGAGAGCAGTAGGGTGAGGAGGGTGTGAGGCTCTTGAGGGGGCTTCCGGGGCTGACAGGGGAGGAGGTGCCCACGCAGCACCTGTAATGGAGGGACAGCAAGACCCTGAGTAGCACAGATCATGGCCGCGCACTCAGGACCACCTTCTTACGCTGCACTACAGCCTCCGTCTGCAGCCTGCCCCCGCAGGTGGGAAGGTCCGCCTTGTCTGTTCCTGTCGCTGAGTGTGCCCATGAAGCTCAACTCGCAGGCCTGGGCCCTGCCTGGAGAGGTCAGTGTGTCGTTTCCTGGACATCCGTGGCCCCCGGTGTGTTTGTTCTGACCATGTGGTGCCCAGGACTGGGGCTGGGAACCCTGGTGCTCAGCTTCCCTGCCTGGCTCAACCCAGTGGGACAGAATTGTTCTGTCTGCACCAGGGGATGACCCTCTTCTGTCCCTGGTGGCAGCAAAGGCACTTAGCACAGCCTCTGTACCTCTGAGGCCCCACGAGAGAGCGGCCTGCACGACTAGCCCTGAGCCCACGTGCAAGTCGGCAAGTCATTCCTTTAGTCCAGGGCAAGGCCTGAGGACGGCAGGGGTGGGAGGCACCCAGAGGGCCTGGGAAGCTCCCGGGGGGATGCTGGGATGCTGCTGAGAGAGAGGCTGAGCACCACAGCAGTGGAGAGGCCAGAACGAAGGGGAGGCAGGTGTGGACCCCAGGATGCCATCTGTGGGGTCACAAAGGCTTCCAGCCCCACAGAGGACAGGCAGGTGTGTCTGTGGGAACACAGAGATATGGCTGGGAGTGGGAGAGGAGGCCCCCAGGCCATCCCAAGGCTGTGGCCCTCAGGCAGTGTGGACAGCGGCTGGGCCTACACTGGAGTACTCCACCCACAACAGTCACTTGCCATCAGCTCTCCATTTTGAGCACATGCCAAACTGCCTCACCTGCACAGCAGTGACAGGGCTTCCCAGCTTGCACAACACTGGGAGCCTTGGGGGCCGGTGGACCTGGAGCGCAGCCCAGGCCCCAGGTCTACATGCTGGAAGCCTTGGGGGAGAATGTTCCTTTCTGGGAAGTCTCTGGGGCCACTGCTGCTGCTGGCCCAGGGACTCCCAGTTGAGGTCCCCGAGCTAACCCTTCCTCTTGGGGGAATGTGGACTGACCCAGGACTCGGTCATACGGGAGCGCTCAGGGGGAAGGCGTGATAGCCTGACATCGGGGGCAGCGGCTGCTATGACCCGAGTGCCTCTGCTCACAGGGAGGCGGCTTGATGGACGGAACCTTGACCTTTTCCCTGCTGCTTGGCTTGCGTCTAGTGGGAGCCTGTCCCATCCATCTGCTTCCACCACGTGGTTCTGTGACCCCAGGAGATTCCCCTCGGGGAAGAGAAGCGCCATTTCTCATCCCCGAAGCCAGACTGAAGGAAAACTTCACGGGGAAGGCCTTTGGGCTTCTTAGAAACAAAGACAGGGTCTCGCCTGTGCCTAAGCTGGACTTGACCTTTGGGGCTCAAGTGATGCTCCTGCCTTGGCTTCCTGAGTGGTTGGGAGGACAGGTGCACTGGCTTGTTTTACCTCTTATTATAGAAAAAAATTTTCAGGCCACACCCGTGTTCAATGATTCTCTTGTCTGCCTCTTGAATTTTTTTAAAATACTTTTTTAGTTGTATGTGGACACAGTACCTTTATTTTATTTATATGAGGTGCTGAGGATTGAACCCAGTGCCCTGCATGTGCTAGGCGAGCGAGCGTGCCCTTCACCACTGCTGAGCCCCAGCCCAGCCCTTCTCCTATTTGAATGTGTAAGTAATCCGTTTCAACCAACACCTTGGGACTGGGTGCCTGCAGAGGCTGTATCTTTCCACTGTACTGTGAATAGAAACATTGTTTTGTGCAATAAATGTTTAAATCAGAGTATTTAAGTTATTCTATTTTTAAGTGTATTAGAAAAACTAGACACTTAAAGGAAGTCGGTTGGTGAAGTGTAGAATTTTAAGTTCTTCAGAGTGGAGACTAAGGAACAGGCCCTGGCTCTCAGGCCCAAGTGCAGGGTGCCCGGGGCCTGGTCCCGAGAGCTCTGCCCGTCTGCTGGAGTCTGCACCTGGGCTCCTTACCCACCCCTCCCGAAGGTAGCCAGTGCCTTGCCCTCTCCCGCCACTGCGTTACCAAACACAAGGTAACCAGGGCCCGCCGGCCTGCGGGGCGGGGTGCGGGTGAAGCCTGCGGGAGGGCCAAGGCAGACAGGGGAGTGGAGCTGCTGCATCTGGACCGTGATTTATTCAACCCTCCCATGAGAACAGCTGCCATCACACCTTCTAGCTCCTCTCTGGGGGGCTTACAACGAGTGACTGAAGAGGGCAGCCTCCAGGAAGAAGCCAGGGCTCCTTGTGGGCACACAGCACTGTGGGGCTGGAGGTCGGCCAATGGCGCAGCGTCTGGTCTGACGGTGGCCCTGGCTCAGGCGGCACTGAGCCTGGCAGAGTGGCAGCAGCTCGTGTGCCCGGTGTTCACAGTGCACAGAGGTCACTGGTGTGGCCCAGGACGCCCTGCCCTGGCGGGCCTAGGCTAGCTTGAGGCACTGTGTGTTGAAGCTGTCCCCTTCCTTGCTGGCGACGGCCTCGAGCAGGCTCTGCTTCTTCTGCACGCTCCGCGAGGACTCCAGCTCATACATGGTGGTCAGGTTGAAGAGCACGCTCTCATGCAGGTAGTGCTTGGGGTCCTGCTGGACCATGGCCTCCAGCTGCCGCAGGGAACCCTTGAGTTTGCCCAGGTAAAGCAGACACACAGCCGCATTGTTGTTGGCCTGAGGGACAGGAGACGTGCAGAGGCAGCAGGTCACCCGCCGTCGGCTCCCACTGCTACCTTGGGCCCCGGCAGAGCCTAGACCCCTGCTTCACACCGCCCAGGGCCCAGGGCCCTCTGCAGCTGCCCGGTGCCAGCAGTCCCACAGAGTCGAGGGCCTGGGTTTGCCAGGGTGCCCACTTCTTAGTCCCCAAGACACTGAGGGCTCTGTGTGTCCTAGGTCTGTTCTTGGGATTCTTACCACTGCATTTGTGGGTTCCATCCTCAAAATCTCTGTGAAGAATCTATGGGCTTCCGCAAAGTTGTTCTGGCCGAGGTGAAGGAAGGCTCTGTAACACAAGCACAGGGAAGCAGGGAGCCCCCGCATGATGGCCTCAGACATGCACCAGGGGACAGGAGCACCTGCTCTTTAGGGAGCCCCTGCTCAGACGGAGGCTGCGCCCTCCCGGCCGTGGACCACACTGCATGTGCTGGCTAGCAACCACAGCTCCCAGCTGTAACTGAACCTAGAAACCTGCTGAGAAAACTAGCCCCTGCCCTGCCCCATGTCCACTTCTGACTCCCCGTATGCTTTTTACTGGCTGCAGGTTCATCCTAATGAACACGCACCCAAAGCTGCCACATTTCACTCATGAAAATGGTTCTTAGGGACTAGGACAGGTCCCCATGGTGGGTGTGCCAGGGACAGTGTGGAAACAGGGCCACACGAGCAGTCCTTTGAAGAAAACACTTCGTTTTTATGGCTGCCATTCTAGAAGACACCAGTGTGCCTCCAGGCCCAGACTCTGGGCCTCAGCTCGGGGATGGTGGAGCTAGCTGGAGAGGGACGCATTCACTGGGGAGAGAGGCTCACAGGGAAGCTGACACACGCATCCTCGGTGTAAATCATTTACCTGTTCATTAAAACCATTATTTTACCCTGTAGTCCATCCAGTTTCTGTGTTACTTTCTCAACATCCTGAAAATACTTTTCAGCTGTTTTTATGTCTCCAATCTGCTTGGACAAAATCATCTTGTTAGTGGACAAATTAGAGCTATTAAAGCTACCCCCACATACGCAGCACCGGCCAAAGCACCTGCAGGCCGAGCCATGCTTCTTCCACTTCCTCCAGAAGGGCTGACACAAAGCTGTTCTAGAGACTGCAGAAATGCAGGCGTTGCCTTGATGTGGGGTTTGAACACAGTAGCCACACGCTGTGGGGACTGAGGCCATGTGTGTCCGAGGCTGGCTTCTCTGAGGCTCTTTCAAGAATCTGCCATGGCTGAGGCTGCCTGAGTACTGAGCCCCGAGTACTGACCCAGTGCCACATGCCTTAGGACAGAGCCTCGCACTGGTTTCCTGTGTCTGTCAACTGGGACCCTTGTCTAAAACAGCAGAGTCAACCCTGCTGGATCTAACTCTGGAACCCCCTTGGCACCCCAGCCCCCGTGCTGTCCTCTACCCTGACCGCCTCCTGTTGCTCTTGCTCTCTACCCTCACCGCCTCTTGCTCTTGCCCTCTAACACTGCTAGGCACGTCTTTTGATCTGTCCTGAGAACACAGAGCACCAGTAGGATGGCTCTGGAGAGCTGAGCTGGAAGATTTCTTCTGGTTTGTTCAATACTTTACTAACCGCAACGGGACAGTTCCTCACGTTCTCCACTTCAATGTCTCTGGTGAAAATTCCTGCCAACTCACTCTGAGCACCCCTCCTTCCCCACGTCTAAGGCAGCGGCTTCACAGTCAGGTCAGAACTGCTGCAGAGAAACCCCATTTTAATGGCCACACCAATCTGAGCTAATTTTGAACCATTCCTTGTACTGACAGACTTGCTGCGAATGAGGCCCTGCTTGGGCGGGGCAGCCTGGCTCTGCCCTGGAGCCCCTGGGAGCACAGGTACCTGCAGGAGGATGCGGCCGATGCCACTCAGCAGCTGTGGCTCCTGCTCTGGGTAATACTTGATGACCATGCGGTATGCATCCACAGCCAGCACGTAGTCCTGTGGACAGACCCGAAAGCTCCGTGTGAGCTACAGACACCACTCTCAGTCTGCACATCAGGAAGAGCACAACTACCCATTAACACACATGTGGAGTGAGGACACTCGCGTGCAGCTCTGGAGTGGGGCTCTGAGCTGAGTCAGTTGCATGTTCTTCTGTCACTCAGGGGCACAGGGTCAGCGTCCCTCTCCTGCCGTCCAGGGAACAGCTCATCTCTGACTTTCTCTCCCACAGACTACAGAGTGGACCAGCAATGCCATTCCCCAAACACAATCCATATTTCCCATGCTAGAAATTGAGGCAAACATCAGTGTTTATAGCAGCTCAATTCACAATAGCTAGACTATGGAACCAACCTAGGTGTCCTTCAATAGATGAATGGAAAAAGAAAATGTGGTATCTATACTCAATGGAATATTGCTCAGCTTTAAAGAAGAATGAAATTAAGGCATTTGCTGGTAAATGGGTGGAGTTGGAGAATATCATGCTAAGAGAAATAAGTCAATCCCCCAAAACCAAAGGCCAAATGTGTTAGCTCTAATATGTGATGCTAATTCACAATAAGGCGGGAGCAGTAGAGAATAGCGTTACCATAGATTAGGTAGAGGGGAGTGATGGGAGGGCACGGGAGCGAATGTGGGACAGGAAGGGTGGAAGAATGAAACAGACGTGTGCTTTATGTATCCACATGACTGCATAACTAATGTGACTCTACGGCATGTACACTCAGAAACATGGGAAATTAAATCCCATTTATGTAGGACACATGAAAGTGCATAAATGCATTCTACTATTATGTATAACTAATTAAAATAAAGAATAAAAATGTTTTTAAAAAAGAAATTGAGGCAAAATCCCTACAGTCAAATAAACAACCCACCAGTCAACTTTGCAGGGAGAGCAAGCCTGACATTCCACGTCGTTTTTCCACAGCAGGACACCTGAGTGCCACCTGCTCCCAGCAGCACCCAGGAAGCTCCTGCTGTTGCAGACACTGCACAGGGGCCCTGAGAGAGGCCTTGTGGCCACCATGTTTGGCATCTACACTCTGCACAGGACCTCAGCCTTCATGCCTCTTGAGTCTGTGCGTCTTGAGAAACAGGCACCCTGCCCCTATTGCGGTCCCTCCTCCAGGCAGGGCCTGTCTGCCATTGACCTGTGAGAGTGGCCGGAGTGCGCCTCCAGGTGTTAGCTGGTCTTGGGCGGGGCTGTCAGTCACAGGGGACACAGGGGCCTGCCCCCCCCACTCCCGGGGTCTGCAGTAGGAGCCCAAGTGGCAGACTGTGCTGAACTCCCTCCTGTGGGCAGCAGGGTGGCCACCCACAGACTCATCTCCTGGCTGACTCACTGTAAGCCCCAGAAGGTACTTTTATTTTATATTCTTCTACATTTTCCATTCCCTCAAACTAGGACTGGAGTCGCTAGTTTGCTAATTGGGATGTTATAAAGAAAGACAGACGACAAGTCAAGTTCCAGTTTGGCAGGAAGAAAACGGAGCCTCTCCAGCCTGGTACCTTCCCGGCAGCTCATTAAAACTAATTTTACTCCAGGCCAGATGCTCGCAAGGAGCCAGACAGCACATGCCTCCCTCTCCGCTCCCACGGCACTTGCTATTTTGATAGAGACAGGGTCTCACTAGGTTGTCCAGGCTGGCCTTCAACTTGCCATCCTCCTGCTTCAGCCTCTCGAGTTGCTGGGGCTACAGGCCTATGCCCCGGGCTTGCTCAGCAGGACATCTCCCTGCCTGCTGCTGCCTATGGCTGGACTGACCCGCTTCTAAGTGGGAGTGAGAGGGTGAGACCCTACAGAGGTGGATCTGTGAGCAGCTCCTCAGGCCTAGGGAGGGCTGAGGCCAAGGCTGAGGAGGGACACACCATCCTGGGGCTGGTAAAGTCCAGGTGGCAGACAGGGAGGCTCCAGAAGCCTGTCTCTGCCGCTCCTGGGAGGGCTGTGGCCTGGTGCCTCTGTGCTGCTGGGAGGTGTCCACTCTGATCTGACATCCCTTACCTCGGCCCCGGGGCCTCTGTGCTGCTGGGAGGTGTCCACTCTGATCTGACGTCCCTTACCTTAGGTTTCCAGTGAATAAGAGGCACACTCAGGTCATTATGGCCTCCGAGTGTCCCTGGGCTGTGCCGTGCTTCACCTGTGTTCTGCCAAGACGGCCACTGTGAGAGCACCAGCACCCCAGCATGGAGGGCCGGCAGTGAGCTCCGCCAGGATGACTTCTCGCCAGTCAGTGTGGCTAAACGGGGGCGTGGAGCTGTGCTGGAGAGCTGCCCTGAGTCACTGTTCTCAGTCAAACCACTCATTCCCCAGGTGGGGGAACAGAGCCCCCTGAGGGGCCCGGCTGACGGGAGCTCCTCAGAGAGCCCACTCAGCCCTGCTGGCACACGGAGAGGAACACGGACACTTCATCAGGGACAAACTGACTCTGCACAGTTTCCACAGTGACTCTGGCTGCAAAACCAGCCTTTTGGCCACTCCGGACCAGGGATACTTTGTGTCATGGCTGAGTGTGGGCAAGGCAGTGCATTCATGTTCTTTCCACAGGTGAGAAGCCAGGACAGGGGAAGTGGGGGCACCTGGAGGGATGTAGACTTGGGAGGCACAGAGAGTCTGGGCAGTGAGCTGGTGCCCCTGTGTGGCCTCAAGGCGACCAAGAAGAACAGCAGGCCCCAGGCCAGCCTGGGAAACTTAGCAAGACCTTATCTCAAAGTAAAATAAAAAGGACGGGGAGGTAGGTTGGTGGGAAAGTGCATGCCACCTGTTCAAGGCCCTGATTCCATCCCAGCACCACAAACAGGCTTAAGGAGAAGAAGTGACATTTACGAACTGAGTACTGTGGGGTTTCCCTGGCTTGGTTATATGGGCATGATATATGTGCCCTTACAGCGCAGTATGCAGATATCTGGGGTTGGAACATACAGATAGGTTTCTCATCATTAAGAAGTTAAATTGATATTTACTTCACCATAACAGAAATGCTATTTGAAATAATTAAATGGCTGATTAAATAACTCATTGTTAGCCCATGCACGGAATTTAATGACACCAGACCCCCACTGCTGCAATACCGAGCATGCTCACTAGATGGCAACAGACTGTGCATGCTGGATGGGCCTTAATTGTAACATTTTTCACTCCTTTTTAAAATTCATGAAAATAAAAAAGATTCAGCTAAACTTTCAAATTAAATTATGTCATTTAAAAAAATTCTTGAAAAGCCATGGTATGTTCTGTACTGAGTCCCAACAACATAGGTAGAGGCCTTACGTTGGTGTGTGGTGTTGCGACTGCACCACAACAAAGAAAAGCACTTTTTATTCTACAATCTTCTATGAATGCACCTTAAAAAGTTCAAGTCCAAGCCCAGCAGTGGAACAGGTGGCTTCCTTCCCCTGGAGTTCCAGCCCACGAGGGACTTAGAGGGACTTTGGTGCTGCGAACTTGTGATTGCACAAGCTGTTCTGGCAACCAGAATTGAGAGGCCTTCGGGGGAAGCCTGCGAGGGCGTGGAGAGGCGGGTTCGCTGTGGTTGCTCAGACTGCCAAGTGGAGGGCAGAGAGGACAGGAGCCAGGTGCTGGGCGCCTAGTTACCCCCAAGGCCCCGCTCTGGCCCACAGGTGGCTCCCAGGAGGTGTGAGGCCAGCTCAGAGGGGGCAGGCCCTGCTGACAGGGTTAGAGGGGAGGACGAGAAGGAAGGCAATGGAAAGAGGGGGGAGAACAAGGAACAAAGTGGCCCTACAGCTACCACCTTTTCAGAAATATCTTAGAGAAGAAAACACCCATTCTTAGAAAAAAGCCATAGAACTCCCTAAAAAACACGCTTTCCTTTGTGTGGAAAGGGGAGAGAGAGCTGTGTGACGTCAGAGCTGGGAGGGAACCAGAGGCAGCCATCCCTTGCTGTGTTGTGAGGAAGCCGAGGCTGGTGGACAGAGGAGGTGTCCAGGTCACTGCACAGAGGGCAGGCTGATGTTCTGCCCCTTCTGCACCAGCAGAAGGTAGGGACCAGAGGTAGGGACCCTGAGTGGGTGCTGGGGCTGCACACCTTCCTACCTGGACAGGTGAGCTATTTGTGGACGCAGCACTCTCCAGGGCTGCCGAGGCCTCTGTTTGTAATGTGGGGCTGCCACACCAGGGCTAAAGAGGGGCCGGAGTGCAGAGCCCGTCCAGGAGCGACCGTGGGTAGCCTGGGAGCCGTGAGTGTGGCAGGCGCGCTGCCCATCTCAGAACAGCCCAGAAGATGCTCATGGTGCTGCTCTGGAGTGGCTGCCGCTCCAAGGCTGGGCTCCAGGACTGCTGGGCAGCTTCAGAGCTCAGTGGAGGACAGCTGGGCCCAGGGTGGAGGCAAGCAGTCGTGGGCTGCATTTGAAACACAGAAACTGAAGAGCACTACTGCCTAGGCTGAGGGCCGTGTGCAGCAGAACAGGCTGGGAGAAAGGAATGACTGGCAGGCCCCACGCATTCCTCGATTGTCACACAGGTTCTCGGGTGGAAAGCTTTGGGGTGCGTGGGGTTGGTGGGGTTTCTTGACCTCAGAAGTCATAAGCATCAATCAACACTGAGTGGGGATGGAAGGAACCCACCAAAGCCGGGAACAAAAGAACCTGCCTGAGTGGAATTCAGAGGAAGATAAGGGGGATGACCCATGTTTGTATGATTAAGATTGACCACATCAATCCTGCCTTCTAGAAATAACACAGATTCAGCCCTAGGGTGTCACTGAACTCCACTGAACTGCCCGGGGCTCGGCTGGACTCTGCTCAGGAACATCACCTGCTCTCGCCCAGTGCACCAGCCCCTCTCCGGCCCTCCTCTGGACACAGTGCTCCGCAGCTGGCTGGCCACGTACCTTCATCAGGAGCAGGCAGTTTGCCATGGAGTACAGCACCCGGCCCAGACGTGACCTCCACAGCTGAACGGAGGCTGCGAAAGAAGAGCAGCTGGTCAGAGTGTAGCTACATCAAAGGTTGGGCCTGTGGTGGCCGGGCTATGTGGCCAGGCTTTCTGAAGTCTGATTTACAAGCCTCTCTTGCTAACACCACGGACTCCAGCCAGAATGTTCATCCTGCTGAGGGTTACACTCGAGGCAAGAGGCACAGCAGGCACATCCGGAGGGCCTCAGTGGCTCCAGGAAGATGCACGCTGCAGAAAGGCTGTAGCTTAGCCTCAGCTCAGGCAAAGGGCCTGGAAATCCAACAGGAGCACCAGGTTAGAACTCCCAGAAAGGCACCAACCTTCCTGTGGCTGCGCCCTGGTGGGAAGGGCCTCAAGGAGCTAGCCACGAGAGGCCACGAGGCTCCTGCACCCCCCAGGCAGGGGTGGCAGGGAAGCAGGTTCTCCCCAGGCTCTGCACCGGCTGGCTCTGCTTTAGTTCCTAGGACAACTTCCCAGGCCGTGGCTCCTTCATCTTTTAAAGGGAAACAACAATCCCTGGCCTCTTTTCTTCCCAGGGCTCTGTGAGGGAGAACCAGCAAATGAGTACCAACGTCCACCTGGACAGGGGAAAGCAGCACAAGGCCAGCTCCCACGACGGCCGCGCAGCAGCTCTGGGGCACCGGCTCCTGGAGGGGCAGTGCCTGCTCGCTCCCGCTGTACCCACTGCTCATCTGCCATCCTTCCACTGAGTCCAAACCTCCAGGGCCTGTCCTTCTATGGTTCTCATGGGCTCCATGGCTCCACGGCCTCCGGGGTCTAGAGAGGCCCCATAGCGGCTTCTGGCACGAGGGAGGGCTGGCCTATGGCTCTGTTTACACACTGAGGTCACCGGGAGTGAGTTCTGTGCTGGGGACTCAGCTGACTTCAAAGTTTGTATTTCACTGATAATTAGGTTGAGGCCCAGAGAGGCAGGGGTATGTCATCTGAACCCCTGGTCAGTGAGCCTTGCCCTGGGCTCAGTCCACTCCTCCAGAGGAACCCACGCTGCTGGAAGGCAGGAAGGGCTTGCTGCGGGATGGCGCGGGGGATGGGGTGGTGGTGGTGGTGGGGGACACAGGCCCAGGCACACCTCCAGGCAGGCCCAGGGGCTTCCCCTACCAGCCAGCACCGCTGCCCTCTGAGATCATGGCTCCCTGGAACCAGGCTTGCCCCAGCTCCCAGAGACACGCGTACTGCCCCAGCAGGCCACGCCCCGTCCTCCAGCACTCACACACCTGCAGCTCCTGTCTTCTCACCGCCTCCTTCTCAATGAGCCTCGGTGCGGCTGGGCGCCGTGAGCGGCCCTCTGCCGCCCTCTGCAGGCCTCGCCAGCTCGGTTGTGCCTGTGAGAGCCCCAGGAGTGGGACCACACACCTGGCCTTGATGTGCTCGTTCCTCTAAAGGCCCAGGGGCATCAAATGCAGGGGCGGGGTGTCAGGGTGATGCCTTCCCCAGCCGGCCTCGCAGGCACACACACACCAGACAGACAACACACCCACACTCACTGGAAACACAGACACAACCACACACACAAACCACACCCACACCTCACACCATGCACATACCTACCCACCCACACATCCCACACATGTGATTTCTCCAGGAAATCACATGCGGTTTCTCAAGGATGGAGGGCACGATGGGGACCCAGGGTGACGCCCCTTCCCCACACGTCCCTCTTGCCTCCGGTCTCACTGACCTAGCTCAGTGCCCTGGGCCCGACGGGGGTCCCCCCAGCTCTCTTCTCTTCCCACATGTGAACACCTAATGGCAGTTCCGGAGAGCCCAGGTGTATCAGGCCTGAGCCAGCAGTGATGTGGATCTGGGCGTTTACTGAGCAGGTGGCCGCGGGGAGGAGGCAGGGGTAGGGATGAGGGAAGGAGGGCCTTGCTGGGAGTTCGCGTGGAGCTGGGCTTGCAGCACCTTGGAAGCTCACCCCCACAAATCAACTCAGCGTGCTGCAGCCAGGACACCTGCTGTGGGGTGAACCTGTCCCCACTTCACAGGGCAAATACCAGCCCCAAAGTCCTGCTCGTGGTTTCGAGGAAGGGGCCTTGCAGGTCACTGGGGGCCTCTGAAGGCGTTAGTGGCTTTATAAGAAGGGCTAGTAGCGTGCTTGCTTGGCCTCTCCATGTGATGATGCCCTCTGCCACGTTATGACGCAGCGAGACGGCCTGACCAGATGCCAGTGGGAGCTCTTGCATTTCCACCCCAGAACTGGAAGCCAAATAAACAGACCGAGGTAGTGACCTTCTCAAAATATAGATCTGCACCCACAGCGACCCCGAGCCCTGGGGTGTCACCCTGTTTCCTGCAGACCAACATGCGTGGCCTCAGAGGCTGCACCCTGGACCACCTCCCCAGCCACTCTTCCTGCAGCACTGGCTCATGTCTGGTCCCACCCTGCTCCCTCCTGCCATGGGGGGCAGACCCAGGTGGGTGAGGTGCCCTTCCTGCATGGGAGGCCTCCTGAGCCACAGGCTGGGCTAGGCCCTCTGTCAAGGCTCTCTCAGAACCGCCACCTGGGGGAGGAAGGTCACCTGCGTGGGTGACAGGTGGGTTAAGGTGCATCTTCTTCCCTGCGGATAGGCGCAGGTCTAAATCTGCACACAGGTCTGCAGCACAGCCACAGGGCTCAGCTTGCCAAGAGGAAGGAGTGAGTGACTGTGTGACTGTCACAGAGGGAGACAGGAGGAGTCCCAGGGCCTGTGCGGCTCTGCTGAGAGGAGATGCTCACCTTGCCGGCTCTCTGGTGTGACGCTGCTCATGCCCCCGTCTTCAGCTAGACCTTGCTCCAGGTTGGCTAAGATCTGCAGTCATTTCAAACAGGAAAACAAAACCATAAAATTGAGTTTGCGTCTAGACTTGTCACAATATATTCCAGGTAGAGCAAATTTCTCTGGATGAAAACCAATCTGTCAAGGAATGTTCACACGGATACATCTCAAAGGCCATGATGACTATCACTCAGAGGTGACAGCAAAGAGAAGGGCCTGTTCTCTGCGGAAGGTGGAATTTGGGTTTATGACACTCGTAAACCACAACGAGACATTGTGCATAGGGACACATGGCTTTTCTTTTTAAGAAAAGCATCAAGTATGTGACACATGAGAGTGATTATCAACTTTTGTGGAAATACCAACTCATTCTTCCAGGCTGTGAGGGGCTGTGGCCTTTTTTAATGTACCAAATAAATATTGTGCAGCTGTCGCTTCATGTAGATCGTCCTGCTTGGTTAATAACTCTTGGTTGCTTCTTCCACGTTTTGGTTTACACTGAAAGACAAGTTGCTGTGGCCACTATCATTTAGGTACAGATTTTATTATTTTCTTGAGGGGAAGGACAGGAGAAAGTCTTAAGAATAAAGACTATTTAGCAGGGAGACAGCAGCCTCAGGCCGTTCACTGTGGGGAAACCCCTTTCTCTCACCAGGCCACCTACCCAGCCTCCACTCCAGCGCGAGCAAGGAAGCCATGGTTCTATAGCCCGCTCGCCTGTGAGAGAGGACAGCAGTGGCCGTGAACCTCGACCTGTGGCATGCCTGGGGTCTTGCATCAAATGGTCTCCTGGCTAGTCTGTCTTCTGTGCAGTTGCAATCCCTTGCGCTGGAGGAGAGGAAGCCCAGGAAGGGAGGGAAGGAGCCCAGTGGAACCCTGACCATGCAGATGTCCAGTGCCACTAGGATTAGGGCCACCGGTTCAGTGACCCTGGGCAGGGGGGAGGAACCTCTGCGTGGAGGGCAAAAGCCCCGCCTGCGCCGACACCACAGCTCACCAGTGCACTCTGCTGACCCCCAGACCTGAGGGGAGCCCTGTGCCTATGGGCTGTGCCGATGAGCCCTGTGTTCCAGTGGGCTTCAGGGAAAAGAGGGGCAGCCCCGATGGGCAGATGCTGGGAGGAGGATCCTGCGCTTCAGAGGCCAAGAGGTGCCCAGAACAGAAGCTCCAGCAGACCAGCAGGAGCAGAGCACGGGGGCACTCCCCGCTGCTCTCCTGTCCTCCTTTTGGAGAGTCAGCTTCATTTGCTGGGGCCTGTCCACACAGTGGGGAGGGCACTGAGGTCGAGAGGAAGCTACAGCTGCCCTCTGCGAGGAGCCCACATGCCAGGTAGGGGGACTCCGGCAAGGCTCTACAGGGTCTGCAGAGGCCCAGGCTGCAGAAGCGTGTGAGCACAGGGGAGGCTCAGCCATGACAGTCGGCCGTTTGCCTCGGGTGTATGGTCCTCAGCACTGCTTCCCATGTTAGGGCTTCTGACACATACAACCTACCAAAACAGAACCATTCAACCAACTGCTGAATGAAGGCTGTCTGCAGGTCCCCTCCAGATCACAAGTGCACACCACGTGACCCATCAGAAACCCTGGTTCACAGTCAGCAGCTTGCAGAGCTGCCAGAGCCAGCCCTTGCACTGTTGAACAAAGACACATGCGCAAGAAAGGCCACCTATACACATGAGAGTGACCACAGCCAGCCCTCTGCACTGCTGAGCAGCAGTGCATGTGCCAGCAAAGGCCACTTCTGTACACGAGGGCAACACACAGCCTGTCGGTAGCGAGCTAAGCTGCTGCACCTTGAAGGGACATTTGCGGATCATTTCCTAGTGATGGAGTGGTTCTCCTCAGCACATGCAGTGTTCTCCAGGAGACACCATGCATCAGGCTACAAAACAAGTCTCAGAGATCAAAGAGAATCAAAATGTCATGGTCTTCTCTGACTACTAGATCAAAAACTAACAGAAGAAACTTCAGAATACACACAGTCACTTAACACGTTATTGAACAATGTCACTGAATATATAAATCTAAAGGAACATTTAAAACTTTCTGGAAACAAATGCAAATGGAAAGAATGAACCTAAACTTAGGGTCAACAGCAAAAGTAATACTAAGAAGGAAGTTTACAGCAAAACACTAGCAAGAAGAGAGATTTCAAATAAAAACAGTGCATCTTGGGACCTAGAAAATGAAGAGAAATAAAGCCAAAATCAACATTAGGAAAGAAGTGACAGACAGCAGAAGTAAGCCAAACTCAGACTGAAAAATACAAAAGACCATGAAATAATGAGTGTTTTTTAAATAAGATAAACAAAACTGATAAATCTTTAGCTAAGAAGAAAAGATCCAAAGAAATAAAGGTGAGGAGGCATTACAACCGAGACACTGATATCAGTAGAGATTGTCATGAGCAACGCTAGGCTAACAGACTGAAAGACCTAGAAGAAATGAGCAGACTTCTGACACATACAACCTACTAAAACAGAACCAAGTTTAGGGCCACTATCATACTGAATGCGCAAGAGCTGAGAACATCTCCAAGGTCTAGAAGAAGACAATGCTTTTATTCAAATAGTACTGGAAGTTTTAGCCAGAGCAATAAGGCAAGAAAAAGAAATAGAAGCATACAAATAGGAAGCCAAAGTATTCCTATCTGCAGATTTTATGATAAATATAGAAAAATCTAAAGGCTCATCAAAATACAAATAAACATTTAATACAACATTTCTAGGTCTTTAAGATGCACTGTTAGGTTTTTTTTTTTTGTTTTTTTCTTTTAAGCTTTCTCTTTTTGGTAGAGGTGTTTTGCTGTAAACTTCCTTCTTAGTATTACTTCTGCTATTGGCCCTAATGTTGCAGGACACAAAATCAATGTGTAAAAGTCAGCAACATTGTTTTTTTTTTTTTTTGGTACTGGATAGTGAACTCAGGGATGCTTAACCACTGAGCCCATCCCCAACCCTTTTTGTATTTTATTTAGAGACAGGGTCTCACTGAGTTGTTTAGGGCCTCACTAAGTTGCTGAGGGTAGCTTTGAACTTGTAGTCTTCTCGGCTCAGCCTCCTGAACTGATGGGATTACAGGCATGCGCTATAGTACCTGGCTTCAGTAGCCTTTTAACACATCAATAACAAGACTGCTAAGAAAGCAAATATGAAAACAACTCCCTTCACAATTGCCACAAAAAGTATGTATAGAGCACCACTTAGAGACAGTAAGGAAGCAGAAGGAAATCAGCAGAGTAAGGTGACAGGGTGGGGGAGGGGAGGGTCAGTGAAGGCACTGGGGCTGAAATGGAGCAAACGAGGAGCCATGCATGGATGAACATGTGAAGATGCTCATGCTCTTATGTACACCTCAGTGCATTAATAAAAACACGAAAAACAACTCAAAATGGGCCAGAGAGCTACATGTGAGACAGGAAACTAGAAGAAATCATAGGGGAAATAATTCAAGACCTTGGCATGGGCAAGGTTTTCTGGATAAGACCCCAAAGCTCAGGAAACCAAAGCAAAAATAGACAAATGGGATCATAGCAAACTAAAAAGCTTCTGAAAGCTAAGAAGACAATCAAGGCATGAAGAGACAACCCGAGGAATTGGAGAAAATATTCACATGAAACTCAGGAAACTTAGCAACAACAACACGGGTGCTTCAATTAAAATGGCCAAATGATCTGAATAGATACAAAAGTATTTAAGGAAAAATGCTCAATATCATTAGCCATCAGGAAAATGCAAATCAAAATTACAATGAAATGTCATCTCACCCCAGTTAGAATAATTACTATTAAAAATCTAAAAACCAGCAGGTGCAGTGGCTCATGCCTGTGATCCCAGTGGCTCAGAAGGCCGAGACAGCAGGAACATGAGCTCAAAGCCAGCCTCAGCAACAGCGAGGTGCTAAGCAACTCAGAGAGACCCTGTCTATAAATAAAATACAAAATATGGCTGGGGATGTGGCTCAGTGGTCCAGTGCCCTTGTGCCCAGTCCCCGATAACTCCCCAAAATAAATATTAAATAAAAATAAAAAACCAAGGGAGGTGAGGAGAAAAGCTGTCATGCACTGTTGGTGAGAACGCGATGTAGTGCAACCATCATGGAGAAGAGCATCGAGGTTCCCTGGAGGACTAAAATCAGATCCAGCCACCCCTCTGGACATATAGCCAAAGGAAATGCCATCAGCCTACCAAAGGAAAGCCCACGCCCACTACGGCAGCAGGACTCAAACAGTTACGTATGGAACCAGCCTAAGTGCCCATCAAGAGATGCACAGGTAAAGAAAGACTGCACACATGACAGCGGGGTGTTCATCAGCCACAGGGGAGAATGCAATCCTGCCACATGCAGCAAAACGGGTGGAACTGGAGGACACCAGCCTGAGCCTCATGTTCTCTCTCACACGTGGAAAGTCAAGATGATGAGGTACAGCCAAGCACAGACTCGGGGCTACACAGCTTGGGAGGCCGGGGAGCGTGGCGTGGAAGGCGGGCGGGTGAAGGAGGCTGAATCAATCTGTGCCGCTGGGTGGGCGCTCAAAGGAATATCACACTGAGCCCCATTGATGTGTGCGATTCACACATGCTCACGAAAGTAAAACAAAACTGTCCTAAAAATAACATTTATTTTTAAAAGAAAAAAGAAAGCCACTGTTGCTTGAAGCCAGAGCTTTGGAGTGGTGTGTCCCATGGCAGTGGATGACCTACGCCTGAGGCAGCTCATTTTAGGCATGCCGAGGTCAGTGCTGCAGCACACTGGTTTTGTTCAATTGGGAGCTTCCATACGGGTTCCTCTTTGGAGTCCTGGAGCAGCCCCTCTCTGAAAGCAGCTGCACTCATGAGAAGAGGCTGCTGGCAGGGAGTGGGGGTGGAGGGCAGCACGGGGCAAGAGCTGCCTTCCTGAGAGGAGGGTCTGATGGGCCACACCTTAGTGCCTAGCACTGGCTTGTCCTGGGCTGCCTGGGAGGGACAGGCTGCATCCCAGCCGTGCAGACAGCCCCCAGCCATCCACTGGGGGGGCAGGGAGGAATGAACACCTGGTGGTTTTGTCCAAGGACAAAATCGTATGAATGCCTTGAACCATCCCAGCTGACTGTCTTGTTCACAACAGGATTTAAAAAGGCAATTTGTACCCTATTCAGATTTAAAGGACCCAAAGCCTTGTTTGAGTTCTATGCAGTCATCTGGCAAGGTGGTGGAGCAGGTGCCCTAACTGGAAACAGACCCCATTAGTCTGGGGCCACAGTTCTCCAGAGGCTGAGAGGAAGGACCCTTCACACCTGTCCCTTGGGTGACTGTCATGTGTTGTGTGGTATGCTGGGACAGGACTTATGTGAGGCATCAGTACAGATGGCTGTGAGGTGGAACTAACTCGGGGATCTGAGGACTCACTGACCCTCTACAGTCCAGACTAAAGGGTAGGTCAGCTCTGTCCTGGATCTCCAGGAAGTCCAGGCTCTCCCCTCCTCACCACCACATCCCAGGAGACATTTCAGAAAAGAGGCTTCCCAAAGGGATGTGAGTTTCTTGGAGCTGCTCCAGGGCACACAAGAAGTGTTAGGTACTCGCCAGGTACCAGCACTGTGCTGAGCCCTGACTCAAAGCCCAGGGGTTGTGAGCAATACTACTCAGGCCAAAGAGGCCGGGCTGACCCAGGCGGAGCAGCTGGTCCCGCAGCCAGCAAGGCAGGGCTGGATGTGGAAGTTCTCACTCTGTTTGCAGGGCTTCAGGACACCCTCCCAATCACTGCCTGTGTTTGGGCAGTGTCCTCTGGAGCCTTCGTACCTTGAAGGCACGTCTAGAAGGAAAGAGTACACAGTGCCGAGGAAACAGGACAAAGCGTGCAGCATGTCAGGCCTTGTTACCATGCCAAGGGCCTGCTTCCCTGGGCTTCACAAGCCTTGAGCTCACTGTGGTGCAGCCAGACTTGTGCCAGGTGTAGGTGCCAAGTGGCTGCTGGCCATTCCCAAGTCCTGGCTTGTGATATGCAGGGTATAATCGAGGGGCTTCTGGAGGGCGAATGTCCACTGTGAGCAGTCGGGACATAAATCCTGCAAGCCCTGATAACAAGGGCTGTTCCATTCCTTCAGGGGTACAACAGCTTCTCCTGCAGGTGACCATCACCTCATGTTCTCAAGGGCAAGCTCACATGGCGTCAGGGCGTGAGCCTCCAAGCGAGGCCCTTGAGCCTGCTCCACTTCTCTCCAGGTGCCAGTCGTTCCCCTCCTCTCTTCTCAAGCCACAGTCAGCTTGCTCTCTGTGGGGAGCAGAACACTGAGCAAGGCAGCCATCGGGGCCAGGCGGAGAGCTGGCCACAGTGCACGTCCTCAGTATGCTGATGGTGGCCTGCCTGAGAGCAGCTGGCCAGTGACAGGCGGTGACGGCTGTTCTCACTTCCATTTCTAACTTTGTGTACAAATAAAACAGCAGAACTGAATACGTCCATCTGTCAGAAATCCCTTTTAGAAAAGCTATTAACCCCTTCTAGAGACCGAGCTCTCAACCACCAGCAGAGAAGCCAAATACACTGGCACCACTGAATAGGTTTCTCTCCCTTCGCCTCCTCCAGATGTGGGTGAAGCTCTAAGGAAGGACTCCTTTGCCTCTGGTGCCCTCAGCAAGCTCTCGTGGGCTGGTGGGGGCTGCAGAACAGGCAGGTGGCATGGGGTTGGTCTGGAGACCATGCTGGGCACATCCATGCTGGTAGTGGATGAAGCACAAACTGATCAGACACCGTTACTGACGGGTTCTGTATCTGCTTATGCAATGGCTCTCAGGAAGAGGTTCACTTGGCTTTCTCCCAACTGCCCTGCCAAGTTCTCAGACCCAGGGGAGGAGATCGCCTGCAGAACTAGTGAGACACACGGAGAGCAAAGACGGAGGCATCTGCTCTCAGCAGCGCCACGAGCCTCTAGCCACGGCGCCACGGCACTCACAGTGAATCATGGCGTATTTCACTCTTCATTGGTGTAATTCCTTTGATCTACACATTTACTGATTCACTACCGGCTCAAATAGGTAAAACCAATACTTGACTCCTTTATAAAGAGCAGAGGGGTGTCCTGATAAAACTGGGCCCACACAGAAGCTCCTGACATCACCCTGGTCTGGGACTCACATGATGAACACACAGACTCTAATCATCCCTTGGTGAGTCTTCCAAACTAGGAAAAGTTCAGCTGCTTCTGAACAAATGACGGGATTATGGATGCTGAGAATTCTGTAGTCAGTTATATTTTCCACTCTGCCTTGGTTACTAGGAAGTAGACACCAAATTTGCTTTGAACACATCTTTTACTGCACCAACTGTACTACTAGCTAAATTTTATTTCTTTGTCCCAAGGTCCTCATTTTTTTCAATAGAAAAGGTCTTATAAATGAATTCACACATTGCATTAGTCTTGAAAACAAAAGAACTAACACTCCCTGTAATCATGTCACCCATACGTCTCACCTCTAATGCTATCGTCTACTTCTCTGAGATCAGATGCCATCACTGCCCCATGGGCTGTCTCTGAGAATTAACACTGCCCTGCAAATCAGAATTTCCCTGCGAGATGGCTTTGGAGTGCAGTGCCATGTGGGCCCCACGTTACCCCTGGGGCCCACACAGCTCGGCAAGGACCAGCTCCAGGAGCAGGTCTGAACACTCTGCACAGACTCGCGAGTGGACGTGGCCCACCCAGAGTGCAGCAGAGGCTGCCTCTGCAGGGGAGGCACAGACGCTGGTACAGGGAGGAGGAGAGCCTCCTCCAGGCCTCCTCACTTCTTACAGAACACATGGCAGTGATGATGGAGCATGGGCCCAGAGCCAGACTCCTTGGCTCAAGTCAGGTGACCTCCCTGTGCCTCAGCGTCCTCCTTTATAGGACGGGATATTCTGGGAGGGCAAAACCAGACCTGGGTGTGAAATGAAATTACCAGGACCTTATGGCAAGAAACCAAGGCCTGGGGAAGGGGTTGGTTCTGCTCCCCTCTCAGCCTTTCTCCAGGAAGCCTAATTAACCATGGGTCTCGACCTTTTGGATGGTAAGTAACTGCCCTAAGAGTCTGACCACTCCCTCTTGAAAAGTAACAGATACCTTGGAAAGAGCCGTTTCTTATCTGTTTCCATGAGCAGGCTCCATGTTAGAGACCCTGCACAAGGCCCTCAGCCACACAGATGAGGAATATTTTTTAAAAACGTTTTTTAGTTGTTGATGGACCTTTATTTATTTATTTATTTGCATGTGGTGCTGAGACTTGAACCCAGTGCCTCACACATGCTAGGCAAGCGCTCTGCCACTGAGCCACACCCCAGCCCTAGGTTTTTCTTTTTTAAAAAGAAAAAAGCCCCAATGATAAGATGGATCTAAGATGACATCAAATAACATCTAAATGTTGTGAGAAACTAGGGATCAGGGCTCAGAATTTGGAGTTCTTGTTTTTCTCTGGGCCCGCCAGCATAAAATAAAGTTTGGAGTTCTCCTGTCTGAGTGCTGCTTGCTGCTCCTCAGTCAGTTCCCTTCGACACTGCAACCCCTGCTTCATGGGTTGCTCAAGGATTGCTGAGTTAATATGTGGCTCAGGAAAGGTGGAGGGCTCATCCCGAGCTCCACGTACCTGCCTGTCAAGAAGAAAGAGGACAAGTGGCCAGAACAGAGTGCGGAGGACTCCTCTCTGACCATGTGTTAGTTGCTCTGAAGCCTGAGGCAAGGGCTGCGGCCAGTCCTTAGTAAGTGGGGCCTGGGGGGACCTCGAGCACGTGGGGAAAAGTAAGGACCAGAGCGCTGGCTCACAAAACTACTTTACTCTCTTAACTTTTCCACTCTCTAACCACCCCATGCCTCAGTGTTCTCTCCCAAATCGTAAAAAATCTTCCTGCAACAATCTGATATGGAGGTGAATGAAAAACAGGATAGTTTAGAGAGTTATTGATCTAGAATTTCTCAGTATCAAGTTATGCAGTTCCTAATTCTGGAAATAAATATATTTTAACTGTGTTTTAAGATTCAAGAAAAGTGTTATCATGTAAAAAAGTTAAAAAAGCAATTTCATCAACTGGTCAAGGCACAGGAAAGCAGCACAGTTCTTTTTATCTTTTAAGTTATGTTATGAAAAAGTGGGAGCAGATGCGAGCCTGTGGGCAGGAGGGCCTGAATCCCATGCCGCCCTGCAGAAGACCCTCCGGCACAGCCTGGGCAGGCTCACCTCCCTGCTGGGTGCTGACAGCCCTGGGGCTCGCAGAACTCCCACAGGGGAGCTGGCTGTACCACGCTTTTGCTCCCAGCAGCTGCCTGTTGCTGTGGTTTTTAAGCACTTCCACCCAGTGGCTCCCCTGGCCTGCAAGGGGCCTTGGGAGGGGATGCCATTCCTCACCCGCAGGAGGAGCCTCACGGCTGCCCACTGGAAACAGTGAAGATTAGAAATCCCACATTCCTTCCTAACATTTCTTAGCATGAGTCTGATCGGCGGACGCGACGGATGGCAAGCTGTCTTTGTATAATCACTGTCACAACCAGGGGTCCCTCAGCAAGCACCCACAGCTCCTGGGCCCCGGCATCAGTGTGCGAGAGGACTGTGTTTCAGTGCTGCTGCGGTCTTCTGCCTGGCACGGTGCAGGTGCTTGTGACGTGTGGGCGCATGCGTGCTCTGGCCCACGGAGGCCTGTCAGAGGGCAGCCAGGCGGGTGCTCATGTGTTACTTCCACTTAGGTAAGTGTTTCTGCTTTCTTTTACCCAGAGAACTGAGACAGGGGAAGCTCAGCACCCAGCTTCACTTATTGAGAGTACTGAGGAAGGGAAAGCTCAGCACTCATGCTCTTCCAACAACCATCCTCCACCCTTGAAGCCACTCTGGCCAGACCAACAGATACCATGGCCATATCAATGTATGATGACTTGGTTTTGAGAAAGGAAGTGGTGCTGGTGTCAGCGGGAGGGACGAGTGCAGAATGGCATGACACAGGTGGGGAGGGGCTGGGGACAGCCGTGGTTACCTTGCTGCAGACGGTCTTGATCCTGTGCAGTCTGTCCAGGGACTCCTGTGGATTGCCCAGGTACTGCTGCAGCTCTGCATGCAGGATACGCATAGAAAAGGGGACCATGGAGCCTAGAAGTGAAATTAAAGCTGGTTAGTCTGCTGCTGTGACTCGCATGCTTCCAGAGTGGTGTCCGTGAAGGAGGCACCAAGTGGCCCAGCAGCAGGGGGGACCCAACCCCTTTGTTTCTCGAGGTCAGCTGGGCATGTATGCTGGTTTTCTCTGGAGAGCAGGAACTAAGTATCTCTAGATAACCACCAATAGAGAGAGGCTCTGCCACCATCCCACGGAGATGCCAGACAACAGGCAGACAGCAGGAGAGCCCCACCTCCTCCAGGGAGAGACAGCGTGACACCCAGGTGCGCGGACATCAAATGAAGGCTGCCCAGGGCTGGGTGAGCCCCTTGGGAGGCCCAGGGAGCAGAACTGCCAGTGTGATGTCAGGCTGGGCATCTTGGCTTTCTTCTATTTTCATGCAATCACCACTTTTCCCTTTCTCTTTCCCTGTCCCTTTATTTTGGATTCGCTTCTGCATGTCACGGAGAACATGCATCTTGTGACTTTCTGGGTCTGGCTTATTTCACTTAGCATGATAATCTCCAGGTCCATCCATTTATCAGCAAATGCCATAATTTCATTCTTCTTTATGGCTGAGTAATATTCCATTGTGTACATGGTAAAATCCCGTCTACCCTGGTTGGTTCCATAGCTTGGCCATTGTGAATTGTGCTGCTATAAACATTGATATGGCTGGGTCCCTATAGTGTGCTGTTTTTAAGTCCTTTGGGTAGAGACCGAGGAGAAGGGATAGCTGGGTCAAATGGTGGTTCCATTCCTAATTTTCCAAGAAATCTCCATACTGCTTTCCATATTGGATGCACCAATTTGCAGTCCCACCATCAGTGTATGAGTGTACCTTTTCCACCACATCCTCGCTAACTCTTATTGTTGTTTATATACATAATAGCTCCCATTCTGACTAGAGTGAGCTGAAATCTTAGGGTGGTTTTGATTTGCATTTCTCCAATTGCTAGTGATGATGAATATTTTTTTCATGTATTTGTTAATTGATTGTACATCATATTTTGAGAAGTGTCTTTTCAGGTCCTTGGCCCATTTATTGATTAGGTTATTTGTTTTTTTTGGTGTTTAGCTTTTTGAGTTCTGAAGATGGAAAGATCTACCTTGCTCTTGCATAGGCAGAATTAATATTATCAAAATGACCATATTTCCAAATGCACTATACAGATTTAATGCAATTCTGATCAAAATCCCAGAGGCATTCCTCATAGAATTAGAAAAAGCAATCATGAAATTCATCTGGAAAAATAAGAGACCCAGAATAGATAAAGAAATCCCTACAAGGAAGAGTGAAGCAGGTGGCATCACTATACCAGACCTTAAACTATACTACACAGCAATAGTAACAAAACAGCATGGTATTGGCACCAAAACAGGCTGGTAGACCAATGGTACAGAATAGAGGACACAGAGACTAACCCACACAACTACAATTGTCTTTTATTAGACAAAGGTGACAAAAACATGCATTGAAGAAAAGATAGCCTCTTCAACAATTGGTGCTGGGAAAACTGGAAATCCATGTGCAACAAAATGAGATTAAACCCCTATCTCTCACCATGCACAAAACTCAACTCAAAATGGACCAAGGACTTAGGAATACAACCAGAGATCCTGCGTTTAATAGAAGAAAAAGTAGGCCCTAATCTCCATCATGTGGGACTAGGCCCCAACTTCCTTAATAAAACTCTCGAGGCACAAGAATTAACATCAAGAATCAATAAATGGGATGGACTCAACCTAAAAAGCTTCTTCTCAGCAAAGGAAACAATCTGTGAGGTGAACAGAGAGCCTACATCCTGGGAGCAGATCTTTACCCCTCACACATCAGATAGAGCACTAATCACTAGATTTAAATCTTAACATGTTTTTGAAAAGAAAATATTTAACATGTTATTTAAAAAATGTCAGTGTCCCTCCACAGAACCTCTGGGCACCCTCGTTCCATGCATGGTGACCATGCCCCCACTCAGGCGTCAGCCACCGGTCTTGACAGAAATGCAGCCCAGGGCTGGGGCTCTTCTGTGGCAGGAAGGGGATGGCACATCCTCATCAGGAGCACTGTTCCCACACACTGTCCCCATTTTGTGTGACCAGACATCCTCCAGTGCCAGCCCCTCACCCCTACCCCTGAGATGGAGGCAGGAAGGACCACATGCCTGACACAGGTGACATCTTGAAGGATGGACAGAGGCCAACAGAAGGAGAAGAACGAAGGGAACACCCCTTCTAGGAGAAGATGTGGTCACCGAGTTAGACCAGAGCACAGCAGCTGGAGCCTGCCTCTCAGCTCCAGTGGACAGGTGGATCTGTGAGGAACGCAGACACGCCTCTGTCACGCTCTGAGGGCAAACACACGCCAGGCCCTGGACACAACCCACCACCACCCCTGTGATAGCAGGCACAGGTCACTGCTGCCATGTCACCAGACCTTTATTCCAGGAAATGCACATAACAGTCCCTTCACCCTGATGCTGAGCCTGCCTGTCACTGAAAAGCTACCGGAAGTCTCAGCGACATCCTTCATGCTAAGGGTGGCTGTCAAGTGACATACGTATATGAGGCTGCCACACCAACCCTTGGGCCTGCCTCTCTCCTGCAAGGAAATGTGCTCGGGTAGGAAAAGGCCAGTCAGAATCTCCAAGGAAACTTGATTCCATGGATCCGTTTGTGAAAGATTCTCACATCTAGTCTTGACCTGCCAAAATTGAAGTTGGTATAAATATAGTAGAAACATTCTTGTTAATCATTTAGAAACCATTAAATGAAAATACTCCGTCAAAATTCATTTCAGACCACCCCCTGCAGTACTCAAAACCCATGCTGCCTGCCACTGCAGAAAGCTAGAGGACATGCACAGAACTCAGCCAGGCTATGGTGGGCAGGGAGAGGGGAAGTCTGCCGACTCGAGGGGCCGTGGTTGGGTGGCAGGGCGGCCAGCAGTGTGGAGCCCCTCCCTCACCAGCTATCTGCGCTGGACAGCTGCATCCTCTCTGCGACAAGGACAGGAGGTTGCAGAGTGGCTGGACAGACGCCAACCCACAGCACTTGGCACCACTGCGGGCTGGCACCTGCAAGGAGCCCATTGAATTCTTTGCCCAGCTGTGGCAGGTCAGCTCTGGGCACCACCTCAGGAGTCTGAATGGGCCACTGCTCAGCACTGCCTTCCCTGTCTCCATCTCCTCCCCACTGGGCTGGGGGGGCAGCCCAGGGAAAGCTGTGCCTTCAGCTTCCCTCCTTTGGCTACACTCGGCAGGGAAACGCATTGTATGTGTGTCCATCCAACAAGAGTGCCACACTCACAACCCACAAGTCACCTTCCACTCGGGGCTGTATTTCTAAGTAGGAAAAACCTACTGAGAAAGTTGAAGAGAAAAAATCCTACAGCAAGTACTTACCATCTAATGCCTAATTCAGCTAATGTGTCTGGAGTCATGAAACGTGATGGCCTATGTGTCCACTTCACTTCCATTAGAGAGCCACAGCATGCTGGGAAGGCACACCTATGCAGGTGAGCATAGGGGTTTCTGTGTGGCCACCCAGGTGCTGTGTCCCTGGGGAGGACGCACCACTCCTGCTCCCCACACGGTGCCCCTGCTTGCAGATGACTAGGCCACAGTACAGGGCAGCCCTGGGGTGTGTCTGGCAACGTCTTTGGTCCTGTGTCTCAGGACCTGGCCCAGGCCCAGGCCAGCGCAGAATCTGTCTGCACTTGCTCCTGGCACAACCCTATGTGGCAGGAGCTCCCTAAAATGTGCTAACTACAAATAAAAAATGTTATCTTGATGAATTTAAATCAGATTCTCTTTTCTCAGGTTTAGAAATAAGATTTTCCAGAATAGGAGGAGATATTCCTAAAATATGTGACAAAGGATCAAATACCTAGAACACAGAAATAAACCTCAACTAGTGACGGAGGCATTGAGAGTGAGCCTGAGGAGGAGAGCCCGAGGATGCGGGGCTGCCCTGGCTGTGGTCAGTCCAGCAGGGGGCCTGCACGCCCTGGCAGTGGTCACAGCCCTCGTGCACTGCTGTGCAGGTGGAAAGTGGCCCTGGAGACAACCTGCTGCTTGGAGACAAGGCTGCGGCTATTTAGACCTCAGAAACTCAGAGGCAGGGTGCTCAGTCTTCTGGAAAGACCCTAATGTGCGCGGGGCGGCTGTGGAAGTGCATGGATATGCTGATTGGGAAAAAAGCAAAACTAAGACAACACACTCATGATGAGTATTTAAAAAGCAAATCTCACACATAGAGGCACACACTCTTGCTCGCTCTCTACACGTGTTTGGATCTCTGTGTCCACACATGCACATGCGGAGTGGACATGCAAAGACATGACCAGGAAGGATACGTGACAGGCTCATGGTTGTGATGGCTTTCGGGAGGGGTGAATGGGGAGAGGCTCAAGGATGGTATGCCAATGGGCACATCCGTTTTTACAGAAAAACTCTGGACCGTGAGCCCAAATAAACCTTCCTTCCTCTAAGTAGTTCTTGTTAGGTCTTTTGGTCACAGAGACACAAAAGCTTACTAGAACAAAGTATAAGTGATTAGAGGCTGGGTGGAGTTCACCAGAGGCTAACCAAGAAGTCTCCTCTGCAAGCGGCTTCCAAAGGCTTCCTGGAGAGCCTCGGAGTGGTGCTGATGGTGTGGAACCACACCGGACGGGGAAGCTGGGTCACTCGCTCACTGCAAAGAAACCCTTCCCTAAACACTCTCATTGTTGAAAAAAAAAATGCATGAAGAAAAATGCTTGGTTAAGAATCTTAAGACTGGCTGGGCGTGATAATCCCAGCTTAGGAGGCTGAGACAGGAGAATCACGAGTTCGAAGCCAGCCTCAGCAAAATCAAGGTGCTAAGCAACTCAGTGAGACCCTCTCTCTAAATAAATTACAAAAAGGGGGGGGGGGAGCTGGAGATGTGGCTCAGTGGTTGAGTGCCCCTGAGTTCAATCCCCAGTACCCCCACCCTCCCAAAAAACCTTAAGACCATAGGAAAACATTTAGGAGGAACAGGATCACAGAAGCCCCACAATGCCCTTCTAAAACTTACTGTTTGTCAACACAAAGTACATCCAGTCCAACTAAGAGGACATCAAGTACAAGACAGATGAAGTCTGGAGCAATCATGAAAGAGCTAGTGTCTTTGTTTAATGTTTACATTTTAGAAAGTTTCAAATGTTGTTGAATATAGAGTGAATTCAGACAGGGATATCCCCAATCAGGGCTTCTCAAAGGGACCTAAGGGGTAGAATAGAATGAAAGTAAACAGCGTTTAGTGAAAACGCTATCACAGTCAAGCAGACTTGGGCACAAGCGTTGTGGGGAGCAGTGGTGCAGGCACGTTGGATAGAACTATGTGCACCACAAGCAGACTCTCAAGGGCCCCTTCTGGAGTCCAAGGTCGGTGACAGGAAGACAGCCAAGGAACACCTGTCTGCTCCTCTGCCCCCAGAACACGGCTCGTGGGATCACTGTGCAGCTCAAGTCCAGTTTCTTGAGATGAGAGTGGCTCACAGCAAGTTAATCCAAACTGTTTTTTTTTTTTTTTTTCTGGTTTTGACATCCTCTACCTGCATGGCCAATGCCCATGCATGGACCTTCCTGAGCACATGATGGTCACAGACTGGAGTGTAGGTGAGTCAGGTCTGAGTAACTGAAACTGTACTATCTTTAGGGGGCACTGTGGGGACCCAGCAGATGCACACAGTGGGATTCGCACGACCTCCTAACTGCTGTATCCCATCTGGCAGAGAGCGTGTGCACTGTGAACAGCTGCTCCGGGTCGACACATGGTTCCTGAGCCCTGGGGACACCCAGGCAGCATGAGAGCATGATCCACGAGGACAGTGAGGAGCAGAACCAGAAGAAAGGGGTAGAGAGTGAAGAAGGGAAAGGACAAGGTAGCTGGCAGAGCACCAGGCCAGGTGGCCCTCACATCCTGTGGCTCTCGGGTCCCCCAAACCTCCAGACCTCAGCCCTGGGCTCTGAAGCTGGCCTGCCTCATGTCCCCATGACTCTTCCAGATGGCAGGCCAGACATCAGTGCTGGGAGCCAGGAAAAATCTAACTGTGTTTCAAGGGACAGAGTGTGACTGATGGAAATGTCAGAAATACTGTTCCTTTCTTAGGTGAAAACAACGACTTCATGATTTTTACACATGATTCATCACATGTCTTTTTATGAATGTTCTGAATGACTAAAAATTAGTCCAATATTTAAATGAAATATATTAAAGCTCATTCATAAAGGTTATTTATTTGTTTGTATTGCTATAATCTCCTTTTTAAAGCATATTTTAATGACTCACTTTGCTTATATATTGCAAGCTAAAATGAAATGAATGAATCAAATTCTTACATTTATGCTTGGTACTCCACCAAATGAAAAGAAAAATTAGTAAGCATTCCATGTAATATTGTGGATGAATGTTATACACGTTAGCTCAAGTGACATATTTCTCCTTTGGAACTGGAATTAGCTGCTCTGTGTTGCACAGTCACTGGCTTCTCCTTATCCACACCCCCAGCAGTTCAACCCCAGCCGAGTGGGAAGTGGCCCCGAGGCTGCACACCCTAGGACAGAATGGCCTCAGTGAGAGGCTTTTCTCACAGGAAGCCCTGTCCCCTCCCCCAAATGCTCTGTGAAGACAGCCAAGAGTACAACCCTTCTCAGGACGCAGAAGAGAGCACCCAGGTGACCCCGGGCACTCGGGAGGCAGGGCTGTCGACAGTGGGGGCAGACCTCCCAGGGAGTCTGTCCACTCCTCTTAAACACCTGTCCTGGGCTCGGGCAGCTGCTGTAAGCAGTTGCTGTGAACCTACATCACTGGGCCTGAAGGACAAGAGCCCAGACTTCTCGTAGCAGCAGCATTAGGGTGCCTTGGAGCTCAGCACCGTGAAGGGGGGGGCTGCATGCTCCAAGCTCTGAGCTTGGTTGGTAGCAGACAAATCACCATCGAAACCAGCTGCCAACTCCCAGCAAGGCACAGAGAAGCAGAGGAGCGGGCAGGGACAGGGCTGGGAGCAACCAGGCAGACTGGAGAAAAATTTTTTTCATCGCTGAAGGAAAACAGATGTTCCTCCTGAGAAAAGGCAGAACCGCTGCCCGCTGGCAGCACTGCAGGCAAGGCCGACTCTAGAGGAACGGCGCCACTTTCCCACGTAGCCCTGCCCTTAAGCGTTCCAGCACCGCCTGTCACAACCACTCCACGGGACTAAGGCTCATTTTCTGTCAGAACCACTCGACGGGACAAAGGCTCATTCCTCTTTTGGGCTGGCAGTTTGCAATCACCCTAAAGTTAAAGGTGAGCCTCAAATGGTTAGAGGGTGTGAATGAGAAAGGAAGAAGGCAGCACCGGGGAGGCCAGTCAAGTCACATGCTGGGACAGTGTCCTAGAACCCCAGAGATGGCTGTTGCTCTGTGAGGGCAGGGAGGAGTAGTGGAAATTACACATGGAGTGGACGAGCTTCAGGGCGGGTGCACATGGGACCTACTTGCAGAGAAAGAGAACTGTGGGCCACAGGGAGAGGACTGTAAGGCCTGTTCCCCATGATGGCACCTTCCTGCTGCCCAGCCTCCGGTCACTGCTCCTGCTGCTTGCAGCAGGCACATTCCCAGGAAGGTCATCGGGTGTGCTGGGGATGCAGGGTCCCTCTGGGAGGCCCCACTTGGAGGACACTGGCTCCCTGCAGCTCCCTTTTCCTTCTTCCAGCCTAAGCTACTTTTCAAACAAGGGTCCTGCCTGGGATCTCTCCATGGAATGGCACCAGCACCAGAGCTTTAAAATAAACAGGAATAGACGGGCCCTGCCCCCAGGCTGCCTGGTAGCCAGACAGGTGGCACAGTGGCGCTGCTAAGTTGCATGGCAAGTGTTTGTTGAACCTCCAGGAAATTGCTAAAGGCTTTAAAGTCGGTGTGCCGTGTATGTTCCTGCTAGTGGTGTGGAAGGGTTTAAATGTCCAATTACAGCAATGAAGAATTTTTTAATTAAAAACAAACAAACAAGCCAGGAATAGAGACTAGGGGAAAACAGAGCAAGATCCCAGTGGAAAAGATGGGCCTTGCTTCATTGGCAGTGAGGCACATGCAGCACCAGGCCACGAGACATTGGCTTTTCCTGTGGAGAGCAGCAGAGTGTGTTTGCAATCCTAACACCCAGTCATGCTGCAGGGTCCTAGCAGGTGCAACAGATGGCTCCTGAGTGACCCCAGGAGGCACTGGTGTGTTCTGTCTAGGTTGGTGTGTTTATAACATTGGGTGAGATCACTTTGTAGGCTCAGGCTTGTGGCTGGGCTATTGCTTTGACTCTTCAGGTCTGACAGAACAGGCAAAGGGAGGATACCCAATTACGCACAGCCAAGCAGAGTGAAGTACGCGAAAAGGCACCAACATCAAGTGCGCCGTCTTACCCCTGCGCCCAGGGTACACGTGTGGGTAGTACTCGTAGTACAGGTCGGGCTGGTCCAGACTTCCAAAGGGCTCGAACTCCATTTCGGCATTCTGGAAAAGGCCTAACTTCACGAGCAGGGCCAATCTCACAAACCAGAGCTAAAACGCACGACAAGATGGACCAACAGGTTATGTTCACACATCAAGTTCACAAAGTCCTCTTCCTTATTAACCTGCTATCAGAGCTTGTTTTCTAATGTATCAAAACAAGGGCTAACTTCCTACCTTTGCAATTTGCATACTTACAGGTTTATAGAAATACTCCTGAGTTCACTAACATTAGTGTAAACAATGTTACTAGGTTTGATTACTCTAACAAGCTTTTTGAGCAGGGCTCATATGCTAGGTGTCAGGAGATGAAAGCACAGACCTCCCAGAGGAGATACCGAGTGGTAGGGCTAGGGGGGACGGTGGGGAGGGCCATGATGTGGATAAAAAGGTATGCTGAGGGCAGCACTGAAGGACCAGGACTTCAAGGCCACAGGATGGGGAGGGGCCTGCAGAGGACAGTGTGACCATGGCCTCAGAGTGGACAGTACCAGATGCAGGTGAGCATAGCGAGCTCTAGGGTGGCAGAATGGAGACACACGTAGGAAAATGGTGGGGTCTGAATTATAGAGCCACAGAGGCAGAGATTGCAGAACTAAAAGAACCCTAAAGATGACCCAAGTCGTTGCCTGTTCACTGACAAGAAAAATGAGGTTTAGTGTCTATCAATGGATGAGAGAATAAAGGAATCGGGGTATATGTATTCCATGGAATATTACTGAAGTTAAAAAAAAAAAAAGTAATTCTGCTACTTGTGACAATTATACACAAATCTGGAAGACATTATCTCAAGTAAAGTAAGCCAGGCATAGGAAGAAAAATACTGTGTGATCTGTTTGTGGAAGTTAAACTTAAATTCATAGAAGCAGAGTAGGATGCTATTCACCAAAGGCTGGAATGGGGAATGAGGGACGTTGTCAAAGGACAGTTAGGAGGAGTAAGAGCTAAGTCTATTACAGAACATGGGGACTCCGCTTGATAACAATGTGTTGTAAGAGTGTAGATTATGTTCTCAAAACACAAACACATGTATGAGATAATGAATATGTTAATTAGATTGACTTGGACATTCCACAATGAATATGTTAAAACAGCAGGTAATTCATCCTAAATATATCGATTTTTTATCAATTAAAAATAAATAGCTAAATATACTTTTTCTGAAATAAGCTTTAAAAACCAAGGAATGAGGTCTTAGGAAGCAACCGCCCAGGGTCTACAGCAAGCACACTGACTGCTCTACTCTGCCTGCAGGCTCGGAGCTGCCTGCAGGATGATGAGGCTTGTCTAACCTGGGGCGGCAGGAAGTGCTTACAGCTTGTGAGCAGGAAGGTGAGACCATCTACATGTGCTTTCAGATCACTCTGACTGCAGTGTGGGGACAGAGGTGAGTGCAGGGGCCAAGGCACCGTTCCAGTGAGGGGCTGTGCTGGTGGTGCCAGGTGTGAGACATGGAGGGAAGAGCCCGCGACTGGGCTGGCGAGGAGGGGCCAAGAGGGGTGAGGAGGTGCAAGGGCACCCGAGGTGGCCTTGCTTGTCCTGCGCAGCCCATGCCTGCGGGCTCCTGGGGAGATCCAGGAGGGAGGAGCCCACCTGCAAGATCTGGGCCACCAGCTTCCCCAGTTACTGCTCTCCTAAGCTTGTTACAGCTTTGGAATATCTGGTGATAACCTCAGTTCTGGGGAGCCCCAAGAAAGTTAGGATTAAAGCTGAAATCTCCCAGCTGGGCATGGTGGCACAGTCCTGTGATCCCAGCAACTCAGGATGCTGAGGAAGGAAGATCACAAATTCGAGGCCTCAGCAATTTAGTGAGGCCCTAAGCAACTTAGTGAGACGTTGTCTCAAAATAAAAAATAAAAAGGGCTGAGGATGGCTGATAATAATGTATTGAATAAGTACTTGTGCACAGTATTTTATATTTGTGTTCTGAGAACACAAACTCCATTCTCTTATCTATTTCCAAGCATATAAAAGATTATATTTTTTAAGTAAAAGGGCTGGGAATGGCTTCACTCGGTGTTAAAGCTGCTCTGGGTTCAAGCCCCAGTGCTGCAAAAAACAAAACCACCTCCCCAAGGCAGGGTGGGAACTGGAGCACCCTGAAAGCTCCTTCTGGTCTGGGGAGCTCCCTTCCAGCCACAGCTCCATCCTGGACATTCTTTCCACCTTCTCCCTAGTCGGAGCAGGGACGCTTGCTCCAGGTAGAGCACACAGCCTGTGGAGCCCACTCCCCACCTCGGGAAGCCTTCAGAGCCACTTGGTTTCCATCACAGTCGGAAGCCCCTGCCCACCTCAGGCCAGGCCTGGTCTGCCAGGAGAGCGAGGGCAGAGCACCCTCATCAGGCCTCTGGGCAGCAGAGGCCACTGCACAGCAGGGCCACACGGCAGAATTAATATACACAGACCACCAGGGAAGGAAGAACATGAGTCATTTCCCAGAGATTAAGCTCAGAAAACGAAAATCCCTGTCTTGTTCCCAAATTGTTCCTCCTGGCATGAAAGCCCATGGGCTTTCCTATGTCCTCAAACCATGACAAGCGGAATACAACACAGCGACCTGGTGGCGGAGGTGCTCTCACCTGCAGCGAGTCCGCTGTGTGGCTGGTGGGCAGCCCACTCTTGCCGTAGCCTTGGCCATGAGCTGTGAGAAGGCGTCCACACAGGTCGACTGCTGCCCTCCAGTTTCTGCAGCTCTGTAAGACACAACAGGATTTGTGAACCAAAGGCACACTGTGGGTTGCTGGAAGCAGCCCTGAACAGCTACTGATAATGGGGCAAGGTCAGCTGGCTGGCCAGCGCGTGGACAGTGCCACCGCCAACCTTGCACATGATTAGCAACAGGAGGGCCCCTGTGAGGTGCCGTTCCAGATGACTCACGACAAAATTTTGCAAGTTACTGACAAAACACAGGGAGAAGCCTACCTGGAAAGCTCTCCCAGACCCCCAACCTATAGGACTGGTTTCCTTTTTAGCAAGATGGCTCTAGCTTGTGATTTCTGTCAGTTTAAAATCAATAATTTGATATTATATTAAGCACTGGATATATTTATTGCTATCTATATGATGTACATGGATCATAAAACTAGGGGCTTCATGTGTTCCACGCTCTATTTTACCAACATGAATACAGTCAATGCATCATGCTAAGGCAGCACGTCATGGCCCACCCATCCATACAGCCTACTTTCTGGTGCCTCTTCTGCTGCAACTGGGGCATTGGGAAGGTTAGAAGGCAGCCAACCTCCACATATCGGTTCATTTTTGGGCTCAAAATATTTCTGCCCCATCCAATAGAGAAAGGAAGGCTGCTAGGCAACTGAGTGAGACACTGTGGGAGGGAACACTTCACGCTTCCAACAAGCCTGGAACAGGCATTGCACAAGCACACGCTCACCTAGCAGCCGGCCGACAAACAGGCTGCGAGCGGTTTGCTCCCAGCAGCACCCACAAGCAGGCAACAGTGGTGAGTGCATGTGTAGCTGAGGAGCTAACCAGGGAGGCAGTTCAGGGTGTGGGCGGCAGGTGGGGATACAGGCTGGGTGGAGGAAGGGGAAAGCGGTGGGCAGGATGAGTGGGAAACAGGTCAAAAGGGAGCCAAGGACCCTCCAGGCAGAGGCAGCCTCAAAGGACAGAGTGGGCTAGAGCAGAAATGAATCCAGGGTGGCCGGGGCACAGACAGAGAGTGAAGAGGAGCCTAAAAATGCTGGGCCATGCAGGAGGTTCCATACTCGTCCCAGGGGCAATTGGACACCAAGGAAGCCAGGGAGTTAGCAGCGCTTATGCCAGCACACGTGGCGCAGCCTTTCCACCCGATCGCTCCCGCGTGCACCTGCTGGCTGGCGGGCAGAGCTCCAGGTGCCGGACGCAGAGCGGGGGCTCTGCAAGCTCTCTCCACGGAAGGGCTGCTGCAGTCCTTTCTTGAGATTCCTGGGCTCCAGCTCCCACAGCCAGGACACAAGTCTCTGCTAAGGGCTGAGGGGGCTGCTGGACCTTGTGGGATCAGGGTCTGCTGAGTTTAGAAGCGGAGGCCATCAGCCCCACCTCAGGAAGTCAGCATGTGCCAAACACCGAGTGCAGTGCCAGGCACAAAGCTCACTGCCCAGCGGGAAGAGCAGGGAGAAGTCCCACGCTCTCCCACACATCCAGGACGCCCTCCCTTGGTGTGGGTGTCTTTCTCAAGGCTGTCAGCAAGGCCAGCACCTCTGTGTGCAGGACCTCTTCTTGCTGTCTCATGTGGGTGAGGGTGTGAGGGTGGGCGCACACCTTGCCAGACTGTTTATGAGGAAAACAAGTGGCAGGGGGCTGGAACCTCAAGACTGCCTGGGCTGCTACTGTCCCGCTGTGCCCTGATACAAGCCCTTGAGCCCTGGAGTTGGAGTTCATTTCCTGTGCTGAACAGCATGCCCTGCACTCACCTACTGAAGGGCCTCTGGGCTGCCTTTCATTTTGGGCAGCCATGAGTCAAACAACGTCCACAGGCAGGTTCTACGTGGATGTAAGCACTTAACTTTACAGGTAAAGCACCCAGCAGGTAACTCAGCAGTTTCCTTGCTGGGCGTGCCATCAGAATACTGCTTTCCAAGGTGACAGTCCCATTGGCCTTCCTGCCTGCAGTGAGGGAGCGTGCCATCGCTCCGGGTACTCATAGTGCCATGTGTGATGTCAGGGTGCGGGTGTGCTCGTGGATGGGTGTACCTTCATGTTTTCTCTGGTAAGCTTCCTCCTCTCCTGGCTCCTTGCACCTGAGGGTGGGCCCCAGCCGCACTGTGCCACCAGCCAGCAGGGTGCAGACATCAAGCGGACGACTCACCAAGGGCCTCAGGGTGTGTCTAGTGTTTTCTTTTTTCCACGAGGAGACTGCCATGCACACATGCTGCCAGGCTCTCTGTGACTAAGGCCGCTGCTGCACATGTGAAGTCAGCTGCACCAGAGGCTGCGGCTTCCTCAGAGCCACCCGCAGCCTGGGGAACCAGGCAGAACCACTGGTCAACTGTGAAGAGGAAGTCGGGGCTGCATTCCTCCCAACTGTCCCAATTACAGCAGAGCACTCAAGTAACGCAGGACTTCCATGTTCTGGTTGACAGCTCACGAGTATTTTTAGACTGGTTAAGATAATTTACTAAAATGCTTTCCAAATGCTGTCTCTAGTCTAAATTTCTATGCAATAATCACTTTATGTAATACAAGTGGCTGTGCATATTCTCTTTGCATTGCAAATGTGAAGGAGAGAGAGGGAGAGACCTGCCAAGTCTGAGCCCACTCTGCGTCTGTGTCTGATAGATCCCACACCCTGGGCCGTTGGTTGTGTACCCCCAGGTCAGCGTTCTGGCCTTTGTTCTGTTAGTGACACTTGATTGTTTTTTTCCCCCCCTAGGAATATAGGGAAATATTCAGCTTGTGTATTATACTTCTTATTTTCCTTAATTTGCTCTGATTTAATCTCAGAAATAATCTTCTGGGATAGTTCTGTGAATCTGATACTTAGACCCACTTCCCATGGGTGTCCCTCACCATGGACAACTCCTGGTGATGACATGAAGGCCTGGGTGTTAATTCTCCCGAAAGCATTAAGGTATACACAGTGGTGGGTGCACCTGATAGGATCACACATGCCAGGAATCGGGTCTCAACCCCACCTCACCACCTCTCCGCCTTTCTTTCTCCTATTCTCCCTCTTCTGCTCTACTGATCTTCCTCTCACTCCTTTATTTTTTACTTTTTTTTTTTTTTTGGTACCAGGGATTGAACCTAGGGGCATTCAACCACTGAGCAACATCCCCAGCCCTCTTTTTATATTTTACTTACAGACAAGATCTTGCTGAGTTGCTTAGGGCCTCACCAAGTTGCTGAGGCTGGCTTTGAACTCACAATCCTCCTTCCTCAGCCTCCTGAGCCACTGGGATTACAGACATGTGCCACCACGCCTGGCCTTTACTAATTGATGATAATTTCTCGATATACATAATGGCACTTGACTTAAACTGAGACCTGGGGGCAGACTTCCTGCAGGAAAGGACCTACACTGGGGACAGGTATGCGCTGGCCCAGAGAGCAGGAGGAGCAGAGCCTTGGAATGGGGGGGTAGGGGAGCATGCAGGGGGAATGGTGAGAATGAGGGGCAGGAGGAAGGCCAGTGAAGACCGGCCGCACAGGAGGATGGTGTGGCCTACGGGAAGGCTATGCAGAAGGTAGGTGAGGCCAGGCTGTGCTGCCATTCACCAGCTTCCCAGCACGCTGGCCACAGGTGACATGCTATCACACTGGGAAAGCACCAGACTCCCTGCAGCAATGGGTGGGTCTAAGGGGCCTAGTCAAAGTGAGAGAAGCAGTCAACAGGATGTCCCTGCAGCCCAGGCTGGAGAGCTGCAAGTGCTGGTGGGCCAGTCCTGCCCGGCACCCCTGGAGTTCACAGGAGTCGGCCTCAGGTTCTTGCTTGTGCACTGCCTGAGGCTTGTGCTTGGCTGCAGTGGAGCTGAGCAGCTGCCACAAGGAGGTGCAGCAGGAAGCCTAGAGGACACCGTGCTCTTTTACAGAAACAGTGCCGCTCCAGGGGGACCACGACACACAGGCCAACTGGCACACGAAAGGAAGGCCACGAGGACCTCAGTGTAAGGTGACTGCAGAGCACATTTACACACATCCCTGCGCACACACATGTGCGAACACACTTATACAACCTACCCATGTGCCCACAACATCACGGCCATGTGGCTGGGAAGAAACTGCCCAAGATGTCTTGTGAGATGAACATGGGGTGCAAGTGGATGTGACAGCGCAGCCCACAAGAAGGGCACCCCATGGCACCAGGGGAGGAGCCCTGCATGACACTGGCATCTGAAGTCAAGAAGCTCAGGAAGCAGAGTGCTCTCGGGCAGCTACAAAGCTGGGGGCAAGAGCAGAAGGACGGGGTGCAAGATGGGCCACATGGGAGGTAGCGGGACCCCTGATACTGTGAGGACAGTATGCAGGATGGGCTTAGAGGGGCCGATGCTGCAGGAGCTTGCTGTCCCTACGGGCACTGCAGGGGAGTGTGAGTGCTGGCAGCCACGAGGACCACGTTCCCCACACTGAGGAACTGAGCTGGAGTTCTATGTGATGGTGGAAAAATATCGTTACTGATGCAACATGCAAAGCACTAGAGATTAATGGCAGATATTCTTAACAACAATCCAACTTGCGATAAAGGATCTCTGAGAGAAATTTAAGAGGGCATCTAGTTTTCTAATTCTTTTGGAGGCATTTTGTGGAAAAGAGGCCGCAGAGCTAGCTTAGTGAAACAGGTGCAAAGACACAAGGGCCCAGTTTAGCCCAGGAGTGCAGGGGCGTGAGGGAGGATATGGACATATCTGGATGGCAAGTGGGTGGCACAGTTCTGGGAATGCAGAAGCAGCAGGTGGGCCCGTGGGTCCTGGTGGGATCGTCACAGGTGCCAACACCTCTGCAACACTGCTGTCCTCCAGGTGAGCTGCTCAGACAATGACAGTTAACGCCAGCTCCCTCCCCCACACCTTATCCACATCACAGGAATGGAGGAGACAGGAAGGGGTGAAGCGGAAAAGGAAAGCAACATCAACAGTGACACGTTCTCAACGTGTCCTTGTGACCTTGTATCTTTAAGCATGTACTGTTTCTATCTTTCCTCTTCTCTAAACTTTCCTGCATCCTCAAATGTTCTCACAACATGATTTTTCTTTCTTTTGTTTTTTGAGACAGGGTCTTGCTACATTGCACAGGCTGGTCTTGAAGTCATGGGCTCAACTAGTCCTGCTTCAGCCTCCTACGCAGCTCGACTGTAGGCATGTCCCACCATGCTGCGGCTTACACCGTGACTTCTTCTTCCTTTCCTTTCCTTTTTTTCTTTCTTTTGTGGTCCTGGGGGTCAAACCCAGGGCCTTGTGCATGCAAGGCAAGCACTCTACCAACTGAGCTGTGTCCCCAGCCCTACACTGATCTTTAATGGCTGCAGGAGAGTCAGCAGCACCAGTGCAGACATTGCTTGTGTACTGTCTGACACCCTATTTTGGATATCTGAATTTGTGCCAGCTTCTAAGAAACTGAAACTGATCACAATCAGGACGCCATTCAAGAGCTGTGGGTGCACCTGGGCTGACCAGGGGACGCTCTCCTAGCACTGTCCAAAAGCTCTAAACCAAGTTTTCTAGGACAGCACCGGGAGACTCCAAAAACATGACCTCATTCCTTTGCTACTGTGAGGCCAAGTTGTCACAGGACAGAAGAAATCCTGATGACATTTCCTTGAGCCCAAGGACTCGGCTTCCGATTGCTACACGTGAAGCAGTGTGAGAAGTGACAGGTCAGGGAAGTCCTTGCTGAAGGGATGGGGATGCAACGGTCAGAAAAGTGAAGCAACCAGGTTTGGGGAACAAAAGTTCAGGTATAAAAGTTAGAACAGAAACCACAAATATTAATCCAGGCACTTACTAAGTGCACAGCACAGACCGGAACACTTCCGTGTGATACCATCACTCAGCTCTTGCTGCTGTCCTGTGCTCCCAGCTTAGGCAGGCCCTTCAGGCTGCCTCACCAGCTGCCTTGCCCACCTCTGGGTAAAGGCAGAGGGGATTTTCACTAACCTGAATGTATAGCTTTGGACTACAGCCACAGGCCCAGGAAGCTCAATGACATCCACTATGCAATCGGCTTCACCTCTGAGTCTCACTGGTGACCCCAGAGCTTGAGATGATGGTGCAGCCTGTCCTGCCTCTAGCTGCGCCCACCCTTCTGCCACCTGTCACCTCTGCTCCCCAGGTGCTCCTCCAGCTAGTCAAGGACTCCTGGCACAGCTCATGCCTTCTAGGTGCCTTCCAGCCCACGGTGAAAATACCCGCTCTGCAGACCAGAGCACATGTTCTCAGTGGCCCCAAGGGACGGGGTTCAGCTCTTGGCGATAAAAGAATCTTGGATAACAATGTTCAGTAATCCCCAAAGTTGAGCGTTACCAGCAGAATCTACTCCTTAGTGCATAATCCATGTGGGTCTAAGGGTAGTGGTGGTAGAAAGGGGAAAAAAACTGAAAAATGCTCCTAAAGGGCCCCAGATGGAAACAGGGTGAGAGTCCTGCTCCAGGCATACGCCGTGCCTCAGCACGCTGCCTAAGCAGAAGGCGGGTGGCACTCCAAGTCTGCTCTGTGTGCGTAGGTGTGGTGCTGGGGATTGGACTCAGGGGTGTTCTGGCTCCAAGGACATCCCAGCACTTTTATCTATTTTATTTTATTTTGAGACAGGGTTTCACTAAGTTGCCCAGCCTCAAACTCTCGATTCTCCTGCTTTAGCCTCCTGAGCACCTGGGAATTCTAAAACCAGCATGCATGGCTCCAAGTTAACTTTTAATTAGAACTACGTCCTATTTGTAAATCAATGGATGTGTAACTGATGTGAATCTGCAATCTGTGTATGGGGTGAAGGTGGGAGTTCATAACCCACTAGAATCAAAGTGTGGAATATGATATGTCAAGAAATTTGTAATGTTTTGAACAACCCACAATAAAAAATTAAAAAAAAAAAAAAAAAAAAAAAAAAAAAAAAAAAAAAAAAAAGAACTACGTCCTGTCCCTCCACCAGGTAAGCTCTTTGGGGCAGTGGCCTTGTCCAGTGCACTGCTGTTTATTTTCTATGAGTATTTCATCACTGTAGCATGTAAGACATCCAATGAACTGTGGAGCAGATACAAAATTCACAGTTTAACAAAAGTCAGTAAGAAATAAAATAATAAAAGCAAATGCCTTTGGCAGCCTAAGAAATTAGAAAAACATTTACAACGAAGGAAGGTGATATTAAAGCAAGTGCACTCATGTTATTGAAAACTAATATGTAATACAAGCCTCAAGACTGACCCTACTCTTTTAGTAATTTGTTTTCTAAAACTTATTCTAAAGAATCATATATGCAGAAAAGAGTTCTGTATGAGAGGGCTCAATCCCAGGGTATTTATAATAGCTTCAGATTTTGTAGCTACTAAAATATGTTTTTTTTTTTTAAATATTTATGCCCATAAGGCATTTGCTTACTTTTTAAAAATATATACACCTTTATTTTTATGTGGTGCTGAGGATCAAACCCAGGACCTCACACATGCTAGGCGATCGCTCTACCACTGAGCCACAACCCCAGCCCCTAAAATATATTTTAGTAAAGACTTTGTTTCCTTTTTGTTTTTATCAGTGCTTTATAGTTACACATAACAGCAGGGCTCATTCTGATGTAATCATACATGCATGAAATGTAATTTGCTCCATTTCAGGCCCCAGAACTTCCACTTTCCCTCTCAGTTTTTCTCCCCATTTCCCTTCCTCTACTCTGCTGATCTCCTAGTACAATACTGGTATTCTTTTTTTAAAAAAATTGGTGCTTTACCAAAAAAAAACAAATAACCCAATCAATAAATGGGCCAAGGACCTGAAGAGACACTTCTCAGAAGAGGATATACAATCTATCAACAAATATAAGAAAAAAATGTTTATCATCGTTAACAATTAGAGAAATGTAAATCAAAACCACTCTAAGATTTCATCTCACTCCAGTCAGAATGGCAGCTATTATGAAGACAAACAACAATAAGTGTTGGTGAGGATTAGGGAAAAAGGCACACTCATACATTGCTGGTGGGACTGCAATTTGGTGCAGACAATATGGAAAGCAGAATGGAGATTCCTTGGAAAACTTGGGAATGGAACCACCATTTGACCCAGCTATCCCTCTCCTCTGTCTATACCCAAAGGACTTAAAAACAGCATACTACAGGGACCTGGCCACATCAGTGTTTATAGAAGCACAATTCACAATAGCTAAACTGTGGAATCACCCTATATGCCCTTCAATAGAAGAATGGATACAAAAAAATGTGGCATATATACACAATGGAATATTAATCAGCAATAAAAGAGAATAAAATCATGGCATTTGCAGGTAAATGGATGGAGTTATAGAAGATAATGCTAAGTGAAGTCAGCCAATCCCAAAAAACCAAAGGTCGAATGTTTTCTCTGATATAAGGAGGTTGATTCATAGTGGGGTAGGGAGAGGGAGCATGGCAGGAATACAGGAACTCTAGATAGGGCAGAGGGGTGGGAGGGGGTGGGAGGGGACATGGGGTTATTAATGATGGTGGAATGTGATGATGATTATTATTATCCAAAGTACAGGTATGAAGACATGAATTGGTGTGAATATACTATGTATACAACCAGAGATATGAAAAATTGTGCTCTATACCTGTAATAAGAATTGTAATGCATTCCACTCTCATATATAAAGAACTAATTAAAAAATCTGTGCTTTATAAGTATACGCAACCAATGGTAGAATTCACTGAGGAATATTCATATATGCACTTAGTATACGATTTGATGAGTTTCATTCTGCAGTTCCTCCCTTTTCCTGTCCCTCCTACTTCTCACTCTCCTCCTTCTACTCCTTTAACCCTCCTCCTATTTTCATGGGGTCTTCCGCTTTTTTCCCTTATTTGCTTCTACATATGTTGTTCTCTAGTTCCATTCATTTCATTCTTCTACATAATGGGGTAAAACTGCATTGTGAATGCATACCACGTTACCCATTCATCTGTCAACAGTACCTGGGCTGGGTCCACAACTTGGCTACTGTGAACTGTGCTCCTATAAACATCAATGTGCCTCTGTCACTAGTATTCTGATTTAAGTTAAATTGAGAATGAAGAATAGATGGTAGGAGACCATGAAGGAATACTCCAATTTGGGATAACACTAAGAGCCCAGATCTAAGAATCACTGGCCTAGATGAAGGCACTGAAAAACAAAGAATGTGCAACGTTTTCAATGAAGGAATACTATAAAATGTCCAAACCTTAGAAATGGGATGGAAATCCAAAACCAAGAGGAATTTAGAGCTGTGAATAGACAAAATCCCAAAATATCCTCAAGACATGTGCAGCTGGGTGTGGTGGCGCATTCCTATAATCCCTACAACTTGAGAGGCTGAGGCAGGAGAATAGCAGGTTCAAGGTCAGTCTCAGCAACTTAGGTCCTAAGCAACTCAGCAGGACTCTGTCTCAAGGTAAAATAATAGTAAAAAAGGGGCTGGGAATGTAGCTCAGTGTTAAAGTGCCTTTGGGTTTAAGCCCCCAAAACAAAAGACACATTATAGTTGAAGTACCTAATGTACAGAACAAGGACAAAATTCTAAAAGTCACAAGAGAGAAAAGGTAGGTCACATTTAAAGGTCAATTAGAATTTCTACTTATTTCTCATGCCAGACCCTAAAAGCCAGAATAAAATTAAGCCTTGAAAGACAACAGGTGCCAACTAAGATTGCTATATCCAGCAAAGCTATCCCTCAGAATTGAAGGCAAAATAAACCTTCCCATGATAAGAATCTAAAAGAATTCATAACCACTAAGCCAGCACTACAAAACACATTCAATGAGATACTACACTCAGAAGAAATGAAAAATAAATAGCAGACCCAGAATATGGATGACTCTCACTAGAATACCCAATTAAACACTCTTTAATATGGGAAAAATTTTAAAATAATAAAAAGACACAAAACTAAGCATAATACGAAACTGTGTAGTACCTATGCAAATATACATGTAACATTCATCTTTATACATATAGGCACTATGTAGAACATATATAAACATGTACATTCATATGCCCCCACACACACAACATATATATGTGAATATACATGAAAATGGTAAAGGCAGTGGTTCTGTGCATAATTTCTTTCTAATTTTTCTGAAGCAGACAAGAACTTTGGGCAATCAGGAAAAGAGTGTCTTGTGAAAGAAAGGACAGGCCATACACCCACCAGAGAAACTTCAACTATCTGGCTTTCTGGAAGTGGGCCATGTATGGGCATGCCCGTCCCGCTACTGTGGTGATGGCCTCAGGGGGACCACAAACCATCTCTTACCCAGGACAGCACTCGACACAGAGAAACAAAACACATGCTCCTTGAAATACAAACTTTCAAAACCAAGTATAGAAGGCACAAGTTACTAAACATGGCAGCTAAAGGAGAGTTTTTTTCTTTGCCCTAAACAACATAAGGATTTAGATCCATAATTTGCCTTCTACCTCCATGGGTTCTCACCTGAGGATCCAATCCCCTGTAGGTCAAAAATACTTACAAAAAAAAAAAAAAAAAAGGTCTGTGGTGAACATGTAAAGACTCTGCTTTCATATCATTATTCCTAAACAATAATGTGTAACAACGATTTACAAAGCATTTACGTTATAGCAGGCATTATAAGTACCTAGAAAAATGTCTTAAAGTACACTGGAGGATGTGCTTAGGATACATTACACAAGGGACTTGAGTATCACAAGTCTGGCCCCCTTGGGGGTCCATAGATACTAAGGACCACTGTGGTGGGGTGGCGTTCCCTGACTTCTGTTTTAGATGCCTGTACAGCTCCCCATGAACTTAGCTTGACAGACCTCAAATTAGAATTTGTGTGGGTACAAAAATGTATGAGAAAAATCTGTTCATAGATATTTATATATTTTTGAAACAAACAAGAAATATTACACTGTGAATGTTCCTATCTCATTTTATATCCAGTATGTATAGGCACCCACCACCAGTAAAACATTTAAATGTGTAATAAAATTACTTGTAAGAACTTTGTAATTATAAAGTGCTCCATAAATGATTAAAAATAGTAAAACACATCATTTAAAAAGCCTTCAGCACTTGCTATGATTTCATATACAAGACGTGTTTTCTATATCTCAACTAGATCACAACTATTAAAAATGAAGCAAAAACCTACCATCTTAATTATTCATTGTTTTTAGTAAGTGCAAATCTTCTAAAAGGTGGCATCTAAACTAGAAAGCAGAAATGTTTATGCTCCTATTTGTCTCTTCCAATATAATTTGCCCACAGATGACTGACTTAGATTCACTTGGATAATTGCCGCTATTGACTAAGTGTGCATTATTAGGTTAAGCAATGTTTGGATTTGTATTGATGGGTCTATAAATGATAAGCAGTCATATCTAAACAAACTCCCACGAACCCGAGAACCGATTTTATAGACTAAGAAGGATCCAAGTCCTTGCAAAAATTAATAACACAAGATGGCCCATGACAGGAATCTGGTGGGCTTGGCTACTTTCCTCACACAGAGGGAAACTCAGGCTGCACGTGGGCTAGCCTGTTGGAGGACACAGAGCTTTGGGCAAAGGGGCAAGGACTGGGCTCAGACTGGGAACTTGGGGTGGAGAGCTCACTCACTGCAGTTCAGCCCAGGTGACTAAGCTCGGCTCCTCCACTCACCACTCAGATCTGGATTACCATCTGGTCTGAGAGCCAGCCAGGCCAGTAGGGAAAGAGAGATGGGAGTAATTTTCCTTGTGTCACAATCGATTTTGTGTACTGGGGACTTAACCAGGGTGCTTTTACCACTGTGGTGCATCTCCAGCCCTTTTTATTTATTTTATTTTGAGATAGGGTTTTACTAAGTCGCTAAGATTGGTCTTGAATGTATGATCCTCTTGTCTTAGCCTCCTGAGGTGCTGTGATTACAGGTGTATGCCACTGTGCCCAGAGATCTTGTGTCACAATTTTAAAACAAACAAATAAAAAAAAGGAATGAGAGGAAAAAAAATGTACAGATGTTAGAAAAGCTTGCCATCTCCAACGTATACTTCCCCCCATTTTTTTTTTTTTACCTGATGAGAGAATACAAAATGCTTACATGGCAACAGTTCAAGTTTACTTTGAATTTCAAAGACATTTCCAGTATAGGAATGTTCTTCCTCTCACCAACGGGGGTCAACCAAGACCATAACTGGGTCACCTTGCTGAGGGTGGCTCTGCCATCAGATCCTTCAGGGGCTGGGCAGGACATGAAGGCCACTTCAGGGCCACATGTTCCCAAAGAGCACTGAAAGAAGGGGCACTTTGTAAGGGTGTGGGTGGGGCCTCAAACTAGTGAGGACAGTGATGTCCCCAGGCCTGCACCTGACGGGACAGTCTGCAGGAGGACACTATACTGCTGCCAGGCCAGGGAGGGCGGGCTGCAGTGTACAGAGCAGGGTAAGAGAGGTGTGTGTGGAATAAATACATGGAAGAATATCTAGGTCAAGTACCAAAAAAATTTGGTCAGGTCAAATTTTGCTGCCCAAAGTGATTTTTGGTCTTCAGGACTTTCCTAGACTGTGGAGTGGTAGCGAAGGGATCATCCACCTGTGTGCAAACATAAAAGAAAATCTAGTGCACTGCAGACAGCATTGTGCAATTGTTCAGCTTTTATTGCTGAACATTATTTTTGAAATTTATTCATATTGATGAAAGTGGTTCCAGCTCATTTGTTTCAAATGCTCCTAAGCATTTAATTGGCTGTATATAACAGTTTTCTTTTTCTTGTTGGCTATTGCAGTTTTTAATGAAATCTTTGGCTAATACAAATAACATGTAATATGTAATATATACAAATATTCTTGAACATGTCTGTTTACACCATGTACAACTGGAGTGGGACAGTTGGAGCAAAGGTCACACTAGGCACTCGTTTGGGTAGCCACTGTCAACTTGATCTGCAAAGCGTATGGTCGTCACACTCCTGCCAGCAATGCACGCTGCCCTCCCTTGCCAACTGGTGCTGCCAACTTGCTGGGCTGGAACGCGCGACATTCTTGTTGTGTTTACACTTCTTTAACAAGAAGAGAGGCTGAGCACTTCCCATGTTCACTGGCTGTCTGGCTTCTAGTAATTGCCTCTTCAGATCTCTTCTCTGTTTCTCTACGGGGCTCTTTCTTTTCCTTATTAATTGAAGGAAGTTTTCTGTATCCTGGATACAAATCTGTCAGTCACAAGAACTTCAAGCATCTTCTCCCATCCCTTGCTCCTTTTTTAACTGTTGTTCATGGTGTTTTCATTGTATACACGTTTTAGAATTATTCAAAGTAGCAAATTTATTAATCTTTTCCTTCAAGGTTTAAATTTTTGGACCTTGTTTAAGAAATGCTTTTCTATCCTGATACACTAAAATTCAATTTTATGAAATTAAAAAGTTTTGATCCTAGTGACTTAGGAGGCTGAGACAGGAGGATCACAAGTTCAAAGACAGCCTCAGCAACTTAGTGAGGACCTAAGCAACTTAGCGAGACCTATCTCAAAACAAAACAAAACAAAACAAAAAAATAAAAAATAAAAAGGGCTGGGGATGTGGCTCAGTGGTAATGCATCCTAGGTTCAATCCCCAGTGCCAAAAAACCAACAAACAAAAAAGCTTTGGTTTAGAGACTTATTTTTCCCCATATAATTACTCCATAAGTCAGGGCCACTGAATATGGATTAGTTCATTCTTTTCTTAATAACCAGTAATTCCTGTGTTGATCTGCACAAGCGTGTGTCGGTGGTGCTGCTGTGTTGATGCCTGTGTGCTGTTCTTTCTTGAGCTGATGACTGTGTGGGAACTAAGGCTGTGACCACCCTGGCCTTCGTCCTGCTGCCAGCAGACAAGAGCTCCTCGCTTAATTTCCCTCCTCCCAACCGCAACAGGGTGGACATTTCCCTGGCTGTGCACATCAAGTACCCGTGTTGGGGGATTCATTTTACCCAACCCATGGCCTTGGTCTTCTGATTTTGGGACATGCATGAGAGGTGGCCTCTTTGTTAATGAGGAAAGGCGGAGAGGAAAGTATGCTGGCCTGTGCCCGGCTCTAGGCAAACTCTCCTGAAGTTTCAGGCAGGACTGTGCTGGAGGGGCGAGGAGACCCAAGGGCAGGCAGGAGTCCGGACAGAGTCCTTACAGGGTGTAAGGACGTAGGAGGGACCTAACTGCACTACCCAGAGGGCCAGGGCAGGAGTGTGCTGCTGTGGCTTGAAATTCTAGTTACTTATTTGCTCCACGTGTCTTTGCTATTTTTACTGCACTGTTCTCCACCTTCCCCTCCTGGTCATTCTTCTACATTTTTAATGTCAGACAGCAGAAATACTCGGTGAAAAAATTACCCTTTAGAATTTAAAGTGTTCCACATAAAACTTTAGGTTGCATGGAGAAAATATTATGAAAATCTTGTAATTACTGCATATGACAGCAGAACTCTGACGATGAAGTTGTCTTGATAGGATAAAAGTGCCTAAATTTAAATAAATATTACTTTTCTAAAACTAGGAAATAAGATATAGACTGTATTTGAAAAACTGAACAATTATACTTTACAACTTCCAAAAAATAAGAAAACTAGTCCAATAAAAATCACTTAAGTAACATGGAAGGTACATGGCTTTTCTCCATTTCAAACTCAAAGGGAATCAACTGTACCTACGATTCCATTAAAGAAACTGAAGTGTCTTCCTCCTCAGGCTGTGACATTCACTCCCCGAGAATGACAGCCCTGGAACATACCGACGTTACTGAGGAACACACATTTGGAAGCTCTTTCCTAGCCTTAGACAATGGGAATTATTTTAGGACATAATTAAAAGGGCAAAGTAATGATTTTGTAATGAATATAGTTTCCACTTAAATCAGTTCTCCAGTTAGGACCCTCAGTAAAAAATCTGTAACAGCTTTAAGTATTTTCAATGCATCGAAAAAATCTGAGCTATTATGTGTATTTACTAATACCAGGAATCATCAAAGAAGGCAGAAAGACAGTGAGTGTGCTGAGGACATCAGTTACGGTGGACGCTAGCTCTGTGGCAGTGTTGGAATACTACTATAAAGCGAGGCCATTCCTCAAACGCTTCTCACTCTTCGTTACTATTACTTATGATGGTGGACTACAGCAAGGTTTTACAGCCCATTTAATAAAGGGAAGAAGAAGCACCACCTTTCACCCATGGAATGGTTTACTTGTGTGATCAGTTCACACGGGCCATGGAAATGGCACCGGGGACAGGGGCATATCTGGGCCGTGCAGGGTGCAGGGGGATGGGCAGTGGGAGGGCACTGGTGATGGGGGGATGTCTTTCTGTGCAGAGTGCAGAGGGACAGCCAGTGTGGACAGCACTAGTGACTGGTGACAAGGAGGAGGTCTGGGATGTTTCCTTGGGCTAACCACTTTTCTAGGTCTTAGTTTTCTAATCTGCAAAGTCAGAACCTTAGGCCTACATTAATTTTTTAAAAATTGTGAAAAGCAAAACTCATACACTACTCCCCTTCTCCTCCCCTACTGTCCTTTCTGTACTTACTGATGCAGTGCTATGTGCCTGTCAAGGGCCAACCATATTGGACCCTGGAGATCAACTGCTTAGCTGGGTGACAGATGCTTCCTGACTGTCCCAGTGCTAGGCAGATCCTTAGTTCTTACAACCTTGCTCTGCCTATGCTCTGGACACTGACACCAGTGACCTGCCATGTTCCACGTAATACAGGAGGACAGACCAGAGTAACTAAGAGCACTGCAAAGGTCCAGTGCATTCTCAAAAACATGCTCTTTTGGCAAGACCCAAAAAAGACCTCTGAGCAAAAGACCAGGGGTCAAAGGAAGAGAATGATTGAGAACCATCCAGACCGAGGCGCAAGAACATGAGAACTGAGCTTTGGAAGGAGGTTTTTTAAGTGCTTCCTCTCCTGGCTCTTGCAGGAGACAAGAGATGTGCCAACAAGAGTACATCAGGAAGTAAAGGCTGGAGCATTGTGTCCAGAGGACAAGGCCCCAGGGAGCCATGTCCTTGCTGACGCTGGCATGGGGGCAGCCTCTGCCCGCTACCTTGTGACCTTGGGTCCATCCTGGGCTGCACTGTCAGAGCTGGAGTTGCAGCCCATGTAGGGCAGCTCCAGGTGACCTGGTCATTGCAACAGGTAGCTGGATTCCTCCTGAACCAGGAAGGCTCCCTACAGGGGATGGAGGTCATAGAACTATACATGAAGATGTGTACAAAGGTGTCTGAATCCAAGAGAACCTGCCCATTAGGAAAAAGAGTCATGATACTTTGTTAAATGTTAATGTTAAAGATAAAAAGCTCCCTCCTCCCCATAGCTTTGGTCAGGACTCTGCCTCTCAAGGTCACTGATTTCTGGCAGAATGGGGACAAGTCATGCACCTAACTTTCAAATCCTGATCTAAAGGTAGACCTGATGAAATGAGAAAAGGAGAGGGCTGGGGCTGGAGCTCAGTTGTAGAGAACTTGACTAGCAGTGGTTGAAGCACTGGGTTTGATCCTCAGCACCACATAAAAATAAATAAAAATAAAGGTATTGTGTCCATCTACAATAAAAATATTTTTAAAAAGAAAGATAAAGGACAGGGATTATTTTATTCCAAGATTTTTCAAAAGGTCTCTGTGCAACTAAGTGATTTATGTATCCCTGGTGAACACAAAGCTGGCCACCTCTATGTTGAGACTGAATCTTGAGCTTCTCCCAAATAAACAGAAGACCTCTTTCTGCTTTTCATTTATAAGTTCACAGGCTTCACTTCTGATTTAAATGGGTTGCAAAGTTAAATCTTCAATAAATCTCAAACCCTCTCACCTATTATATCCTTAGTAACTGAAACTTGCTTAAAATAGGTGAAGTTTGAAGCCAAGTACTGAAGAAAAGTTACAATTAAGAAAGACAAGACAGAGAACTCTTAAAAAAAGTGAAGTGAAGCAGGACATCCCACTCTCCCGTTCAAAGGTTGAAATAATGCTCATCTTTCAGGTTGTCCCCCAAATAAAGAGTAGATATTCCAGATAGCGCACCACTGAACGCAGGCAGGGTGAGGACAGGATTGCAAAGCTGGGCTTTTGGGCAGCTGAATGGACTTCTTGTTCCCAAGTAAAGCAGGTAATTTTTCAAATTCCCTCAATATAGCCCTTCAGGGACTGTGCTCAGACTCAGAAGCAAGGTGTCCACCACAGGTGACCAGCTGGACAACCTGCAGAGCAACCCTAGAATGCATGAGCATGGCCCTGGGCAGAGGAAACAGGGTTTGAGAGTGTTCATTTACTGCAAGGCTCCCTTGGGAATCCCTAATGAATCGTGCACTGCACACACACAATTTTCTTATCCTGGATAATCTCGGAAAGCACACCAACACAATTAAAGTTCTTTTTGCTGGAAAGAAACCAACATATGGGCAGTGGTTACCAGTATTAAGGAATTTCAAAAATTGACTTAAGGAGTTCATGACAAAATTGAAAAATGTTTAGGAATCCACCCATTAGACAATAACCTACCATCCCAAATGGAGAAAATGAAGTATACTTAAAAGAGCACAAAATCATTTATCTGTTATATAACTAATACAGATAAACGTATTAGTTACATTTGATGAGACATTTGATCTAAGAATGTGCTGCTTCAAGTCATTTGATCATTTAAAATAATGGCTTTTAAAGCAACTGGATGTAAAACAACCAGAATATTAATACTATGCTTTTTGCTTCACAGGATCTGTACCTATCCAACAGAATTTTATTGATGTGCAGGTGCTTCTGGTAACATAATCCAAGTAATCAGCTTCTGGGGAAAACAGCAGGACGGCAGGTGGGACAGCACAGAGCATGCTAACCTCAGGCGCACTGCTACTCACAATGAGCTGCTTCAGGCCCAGGAAGGACTGCTCCACCGAGCTGGCGTTCAAGACCTGCCTCTTGGCCGCAGCTTTCTCACCCAGGAAGCGAAGCATCAGGTCTTTAACTGCATCTCCCTGCAAAGGGTGTGAGGAAACTAATTAAAAGCCGCTTTTACTCCATGGGCTCACGGAGGAAGCAACAGTGGTTCTAATAAAGGAAAACTTCAGTTAACAAGAAGCTAAATTACTGCAATTATATATTTAAATAAAATGTACATTTTTAGAGTTGCTCTTTACCTTGAGGAGGAAATGGTAAATCACCACTATGTGTACCAGGCTTGAGCAAGAGGTGACGCCATGCCAGAAGGGCTTCCTGTGATGGGCTCACTGGAGTGTGAGATGACACTATTGGGGACTGAGTACCATGTCACAGCCTGAAAAGAGCTATGCCCAATCCTACCTGTTCTCCACCTGGCCTGCGAATCCAGAAGGCCTCCTGGTCAGAGTGAAGAATTATCACTGGTGCTGAGGAGGTCCACCTTCTCTTCCATGCTAGCTAAGCCAAGGGCGAGTGAAGACCTCCTCATGGCCTTCCCCACCAGGCCTGGGCTCGCAGGGTGGGAGCACACTTTGGGATGCTCCTTTGCCTCTGCCCTCGGGCATTTTCAGAATGTTTCCTAAGTGGACTCCTTTGATTATGCATATCTGGACAAGGCTAGAGAACACTGCAGTAAAACCCCAGGGACATTCTAAAGGGAAATCATGGAAGGGCGAGGAGAGGAGGTGGGGAAGCACCAGGACTAAGTATGGCCGGAAGTCTCAGCTGGCAAGAAGCCCAGGACTGACCAGACCAAAGGGACCAGGCAACTCGGGTTCCTAAACCACGTGATCCTCTGCAGCTATGGGAGAAAGGCAGAGCTTGTCTGAGCTGCAAGCTACCAAGTCAAATGACATACGGGGACAAGTAGCCACATCAGGTTTGTGCCTAAAGAACGGTGGCAACACACACACCTTTCTCAGTACTGTTTGGGCAGCTGTACTGGCCAAGGGAGAGCTGAGGCCCGCCTGCCTGACATGATGCTTCTAGGAGTCAGCATTAATGACCTCGCTAGAGCGCTGAGCCACTGCTGCAGGCATCACGAGAGGTTGCAGGCAGCCAAGACAAAGAGCAGTGGTGGACAGAACTCTGGATTGACCTTCTCCCTTCTGGAGGCGCTACTGCCTTAGGAGAGCTACCAGTGGCAGGAGAAGCAGCTCTGACTTTCCAACGTGCCCGAGGCAGGCCCAGCCCAACACTGTGCTCGGGCATTTGGCAGGCTGTGGGCGCTGACCCAGAGCACAAAGGCCTTGAGGTCTCCCAGGTGAACTGAACAAAGACATTACAACGAGGATACCCTCAGAGGGCAGGGGACAGGCAAAGCCCAAATCTCTCCACTCAGCCCAAAGCCAGCTTCCAGCCACAGGAAAGCTAATGCAACACCACAACGGACAACAGGGAGCTCGTGTGAAGCAGGTGGAGAGAAAGTCCACCAGGACATGCTCTGGTGTGGGCCTCACCACCCAACCACCTGTTTCTGTGGTGTTGCTGACAGAAGGCCCCTACACTCGGAGTGTGCTGCTCCAGGTTCTGTTTCATCCTTGGCCACAAAATCAAGACAGGATCACTTGCATTGCAGGTGGGGTAGCAGGTCCACAACCATCTCAAGCTGGGAGGACCAGTAACATCTGCTCAAGGGAACCCAGGGTCATTCTCCATGGTCAGACCATGAGTGAGATCCTGGTATTCATATGGGGTCTCCTCCACGTCCCCATCCTCGTCTGGGACAAAGTAGACCTCATAACATTTTGCGGATTATAAGAAATCCCTCAAGTTCTAGCTGAATCCAGCCATAGTGCAGCATCATAGCTCTCCAGATCCACAGGGAAGCTTCCTCTCCTCTTTCTGGTGGGTATGAGGGAGGTGGGAACACAGTTCCTTAAACTTGTGTGCCATGGTCACCTCAGTTTAGGAATACACATACACATGAAGAGAGTAAATGATTTTAGCTCTGTATAGTGAGTTCACATTATAGTCTTCCGTGGATTAGTCTGAAAATTTACCTACAATTTGTATCACAATTTATTAGAAAATGGGCTTGGAACTTCCTTACAAAATGGAATTGCCTGCTGGTGCAGTCATAAAGGTTACTTACCAGAAACGGCTCAAAGCTTCTGAACTACGAAATCAGAGGCCTTTCACGCTAGAAAATTGGTCATGCACCAATTTCTGATCTCACTTCACTTCAGGGACAGAACATCTCAGTTTTGCTGGGGCACACTGTAGCCTGACTAATAACTCTATTTGTGACCTTTCTGGCAGCTGGTATGGCCAAGTGTCTAAGCTCTGAGCAAAGGGACAGAGGGACATAGGTGGATACACGCTGTCCTTCAGGCAATGCAACTCGAAAGGAACACTGTTGTGTCCCCCTCCTGATGATGAGGAGATGTGACAGGTGGAGGAGCTTCCTGGCCTCTGTTGAGGCGTTGGAGCCCCCCACAGCCCCACACCACTGAGCCTCCCCCAGGGACATGACGCCTGTTCTGCTCCAGCCACAGGAACGTGGGCTTTCTTTGTTAGTATAGCTTGGTCTGCAGCTCTACTAATAGACGCATCAAAGCCTTTCAGGTAAGAAAATGAAGCTATAGATGTTCAGCGAATTCACTAGGTTACATAGATGACTGGCAAAGCAAGCAATTGAGATCAATTCTTCCAATTCAAGCTTCTTTCTATGTTCATAGATTGCTCGGTAGAATGTCTATGTATTAGGCAATTTCTAGAACACTGGGGAAACTCCTATGGTTCCTAAATACTCATTCTGAAGCCTAAAATTAAGACATTTGATTCCTAGTTCTGTTTTTAAAGTGGCTAAAAAGAAATTTTATTTTTTAATTAGAAATGTATAATTGACATGTAAGGTATACAATGTGATGCTCTGATATACGCATGTGTGTACTGACCACCACAGTCAATGCCACCATCGCCACCTGCAGTCATGGCTCATGTGTGTGCTGGGGATATCAGGATACTTAAATCTGCTCTCAAAGAGCTCAAACAAACAATACTATCAACTAGTCACCATGCACATGCATTTGATGTCCTCCTGCTCACCCTGAATAACTCAAGCTTCGAACCCATTGACCAGCAGCTCATTTCTCCCTCCCTTCCAGCCTTGGAACCGACAACCGCACTCCCAGCTACAAGTTCAGTTCTTCTATATTCCACATATAAGAAGGACTGCAAGCTCAATTCTTCTAGATTCACACACAAGAAGGACTACATGTTCAGTTCTTCCAGATTCACACACAAGAAGGACTGCAAGTTCAGTTCTTCCAGATTCACACACAAGAAGAACTACAAGTTCAGTTCTTCTAGATTCACATACAAGAAGGACTGCAAGTTCAGTACTTCCAGATTCACCCACAAGAAGGACTGCAAGTTCAGTTCTTCCAGATTCACACACAAGAAGGACTGCAAGTTCAGTTCTTCCAGATTCACACACAAGGACTGCAAGTTCAGTTCTTCCAGATTCACACACAAGAAGGACTGCAAGATCAGTTCTTCCAGATTCACACACAAGAAGGACTGCAAGTTCAGTTCTTCTATATTCACACACAAGAAGGACTGCAAGTTCAGTTCTTCCAGATTCACACACAAGAAGGACTGCAAGTTCAGTTCTTCCAGATTCACACACAAGAAGGACTGCAAGTTCAGTTCTTCCAGATTCACACACAAGAAGGACTGCAAGTTCAGTTCTTCCAGATTCACACACAAGAAGGACTGCAAGCTCAGTTCTTCCAGATTCACACACAAGAAGGACTGCAAGTTCAGTTTTTCTAGATTCACACACAAGAAGGACTGCAAGCTCAGTTCTTCCAGATTCACACACAAGAACGACTATGGGTAATTGTCTCTCTCTCTGGGCTGCTTCATTTAGCTTCTTGTCTTCCAAGGCCATATAGGTTGTCACACATGATAGGATTTCCTTCTTTTTAAAGACTGGATAACAGTCCATCGTGTGTACACACCACACCTGCTTTATCCACTCCTCCAGAGATGGACACCAGGCTTGACTCTCTGTCTTGGCTATCAGGAATAAGGCTGCACTGGACATGAGGATGCAGGCAGTTATCGACATACAGATTTCAATTCCTTTGGAAACAGCCAAAAGGCATGACTGGTGGGTCCCGCCTTTTTGATTTTCTGAAGACCCTTGTACACTGCTTTCCATAAGGACATACTACTCTGCATTCCTGTCAACACTCCTATTTCTTGTCTTTTTGGTAACAGTCATTCTTACAGGCATGAGGTGACACCCTTTGTGGTTTTGATTTGCCCTTCTCTGATGATTAGTGGTGGTTTCTAGTTCTTTAGCCCAAACAAAGTCTTTCTGAGAGAAACAGAATTAGAGATTTATATGGTAGACAGGAATGCTACGTTATATAAGACAGGGCCCAGAACCAAGGAAAAGCGACTCTGAGTTCGGGTACTGGCCGTGTCATGCACCAGCTGCATTAGGCAATTGCACCTGTGGAAATCAGCTGGGTCCTCTGCTGAGTTACAGTAAGGAAAGTGTCTACTATTAGACTTCTCCCCTGGTCTGGGCTGGCAGGGCTGGGCTCATGCCCTCTTCCTTAGTGATCCCAGCAGAGTGGACGCCTGGGACGCAGCACCCCACTAAGAATGCACCAATTGTGTCACCTTTCTCAAGCAACAGATACTGTCCACACCTTGGAAGCTTTGAGCTCACGGATGGACTGAAGACGACACAGTGTCAGTGACATTCTGGCTTTCTGGAGGCCTCAGGGTTTCCGACATAAGGACTCTGGTGGTCTAAACAAGGAGTTTTGACATAGACCTTGTGGGCTCCTTGAAAGAATCCTCTCAAATCCAAGCTTTGGGAAGGCTGAGGGGAAGGAGAATAAAGCGGAACAGGATGAGAAAGCAGTGGGGGGCATCCAGGTTTGAAGCTGCCTGCCAGGTTTCTTGACCTGTAAGAGGCAAAGCCCTTACAGGAGGTCTGCGATGTGGCCCAGGAGCAAAACCTTCACTACCCAACTTCCGCTTTTATTTTTATCTCCTCTCTGTCTCTTTTCTGAACAAGGTTCATACAACAATTCTCTGACTTTCATTCCTTTCTGGGTCCTAAAATTTCTTACTTACTCTTTAAGAAGATCAAATGCCATCTGTAACTACAATTAGTTGAAAATGCACATGCTCTTTGTGTGATGCTACTATACTTGGAGAAAGTTTTACAAATTTACTTCTACTGCCTCTAATTTAACTTAGACTGCTATAAAAGTCACCTAATAAAGTTGAAATTTTTAAAAAACAATTTTCCCATAAGAAGGGGTCTTTTAATTAGATATTAATAGAGGAGAAATTTGAGGGGAAACTCAAATATAAGTGTTTTAGGAAGCTAATTTAGCACACAGATCACTTTAACAGTGTCGGGAGAAATTCATCATCAGAAAAATCCAACAAAGGGTTGGTTGGCGTCTTAAAAACTTGGGTGTTCAGAACACCAACAGCAAAACTCTTCTTTGTTATGCCGACCCAGTTCTCAACAGACACGCACTGTATTTCCATTCAAAGTAAATCTCAATAGTCTTTTCTTTCTATTGCAAGAGTGAGAAGTTTTTCGAAGGATAAGATGCAACTGAAGAGACACTGAACGAGGAAACATCTAGCACTTCTGTTATATGTCCAAGTTAAAGGTATTTCAAGAATATTCTGAGTTCAAACTCTATACTTACCACGAGATTTCCAAAATAACCACTGTGAACTGCAGGAGGTGTGGAAGACACATCTTTAGTACTTAATGAAGGCTTGGCTCTGGCCATGTTTATGCAGCGGTGCTCTGTGAGGCCACAGCCTCTACTGGTTCTGTACTGGGGCATGAGTAACTGAAGGCCCATGCTAAGGAGGACCCATCACAGAGGTCTCTAATGTGTAGATGGCACCTCCATGTTGAATCTAATTTAAGTTCAACTGAAAGAGCTATTTCTCAACTCAAGAATAACCTACATTTTGGGAAGATGATATTTTTGTTGTTTGATACTTAACTCCCACTGAAGGATTCTGAGCATCCTTGGGCCCATCCCCTATATGTCACATGCTCATCCCAGCCCTCTGTCAACCATAGTGAGCCACCTCTGCACACTTCCAAAGGAATGCTGTTGGGAACCCCCCACTAGGTTGAGTCTTTTCTGGGGCAACCTTCAGATTCCTACTGAGGCTCAAGTACAGGGAAGCAAAGCACCAACAACAGAGTTTGAAAAGGGGGAGCTAAAGGTCCAGCCACTGCTGGCACAGGAAGCCACAAGCAGACCTATGAAGACAGGAAAAAGCACACACTAAAGCCATCCTGGGGTACAGGCCAGGAGGAGCAAGGCTTCAGTGAACAAGGATATCAGATCCCACACATCCAAATATCCCCGAAATCAGAGACCGTGATTCATCAGAAAACTCCTGCAAGTCTCCGAGAGCTCGGACTTGGACTTTTGAGTGATGAGGCAAGACACTGGGACTACAAAGCATGGAATTTCTGCATTTTGCATTGTGAGATGAACGTGGTCCTGGAGGCTCGGATGCAGTTCTAAGGTTTGGATGTAGTTTGAATGTGTTCTCAAGGGTTCACGTGCTGGAGGCTTGGTCTCCACTGAGGTGATGTTAAGAGGTGGTGAGGCCTCTGAGAGAGGGCCTCTGGGAGGAATCAGATCCTTCGTGACACTGCCCTCATTAGTTCTCATGGGACCCTGCTTAGTTTTTGTCAGACGGCTATTATAAAGAGCAAGACTGTTCCCTCCTTGTTCTCTGGCTTGTCATGTAATCTCTGTGTCTTGCACAGACTCCTTCCATGTTGTGATACTGCCAAGGAAAGCTTTTACTAAAACCAGTGCCATGCTGTTTGGACTTTTAGCCTCTAAATTAAACAAAATAAACCTTTTTTTTTCTTACAAAGGACCCAGAGTCAGGTATTTTGCTATAAGAGTAGAAAACAAACTAATACAATTCTACTAAAATTCCTTCTTCCTCAATCATGTTATATGTAATACAAATAAAATTTCCATGTTTTAAAAGAAGAAATGGATTTATCATTTACTGGAATTCAAATGTCAGGAACTAACTGATCACACATATAATAAAGCTACTTCAGAGAACAATTATATAATGATCTACCTGCTAGTATTTATTTCTATGACAAGTAGTATCTTAAATACATTATAGTATTGAGGAACTCAACAGAGTTCCTAATTACCTATAGAGAAAAATAACATAGGCTCTCATAATCAGAATCTTAAGAATTGTTCAAGAATATGTATTTTTCCACCTTTGAAAGATGTTATGCATATTTCAAAGAAACAGATTCAAAGAGAAGAGATATGAAAACAGAAATATTCCTCATCTTACCTGAATGTTGTCGAACTTCAGGCCTGGCATGGTGAGGTTCTCCTTGTCTATAAACACAGTGCTGTACTGCTGGGTTGCTACCGAGATCAGGACATCTTTGGTCCCTTGGCTGGGAATCCATGCATCATTCCTTCGGTCCATCTCGCTCATGCTCAGGGCTGTGGCAAAAGGGTCATCACTCCCTGCGAATACCGCCTGCATCTGTGAAAAAGGGTTTGGAGACTCAGGAATTTCCAGAGAAGCTGTAGAAACACCTGATTCGGATCTTTCCATCCCTGCAGAGTAAGATGGGTCAGCAGAATCCGGGGACTCTTCTCCCACAGGGGTAGCAAGTAAGGAGCCTGCGTTGGGATTACTGACAGAAATGAAAGTAGAAGTGGTGAAGGAATCAAAGAAGTCAGAGGCCAAAGAATTAGTGTTGATTGTATCTCCAAAAAATTTACTCAGGCTTGGACTGGGCTGGACCACCTGAGGAGGGGTCTTGGCTGAGGTCTCACTCGCACTGCTGAAACTTGGAGACTTCACCATCTGAGACTCGAAGCCATCATGCAGAAACAAGTGTGGCTGGGAAGGAGCTGAATTTGATTGGCTAAAAATGGTGCACATGGGCACAGGCTCTTCCTTAGAAGAGGACTGACTAGAAGACATGTCTGACACCTGCTCTTCTGTGTGGGTATTTTCATCCCTGGGCACCAAGTCCTCTGCACCAGTGTTCCCAAGAGTGGACACGCCTTTCACCTCTTCCTGTGTAGAGTCTTCTTTCAAAGACGCTCTGCTATCAGGGGTCATATCTGAAACATCTCTAGGTGTGTCATCTCCATCAATTTCACTGTCATTACTTAGAATGTCCATTTCTTCTTTTTCTGTGATATTGTCCAGTCTGTGATCAGTGTTGTCTTCTATGGGCTCCACAATATCCTGCAAACAGCCAAGGTCACCCACATCATCTTCGCTGTTATTGGGAGAGTCAGAAATAAGGACACTCTCCATCATGTGCTCATTAAGCTTATCTGCAAAGTTGTTAGAATCTTCTGACACAGTTACATTCTCTTCAGACCCAAACTCATCTCCACCAAGATCAATGGTTTCCTCATGATACAGAAGCTGCCCCTGCTCTTCCTGAGCTGCCTGCTTGGAGATGCTCTTGGCTCCCACCTCTGGAGAAGACTCTTTGGTCATGCTGTGGTCACCATCTTTAGCACTCTCCATGTTGCCTGGGAGAAAGACATCATAAATTAACCTTATCACCTGTCTATTCAGGTATTTTAAAGCTACTTTTGTCTTGTTTTTTTTTTTTTTAATTGGAGGAATACTTATTAGTAAAATATTTAAATGGTTCAAAATCAGAAACATCTCTTTCTCCAGACTTTTTATTTAATATTTATTTTTTAGTTGTAGTTGGACACAATATCTTTATTTTATTTTTATGTGGTGCTGAGGATCGAACCCAGGGCCTCGCACGTGCTAGGTGAGCATTCTAGCACTGAGCCAAAAATCCCAGTCCCTCTTTCTCCAGTCTTTTACTTATTAATTAATTGTGGCAAAATACATATAAGATATACAATTTTAACTAGTTTTTAAGTGTACAGTTAAGTACAGATACATGGTAGTGTACCCAATCTCCAGAATTCTTTCCTCTTGCAAAACCAAAAATCTAGTTAAATGATCCCCTTTATGCTCATCCCCAGGCAACCACTAGGTACCTCATATTAATGGAATTGTAAAATAATTGTTTTTGTAACTGGAGTATCTTACTTCCCATAATGTCCTCAAGTTTTATTTATGCTGTAAGTAGCACGTGTCAAAATCTCCTTTAAATAGGTGAATAATATTCCATTGCACGCCTATAGCACCATTTATCTGTTTGTCTCTGTTAATGGACACTGGAGGTTTCCACCTTTCAGCTGTAGTGAATACTGCTGCTATGAACATGGTATTCCAGTCTCTTCTCCAGGTCCTGCTCTCCATTCCTTTCGGTATTCCCCCTAGAACTGAACTGCATCATATGGTAATTGGATTTTTACTTGATGAACTGCAAAACTTTTCTATAGGTATGCACAAGTGATCTGATTTCTCCACATCCTTGCCAATATATTCTTTAATAATAGCCATTCGAATATGTGTGAGGTTTTAGTTTTTAAATACTACTTATTCCTTAAGACTCCATGGGGGCCTACCAAGGCACTCCAATCTAATAATCTCTTCCCCGCTCTATATTTATAATATTGTCTATAATATAATATTATCTCCCTAATTGTCTCTATATACTGTCTCCCTAATTCTGGGAAAGTGAGGCACTGAGAACAGCAAGGGCAAAAGGGAAAGGTCGTGCTCACGGAGCACCGACGGCTGACGGCAGAAACTGGCAACACTGATCGGCACTTGCTGTTGCCTGGCCACCCGCCCATCCGATCCTCAGATACAGCTGCTGGGCTCCCCCTCACTCCGCATCCGTAGGTGAGGAGACTGGGCTGCGGGACCACGAAGCCTGCTTCCCTGCAGAAACCGTCACGGGTCGCGGGAGAGCCAGGGCAGGGCGGCGGGGGACGCCAGGGTCTGCGTGCAGGCCCGCCCCTCCTGACCGCAGGGACGCTGGTCCTCACCTGCCACCCGCTCGGGGCCGGGAAAGGGCTTGTCTGTGGAGACCAAAGTCGGGGAGGCGGCGATAGGAACCGTGACAGCTTCCGGGGGCCCGCGACTTCTGCGCCTGCGCGTCCACTTCCGCTCATGCTCAGTTCAGGAACCCGCGGTCCCGGACCCCAAGCTCCCGAACTTCCGGTTCCTCGGAGGTGGGCGGGGCACGGGCCGGCGTCGGCAGCTGGAGGTGCGAACTTGCCGGCTGCCATAGGCCCCGGAATGTGGACGAAAATCCCGACAGTGGGTTCGAGTTCCGACACCAGGGCAACCCGAAAGCTTATGGCAGAGCAGGAGGCGAAAGGGAGACACTTTCTAAAAATACTGATTTCTAGGAGTTTGTGGCTGGCTTGTTCTCTCCGTTTCCCATAATGCACCCGAAGAACTGTGCAGTAACACTGACCAGAACGATGGCAGCGATAACGGCGGGGGTGGATTCTAAGTACGAAGCTAAACTCGGCCAAGGTGGGATACAGTCCTTGTGGCTGGTCCCCTGCTGGCGTGATTTCTCACTGAACCCAAGCATGGTGCTGGCGCAAATAAGCAAAACCAGACCCAGCTGTTTAATGAGGAGTGGAAGGAAAATCTAAAAATCGTAGAGGTGTGTGGTCCTGGAACCCCCGGGGCCGGGTTAGCGAAGGGGCTTCTATTTAACACGATCTATAGATGCCACGCAATGCCACTGCCCTTTCCCTAGGGTACTGCCCAGCGCAAGGCGGGCGCTCTGGGCGCGCTGCACCTTAAAGGCAGCCTCTCCACAGCGAGCTTTATGTCTCAAGACCTCGGGAGCCTCCGCGGCCTTGCCAGCCGACTCCTAATCCCCGGCAAGGTCGGCCCAGTTCTGCCGGCGCGAGTGCGGCTTCCAAGCACACTATCCCGGGCTGGGCGCCCGCGGGAGAGGACTCTGGCTCTCCACTGGCGACCTGTGCGATCGCGATGGGGTGACTCAAGTTCGCAGTGTCTAACTGTAAAATGGGAGTGTCTGAGCTGCGCATCGGGCTGCCGCGAAGATCCTACGCTCGGGTGGAAGGCGCTGGCCCAACACTCGGGACTGCCTTTTGGCAGTAAAGTACTGATGCCCCAGCTCCGGCCACTCTATCTAAGGTTAGGTGCAGGGAGGGCTCCATCCAGAGAACAGACTTGAGATGAGCCAGATGCCCAGTCGCCCGACCCACGGGACCAGCCCCGCCTTCCCCTCCAGGGACCCTGTAGCTGAGCCGCGGGAGCCCGTGTGGGCATGCGCACGAGCCACGCGCCGCGGCCATTGGCTGCCGGCTGGGAGCGTATTGATGACGCGTACGCATAAACAGGAAGTGAGCCCTACGGTAGTCGGCCTGGGCCAGGAAAGGTGCAGGACCCGAGTCGTTTGTCTCGCGCAGGGAATGAATGGGCGTTGCGAGCCCCCGGTGAGGTGGTACGCGCTGCCTCTAGTGAGGGTCTGACGGCGTCAGCGGCACGGTGGGCCGCCCGCCGCAGCATGGAGGACGATGCGCCGGTGATCTACGGGCTGGAGTTCCAGGTGGGCCACTTGGAGCGCGGAAGGTGCTGCGCGGCCTAGTGCGGCGCTCGGGCGCCCGGGAGCCGGAGGCCTGAGGCGGGGGCGGTTTAGCCTCTGACCGCGGCGGCACGCAAGACCGGCTGGCCAGCAGGCGTCCGGTTCCCGAAGGCTGGACTGCGTCTGCGTGCTCAAAGGCGACGCGGGACTCCTCCAGCCCCGGAACCGTGTGTCCTGCCGGCCTCCCGAGGCCAGCGTGGCTCCGGACCGCGGCGCCCGGCCAGCTGGGACCGGCAGGGCTCGTCGCCCTGCTCCCGTGCTCCCGCTGCGGCTGCTCTCCAGCCGGACCTCTCCGGTGCCTGGGCACCGTGAGAGCACAGTAGGTGCTCAGCAAAGCCTCGGGAGCCCCGAGGGCTGTGCAGCGGGAATGCGCGGGACGGCCAGGTGAGCCCGCAACGGTTTTCACCTGTTCAGAAAGCGCCGGAGCTCCTGGGACGATGAAGCTCCGAGGGAAGCATTCAGAGAAATAAAAGCATACACTGCTTTATGCACACGAGTGTGTGGCAATGCATGCCCAAGATATGAGTGATCTCTGCTTGCAGGTAGTTGACTGCGAGAGGCAGCGGTATGAGGTCCTGAAAGCAAGGATGCCGCCCGGACGCCTGGGGTTAAAATCCTGGCTCCAGCATTTAATAATTATGCATCCCTGGGCCCTGGTTTCCTTGCCAATAAAATGGAAAAACAAGTCCTTATCCCTCGTTCTCGTTAGGAACATTAAGTGAGTTAGCATATTTAATTCGAACACTTAGAACTCAGTGTTCAGTAAATGTTCTAGTTATAGCGTGACAGAATTCTTGAATGTAAATTCCATATGGAAGGTAAGGTGCAAGACTCATTCCTAAGAAGCATTACTGAGTACTGTTACGGTTTAGATGTGGTGTTCCCAAAAGCTCCCGTGACACAATGCAAGGTTTGGCCGAGAAATGATTGGGGTATAGCCTTAACCTAATCAGAGAATTAATTCCTCATGGGATTAATGGAGTGGTAACTGGAGGCAGGTTCCTTGTGGCTGAAGTGGATAATTAGGGGCATGGCTATGGGGTATATAATTTGATCTGTGGAGTGGAGTCTCTCTCTCTCTCTCTCTCTCTCTCTCTCTCTCTCTCTCTCTCTCTCTCTCTCTCTTTTTCTCTTTCTTTCTCTTTCTTTCTCTTTCTTTCTCTCTCTCTCTGCTTCTTGATCTTCATGGGAGCTGCTTCCCTCTGCCACACTCTTCTGCCATGATGTTCAGCCTCATCTAGAGCCCCAAGGAATGGAGCCTCCTGTCTGTGGACTGAGACCTCTGAAACCGTGAGCCCTGAAATAAACTTTTCCTCCTCTACAATTGTTCTGGTCAAATCTTTCAGTTGCAACTGCGAAGAAGCTGACTAAAACAAGCACTGAACTGTGTCTCAGACACTCTGCTTAGCAGAAGACCAATGCACAGAAAGAGGTCTTTAGGATAGAAAAGTGTTGACCAGATTAGTGTTTGTGAAACATTTTGGTGTTATGGTCTCTTTTAGCTTATAGGAAAGGATTTTGACTTGTGTTCAGGATTTTATTTTTTTTTTTACTTTTGGCAATTTAACGTTTTTAAAACACCCAAGTAATTGTTAGAAGTAATTTAAGAAATTAGGGCTGGGTTTGGTGGTGCACACCTGTAATCCCAGGCTGAGGCAGGGGGATCCTGAATTCAAAGCCAGCTTCAGCAACTTAGTGTGACCCTCTCTCTAAATAAAATACAAAAAGGGTCTGGGATGTGGCTCAGTGGTAAAGCACCCTGGGTTCAATCCCTGGTAGTGAAAAAAAGAAAAGAAATCAAGTTGCTGAAAATCAGAATAAAATTAGCAGGTTCCTAAACCCTCCCTTCTTACCTTAGCTTATTACCTGAGATGACCACTTTCAATGTTTTCAAAAACTGTATTTTCTGGTTTTTACCATAAAAATGAAAAGCATTATGTACTTTTCATAATCTGTTGACTGGAAGTCACATGACATGGGAAGTTTTTGCTTTCTTCACACTGTTCCTTGCCTCCTTTTAGACTCCCACCGATATCCTGAAGTCCATATTCAGATGTTTGTGGTCCCTAGTAATATAGAAATATTGACTGTTGATTCATAGGGTAACATGCTTTCAGTTTTTTCTTGAACAGCTTTTCATTTTCCTGCAGTTTCCTGTTTTTCTTGTTTCCTCATCTTATTGGGACATTGTGTATCATCAGGAGTTTCCATCTCGGGGAGCTCTTCGTCTCTGACCCTAGCAGCTGAGTGCCTTGGGCAGTTCCCTCACACACCTTCCTGGGTGCCCTAGACTGGCCTGGTGGGAATCGGGAGTCCTGCTTCACTCTTCCCGCCCTCAGCCCTTGTCATCTAGACATTTTCTTAGTAGTTGTTTGGAGGATGACAGTTGACATGCTCTTGTTGGGGTAGATTTTAGTTTAGCTCCATTGACCCTCCTTCCCAAGGAGCTAGACCAATTCATTGTCAGGAAGACTTTTCTACTGACTGTGATTACTTTAGAATGGGACAGCAGAAGTCTGTGAAACGTCTTTGGGACTGAAAGTGCACCAGGTGAGGCTGGATGACGTGAGACTGTGCATACAAATGTTTGTTGAGGTACTATTATGTGCACATCACCGATAGGCTCTGACCTCAGGCATGCCAGATATATTTGTGGAAGAAATGGCATAAGAGGTGGAGGGGAGGTAACTGTCTTTTAAAATCTACTCAGGCCTGGCTGGGCGCAGTGGCGCACATATGTAATCTCAGCGGCTCTGGAGGCTGAGACAGTTCAAAGCCAGCCTCAGCAATGGCAAGGTACTAAGCAACTCAGTGAGACCCCGTCTCTAAATAAAATACAAAATGGGACTGGGGATGTGGCTGAGTGGTTGAGTGCCTCTGAGTTCAATCCCCAGTATCTAAATAAATAAAATGTATCCAAAGAAGTAAAATACATTAAACCAAGAAGTGGACGCAGCCGCAGACTGTTACCAAGGAGAAGCCAAGTGTTGGTTCTGACGGGAGGAGTCTGGGCAGGTGGCTGGCTGGGCGGGCAGGTGGCTGGCTGGGCGGGCAGGTGGCTGGCTGGGCGGGCGGGCGGGCGGGCCAGGCCTGTTGGTGAGGAAGCCTGTGCCCTCAGGCCTGTGCGCAGATCCACAGATGTGTGCCTTTTTGAGTATTAATATCGAGGGTGGAGATTCAGTTTTTTGGTGGAGTTCTCTCTTTTTGGCTTCTTTTTTGGAATTAGGGATTAAACCTAGGGCTTGGCAAATGCAAGGCAAGTCGAGATTCAATTTTTTAAAAGACTTTTTAAAAAAATTTTTTTACATCCATGGAATTGATCATCTATGATCGTTTGATTTTTCTCGTATTAGTAGCTTTGTGAATGAATATTGGCTCACCTTTGAGTTCCCAGGAAGAATTCCTTCTGGTCTGGAATGGCACCCTGCTGGATTCCCCTTTCTAGTAGCTTACGTGGAACTTTCCTTTTCATATTTGTCATGTCATTTTTGTGGCCGTTTGATTCTGTGGCTGGGAGGGCCTCAGGAAGAGCACCTGGGGGCCTGCGTCTGGGGCCCCAGCGGGTGCACTGCTGCCTGTGCCTGGTGACACTCTACTGTTTGTACCTGGTGAAACTCCACTGGTTGTGCCTGGTGACACTCTACGGGTTGTGCCTGGTGACACTCTACGGGTTGTACCTGGTGACACTCTACTGCCTGTGCCTGGTGACACTCTACTGGGGTTGTCCTTGTTTTCATTTCCCGAAGCTAGTTGCTCAGACTTCGTGACTTTCTCATGAGTCCAGTTTTGGTGACTTACATTTTGCTGGGAAATGCATGCAGTTGACAAGTACTTATTGTTTTCCTTATGTGCCAAGCACTCTTTTCTGTGCCTGGGACAGAGCAGCGAAGAAAGCGGCCAGCCCTGTCCCTGTGGATTCATTTCCTCCTGTGGGAGTTGATGCAGGGGTGGCTTCTGTGGGCAGAGTCTCGGAGGGTTGGAGAGGAATTTTTAGCTATTACTTTTTCATTTTTTTGCGGGTGCTGGGCATCAGACCCAGGACCTTGTGCAAGCCAGGTAAGTGTTCTACTGTGGGGCTGTACCTCTGCCCTGCTGCTGTTCTTTTGAACTGCATCAGTTAGGTGCTAAGTACATTTGTCATTCCCTCCCTTCCTCTTACTGACTTGCCCTGGTGGTTTGGGAGCAGCACCTGGAGAGGGCTGTTTCTGGAGGAGGACTGCTTATTGAAGATGAGTGTGAAACTGACTCTGTCCTGTCTCTTTGGATTAAAGCTGAAGCCCCTTGCCACCATGCCCCATTTAGGGTAGTGTTAAACTGTCAGGACCAGGGCTCTTGGTGGGAAAATTTGGATGAAGAATTATAACTAGGTATAATTCGCTATCTGTCCTAGTGATACTGTTTACTTGCTTAATCTGGTAAGCAACTGGATATAATGTTGAATTTCCCAAGGGACTTTTGTACACTTGGTAGTTCTTCTACTGTATATGGGCCTCCCCCAACTCGCCCTAGTGTTTCCGAGGACTGTTCCTGCTGTGATTCTGACTGCTCAGTACTTCTAGTCCTCTTACTGGTGTCAGCACAGAACTATGACTATCAAGTACCCCTGCTCTGTCTTCATGGGAGCCGGGGAGACATGTGGAGCATGTGGTGACCTGTGCTTGCGCACCAGGTGTGTCCTCTGCATGGCCAGTTACTGCTTCACCATGAAGAAGGGAAACAGTTCCGAAGGTTGGAGTCTGACTTCTTTTTCCTCTTCAGTAGTTTTGTACCAGGGATTAAGTCACTTCACCTCCCTGGCCCTCAGTTTCCTTACCTACTGAGTAGTGACATTAGCCCTGTCTTCTGTCTACTTCATTGAATTATGAGGACAATGCACAACAACATGTGGAAAGTTTTGTCACCTATTTCGCTTTAAGAATTGTTCTTATTAGAATAGGACCATTGGAATACCCGTAAAACAGTTATTATGACCAGACTCATTAAGTTAATCAGAGAAACAGAATTATAGACACCTGCCAGCAGAATGACTGGAATTATATTACTTTTGTGATTTTACCTAATAATGTACAAGAAAGATCTTAAAGTTTTATGGGATTTCACTGACTTTAAGATATACCTTGATTTGTTTATAAGAATGATTTCTGTCTTTTCGTTTCTTTAAAACTGTCTTTTCTTGTATGAGATCAAATGAGATGGATCTAACTTTGAAGCTTTTCTAAAATTGGCAGCGTGCTCCCTCTGAAACAGACCTATTGGACCCCTCCCTGCCCGTGCTGCCCTGGCTGTTTTCAGGGTGTCTGGTTCTGGCTGTCTCAGCTGCTTTGACTGAAGAGGCAAATGCCTGGTTCTCTCCCACTTGCCCAGCTCCTGAATTCCTGAGTCACCCTCCTATTTTGGATTGGCCACTGATATCTTTTACTTATTTTTGGTTTTCTTCAATTGTAAAACAACAAAGACATTTAACCCTGCCTGCTAAGGTCAAGCCTTGGGGTATAACTTGCATTGTGGTCTGGGCAGGGCTTGGATACTCAATCATGCATAGTCTGTCTTGGTGTTATCCAGTCTCTCTCTCCTTAGGGCAGGGGTTCTGCCTCTTGCCTCTGGTGCATCTCCCTGCACCCACCTCCACTGGGGCTGCACATGCAATCAGCTTCCTCACTGACTCATAGCCTGGAAAAGTCTTAATGTAAAATAATCATTCCCTTTCAGCTGGGTCCTCTCCTGGGTCTTAGATTTGGGAACATTTAGACTTGTATCATCTGGTGGCAGCGTGTTCCTGCATATGAAGATCTCCGTGCTCTTGATTGTGTGGAACTGTCCCATCTTTTCTCCACTGACCTGGGCTTCAGCCCTCTGAGCAGCCTTCCTCAGCAGGTGACTTCCTCTGCCTCACCAGAGCCAACTTTCTTTAAGCCAGGTGTTCAAATCAGAGTTCGAAGGCTCCTAAGTGTTGCTGATATTATATCACCAATTGTTTTGCATATGTATGTGCATTCTTGCATGGCAGAGGTCTTTAGATTCACAATAAATTCATCAGTTTCCCGAAGAGATTTAATGCTCAAAAAACTGTCCATCCAAGTCTGTGGAAGAGGGAGCACTGGAATTGCCCGTGGGTGCAAGGGCATTTGGAAAGGTTGTAGGGACATTTCCAGGTGTCCAGTAGCACACAGTTTCCTTGGTCTTATTGAAATGTGGTTCAGTAGTTGAAGTTTTTGTGCTGCTGTCTTTTTTGGGAAGGGCAGAAATATATATAATATGCTGTGTTTTGTAAGAATTGTTCATGAGATTGTTGTCTTGGAATTCTTTGCAGTAGATACCCAGATCTCATGGTTTTGTTTTAGTTATAGAAATCAAGTCAAAACCAGACAGATTAAATGATCAGGACAACTGTTAAATTATTTGTTCTACTGATTTTGAAAGGAAAAATTCATAGAAATCAGCTGTGACAGATGAGGAAGGAGAACATTGTGTGTTTTCTAGCTCCACGTGAGAAAAGAAGACATGGACTGAGTGGGTGGCACCTTCAGTGAAGTGGGTGAGGCAGGATAATTCCACTGCTGCCTTAACAAACTAACTCAAATTTAGTGGCTTAAGGTAGCATAATTTTACAGTTTTGTGGCTCTGTAGGTCAGAAGCCCAGCTGGGCTAAGCCAAGGCATCAGGGGTCTCCCTCACTTGGGGAGGTGTGGGGAGAGTCTGCCTCTTCCTGCTCGTAGGAGCCACCCAGCATTCCTCGCAGCTCTTCCTCCCGCCTTCCAGAGCCAGCAAGGGCTGCGCAAGTCCTGCTGCTGCCTTCAGTTCTGTCCTGTGTCGCGACTATAGCCAGAAGATTTTCTGATTTCAAGAAGTCACATGATTCAGTGCTGTAGCATAATATCCCACTCTCGGGGTCCTTGGCTTATTCAGCCTGCATAGTCCCTTTGCCACATGTTAACATATTCACAGGTTCTGGGGATTAGATGTGCATGTTTTAAGCATAGTGTTAGGGTGCTCATGAGAGGCAGCAGAACATGAGCTCTAGGGACTTGTCATGGGTCATTTGGGAGTTCAATTTGAGCTTATGAGCCTGAAGTCCTGTCAGAGCTCTAACACCCAGTATATGGCCTTTCCCTGTCAAGCCTCAGATAGTTCACCTGATATCCTTAATGTTTTTATTTATTTATTTATTTTTTAGTTGTAGATGGACACAATTTCTGTATTTATTTTTATGTGGTGCTGAGGATCGAAGCCAGAGCCTTGCATGTGTGAAGCAAGCACTCGACCGCTGAGCTGTAGCACAAGCCTCAGATATCCTTAATTTTGTCTTGTAATTACTGAATGTATTAAGTACAGTTGTGTAATTTATTATGTTAACTTTTCTTGGCTGTGACAAATACCTAAGAAAGTCATGGTTTCAGTGCGTGGTCCACTGGCTCTATTGTTTCTGGGCATGAGATGAGGCAGAACATCATGGCAGAGCGGGTAGTAGAGCCAAACTGCTCACCTCATGACAGTGGTGAAGAAGAAAGAGTGCACGAGCAGAAGGGGTTGGGGACAAGAAATACCCTTGTAGCCCGTGACCTGCTTCCTCCAGCTGGGCCTGTCTCCTGAGTTCCCCCCACCCCATCCTGCTGTGTCTCTAAGTGCATTAATCCATGATCACTTTAAAGCCCTCAGGATCCCATTGCTTCCTAGAAGCTCCACTTGGAGGACCAAGCTTTCAACACTTGACTCTTGAAGTCTAAATCTAATACCTGACACTGATGCTGTCCTATGCTGCTTAGATCTTAATTCCAGGAAATCCAGCGGTTTGTGAAAATGTTGGCAGCTGATATCTCTGAGTTGGGCATTGATGCAGGATTTGCGGTTGGCTGGACAGAGCCATATTGCCTAAGGTCACACCCCCAGGGACAGCCTGCATCCAGTGACTGATGGAGGTGGGTAGGTGGTGCAGGTACAGAGATGTAGCCATCTTGCCTGAACTGCACCGGCCCAGGCCTCCAATGCAGACATGAGGCAGTTCACCTCCCGCTCCGCCCAGTGCTACCTCTTCACCCTCATGTGGAGTGACTCCCAAGAACATTCTCCAGAAATTCCTGTACACATGTCTTGGCACTTTGGAGCTTGTGTTTCCGGGAAGCTGATCACCTGAATCCTCTGCAGGCTGTTTTCTGTTGTTTCTTTTGTCCATAAGGTTTTGTCTTACTGTCTCTGCTCTTTTTGATTGTTCGACTTTGTATATGATGAGTTTCAGAAACTCTGGATGTCATCTTCCTGCAGAGGACTCACTACAGAAGTAGCAGGCGGCTTCTTAGCCTATGGGCACTGGCCTGCTCAGTCACCTCAATCAAATCAAGGGTCGAAACAATTTGGAGCTTTAATCGGTGCTGTTCCAATTTTAGTTCCCTTTGCTCCTAAGCTCTAGCCTATGGGGTGAATGCTTTACCTGCCCCTTCTCCGTGGTGGGCTCTGCGTCTTGTGTCCTAAGCCCTGGGGGTCTGTCATGGCTGTACTCACCATCAGCCTCTTAGCTGCAGTTTTCAGTTGACAGGTGCCGCTAGGTGGGTTAGCCAGGTGTTGGTCTTCCTCTAGGCTTCCTTCTCCTGGTTCTCTGAGGCCCCAAGACAGATTCAGGGGGTCTCATTTAGTTTTCCTTGTTGTTCTCTGCAGGGAAATTGGTTTAAACCACCTATGCCGCTATTGCTAGAAGCCATTTTCTGCTGTATTGTTGACGTATAATTTGCTTAACCAATCTATTACTGTTGAAATAAAGGTTTTATTAAAAGCATTAGCTATGCTGTGTAAATAGTGCATGTCTTTATTGCTTAGTTGTGTGCCCACTTACAGTTCTTTCACATGCAGATTTGAAGTGGAACTGTTAGTATGTGGCTGCTCCAGACACTGTGCTGATTTACCCTTCATCAGCAGTGGGGGAGATGAACCGTCTCCAGCCTGACTTCATAAATGTGTGTGCATTTCCTTCCCTCCTGCAGGCACGTGCGCTGACACCTCAGACTGCAGAAGCAGATGCCATTCGGTTTTTGGTTGGGACGCAGTCACTTAAATATGATAATCAGGTAACTATTTTTGAAATGTATACATGTTAATTACTGAGATTTTTCTAAGATTTATAACCATTTTGCTCTTCATTTTCCAGCAACATGTGAGAAAAAAATGTCACACAAACACAATAAACTTGTATCAGACTTGAACATGTTTTAAGATGACGGCTGAACCCAGCTAGGTACGGCGATTGAGTGCAGCGATTTGAACTTGCTGTGCTGGTAGTACTTCCATAGCTTGGTTCTTGTGGCTACACAGGTTTTTACCTTATAAGTGATTGAGAAGCAGTCTGGGGGCTTGTGCTCTGGGGGTGACCTCTCAGATTGCTCCCAGCACTTTGTATTGCTGAGCTTGTCCCAGTCCCTCTGCAGCACAGGGTTCCAGACTGTCACGCCTGTTGGCCACCTGTTGGCTCATAGGATGTAGCAGACACTCGGGAGGTCTGGATTCATCCTGTGCCGTGACTCTAACCCTGGGACCTGAACAAATCGATTCGGCTTGCTGGGATGGAGGCCAAGCGTCTCCTGTGCCCTTCACAGAAAGACCATGAGTACTGTGAACAGGTGTGCTTTCCTTGGCCTGGGGGTGGTGTCCACAGGCCACGTTAAAACGCACAGAGCCTCTCTTCTGTCCCACAGGAGAAATGTATCAAAAAAGCTCATGAAGAACGTTCCTGCTGCGTAGGTCAGATCGAGATCGTCACATCCCATGTTGATAAGGGATTTAAAATCAGCATTTTGACTACAACACCAATTTGTTGATATTTATCTAGATACAGCTTTGTATATAAATATTTCTTTTACTCAAGCTGTAATTTCTGTATCCACAACCTAGGAAAAGCTTTGTGCACCAAGAATATTAATTCACTGGTACTTAACAATTGTAAAAATAGAATATCAAAATGTGAAAATGCTGGGCGGGCACTGGGGAGTTTCCATCTGTGGAGGTGGACTTCCACGGGTCCCCAGGCTGCTCGCAGTGCACCAGTACTCACTGTGCTCAGTGAAGTCACAGACTCCGAGGAAGCATCACAACTTGGGATCTTAGGATCATAACACACTGCGACCAACTGTGGTGTAGAAGAGCAAAGTTCAAAATCGAATCTTTGCTTGTAATGAAGGCTGGAAGGAAATAGGTCAGAAAGGGCTAAAATTAGTGCTGTGGTATCTCCAGGTGGTGGGAGATGGGGATGCTGTAAATGTTTTCCTTACTAATATGGTTTTCTGAATGTGTCTGTGGGTGTCTGTGAGAGAGAGTCTGTGTGTGTGTGTGTGTGTGAGAGAGAGAGAGTGTGTGTGTGAGAGTGTGAGAGAGAGTGTGTGACAGTGTGTGTGTGTGAGAGAGTGTGTGTGTGAGAGAGTATGTATGTGTGTGTAAGAGAGAGTGTGTGTGTGAGAGGGAGTATGTGTGTGAAAGGGAGTATGTGTGTGTGTGAGAGAGTGTGTGTGTGTGTGTGTGTGTGTGTGACTTTTCCTGTGGAAAAAGATGTAGCTGAGGTTCCTTTATGAGTGTGAGTGGCTGCTGGTAGCCACCCCAGAGGGAAGCCAGCGGCCAGTGCATCGATCTCACTTAGGCAGGGGGTCAGAGCCATGCCCACGGCTGGGTGAAGACCTGGCCGGGCGGAATGTCCTGTCGTGAGGCCGTAGCAGGCGCTGGGCCCTCCCTCCTGCCTCCTGTCACTGGGGACTGCCTGGGTGGAGCTCGCTGCAGGAAGGTGGAGTGGACCGTGCCTCCCCATCTTGTCCACAGCCTCCAGGTGCCCTCTTCTTATTACTTGCTTTTTAATTCTGCCTGATTTCTGAGACTCTACCATAGTACATCTTAGTTCTCTAAATCTTCTGAGAACAAGGGAGAACTTACTGTTTTTATTAGTGTGAGATGGTTTCTTAAAAAAAGGAGAGCTGACAAATGCACCGATGAAAAACAAAATGAAGGGCAGAGAGTGGCCTTGAGAGGCAGCCATGCTGCCGTGGCCGCCCTGGAGCTGCTGCCTGGGGTGTACCCCGGTGAGGGTGTTACGAAAGAATTGGCCCAAGAAACAGTGCGTTTGTCTCTTGGAAGCCTTTCTGAACAAGGCAAGATCCAGTTAGTTTAAAGAAGCTTTAACATTTTTCCTCTCTTTCCTCCTAGTTGAAAAATTCTGATATCACTCAGGTTCGTTTCCCAGTAGTTGCTTAAGAGTAAACAGTGTCTTGTTACGCACCTTCCATTCACACCCCACACATGTACTTTTAATGCTTTCGTTAACTGTAATCTATGCTTAGTGAAGATGTACACAGCAGTGGTTCTCAATCCCAGAGATTTAGAGGAGGCTGTGGGCCTGTTCTCTGCGCTCCTGGCCTGGCTGTCTTGGTCACATCGTGCTGCAGTAGGGGTGATGCTCTTGTCTAGGGCTGAAAGAAGTGGAGAGCTAGTGTTTTCCTAGGGTCTCAGAACTCACGGGCTCTCTCCTCTCTGAGCAGTGCTGTTGTGGTCTCTGGGGGGACAGCCAGCTCCCTCAGGCAGTTCCCAGCACTGCGTCTTCAGTGTGGTTTCTGGAGTACAAGGTGTGCATTCTTGGGCCTGGTGAAACAAGCCTTTTAATCAGAAAATTTTATCCTTCTTAAAATAGTCTTATATAGAAATCCAACTTTCCCATGGTAAGAGAAGCATATGTTGAGCTTAAGTTTGGGGTACCTAGTGTGTAAGTGTTGGGTGGTCTTTTCCACCCTCCGTCATAGGAATTGCTTGGTGCTTCACAGAGCCCCCACAGTAACGTCTTCTCTGTCCTGCTAATTCCTGATGACACAGCTAATCCAGGCTGTGGCCTCTGGCTACAGCCACAGTTTTCTTCATGGTAGAATGGGGGGACCGAGTGATAGCTCTCTTTCTCCGGTTGTCTTTTGAAGGTGACTCCAAACCATAGCAGGAGAGGGACATTTCCTAGTGCTGGCTGTGCCTTCTGCCTGGGGGAAGGTGTGTGCCGTCTTTGAGACGCCCGTTCGCTCAGGCATCCTTTCGGCCACTGCTTGTGCTACACATGGGCAGAGCTCTTGAGTTCCTCCTTTTATGTGCTGGGTACATACAGATGAACAGACACACGTCAGATAGGGTCCGATATGTGTCCTGAGTTGTGTGTTCAGCGAAGTGCTGCGCTGGACGTGCAGTGTCTCAGTGGGCTGTGAATGAGGTGTGTGCGTGTTGCAGGAGACCAGGAGGTGGAGATGGGCGAGGGTTCTAGATCTGAAGTTTGTTATTTGCTTCTGCAGTAGACTTTTCTCCAGAATTTTCCTTCCATATTGGTAACCTCCTATTTCTTATATAGATGGGACACTAGTCTTAATCCTCCTTCTGAGGACAGCAGGAGTGCCAGATGGCCAAGAGGTCTGGAATGTGGGCTCTCACAGCCTCAGTGACTTGTCCTGGTCAGTGGAGGAGCTGCTGAAGCCAAGGGGCGGCAGGCCACTCCTTCCTTTCCCAGGGTAACTTTTGTCCCTAGTTTTACGGCCATAGCTGTGTTGTTGTGTGTTGTGTTTGGATTAATGATAGTGTGTTTCTGAGTCCCCTCTGCCTGGGTTTCCTCTCCTATCCCCCTCGGAATCTCTCTCTGCTTGGGAAAAATCCAGAGTCCTGGCCCCACTCCTGCTTAACCTCAGCTTCTCTACTCTTCTACTTTGTGCCTTCCTCCTTCCCTTCCTCCTCCTCTGCTCCTCCCCGCCCTCCTCTCTTCCTTTCAGCTCCTTGTTGCTCTGGGCAGTTGGAGTATCCGATAGCCTGGGTTCCAGCTGGGCTGCCCAGAGCCCAGGCCATGCTGCCAGCAACCCCGTCCTCCGTTCTGCATCTTATTTTCTTCAATAAGGGCTTCCTCTGTAGGGCTCTCTTGTTTCTGAGTGCCCCCAGGCGATCTCTGTACTTGGGGACTCTTTTATAGGTTCCCTCCACCTCCCAGCTCAGCTAGTCAGGGATATGACATCTGGTGTGACCCTTGTCCTCTTCTGAGGATGGCTGAGCCCACAGGTCTGGTGACTTCCCACAGTGGTTGAGCTCAGCTGATTATTGACTCCTGAGTGAAATTTGGAACTTCCCGTCCAGGATTTCCTTGTGTCGTTGTCTCTCCTCACGTAGCTTATGTGTGACCTCTCACACGTGAGGCCTTTCCAGCTCCCTTGGCCCAGTTCCCCAGCCTGAAGTCATGTCTTTGTTGCATGGCCCTTGTCTGTCAGTGTGGACACCTGCCTCCACTGGGGGCTCATGCTGTTGGGTTTCAGTGGTTGCCTTCTGTGTTCACCATCCTGACCCAACGGAGTTTTCCAGGACCAAGAGCTGTTTATTGCTGTGTCTCCTTTTTCTTTGTGGACCCAGGCCTTGGGCACGCTAGGCGAGTGACCTGCCACTGAGTGGCCCCAGCCTGTTTTATGTTAAGACATGGCCTGGCCAAACACCCCTGATGCTGGGATCACCAGCAGGCGCTGAACAGGCTGTCGGGGTGGCTGCACATGCTTCCGACTCATCATTCCTAATGTAGTAAATGCACTCCTTTTCACCAGGAAATCTTGGGATGTCCTGTGATGCCTTCTCAGTGACATTTGTTACATTTTCAAACAAACAAATCAGACTTTTTTTCTGCCTAAAGTTATAGCGTCTAGGAATCATGCCTGGCCATCCAGTTCCATAGTTTCACTGTGGTAAATTCCTCTGTGTTGTAAGTCTGACTCTCAAGGAACATTGGGTCAACACCTGTTGCCAGTTGTCCCCACTGGAGTCACAAGGAGCAAAGGCCTAGAACCACCTATGGATGTTCCCGCTGCCTTGGGGGCTCCTGAGTTGCAGACTTTGGCTCTGGGGGTGGTGGTTTGTATTGTGTCTATGCTACAAAACAGGCGGGGCGGGGAGTCCTGTCTCTGCTCCTGATTAAAAAACCCACCAGCAGAGCAGGTGGCTTCAGTTGCAGGATTTCCCAGCAGCCTTTCAGGGTTTCCTTAGCGACTGCTCTGGAGCTGTGTGGTGGTTTGCGCTTGGCTCCTGAGCCTGAAGTGGGCTATGTGCACCGGTGTAAATGGGCACGGGCAAGGACAGCTGCAGCCTTGGGCCATACTTGGCTTCCTTGCTTCTGTGAGTTGCCTCCTCTTTGCTGTCCAAGAATTTGGCTCTCACCCACCATGTCATTAGGCTCCCATAATTTTTTTTAAGTGCAGAATCATGCTTAGGTCTTTCTGAGTTTCAGATTTATATCTAAAAGTGTGGTAGTAAACAGCCCATAGTGTCCAGTGACTTGGCCACCTTCTAGCTGTATCCCTAGTTCTTGGCCACAAATGGCAGAGGAGACTTCATTTTATCTATTGTTCTCAGGACTGTCACTAGGCCCAGGAGGTCTTGGAATGTGAGGACTTTTCTTTAGCCCTTGGCTGCCAAGCATACTTTAGGCTTCCTGGGCAGGGGCTATTAAAATGACCTGGGGCCTAAGACTCAAGGAAAGAGTATTGATACGGATAGGCAAGCGGTAGTCATAGATTGGGCTTAACAAACCTCTGGAAGGGTGTGGCCTATTTAATCATGATTTAGTTTCTTATTTAAATACATAGCTAAAATACTAGTACTCATTTTCAGTTAGAACAAAGGGATCTAGAAGTCTAGTACCTTAAATTTGCAAATGCAGAAACAAGAGCCCAGAAAGCTTTAGTGAGTTGGCCAAGGGTAGCAAGCTAGGAAGTGGCAGAATCCAAGCTAGAACCCAGGTTTCCTGATATATTTATGCTGAAGCAAAGCAGATTTCAGGAAGAACTATGTTGTCAGGGTCATTGGCTTCAGCTGGGAATAAGGGAAACTATGAACATGGTTTGCTGTTTGCAGAGGTAGCCCCCAGTGTGCTGAGTGTCATCTGTGGCCTTATGGCTCACACTGGGCTTTAAACATTTTAATATTGGTGATCAAAATATGCAAGTGGGATCTTTGTTTTCAGTGACTAATGTTTTTTTGAAAGTCGGCTGTGCTGTGAAGAATTCCTTCCTGACCTGGGTGGCAGTGCTGATCCCATTCTTCTGCCCTCATTCCATTCGGAGCTTGTTCCACGTGTGACTCATTTTGTAACTGGCCTAAAACGGCCTGTGTTTATTCAACTTCCTGTGAGCTGGGTGCAGGCATGGTACAGGCCAAGTGCTGTTGAGAGCAGAGTTGAGCGCTCTTCCCTGCGGGCGCCAGGGCGCCACACTCAGGTGGAGGGAGGCGCCTGAGGCCAGAAGTGTGGGCTTCAGAGTGCTGGGGGCTCCCCTGACCCTGGTTCCGGTTGTCTGAGTGGGCCGAGGCACCTTCATGCTTTGAGTCTCAGTTTCTTCTCCTTCACGTCGTGGTTAGTAAGGATTTTACTGGGCTGCTTTGGATAAGAGGAGCTGCCAAAGGTAAAGCACTTACGGTAGTCCTGGGGCATTGCAGACATCAGCCATTATTGTTGCTCTTGCTTTTGGCAGTTGATGGATGCCTCACTTTCCTTTTGAACATAGCCCTGTTGAAGCAGTTCATGACAATGTGTTTGGACTCTGAATTTCTAGAAGAGGAAGACAGGTGGAAAAACCTTCAGGCACGTCAGGCTAGAAGTGCAGGTTGCATGCTTGAGGGCTTCAGGGAGGGGATCTAAAGGAAGATGGTGCACCAACCAGTGGAGCCTGATGGACAGTATCTGCTTGGGGTCCTTGTAGGCAAGAACACAGCTCTGTGGGGAGGCCAGGCCTGCGGGCAGGTGGGCCAGGGGCTTGTGACAGCGAGGGTTGGTGCCTCAGATTTGCAGGATGCTGTGCTGTGGCGGGTGGACGGAGCCAGCCAGCAAAAGTGCTAGTACCTGCCTGTCAATGCCCTGCGCTGTAGTGCCTGTAAGAGATGTGGCAAAATGGTACATTTAAGTGCGTTCTTTCTTTCAGTGTTAATGGATTTCCGATAAGTAGGAAATGTGTCAAACACTGAAAGAAAAAATTCCCTAACAACATGAAAGCTATTTCTGATTTTGTATATTACCTTTTATTTCGTGTTCACATGTGGTAGTTGCATAATTGCCAGCCATTTTATATCTGCTTTTAAAACTGAGCACTCTTACAACATTTTTGGTAATTATAATCATAATAGTTAAAGTCACATAATATTTCATAGTATATATTTCTGGCTTATTTGTGGTGGCAGAGTTGAAGAAATCAAATTATTGTTTCAATTTCAACATTTGTGTAGTTCTTATGTATATATTGTAGTAAACCTCCTAAAAGAATTATCCATATTACAACATGTACCAATTTTACAATCGTCTTCCCAGTTAAGTTGGTTAATAAAATAAACATCCATCGGTGTCAGAGTTGCCATGTTTTAATTCTTTGTGTGCTGGGAGGAGCCCAGGGCTGAGGGCATGCTGGACAGCCTCTGCCCCTCAGCTGTCTGGCCCCTTGGGTTCTGTCTTGCAGTTTTCCTGTCATTCGCTACAGTGAGGAGCGGGCTTTCCTCCTGCGTCGGCCATGTATGGATCCCTGGCTTCTGTCTGTGGGTGTGACTTACGCTCATGCTGCTTATGTGCACATGCATCCGCGCCATACCACTGCACCCATCCCTGACACCCGCACACGTGTGTGACTGCCACCTGGCCGTCCCTAGTCCCAGCTGCCCTGCCATGGGAGCCACTGGCCTTCCCTTGAACATCATGGAAGGGCTCGCATTTCTGCTGTATCTGCTGCTTCTGTCACCATTTCCTCTCCGTCACCTAGGTGCCCTGTTCTATGAAAGTGCCAGTCCTCTTGTTGGTGGACATCTGGGTGTCACACATTGTTGCTATCATGAGTCAATCTGCTGCGGACATTCTTGCCCTTTATTGGCATTTGTTGGGCATGTGCCCAGTGTCAGTGAATTGCTGGGTCCTAGGACGTGTATGTGCTTGGCCTCAGTAAGCACTGCCACATGTTCGTAGTAATAGCACTTGACTGCTTGGTAAGGGATGGCTTTCAACACCTAGCAGTCCACAGAGAAGAAAGGTACTTCCAGAGGAAACTGCAGTGGCTGCTGCCCCAGTTCTTGGATGTGCAGTTGTAATGTAGACACAGTTTCTGCCAGGAAACTGCTGGGAAGTCTTGCTGGGTCTGAGGGCAGGAGGCATGGTCTGCTGGTGACTTTAAAGATAACAGTGGTGATGGCTCATCCCTGGCAGAGAGAAGGGGAAGGCACCTGTGTGTACCGGGCTCCTGCTGGGCACCGCTGCATTCTCAGTAAACCTGAGCAGCTACTGCGGCCTTGCCATCGTGATGTGGAGAATGGCATCCTGTGGCTCTACTCTGGGTGCCCAGTGCTGGCTTGTCCACTGTGCACATGGGGAATGGCACCATGTGGCTCTGAAGGCTGCTGCTGAATTTGAGCTCTGTCTACACTGACGGTGCAGAGTGCTCTTGCAGGAAGCCGGATTGTTCTCATGTTGGTGTGCTGCGTAGAGGAAGCAATCCACAGTGACACTGAGTATAAACAGCGTGGACATGCTCTTGGGCATCATCGAAACTCTGTTTTGATTGCTAAAGTAATGCATATTAATCACGCAAAAATAATAAAGATATCGATAAAGCACAAACAGGTGAAGGAAGACACCTGTGATCCCGCCATCCTGAGATAACCAGTTCCTCTGGTTGTAAACAAAAAATGGTTGTAGTTCTGTTCCTTTCTGTGTTCCCTTCTCCTTAAACGTGTCATGGACTTTTTTCCTTAGCCCTGAAATGCTCTGGAACATACTGAATGGCTCCCTGTAGTGTGTTGCAGTCCTGCCCGACATGTTATTGGACAGTCCCTGCTGTTGGACACTTGGGTGACTCTGTCCTGTCCATGGCAATAATCAGTGCCATGGTGCACATTCTTGGATATAAATCTTTGTGAAGATCCATTATTATTTTCCTAGTATAAGTTTATATTAAAAAGAATTATTTCCTTGTTGACTTAATATTGATAAGAGATTGAATATAAAAATCATTTCAGTTCCTCTAAAATTCATTCAGAAAAGTATGAGCATATTTAACCTTTTTGTTTAGTGACCTAAATTTAGCACTTTGTAATTAATATTTATATTGTCATAAATGCTGACAGCTATTGGTCTCGATTTTAGGAAGAAGCTAAAACTGTGCTAAAATACAATCTTTCCCACACTTTCCCACTCAAATCACTTCTGAGGTGGATCAAGTTCTGCTCACCAGAGCGGCCACGCATGGTCCACCCGACTCCGCTGTGCAGCAGGACCCAAGGTCACTCTCAGATCTCAAGGGGCAGCAGCCCCCGCCAGCTCCTTCTCTTCCCTGCAGGCACACAGCGGTCTGAGAGGCTTTTGCTGCCTTGAACAGCAAGGACAGCTGCCAGCCGCAGCCTAATCTCAGAGCCCTGGGGTTGTGTGAAGGCTGGAGAGGACCAGAGGGTAGTTCTGTAGCTTGGAATTGTGAAAATACTCTATGGGGACTTATTACCTTGTCATTAAAGAGGAGTGCAGAAAGAAATTACAGACATGTGTTGTTAGTATAATGTGAATTAAAGGTGTGTTGGTGAAGTGATTTGGTGACTTTTTGGTAATCATGTTTAATTAAAATGCTGAGGAAAGTGTTTGAGATCCTGATGTGTCCTTTTCTTGTATTTGTAGATCCACATCATAGATTTTGATGATGAGAATAACATTATAAATAAAAATGTCCTCCTGCATCAAGCGGGTGAAATCTGGCACATTAGTGCCAGCCCTGCAGATAAAGGTGTGCTGGCAACCTGCTACAGTAAAAGTAAGTATGGCTTTTGCTAGACACTTGTGCATACCAGCTGGATGTATCCCCTAACATTGATTTTATATTGCTAATGGATTGGTGTGTGGTTTACAAGCCTTGACCGCCAATAACCAGAGCAGCTGTGATAGTGCGGGTAGGTGTTTGTGGAAGTTATAACTCTGAGATCCTCAGGGTCCAAACTGGGGTCACAGTGTTCAGGAGCATTGTACCCCCACATCAGGAGAGCACCGTGCCGGAGGCTCCTGAGGGGGACACAGGTGTCCTGACACAGCCATACCACTCCAGAGGACAGCAGGAATTTGCCCCCTTTCCACCGCTCTACGTGCATGGTGATGAGCAGAGCCCAGGACTTTTTGATAGCAGCTGTGCCAGCCAGCACAGGTGAGTCCTGTGTCCTTGCACCCAAGCAGACTGCCTCCATCAGCCTCCGGCTCTCCAGGCTCTAGGACTCACATGTTCATCTTTGTCAAATGTCTGAGACTGAATGGGCCCCACATCTTCCTTAATTCTTGTTCTGTTGCAGTCAGTGACTACTTTCTAAATTCTGGCTTCCTATTAGCCCTTTTTCTGCTTTGTAAGCCCTGTATACTCCGTTCAAGCTGAGACCTGTCTGTCCTGGCTCAATTTGTGCATGCAGGGAGTGTTGGGCAGATGCAGATTGTCACAGCTGATTCTCCAGGGCTCACTACTGCCCTGGATCCTTCTGAGCCACTGCCTATTCATAGGTGGGGAGAGTCGTTCCTGAGCCTGGCTGTGGGAGGTTGTGTGCACAACCAACTCTTGGAACTTTCCCTTTGTGGATAAAAGTCAAACAGCTTTATGTTTTCTTCTCGGTAATTTCATAAGAAAGATGCACTGCTGTGAAGCAAAGGGAGGGATGTTTCCAGGGTGGATAGTGTCCCGACAGTGCTGCGCAGACTGACTGGCACGTGGTAGCAACTGCTGGTGGGACACAGGGGTGATGGTGCCAAGTGATGGGAGGGGGTCCTGCACATGCCAGTGAAAGGGGAGCCTTGGATCTTCATTTCATCTGTGTCCGAAAGAGCATATTGCTACGAGGCATTGAGGCGGGAGAGCTTCACCCGCGCGGCCTCTGCCTTTGCAGCTGCCAGGACTTGAACTTGCCCCCTCCTCAGTTTATCTTTAGTTCAAAATGTGCTTTCAGTGGATCTTAACCCTCCTTATGGGTCTTGCTCCCCATGTCCAGGTTCTTTTCTCACACAACGCTCTCTTACAGTTCATGGAAAGAGGCCTACGCTTCAGATGAACTTTTTAAAAAGCATTTACTTTGCTGCTTCAATTTTTTAAAAAAATATTTTTCCAAATTGGAGTGAGTGGATATGTGTGTTTGTGTGTGTGTGGTGTGCTTATACTATCATGGGTGTTACAGTTTAGATGTAAGGTGTCCCCCAAAAGTTCACATGTGAGGGACAATGCAAGATTTGGAGGAGAAATGTTGGGTCATAGCCTTAACTGGGCCAGTGAATCAAACCCTGATGGGGTTAGCTGGGTGGTGACTGGAGGCCTGTGGGATGTGGCTAGAGGAAGTGACTCACTGGAGAGTGGTTACGGGGTATATAGTTGTGTCTGGCAAGTGGAGATTTGTCTCTGCTTACTGATCTCCATGCCATCCTTTTATGGACTAAGACCTCTGAAATCTGAGCTCTCAAATGACCTTTGCCTCCTCTATAATTGTGCTGGTCAGATCCTTTTAGTCACAGCAGTGAAAAACCTGACTAAAACAATGGGTGAGAAGTGCCTGCCTCTGCTCACACTGTCCTGTCGGTGTGCATGTGTTTGCCTGCCTGCCTGCCTGCCTGTGGGCTGTGATCTTTTGCTTATACTGTCCTTGCTGACACCCACGTGGGGGTGGCCTCATGGTCAGCAGAGGGCACCAGCAGCTTGGCTCTGTATCCTCCTCTCCTCTGACCCTCCACAGGGTCCCTTCCTGTGTGTCAGTGTTCCCGTCCTGCCTGGTGCTCAGTCACCACAGGCCATTCCTACAGCTTTCCCCCCTCCTTCTCTTGGTGTTTCTGTATTCTCACAGATGTTAAGGCGGATGCTTACAGGACAGCATTTTGCAGAGCTGGACTGACTCTTTGTGTTTGGCTGTGGCGATGCATCTTAGGGTGTCCACTGGAGACTTCTGTGGGCTTTCATAGAGAAATTACTGCCCAAGCCAGAACACAGGAATTCATCGAGGGGACATTGGAGCCAGGGGAACTGAAGCACCTGAGAGGTTAGAGCCTCATCAGCAATGTGGGGATCTGACTGGCACCCAGGGTGATTGGAGCCTGGTGGGTAGTCCTGGAGACTAGGACCCAGGGCGGTTATAGCCTGGTGGGCCATTCTGGAGGCAGCAGCACCTGGGACTGGGGACAGCAGCACCCAGGATGGGTGGAGCCAGGTGGGCCATCCTGGGGATTGACAGGCACCCGATTTGATCATCAGTGGTGCCATGTGTGATCTTCAGGCATTAACCTCAGTGCCCCAGGTGGAAGTGGTCCTTACAGAGGCCATGTTTAGACTTAGAGGTCTGAGTCCAAGGAATCGAAGCCAACACATGAACCCTGCATGGCTTCCTTCATCAGTTTGAGCCTCTGGCTCCTGCACATCTGACTTCTCGCTGCTTTCCCTCCTGTTCAAATGTTGCAAGCTCTTCTTTACCCTTAGAAATATAGGAGGTATTTCTATGTAGCTCAGTGGCAGAGTACTTGCCTATCATTCCTGAGGCCCTGGGTTCATTTCCCACTGCAGGAGGACAAAAAAGGAAAAAGAGATACAGGCGCTTTGTGTGTAGAATGTAAAAAAGGAGTCGAATATATGGAGATGGAGAATAGACAGCGGTGATAATGGGGGTGGCGAGTTGAAGTCAGAGGATAATCAGTGGCAAATGTCTAGAGATCTGCTGTTGGATGGGAGGATTTGGTAATACTGTATCATTCAGGATTTTTGCTCAATGAGTAGATAACATTTGTGCCTGCAACACATTAAATAATGGGAACTACATGAAATGATAATTTGTTTCACTGTAGCAACCATTGACATCCCGGAGCACATATATATGTATGTCTTAAGTAAGGGTGATAAAACTCATATGAGTAAAAAAAGATGGTGCAGCCATCATCTCCTCCTGAATGCCTGCCCCTCTCTGCTAGCCACAGATGGGGGCTCGCCTTGTTGCTGTCTTATTGCTACTGTGTGGTACTTTCTGCCAGTGTGTGTATCTTCATGTGTAATGTCCAAGGTCCTCTGTTTCTTCCTATCCACGGATACCTCCAGGGGGCTGGACTAGTGTCATCTCTCCTTGTGCCTCAGGGCCTTGGTCATGGAGGTCCTATGGTTTAGGCCTCTCCTTTGGAAGTCTCCTTCAGCCAGGGCAGTGCCCTCTGTCTCCGCATCGCAGCCCACCTTGGATGATACTTCACATGCTGCAAAAGAGCTACTCGGAAATAGTTACAGATCAAATTGCTACTTTAAACAATGTTGTAATAATTATCTTGTGAGATTTAAGAAAATACAGAGAGTCATTCTTGGGAACAAGGATGTTGAGGCACACTGTGTGAACCGGGAGGAAGAAAGGAGAGAAAATGAGGCTGCACAGCTGGGTTCATCTCTGTCTGAGCCCCAAGGGAAGAGGACATCCTGAAATGAGGTGACACAGGTGTCCTGAAACACTCCAAACTTTTCTTTACCTGGCTTTCCCCGTTACATGCCAGATGCATTTAATGATTTCCACATCTCAAGGTATTTTGCCAAAATGAGCTGAAAAACTTAACAAGAGAAACCAAATATACAACAGTCTGGTTATTTCCCCAAACTTCTGTCATTTCCTCAACTAGTCCCTGGGGCCTGAGGAAGGGAGTCCAGGAAGTGGCTGGGGGAGTGGGGGGCAGTTGGAAAACCTGCATTCTGCTGTTCCCTCTGCTCTTTACTGACTCTGTACCTGGGCCAGATGAGTAGCTTGGTTTCCATCTGCAGAGTTGGTACAAACACCCTTACTAATAAGGAAGTAATGAGGACCATGCAGGCTATTTTGAACAGACTTTGTCCTTGTGTTGGTGCACTGTGGAGGGACAGGCTCTCAGTATCAGTCCTGATGAGGTGTAGGGTGTCTCAAGGATACTGCATATCCGTTGAACGCATCTGTATTCAGGAGAGGTTAGAAGTGAGCAGCCAGGCCCCCGAGCCAGGGAGCACCGTAGGAGCCGCGGTGTGTGGGCTCAGAGCTCAGAAGAAGCATTGCCAGCTCCAGGTCACCTGTGTTCACCTCTGTCTATGCTGGCTCCTGCGAAGGTGGGAGGAGCTCCTGAGCTGGGGCACAGAGCCCTCAGGGCACTGATAGTGCCACCAGCCAGTGAGGAGGTGGGCTGCAACCACAGGCTAAACGTGGAATATCTCGCTATGGTGTCATTTTTGTTTGATTTTAAGTAATGAAAGCATTACTCAAAGCCCAAAATGCATGTAGATATGTTACCAAGAAGAGCCCAGAATCCACAGGAATGTTGTGAGTAAAACACAAATCTCACCGAGGATCCCTTCACATCCTGCGCTCAGATCCTGCTGTGTGGACTCTTACAGCTCATGGGGAGGAGGCACTTTCTCTTTCCTTTCCCCTGGTTGGCTGCAGCAGAATGGGACAGTAGGTCGTTCTCCGGGAGCTTCAAGCGCTAGCAGCAAGGTTTGTGATGAAAAGGCCTTTACCTTCCTTGTTTCCTTGCAAAGGCGGAGGACCAGTGCTGACTGTGCACTCCACCCTCCCTCTTGGTCAGCCTCTCCAAATCGGGGACAGTGGGTGAACCAGGGTGATGGCCGGGCTGTTCTCGGCAGCCTGACCCTTGCAGTAGCCTGACATAGCAGCCTCTGTCAGTTTTCTCTGCTGGCACGGTTGGTTCATGTTTCCTTGGGAAGCAGAGGAGGGCTGTTGGGATGTGTTGAGGGAGTACTGCTTATGGTGGCAGAGGAGACCCCGGATGGGCCATTTGCATCTGGACTGGAGACTGGGACCGAATTCCTGAGCACTGTTCTCTGGGCCACCCAAAGGGGGTGGCCCTTGTGGTTGGCTCCTTCCTTCTAGGGCCTGGGAGGTGCTCCTCTTTCATCCATTGCACCTCCTAGAAGGCAGGAAGCTCTTAAACGAAGGAGCCTCCCATGTTGGCCTGATGAAGGCAGGTTCCTGGCACTTGAAACAGTGCTAGAGCAGGAGCAGGAGGCCAGCAGAAGTCTGCCCTGTTGCCTGCACCTTCTGAGTGGACTTGTGTACATGAGAACAGGGGCCCAGATGTCTGCACCATACCATCTCTAGGTGGGACTCCCTTGTCTACCGGAGGCAGGGTTGTTCTAATGGAGGTCATTTCAGGTCCAGGGGGACACAAAAGGAGCTGGCTCTAGAATCTAGGAGTGGTTATAGACTGCTTCATAGACAAATAGTGCCTGGAGCAGTGTGGGGGTGGTCAGCTCTCGGTGTTGCAGTGTGTGAGCGAGTGAACAGCCAACAGTGAGTGGGCCAGGGCATCTGGCAACTGGACCTGTGTATGGAGCAGAAGGTCTACTCTGAGTTTATAATCCAGAAAAGAAGTCTTAAATGGGCAGGCAGCTGTGAGGATGTTGGGTCTGGGTGTGGCTGTGCGCTGAAGAACCTCAGCCTGATGACAGGGTCCAAGGAAGAACCTTTGGAACATGCAGAAAGACTCCGCATCCACTCTAGTACATTCTCTCCATCCTGGCTGCTGCTGCTGAAGGAGGTGGCAGAACTAGAGCAGGTCTCAGGACCAGCTGCTGGGATTCCTGCGCACCTCAGGCACTTGCTGCATCTCCCTCTCAGATGGTAGTGATCTGTTCTAGAGGCAGCAAACCATAAGGGTCAGGGCCTGGGCAGAGGGCTGGACACTGCACCTGGCTCCATGTCTGCATATGTAACCTCTGCCAGGTTTTGAGGTGGGTTGCTTTCTGTCTGTGAGCTTTGATTCCCATAAAATGGGAAGGGTTATGTCTGCCTTGAGTACTTTAGAGTTCTTGGATCACAGGAAGCCCATCACATGTGATGCTTTGAGGACCATGGTGTGTGTGTGTGTTATAGTTCTATTTTGTGATTTCTTAATTCATTTTAATCGATGTCCGTGGGTGTTGTGCCTGACTCCCTCCCGTCAGCGTGCTGCTCCCTGTTGACAGGTCGGCATACCTTCCCAGACCCAGGCCTCAGAACCGTCTGCGCCACACGCAGTTCCTCACACAGGTTGAGTCACTAGACCCAGCAAAACGAAGAGGCAGATCTGTCCTAAGCCCAGTTCTTCAGGGGAGAAGCCATTTGAGGGGAGGTGACTTGCCCTGGTGTGCTAGAGGGAGGCCCCTGTAGACCTGTGCTGCCATAGAGAATGCCCCAGCATTCAGTCCCGCCGCTCATGGTCCCCAAGCCCCACACGTGGCACCTGCTCCATTGGAATCGACTCTGAGCTTCTTGCTCTGAAGGAGGCTCTTGAGGGGAGCCTGTTTCAGAGGCCTCAGGCCGTGCCCGGGCTCCTCAGATAGTGGCTGAGAAGTTTGCCTCAGGTTGGCCATGCAGCCCACTCCAAGTGCCAACAGGTGAAGGGAGAACTTAAACACCTTTCTGGCCCACCGTGTTGGGCCCTGATGGGAAGTTGGGTATCATCCAGGCGAAAGTCATTCTCACCAGGCCATTGGTGCTCCCCTCAGAGCCCCCATCCCAGACTGGGTGGACACTGGTCTGATGGGGCACCATTTCCCTAAAACTTTTTTTTTTTTTAAAGATAGGAGAGATTTTTTTTTTTTAATATTTATTTTTCAGTTTTCGGTGGACACAACATCTTTATTTTTATGTGGTGCTGAGGATTGAACCCAGTGCCCTGCGCATGCCAGGCGAGCGCGTTACCGCTTGAGCCACATCCCCAGCCCCTCCCTAAAACTTTTAATGACAGGCTTTCTGATGGGCTTCTATGGAGTGCTTGCCATTTCAGAATGAAATTTTACCATATGCATCATTCTGAGAGATTTTATTTATCATTTTCAGAGGTTAGGTTTTCATTAAAACAAAGAAAGAAATGGTGATATAAATGAGCTTATCTGGGAGGGGAGGGGGGATAGTAGAGGATAGGAAAGGTAGCAGAATACAACAGTTACTAATATGGCATTATGTAAAAATGTGGATGTGTAACCGATGTGATTCTGCAATCTGTATTTGGGGTAAAAATGGGAGTTTATAACCCACTTGAATCTAATGTATGAAATATGATATGTCAAGAGCTTTGTAATGTTTTGAACAACCAAGAAAAAAAATATGATTAAAAAAAAAAAAAGAAAATAAATAAATAAATAAATGAGCTTATCTGCCAATTTGTGGATCCCCAGAAAGAACCAGAGGTCTTTTGTGGGCTTTTGTGTCTGTGTTTTGATAACACTTGCTGCACCTAGTTTATATGTCTTTATGGCAGCAGCGATGACTTGCATTTGAACTAATGAAAATGATTAGAGCCAGATGATCCTGTTCCACCAGCTGCAGAGAGAGGAGAAGCTAACCCTCCGAGGCTCACTGTGTGCCACTGTCCTGAGCCTTTTGATGAGCACTTACTCACTGAGTTCCCGTTTTACTTATGGAGAAACTGAGCACAGTAGGGCTAGGGTACTTTCTCCAAGTACATGTCTGGCAGTAGGGGACCTCTGGTTCCAGGCTGACCTCTTGACTGTGCCTTGCAGCCTCAGGACAGCAGGAGGCCCGTCGATCAGGGGAGGAGCTCTTGACCTCTTCCAGGGCTTGTACCTAGAGCACATCCACAGGCAGTGCTGAATCAGAACTATGGGGTTTAGACTTAGGGCAATTAGGTTTTTATCTCTGTTTTGCTAGAAATGGATACTATAATTTTGACATTTAAAATTTCTAGGTTCCCCTTTTTGTCATCTGTAACTAAGGAAGGTCAATCTTGTATATTACTCAGCTTTTAGTTGCTGTGGCAAAATACCTGAGGAAAACTATTTCGAGGAGGAAAGGTTTATTTTGGCTCAGGGTTTCAGAGGTTGCTGTCCAAGGTCAGTTGGCTCCATTGCTTTGGACCTGAGGTGAGCAGAAGGGGTGGTAGAGCAAACCATTTGGCAGCCAGGAAGGAGGGGAGCAGAAACCAGGTACAGTTCCCAGCAGCACGGCCCCACAGACTCACTCCTTCCAGCTAGTTCCTGCCTCCCACCGTTTCTCCCACTCCCAGTAGTTCATCAGCTGGAATCCAATGGATTAGTCACTGATGAGGTCAGAGCCCTCATGGGCCAATCACTTCCCAAAGCCCCACTCAGAACACTGTTGAGGGGACCCAGCTTTTAATAGGAGTTTTACTGGGAATGTTCTGGATCCAAGCCATGGCTCTCCAGTTATGACCCGATTCTGTTTGTTGCTTTGGATATTCTTCATCATCCGCATTTTAAAAAATGTTTTGAGGGTCTCTTGTGATGAAGCATAGCCATGGATGTTCAGGACTGAGAGATGAGGGTCACAGGGCCCGACTGAGATGTGGCCACCAGTGAGCCTGGCCAGTTGGATTGAACATGGTGCCAGGATCCTTGTGCTGGGAATAGTCTGAAATCTGCCAGGCCCAATGCCAGGGTGCTGCAGTAGGCAAAGGGGCACTGTCATACACCCCAGGGAAGAGGCTTCCAGATCCCACCTTGGCCCTTGCAGCACGAAGTGCTGCCCAGAACTGGGTCTTTGGACATCTTTGGCAAGTGAGGATTACAGCTCACTCTGGGGATACAGTGCTGTTAGGTGCTTAGTTTTTAAGAACAGCCAGGGTCTTTGGAGTTGTGAAATAAGGGTCAGGTAATGTGGCCTTAGAGGGTTTACCTCCTAGGAAGGAAGTGTTTGGCTGTGGCTTGGGTACCTCTTGTTGCTGAGCCTGGGATCTTCTCAAGAGGGTCCCTCAGAGCAGCGTTGGAGGAGCTCTCTTGGTTTTAGGCCCCCTTAGTTTTCCAGGATGCTGTATGTTCACCTGTGGAATGAAGGTGCTAGGCTGGGTGGTCCCTGAGATTCCTCTGTGGTGAGATGCCAAGTTCCCTGATGGTAGCAGCAGCTGCACCCATGGGTCATGATACAGCTGCTTCTGTCAGAGCCACAGTTTCCCATTGATCTCAGCACCACATTAGAAGAAAATTGCATTTTCCAATTTAAATGATTGCTTTGTGAAAATAAGCCAAGAGAAGAAGTGGGTTTTCCCAGGAAAAGAATCTCTTAAGGCTCTTCTTTGTGAAACCAGAATTCTGAGATGAAACAACTGAGAGTGCTTTGAAAGAGTGGAGTGTGTGACAGGCAGGAGAACATGAGAGTCCATGGGGACATCGTCAAGGGGTATGCTAATTAAACATGCGCCCAGAGGAGTTTGCTGCCTGCAGCTCCTGTTGTGTATTTCTGAAGCTCGCTGGCTTCCTGTCTCTGGTTAGAGTTTCTTAATATTGTCTGTGCAGACATTCAAGGATTGAATGCAAGATTTCTTTGTTTCAGGGTGCAGGTGCTTAGCTGGGAAAGGTGAGTTAATTTTTCTCAAGATCCCAGGCTAAAAAGTACCACTTGAAAGATGAAAGGAATGGCGCTTAGTGCTGCAGAGCTGTCATTTTGGAGCCTCAAGGATCTCTTCATAGGCCATGGGCTCCCTCCCCACTGTCCTAAGGTTCTGTTGACACTGGCAAGAACCCCTTATGTAAAAGCATTCTGACTGCCACCCTACCCTTAATTTGCACACTGTATCACATGAATATGATTTGAAACCAAACACTGTGTTTTCCACTGTAAGTTCAAAACAACCTTGTGTAGCTTAATGATGGGAACTGTGCCACTGTGTGGACATTATAGCATGTGCTTGCTTACACCAGAGATGCGTCATGGGCAGCCCGGCACCCCGCAGAACATCTTGGAGCATGTGTACACGCCCTGAGATGCGTTACGGGGCAGCCCGGCACCCCGCAGGTGGCGTTGGGATGTCAGTGGAGGAACGTGTGCACACGTGCCAGGATGTGCGTTGCAGGTGGCCCGTTACCTGTGAAGGTCATGGAGTGTGTTGCACCCTCCCTGAGATGCATCTTACAGGAGATGGGACTCTGGTTCTAAAGGCGAGATTTTAAAAGTCTGCATAGGAAGTACACAAACAGTAGCATAGAAATTCCTCACTGTTCCAAGTGTTACGCACTGCACTTCATGTGACGGAGTAGTGGCTGTGTTTACCCCAGTGTCTGCACATGCATGTGAGCAGTGTGTGGTGTGTGACTTCTGATGGCTCATGGGCACTAGGTGTTAGGGACTGTTCCTTCCTTTCTGATCCTAAGGGACCAGCATCATGCCTGCAGTCTGGCCTTGACAGAATCATTACTGGCATGAGTGTATTCTGTCTGCTTTGGCTTTTCTGAAAATGAGAAGTAACAGATTGAGTGACCCATCTTTGGAACAGCTGTTTGCTGACCATATTGTCAGTTTGAGGCATGTGCACAGTGGCCTCCTGCAAGCTTGGGGATTGAAGTGTACCATGTGGCAGAATATTTTGAACACCAGGCAATTCTGAGCGCCAGGGATGTACTTGAGCACTGTTGAGTTCATAAGAGTTTGTCTGTGGACGGGGAGGAATGACCCACAAGAGTTCCGATGGCGGGGCTAGGGATATAGCTCAGTTGGCAGAGTGCCTGCCTGGCATGCACAAGGCCCTGGGTTCAATTCCCAGCACCAAAAGAAAAAAAAAAGAATTAAAAAGAGAGAGTTCAGATGGCAAGGCACACCTACCTTCTCCTCTCCTTGTGCAGCCCTCTTGTGGCAGTGGAGTGTGGCTCCGGAGCAGAGGGTCAGTCTTGGGCTGGCTTCTTTTCTTGAGTCTGGCTCCTGTTCCTCATGCTCTGGAACAAGCCTCTTTAGATTCCAGTGGCATCATCTCTCCGTCTTCATTGACTTTCTGTAGCACCTCCAGATTAAGTACCAGCTGGGGTATGACCCATGTGCCATGCACTGCTTCTTCCAAATCACCAGTGAAGATGTTTAACAAGGCCTGGTCCCCAGTGTGCCTCATTTATTGTCATTCCTCCAAGTATTTGACCAGTGGGGATGCTTAGACAAAACCCAGACCAAATGAACTTTTCCAGTGATACTTCCCACAATGCCTGTGGGTCACGCTGAGCCCTTCCACAGCCTGGCACCCTGCTCTCTACCCTTGGCTCTTGCCTCTCCCCATGCACTCTTGGAGATGCAGGGTCGGGGGCAGTTAGGGGCCTGGATTTGCACTGAGAAGATGGGCCTCAAGGCAGCTCCTTGCCTGAAGTGCTGCTCGCCCCTTTCCACAGAGGATCTTCTTGGCTGCCCCAGTAGAATGCCGTGGGTGGGGCTAAAGCAGAGAGGTCCTTTCCTGGTGTTCTGGAGGCTGGGATTCCTAGAGCAAGGTCCGGCAGGACGTTTCCCCTGCATTGTCTCTCCTCGGCCTTCCTCTGTGCGCTCCTTAGGCTGCATGCTTATTATGACACAGGTCAGGGTCTCACTCTCGTGAACTCATTAGACTTCCCTTAAGGTCCTATCTCCATATTTGGTCACATTGGGAGTTTAGGGCTTTAGCACATGAATTTGGGGGGCACAGTTCTGTCTTTAACAGCGGGCATCCTTTGATCCATTACTTGTGTGGAAGTCTGAGGAGCGTCCGTTGTCCTGATGAGGTTCTCATAGCAGATGTGAGGCAGCCTGCCTGTCCACGTAGCCAGCTACGTGGGCAGCACATGTGGCCACAGCTTGCCATGTCCTGCTTCTTTGTTTCTGACTGGAAGTGACACTTTCAAGTCACGGTCTGTTTTCTGGGGCATTCTGAGCTGCTTGCTGTTGGGACCCCGTTGAGCAGGACAAAACGTTGGTGTATGGTCAGGAGTGGCCCAAGTTAGGTGGCTGGCAGGGTGGAGGAGCCTGGCCCACCAGCCAGCATCTGCTTTGTGGTCCTTTACTTAAAGTTATTTCTGTAGTAACCTTTCTGAGAAAACAAACCATATTCAAAAGCTTCCTTATGAAGTGTAAACTCCAGCGAAGACAGAGAGCTTGACGGGAAGTGGAAGAGTGAACCGGGGGCAGCTCTGCTCACAGGCCTGAGGGCCGGACTGCAGTAGGAGTTGTGTGAAGGTCACAGCATGCCCACACAGAGATGGGAGGAATTTGGGAGGGAACCCAGGGTACTCCACCACTGAGCTGAACCCCAGCCCTTTTTATTTTTGGATAGGTTTCCCCAAGTAGCCCAGGCTGGCCTCAAACTTGCAATCCTCCCACCCCTCTGCTGAGTTGTTGGGATTACAGGTGTGGCCACCACACCTGGCAGGTCCTTGCTCTTGATAAAAACAGGAGACCCTGTAAATGCAGGTGGATGAGGCTGTTGCTGGCAGAGCGTAGCCTCTGTAAACTTTTTTTTAGTAAGTAGAATACACTCTAAATAGGATAGAGGTCTAATATAGTGAACAGATAAGCCAGAAACAGCTGCTCGCCACTGAGTTTCATGCCGTGTATGTGAGTGTGTCTGTGCTGCACAGACGGGCCAAGCAGCACCCGTGGCCCCGCCATCACTGCACACATGAGTAATGCCTCGTGCTGCTCCATTATGGCTGATGGCCATGACACAGCCAGGTGATGGGGACTTTCAGCTGCATCCTCACTGACTTGCACATGGTTTATGGAGGACTGAATCACCATGAGCATGTGAGCACAGTGGTTGAGTTCACAGAATCGGTATTTAAAGTATTTGGACAGCTTAGGAGTCCAGCTTCCCACCTCCCCCCCCCCCACCACCACCACCTTTCTTGTAAAATGGCGCTGGTGCTCACCTCAGGTTGTGCCTGCCCTGAGCAGCACAGCGTGTGGCCAGTACCTGTTAACAATCGAAGGCTGCACTCTAGTGGCACTTCTGTGTGCTGTGACGGGAGTGGTTTTGCAGGCACACAGTGGGCCAGCTACCTTTGCCAGGGCCTGGCCTCAGTGTCTGGGCCAGCGTGGTTTCTCAGCCTCTCAGCATCCAAGGCTTGTGAGTTTTTCCTGTCCCGTTCACTTTACCTGCAAAGTGGGAGAAGACATTTCAGATTCAACACAGAGCTGAAACATGGCTGAAAGTGGTGAGCAGGCACTGACTGGTGGAAGGCAGTGTAGGGAGGCTTCTGGGGCCCTGAGTGGGAACGCAGCAGGGGACACTTGATGGGGCAGCGTCAGTTTTTGGAAGCCTCACCCCCTTGGCAAGCACATGGCACCCACCCAGTAAACTCAGTGCTGTGCCATAATCATTGGAAAACTAGTGTGCCCTTAGCCTCCACCAAAGATGTGCTTGGCAAGAGGGACACGCTGTGCCTCAGAGCCCAGCAGAAATGTTGTGCTCGGGGACTCCAGGGACAGGTCAGACAGGCCTGAAGTGGTTCAGGTCACCATGTGAAGAGTGGTCCATATGAGAAACTTTGGAGGGGTCATGAGCCTCATCTTCAGGTTCTCGAAGGAGGGGTAGCTGTGTTCTGTGCCCTTGAGTGGGCACATGATAGGGTCAGTCAATGGAAGCCACAGGCTGGGGGTTTAGGCTGTGCATTGGAGCGCGTGTCCACTCGACTGAGATGCAGCGGCTGCCTCTCAGAAAGCCCCTGTCCCTGATGGACTCGTACAGATAAGGATGGCCCCAATGTTGTATGTGGGACTCCAGCTCTGTGTCTCTGCAGATTCCATGTCAGGCCTATCTTCTTGTAGAAGGTGCTAGTGAAACGGGAGTTAGTAGGTGAATTCCCTGCTTGTCTCAAGTCTCAACGTTTGTTGAATTAAGTGAATGGAAGAAAGAGAAAGAAGCTGTTTGAAGACAATGTCTGATTGCTCCCATACTTGATGTATTTGATTCTCTCCTATGCACCTTAAGTCCTTGACTTCATGGGATTTGTTTGTGGTTGCCCCCCTCCCCACCAAAAAACAACAACAACAACAACAACACATTGCTCATAATTAATTTCCGAAAGTCCTGTTTTAATGTGAAAGGATTTTACTTCCAGGGTCCCAGGTAGTTAGTGTTGCTTTTGCTGTGGTTAGTGACTGACCATGTAGTGTAACCATGTCGCTGAGCCGGGCCCGAGTGGCCACATTGCTTTCATGTGCAGTAACCATACTGTGGAGAACTTGGGAATTTGGGGTTTCTGCATGAATTTTCTGTCTGATTTCTGAAAGACGAGTCAACAAAGAATCTTGCTTAACCATCTATTTAGAACAGACCCTTGGCTGTTCATGGTCCGGCAGGCTGGGTCAAGCGTTCTGCAGATTCCCATGCCCTCTTCAGCTTTCTGTAAATGTTGACATGAAGTTCAGCTGCACACAGTTGCTGAAAGACCACAGAGTTAGTAATGAGTTTGTTTTAAATCATTACGTGTGTTTTTGGAAGCCAAATTAATTTGATAAACACAAGGATAATAAAATTTTGATTTTTTCCTCTGGTCCATCAAATATTAAAATTTTAAGATAGAGACAGATACTTCTACCTGTACACATAGTAGGGCTAAGTCAAGAGTAAATGACAGCTTTCCAGGCTCTGCCCAAGCTGTCTCAGTGTACTGTTTCTGGCAATCTTCCGAAAGAAGACATTTGCATGTATCCCATTTTAGGGGGAAGAAAACAGAGGTTCAGAGAATTTATTTTTTCAGGGTCTTTTAGCTAACATCAGAGTCAAATTTCCAGGAGAAATCTATTTCCTAGAGATTATTTCCTCTAATGTGTGGAAATCTAGGTTGATTTATTTATTTGAAAAAATAATGATGCTTGTGGGGAAAGAATTGTAAAAGAAATGTATCATTGTACTACTTTAATAGACAAACATAATTTAAAAATATTCATATACCAGTGAGACATGTCCTATACAGTGTGCCCTGCAGACTTTACATGTTACATGTGAGTGTACAGCCTTGCTATGAAGCTCAGGCTAGTTTCTATTCTTTAAGTCATCAAGACTCTTAGAGGCCTTCAAGGACCTGCTGTGTTTCTGCTCTCTACCAAACCATGAGGAAGGAGGAGTTCTTTAGATCCTCAGTGTCTGCTTCCTGCTCTTTAGAAATCTTCTGTAGCCTCCAGGTTCCAGAGGAGAAGACACCACAAACCTGCTTGTTGGCAGCAGCCTTTGATAATCACTGGGATGCTGCTCTGAGCTGGACACTGTGCCGGTCGTGTGCTCCTGGTGTGAAATAGCCTTGCTCCCACAGGAGCCATGAGCTGCTCGTTGGCATGTGTGTGCCTGGTCACAGGGTCTTGAATAAGGCAGTGGCTGTCTCCTCTTTTCCCCATAGGAGCTGTGTTTATGACAGAATATTCCAGGTTGAAGGGTGGAGGGCAGTTTGCTGACCTGTAGATCTGCTGCCGTGGCATGGGTGCGTCTCCCAGGTCCTTCCTGGCTTTGCTCCTGCATCTCCAGCATGACTCCCCTGTGCATACACAGCAAGGGTGTCATCAGAACAGAAGAGGGGTGGGCACTGCCTGCATTCAGTCCCAGTGGGTGGCTGCACTTAAGGACCAGTGCTGCCAGTGTCCACTGATTCTGGAGGCACCGGCCATTTGGAGCCCACCCTGTGCAGGATGCTCTGGAGTCCTGGAGGTGAGGTTAGGGTGTCCTCACTTTGTCATCCTCCGTCTCCTAACTGGTGTACGTAGACTGCTCACATTTAAACCGCTGATTTGCCAGCTTCAGTGCCTCTGCATCGTCTTTGTGTCTCGATGCCCTGATGGCTCTGCCACTCTTCTTGCCTTCGTGCAGCGCAGACCGTTGTGCCGATGTCCATCCTGGTTTCCCGGTGAGTGTGTCTCGCATGCACAGCTCTCTGGGTTTCTCTCAGTGTGGCTCTGATGTGTGTGTGTGTGAGCTGACGGGCCTGGATGGGCTTCTCCTTCAGGGGAGGAGAGGCCTGCTGCTCTGGTCACTCCTGTCCCAAGTGTCTCTCTGCTGGCGCTGTCTCGCAAGGTGGTGCCATGCTTCTTTCACCAGGTAAGACTCACAGAACTCACGTGGGGAAGGCTGTCAGATATGTGTGCTCTGCTCTTGGCTGTTGCCTGGGTCTCGTCTTTCTGAGGTCCCCAGAGAAACGGGCCCTAGCTGTCCCTCCGGGGCAGGTCTCCGGGCTGCTTTGTTCCCTTCTTCTGACTCTGCTTCATTGGCCTTCCTTCCTCAGGGTGTTTCCACCGAGTGCAGAGGCTCACCTGACACTTCTTTCAGCATTTGGAAGATCGTGCTGCTCCTTCAGGGCTCTGGTTTAGGGTGAGAAGTCTGTCGTTTCAGTCAGTGGTCCCAGAGCACTTCCACTACTTACCATTGTCTTGTGTTTTCAATCATCATGTATCACGGAGTGGATTTGTTTGACCTCTTGAATCACTAGGCCAAGACTTGCACCAAATTTGGGGAGTAAACTTGGGAAAAGACAGCACCCACTTGGATGCCCTTGATCTCTGGAAGGGGGCTGGAGGCATTGTACGGGTCACCAGGTAGGACCCCTGAGTGAGGGGTCATCTGGGCAGAGCTGCCAGGAGGGGAGCCACAGGGTGGGTGGGGACACTGGGGTAGGGTCTTCTATTGAGAGGTCACCCAGGGGAGCCACAGGGAGGGTGGGGGCACTGGGGTAGGGGTCTCTATTGAGAGGTCACCCAGGCAGAGCTGCTAGGACAGGAGCCACAGGGAGAGTGGGGGCACTGGGGCAGGGGCCTCTATTGAGGGGTCACCCGGGCAGAGCTGCCAGGAGGGGAGCCACAGGGAGGGTGGGGGCACTGGGGCGGGGTCTCTATTGAGGGGTCACCCGGGCAGAGCTTCTGGGTGGGGAGCCGCTGGGTGGCAGGGCCTGGAATTGGAAGAGCAGTTGTCTTTCGGTTGCCAGGAACTCTGCAGCCTGCCATTTACCACGTATGGCACATGCTTCCAGAGCTGATTTTGTGAGTGACTTGGAAAGAGGTCCTTCCAGAAATAACCAAGGAGAAAATTCCCAGATTTTAACTTTCACTTTGCCCTGTGCTGGTGAGCCGCCTCACGTCTGACACGAGGCGGTTGTGCCGTGAGCTGCTCAGCAGTGGCAGGAAGTCAGGCAGGCATCCTTGCCAAGGCCAGTCCCCGATTCTTCCTCTTCTGATGGCACCCTAGTCACACTAGAGCTGGTGGAGTGCAGGGCAGGGGTTTCTCTTGCTGTGTGCTGAGAGGCTTTTAGATGGCTGGTCTGGAAGCCCCTCAGATCTCCAAGGGCGTGTTCCAGACACTGGCTTCTTGAATTCATTTCCACTCTGGGGCTTTGGCTTCAGCCTGGATAGATTCAGGAGCCCTATTTAAAAGTCCTGGGGTTACATCTGGGATCCTCTCTTCCTCTTGAGGTTTCCTGGGGGTCCTGTCAAATCCTACTTGGCTCCACTTCCTGACCTCTTGACCCTTGTTAAGACATGAGAAGATCAGGGTGAGTTCTCTAAATTTCTTTTTATTCCCCTGTGTTCCTAAGGGAAACCCCTGTTGTATATAAGGCCTGAGATAATGTAAATGATGCATTCAGATCTCCAGAATTATTCCAGATTAGTAACCACCTCTGACACTTGTCACCTTGTCTTTATCCTAACATCTTACATTCAGTGAGTCTGGGAATTGAAAGTAAAAGGGTTGAGTTTTAGTCAGGTGACAACACGGCTCCCATTGTGAGGACTGGGGTCATTAGTGGTGAGTCGGTTCTTAGCCTACCCAGCTGGAAGGAGGAGGGGTGTTGTGCCACTTGGCAGCTAGGGTCAGGAGAGTCCGTAGCATTCACGTGGTCTTCCTTGGCTGGCACATGGGCAAGGCCATCCTCTTCTGAGTCCATGTAACCCACCTCTATGCTTCTTGAGGTGAAGGGGGACCAGGAAGGGTGCAGGTGTCACCTCTCACTTGGATCTGAACCACTGATCCCAGAGGGTGCCTGAAAGAGAAGGCCCCCTGTATTATCCTACACAGACACCTGGCACTGTCACACCCAAGTTCCACTGACCTCTGCTTGTCCCAGGAGACTGCCTTTCCAAGCCAGTGTGGAACTGCTGTCGGCTCCATGCCATCTGAGAAAACGTTTCTCATAATTTTATCCAACAGTTTGACTCCTGACAGTTTTGTCCTACCAATCAGACTGGACTCTAGATTTCATACTATTTCAAAAACTTGAGCATTCCTCAAGAAACATGATTCCTCCTAACGAGGGCTACACCAAAGACAGTGTGTGGGAACCCGCCCAGCCCAGCCTGCAGGCCCTGCCCACTTGCCCTCGTGCCCTGCATCTGTTTCTCCAGAGGGTGCCCTGGTGGCTGCTGCTCTGCAGGCACAGATGGGCCATGACAGGACTTTCTCCCTGGAAGAAATGGACCCTGCGTGCTTCCTGATTCTTGCTTTTGCTTCTTGATTCTTTTTTCATAGAAACTGACATTGGCAAGAAAGGCCTCCCATAGGTGTTCAGCATGGAAGTTCAGGGACTTGATCTGTGGGAAGCAGTTAAAAACCAACACAGAGGCTCCGTTTGGGAAGCAGTGGCTCCAAGGACATGGGTGGCATCCAGGCCTGGCTTTTGAGCCCTGTGTGGGAGATTTGGGAAGCAGTTATGGAAACACCCAGGACTAGAGTTACAACCGGTGTGTGCAGATGCTGGGAGGTAGGAAGCTGTGGTGAAACTCGCCAGCATTCTTCTCTCACCACATGTGTCCTGTGGAAAGAGCACTCTTTTAAACAGACCAAGTCGGAGTTTGGAACTGTGACATTTTAAAATGACTCTACCATAAGTGGTTGGATGGAGTGGGGGTTCTTTCACCCTCAGGGAGAGCCTGAGTTCCAGAGGACACAGCCTCTGGCCGTGGCATGTGATGGCACAGAGCAAGCATGTGGTGCTTCTCAAGGTAGCAGATCAGGAGCTGCACAAAACTTCATGGGGAGAGGACACTGGAATTTGCCTGTTGTGGCCCCAGGATACCCAGCCAAGGGAGAGTCCAGTTCACAAGAACCGTTAAGATAGTAGGACAGTGGTTATATCGGGAGCCCTTGAGAGACATACATTCTTGCAGAGTAATTTCGTCCTTTCCCAAGACACAGTGATCTGCTAGATCCAGGGCAAAAAGCAGATGCATTCTGATATTAGCAAGAATAATCTGGTATTAGCAAGATTCTGGGTTCTGCCACACACCACTTGGCTATATAAGAGAATGGTAAAATGTTGTGTAGACCAGTGGTTTTCAAACCTTTCTTTTAAAGCCTCAGAGCCTATTTTTTTTTTTTTTCCAAGGAACCCCAATATATGCAATCCCTGAATATTTGGTGGCTGAGAGTAGACCCCTGTGGCCTCCCTGTGCTGCAGGTGCCTGTTGGGGGGAGGGAACACAGGGATGGTGCAAGGCACCTAGGGCATTTTCAAGTCCTGATTCTTCACTGCTGACCAGAGTGCCTGGCACACAGTAGCACAACTCAGGAGGCAGAGGACAAATGAGTAAACGAATGAAGAGTTTGCCCTGGGTCTACTTGAAAAACAAAAAACAAAGCATGTCATGCGTGATGTTGGACTGGCCAGCAAACCACAGCCTAACCTTGGCCCACCTCCTGGTCTTGTGAATAAAGTTTAATTGGCACACAGACACTCTGCATACTGCTGCTTTTGTTCCACAGTGAGAACTGAGTAGCTGTAATAGAGACTATGTGGCCCAGAAGCCATAAATATTTGCTTTTGGCCCTTTGGACGAGTAAGAGCCTGCTCTCCTATGTGCACCAGGTTGGGTGGGAGGTCAACCCCAGTAACTCACACTGCACCTCCCCAAACCCACCTCTTCACAGAACCCTAGGTCCTCGGTGCAGAAGGGACTTCACCCTCATCTCATTTTTGGGTGCATGTTCACAACTTTTTATTAAATACCTGCTGTTTACTGAGCTCTGTTTTAACATCTTATTTCAAAGTAAGTGTGTGGTGTGAGCAGAGGTGTCTCCCCTCAGTGGATGAGGAAGGTGTGGCTGGATGATCTGATGCCACCCAATGGTTAAGGGTCCACAGTTTAACTTTTGGCTTTCTGTGTCCGCTCCTACCCACCTCCCACATCGGTCTTTCCCTTTCCGTCAGAAATCAAGTTCCTGAGCTGCTTTCTCCACCAAGTGCTTTTTCCTGCAGTGCTTTCTGTTAGCTCCGGGTGCACATTGAGCTCTGACTGTGTGCCTTGTTACCCAGATGGGGGGCCAGGAAGGATGATGAGGACCCACTGAACCCTGCTACCCAGGAGCTCAGGACAAGCAGAGGACTTGCCTTACTGAGACATGCCAGCCAGCAAGGTACCTGGGGAAGCAGGTGGACTTCAGTTTGTGTAGGTCAAGGTTAGCTCCTGAATTGGAACCCCCCTGGACCCAGAGTAGGAGAGTCTGAGAGGCTTGGTCCTAGACTGCTGCCCAGGAGAAAGGGAAAGGTTGCAGGGAGGGAGGGACACTATGTGTGTAGAAAGGACAGATCCCATGGATGCACAGTGTGTGTGAAGGTCAGTTCCACAGCACAGGCCAGAGCCAGGTCTCCTGAGAGCTATTGCATGATTATATGCTCCCCCTGTGTGATGAAAAACATCATTAATATAATAAAATTCATCAGCATTTCTTTAAGTATTATATTTAAGTTTTCTTTAAAAAAATTTTGAGTGAAAACATCATGTCTTGGATATTATTGAAAAATTATTAGGGTTGATGAGTCTTCCAGTTGCTTAGAATCTGTATTGTCCAGGAACCACTCTTCTGTTAGCTGAATTCATGGAGGAAGCATCTTTCTTACTGAGCAGTCTGTGTGGCCTTGAGATTTGAAATGGTACAAGGTAGGGTGGAGTCCCTTGCTGGAATCCAGCTGCAGATGACTTAGTCTTTCCCTTAAAATCACAAGAGCTTCCTCTGATTATGTGGCTGGGTCTTCCCTCGGGCACACTGAGAGTTTATGAACTGCCAATGCCCTGGCTTCCCACCCCTGTTAGAGTGGAGTTCCTGGTTAGTGGGTGGAGGTGGGTGTGGCCACGGGTCCAGTGTGGCTTGGCACCGGCTCTGAAACAAGCTTTCAGTGTGGTGTTCTCGTAGGCTAAACTGGCCTCTGATGTCAGGACCCGGTTGGGGGTTAGTGGCCCACTGTGGCCACGCAGGCTTGCCATGAGGTTTTTTGACCTAGACAGGGCCCTCTTCCTCCGGCACGTTTCAACTGCAGGACATTCAGCCTGTCCTTCGTCAGCACCTTCTGACCTGCAATGTCCTTAACTGAGCCACTGAACCATCTGGGGGTCCTGTTAAAACATGTGAGGCACTCAGGTGGTGGCTCCGGAAGTGCTAGGATGTCACTGAGTTAAGCCGTAGTCCCCCAGCAGATTATGGGCTCCTCTGCCCTCGCCCGCGGCTTTGCGGCGTGATATCCTTCGGAAGAATAAAAGGAAGCGGAGGATGCAGGAAGAGGGCGGCAGGGCGCGGAGGTAGCTTGGCTCAGCCTGTGCCTTGACAAGGTTTGAAGCGTTGTGTGGAGTTGGCTTGGCTTGTGTGTGGACAGTGTCTTCCTATTGAAGCCCGTGTTTTCTGGATCTAGCCAGTGAGGTTGGTTTAGTGTCTTTGGAAGGACTTTTGCTGTGTCTCACGCCTTGGTGTTTTCAGCAGCAGGTGGACCCACTGGAAGAACCGTAGTCTTGCTTGTGCTTCTGGCCACTTTTTGGCGAAGGCTGCTGTGGTGGAGCTGAGGGCTTCTTGGGCTTGTGAACCGGAGAAGGACAGGAGTTGAGGTCGGGTGCCCTGGATCTGGATGCCAGCGCTGACTTGGCTGAATAGCCTGGGGACGTTTCTTAGAAGTTCTGAGGCTTCGAATTATTGTGTGTAGAGAGAGTGACCAGGCCTGCCTGGGTTTGCTGTGAAGCACCTGTGGCAAAGCCTGGCTGCTGTCCACAGCAGCTTGGTCAGCACAGGAGCGGAGAGCCGGAAAGCACATGGTCTTTCTGTGAAGTGCACTGGGAGATGACAGACCATCAGCAGGTGGACGTGAATGGTCAGCACGTGGTAGGCTGCTGGTTCTCAGCTGCCTACACTAGAGTCACCCACAGACCTTTGAAATTCTCTGTGAACATTCTACTGGAACGCTCCCTTGCTGAGCCTTAGGTGTTGATGGCTTAAACCTTCCCAAAGTGATTTTAGCAGGCAGTCAGAAGTGGAAACTCTGGGCCTACGACCTCCTTCAGTGGGCAGAGTGGGCAGGAGGACAGTGTGCTGCCTCTGGCCTAGCAGGGAAGCCCCCATGGCATCCAGAGCCCTGGTGGGTAGTGCAGGGAGCAGACAGGCTCTGGGTGGGGAGGGTCCCGACCTACCCTGGGACAGCCAGTGGTATTCTCTCCAGGAAGATCAGGAAATGGCAGTGTGGTTAATATTTAAGGATTTTGGCTTCACTCTTTGTGAAATGATGATACTCTGCTACCAGAGGATAATCTCCAGATCTGTTGTTCAGAGTATGAAGAGAACATATGAAAAGCATCTGGGCAGTTCCTTATCCATAGTTCCGTGTCGTGACAACCCATATACATTCTGAATGTTATCTGCTTGAGATGAATGGATGCAGAATTGAATTCTGGTTATTTTTAAAAAACCATAGTTTTAGGAGAATGCATTATATTTAAATAGGTCATATTTTGACCCAGATACCCCACCCTTAAGATGTTATCTTATTTACTCTAATAAAATTTGATCTACATCATCATGCATTTAGCAGGTAGCCCTTTCTCCTAGATACCTGCTGAAAGAAGGATGGTTATGTGATGTAAACATTCAGCACTCTGCACCCTGACCTGGGGAAGGCATTCAGGTGTGTGATGAACTGTACTTTTCACATAAGACGGCTTCCCATTTTGCATTGATGTGAGTCCTGATCACAAAAAAATATTGAATTCTTGACCTCTCAAGTGCGTGCATAGTAATTAATGCTGGGTGTGACCACCACTGTACTGTGAGGACTTACCCTGTCCTCTGGGGGTCCCCACCCAGTGGGTGCTGGTGCCTGCATCTGAGCTATGCTCCTTAGGTGGACCCTGGCCTTTGTATCCACCACATGTCCTCATGACTGCTTCAGGTAGAAGGTCTCTTAGGACTGGGAGCAGACACTGAATTTACACCTGATCAGCAAACTTAGGACTGGCTCCGGAGCACCGACAGCCTCTCCTGGCGTCTTTCTGGACTGCAGCCTGGGAGAGGGTGCAGGTGTCCTGGTGCTCTTGCTCAGTTCAGGCTGTGACAGGGGCACGAGCTGTGCTGTTGACATGTACAATCTGATGTGCCAGTGCTTGTCGATTAGGAATGTTCTGTCTCTGGGCCTCTCCCTCTCACAGCACACCTCCCTAGTCCCTCTGTGAGGTCAGCCTCGCCTGTCCTGCAGCTAGCAGACAGAGTGCCCATCTCTCCATCCCTGGCCCTCCTTGGAGAGCTGTGACACACTTGGATTCGGTGAAATGCTCAAATAGCCAGAGCTGTTGAAGGACTGGGTTGGACCCTGTGTCCTTTAGGGACAGCCCTAAAGGCCTGCAGGCCACACTCTGCTGTTTCCAAGTCTTAGGGATAAAGACCTCTCTTGAATGGCTTGTGTTCCTAGGAACATTCTTCTGCCCAGTTCCAATTCTGCCAGCCCTGTCATGTTGCAGTGGTATAGTAGCATCTTGGTGAAGGAGTCACCAGTTCGTGCCTCTCAAAACGTATTTTGTATCTCTTGCCATCGTCTGTGCACTTTGTGCAGTGTGTCATATTGTGCAGAGCTGGGCTGTGGCCTTGAGCCAGTGAGGGCTGCATTCTGGTGAGGAAGATCAGCCACTTGTTTGCACCGGACATGCAGCGGCACATGCGAGCCTGGGCCTGCGCCCTGTCTCTGGTGATGGGGCCAGACCATGCAAACAGTAAAGTGTGCCACATGTCATGAAGGGCAGGGAAGGGAGAAAATGGCCAGGCAGAAGGGACACTGACCCAGCAGGGTAGAGCTGTCAAGGACTACCAGGAGATGTTTGGTTACCCTCTGAGCCACGAGGGCAGCTTGAACCAGGTTGCAGCATAGAGGCAGAGTTAAGTGCACAGCTCAGGGTATGTTTAAATACCCGGTGGAGAGAAGTCGGGAACCAAGGCGAGGCCAAGACCTTGCTGTCTGGGCAAGCAGTTGTGAAGCCTGCGAAGGACTCGGCGAGCGAGGCTTGTGCCCTGCACATCTGGTCAGGCAGGCGGTCCCTGAGGTGCAGGGGGTGAGTGCTAGGGATGCCAGGAGGGGCCTTGTTGGCAGCTACGTGGACTCAAAGCTGTGGGACCCCCCTTGGGGATCACGTGCACAGAGAGAAGGGGTCATGGGTTAGTCCTGGCGTGCCAGTGTTAATGAGTTTACAAGCTGGGAGAAATCGAGGTGACGCAGAAATGGGGACCCAGAGATCCCAGAGCAGAAGCAGGGGTGGGGGATCTGGGTCAAATGGGGCCCAGGGTTCAGTGAGGTGAGGGTCGAGGGTTGGCCGGGGGCCTGTGGCTTCATGGGGCCTTCCTGCTGGAGAGGGGTTAAAGGTGCAGTGACGTGCTGCAGGCCTCTGAGAGGACACACCCAGCTTGGCATTCTTTGTTTGAAAACTACAATTCCCCAGACAACCAGGTAGGACAGCCGAATGGCTGAGAAAGAACCTGGATACTGAGAGGTCAGGGAAGAGAGCAGCAGAGAGATTTTCAATTAATGTGAAAACAGAGTTTCCCCATCTCCTCTCACCCCTGAAGCCAGTGGGATGTGGTCGCAGAGCAGTCCTGTTGCCGGGAGAGGGCACAGTGGTAGTGAGTACCCTAGAAGGCTGAGCGATGATTAGAACCATGGGTGGAAGGACTGCATTTTAATCAGAGGAGGTGACAGGTGTAAAGGCACTTGGAGGGAGCATCGATGCAGAGAGCAGTGTGGCGCACACCCCACAGCCGTGTCCTTGAGAGGCACGCCGTGGCTGTTGGGAAGGAGCTGTGCTGGAGGACTGGGTGCCAGCACCCGCTGGGGCCCTGTTCCTGGCTGACCCATCATCTGCATCTCATTTAAAGAGACGCCCCCCTCCCCACTTTGTGTAAATGCATACCCCCATCTGGCTTTTGAGTAAGAAGCATTTATTTTCAGAGGTCAGCACCCTGAAGCTAATGTGTGCTTTCCCCGTGCTGCAGTCTGGCTGTACTTCTGGGGGAAGTTTACTCTGAGACAGCGATAGGTCATCTGTCCCTTGGGATCTGCACATCTGGACTCAAGTCAGGTGGCTGCCACCCTCTGACATGGGCTAATGCTTCACAGAGCAGGTACCTGAGGCACCTGCCAGGGTAGCTGAGCTGTTGCCTAGCAACAAATTCATTCCGCATCTTTCAGGGACTACAGTAAGCCTAGCTCTGTCATTGGAAATGCTTCTTACTATCTCATTTCCACAGCCTTAGTAACTATCTGGTACCTGATACCACCAGTCAGAGAAGCAGGGACAGGCACCCGGCAGGTTGGATGGGGGAAGTCCTTTTCCCATTGTCGTCCACCCTGTGGTAACTTTCAGAGGACTCGGATGGTTTTAATGTCAGTTTCTCAGGCTGCTCAAGGGTCTTCCCAATGCACTTCAGAGCCAGTGTCTGCACCCTTCATCTTGAGGTGTGGCAGAGATTTGGGTTCTGGAGGACTGCAGTAGCTAGGTGGCAGGGTGGCCATGTTTGAAAAAGCATGCGTCCTCTTCCAGCTGGGAGCTGAGGACAGGAATGCTAGAGGTGTTCCAAGGTCCTGGGCGACTCCCTCTCTTGCTGCCACTGTCACCGTAGGTGCCTGCCCCGTCAGTCTCTGATCTACATCAGGCAAGCAGGCCAAGAGAAGAGGGACCTCACAGTGGGAGCCCCATCTTAAGCTCCTTTACCACAATGCCCACTGCATGCTGGGTCTCTCCTGGAGTCCTGAGGATACAGAAGATGAGGGGAGCATAAGGGAGAGTGCAAGGGTTAAACACATTCTCAGGGAGGGAAGGACGCTCTTCCAGCCCCTGGGGGGGGGGGGGTCTCTTTGTTTTCCTCCTGGGAAAGCACAGAGTGGCTGAGGTTGGCCTTCCCTGCAGAGTGCGAGGGCCTCCTTCACTCATTCAGTGAGCACCGTGGCATCTGTTCTGCCTGCCCAGTGCGTCTCTCAATGTCAGGGAAACGGAGTTAGCAAGAGCCCTGCCCTCATGCAGCGTGGCTCTAGGGGAGCAGCCCAGTGCCGCCTTACTCTGCAGCTTCAAACGCAGGCCCTCTGCACTGCTGCAGCCCAGCCTGCAAGAGGTGGAACCTGTGGGGATGGTCTTGACTGAGGTCATTTTGGCCTCCAGCAGTGGCTCAGTATTGGGTGCCCTAGGACCGCCCCTTGGCCCTGGCACTTCTGGGTTCCTTGTGTGCAGATGATCTTGATGGTCCAGCCCCATGGGGCTCCTAGGAGGACAGGCTTGGTTCCATGTGGCCACTTTGTGTGTGCTAGTGTCTGTCAGTCGCTGCCTTAGCTGCTCTGAGGCACACTGATTATGAGATACCTTGTCCCCCAGAGCACACTGCCTCTTTCAGATGCTCAGAGAGGCCTCATCATTTCCAAGGTGAAAACAGATGCCCCCAGTGGACGCAGGCTGGAAGCCCCAGACTCTGTGTTCCCGCTTTATGGACATGGGGTGCCTCACTCCTCCATCTTCCCTTGTTGTCTGTCTGTGCCTGGCAAGACAGCCCTTCCTGCTTAGTTCTCTGTCCTGCCTCTTTTGTGCCCTCCCCTGGGGCTTTCCAGAGTTCAGTCTGTGACAGCTGGAGATTAATGGAAGCCAGTCATGGAGACACACTTCACACAAGCACTGTGTGTGTGTGTGTGCCTGCCACACAGGTCTGTGTGAGAGCAGTTGTAAGATTGCTTTACAATTTTAAAACTGACTTGTAGATAAGGTTGACTTTTTTTAGTAGGACAACCTTATATGATGCTTGATGCTTATAGGTCTGAGGGTCAGCAGTCAGGCAGCTATTGTGTTGGGGGCTTGGGCTGACCCAGATTCCAGAGGGGCTTCCGCCCTAGTGTGACTGCAGCCTGCCCCACCTTCCCTGCATCCCCAGCCCCTTCTCTCTGGGCAAGGTCTCTAGCTTGTGTGGAGACAATAAGATGCTGGGGCAGCAAAGGCCACAGACCTGCAGTCCTGGGAGGGCCAGCTGGCTTGCTCCAAGGTGGAGGGGTGAAATTCCCTTCCCAAGGCCTGCTTGGTGGTGTGATGTATCCCTGCGCTGTGACCAGTTCTCCCTGGTGGACGTTTGCTTTCAGTATTTTTCTCTTATAAATAGTGCTGTGCTGAATTCCGTGCATACACATCTTTTGTTCTCATCTCACCTTTTTCTTTGGGGCTGATTTCTTGGGGAGAATTGCAGGGTCTTGAGGCATCCTCCTGTGGGATCCCTACGGGGTCCTTGGCTTTCCCCCTCTTTTGTTTTTTGACTCTGCCACTGGAAGATTCCCATTCCCGACCGTATGCCCTTCTCTGCCACAAGCAGGAAGGCAGGGTGATGAGAGGAGGACAGACAGACCTGAGCTCAAATCTGGCTCCATTTTGGTGGCCCTGTGTCCCGAGAAGTGGGCCTCCTGGAGCCTAGTGTCTGCCTGCACTTGGTGTGGAGTGACCATGGTGTCCATCTCCTGGGAGAGAGGAGTGCACTGAGGTGAGATGTGTTTCGCTGGTAGAAATTTGGTGGATGCCAGTTTCACTTCCCTTTTTCCTGAGAGCACCACTGTCTGCAGTCTGGACACTGGTTGGGATTTCATGTCCGCTCTTGTGTATTTTCTGACCCCTGCCCCAGCTCCGCCTGTAGGGTCTGTCAGCCACCCCCTGGCAGCCTGGGGGTCACAGTGTCCTTGGGCCTCTGCACTACTTCCTGATCTCGCCACTGTTTTTACTTGGCACTGCTCGCTAACATCTGGCCCCTGCCTCAGTGTCCTTGGTGGTAGGGTGGGTGGGCAGATGACTGGTTTGGCCAGAATGTGGAGAGTAAGTGTGCATTTTCCCTCTGGTGGGAAATTTCATTTCTGACATGAATTTCTCTGTAGTGCTCTTCCTACTGCACACTTGAGCAGCAAATCCTGTCCAGGTGTGGCTGGCACAACGGGGGGACCAGAGTGGGGTGTTGGCCAACCCACAGGGGACCCAGAGCCAGGAGGAGGTGGCCTCCGGTGCCAAAGGTACTTGGGTGGGTTCCATGTGTTTGCTATGTAGCATTGCCTGACCATGCCGACTGGCCTCCTATGCCTCTGCTGGTGAGGAGGAAACGGCCTCAGGGTGTGGTCCCAGACACATCTGCGTGAGTGCACCCACCTCACACCGACAGCTCATCCTGAGACAGTGGGGAGTGAGTTGAGTAGCGGTTATATATTCTCTGAGGACAGTGGACACGGGGGAAGACTGAATGGGTGGGAGGCGTCTACCGTGAAATGTAAGGTGAAGTGAGGGGCCATGAACCCCTGGCTGTGCAGGGCTGTGTCTGGCGACTCTAGTCACAGGTATTGGTAGAATTGGTCACTTCTGCATGCTGTCTGGGCCGGCAAGGGGTGTATGCTTGTCAACGGGCAGCCTGCTCATCACTGAAAGAGCAGGGCCTCTGGAGATTCTCTTCTTCCTGTGCACGAGGAGTGTTAATGGCCCTAGGTGGGCCACAGCTCCCCACTTCTGCATGCATACAGATGCCAAGGCCATGGTGCAGCCTGGAGCACACACCTGTTCCCTGGCAACAAGGCCACAGCCAGATGGCTTCGCCCCGAGTGCATCAGAGCACACGCCCTCCAGGGGCTGGCCCTGAAGTGCATGCTGCCTCTGCAGAACGTCCAGGGTTAGCAGGAGGGACTGGATGCAGTGGGGGTGGCTCCGTGTGCTCAGATAGGGGAGGAGAGGGGAGAGAAAAGAGGAAATGCCTGGCCGGCTCCAGATGGAAGGCCAGTGAGCATGGGCTCATCAGAGCAGTGTCAGTAGGGTCCAGCGTGGTCTTCAGGCCTGTGCATGAGCTGCCCATTCAGGCCTCTTCTGCCATGGGAGGGGCGGTCTGCTGGAGGTGTGGGGGGCCCAGTACTGCTACACAGTCAGGCTTTGCCCAGCAGGGCACAGAAGGTTGGAGGTGGGTGGCCAGCGGGTCCTGGGAAGGCAACTGAGTGAAACTGGTGTTTGCCAGTTAGTCTAGGATTTTCGTGAACTTCCTCATTGGGTCTTTGATGGGCCTCTCCAGCCAGGCTGCACCTGCTGGTTCCCATCAGTTACTTGTTTTGTACTGACTACAAAAGTCTCCTTGTCAGGCCGGGCACCTTGGCGCATTCCGGATCCCAGTGGGCCTTCTGCCTCACACTCGAGCCTCCAGCCTAGGTCTTCTGACCCAGGTTAGCCTCTCATGTCTTCCCTTTCTTTCTTGATCTGTTTTTGTGGTGCTGGGATTTGAACCCAGGGCTCATGCATACCTCTGAGCTATATGCTCAGCCCCTCATTTCTTTTCAAGTATTTGTTGTTTCTGTTTTTTGCTCTTTTAAATCCACTTATAGGAATTTGAAATGAATCCAATATATTTGAAAATGTTATTTGGAATCAAGTTTCAGAAGAGTTTTAATCTGGGCAGTTGCTCAGGTGAAAACAAGACCCACTCTGCATTGAGCATGCAGCAGTGAACTTCCTGGCATTTTGGAACTGGCCCTCCAAAGGGCTGTCTCTGTGGCTCACTGGGGTCGCCCGCCATGTGGCTGGCCTCACCTGCTGTTCGGCGATGGGTCTGCACTGCTGGCCCGCCCTCATCCTTTCCCTTTGTCCCTGAGTTGTTCCCCTCTGGTGGCCTCTCCCTGTCCCTGCATTTTGTTTTCCCTTGCTTAAGAGAAATGCAAATCAAAACCCCTCTAAGGTTTCATCTCCCTCCAGTCAGAGTGGCAGCTAGCAGGAATACAGACAACAAGAAGTGTTGGCGAGGATGTATGGGACTGCAGATTGGTGCAGCCAATATGGAAAGCAGTGTCTCCAGTATCTTTAGAAAACTGGGAATGGAGCCATCACTTGACCCAGCTATCCCCCTCCTCGGTCTACACCCAAAGGACTTAAAATCAGCATCTTTAGTAAGGCAGCCACATCAATGTTCATACCAGCTCAATTCACAATAGCTAAACTGTGGAAATAACCTAGATGCCCTTCAATAGATGAATGGATAAAGTCACTGTGTTATAAATACACAATGGAATATTACTTAGCATTAAAAGAGAATACAATTACGGCATTTGCACATAAATGGATGGAGTTGGAGAATACCATGCTAAGCAAAGTAAGCCATTCCCCCAAACCCAAAAGCCAAATGTTTTCTCTGGTAAATGGATGCTGATCTATAATTGGGGGGCGGGCATGAGAAAAATGGAGAAACTTTGATGGGGCCAAGGGGAGGGAGAGATGGGAAAGGGGTATGGGGGCAGGAAAGATGGTGGAATGAGAAGGACATCATTACCCTAGGTACATGTATGACTGCACATATGGTGTGATGCTACATCATGTACAACCAGAGAAATGTAAAGTTGTGCTACAATTGTGTGCAATACATCAGAATGCATTCTGCTGTCATATATACTTAATTAAATTAATTAATAAAAAAACTAAAAATAAAAATTGAAAATAAAAGGACCTAAACATCTCAGGTGCCTCGCCTGGCTGGGTCTAGCCTACCTCTCACTGCTTCTCAGGTTGAACTCCTCTGACCCTCAGGACTGTTCCTAACCCTCTCCCTCTTCCACTGGAGATATCCAGCCTCGCAGGAGTTGCTCAGAAGTTGGAGCAGACCCCAAGCCAGAATGCACTTTTGTGTGAAAGTGAAAATCTAATTTTCCTGGTTTTCAAGTTTTTGAGTAGATTTTTGCAATAATAAGTGTGAGCTGAGCCATGATCACTGGTGGACTGAAACGTGTCATTTGTCATACCACAAAGGCAAGGACGGGGTGCTGGTGTGGTGGATCCACAGCATTGGTGTTATGGGTCAGGCACCCCCAGCTGGTCCTGGGGGATGGTGGGGAGACAGTCTCTGTGTGTGCACAGCACCTGAGCAGGAGCCTGGGACAGGAGGGAGACCATGGGGAGGAGGGGTGTCTAGCAGCGGCTATGTAGGTGGCTCTTAGGAGGGGCAGCGGGAGGTCACCGGGAGCCAGAAGAGACTGCACAGCAGCACAGTGGCGTGTCCTCGGAAATTCTGCCCTGGGTGTGCCGCTTCCCAGTCCCATGTGTGGGGCTGAAAGGAGCCTTCTGCCCAGATGCCCTTAAGGCATGTCTGGTGCCACTCTGGCTGTGCCCCACTGCGTGCTGTGCATTCAAGGAGCCTTGTTTGTGGAAGCCATGCTGTGGTCTTTCATGGAAATAAAGGACAGCACTTCCCCCAGACCAAAGGACTTGCTTGCTGTGACTTGGATCAGAGGAGTGCTTGCACGTGACATAGAGACAAGGGTCTCCTCAGAGCTTCCCCAGACCAAGCAAGCTCGGTGCTGTGGCTCTAATCACATCAGCACTTGCCCAGGACGCAGAGACAGCTTGTCAGCTCAGGGCTCTGAGCTGTCCCACAGGCACACTCCTGGTGGCCCTGCTGGCCTTCAGCAGGCAAGATGTGTCACATTACACCAGAGCACTCACCCAGGCACAGGTACGAATAGGATGAGAGTGAGCTGGGGGATGACGCCAGCTCAGCGCCACGCAGTCCTTCCACAGCCCCCTTCCCCGTCCTGCCACGGGGTCAGAGGGTTTCTTTGCAGGCACCATGTCTGCTGGCTCTGTCAGTACTGAGATGGTGCAGAGGAGGCAGCAGGAGGGAGGGGCCAGGCAGAGGTCCAGAGCCCGGGCTCAGGATCCACAGGAACTGGGTTGATGTGTGACCGTGTTGAGGCTACATGAACTCTCCAAGGACGTGAATGACAGCACAAGAATGCCCCAGGGGACAAAGTGTGCTGTGGTTGTAGCGGAGCCTGACCTCTCCACCACAGATTGAGATGGACCCTGACCTCACACCACAGATTGAGACCTAGAAAGGAGTGAACCATCACTTCGCTTCCCTGCTTTAAGGTGGTTACTAAAGATGGCAAATTGAGGTGCATCATATTGCATGCAGTTGGAACTTAGATTTCTTCTTTCTGTACTTACAAAAAGCTCATCGCTGCGGTTTAGCTGAAGAACTGCAGGTAGCACCAGGATGGCTCATAAGCAAGATGATACCCTGTTGTGTTTTCTAGCCAGAGATACTGATAGAAGAGAGAAGCTGTTTATTGCCAGCATGGCACTTAGTGAGCCCTGGCATTGTGGGTCTCAGCTTCCCGTTTCAGCGCGGTGTGGATTGTGCCTTCCCTTCCACAGACCAGGGGCTGCTGCTCCCAGACCTCACAGATCATCGGTGCCTGACCCATGTCTCCTCTAAACCCACGCTGGTGCTGCCTGTCCAGAGGCCTCTCTTAAGTGTGTTCGTTTTACATCTTATTTAATCTTTTCAGATTCTTCAGAAGATGAGGGCACTTTAGGCACTTTAGGGACTGAGGTTTAGGACCTTGAATAATCATTTGTCAAGGCTGCATAGCTAGTAAGTGGCACCCCGAATTCTCTTTGCTTCCTTCACAGCCACATGGATCCCCTTGGCAGCTGCCCCAGACTCCCTTTTTGGGCCGACAAAACAGCTTGCTCCTAGCCCTCTCTGCCCAGTGTTTGCCGAGAAGACTGTTCGTGTGTGAAAATTGTGTTGATTGGATATTTTTGTAGGAGGGTGTTCTGTTGCTTCAGCCTGGGCAGAGTAGAGTCCCAAGCTTGTCAACACAAGTCTACAGGTCAGCTGTTCACAGGAGGTGTGGCAGTTTTGTCCTGGTTTGCGCGGGGTGTTAATTCTGACGGGCAGTGCTGGGCGGTGCACTACGCTGTTCAGGCCTCATGTTGCAGACTGGTATGTGCCATCTCTGCTTCAGCCCAGGCTGCTAGATCAACCTTTTCTCTGCTTTCACAGGAACACAAATGGGTCACTGTCCAGAAAGCTAGCGGTTTGAGGTCTAGCCAGTGTCACTGTTCTTTCCACGGTATCAAATAGAGTTGCTCATGTGGCATGCAGGTGGACGCCTGGATCGACACTGAGTTTTTCTTTAGGTGCCAGCGTGCTTGATTTGCTAGAGATGAAGCTGGTGGAGCCTGTGCCTGGGCCAGGCCTTTCCTTAGGCCCAGTTACCCAGCCACCCAGCCACTGGCACAGGGGACATGCTTGTGTGTGGGAGACCAACCTTGCATGTGACTGAGTCACACTCCCCGGCTGGGTGCTGAGGCGCTCAGTCGCAGAAATGTGACAAGCTTTCCCCACCCTTCTTGGGTGCGAGGGTTGGTGTCTCGTGCATGGGTGTGTCTTGCTACAGCCCCATGGGTGAAGCTACGCTCCCCTGTTCCTTTGTAATATAACCCCTTGCCCTGTTTAGGATAGAATCTTCCATGGAAGTACCCTTATGTGTGTCCCCTTCTCTTACTATGCCCTTGGGTGTGGCCTACCCAGGTGTCAGTCAGCCTGCTGACAGTGAACATCATGAAGATAGACTCAGTCCCCTGAAACCTGACCCCTTGCTTCATTTGAGTAGCTTCTCCTCAATAAAAGGGCTCAGTGCATGTTCTCACGCTCTCTCTCTTCCTGTGGACCCTTAAGGTCAGAGGAGCCGTCACAGTGACCCCAAAGAAAAAGGTATTTGTGTCTCTTGTGGGGTTATTTTGCGCAGCCCAGTCAGCCCAGTTAAACTGGAGTGACCCCTGACCCTTTTAGTCGTGAATAGAAACCCCACAACTTATGCCCTCTGAGTGCTTTATCCTCTGGAGGTATCTGAAATCTGCCTGCAGTTGGTTGTAGAATTGAGCCAATCTTTCTAATAGTTTGGGGTCCCTGGAGCAGGCTTGGGAAGAGAGCCTGGCACCCCACCACTTTATAAAATGGTTGTAAGAGAAGCCTCCAGTGGAGGCAGCCAGGCCAGGCAGGAGGGGTGCCAGTCAGGAGGACAGGAAAGGCAGAGTTGTAGCACTGCTGTACCTCTCCTTGGTGGGAGCTGGCCATCTCCTGACCTGCTCCCGGCCAGGTGCACTGCATATCTGGGGAGCAAAGGGCCTGGATTGAGGATGCTCCACTAGAGTTTGCCGGGGGGCGGGGGTGCGGAAGGCACACTTCTCTGGCTCAAGCAGGCAAGCAGTGGCCTGGAGGAGGGGCAGCAGCACCACACCCCATGGCCTGTGAGGCAATGTGGAATGGGGTATTAGTTGGCGCGTCAGGACGGGAAACGGCAGATAGCCCCTGACGGTGGCCTGCCACTTGCCTGCGTCTCACTGCCAGTGCAGGACTCCTCTGGACCCTTCTGGGGCTTGTCACTAGGGCCTGGAGTCCTGTCTTGGAAGTGACTTGGGAGGCTGGTATGGGACAGAACCTGGGTGAGGTTCAGCTTCAGGTGTGTCTCTGGTGTTCTCAGTGGTGAGCAGGGAGGGCGGCAGGGAGGGGTGTTTCTCCAAGCCTGGAATGTGGATGCAGAGTGGACGGGCTGCACTCCCTGCTCCACTCCCGACTTTCTGCCTGTCTGATTGTGAGTCTCAGGGAAGCACCGTCTGAGAACCAGAGGGACGAGGAGGGGAAGGCCGCTTGCTCGGCGTCCTGTGAGGGAGAGCCCACACTTAGAGTGTGCCTCGTGTCTGGGCTTCTCTGTCTTCACAGCATGCCTGAGGCCCACAGAGGAGTCGTGGTGTTCACAGAGGGTCAGGGCTCATCGGGGCTTCACAGTAGCAAGGTCAGGGTGGGTTGTATGTGGGCCAGGCCTGGCTGGGGGCAGACTTTGGCTGACCAGTTAATGAAGAAGAACCAGAGAAACACCTGAGGGAGGCCATTCTCACCTCACAGGGTCATGGCTTCAGTACATTTGAATATTGGCAGAGCATGTAGAGCATGTGATTGGCACAAAGTCGGTGCTGTATGTCTGCAAAGTGGTTCTGCCTCTGCCACTTGTTACAGTTTTAATGCTGCCCCTCTGTGATGAGGGTCAGGGCACTCCCCGAGTCAGTCTCCCTCTTCTGTTCCTGCCTTCTTCTATGAACTGTTCCCATTGAGCACCGTTTCTGGTCTTCGTTTCTTAGTGGAAGAACAGAGATGCTTGTGTGGGCTTGGGTGTGAACACCTGTGTTTCCATGCCTGCCCTGCCCCAGGGCTGAGCGGCTGCTTCCAACTTCAAGCAGGTAGGACGCTGCAGTGGCTTGCCTTCACCACAGCTTTCTGGAGCATTCACAGAAACGCACACTTAGGGTGTGAAGGGCTGGCAGGAGCGACCTCGGCTGGCGGCAGCGAGGTCCTGGGGTCAGGCTTTGGTGGGTACCTGCCCTACGAGGAGCAGCATGTCCTCTTTGGGAAATTGGTGATTCTTCGTGTGACTCTCCTGTGTCACCACGGTGCTCACTCTGCTGCCTCTCATATTCTTCTTGCTTCCTGGGTGATCCAGACTCACCGCTTAAGGTATTGCTCAAAGCATGAAGTGCACTTCAGAGAGCTTCCGAAGCTCAGTGTGGGCAGAACGTTTTCGCCTAATACACAGGCTGTTGTTTTGACCACTGCTTGTGCTTATGCTCTGGTCGTCGAAGCACACGCACACGGGGTGAAAACGGCATCCTGTGGTGAACAAACCTGTGAGCCTGGTGTAGACCTTCAGAGTGCCCGCCACACTGTGGGAGGAGAACAAACCTGTGAGCCTGGTGTAGACCTTCAGAGTGCCCGCCACACTGTGGGAGGAGAGCGCAGCATCTTCACCTTGGCAGAGCCAGTTGATGGGGAGGCCTGGAGTGGGGGCTGGCCACAGTCTTGGACTGCTGTGTCACCAGACCCTCAGTGTGCCTCGTGCTAAGTGGCCCAAGGCTGCTAGTTGCTGCAGAGTGAAGGTGGTGGTCTGGCCCTCTGTCACTCTAGAAAAGCAGTTTTGCTTTGGATTTTTTAGGAGGACAGCCATTATATAAGAATAAACACTTATGAAGCAGTGTCTTCCACGAAGGAAGGGCTCTCTCGATAGTCAGTGCCTGCTTATTGTAGGCCCACGTCCCCTCTCTGGGTGAATTTTCGGTGTGTCAGATAGATGATGAAGTTGTCTGCAAACCATCAAAGAAGACTTTTTAGAAACTCTCATCTACCCTTTGCAACAATATGAAAGTAGACAATCTGCTTCTGGTCAATTTTTACCCTAAATGGCAATCTTTGAAAAATGGAGTACATCTGTCTTGGAAATGTGTATGTGGCAACTGTGCCTACAACAGTGAATGGCTTCTTTACTTTATTGGGCCCTGATTTTGCTCACACTACTATTTTGGGGATTCCTGTGTGTTTCTTGACTTGGGTCAGGAGCACAGGTTAGATGCTCCGGGCTTTTGGTCAGGGCTGGTTTTCTGTTCTCTGCTGCCACTGCTGTGGACCTTGGGCACATCATTGAGTCCCCTCAGGCAGTGGTGTTGTCCACTGAGCTGGAATGACCTTGCTCATGTCCATCGTCTTTGGCAGCTGGCCGAGTTAAGTCAACACAGCATTTGCATTACCTGGTTTCAACACGGGTTCAGTTCTGGCTTTTTACACCAAGCCGTGAGTTTCCTGTGACCTTCACAGAAGGTGTTCTTGTAAGGATTCAGCCTTTCTTAATCTTTTGTGGCTTTTCAGAAATTATGAGGTTGATGTTCAGTCTTTTCTCCCTGTTTGGAACATTAGTGAAAATTAAAATATGGTTGTTTTATATGTATTCTTATATTGAGAGTCTTTTTCTGCTCTAATAGATGGTTAATTTTTATATGTTCCATTTATGATTGAGAAAAATTAATTGCATTCAACTCTTAAAAGCTTAACATTTAAAATATTCTCTTCTGGCATTCAGTTATCGAGAATACTGAAGTCTCCTACTATAAGTAGACTTCTCTATTTTCCCTTGTTCTATTAAATTTTTCTTTATATATTTTGGTACAGTTTTAGTAAGTACATGTAAGTTAAGGATTTCTGTATCTTTCTGAAACTTGTATTAAGTAGTGACCTTGGCTCCTTTTGCCTTACAGTCTATTTTGGCTAATATTAACATGGTGAAGTTAGCTTAGTCTTGTTGTTCAGTGTATAATTTTCTATTTTTTATTTTACCCTGGAACTGGGGATTGAGCCCAGGGCACTTTACCACTGAACCACATCCTGAGCCCTTTTTATTTTCTTTTGAGACAGGGTCTTCCTAAGTTGCCAAGGCTGGCCTTGAATTTGTGATCCTCCTGCCTCAGCCTCCTAGTTGCTGGAATTACAGGAGTGTGCCACTGTGCCTGGGTCTTTTTCTATTGTTTTCTCTTTCTACATCCTTAAATTTTGGGGATAGCTCTTGGAAACAATGTTTTGCTGATATTTTAAAATGTGATCTGACAGTTGCTAGTTGATGAATCAGTTCATTACAGTTATTGTTTCTGGTCTTTTGGAATAATTTCTCACATTTTATGTGTTTTGTCCAGTTTTGTTTTTGTCTTTCCTGGTTTCTCCTCCCAGGGTGCTGGGATCACGGGCGTGCGCCACCACCCCTGGTTTTCCTGTTTTTCCCAGTGGTTGTGAATCTTTTTCTGCTCTTCAGTGGCTCCTCTTGAAGGTGGGCTGCTCTCAGTATTCGTGGTCTCCCGTCGAGTGCTGATCTCCCTCCACCCCTCCCATCTTGATACTCTGTTGGCCTGTTTTTAGGTTTCATCTTTGAACCTTTTATCAATACCAAGTTAAACACCATGATCAGCAGCATGGGTATGATCTGTAGGTAGGTGTTTTTCCTAGTTTTGCCACCTGTTTTCTCAGCTGCTTGGCTGTAACTTGAGGCCTTTCTTCTGGGGCCACTCCTGGAGCTGCTTCCGCACACAAACTCAGGGTTGGCTTGTTTGGAAGGCCTGCTCTGGGTGATTGTCCATCCAGTGTGCGGTTCTTGGCGGGCAGTTCGTTTCACTGTGCTCCAATCCCTTCATTCTCTACAGAGGTCATCCTCAGGCCTGGTCAGAATGCTGACCGCCTTGCATGCTTTGTCTTGATCTCAAGGTCCTACATTTTTCTATGACGTATTGGGAAGCGTATTTGGCTTTAATTTAATTTCAATCATGCTTATAAATAGTCCTGCTTCCTAATTCAGAGAGCTAGTGTACTTAATTTTTCTTTAATTCTGGAAAATTCCCAAGTATCAACCCTTAAGAAATTATGTATCCCACCTCTTAAGAAATTATGTATCGTCTGTTTTTTTTGTGGCTCTGGGCCTCTGTCAGCTGGGGGGGGGGTGTTGTGCAGGGGCGCTGAGCTTTGTGCTGTTTTAAACAGAGCCTGCACTTTGTCCTGTGCCACCTCATGTACTGTCTGGTGGCCATTGCGTCTCTCTGCCTCATCCCTTCTGGTTTTCTGTCTCTGCTGCATCTTTCTTCACATTTTTATTCCAAGCAATTAATTCTCATTGGGCATTTCTAATACCAGCTGAAATTTTTTATTTCAACAATTGTAATTTTCTATTTCTAGACACTTCATTTGGTTCTTTAAAAAATGTTCCTGGCAAACTTTGATAGATGCCAGACTTATCCATATCAATATCCATTCAGGAATTGGGGAGTAACTGCAGGTTGGATATGTAATCCTTGGGCTCTCTGTGAGCTGGACTTGGACCTCGGCACCATTGTCCCATTTGAGCACTGTGGCCGTGGGTTGCGCCACGGGGTTGTGTGCTGTTTAGAGTCACACGTCTGGATAGGTCCCTTTGCCTACGGACACCGTGTCAGATGGAGAACTGAGTGAGAGGCTGGGGCTGCCCTGTGGTTGCTAGGGTCAGCCGGTCTTGAGTTTTCCTGGGGGTAGGTCAGATGGTACACACTGGATTGAAGGACCTTGACGTGCACGTGTTCCTCTGCTGTCTGATGCTCCGCATCTTGGCCTGTCCTTCTGGAAAGCAGGTGCCCATGCTCCTGCCACCTTGCCTGCAGAGCCTCCCAGAGGTGTGGTGCCCCTTCACCTCCACCTACACAGAGATGATGGTACTGTGAGGTGGCAGCCCTGACACCATCCTCAGTTCCTTCAGTCACCTTTGTCCCCTTTAGCCGTTAGTATTTGCATCCTGCAGACTTGAGCTGTGTAACCCGTGCACAGCATTATCTCTGAAGCATTTAATAGGCCAGTATGGAAAAGTATTTTAGGCATGGCTCCTCAGACACCCTGTTGTGTACGCCAGGTTATACCTGCATCAGGTGATTGCTTAGTGGAGCTTGATTCTGCCTCTTTCACCTGCTCAGCCTGTGCCAGATGCAGGGAGATGGCTACAGTCTCTAAAAATAGCCCTCAGATGCCTAATGTGCTCATTATGTGGCAGAGCCTGTGGATACCTGCTCCTCCAGCTGGGGATCAGATTATGTCCCCCAGCCAGGGCATTGTTAGCCCTTTAGCAAGCTGACTGCAGCTGCTATTCAGGCTCAAAGGCTCTAATCTCCTTTCAGTCCTCTAAACCTTCACTCCGTAATCCCTTCCAGCAAGCGGTACACTCCATGGCACAGTTGGCCGCCTCAAGTATGCCTCTTCCATTCATTTTGCCCTGATTATCTTTTTATCTCATTAAGTGCCTTTAGCTCTTGTGTTACACGTTAAAATAGATAGACACATCAAATTGGCCTTAAAGATACAACTTGGTATTTTCTCCTTCAACGCAGTGGACTGTTACAGAGTCGAGAGGCTTCATTTCATTCCCGACTCTGGTGCTAATGAGCCATGTGAACTTGGAAAAGTCAGTTAACTTCACTGGGCCTCAGTTTCCTCATTAGTAAAATGGAGAGGCTGGGTTCCTGCAGCGTGATATCTGAGCTCTTCCCAGCTCAGCCGTCTTGTGGCTCTGGGCCTCTGTCAGCTTGGGGGGTGTTGTGCAGGGGCGCTGGGCTTTGTGCTGTTTTAAACAGAGCCTGCACTTTGTCCTGTGGCTGGGCTTCATGCAGAGCCTGTGCTTTGTGCCATAGACCTGACTTTGTACAGAGCCTGTGCTCAATACCGGGGCTCGGTTTATACAGGCCTATGCCCTGTGCTATGGCTTGTTTTTACATGGAGCCTGAGCTTTATGCTGTAGACTTGGTTTTGTAGGGAGCCTGTGCTATGTGCCATGGTGTGGTTTCATACAGAGCCCATGATTTTGCCGTGGGCATGGTTTCTCTCTGAGCCTGCGCCCCATGCTGTGGCCGTGGCTTCAGGCAGAGCCTGTGCTTTGTGCTTTAGGCGTGGTTTTATACAGAGCCCTTGGGCCCTGCCCTCTGGGGGCTCCTAGTCACTGTACTGTTAATTCAGGACAGACAGTTACATCATAGGACCTAATTTCTTGGCAGTCTTAAAAACAGAGATGAAAGGCGAATGCCGCCCTGGCTATTACAGTGTTTTCCTTCTGAAGTGGATTTTTCTTTTTAAAATGCCTTGGTTTCTTTGATATCTGCTGGGTGTGCATTGAAAGCTCTGCTGTAGTTCACACAGCATGGAAATCTTGAGCTTCAGAGCCAGTTTGTACATCTCCGAGGGCATACCCCCTGGTTCTCACTTGGTGCTGTTTATCTTGAGCTTCAACCGCTTCTGAGGATTGGAGTTGCCAATAATGCCTGCCACAGTCCTCAGAGCCAGGGTGCCTCTGCTCATCCAGTTTTGTAGCCATGGGCGGCTCTGGGGTCAGGGTGTTCAGCCGGTGCCTCCTGTGTGCAGAGCACTCCAGTGTTCTGGTTTCAGGTAATGTCTCATGTTTACAGTTTTCAGTGTGGGACTTTTAACTCACTTTGCACTCACCAGATTTTCAGAGCAAGCTCTGGAAAGAAAATTGTATTAGGCGTGGTTTTATACAGAGGCCTTGGGCCCTGGCCTCTGGAGGCTCCTAGTCACTGTACTGTTAGTTGAGGACAGGCAGTTACATCATAGGACCTAATTTCTTGGCAGTCAGAAAACCTAAATAAAAATTTAACATATTAGATATTCCTTAAAGTTTTTTTTTTCTTTTTATTAACTGATTTTTAGAAAAATACATTGATTGATTAGTATTTTGCAAAGTGTCAAGATAGGTCTGTGTCCACCATCCTTGACCTGATCTGTCCCAGCCAGGAGGAACGTCCTTTTTTTACTCTGTTCTTGAACGTGTCCCTACAGTGTTTCCTGGCTTCCTGGTTTTCATTCATTAGCTTTTTAAAAAGGAGTTTGACCTTTATTTTATTTACTTGTTTTTATTGGCGCCAAGGATCGAGCCCAGTGCCTTGTTAGGCAAGCGCCACACCCTGAGCTGCAGCCCAGCCCTTCCTTTCTTTACTTACGCAGTTCATTCAGGGCATGTGACTTGAAGACGACCCGATACAGAATCTACCAACGTTTCCATTGGTGATGGACAGATAAAGAACACGTGGTACATAGGTACGGTGGGGACATTCTCCAGGACGGATAAGGAAAGAGAGGTGTACCTTGGATCTTCAGCCTGTTACTTGTGACAACTGGGATGAACCCTGAGGACCTCATGCTGAGTGCAGTGAGTTGGGCCTGGGAGCTCTTCTTCATCTCACCTGGATATGGAAGCTGAGACCAGCTCACAGAGTAGGGGGATAGTGGTTGTCACCAGGGACAGAGTCAGCCTGGGCACAGGGGAGAGGTTGGTCAGCGGGGAGCCAGCCATAAGGAGTGAGTTCCAGGTAAGTTCCTCGGGTGCCTCCTGGTAACTGGGGTTCATACCAGTGTATTGTGTGCCTGGAAATTGGTGAGAGATAATTTTAGGTGTTTTTCACAACCGCAGCAGCAACAACAAAATAAGTATGTCAGGCACAGTGTGTGTTGCTGGCTCCATGTCTTGTTAATACACTATAAATATATAGTTTTCATTAATTAAAAATAAAGCTCCTTGTACCATACCACCATCTGCTGGGGGGCACAAAGCTATGCACGAGTACCTACTTCTGTGTATGTGCTGCAACAGGAGGTGCCCGTGCTGGACAGTCCATGGCTCTGTTGGCCCCACAGCCTCGGGGGGGGAACTGTGGTGGGCATGAGTCCTGTGGTTGGGGCCTGCTCCTTTGTGCTCCCATCATACAGCGGCTTCCCTGGTTGTGTGCTCACACTTGTGGCTGTCTGTTCAGGAGAGAAGGAACTCTCCATTTCTAAGGTAGATGAGGCCTGGGTGTCCCCGTGACCCCAGCTGGCCCTGTGGGTCTCCATTCTTTCAGTCTTTTTCTTTCTAGTGTGCTGACCAGCCAGCCAGGCCACTGGACACACCCTTGAGTGTGTGCCTCGTGCCTTGTGTGCTACAAAGATGGTCTGTGCAGTGCTTATGGCCTGCGCCTGGCACCGTCTTCTCACACCGTGGCTCCCAGGCATCCTCTCTAGAATGTGGCTGTTGGAGGGCTGCTGCCCCTCTCTGGCTTGTGCCTCTGTGCTGTGCCCTCCCATCCATAAGCTGGCCCAGCCTCTTCTTTCTCCTTCAGCAAGGAATACAAGGTCCACAAGTGGTCTTGGGGTGCTGCTGGGTCCTGTGTCATCTAGGTACCTACTCGGTACTTCTGTGCCACCCCTCCACTCCCGGTCTTCCTGGCTGTGTCCTGGGTGCTCTGTCTTTATAGTGGATAGCTGCTGACTGTCTGACTCCATGACCTGGTCGATATGACTGGGCATGACTTGTGAGTGGCCCAGGGTCAGGGTTCTGCCTGTCAGGGCCCAGCAGCATGGCAGAGCAGGTTCTCACATGGAGTCTCTCTGCTGGAGATAGCATGGCATTCCTGCAGCATTGCGCTGCGCGCTTTTGCCATCGACACCTTCCATGGTAGCAGGGTCCTGAGGTAGTGTGACCCCAAGGTGAGGCTAGCTGCCTCCTCCCCAGCTGAACTCATGACAGGGCCACTCAGCCTCTCATGCTGGGTGGATCCCAGTGTCTTAGGGGCATCACCTGCAGTGCGAGGAGGCTAACTGGGCACCGCACCTCCTGGGTGGGTGTGACGCAGCACCATTGGTTTCTCGCTCATATGTCCTGCTCTTCCCTTGAACCTCGCTGGAGTGGCAGGTCCCTGAGTCTCGACAGTCTGCCTCTTGCACCCTTCCGCTGCCCAGGCAGTGTGCCGTCATCGGTGCACTGGGTCAAGTGGTGCTCCCGGGGTGTCCAGGAGCCTCTGGACTCTGGTGTGACTGGAGGAGGGGAGCTGCCCTGGCTCCACAGCAGCCTGTGGGCTGGTTTCCTGTGCTGTGCACACAGGTGGCTCCTGACCTGATTCTTCACTGGGGTGGGCAGGTGCTTCTGGAGACAGTGTGCAGACATCATGTTCTAGAGGCTGTGAGTCTGCTTTGAGTCCACATCTGGTGCCACATCTGTGAGCAGGCCTCCTGCTTTGTGAATCTTAGTGTAGTCTACAGTCATTGTCTAGGGCCTGCTGCCCTTCTGCAGAGGCCAGTGTGAAGTGATCCAAGCCATGCCCCTCCATCTCCTTGATTCCTGGAGTAGGCGTGTGTGTCCACATCCCAAGAGGCTTCCCCTTGACCTTCCATGGCCACAGACCCAGGACGGACATGTCAAAAGCTGCCCAGTGTGTCATTCGCATGCTACGTGTGTGGGCCACAGAGATGACCACTGAATGGGTCCAAGATCAGGGGACTGTGGGGGGGCCACCTCTGAGCTGTTTGCAAAGCCTCTACTTGGCCTTGAAGCTAAGGAGGTTTGGTCTGCCATTGCAAGTCATTCTGTGGCTTATTACGCAAAGCACATGACTTTAGTCTTATTTGGCCATGGAGGCTGCTCTGTAGCTCCAGAGTTGGGCGTTACCCTTCGGGCTTGGACAGCCCACCCCCTGCCTTACTGGGTAAAGAACATTCTATAGAAAAACCTTTGTGTATCTACCATATAAAAATAAAAACCGTGGGCTCACTATCTACTTCGAGTGTGGAGGCAGGACCTTAAGGTCGCAGAGGCATCACACCCTCGCTTTTTAAAATTATTTGTGTTGTGATTTTTTGCCGTATTTTGTGGCCAGCTCACTACACGTAGCGGGGCACAGCATATCTTGCCTGTGTGGGCCGTGGACGAGAGGACTGTGTTTTAAGCTTTACCTGTGCTTTGCCAGGAGTCCATTTTCTTGGGTGTGCTAAATCTTTGGGCTCTGGACCACTTGCTTTCCAGCTTTGAAAGTTTCCTTCTCTCTCCTCTCCTGGTGGGTTATGTCTTTAGCTCCTCTTGGGCCTGTTCCGGGGGCTTTGGGGAGCCCCTGGTGGGGGTGTGCGTTTGTTGTGGTGTTGCCTTTGGTTGCTCAGTGGCTGTTGTAGTCAACTTTTTTGCTGCTGTGGCCAAAAGACCCAACAAGAACAATTTTAGAGGAAGAGAAGTCTATTTGGGATTCATGGTTTCAGAGGTCTGGGTCCATAGACATCTGACTGCATTACTCTGGCTCCAAGGTGAGGCAGAACACGGTGGCAGAAGAGTGTGGTGGAAGAAAGCAGCTCAGGACATGACAGGAAGCAGGAAGAGACTACTCTTGGCTCATTAGGGACAAAATATAAACCCCAGAGGCACACCCCACCTGTTCCAGTCACCGCCCAGTTAACCCCTCCAGGTGGACTAACGTGCTGACTAAGTTAAGGGGCTCAGACCAGCCGTTTCACCTTTGAGATTTAATGCATTGTCTCACATGCGCTTTGGGGGGACAGCTCACATTTGTTTCATAACATTGCTGACCCCACACTGTCGAGGTAATGACCTCCAGTGTGGCAGGTGGTGATGTGCATGGACAGGGGTGAAGCCTCTTAGACGTCCAGCGTGTCACTTGGGCCTCCTACCTGAGGCAGACTTTGAAGGGAGGCAGCGATTGGAGTGTTTTAGCCTTTGTGATCACAGGAAGTGGTCAAGGAGTTGCATGAGCAGGCAGTTCTGGAATGTAGCTGGGCAGAGTCCTCCAGCACAGGGCCTGGGCCAGGGACGTCGGCCACAGGCTGGTCTATCACAGAACGGCCATTTTCTCCCCCTGCCGCCGTGGTCCTGGTGCTTCCCTTTCTTCTGGGGTCTGTAGTCCTCCATGCCTCAGGTGGGGCGTCTGTCTCTGACCCTTAGGAAGGCGGCCGAGTGGGCCCCTCGGCTGGGTCAGCGCTGCAGGGCTCCCCTGCTCTCCCAGGTAAAGCTGCCGGCTCCCTTTGGGCCTTCTCCTGGCACCCCGGGGCTCTGCAGGGGTGCTGCGTGGCCACGCGTCTCAGCAGGAAATGGACGTCTGTGGAGATGGAAGCGGAAGGCACTGGGCCTCGCCTTCCCCTAGTTGGCAGAGGTGTTAGCATTACCGTGTGGGCACACTGCTCTCTGTGGGATTCCCTCTAAGAGAGAGTTCCGTGTTTTCTCAACACTAACCAAGCGTGCGAGAGGAGCACTGGGGCCCTCCTGCAGGCTGGTGTTTGACTGTGGATGGAGATGGCAGCCAGGAGGCCTCGTGTGCTGTCCTCGTGTCCACTGCTATGGATACCTGTGGCTCACCTGTGGTGTCGAGGTGAGCGACCATCCAAACTAGGTGGGTGGCGTGCTTTCACACTCCTGAGGCCTCCTCCCTGCGCGGGGCCCGCGTGGTGTCTTCCTTCCTGTGTAGGGAAAGACACTGCCAGGTGCATTTTCTTCTGACATCCGACAGGGTGTGTCGTGGTCTTCACTTGATGCTGCTTGATTGCTTAATATTTGGACCTGATCATTGAGGTGGTCTTTAAAAGAGAAAGGAAGGTGTTTAGCACATTTGCAATTTAAAATTAAATGGAAAGCAGAATGCAGAAGGGTCTCTGTCTAGGAATCTCATTCCATCTGGTTTTGTAGAACTTGGACACACTGAGAACTTTCTGGGGGCCAAGTGCTGGCCCCGGCCCTTCTCAGCTTGCTCGCCCAGTGGCTTTTCAGGGGCCGCTGGGAAAGCCAGGTCCCTGGGCCCTGAGGAGTGAAAGGCTGAGCAAGCAGGCTGCGGGGCCACTGGAGGCAGAGCCGTGAGGACACCGTGTTAGTGGTGGTGGGGGGACGTCATGGAGGGGCTGCAGGTGTGGGGCTGCTCTCTGCTGGCTGCCGGGGCGCGAATGGGGTGTCTGTCTTCAGCCTGAGGCATCTCTGAGTGGCCTTGCCCTCTGAGCCAGACGCTCAGCACCTCGGGTGAACTGGGCAGGCCCAGGCGTGGCAGTGTTTCCAGACATCTCACGGGCCCAGCACCTGTTAGGAGGCCCCGAAAGCCGTGAGCAGAGAGACCTGTTTAGTGGCCCCCAGACACGAGCTGCGTGCCTGCTGAAGGTTTCCGCATCCCTTGTTTGGCTCCTATTTTGCAGAGCCGTTGGAAAACAGTGGGAGGAAATTGATTTTGAGGAAATTAAATTTTTTTTGAACCACAATGCAGGCTTTAAATCAAGGACAAGGTGGGCTCACTGCTGCTGTCTCTGGGCGGTGCCTGGAGCTGATGCCGCCTGCCCAGCAGACGGGGCAGCCGCGGCCATGTAAGTGCGCTGTGCTGTCTGCAGACACCCTGCTGACTTTCTCCTCTGTTGCTCAGCCTCCGACAGCCGAGTCCAGGCACGTGCGGCCGTGTGGAGGATGCCCAAGGAGCTGGAGTCTGGAAGCCAGGAGTCCCCCGACGACTCTGCAAGCACCGCCCAGACCCTGGAGCTGCTCTGCCACCTGGACAACACAGCCCATGGCAATGTGGCCTGGTAGGGTGCTGCACGTGGCATAGGCCCAGGACGAGCCTGCACGCTGCTCAGGGCCTCATTCTGCGCAGGGACCACCTGCACTCTTGACAGACGCTGTGCCTCCATTTGTTTTTGTTTGTTTGTTTGTTTTTAGTGTGTGGGGGTCCTTGTTGTGTTCTAGATTAACCTTGCTTCTGGAAGCTCACCATATGCATGGTGCAGAGCCTGTGTCCCTTCTTTTCCTCTTGGTCTAAGCAGTGTTGCCCACAGTCACCTGACAGAATCAGCCTGCCCTGTGCAGCGCTTTCCACAGGTCGTGCCTCACGCCGAGGGCAGCCAGCTCTCTTCCCATGGCCTTTGCGTGAAGGCTGTGTGCCTGGTTTACCATGTCCTAGGCCTTCTGTTGTCTCTGCGTCTTCAGCTTTGTTTTCCCCATCAGTCCCTTGGTGTGTCAGGCGACAGGAGATGTGACTGCCATTTGTAGAGGCTTTTTGGCCAGTTGCTGCCTGTGTAGTCAGAGGTTGGCTGTGTCCACTCACCTAGCCACTCCAGAGGCATCTTTGCACAGCAGTCATGGCTGGTCTCTGATGGTGCTGAAGCCATGATAACATTAGAGGCCATGATTTCCAGGAGGGACTCTGGGGCATAACGTTATGGGTATTTATAGTGACCGTGATTACTTTGCTTAGTACAGCGAAACTTGGATGTGTGTGTATGTGTGTGCACTCTCATGCATCCGGAAGGAGGCCTGTACCTCTCTACGCTTGCTTCTGTCATAGCTGTGCCAGTGAAACAGATTCAACCCATAACATGCTTATTACTAAGCATCTGCTGCATGCGCCCTCCTAGGCTCTAGGGACAGCAGGTGAGAGTTCCGGGACCTGGCCTCGAGGAGTCCCTGTCTCCAGGGGAGACTCAGAGTGTCGTGGGCAGGAAGCTGTGGTGATGAGTACTAATGAGCTGTGTGCCAGAGCCCTAGAGGAAGCTGCGAGTCAGACTGCTCGAGGACTGAGTGTCCTGACAGGGCTGAGTGTTGGTCCAGGCTCCATTGTGAGGCCTGGTCCTTGACAAGGTTTTGGAGCAGTGCACAGTCAGGCAGTCTGAGCTCAGGAGGCCCCATATCACTGAGGAGGATTTGATTTTACCGTGGTTTTGCTTCCGCCTGCTCCGTGGTTCTTCCTTGTTAGAGAGCTGCCTTGAGTATTCACCTCATGCCCGACCTTGCGGAGTTGGTGGCTGGTGAGTCCTGAGGCCCCAGGAGCAGTTGCTTTCGTGCTGTCACTTGGCTGCCCACCATTAGATTCCCTGTGCACGTCTCACAGCTCCATCCAGAGTCCCACATTCAGTGGCCACATTGCCCAGCAAACAGACATTTGTGTAGGTGTCTATAAGCATGCACATTGTGTGTGTCCCTCGTCCCTGGAGGCACAGTGGTGTGGGAGCAGACAAGCCCCAGGTGGGCCAGAAGTTGCTCAGGGAGGGCCATGAGAGCAGAGATGGTGAGCTCAGGAGGGGCTGTGGAGCCATCAGGCTGCTTTCCTGGCTGCCTACCTTGTGCACGCACCTGTCAGATGAAATCCAGAGAGCAGGCTGTGTCTGTGGGTGTGGGTGTGGGTGTGTGCGCGCGCACGCACACCTGTCAGGAACTGAATGCTGAATATTAGCTTGGGACACTAAACTGCACCATGCACACCTCCCATGAAAGGGAGGCTTGTTGTGAAGTGGTTGTGGTGTTCAAACACAGTCGGCTGTTCTCAGAGTCACCGGAGTGCTATCTGTTCTGACTTTGCCGCTGCTGTTCAAAGCATTTCTTGAGCTCTTCTCTGTCATCTAGAACATCAGTGCATATTTTTCCCCGTGTGTCTGTTTTGAGTGTTTCACATTGAGGTCATTGCAGATTCAGCAGCAGTTGTAGGGAGAGCACAAACCCTGTACGCCCTCCACCGGTCTCCTTGGTACCTGTGGCAGCAGTGAGAGGCCTCCACCTGCACGTAGGCTCTGCACCTTTTGCCAGCCCTGCGTGGGTTCTCGTGCTTGCGTGGGAGCCTCCAGAACAGTCTAGAGCAGCTCGCCCACGGGTCCTTCCTTCTTTAATATCTGCAAGCGCTATTCTGTGCTTCATCCCTAATTTGGTCATTTCTAGAAGATTATAAAGTGAAGTTATGCACTGTGTAACCTTGATACTGACTTTTTTAATTCCCTGGAGTTGTTGTGTGTGTTGACTGATAGCCAGTTTCCTTTTGTTGCTGAGGAGTATTCCCTGGTACCATGCACCTCCGTCTGTCTACCCGAACCTGCTGGAGGATGCTGGTTCCATCACGTGTAAAGCTGCAGTCAGTGCCAGCACTCACTGCCCTTGCCGACTGGCTCTGCCATAGTGCCATGGGTTCTTAAGAAAGGGTACTTCTTTCCCAGAGTGACTGCACATTTGATGTCTCGCTGTTGGGCATGTGGACCAGCCTCTGTCCTCGCCAGCACTGGTTGTGGTCAGGGATATTCAATGTTCCCTGCAATGCACAAGGACTGTCCTCAACAGCACTGAGTGTCACCAGGGATATTTGATGTCCCCCACATGCACGAGGACCAGCCTGTGTCCTCACCAACACTGGGTGTAGTCAGGGTTATTCTTTGAAGAATCTTCAGTGATTTCCAGGTTTTATTAGACAAGAAATTTTAGTTTTGAAAATTTAAGTCACAAGTGTGATGGATCCATTGGGGGCTGGACACAGTGATCAGGGGCATGCTTTCCTTTTGGCTTATCAGTCGACCCTGAGAATCGCTAGGAGAGGCCCTTAGACTTTCCTGAACAATGCTGCTGGCTGTCGGAGAGCATGCAGGAAAGCTACCTAGTTCCCATGCTCCATCCACCAGGTCTCCCCGCCTCAGGTCATATGCCCTGCTGGCTTGGGGTGTGCCCTCCCTGTCTCCCCCAAGGGGAAGTGTTGGGGGCATCTGTCCTCAGCCATTTCAGCATCCATTTGTTGGGGAGCAGCATTCAGTCCTGACCTAGGACACCCCTCATGCTGTTTTCAGCCCCCCAACAGACAGGGTTGACAGAGTGATTGCCAGCAGCTCCCACTGTGAAAAGACCTCTGGTGCTCAGCTTGAGTGTCCTCTAAAGAATCAAGGGCCCACCCATCCACCATGAATGCCTGACGTCACGGGGGCTTCATCCTCATGGCTGCCATCTCTGCTTGGTGTTCCCACTTCTGTTCCCACTCGAGGGTGATGTTCTCTGTGGAGTCCCAGCTTCCTCTGAAACGCCAACTCGGTCAGGCTCAGGGCTTCATCTTCAGGGAAGACAGGCAAGAGAGCCGGGCTCTAAGCCACCTTATGAGCACCAAGGACAGCACCAGGTGCAGAGGAGGCTGGTTCAGGCACCCAGGACAATGCCAGGCCAGAGAGCTCAAGACACAGGGAGAAGGGCTCTAGGCTGTGTCCTCAGCCTGAGGACAGCACTCAGCACATTGGGTGGCAAGCCCCAGCAGATATGGAAGGCCAGCACCAAGTGCAACTCCAGGCACAGAGTAGGTGGGTTCGGTCACAGAGGACAGTGCCAGGAGGAGACCTGGACTCAAGACTGCATCCTCAGCACCAAGGACAGTGCCAGGCACAAAGGAAGATGGGCCCCAGTCCTCAGCATCAAGGACAGCACTGGGCACAGAGGGAGGTGGGCTCCAGACCTTGTTGTCAACAACAAGGACGGCACCAGATATAGAGGAGCCCTGTCCCAGGCCTCGTCCTCAGCACCAAGGACAGCACCAGGCACAGAGAGAGGCGCACTCCAGGCTGAGTCCTCAGCACCCAGGACAGCTCTGGGCACAGAGGGAGGCTGGCTCCAGGCTGGGTCCTCAGCACCCAGGACAGCTCTGGGCACAGAGGGAGGCTGGCTCCAGGCTGGGTCCTCAGCACCCAGGACAGCTCTGGGCACAGAGGGAGGCTGGCTGCAGGCTGGGTCCTCAGCACCAAGGAGAATGTACTTGGGCTTGTGCATTCTGAGTTGGGGTGCTGGGACTGGTGGTGGGCATTCCGACCCAGGACTTCAGAAGCACCTCGTTGCATCCCAGCTAAAAGGGCTTCTAGAAGGAGCCATTTGTGACCGTCGTCACCTGTGATCTGAAAGTTGTTTTGGTTGCTGGATATGTTGATTTATCTATCAGAATGGTCTCAGAGTGTCCAGTGTCCTCTAGCTAGTCCTTTTCAAAATGTAAATATGAACCAGCTGAGCTTCCTGGGGGAGCTGCTTATTTGGAAGATAATAAGCTTTGTTATTTTCTAGCATGTTTCTCCTCTGCACTCTTTGTTTTTGGGGGGTTTACTGGCAAACAAATTCAGGGAGTATTGCCACTGAGACACATCCTCAGCTCTCTTGTTTTGAGGTAGGGACTCAACAGGTTGTCCAGGCTGGCCTCAGTCTTGCCAGGAGGAGACCTGCCTCAGCCTCCCGAGTGGCTGGGATCATAGGCAGGCAGCACTGTGCCTGGCCTGCCCCATGCACTCTGGAGTCATTTCTGGGGTCAGTGTGCATTTGCTCTGGGAAAGGCAGCATAGTTAGGCCTGGGCCTGCACCCCCTCTTCGGACATGCAACTGCTTGTGCTGTCAGCGTGGGCTGGCCATTTCTCTTCAGGCCCTGCATTCCTGTGAGTGGGGTGATTTGGAATGGCCAATGCCGTTTCTTCTCTAAGCTCATGGGCTGCCACAGCCTCTCTTTGACACTCAGTGCCACCTGACTTTACTCATCAGAAATAAGTGGCAGACCTTCCTTCCCTGCTCCCTTTGCAGTGAGGTGGTCCCCGTGCCTGCTGCCACCGTAAGAGGAGCCTACTCGGACAGGGCCTCGGCATACAGCCTCCTGGGTGAAGTCTGTGATCAGAGGGGAACCTACCTGCACAGGGCCGTGGCATACAGCCGCAGGGCGGGAGCCGTCCAGACCACTCCCTCCTGGGTGAAGTCTGTGAGCAGAGGCTGCTCCCTGCCTGGAGTGGGTGCAGGCCCAGGGAGGCCCTAGGCACCTTTCACCCTCTGGTGTGGTGTGATGTCCTGACCACCTTCAGTTCATCTCACACGGCCATATTTCACATTGGCCTGTTGGCTAACTTAAATTCTTTCTGGAACAATTTGGGACATCGATACACGAGTAGCATTAGAGTCTGCCTTGCCACTGCTGTAGACCCTGATGCTGAGAGGGGTTGCCCTAGTATTGTACTTCAGCGGACTGTGCTTTTTCACTTTTGGGGAGCAGACATGGAAGATCTCTTTACAGTGCTTCTTATTGTGGCATGTGTTGTGCTTCTGCAGAGTTGGGTTTCTCCTTGGGACACACATGAAACTCATAGTTAGACTTTTTTTTCAGTGTGCAGAATGGACATTAGCACTGGGCCACCGGCTGTAGACCCACTGCGTTCGCTAACACCTCCTGCACTTTACACTTGCCCACTGAGGTTTACACCACTGTCTCAGGAGCCCAGATGGAGAGGAGGTTTCCTGGAACTCTGAGGGGAAGGAGTTGATTATTTCTGAGAGTCTGCACAATGCTTCATCATCCCCGGGGCTTCGCTGGCTGATTAGCCACAACAGGGTGATTGTGTGGTCTCCATCGCCTTTGATGATCAAGAGGCCCTCCAGCTGCTTAGGAGCCGTGCCCCTCACCTGCAGATGAATGTTCCCTGCTGGCGAGTGGAAGCAAAGTCAAAACACTGGGAACATGGGCCCATTCCTGTTGGGCACTGTTCCCCAAGAGGTGTATCAAGAGCAGTCACACAAATCGCCTTGTTTTCTTGGATGATGAAAATCTCCTTTAAAGGAGAAGTTACTAAAATCAGTCACAACAAGCTTTTGAAAGATGGGGGTAAGTTTGAGGACCGTCAGCTGTTGTATTGTCCTGGCTCCTGCCACCATGATCCAGGTGTGGACGGAGTTAGGCATGCTGTTCAACATGGTATGTTTCTCTGGTGGCATTCTGCATCCTGTGGCTCTGCACAGTGGCCAGCCAACCTGGCCTCCTGAGCCAGCTGCTGGGAGGAAACCTGCTGTGGGGATGCAGTAAATGTCACACTGGAGTGGCAGGCAGGCCACTATGTGTGAGGACCTTGTTGGAAGGCAGGAAAGGGCACAAGCCTGGGTGTTGAGACTGGGGAGGGGGAGAAAAGCCACATGGGGGCCCACCAGACAGGACGTTGCCTCTTTATTTTTTTCTTTTTAGTTCAGTGTGCCAGAAGAGTGGAAATTGGCTCTGGTTAAATGTTACAAAGAGCGAATTGATAGTTATTCTCAACATCTTGGAAAAGTCGCCTTTGAGGGTAAGACAATGTTTGACGTTTTCACAGATCCTATGCTGCGATTGCCCTGCCAGTGACAATGTCATCGTCAGAGTGTGATCAGGTTTTTATGAGATCCATGCCAGTGCTGGCTAATCACACCAGACCTAGGTACCCCTAAGAGCGGGGTTTTAAAAACTGACACCTAGGAGCTGCTGCCCTGCTCACCAGCTTGTTACTGATGCCGTCCACCAGCTTTCACAAGGACCCTGGAATTTTGCCCAACAGACCTTAGTCTATGCAGAAGAACCGTCTCATGGTGTTCTGGGTCCATACCAAAAACGCCATCTTTAAAGCTTTCTTAAAGTCCCCATTGTATAGTGGGAATGGGCATCACAGTCTCCCTTTTTCCGTGTAACTAAAGGGGAGTATTAGAAAGAGGGGATGATGAGGAGGGAACACTTGTAATATGCATTGTGTAGGCACAACCCATTCTAGGAAGATCCAGAGTACAAGAGTTTGGCCAAAAAGTACAGGAAGTATAGGTAACTATTCACAGCAAAGAGACACTCATTCAGTTGTTCACTAAACACTGGCTCAGAAGTGCGTATCAGTCCTTCCTCTCAGCAACCCAGTGGGTGTCTCCCCGCACACGTCAGCAGACTCGCTTACTAGTGAATCCGGTGGGAAAGCCAAGAAGCTGCTGTGACAAAATGCCAGCCACCGGGTAGCCTTTAAACAGCAGAGTTCATGGCTGTGGATTCTGGAGACTGGAAATTGCGCTCCGCCCACAGGTCTGGTTGGCCTCGACTGAGTCCCTCTGCTCAGTGCTGAGATGGCCCCTGTGCACCTTATCTTCACATGTGTATGGAGAACAAGCTTGCCCTCACCCACCTGCGCTTGCCCTCACCCACCTGCGCTTGCCCTCACCCACCTGCGCTTGCCCTCACCCACCTGCGCTTGCCCTCACCACACCTGCGCTTGCCCTCACCACACCTGCGCTTGCCCTCACCACACCTGCGCTTGCCCTCACCACACCTGCGCTTGCCCTCACCACACCTGCGCTTGCCCTCACCCACCTGCGCTTGCCCTCACCCACCTGCGCTTGCCCTCACCACACCTGCGCTTGCCCTCACCACACCTGCGCTTGCCCTCACCCACCTGTGCTTGCCCACACCACACCTGCGCTTGCCCACACCACACCTGCGCTTGCCCACACCCACCTGCGCTTGCCCTCACCCACCTGCGCTTGCCCTCACCCACCTGCGCTTGCCCACACCACACCTGCGCTTGCCCACACCACACCTGCGCTTGCCCACACCCACCTGCGCTTGCCCTCACCCACCTGCGCTTGCCCACACCCACCTGCGCTTGCCCTCACCCACCTGCGCTTGCCCTCACCACACCTGCGCTTGCCCTCACCCACCTGCGCTTGCCCACACCACACCTGCGCTTGCCCACACCACACCTGCGCTTGCCCTCACCCACCTGCGCTTGCCCTCACCCACCTGCGCTTGCCCTCACCCACCTGCGCTTGCCCTCACCCACCTGCGCTTGCCCACACCACACCTGCGCTTGCCCTCACCCACCTGCGCTTGGCCTCACCCACCTGCGCTTGCCCTCACCCACCTGTGCTTGCCCTCACCCACCTGTGCTTGCCCTCACCCACCTGTTCTTGCCCACACCACACCTGCGCTTGCCCTCACCCACCTGCGCTTGCCCTCACCCACCTGCGCTTGGCCTCACCCACCTGCGCTTGGCCTCACCCACCTGCGCTTGCCCTCACCCACCTGCGCTTGCCCTCACCACACCTGCGCTTGCCCTCACCCACCTGCGCTTGCCCTCACCCACCTGCGCTTGCCCTCACCCACCTGCGCTTGCCCTCACCCACCTGCGCTTGCCCTCACCACACCTGCGCTTGCCCTCACCCACCTGCGCTTGCCCTCACCACACCTGTGCTTGCCCTCACCACACCTGCGCTTGCCCTCTGCTTTTATCTGCCTGCAGGCGGAGTGACTTGGTTGATGGAGCCATGAGTTTGTCTTGGTGAGATGGAAAACAGAACAGGCTTTTCAATACCCCATTGCCTGGTTTCGAGGTCACAGGCTGTTACATCAGATGTGTTGCCAGGCAGCCTGTCAACGTGGGTCTGTCCCTGCAGGTGTTCCTTGTGCTCCAATGTGAAGATCTTGTCCTTATGCAGATTGATCAAACTGGGTCTCCTTCATGGTGGGCTTGTTTCTTGTGCCACTCCTGTGGCTCTTGCACAATGCTGCTGCTTTGTGCTTATTGCAAATTTTTGAGCAGAAAGAAACTTCTGAAACTGAGCCAGGTTGCCAAATCGGTATGTTTTAAGGGAGATTTTGTGAACTGGGAAGTAATTTTTTTAAATCCTTTTCTTAAAGGGGTTTTCAACATTTGGTGTCTAACCAATGACTTAATCACTATTGCATAGACATATATTTTAAGATCTTCCTTTTGTCAGAGTAATAGTGAACTCAGACTGTAGGGTGCACATGGAGCAGGCAAGGCACCTGACACCCTCATGTCCTGGCAGTGTGTGACCTCTGCCCTATGTGGCAGAGCGGTGACTCCACCATCTAACAGTGGTAGCTCCCTCTTTTGTAGGCCTTGGCACCCCCACTTCCGTGGGGGTGTTCCGGTGTACATCAAGGTTAATTTACATTGTGGCTTCTGTGAGAGCTTCTCCGTGTCTCTGGAACTGCCTCACCAGGTGCTGGAGCCCAGGGCAGCGCACGTCCAGCACGTCCATCCAGGAGCCTCTTGCTTGAGGAAAGGGTGTGCTTCCTCTGAGGGGCATGAACCCTGCAGAGGTGCCACCTGCCTGCTGTGGCCCTGCTGGCTGCTTCCCAGGGTCCCCGTGTTTTATTTGCTTATTTTGGCAAAGGGGCGTTCACGGGAGCAGCCCTCCTGTGCTTGCTTTTCTCTCCAGGATCCGGAAGGGTGTAGCATGCTTACATGAGACCAAGCTTCTCTTTCCCCACTTGTTAATACTGTCATGAGTCCTCTCAGTCACTGGTAGAGTGTGATAAAGTAGAAAAGTGGATGATTTTTATGAACAAAGAAATAAACTTCTTGGTTTGGAGTAGCAAGAATGGCAGACATCCTAGGTTATTTCCCCATGTTTATAGCTCTGGTTTCATGGTGATGATCCATGATAAAATAGTTTCTCTTTTTATTGCACTTTGCATATCCCAGCTATTGCAAGGTATGCTGCAAACAGGAATGATTATTGGATTGTTACCTACAAAATAAAGCAGCTATTTTCCTACATATCAGCCGTGGATGAATAATGGGGTGTGTAGTAAAAGCAGGTTTCCCACGGCGATTCCCTCAGCCATCAGCCCCCTGGAATAGCTGGTGTTTCTTCGCGGCGCAGCTCTGTGGAAGCACCTTAAAGATGCTCTTCCGAAGTGCATATCTGCTAGCTCTGGTTGGGGTTGCAGTCTTCCTTTGCCTGCAGAAGATCAAACAGCCCTTGTCTAGTCACTTACTCCCTGTCTTACATGCACAGGAATTGTAGGATGGAACAGAGCCCTGAAGGCGGGAAGTGGGAGAAGCCCAGAGTTGGGCCATCAGACTGGAGGCTTGGCCTGAGGCTCTCACCTAGGGAATTGTGGCCACAGGGCAGAGCTGGAGCACCACCAGGTGAGGCAGGAAGCATGGTCATCCCCACCAGTGGCCCATCAGGCCCATGCAGGCGTATTGCTGTCCACCCTGTGTCTGACTCTCGCGCACCAACTGCAGGAATGGTGGATTTCTAAAGAGAATGAACTTGGGTTTTCTGTTTGCTTAATGGTAGTTCTTATTTACTCTGCCTTCTCTGTGTGTGTGTGTGTGTGTGTGTGTATATATATATGATTATTTGCTTTCCTTATTGACCTTGAGCTGTAAACTCCTCGTGCTCACCTGTAATACTGAGGTCTGCAGTCACTGTCTATGGAAACCGTCACCAGAGGAGGCCATGGGACCCTTGGCCTGTGATGTCTTGCCTTTCAGGTTGCCTTGCCTGCCCTTCCCAGGGCTGCAGGAGGCTGGGTATGTCTCTTCCTATATTTTGGTGTTGCCTCTTGGTTTTTAGGTCTTTTCCTTGTTAGGATACCCACACTCTCTCTCCTACCAGAATCTTTAAGGAACCCACCCTAAACCAGTCCAGCAGGAAGAATCCATGAGCTTTCTTATCTGTCCCAGTTTGGTTGGTTGACTTCTCTGTCTAGTCCTTTCAAAGACAAATTGGCAAACCATGGGTGACATAATCGATAAAAGTTACCTGGAGTCCTTAGTTTTCCTTTCCTTCCCCCCGTGGGTTCTGGTTATTGAACCCAGGGTCCCTCACACATAGGCAAGTGCTCCACCACTGAACCACATCCCTGGCTCTTCTTCTTCTTATTATTATTTTTTGCTTTTGGAATCTCTGGATCATCCATATCAATGTGCCAAGATTGACTCCTGACACCTATAAAAGGCAGGTTAGTTTTTCATTTTAAATTTATGGACTGCAGAGTTTCAGCCTTGAATAGTCTCAGAAACAAATGGTGACCACCCCTTGGTTCATGGCCTGCAGTTGCTCAGCCTTGGCTTCCGTCCATGGTGGAAGTCTGCCAGTGCGGGACACCTTCTTCAGGACATGCGTGATGGGCCTGTGTGGCGTATAGTTCTAAGTCCAGGCCTTAGCACGAGGGCCTGCCACTCATGGGCTTCTGTGTTGTCCAGAGAGGAAGGGCGGGAGGTGGAGCCCCCATTTTGTGTATTAGCTTTAAAAGCAAAACAGTACAAGCTGTGTCCCTGGCAGGACCCAGCACCATGGGCTCCCAGAGGGAATGGCCTGTGCATGTGACAGGACTGTTTCCAGTTCCAGGGGGACATCAGGTGGCACTCTGCTAGCCTCAGATGGAAGAACAGCAGAGAGGACCCAGGACCTATAGAAGGTGACACTCTGATTCACGCCCTCAGGCTGCAGGTGAGAGTGGGATGGCACAGCAAAAGACAAGTTTCTGTGCCTTTCAGAGCCGGAAGAGTTGAGCACCTGGTCTCTTCTGGAGATTTTCTCTTTAAGTTGAGTCTCCCTGGAATTCTTTTGTGCACTGAGAAGGGGGTTTTTGAATGTTCCTGACAGCTTTAAGGATGCTGGCCTGGTTTGCAAAGAGGTTGCTGCATTGGTGGTGAGACCGTCTTTGTTGTTGAAGCCGTTTGCATCAGGAGACGTCTTGCAGGCCTGCCCTTGCCTGCTGGCAAGACTGTCCCTAATCCATGTGCAATTCAGCAGTGTCCCTGTCCTGACCCCTCCCCCCATGCCCCTGGAGGACAGCACCAAGCACAGATCCAGGGGTTCTGACACAAGACTGCTGCGTCTGCTATAAGCAGTCTGCTCTGGGTATCAGCTTGTTGGCTGTCACAAACCTGTGGTGCTGGAACATTGCTGTGTCCCCAGGAGACAGCGAAGAAGCCTTCACACAGAGATGAAGGCAGTGTGGCTTGAAATTGGGAAGAGAGGCAGGTGGGTGACAGTGTGCAGCCCCCTTACGTGTCCCTGCTTCTGGACTGTAGTTGTGTGTTACGTTGTTAAAAATCCCTGAAGGCTGAAAAGTCACACACTGTTAGGTTAGTAATTCATTATTTTCTGGAAGGTTCTTCCTCGCCTCCTTGGTGGTTGACTTGGGTTGCTTGATTGAGTCACTTCTCAGGTGTTCTTGCGTATGTCCTTATGGAGAAACAGCAGTCCAGCTATGTCCCTTATAGATGGCACCGACACAGAGCCTCATTCTGGCTGGTACCAAGCTCAAATGCTATGGTTTAGATGTGAAGTGTCCCCAAAAAGCTCACGTGTGAGACAATGCAAGAAGGTTTGGAGGAGAAATGATTGAGTTGTGGGAGTCTTAACCCAGTCAGTGAATTAATCCCTCACAGGATTAACTGAGTGGAAACTGGATGCAGGTGGGATGTGGCTGGAGGAAGTAGCTCATTAGGGGTGTGGCTTTGGGTACACATTTGTATCTGGAGAGTGGAGAGCTCGCTCTCTGCTTCCTAATCACTATGTGCGCTGCTTCCTTCTGCCATGATGTTCTGCCTCACTTCGAGTCCTGAGGAATGGAGCCAGCCTTCTGTGGGAATAGGACCTCTGAAACCGTGAGCACTCTATATACCTGTTCCTCCCCTAAAATTGTTCTGATCTGGTCCTTTAATCATGGCAGCAAAATAGCTGACTAAAGCACAAGGGGTTAGTTCTTGTGCAGTGGCGAGGAGGAGGCCAGCTAGCTTCCTGGGCGAACCTGTTAGGATTTGCAGCAGCGTCAGCCCATAGTTCAACTCTCACCTCTGCCACTTCTAGCCATTTAACGAGGGGCAGCTGCGTAGCTTCCCATGTCTGTCTCATCACTGAGCATAAGGAAGGTGGGGTCTTCTGGGCTCTGGCAAAGTGTGAGAGGAGAGTGCTATCCAGAGCTTAGCGCAGGCCCTACCCGCCAGGCCTGCAGATGCTGCCTCCAGTTTCTCCAGCTCCACCCGGCCACACCCGCTGGCCTTGCTAGCCAGGCATGCAGCTATGCCCCTTTGTCCTTTGGCTGGGGTGCCCTGCACCAGATGCTGCCGTCACCTCAGATGCTGTCTAGAGCCCATTCCTTGGTGTTGCTCCTACATCTATCTCATCTTGTGTTCAGTTGTTGCCTGGGCTAAGCTCTTACAGCCCTTTCAGTCTCTGGTAAGGTGGTCAGGGGACAAGGACTAGAATGTGGTCCTGACTCAGCAGCAGTGCCACCTTGCCAGGTCCCTTACAACACCTCCCAGCCCAGGGTCCTGCCGTAAGTCACCCTTTCCCTGCCTTGCTCGGGGCTGGTCCTGCATTGTCTTGTGCATGACAGCACTTGCATCTTGGCACTTCAAGGTGTATTGTGTGCAGAGGGCTTCCTTTAGCCTCTCCACAGCATGGGTCACTTCACACTGCGTGCTTGTCCCAGTGTCAGGCCCCTGCTGTCTCACTGCTGCCTCTTTGGTTCAGCATCTGAGCAGCAGGTTTTCTCTGTTCCAAAAGTGACATGGTGGAGATTCCCTCAGGTGGGCACACACCACATGTGTCCAGTGTACTCCAGGAAGGCTCGCTGTGGTCCAGGGACACACACCAAGGGCCGCTTTTAGGAAAGTGTCTCTTTTGTCCCTCTGAGGAACAAGGACAGCCGCAGACATGTCCTGTATTGTAGAACAGGTGCAGGAGGAACTGAGAATAGAAGGAATGAGGTGCTCTCAGGCTGAGTGGCCTGGGTTCAGTCACTCTGGTCAGGGGAGGGTGGCTCAGTGTCTGGGTGCTGTGTGGAAGCACTTGCAGACCATGAAGGCATGCCAGACACCCGTGCTGCTCCCACCCCAGTCGAGAGCACGCTGTCTTCCCCTGACCTGAGGATCTCACCAGAAGGAAGTCATGTTGACAGCCCAGCTCTGCTGTGCAGCCCAGGCCGTAGTGGCCAGATGACAGGGGTGTAAAGCCACTGCCTTTCCTTTGTGGGCCACCTTTACAGCAAGCCCAAATCCCAATGGGTCATTGTCTGTTAGGAGCTCTGATGAATGACCAGAGTTTCTGTCCAATGGAAAAGACTTTCATTCGTTTTCTGGTCATTTTGCTCATTAGAAACATGCTATAACCCTTTTAAAATATTGTATTTTGTGGTAAATTCATTAGATCTTTACTTAAAACAAGTTCTGCCATAACTTGGATTTGAAGGTAAGACCCCAGGGGCTTCTGCTGCTGGGCACTGCGGCCAGGGAAGGCCGTCCGGGAGGTGTAAGCCTGGATACCTGGCCCACTGGCTGCCTGCTGGTCACCTGGAGAAGCCACACTGTGCTTTTGTGGCTGTGCACATGTGCCTTTGCAAAGTACACCTTAGAATGACTTGGAGCAGCTGCTGCTGTGCACCCAGGAGCAGCTCCCGATCTCCAGGCCCAGGCTGGCCCTGGTGGCTCAGAGCAAAAGCTAAAGCAAAGCCCTTGACTGCACAGCAAGCCATCTTCTAATTAGTTGGAATGCTCAGTGACTTTTACGTCTTTGAAGAGGAGTGAAAGGCCAGCGGTCATTAGAAATCCCGTTTTCCTCTCCTTTAGTGCTTGGCTTTCCCAGGGGTTGGATGTGCGAGCCGTGTGTCCAGCTTTAGGAAGTCCTAATCTGCCACTGGAGAACATGCACGTGCTTAACCTGCTGAAGCCTTATTGCTGACATTCTTCACTTGTGTTTTTTGGAAGAGAAAGCTGTTTCCATGAGGATTCAAGTTCCTACCCCAGAAAGAAAAAATCCTGATGAGAGGATTGAGGACTTGGCTACAGGCTCAGCCCCACAGTCAGCTAACCCTGCCGTCTGCATTGTCTTCTGGAGGAGATGTCTCTCTCCTCTGGAAGCACAAGGTCCCACACCCCAGAAAGCCAGGCTCTTGGATGATGGGAATAGTCTTCCAACTAGGGCAGAGTGGGGAAGAGGCCACAGAGGCACAGGAGCAGCCATGGCCTGGTAACCACGGGTAACCAGCTGCACAGCAGGCTGGGACGAGGCCAGGTCGGAGGCTCGAGGATGAGCAGGCTGCTGACTCTGTTTTGCCTTCTGCTGGGGCCCTGGCTGTCCAGCCCTGGCCTGCATGAGCCTGGACCCCTGATTCCTGTGAACTCCCAACCCTGGCTGCCGGTACCTTGACACTCTGCCCCCTTCCACGTCATGCTTAGCTGATGTGGAGTCTTCCTGCCTGCCTAGGGCTCCATGCTGGTGCTTCCAGCTGCTGAAGAGGGTGTCTGAGGCTTCCACATATGTCGGGCAGATGAAGTGGACCAAGTGGCTTTTGTTTCAGAATTTAGATTATGAAGTACCGGACGTTTTCTTGTGGAAGACTCAGCACAGTATGAGTCACTCTAGACAATTGAAGCACTCTGCATTCCTGCCTTATCTTATTATAAACACTGTAGTAAAAATACAGGCAGCTACCCTCCCTCACCGGCAGCCTCTGGCCTAACCCAGCCCTCTGCTGCTTTTTAAGTGAAGTTTTACTGGCTCTGCTGCCTCTGTCTGGCCACGTGTTCCTGTGGTTGCTTTTGTGCTGCAGCCACAGAGCCCTGCAGGTCCAGAAGCCTCAGCTGGCCCTTCAAGCCTAAAGTCCTTTTCCTTTAGTCCTTTATAAAAAGCTTTCTGACACTGTTCAGGGTGCTTGAAATTTTGACTCCCAACTTTAAGGTTTTTAACTTTCCTTGGACATACGATGTATTTCACTTAATACTATTGTAATTTTAAGATTCTTATTTTCCAGTAGAGCAGATCGGATTAAGCTCTAAATGAAAAGCTGGTGATTTCTCTAGCATTGTGATACTTCACCCATCCAGTCCTCTGCTCCCTGGGTTTTACCTGAAAGGGACGTAGAGGAAGAGGAGGCCATCACACATTGTAAATGTCCTTTGAAGGCCATAGCTTCCCTTCCAAAGTAGATATTGAAAGTGAACAGGTGCTTGCAGAAGAATTAAAAGCAGCCGGTACATGTTGGACAGGATGTGAACACTCTGTAGCTGTCAAGGAATTGCAGATTAAAGCAGCAGAGTTGTACATTTTGAGGTGCAGGTGGGGAGCTTTTACCAAATGGTGCAGGTCAGTGAGGCTGTGGGGTGTGCTTTTTTAGAAGACTATCCGGAAATGCATCTGTCTTCTGATTGTAAGTTCTAAGAACTGACCCTAAAGTGTGCCAAGAAGTTCACCTCTAGGATGCTTATTGCTTTACCCTGTGAATCTATGGTGTGAAAATTGGAGGCAACTGCAATATCATGTATTAGGGAACTGGGTTTAAAAATTCTGGAAGTCCACATGGTGGAGCTTGGTGTGGTTTTGGAAAGGATTGTATCTGTTTGACAGGGTGTGTTGTGCAGGATGCATTTTAAGCAAAAGCAAGTTGCAGGACAGTTCTGTAGGTTGTAACTGCAGCGATGTTCTTCACATCAGCACCCATTGAGAAGCCGTGGAAAGACACATCACAACTTGTACATCATTGCAAGTGGGTGGGAATGCAAGGGACATTGTGGCTCCAAAACCTGAATATTTTGATGGGCAACTGCAACTTCACATTTGCAGTGTGTGAAACAACTCTGAGATTGAAATGAGGTTTTGCAGAGCCAGGCAACTTCTCATCCTTCACTCGAGAGGAGAGCTCCTTCAGTGCCCATGAGGGCTGTTTGTTATTTTGTTAGCAGGACTTGCTAGATATAAGCAAATGTGCTTTCAAGCTCACTGCAGGGGGCGAATGGCAACTGCCAGCAGGAGGACCTGCAGGAATAGAAAGGGTGATGGACACGGTCACCAGGGTTACAGACCAAGCTTTTCTAAATGCAGACTCCATAAAGAAAGAGCAGGCACATCAGGGCTGCCAGCCTGGGGACAAGGCTACGTGGCTATCCAGGAGTGGAGTGCAGAACGGGCTGTCGAGCTCATCTGTGTGACCTGAGCCCCTTTAAGAGCAACATGCTGTGAAACACTCCAAGGTTAATTCCAGCAGCGTGCCTAAAATAACTGAAAAGGACCAGTGTTGATGAGGGAAGTAAGTACCTTGAGACCCGTGATGATGGAACCCACTGTATGGAGCGCAGCGCTGTGGTTTTGAGAAGGAAGTTCACAGGAACGAATGCCTGCATTAAGAAAGGGAGGACTCAAATAACTTCCTGGCTTTATGCATCAAAGTAGGAGAACAAAGTAGGCTCAAAGTTAACAGAGGGAAGGAAATAAATGAAATAGAGCTGAGAAAAACAAATGAAACAAAGTTGGAAAGCTTTTATCCAGGTTAAGAAGAGGAGGCATTCAAATAAATAAAATCGGATACAAAGGAGCAGACATTACAACTGATACTACGGATCATCATAGGATCATCAGAGGGTAAGAGACCACCATAAACAATTACACGCAAGCAGATCATTGGATACCTAGAAGACACCGATTGATTCCTGAAGAAGTTGGAATCATGGAGCAATATAAAAACTGAACAACTCAACAATAAGGAGACTAAGTCATTATCAAAAATCTCCTGACAGAAAGAAGCTCAGGACTGGAAGAGACTATCGGTTACCTCCCAAACAGTTAAAGGAGAGTTCATGAGGCCAAGCCTATGATGATACCAGAATCAGAGAAAGAAACTACAGGTCATTATCCCTGATGAGCTTCCATGCAAATCTTGATGCAAACCAAGTTTAACAACACATACTAAGGATGATGCACCATAATTAGGGAGTTTTTTGCCTGGGATGCAAGAATGGTCCAAACATGTAAATCAACAAATGCGATATGATCTTCTCAATAGAAGCAGAAGATGCCTTCAGCCAGGTTCATAATAAATACTCTCCTCAAAAGAGGTAGAGAAATAATGTACTTCAGCACAGTCAGGCCACAGATGTCAGGCCACAGTTAACACTGTCTGGTGAAAAGTGTAAAGCCTGTCCTCTAGGATCAGGACCAAGACAAGAAGATCACTTCAGCCACTGCCATTCAACGCGTAGTGACGTCTTGGCCAGAGCAGGCAGGCAAGAGAGGGAGGCTGAAGGCATCCATGTTGGGAAGGAAGACGTGACATTCCTGCTTGTAGATGACATGATGTCATATGGAGAAGACCCTGAAAACTCCTCTTAAAAAAAGTCAGAACTAATAAACAATTCATGATTCTGTCTTGGTGAACAGTGTGTTTCTAGGAATCGATCCGTTTCTTCTAGTTTGTTTGCATACCTTGTCCATGTGGCCTCTTGCATCCTTTGTACCTCTGTGATATCAGTTGTAGGATGCAAAACCAACATTTAAAAATTAGTTGCACACACACAGTGGCACCAAAAGAAATTTAGAAGGCTGTCCCATTTATAACAACATCAAAAAGAATAAAATTTTTAGGAATTAAATTTTACCAAGGATGTGAAAGGTCTGTACCCTGAAAAATATAGAACACTGATGAAAGGCACTGGAGAAAGCACACAAAGGAGGGATGACCAGTGTTTATGAACTGGAAGAATTAACACCATTAAAATGTCCGTGCTGCCTAGAATGCTCTACAGATTCAGTATAATTTGTATCAAAATCCCAAAGACATTTTTCAAAGAAAGAGAAAGACGTCTTAAAATTCATGTGAGCTTCCAACGGAGCTGAAGGAACTGAGGCCGTCTTGAGAGCGGAGGGCAGAGCTGGAGGCACCCTGTTTCCTGGCCTCCACTGGCACTGGAAAGCTGCGGCAGGCAGGGCAGGGTGGCTGGTATCAAAGACAGACACACAGATCAGGAGACACGGCAGGAAGCCTGGCACGTAGACCCCACGTGGTGAAACGTCCTTTGTGCAAGGTGCCAGCAACATACAAGGAGGGAAGGGTGATCTCTGCACCACGGCACAGGGGACACTGGGTGTCCACTTGAGAAAGGGCATCTTGGACAACTATGCACAGAAACGAACTCAAAATGGATCTACAAGTTAGGTGTAACACCCCAAAGCCTCTCAGTTGGTCCAGGTGATCACGTCTTGGTTGAGACACAGAAGCACAGGCAACACGAGCAAGAGCAAGCAAGGGGGGTCGCGTGCAGTTGGAAAGTTCCTGCTTAGCACAGGGAGCAGCCAGCCAAACGCAGAGGCCCCCTGAGCACGGAGAGCACGGCTCGCTGTCCGCATTGACCTGGTCGGTGGCCCACAATCCAGCAGTAGGAGGAGCTTACAGGACTCCAGAGCAAACGAGGCAGCTGGGTTAAAATATTTCAGAACAAACAGAAATATTTTGAAATAAAAAATGGGCAAAGGACCTGAAAAAGATATTTTTTTCAAAGTAGATACGCAAATGAGCAACAGATACATGAAATCTGCTGGCTAGTTGTGAGGAAATGCAGAGCCAGCCACATGAGCACCTCGTCACACTGCTGGGATGGCCATATCAAGAAGTGCTGGCAAGAGGTGAAGGAGCAGGCCTCGCACAGTGCAGGCAAGAGCAATTTGAAGCTTCCTCAAAAAGTTACAAGTACATCTGTGCTCACCAGCAGTTGCACTCTGAATGTGCGAGCTTAGGAAACAGAGATACTGCAGCACCACATCCGCCGCACAACTCTTCACAGCAGCCAAGGTATGGAACAAAGTGACAGTGTCATGGCCAATTTGCCAGGTTAGATTGGATCAAAGGTGACAAATCAGCCATGAAAAAATAGAATTCAACCAGCGTTCTTTGTTTTGCCTGTCGTGTTTAAGGACGAGAGACACGCACTAAGCGACCCAGAGCCTTGGTCTAAGACAGTATCACTGCAGTCGGGGTGGGAGGCCACCTGGCCCTCTGTGTGGACGTTTGGAGTTCATGGTGAAAACTGGACATCTAGTCAAAGATGCAAGTGGGCAAACATGAAGGGAGTGTCCAGGCTGGACTTCACTATCGGGAAGCTGTCATGCAGGTCACAGGAGTGGGTGATATGGAGGAGGGGAGCAGAGTCAACAGAGGCCCAGGTCCTGGGCCTCCCGTGTGCTCCACCTGTCTGACTACATCCTTCCCTGGGAGTCGCCACCTCAGCCCACCTCTTTGTACAAGCCACTTGGTCTTGAGCAGCAAACCCTCTGGAATGCACTGATTTTTTTTTTTTTTTGGATGCTGGGTATTGAACCCAGGGTGCTTTACTACTGTATATCTGCAGTTCTTTTATTTTTGAGACTGGGTCTCACTGATTTGCTTAGGGTCTTGCTAAGTTGCTGAGTCTGGCCTTGAACTTGCAGTCTTCCTGCCTCAGCCTCCTGAACAAAGTCTCTTAGATCTTGACTGAGTTGTGCTGATGAATAGAATCTCTTTCAGTTTTATTCTTTGAGCATTTACAGTGTGCTGGACACGCTCTAGAGGAGAATAACGAAGTCTCCTCAGTCCTTCTCAGCACATATTTGTAAGGTGCTTTCTGCCCCAGAGACTGCTGGGTGCTTGCGTGGTCAGTGCTTGTAAAGAACTGAGAGGTGACCGGCATGAAGGGCAGTGCAGCTACCACTGAGGACACGGGACAGTCTTGCGTTGGCTGTGAAGCAGGACACCCCATCAAGGAAGTGGAGTGGTAGCCCACTTCCTTGCTGCCCGAAGAGTGGGAAGAGAGTGAAGAGTGGGAAGCTGCTGCCTCCTGGAGCCCGTCTCCCTCATGTGCACGCTCACTCTTCTCCTGTAGGTGACCTGCTTGTCCCAGCCTGGGTCCTGGGCCTGCAGGAGTGCTGGCCTTGCCCGTCCGGTCATGAAGGCCTGTAGGAGACTCCTGTACTGGGTGCATGTTCTTGTGAGCTTTCTCTCCCGACCCTCCCTTGTTTGCCTTGAGGTTTCTCCACGAGGGGTCTGTGGTGGACCTGCAGAGCCATGGCTGCTGAGGGGTTTCTTGTGACCACTCTGTGAATGTACAGGCCTCGTGACTATTTTTAGAAACCACCACCCTCACCTGTGTTGAGGTTGTGTGAACCTTTAACAGGAATAGATCTTACTGGTCTCTTCCAGGCCACATGCACCTGTGCAGCAGCCCTGGGCTGCAGTCTGTCTGGCGTGTGAGTCTTCAGGACCAGACTTGGAGTTCACATGACTCCTAGCAAGCGCATCCTCCCCTTTCCTGGTTCGTAGCAGCCATCCTTAGAGCCTTTTGTATTCAGTGTGACCTCGTGCACATAAGTGGCAGTAGACTGTGTCCACTCGACGAAGCATGTCTTCAAGCTTTCACGGCCAGAACAGGAAACCAGTCTGTTTTCTAAAGCAAGTGGACTCCACCTGTGCTCTGTAAGTTCGTTTTGCTTCTTTTCAAGTTAAGCCATATCTTTCCTTTTTAGATATAAAAAGTTACTTCTACAGCCACTTGAAATTCACTGAATCTTTTCTTATGATATTACTACTGAAAGTGTGAGCTGCTTCTCAGAGAAGTCTCTGCCTTGGCCACACACCGGCGGACCCAGACCTGTGGGTGAGACAGGAGTAGGTCAGTGCACAGTGCCGTTCCTGGAACCTCCTAGACCCAGGTCCCCATTGTCTCTTGGGAAGAGGTGCTGTTGCCATGGCTGTTTGCAGGAGGAGGGATGTCCCTGAAGGCACGTCGCTCTTCACGGCGCCCCGCACTGTGGGTCAGGTGGAGTACGAGTGTGTGCCCTGGTTTTGACTGTGGCTTTGGAGTTGGTGTTCGTGGGGTGCACGTCTTGCTCAGCAGAACTGGGGGATTTGGGAGACAAGTGTTCAGGGCACTTGGCACTGACCATCAACTCCCTAGGACAGGAAATAGGTGCCTCAGCATGTCCCCGAGCAGTCTGGGGCTCGCCTAAAGATGCTCAGGGATGCACCAGGCCATGCCTTGGTGTACAGCTGACTCACCACAAGTGCTCGGACCATGCTGGGTCCATCCTGTGTGCATGTGTGCCCGCTGACACACTGTGAGTGCTCCGTGGCCCACAGGGCCAGCACGTGCCCACGCTGCACTCCCTGGAGATGCTCCTATGCGACGTGCCTTCAGGGACATCCCTCCTCCTTGTGCTGCCATGTTGCCCCCACACCTGACTCGCTGGTCCAGGGGTGCTCAGAGGAGCCCTGGAGTGGGAGAACCTCCCGCTGCCTGGAACACCAGTTGGAGTTCTTGGCAGACAAACTGCACCTCCTGGATGCACAGTGGGGCCTGGGAGCCTGTGCTCCAGCTGGAGGTCTGTGACGTGCTGAGGGGAGCCTGTTCCTGTTGCCCAGTGCCTGAATATCTGCCATGAGATTCTGTTAACTTGTGGCCCTGTCTCCTTCCCAGAGTCCCTTGGAGACCCCTTGATCTGAAGAAGGATGTAGCATCGACCTATTTGTAGTGCTTCACATGAGGCTAACTCAAGTTTTTGGAAAGTGACTATATTTAAAAAATAGCTATCTGAAATCTGAAAGGTTTCCCTTTTTGAATTTTTTATTTTTTTTTTAATTCTCACTAGCTGTACACGACAGTAGGATGCATTTTGACATACACAAATGCAACACAACTTCTCATTCCTCTGGCTGTGCATGGTGCAGAGTCACTCCAGTAGTGCAGTCATACATGTATATAGGGTGATGATGTCTGTCTCATTCTACTGTCCTTCCCATCCTCACAGCCCCACCCCCTCCCTCCCCTTTACATAAACCAAACTTCTTTCACTCTTCCCTATTTCCCACCCTACTATGGATCAGCATCCACTTATCAGAGAAAACATCAGCTTTTGCTTTTTGGGATTGGCTTACTTCACTTAGGGCATGATAGTCTCCAACTCCATCCATTTACCTGCAAATGCCATAATTTCATTCTTTTTTTAAGGCTGAGTAACATTCCATTGTGAGTATATGTACCACATTTTCTTTATCCACTCATCTGTTGCTTCCACAGTTTAGCAATTGTGAATTGCTATGAATATTGTGAGTTTCTATGAACAATGCTGTGGCTGCATCACTGCAGGATGCTGATTTTTCAGTCCTTTGGTTATTAACTGAGGAGTGGTTCCATTCCAAGTTTTCTGAGGTATTTCCATACTGCTTTCCAGATTAGATGCAGTTTGCAGTCCCACCATCAACGGATGAGTGTGCCTTTTCCCCACATCCTTGCCAACATTCATTATTGCTTGTTCTCGATTCTGACTGGAGTGAGATGAAATCTTAGCATAGTTTCAATTTGAATTTCTTTAATTGCTAGAAATAACATTTTTTTTTTTTGTTTGTTGATCAATTGTTTTTCTTCTGAGAAGTGTCTATTCAGTTCCTTAGCCCATTTATTGATTGGATTAATGGGTTTTTTTGTGATATTAAGTTTTTTTGGGGGGGAGGTTACTGGGGATTGAACTTGGGGTTACTCAACCACTGAGCCACATCCCCAGCCATATTTTGTATTTTATTTAGAGACAGGGTCTCAGTGTGTTGCTTAGCGCCTCGCAGTTGCTGAGGCTGGCTTTGATTTCACAATTCTCCTGTCTTAGACTCCCAAGCCGATGGGATCACAGGCTTGTAGTACCGCGCCTGGCATTTTTTGAGTTTTTAATATGTCTTGGAGATTAGTGCTCTATCTGAGGTGCATGTGGTGAAGATTTTTCTCTCACTCTGTAGAGCTCTCATCACATTATTGATTGTTTGCTGAGAAGAAGCTTTTTAGTTTGATGCTATCCCATTTATTGATTCTTGATATTACTTCTTGTGCTTCAAGTCTTGTTCAGGAAGTCAGGTCTTAAGCCATCATGTCATGATAAAGATTTGGGTCTACTTTTTCTTCTATTAGGCGCAGGGTCTCTGTTCTAGTGTCTGAGTCTTTGATCCACTTGGAGTTGGTTTTTGTGAAGATGAGTGGTAGAGATTCAATTTTGTTTTGCTACACGTGGATTTACAGTTTCCTCAGCACCATTTGTTGAATAGGGATCTTTTCTTCCATGTATGTTTTTGGCGCCTTTGTCTAGAATGAGCTAACTACATACATGTGGTTTGTCTCTGTGTCTTCTATCCTGTACCACTGCTCTATATGTCTGTTTTGGTGCCAATACCATGCTGTTTTTTTTACTATAGCTCTGTAGTATAGTTTGAGGTCTGGTATTGTGATGCCTCCTGCTTCAGTCTTCTTGCTGAGGATTTCTTTGGTTAGTCTGAGTCTCTTATTTTTCCAAATGAATTTCATAATTGATTATTCTATTTCTATGAAGAATGTCATTGGGATTTTAATAGGAATTGCATTAAATCTGTATAATGTTTTTGTTAGTGTGGCTATTTTGACAATATTAATTCTGCATATCCAAGAGCATGGTCTTGCATTTCCAAGACCATCTTCTAAGGTCTTCTTCAATTTCTTTCTTTAGTGTTCTGTAGTTTTCATTGCAGAGGTCTTTCACCTCTTTTGTTAGATTGATTCGCAGGTATTTTATTTATTTATTTATTTATTTTGAGGCTATTGTGAATGGGGTATTTTTCCTAATTTCTCTGCAGTGGATTCATCGAGATGTGTAGGAATGCATTTGATTTATGGCTGTGGATTTTATATCCTGCTACTTTGCTGAATTCATTCATTAGTTGTAGAAGTTTTCTGGTTGAATTTTTTGGATCTTCTAGATATAGAATTATGTCATCAGCAAATAGTGATAGTTTGAGTTCTTCTTTGCCTATTTGTGTCCCTTTAATGTCTTTCTTCTGTCTAATTGCTCTGGCTAGAGTTTCAAGGACTGTGTTGAATAGAAGTGGTGAAAGAGGACATCCTTGTCTTGTTTCAGTTTTTTAGAGGGAATGCTTTCAGTTTTTCTCCATTTAGAATGATGTTGGCCTTGGGTTTAGCATATATAGCTTTTACAATGTTGAGGTATGTTCCTACTATCCCTAGTTTTTCTAGTGTTTTGAACATGAAGTTGTGTTGTATTTTTTCAAATGCTTTTTCTGCATCTATTGAGGTGATCATATGATTCTTGTCTTTAAGTCTGTTGATGTGATGTATTATGTTTATTGATTTCTGTTTGTTGAATCAACCTTGCCTCCCTGGGATGAACCCCACTTGATCATAGTGCACTTTCTTTTTAATACGTTTTTGCGATTTGCCAGAATTTTATTGAGAATTTTTGCGTCTATATTCATCAGGGATATTGTTCTGATGTTTTCTTTCTTTGATGTCTCTTTGTCAGGTTTTGGTATCAGGGTGATACTAGCTTCATGAGTTTGGAAGGTTTCCCTCCTTTTCTATTTCATGGAACAATTTGAGGAGTATTAGTATTCATTCTTCTCCAAATGTCTTGTAGAACTTGGCTGAGAATTTGTCTGGTCCCAGGCTTTTCTTGGTTGGTAGGCTTTTGGTGACGTCTTCTGTTTCCTTACTTGAAACTGATTTGTTTAAATTGTGTTTGTTCTCCTGATTCAGTCTGGGCAGACCATATACCTCGAGAAATTTGTCAGTATTTTCTGGATTCTCCATTTTACTAGAGTATAAATTTTCAAAAGAGTGTCTTATTATCTTCTGTATTTCAGTAGTGTCTGTCATGATATTTCCTTTTTTCATCATGAATTTTAGTCATTTGAATTTTCTCTCTCCTTTTTGTTAGAGTGGCTAAGGGTTTATCAATTTTATTTATTTTTTGAAGAACCAGCTTTTAGTTTTGTCAGCAGTTTGTTTCAATTTTATTGATTTCAGCCCTGATTTTAATTATTTTCTGTCTTCTGCTGTGTTTGGTGTTCTTTCTGTAGGGCTTTGCTGTAATGTCAGGTCATTTATTCGTTGACCATTTATTCCTTTTATGAATGACCTCAATGCAATGAACTTTCCTCCTAGCACTGCCTTCAGAGGGTCCCAGACCCTCTGTATTGGAGTTCTGTTTACCTCCAAGAACTTCTTTCCTCCTCCTTGATGTCTTCTGTTATCCATGCGTCATTCAGTAGTATAGTGCTTAGTCTCCAGGGGTGGGAGTAGCTTCTGCTATTTATTTTGTCATTTATTTCTAATTTCATTCCATTACGGTCTTATAGAATGCAGGGTAGTATCTCTATTTTTTTGTGTTTGCTAAGAATTGCTTTGTGACATAACATATGGTCTGTTTTAGAGAAGGATCCATGTGCTGCTGAGAAGAAAGTGTATTTGCTTGTTGATGGATGGAGTGTTCTATATATGTCTGTTAAGTCTAAATTATTGATTGTATTATTGAGTTTTATAGTTTTTGTTTGGAAGATCTTTCCAGTGGTGAGAGAGGTATGTTAAAGTCAACCAGTTATTATTGTGTTGTGGTCTATTTGATTCTTGAAATTGAGAAGACTAAGTTTGATGAACGTAGATGCTCCATTGTTTGGGGCATGAATATTCATGATTGCTATGTCTTGTTGAAGTATGAGTCCCTTAAGGAAATGTCCTTCTTTATCCCTCTGACTTGCTTTGGTGTGAAGCCCACTTTGCCTAACATGAGGATGGGAACCCCTCTTGTTTCCCTGGTCCCTGTGAGTGGTATTATGGTTTTCCATCCTTTCACCTTCAGTCTGTGGGTGTCTCTTACTCTGAGAAGAGTCTCTTTGAGGGTGCATCTTGATGGGTCTCTTTATTTTAATCCAATCTGTCAGTCTATGTCTTTCGATAGATGAATTTAGGCCATTAACTTTCAGGGTTATTATTGAAATATGGTTTATGTTCCCAGTCATTTTGATTTTTTTTTTGGTTTTTTAACTTGGTTTCTCCTTTGATTGTTTTTTCCTTTAGTGTAGGTCCTCCCTTTGCTGGTTTTTATTGTTGTTTTTTATTTCCTCCTCATGGAATATTTGCCAAGAATGTTCTGCAGTGCAGGTTTTCTCGTTATAAATTCTTTTAACTTTTATTTACCATGGAAGGTTTTTATTTTGTCATCAACACTGAAGCTTAATTTTGCTGGGTATAAGAGTCTTGGTTGACCTCCATTTTCTTTCAGAGCTTGGTATGTGTTGTTCCAGGATCTCCTGGCTTTGAGGGTCTGGGTTGAAAAATCTGCTGAGATCTGAATTGGTTTCCCCCTATATGTAATCTGAAACTTTTCTCTTGCAGATTTTAGTATTCTATGCTTTTTCTGTAGGCTGGGCCTTTTTATCATAATGTGCCTTGGTGTAGATCTGTTGTAATTTTGCATATTTGGTATCCTGTAAGCCTCTAGTATTTGATTTTCCAATTCATTCTTCACGTTTGAGAAATTTTCTGATATTATTTTATTGAAAAGATTGTACATTCCTTTGGTTTGAATTTCTGTGCCTTCCTCTATCCCGATAATTCTTATATTTGTTCTTTTCACATTATCCAATAATTCTTGGAAATTCTGTTCATAGTTTCTTACCATCTTCATTGTATCGTCAACTTTATTTTCAAGATTATATGTTTTGTCTTCATTGTCTGAGGTTCTGTCTTCCAAGTAATCTAGTCTGTTGGTGATGCTTTTTATTTATTGAATTTTTAATTTGGTTTATTGTTTTCTTCATTTCAAGGATTTCCATTTGGTTTTTTTTTTTTCTTTTTGTTATTTTGTTTTGTTTTTCAGAATCTATTACTTTTTTCCTGAAGTAATCTTACTACCTGCATTTGCTCTCTTATCTCTTTGTTGGAGTGATCAATTGTTGCCTGCATTTTCTCTCTCATATCATTCTTTGCTTCACAGATCATGTGAATTATGTGTATTGTGAACTCTTCTCTGTCATTTCATATGGATTCTATTGCTGTAGCACCTTGGTTGGTTTGGGCACTTTCTTCCCTTGTGTCTTCATGTTGTCTATGAGTCTTCCTCCCTAGCAGTGGGGATCCAAGGTATTTCAGTTTATACCCTGTAATCTTGTTCTGTCCTTGCAGGTTACTAATACCTCGACTTTAAGGAGGAGATCAATATTTACAGCACCCAATGCAAACAATATGCAGCCTTAAACCAAGTAGCTCCTATTTAGACACAGTTTTGTCACAATAAACAGAAATTATGTGTTCAATTAATATCTACAATATAAATAGCAGGCTTGCATAAGGGTCTCTAGTTTATAATGGTGGACAAAGGCGGGGGGTGGGTGGTAGGATGTGGGGTTCATGCGGTAGGAGTGGGAATGTAGAGGTGTAGGATCACAGGAAGAGTGAGAGAGGAATCAAGAGAAGTGGGCTAGCAGGGATAGCCCTGGTGTAGGCAGGCCTGCAGGGACTTGGTGATGGTTTCCCGGGTCTTGGCTGTTGTCTCTAGATGGAAGTAGCCAGGAGAGCCATGTGCTGGTAGATGGGGGGCTGCAGCGCGGTCACTCTCCTCCCCCTCCTCCCCAGTCACTCTGCCCTCTCCTCCGCGTGGTGGGCTGGGTTGTTGGCTCAAATTTTTTATTTTTAAATTGTAATTTGACAAAATATAGTTGTGTAGGGTTGCTCTGAGTTTTCTTAGTCACTGAGGTTTGCTAAAATTAAATATCCAACTTTAAAAAGTAACCACTTAGTTGGAAACTTTTCTAAAATATGTTTTGGCGTTTAGTACTTTTCACCTGGAGCTTGCTGAGGGTCCGCCAGATCCCTGGCCTTGCCCGAGGTGCTGTGGTCCAGGCTGGGGGCAGTGCCTGTGGCCCCAGGACGGTGCTTTCTCTTGCTCCCTTCACGCCAGCCCCTCCTCCAGCAGGCAGCTGTGTAGCTTGCGTGTCCCCCGCCCGTGTTGGAACCCACCCTACTCCTCTTGCTCCCTTCATCTGTTTCCTCTGGACTTAGAAGCTGGGTCACTGTGGGTGCAACAGGGCCACAGGGACCTCTGGGCTGGGGCTGGGCACTGGTTGGCAGCAGTGCTGGAGGCCTGGGCTCCCATTTTGGAGGCTGACCCTAACCTAGTCCTCACCCAGCATTGCTGGCTCTTCCAGGTCTGCGCCAGCTCCCATAGCCGCCCCACTCCCACCTGGCCTTCCGAGCTCTTGGAGCTCCCCAGCAGGTCTTGGTGAAGTGCCCCACGCCCCACGTGTTACTGTCTGCTCCAGCAGCTTTAAGTGGGCGGGGAAGCCTTGATCAACTGTGCACCAAAGCAGGCCTGAAGCTGGTCTGTGGGAGGGTGGCGGGACTGAGCTTCAGCTGTCTCCCTGTTGGGCACTGGGCGGCAGGTGGCTTGGCTCTTCCCTCTCGGCACCTTGGCCTGGCTCCCAGGCTCTGGTGACGAAGTCTAGGTTGTGGTCTTGCCTTTGTCGCCCCAGTCCATGTGGACAGGGATATACCTGAGGTACAAGCTGTGGCCAGGGATGGTCAGTCAGGCCGGCTTCATGGCCCAGCTGCGTGGAAGGGGTCAAGGGGGCCACGCATTACCGTGCCCAGGGCAGGGCTGTGCCCTCCATCCTCCTTCCCCAGGCTGCGTTGCCCTTGCTCTCTGTGTGGAGGAACCCCTTCAGATCCAGCCCCCAGCACCTACCCGAGCAGGAACGCGTTATCAGCCAGGTCCTCCCCGTCCCTCCTGGGCGGTGCTTCAGCTCCCTCCACTGTGGGGCGTTCCCGTTGCTGGGAGAGCTGCGGGGCACTCTGCCTGCTGTGAGGAGGTCCCTCCCAGCCTGGGCCTGTGCTCCTCAGCTGTGGACGGTGTTGTGCTGAGGAGCAGGGAGCTCCACCGGCATCCGCTGGCTCCGTGACCGCAGAAGGGTGCTCCTGGGGCGCCCCAGCCCATCGAGGCGTGTGCCCTTGACGAGAGAACATCGCCTCAGCTCAGACTGCATGGAATGAAACTATTTTTCTTGTGAGCTCTTTAAGGATTTCTTCCAGGAAGACAGAAACCTACGTTTGTGACTGAATTGAGATTTTTTTCTATCTCTTTATGGCTTTCACCACAGAGATAGGATTTGGGGCCCCTTGGGAACTATTCAGATGTGCCTTGTGCTGGCTAGGGTGGGCGTGCCTGCTGTGCCTGGGAAACCAGCTCTGCCTGCTCAGACGTGGAGGAAGGACTCCGCTCCCCAGGCAGCGCAGGCCTGGGCCTGGGCAGGCTGTGGTTCCCTGTCCACTCAGCGCTCAGCTCTGCCTCCTGTCCCCTGGGACTTTGCCTCTGCCTACAAAATCGCGGGCACCCTGTCCATAACAGCTTCTCCTCGTGGCTCCTCACAATGCTGCCCACCAGCATGGTGGGACCCTGACCTCGACTCCTTAGCCACTGGTGGACACTGGTGGGCTCGAGTTGGCTTAACTGCTATGGGCACCCAGATGGTTGCCTCTCATGGTTCTAGATTCTGGAGGGCCAGCTCGGGCTGACCCGTCAAGTTCTTGGCAGGACTGTCTTCCTGATTTGCAGAGGGTCCTGTCTTGCTTTGTCCTCCATGGCAGGGAGAGATGAGGTGAAATCTCTGGTATCTGTCCTTAAAAGGACTCTGATCTCCTCATGAGTGTCCAACCCTCATGGCCTCATCTAACCTGACTGCCTCCTAAGGTCCCCCTCTCCAAATACCGTCACACTCTGGGGGTCAGGGCTTCAGCATGAAGCACACGTTCAGTCCACTGAAGTGAGACCACAGGGGGCATCGGATGGTGACTTCCAGTGACTGGGCTGCGTGAGGCTGCCAGAGTGTGAAGGATGTGAGTGGAATCTCTGAGCCACAGGTCCCGTGTCTCCAGGGTCCACATTAACATGGTTCCTCTCCTTCCAGTGTCACCTGGGAGCCCATGGGAGATGGGAAGAAGGTCATCTCCCTGGCCGACAACCACCTGCTACTGTGGGACCTGCAGGAGAGCTCCAGCCAGGCTGTGGTAAGCCAGCGCCGTGGGGCTTCCCTGGTCGGTGGGTCTGGAAGTGACTAGAGGCCAAACTCAGAATAGACTTTTCAGTTTACTTATGTTTAGCATTTGGACATTAATTATGAGGTAATTAATGAATGGACCAAGTCATCAATCAAAGAGCTAAGTGATGGGTCTTTTTCTTTTTAGGATACATGACTGTAGAGTGTTTTTAACATGTTATACATACATGGAGCATAACTTGTTCTCATTAGGATCAGTTCTGTGGTTGCACATGATGTGGAGTCACCCTGGTCATGTTTCCATATATGAACCAGGAAATTGACGTCCGGTTCATTCCACTGTCTTTCCTGTTCCCACCCCACTCCCTGCCCTTCACAGGGTGAGAGCTGGAGCCATGGGAGACCTCAGAGTTGATAGAGACCCTGTGCCCCTATGTGCCAGGGGCGTGGCACATCCAGGGCTGCCCTGGGTGGGTTTAGGTGAAACTGAGTAAAACGCATTTTAATGTTGGAACAGTTGTAAAGCATCAGCTTGAAGGTGTCGTCCACCTTTTGATGTGTTGGTGTGAGTTAAGGAAATGACTCGTGGCACTGTGGGAACCCGGTCTGCTTTCCTGGGTTCTTTTTGGATGTTTTGACTCCTAGAGTAAACATATAGTTTTCCATATTTGGTTCCTGAAAATTTCCTCTTTTAAAATGCATTTTTACATGCATTTATAATATCAGAGCATTTGCTGATGTCAAAATAATTACTTTAGGAAAAAGAAAAGCCAAGAAACTTGAAGTGGTACCCTCGTGCATGGCGAGCACTCCTGGGCGGAGGTCGACGCCGAGCCGCAGGGCGTGGGGATTTCCTCAGTGAAGCCGCCTTGTATCTGTCTGTCCCCGTGCAGCTTACGCAGCCCTTTTCCCTCGTGGTGCCTTCCTGCTGTCACAAGTCCCCTTCCACCCTCTGGGCAAGAGCTGACCCTAGGAATGATTTGTCATGATTTGTCTCTCCTTGGCCTTGTCTTGGCTGCTGCAGACTTTCAGGGAGAGAATACCAGGCTTGCGGTGGGCTTTGGGGTAGCCTGGAGAGAGAGTGCGATTCCTGGTGATGAAGAGCCAAGTGGAGCTGGGTGAGGCCCCCAGCGCCTGAGTCTGTGCGTTGGGACTCTGCAGGGCCTTGCTCGCCCGCCTCACTACCTGGGCTGTAGTCACACGGTGGCCCCGGCTTCACGCCCCAGCTGTCTCTACGGGATTTCAGGATAGGGTGATTATTTTCTGCAGAGATCAATTTAGTTTTCTCTTCCCTTTTTTATCTGCTGTCAGCAGTTCTGTCAATATCCTTGGTGACCCTCCACCGTGGTGTGTAATACAGAAGCCTTCCATCGATCTCGGCCTCCTCACACCAGCTTCTCATTTTTTTTTTGTTTGAGGATATTGCCTTCTGTGGTAGAGCTAATCTTATGCTCACTGCATCATTACCTTTTGCAATTAAATTGGAGAGTCTTTGCCATTTATCATCATTAGCAGAACCCATGGGAGGCCCTGGAGTGGGAGGGCCCGTGGGGTCTGTGGACCCCAACGAAGACAGAAGGACCCCCCCACCCCGTTCCATTTGTGCCATTTGTCTCCAGGGTCCTGCAGCTGTCAGCAGCTGTGCACGTAGAGAGCTTCTGTCCAGGTGGCGGAGCAGAGAGCAGAACTCCCTGCGCCTCTTCCTTTTCATTTAGAAGCATAGGAGCCCTAAAGACGGCCCAGAGTGCCGTCTGCGGGTGCCACGCCTCTCCAGGGACATGTGCTGTAAGCGATGTTCTGACCCGAGGTCTAAATGTGAGACTGCCTTCGTTTTTAAGTCCCGTCTCCTGGAATAGGGGTGCAGACTGGAAATACTTCCTCCCATTTTGGCGGTGATCTTTCTGTTGTTCTAGTTGGTCATTTCACTGGGCAAGTTTCTCATGTTTTTAAAAGCGGTCTTTATTTTTTAGAAAGGTTCTAGGCTCACAGTGAAACTGAGTGGGTGAGAGGGATTTCCTGTGTCCGCCCACCCCACACGGAACGTCTCCCTGCCAGGAGCACCGCCACACCTGGTGCGGGTCACGCTGGTGAGCCTCACACACACAGACGTGTCTTCTCTCCCGGAGTCGCAGTTCCCACGGGGTCCTCTCAGGTTTGGATAGATGCAGGGCCATGCAGATCCTCCCGCTGTGGCACCATGCGGGTGGCCCGCTGCCCTGGGGATCCCAGGACCCGTCCATCACTCTCCCTCCTCTCTCTTCCCAGGCCCTTTACACTGCCAGCAGGGCTCTGCCTTCCCAGGAGGTCACAGGTGAAGTCCTTCAGTCCTTCAGGTCCGCTCTCCACTCAGCAGCGCTGCTCCCGGGCTCCCCGGCTCTTCTGTGGGCTCCCCGGCTCTTCTGTGGGCTCCCCGGCTCTTCTGTGGGCTCCCCGGCTCTTCAGTGCCGGGCAGCCTCTGCGTCTCACCCTGGAACCTACCCACTGCTGGGAGGCTTTCCACGTGGAAGGCGTTCCCTCCTCTTCACTGTCCCTTTGGCTTCAGGCTGAGAACTCTGTGACTGGCTTTGGACCTGAAGCTTTTCTTCTCTGACTTTTCGCAGGGGTTTTGTAGTTATGCGTCTTGCGATGTCGTGACCTGTTTCATGAAGGCGTGTATAGCAAGGTTCTGCACAGTGGTAGGAGTCACCTGGCAGGGTGTCGTGGCCTCCCCTGGCCGGGTGAAGGCAGAGGTCGGGGCTCCTGTGTGGCCTTCGCTGTCCCAGGTGGGCATGAGGTGCGTGCGTTCTGTTCCTCTTACCTGGCGGCTCCTTTCAGAGGGAGCACCTTTCCTTGGGGCCCCTTGATGTTTCCTGATGGTGGCTTCTTCAGCTCCAGTTCTGGGGCTCCTCGCTGCACCAGGCCCAGGCTGGCAGCCTCCACCTGGGAGTCATTTTGTGTGTTGTCGGGTGACAGGGTTCTCTGTGCCCGGTGAGGAGGTGGAGAAGGTGCTGTCCTGCTCTTCAGCAGTCCACCTCCAGCCGCCCTCCTTGCTGTCTGCCGAGGTCAGCGTTGATGGTGTGGAAGCTCTGTTGTCTCACCCTAACGTCCCACGCTGGTGACTCCCTGCTGGGTGTGGGTGCTGTCCAGCCAGCCAGGGGCTGTCTAGTGATGGAAGCGAGCAGGTGGGGACCGGCCTGGGGCTGAGCTAGGCTGTCAGACCCGTTGTGTCCCCGCGTGCTGGGATGCCTAGGCCAGACTGACTAGTTAGCGAGCTCACTTGGGAGAGATAATCAATCCTTTTTCAATTAACTGTCATTCTTGACACTGCTGGTGTCACCCACCTGGGCTGAGGAACAGGCCTGGTAGTTGTCACTCACCCTGTCAGTGACGTGCCCTCCTTCAGAATGGAGGCGTGTGCATATGACCTGCTCTTCAAAGGTCAGTAATTCTGTGTTCTGTGAAGGTGAGTTTGATTGTTGGAGTGGAATCTGATAACCAAGATGGTTAACCAGGTCAGTGACGCTGCTGGTGGGAATGTGAAAGCTGGTGTCCTGGTGAGACTCAGAAAGGTGTTCCAGAGTATTTGGAGCAGTGGCTGATGGTTGAGTAGATGTCGCCTCAGAGCTGCAAGTTTCAGGCAGCAGTCATTGAAATTTATGCTTTAGGATATCAGTCTTTAAAAACAATTATCTTTAAGAAGATGTGCTGTTCAGTAACATACTATATTGCATAGCTTAATGTTGTAGTATGAGAGATAACTGTGTCTTGATTTCATAAATATTATTGGTAACTGGTATCTTTTATAATGTTTCGGTTAAATTTTGAAACAGTATCTTTCAATGGCATAGGTCCCCAGCACCATATAAAACAAAACTAAAATCATTAAAACTTCCAAATGTTGGTGTCCAGCAAGAGTGTGCGGTGTTCCAGGCTCTCAAGAGGCTTCTTGCTGTGGTCAGGAGTAATTTACATGGCCTTGGGTCAGGGGCAGGTTACACGGCTTTGGGACCAAGTGTGTGGAAGGAGAGGGAACTGCCTGAGTCTGTGCCAGACAGCCCCCTGTGGGGCCAGCGACCCCCGCTGCTGGAGCCCTGGCCAAGGCGTGACTCCATCGTTCCCTCCTTGCCCTGCGGCCCTGGGCTGGAGAACATAGATGCTGCCTTTGACGTACAGTGTAGTTTTGCCAGAACAGTCTGGGACAGATATGGGACAGAGGCCAAGGTGAAGGGCACAGAGGGCCTGGGACAGAGGGTCGGAAGGCAGCAAGAGCTCCTGGGGCCAGCACTGCACTGAGGGCTTCACAGCACAAGACTGTTTCTGCCATCCCTCATCAGGAGGACCCTGGGAGGTTGCCTGGGGTGGGGGGTGGACAGACAGACGGGTGGATGGTGGGTGGGTGGATGGATGGGTGATGGATTCCAGAGTATGGGGGTACGTGGACGGAGTGGCTGTAACACGACCTCCAAAGCTGGATTGCTGATGGTCACACAAAGAAAAGAAGGACAGAGCAAGAGATTGAGGTACCAAAAGCTGGCAGTGATACTTCATGACTAAATGGCTGTCCCCGAAGTCAGCAAGGGGTGATGATACTCAGAAATAAAGGGTACATCATACATGGCTGTACTCCAAGTTTCTTAAATCTTCCCGTTCTTCATGAAAGATCTCTCTCTCCTTTCCAAAGGATTGACTATAATTAGGTCCATCTCTCCAATAGGTCACTTGTGCCTTTTTTATATTCCAGTCACCTTGGTAAAATGTATGAATCTCTGTGTTTTGAGAGTGTAGAATCTGCCACATTTCTGGACCTGGGATAGAATTGTTTTCAGAAGCAGGTTGGATTTTGGTGTAGCAAAGGGAAGAACAAACAAAGCCCCCGTTATTTCTGATCCTCCTACAAGGAGAGTCCTTTTAGAAATAAATTGAAAGTGAATGGAAAGGACACCACGCTCCCTGCTGTCACAGAGCACCTGTGGGCCCAGGAGGCCTCTCCAGGCCCTCTGCCGGCTGGCTCTATAAGGCTAGCACCCGACTTTCTGGGGTAGTGCCCTTGTTGTGTGGGCCACCCAGCTCCCTGGGTTCTGTGTGTCCTGTGTTAGCCAATGTGCAGTGCCGCACTTCAGTGACCTTGGGCCACATGATCCTGGCAGGGTACCACCTCTGTCCTTTCCCCAGGTCCCAAGTGCTACTGGCTTTGAAGCAGGAGCCCTGGCAGCAGCACCCTGCTGTGTGACCCCAGCTCTTGCCAGATGCTCTGCCTCTTTTGCTTTCGTGTCCTGAAGGTGCAGCGTGCCTCAGGGACTCTCCAGTGAATTCTATCACCACCTTCAGACTGTGTGCTCCAAAGGACAGTGTCTGCCTTCTCCACGTCCCTTGCCCCAGGACCGCTCAGAGCTCCTCGGAGGGCTCCTTGGTGTTGGTTTATCGAGTCAGCAGAAACGTCTGGGGCATGCACATGACACGTGCTCCTTGGGCTCTTGATGTCTGCTACCTAGCTTAATCCTCCCACCCTGCAGGGTGGACACTCAGGTGTCTCCTCTGTGCACGAGGCGAGGCACAGGGGCCAGAGCCCCCAGCCTGAGATGGGGAAGGAGGGTGCCTGTGCATGTCAGAGGTGCTCTTTCAGGTGGCCTTGTAAGTCGGCACTTAGGGTGCATTTGGCTGCAAACCGTGAGAAATGGCTGAAGTGAAGAGGAAGTTTTACTTGTTTATTTTTATTTTTTTTGTTGTAGATAGACATAATGATTTTATTTATTTTTATGCAGTGCTGAGAATCCAACCCAGTGCCTCACACATGCTAGGTAAGTGCTCTACCACTGAGCCACAACCCAGCCCAGGAGGTTTTAGCATCTTATGTGGCCAGAAGCATGGAGGTACCGCAGCTCCAGGACTGGTGGATTCACACTCTGAGCAGTGTCCTCAGTGCTTTGCTGCTTCTGCTCTGTCATATGCACATCACTGCCACTTGTCATGGCTGCAAGGTGACTGCAGCCGTTCTAACCCTCACCTCCAGTCTTCCGCAACACCAGTGAAGAGAAAGCCAGCTTGTGGGCAACTCTTTGTTAGGAGATCCTTTCTTGGAGGTGACTTTTATCAGCTGCCAGACACTGTCCACGTCGTGCCTCAGCTGATCACTGTGAAGGGAACAAGTCCATCATGCTTGACTTAGCCATCTCAGGCCCGAGGGTGGAAGCGGGGGTCAGGGTGGCTGGCCACAGCTGTGAGTGAGAAAGCCGCTTCTACCATGTGGTCAGGCTCCTGGGAGGCACCTGCATGTTAGGCTCTGGGCACCACAGCCCTGCTGCACCTTCCCTACCCTCCAGCAAGGAGCAGTAATGCTCACCTTCTCCTCTGGCCTGTGGTGTCCTCCATCTTGACCAGCAAGAACTCGGGAGCCGCTGTGGGCACGCTGTGCTCCTGGTCGCGCTCCCCTGCCCCTGTCTGCTGGTCCCCTCCCCTCTGGTCCTGCTTGTGTGGTCATGCCTCTGTTGCTGTGCGGGGCTGCCACAGCACACACCGTCGTCCTCTCTGTTTCCATCTGGAATAGGGCCTGGCTCCGCAGGTGCTCCATGCAGCACTCGCTCCGTCCAGGAGAGGCTGCTGCCAAGCCTACCAGCGTGGCTCTCGGGGGACGCAGCTCCCCCAGGTGGACAAGGGCCTCGCCCCTGGGTACTCGCTGGCTGCTGGCCACAGAGAGCACCATGCGTGTTCCTTGTCTCACTGGGCGTCTTCCGCATGCCCCCTGCGTCATCGGAGTCAGCATGACAGAGTCCAGGAGGCCTCATACTCTGGTCATCCAGATGCTGACTGGGGGCTGCTGTTTGGGGAGGGTCCACTCAGGCCATGAGGGCCAGGGTGGGTCCTGAGGCTGAGCTGGCTGTCACCAGCCACAGCCTCTTCCACCCCTGCCTCCCGGTTTCCAGCCATCTCTGCTGCTGGCCATCTTCTAGACGTCCTGCTTTCCTGTCCTGCTTCATGGCTAGCCAAGCGCCCATGCTTCCAGCCAGGTCTGTCCCCATCGGGCTCTCTGTTACACAGGCCTCTTCTCCAGGGATGGCTCGCTTCCTTGTGCCCCAATTTAAGTTCTGCTCAGCCTCTGCAGCCTTGTTGGTTCTAACCAACCCTCTTGTGCCTGGAGTCTCTGGACTCATGCTGTCATTGTTCTCCCTGGCCTCCGCTACCTTGATTTCCCCTGGCCTCCCCCACCCTGGTTTCCCCTGGCCTCCCCCACCCTGGTTTGTCCTGGACTCCCCCACTCTGATCTCCCCTGGGCTCCCCCACTCTGATCTCCCCTGGCCTCCCCCACCCTGATCTCCCCTGGCCTCCCCCACCCTGATCTCCCCTGGCCTCCCCCACCCTGATCTCCCCTGGACTCCCCCACCCTGATCTCCCCTGGCCTCCCCCACCCTGATCTCCCGTGGCCTCCCCCACCCTGATCTCCCCTGGACTCCCCCACTCTGGTCTCCCCTGGCCTCCCCCACCCTGGTCTCCCCTGGGCTCCCCCACTCTGGTCTCCCCTGGGCTCCCCCACTCTGATCTCCCCTGGCCTCCCCCACCCTGATCTCCCCTGGCCTCCCCCACCCTGGTTTCTCCTGGGCTCCCCCACCCTGGTTTCTCCTGGGCTCCCCCACTCTGGTCTCCCCTGGGCTCCCCCACTCTGGTCTCCCCTTTCCTCGGTGGTCAGACAGTCGGTGTGAGGGGAGTGGCACTGTGGGCCGAGGAGTCACTCAGGGAGCACTGGCGGGGGCTGCGTGGCTGATGGTTGCTTGCCGGCAGTTTGGTTCTCCCCCTGGTGCCGCATTGTTTCTGGGTCTGGAAGAGTCCTGGCTGCCTTGGAGCTGGCCACTGCTCTGGAGCAGGGGCTGCTCGGCCTGGCTTCTTGGCTCCTGAGGCCTCCAGGCTAGAAGTGGAGGAGGTGCCGTGACAGGTGACTCCTGTGAGGCCCGCTGGGTGCTTGCTGGAGGCTGCGGCCACCCTGCTGTTCTCCAGGACACTGTGAACCAGCTGGTGCAGCTCACTGCGGAGCTGCTGGTCCCCACAGCAGTGCAACAGACGTTCAGTGGGTGGGGACGAGACCCAGGATCCATGAGCCGGACGGCAGCCAGCCCTGGTCGTCCTGCTGCTTCATCCCTTGCTTTGTTATTTATTGTTATTATCTTCACTCACTTGTTTTCTGTAACAGGATTGAACCCAGGATGTTAACTACTGAGCCACATTCCCAGCCATTTTTAATTTTTATTTTGAGACAGTCTTGCTAAGGTGCTTAGGTTCTCACCAAATTGCTGAGTCTGGCCTTGAACTTGGGATCCTCCTGCCTCAGCCTCCCAAGCCATTGGGATTATAGGCGTGCCTCTGCACCCAGCTCAGTCTATTACTTTTTAATGTTTGTTGTCATCAACGGTGATCATTGACCTGGTAACCTCATCTTCAGAAAACTGGAATGACGCCTGTAAAGTTTTGACCTTTTTTTTCCACCTAAAGGTGGGTGGGTACTGCAGAAAGAGCTCTTCATTTAAGTTGCTTGTGCGGAGGTTGAAGCTGAGCCCAGCTGGGCGTCCAGGAGCCCGGGCCACCTGTGTCTCTGTCACGGCAGCATGGCTTCTGGTGCTTCTGGTTTTCCTCTCTGGGCCACTGTGCCCCTCGTGGCTGTGGAAAGGAGCTGTTTTGGTCTCCTCCCAGCTGTCTCCCCAGGACTGAGGTTGCTGCCATCATCTTCCTCCGCCTGTGTGGCTGGTGATGGTGACAGTCTCCTGGGCGTCACACTGCCCAGGGCCCCCTGCCCTCTAGCTGGGAATCAGCCCTGCTGCAGGGCTACCTGTGCCCAGCTCTTGCCTCGTCCCTGCTGGGCGTCTGCCAAGCAGTCTCAGCCTGTAGAGAGCTGAGCTTGCTCTCTGCAAAGGTCACACAAAGAAAGGGTCTGGTGGAGCCTGACAGGCAGAGGGAGGGGGCAGGGCACCCCACCACCATCTAGCGGAGCGCCTCTCTCAGCCCCTACACTCTCCGCGGCTGTCGCAGTGGGCCCCTGGCCTGCTGAGCCAGCCGACATCCTCCAGGAATTCTGGGGGAGCCCTGAGGCTCACTGTGCTCTTCCCGGGTGCCTAGTCAGTGACATGTCAAGACGGGTGCTCTGGGTACCTTTGCCTCCTGCCCTTGGATGTGAGGAAGCTGGGAGGGGGACTGGGAGGTGTGGAGAGGGCGGAGATGGCAGTGGGAGTGGTCTCTGATGCTGGTTGTTCCTGACCTGCAGCCATCGCCCTGCCCTGGACACTGGCTTCTTAGAGGCGAGTTCCCTTTCTCTCAAGCTAGTCCGAGTTCAGCTTCTGAGCTGCTGTGTGGGCAGCTGGCATGCTAGGGAGAGTGCCCAGGACTGCTGGGTGACCTCTGCCTGTCCTTGTTCCAGCTCCTCTTCCCGACATCCCACGGGACCCTGGCTCTCCCCCACCTGCTGCGCCTGCTCTGGCCCTGCACCTCTGCACACATGGCGGCAGGTCCATCTCCATGAGCTCCATGTTCTGCTCCCTGAGAGTGACCACAGCGACCTGCTGCCTGGGCTCTCGCTTCCTCGCCATCTCAGCATGGGTGTCCCCCCCTTGCCCCAGACCCTGCTGTCCTCCTGACAGTTCTGCCCGTGTTCCCTGTCCCCCTCACCCCCGTGCCTGCCGCCTGAGCCTCCCTGTCCTCCAGGACTTCTCTGTACCCTGGCGGCTGCTCCCGTTTGGCCCCTGGTCTGGCACCGCCAGTGCCTGCCAGGGCCCCTCCAGGGATGTGACGAGCACGTTTTGCACAGAACATGAACAGCCCCTTAGCTTTCTGTGGAGAGAGTCAGTGGGTCACACATGGTGTGTAGGTCATGAGTCGCCAAGTCTCAGACTCCTCATTCAATGTGCAGGAGAGTGGGCTGGGGGAGGATTTCCTGGGACAAAGAGGACAGCTCCGAGCAGAGAGCAGGTCCTGCAGGGTGAGGGAGGGTCTCACTGGAGGGCTGCTGGTCTCTCAGCTGGGCCATCTCCCTTTGAGCAGTGGGGGCCCTTTCCCAGATTCCCCTAGAGGGCCTCAGAGCAGGAGTTCTGGGTGGGAGGGGCGCCCTGCTCATCGTCCTTAGGTCATGGTCTGAGGCCGTGGCTGCTCCTAGGGCTCGCCACGTCTGCCTCCTGTTCTCTGCTGGGTCCTTACTGCCTGCCCGCTCTGCCAGTCTCTGTCACCTGCCCTTGGACCTCTCACCCCAGGCTCTCAGTCATGGTCATTCTGGGCCAGACCTGCCCCTCCCCACTAGGCCTCAGCTCTGTGAATCCCTCAGTGGCCCCATGTCTGTCCCAGGACCAGGCCAGGACTGTTAGGTGCTCCAGCCTTTCCAGTCTCTTTCTTCAAGGTTGGGCACAGGCTCAGAAGCGCCCAGAGGACAGTCCACTCACCCCAGGATGCTGGAGGCCTCAGCTGGGAGGGAAAGGAGGTCTTAGCCTGTGTGGTCTGAACTGTTAAGTCCTCAGCTTTGGGCAGGTGGGGACTTTTCTGTCCCTTTAGGAGCCTGTCTTTCCCATCCTTTGCTCTAGCCAACCTGCTACCCAGTGCTGGGGTTTCTGATTAAATCGTGGCTCGAGCAGTAAGTCCAGGCCTGTTCATCTCTTGAGTCTGGACACTTACACTGCCCTTGCTCAACAAAGCCCTCGATGAACACCCATCAGTCCCCAGGACTGTCGCTGGGCCTCTCTGCCTCTCCAGGGCCTTTGTCCAGGGCTGCCACAGCCTGGCCTGCCTCCCTGGATGCTTGGCCACCTGGCTGCTCAGAGGGCTCTCGAGCACTGTTGTTGAACGCTTAGGTGAATTAACCAATGGAGAGCTTGTGTACGCTGGGGACAGCTTGGGGTGGGATAGAGCGTACCCCCAAGGCAGGCCTGCAGCCTCTACCCTCAGAAGTCACTGTGAGTGAGAGTAGGCCACCCAGACCCCACATGGAAATAATGGTATAGCCAGGGTGAGTCCTTTGTGCATGCTGTCCCCGGTGCATGGGAGGTGGGATCGGGAGGAAGCTCTTCCCCCAGGTCTTGCAACTGGGTCTTGCCTCCTCTCTGCCCGGAGGAAGCTTCAGCCCCAAGAGACTGTTCCTAATGAGTCTCAGGTCTGTCGATGCTTAGCCTCTGCATGAGCATTTTGGTCCTCACAAGAAAGGATGGAGAGGGAGCTGATTATGTCGGGGGGTTTCCCTTTGTTTCTCCAGAGCTGCTCCTGTGGACTCCACTTACCTTGTCTGTCTTGGGGGAAGCCAGACGTTTGAGTGATGCCATGTTGTTTTGTTCAAGTTCGAGCTGGTTCACTTTTAATCACACATTTGCAGGTCCTCTGTGATAGAGGTCTATTAATATGCTTTCTATTTTTTGCTGTGCTCAGTTTTCTAGTTTTTTCCCCCAAATGAGGTTCAAACATTCATGCCTTTTAAAGGAAGAAGACAAAGAGAGCCTTCCTAATTGTTCAGATGGTTACTTTCCCTAAATCCTGAGTATCGGATGCCCTCTTGAGTTTTCGTGAACAGGGTTCAGATTTCTCTCCTCCTCTTTCTGGCACTCCCAGCTGGCCAGCTCGGCGTCCCTGGAAGGGAAAGGACAGCTGAAGTTCACCTCGGGGCGTTGGAGCCCGCATCACAACTGCACCCAGGTGGCCACAGCCAGCGACACCACCCTCCGAGGCTGGGACACGCGTAGCATGAGGTCAGTGACGGGTGTGTGTGCCTGTCCCTGTGTCTTCCTCCCTTGCCTCTTCCCTGGATGGCAGAGGTGATTAGAAGCCAGGTGCATTTGGGGGCACGTGGTTTGTCTTTATGCCATTTTTGCAGGCTAATCACAAAATCATCTCCCCAAGTTAAGCCAGAGTGTGTGTGCATGGGGCCCTGTGCCTTGGCTGGCTGTGCTGTCCCAGTTGCTGTCCCTGCTTGTGCAGTTCACGGTGCCACCAGGCTTTGTGATGGGGCTACGGTGCTCTGCCTCACGATGAGCCCCTGAGGGCTGGCGATGGCCGCCCTGCTGCAGCCTCCCTCCAGGACTTGGCTTTGACCGCTGCTGTGCTTTCAAGAGACATACCTGTCGGGTAGTCATATTTTGTCATTTAAGTAATTATGTGCAACAACCAGCAGTTCTAATGGAACAAACAAGAGCGATTTTTCTGTTCCAGTTGTGATTTTGATAGGCAAAGGAGTGATGGTGGGATGTCTGTTGCCATGGCAACAGGAGCTGCACAAGCTTTTTTAAGATGCAGTTTATCCCCTTGGCACACCATAATTTATCACTGCGCTGAAGAGACGGATGTCATGCAGTAACTCGTGCTGCTTCCGGGGAGGGGGGCACACCTTTAAGTTCAGTCCCAAGGCCTCTGAAGACCCAGGGGCTGCAAGTGGCCAGAGGCTGCTCCTGTTCTTGCACATCCCTGCACCCAGGGCTGCTGTGGTGGGGAGCTGTGGCCAGACCTCAGGAGCTGCTCTCCATGGCCTGTGGTCCCCTCCCCCTGCCCACTGCTCTGCGAAGGACCTGACAAGGAACTGAAAGATGACACGTGGGCCCAACCAGAGTCGGCCCCAGTGGGCGCACCCCACTGTCACCTCCCTACGCCTGCTGCATCTCTGGCCAGGAGGTGGCTCCTGCAGGAAGCAGGGACACAGCAAGGAGCCATTCTGCTGTCTGTTAGCCTCTCTTTTATATCGGCTTCAGTTTTTGTCTTGCCGCGGTGCCTGTGGCATTTCTTCTAGAATGCGCCATGTTTGTATGTCAAAGTCACTGCCACTAGAGCATGCCGTGGCCCTGCAGTTGGTAATTAGTGCACTGTGATCACCCACCAGCTCCCTGGGATGTGCCAGTTTTTAATTTTATACCTGTGTCTGTTTCACCTGAAAACTCACAAAGATTGGGGTTTCTTACTTTTACAAAAACAATGTTAAGATATCGAAAAGGTGCTGGATATAAAAACCAGCTCAAGATTTAAAACAGCTTAGGGCCAGCGTGGGAGTGAAGGGGCCGAGCTGGTCTGCATCAGGGAGCAGGGAAGAGGGACTGTCCTCTGACCCGCGAGGCATGGTTGCAAGGTGCTGGTAGCCCCACTGGTGCCACAGGGAGCGAGGATGTCAAAGGTGGCAGGAGAGGCTGCCGTGCCACCAATGGGGAAGCCAGCAGAGCGCTGTGCACAGGGAGAGCAGGGCAGCACGGGCGAGCGCACAGGCCTCTTGGGCCAGTTCCCCGTACGGGCCACCAAATGCCGCAGTCTGGCTGGGCACAAATGCCGCAGTCTGGCTGGGCACACAATCACGAGCCACCACACAGCTTGTAGATTCAAACAGCAACTCTTTATTCCCGAACTCACACCAGCCGTCTACAATCACGTTCTGGGGAAATCCAAGTTCTCTGCCCAAATCCACGTTCTCTGCCCAAATCCACCTCCACTGGGCTTCTATCTCCAAAATATATTGTCCAAATCCCGTGAGAACTCAAGGGGAACTCAGGCAGCAGGATACGCCCTATTCCCAGCAGGAATAATCTTAAACCTTAAACCTGGAACCTAAACTGGGAACGCCCTAAACACGATTATCTTAAAACCGGGAACACCCTAATCTGCCTTGGTCCTTGAGCAAGGTCACGTACATTCAATGTCACTGCAACATGGGGTACGCTGGCAAGGAAATTGTCATACCTACTTGGCTAATGGCTCCCAGCACAGTCTCACTGGAAGGCAGCCGGCAGCAGGAGGTGTGGGATCAGGTTAGGGGTGCTTGTGTACCTGGGCACCCGTGTGTAGGGGCCCTGTGCATGTGCATGCCCAGGTATAGGAGTGTGTGTGTGTGTATGTATCTGTTGCATAAACAACACACACAAAAGTAAACGTGCACACACACTCATATGTGGACGCTCCCATGTGGACACTCCTATATGGACGCTCCTATATGGACACGCCCTTTCACACCTATTCCCTTGTCCCTGCCTTCAGAACAAGCAGATCCCACTGGCCATGTGGTGATGAGATCCCAAGGGGTGTGGTTCAGCCCACCTCCCTCGATTCTCTCCAGGCCTCCCAGGGCTTTCCTGCTCTCGCTACGTGTCTCCCAACACCAGCCACACATTTGCTTTCTTCCACTGCCATTTGTTTCCTTTCCTTTCCTTTCCTTCCTCCCTCTTGTATCCTTCCAGAACTTGCCGGGTGTCCTTCCACAGGCCGGCTTCAGCTCTCGCCGGCAATGTGGTCCCCCAGCCTCTCTCCTCCAGACACCAGGCTTCCTCTGTGGTAGCTGTGAGCCCACATTGTTCTCCAGCTCAGGGGGATCACAAACACACCCTGGGGCACTTGGCTGCCTTCTGCCCTCAGAGGCTCCTGGTGCCCTGTGCCCTCCTCGTGCAGGTGAGGATTGTAGAGGGGACCCAGGCGCCCCAGTCTGAGATTCCCCTGCTCAGCTGCTGGCAGCGGGGAGGGCCCTACCCTTGGCAGGGGGGCTTGGAGGGCCCTGGAGACAGGTGTGCCTGCGACTCGGCAGCTCTCCGTCACCCATTAAACGTTCTCATGTGCTATTCTTTTTCCTCTCTCAGCCAGATATACTGCATCGAGAATGCCCACGGACAGCTGGTGCGCGACCTCGACTTCAACCCTAATAAGCAGTACTACCTGGCAAGCTGTGGGGATGACTGCAAGGTGAAGTTCTGGGACACCAGGAACGTCACGGAGCCAGTGAAGACCCTGGAGGAACACTCCCACTGGTACTGTGGCTCGCATCCGCTTGAGGGAAAGGGGACTGTATAATTTATTTTGCTAATTACTTTACCATTTGGAGAGGCACAAACCAGCTTAGTTTGTACTGCTGTGAATCATTCAATCAACCCAGTTTTATTTTTCCTAAAGAAGCACTAATTTCAAATCTGAGTGTTTGTGATTTATAAGCGTAGGAAAAGAAGAAAAACATGGGATCCTGTTTTCCCTTGAACAGTGCTGGTTCAAATCTGCAAAAGTAAACGTGCACAGATGTTCACGCAGCATTGTTTGCAATGCATGAAAACTGGAAGCGACCCAAATGTCCATCAGAGGGGATTGGTTAAGTAAATTAGGTGACATCCGTGCAGCGGAGATTATGCAGCTGTCAGAAAATGAGGAATATCTGCATGTGTATGGATGTGGAAGGGTGCCCAGGATCATTCGTTCTCTCTCAAATATTATTTGAATGTTTGCCATATGCTGGGTACTTTCTGCTAAGTGTGTAAAAGGATCAAGTCATGGAATAGTACACAGCATGAACCCATCCTTTAAAATTCAGAAGTGTGTGCACAGAGGAGGGTGGAGGACAGGGCTTGAAGGGTGGCGGCCCTCGCAGGGAGCCTGCCCTGGCACTGGGCGCCCTGGGGTCTTTGCTTCCCACAGCTGTGTCTCTGGTGGGTGAATTATTTGTCAGAAGCGATATTGTTTCTGCAGTGGGAACATTTTAAAGCCCTAGAGGACTCATGTGCCATTTTGAGAAATTCAGTGAATGGCCTATAATTTGCTGCAACCTGAGCAGAGAGCCAGGGAGTGCCTGCCACACGGGGCACCTCCACATGCCAGCTGTGTCACACTCTGTGCCTGGGCCCGCGTCCCACTGTGAGCAGCACCACAGAGACCAGGCTCATCATACTGCAGGGCCTATGTCAGGAGGACACACCCCACCACTGTCCCTGGTCCTCGGGGGTGCCAAGGCCCTTATCCTGGGCCCATGGCAGTCAGCGTTACCCGAAAGATGTCCCAGGGCTTTGTTTGATGGTACAGGTTGTCGCTAATTCATGTGTCACTTCTGGGGAGGGGGTTTTTGTTTGGGAGCTGTAGAAAGCCTGTCTGAAACCCTGAGTAATAAGCCTCTCCCTCCACAGGGGGAAGCTGACATTTGGTCTTTCTCATCTCTGTTTGTGAGGACTTAGGAGAATATTTTAGAGCAGCATATGGTAGGCCTAACCCCCTGCTTAGGAGCCCTGCCTTCAGCCCAGGAGGTGGGGGTCAGATACCCAGGGACACTCAACATGACTCAGCCCCACCAGGCCAGGGCCTCTGAGGGCATCAAGTCAGGACAGCTCAGCAGCTGCTGTGCCCTTTTCAGGGTGTGGAGCGTCCGCTACAACCACTCTCATGACCAGCTGGTTCTCACCGGCAGCAGTGACAGCAGAGTCATCCTGTCCAACATGGTGTCCATCTCCTCCGAGCCCTTCGGCCACCTGGTGGATGATGACGATGTCAGTGACCCGGAGGAGCACCATGCAGATGAGAAGTAAGGACCACTGACTGCAGGGCGGCTCTTGTCTGTGCTCACACGCAGTCCTGGGTCTGGGAGCTTCCATGGAAAGTGCCCTGTGCATGGTTAAGGTACCCCGTCTTCCCAGCAGTGCAGGATGAATTCCAAGGTACCTGGCCCCGAGACAGCTCTGTGGTGGTGTTAGAATGTGCCCCAGGGCATATCTTCCTGTGTTCTTCACGAATGCCACCTACAAAACCTGAATGAATTTGATGCTCTCCTGGAGTGAGCATGGCAGTGATGTGACCTGGTGTTCCCAGGCCTCCGGGTGCTCGCTGTGGAGACTCGAGCATGGACTGTGTGCTCTCCACCCTCAGCCCGTGTCGGGCTGGAGTCCAGACACACCTCTGGGGCACAGAGCTAGGTCCTGGTTGGCCCTGGGTGTTGTTCACAATGGGGAAGTTGTGCGCGCGTATCAGCGCTCCATTGCCCTGTGGCTGGGAGACGGCTAGGGCAGCCCCCTGTCCCAGGGCTCACATCCCTTGTGACTTGTCCCCTAGGGTCACTCGTAGCTAGTGACAGCAGGCTCCCAGTGTGAGCCAAGCATGCTGCTCCTTTCTCCAGTCTGTGTAGGTCCCTTTCCACCTGCAACAGCCTCCCTCTCCCTCCAGATCAGTGGAGCAAGGCCTAGCAACCACAGAGGCCCATGCCTCCGACTCCAGAGGAGGAGGTTCTGGAATAAAACCAGTGGCTGTGGGCAATGCTGTCTGTCAATCAAATATTAGAAACAGGGCCAGCGAAAGGACTTGTGAGCACGCGCCTGGTTCCAACCCCTCCTTTGCCATGTGCCATGAGGACTTGGACATGTGGATTTGGCTTCCTCCCAGGCTGTCTGCAGCCATTCACATGTCCTCTCTGTTGGGGAAAGCTGATTGTCCCCTCAGTAGGCCATGTGACCAATGTGTGAGTTACTCACACATGTGACCAGTGTGTGAGCAGCTTCAGGGAGGAAGCACTTGTGGTCGGCGGGTACCCTCCCTCCATCTTGATGCCTTTAAATCAAGGAGAGAGAAGTCCCTGTGGGGGGTTATACTTGGTGTTTGTCACAACATGTCTGTTGACCATTGGAAAGTCCACTATCTGGGAAGGCCAGAGCTTAGGGATACCCACAGCCTCTCAAAGCCTACTTCCAGAGTGGGGGCTTTGGGGTCCTAGGTTTGTCTCGTTGTGGGATAAAGTATTGCTGAGAGACAGACAGGCCCTGGACTAGGGTATGAGTGGAGGGGACTTCCTGTGGTGGTGGGAAGGAGAGCGCCAAGCACCTGTGCCTGCTGCCGGCCCTCCGTGAGCACAGGCCGGAGGCCCCTGCTGCTCATGCCTGCAGGTGCTGACCCCACCCGTCATCCTAGCATGAGATTGTTGGGCAGGCCTCTAGGCCTGAGCTGACTCTCCTCCAAGGAGGTGCAGAGGTGGTCTGCTGTTTGGCACACGACACCCTCTGCTCAGGGACGCTGGCAGGGCCCTCTTGCTGCCTGACCTCTCTGCAGCAGGGGAGTAGGGCAGATGCTCCCAGCTCAGTTCCTGGAGATCTGATGCCACGCTCTCCTCAGTCATGGGGACCGCTTCCCCAGCACTGCTCTGAGCCAGGAGACCCTTGCACTGACAGCACCTCACCCAGGCACCCACAGCACTGAGGACCAGGGGGCTGCTGTGCTGCAGGTGTCCTTGATGCCCACAGGTCACTGACGTCCTCTCCCCACAACCAGTGAGGGACCACACACTGGGCTCAGCCAGGCCGTGTGGGCTTCCCGTGGTTTGGATGAGAGACCGGCTCCCTATGGGATCCCTCCTGTCCTCTGCTGCCCTTGGGCCTGGCTCACAGCTCTTCTCTGTTGGGTTGCAGAAGCAAGGAGCCCCTGCAGGACAACGTCATCGCCACGTACGAGGAGCATGAGGACAGTGTGTACGCTGTGGACTGGTCCTCAGCTGACCCGTGGCTGTTTGCCTCCCTGAGCTACGATGGCAGGCTGGTCATCAACAGGGTCCCCAGGGCGCTGAAATACCACATACTGCTCTAGCGCCCGGCCCTCTCTGTCCTTCCTCTCACAGTCTCCGACACTGGTCGCTGTTGGAGTGAGTCCTTTCCAGGTGGCTCCCGCCCTGGGAGCCCAACCTTGCCTTCTCACAGGAGCCCTTCTGGGGTGCGGAGGAGCTTCTGCCAGCGGCACCCGTCCTCCTCCGGAGGGTGGCTGTGGTGGCTGGGAGTGTCGGGCGCCAGCCGCGGCCCACTCGCTTTGCTTCCTGCCTTGTGGGTGAGGGGAGACTCTGCACACCTGGTCCTGTCCGCACCCTGCTGAGGGCCATCTTCCCCTGAGACTTCCAGTGAAATAAAGTCAGTGGGGACTCTGCAGGCTGGTTCCTCCTTTCAGGCTCTGCCCTCCTGGCCACATCCCACGGGGCTGCTTGTTTCCCGTCCCAACCCAAAAAAGGCAGGTGCGTAGAGGGGCAGCGCCTTGGGGCTGGGGCCAGCAGGACCCACGTCTCTCTCCGGCCTCTGTGCCTGCCCTGCTCTGCTCACCATTCAGGCTGTGTCCAGCTGCCTTGTGCTGTGGGGGCCGCAGCTGTGTGTCTTCCCCTGGCAGCCCAGGCCCGGTTCTGTGTGGGGGGCACTCAACCTTCCTCGCACCCTCCCGAGACCCACCTGGCAGGTGTCCCAGCATGTGCTGGTGCTTCTCCGTGATCCCCAGTCTTCCTGAAATGAGAGGGGACAGCTGCACAAGCAGACAGCTCCCACCCAACTGTGGGACCTGTGGGTCCAGAGAGGGAGCATTCTGGGCCTCTCTGCAGGAAGCCTAAGTGGGCAGGGGCTGACGGGCGGAATCCGGGCTCGCCGCCCAGGAGGGTTAGGACTCACGGCTTGGTCACATGCCCTGGCCCCCGTGGATGCAGACAGTTCACCAAGGTCCCCAGCCCCAGTGCCCACAGTGTTGCCCTCGGGAGGCTCACGCGACTGTGTCTGAGACATTTTGGGCAACTGTGCCCAGACCCTGCCACCTCCTCGCCTTGCACTCCACCATGGGGATGCACCAGCTTGCGTGTCCCTTCCCACTGAAGGGAGTCCACGTTGCTCCTGGGGCTTGGTGACATGCAGAGAGCTGTCCAGCGCCAGCCTGTAGGTCCCTGTGAGAAAGGATGCGTCACTTCCAGCAGCAGCTATCAGGCAGACCTGCAGGGCAGAGCTCGCCATGCCTGTTTTTGTCCACAGTGTTGCTGGCACATGGCAGCCAGCCACGCAGTGCCTGGTGACCAGTGACCACATGTGTGGACCCGCGTCTGACTCTGCCCATGCCCTTGGAGGTAGACTGCTGGGTCCTGTGGCAAGTGTGTGCCTGACTTTGGGTGATGCCACCTGCTGACTTCAGGGCAGCACTGTCATTGACCCCCACAGCGAATGACCCTCCCCTGCCCCTTGCCCCAAATGTGGACACAGCACAAATGCGAGCAGGTCCATAGGCTCACGGGTCATGGTGAAGTCTGCGTTTGATGTTAAGGTGATGGTTGATTGTGTGCTTAATCACTACTGATTTGGGCCATTCTTTCTATGTTTTGGGTAAAAGTACTTTGTTAGCTGTGTGGTTTCAGATAGCTTCTGAAAGGGGCAGCACCTCCGCTGGGCCTGGACACCAACCCCCCTCATGCAGCACCTCCGCTGGGCCTGGCCCTCCCCAGGCGCAGCACTTCTTCGGGGCCTAGCTCTCCCGGGTGCAGTGTCTCTGCTGGGCAGGGGCGCTTGCAGCCTGTGTGCCCAGGCCAGACTTGTCCAGGCAGGGCCTCTATCCAGGTCAAGCTTCCATCAGGCCCATCCCCCCCACTCCGGACCCCATCTCTCCATGGCCCCTACCTTCTAAAGGCCATGCGTCAGAGAGCCCTCTGCCATCTGTCATGCCAGCTGCCTGGCCCCTCACACCCATCCTATACTCTGGACTTCGTTTGGTCAGTCTCTTTCCTCAGTGGCCACGAGAGGCCAGGTCCTTCTATACACATACAGCACTGACTGGATGCGTGGGGACTGACCTACTGGACAATTTCACGCTGGATGCGGTCCCAGCAGGCCTATGCAGCCGTGGTGGCAGACCACAGGGCCAGCCCGCTCCCCCAGGGCATAGGTCAAGCAGGACTGCAGCGATCAAGGCAAACGGGGTGGTAGCTGCACCTAGGTTCCTGGCCCACAGTTCCTGAATTCCACAGCAGCCCGGTGCTTCACTGGTAAACCCTTGCTGTTTCCCCCTCTTAGTGTGGGCAGCTCACGCTTCCTGCAGGGCCTTTCGTGGTGACCAGAGAGCAGCCTCTGGGCACTGTCACAGAAAGTGCTGAGGGTGCTTCCTGGAGCCTTTCTGAAACCAGATGGTCTTGGAGTCTAAGCCTTTCTCACCATGGGGATTCTGGACCTGCTGACCCAACCTGCTTCCCACGGCCCCCACGCCCCTCTTCTAGGCCGCTCCACCTCCCTCAGACTGCCCCTTCCCTCCGGTCGGCCATGGGCAGAGCCTGTTCCGCCTTCCGCAGCTGCTGCTGCTACTTCAGTCGGCGCTGGTCCCCTCGGCACAAGGGGCCTGACACCCTGGAGTCTGTCATCCGCGGCTCTGGTGGGGCCCGTCATGGTGAGTTGCAGTCGTTTGCAGACCTTCATGGAGCTCTCTAGGGAGCGGTCAGGACAGCAGGATGACACTTCGCCTGTCCAGTGACTGCACAGGACACAGGAGCCAGGTGGCTGTCATGCCAGCTGAGCAACTGGCCTGGTGCCTTGCTTTCCCTGTGCCACCAGATGACCCAGCACCCACTTGCTGGGTGATCTGGGGGTTCCCTGACACAAGGGCACACTTAGGACCGTGCCTGACAGATAGGCCCTGCTTGGGGCTGGTCTGCATCCCCAGACTCCAGTATGGTGTTGGAGGAGGGCTCTGGCAGGGCCTAGGGACAGGTGAGGTCATGAGGTGGATTCTTGATGCGGTGGATTTCCAGGAAGCCAGTGGAGCCCACCCAGCACACACCGAGGGAGACCACGTGAGCTGAGGGGAGGAGGCAGCACCCAAGCCCCCCGAGGCAGTGATGGTTCTGGAACGCAAATGTCCACCTCAGGACGCTTCAATTTTTATGTGAAAAACCAGAAATCACATGAGGAAAAGGCCTAGGAAAAGGCTCCCTGGCAGCCAGAGCCAGGAAGGAGAGGAGGGGTCAGGACAAAGACAAAGTACCACTTGGATTCTTGGTCCCTCAAAAGGAGCTGAGGGCAGAGTGAGCCCTGAGTGGGTCAAGCCAGGGGGTGGGAGGGCACAGCCCCCTCCCACCTCGGTCCTGCTCCTCCTCTGCTGCAAGCAGAGGCAGCCTCCCAGCTCCTCGGAGCCTTCTCAGGAGCTGCCACCCCTTAGGGGGCGGGGCAGTGGTGCTGGGCTCCTGCGGTGACCACCGGGCCCCAGCCCACATGCTTGGGTCGACAGAGCTTGAGCAGGACGCCCACTTTGCTCACAGGCTGAGCAGTGCTTTCTCAGCTCACCGGACCCCATCTCTCCAGCCCTGTGCCTTCGCCTCCCGCCTCCAGTGCGACACCACGTACTACAACCTGCTGTGCGACCTGAGCAAGGCCACCCCACGTGCTCACTGAGCTTCTGCTGTGTGCTGACACCGGCCCCCATGGGGATGAAGGACGGGTCAGGCAAGTGTGTCTCCTGCCCCCAGCCTGGCGTGAGCCTGATGACTCTTCTTTCTGGGTGTCTCAGCCTCCTGTCCCCAACCAGAGGGCCAGGCAGGGGATGTCAGTATGTGGGTGCTGGTTCCAGGGTGTGGCCATGGCTGGTCCAGGGGAGGGGCTGGAGCAGCGCAGCTCCCTGCATCCAGACAGCAGCTGAGAGCTGCCTCCCGGCTAAACCCCCGTGCCAGCCAGGGTGAGGCGGCTGCTCTGAGGAGTCCGGGAGGGGGACTGGAGAGCCGGGGAGGCGGGCGGTGCAGGGAGGGGCAGTGCAGTGGGGGCGGCAGAGAAGGAGGTGGAGGAGAGATGGCGGGTGGCTCCCTCCTAGGCCTCCTGGGCTTCGTAGACTTGATACCAGCCTTTGAGCTTGACAGAAGGTGACCATCGCCACCATTTTTACAAGTTTCTTGAAGAGAGTGTGTCTAAGGCCTTCCTGATGATTGGCGCTGGCAGTTGGCAAGCAGTTGCAGGGCATTCGAGGACACTCTTGCCTCCGAGGCAGCTGGGGCAGGTGCCTCCCAGTCCAGCGGGAGGGCGGAGAAGCTGAGCAGAGGCAGCCCCCCAAGGCCTTGGGGCACATATGGCTCTTCCAAGTCCTCCCAGCACCCGGCTTTGGGTTCTCCCAAAGCACTGAAGCCCGCAGTGACTCAGGGGCACAGTCGTCATCTTGCTTCCATCTCGTCCCCTAGGGGACGAGGTCTCTCCCTAACTCATGGGCCAAGTCTCAGCTCCAGCCGTGGGTTGGCACAGGTTTTGAAGAGCGTCACGTCCTAGCCTGATGCCCCCCAGCCCCTTCCCTGGGGCGGGCCACACAGTGAGCAGCGCTCCTCCACTGTCTGTGAGCACGTCATCACCGCCCAGCACAGGCTGACCTCCAGTCCCCACGCTGGACGGCCCACCCCAAACACTGCCCTGCCCAGAGCTCCGACAGGTCCACCTGGTGCCCGTGGATCTCCCTCCCCAGGCCGAGAAAGGCAGAGGGCAGTAGTACCCCAGCATTCCTAGAATCCCATGGGATGGGGGGCAGAGCCGCAGAGCAGAGCAGGAGTGGGAGCCAGGGCCACTGGGGGACTGCGGGTCAGGAAGTGCGGGACATGGGCTGCTCTGAGAGCAGGGATGGGAGGGGCCAGCAGGGGTGCAGGAGGGGAGGGGGCTTGGGTGCAGCCCAAGGGGCAGCAGGAGCAAGGCCGGGTAGGAGCTTCAGGTGGGGCTGGCCAGGCCTGGGCTGGGCCACACCATGGGAGAAGAGGTGGCAGCCCCCTTCGTAGGCCACTGTGCCCCCGCAGAGGGAGTTGGAGAGCAAGGCTTCCAGGGCAGTTCCCCAAGGCACAGCCTGCTTCAAGAGTTTGTTTTCTTCCACAGTCGGCCAAATGTTAAATATGGCAGAATTTTGCCCTTATGGGGTCAAATGAAACAGAAAAATGAGCCCAAACACCCCTGACCCTCGAGGCCTGTCCCAAGGCCTTGTGCTTACCTGGTGCCCCCCCTGTCACCTGGTGCCCTCAGTGGCCTTGCCGCAGGCTGGGGGGATGCCTAGCATGGGTGCTGTTGGAGGCAGAACCCCAGTCGGGATCCTGCCTGGGCCCGGCTTGGCCTAACCACAGGGTGAGCCACATCCCTGCTGGCGGCTGAGTCCAGGAGGAAGGTGGCTGATCTGAGGCAGCATATCTCCTGTGCCACGCTGACCTCTGTTCTGCCTGATTCGGGCAGCCCTCAGGGTTGACTGGACGCCTGCCTTCTGCGTGAGAACACACTGCCTGGAATGGCCATTTGTGATCATGCTGCCTAAGACCATCAGTATCTTTCTGGGCTGCGCAGGTCCACAGAGGGAGGAGCAGCTTGGGGGACCACAGCCGTCGGCGGCTGCATGTTCCCTCTCCCCTCAGCACTAAGGCAGCTGTGTGGACAGAGTCAGCTGGGGCTTGCCGTCTCGGTCATGGGTAATGAGGCAGCAGGGCCACGAGCAGGACGGTCCACGGCGGGAGCCACTGGAAGCCTGGGCTGGGAAGGGACAGGTGCAGTCTCCTCTGGCACCGTCAGCTGACCTGGGGGCCCTAGAGACGAAGGGCAGGCCCAGCCCATCTGTGTACCTCATGGCAGGACTTGTCCGTGGCCTGCCCAGGGGAATGCAGGTGTGCATCGAGGTGCAGCTGCCCCATGGAGGGGTGATTCACCCCATCTTGGCCCACCGTGGGCTGGCCAGGAGGCAGCTGCCACAGCGAGTCGGGGCTCAGAGAGGACCCAGGGAGACCCTGCCCTTTTGGTGTGTGGGGACTGGAGCACCCTGAGTTCAAGGTCTGCCCAGGAAGTGCGGACCTCTGGGGGAGAGGGGGGTGGAGAGTAGGGGCCTGAGCAAGACCAGCTCCTAAACTTCATTTCCCAGAAGGATCGTCTGACCCAGTTGCCTGTAAAGTGTGGAGCAGAGTTGAGTGGACACGTGGATAGCCAAGGCCTGCCCCTCAGCAAGCCTGGTGTGCCTTGGAGGGAGGCCTGAGGACCCCAGGTCCACACTTTGCCTGGGACATGAACGCCTCCCACAGGTGTTTGCTGGGAGCAAAGGATAGGATACATGATTGTGCCCGTCTTGGGCACATGCAGGGCCAAGACACACCCTGGCCCAGAAAATTCCTGGTCCTGGGTGAGGCCCTCAGCAGCTGCATGAGGAGCCGTGGATGAAGAAATCTGAGGACCCCAACCTTCCAACCTTGCACAAAGTCCACAGGGGCTGCAGGGGATCCTGGCAAGTGCCACCAAAGCCGCTGGCAGATCAGCTCAGCCTGGCCAAGGACCTCTCTGTTTCAGGCTTCCTCCATGGAGAAGGTGGTGCTAGGTCACCAAGCAGGGTGGGCCAGAAGGATTGCAGCTCTCTTTGGATTAGCCAGAGGACGCGGGGTCCTGAGCCCCTCCCTGGCCACCTGCTGCAGATTAGCTCTGCCAGGCGGACCCCATGCCACTGCATGTGGGACATGTGCTGGGAGGCCTGTTGCCACGCAGGGTTAAGGCCAGGCCCAGCCTGTCAGTCTGTTCTTCCTGCACACACCTGGCAGAGCTTTGGGGAGAGCTTCCAGAGCCTGCTGAGGAATGGCCTCAGGGGCCCGAGACGCAGCCTTCACCACAACGTGCTCGGCCCCAGGTTGCGAGGGCCCTGCAAGGTCAGCTTGGACCCTGGGCCCTGCGGGCTTGGGGCAGCACCTTCCTGGGCCTCTGTGTGCAGCGCAAATAGCCCTACAATGTGTGGATGGTGTCGTGCCAGGGTGGTGCCTGCCGCACCCTGCAGGACGCAGAGGCTCCAGTGTGCTGGTGTGGCATTGGGGACTGCTCTGATGCTCAAGTCAGAAAATAACCAAGGTGCTTTTGAGGTTTCTAGCAATCAGCAATTGTTAAAAGTGTTCCAGGCCAGTTACATGGAGAGCAAAAGTCATGAGCCAGAGGACTCGGGAAATCACCATCACGTCCAGCTCGTCTCTACTAGGGGCATGTGGTTGGAGTCACTGCAAGAAGGGCCAGCAGAGGGACATTGGAAAGTGGAGGGTGGGGGATGGTGACCTCTGCATGCAGCTGTGCCTGATCAAGTTGGTTTGAAGTGGGTGCTGCCTGGGCTCTGACATGTTGGACAAGGCCCCAGATCAATGGTGCTCACTTGACAATGTGGTCATAGAGACAACAAGGTAGCAGATGTGTTCTGGTCACTTAGGGCTCAGAGTGAACCAACCCAACCTGAGGGGTAAAAGAGCCACCAGGTGATCCCGCTCCTGAGCTGTCCCAGGCAGGGAGCAACTCACTGTGGCCACCCCCAGCTGGACGCCTTGGATCCCATGCTGCCCCAGCCCTGCCAGTGGGTGCTCCAGGAAACCTGTCTTCTAGAAGAAGGAAGCCGCACTAGGACAGGCCCACCTTGCCAAGGGCAAGTCAGGAGGCCCTGGGAGTGGCCAGTGAGCTCAGTGGGTAGGGATGCCTGCTCCTGGGGCGGGAATCGGGGCCTGCTTTATGCATGCGTGTCCCAGTGTCACTGCCTGGTCTTTTTTTTTTTTTTTTTTTTAAATATTTATTTATTTATTTTAATTCTCGGCGGACACAACATCTTTGTTTGTATGTGGTGCTGAGGATCGAACCCGGGCCGCACGCATGCCAGGCGAGCGCGCTACCGCTTGAGCCACACCCCCAGCCCACTGCCTGGTCTTATTCTACATCAATAGTCTTTGTTTTCTAAAGCATTTGGATTTACAGAAAAATTAAACAGCAAGGAGACTGTTCCCATACACCGGCCCTCACCCCTAGATTTCCGTTGTTTACATCTCCCTGCCTGGTCACTATGGGCCTGGCACCCCCAGCTGAGGGTAAGGTTGTTGGGTCCAGGAGTCAACCCCAGTAGGCTGCTATTAACTAAGGATCATGGTGTACGCCAGGGCTTGCTGTTGGTGTTGTGCGCCAGTGGGGTTTGACAGAGGTGTGCTGCTTGGTGACAGGGTGACAGCTGCACTGCCCGAGTCCCTGTGTTCCGCCTGCTCATCCCTCTCTTCCCTGAGCCCTGGGGACCAGAGATCTTCCTCCTGTCTGCAGAGTTGGCCTTTCTCAGTGTGGAGGAGTTGACATTCCACGGGAGGCCGCCTTTCAACTGGCCTTTCATGTGGGATGGGCCTTTAGTGTCCCCTGTGGCTCCTCAGCGTGGAGCTCATTTCTCCTGAGGGCTGCAGAGTGCCCATTGCATGGTGCCCAGAGTTTGCTCGTCCGCTCCCCTGAGAAAGGAGGCTGCGGCTGCCTCACACCTGGGTGTCTGGAGCACGGCTGCTCTGCACAGGGTGCCTTCTATCCCTGAGGTCTGGCTGGAGAGACCTAGTACCTCAGGATCCGTAGACCCTTGATGCTGGCCGGATCCGCCTCCAGCTCTCGGGTTTTGTGAACTCATGCAGGAGCCCGCCCCAGTCCACACTGAGCCCCAGACTGGCTGTCCATTTGCCTATAGCACCTGCCTGTTGTACACACACTCTCCACACCCACGCGCATTCTCCGGGCCCTATCTGCAGTGTGCTGCCCTGTCTGTAGTGCCCTCCTCAGTGGCTGGGGAGGAGCTGGGTTATGGCTGGTTCTGTCCCCCTTGGCCCACATCCAGAGGAGACTGAGTCCTTCTGCTCAGCCTCTTCATGGCCCTGTGGCCCCCGCCCTCCTCTGTGTGCCTCTGCTGCACCCTACTCTGTCCATCTTGCCTGAGCTCATGCACCCTGGGAACTGGGCAAGTCCTGGTCACTATGGGCATGGCACCCCCAGCTGAGTTCTGGACGGGTAGTAGGTAGGCTCTGAGGCCAGCCTTCAGATGGGGTGGCTAAGGGACCGTTCAAAACCCTGGGGTGCAGAGGGGTGGGCCTTGTGATGACCAGTGCATCTGGTGTTGCCAAAGGTCAGTGGCTGACTCTGCTGCCAGCCAACCAGGGAAGCTGAGATCGTTCACAGCACTCCTGGCCTCACTGCGAAGGCCATATTCCCTGGGACGCCTCAGCACTGCCTCTCCCCGAGGGCCCTCCCTGCGTAGCCAGGGCCTCGTGGCCAGTTTAAAGCCTCCATGAGCACTTAAGAAAGCCAGGCCCCTCCGAGCAGCAGTGTAGGTGGTCAGAGGGGCCTGACTTTCTTAAGTGCTCATGGTCCTCAGAGCGTTTACAGATCTGACCCAATGGACAGAAATTTCCTGGGTGCAAGAAGTGTGGCTTGGAAAGCAGAGGAACTGGCTTAGAAAGCCACGTGTCTGCCTTCCTGGCCTGCCAGTGGGAGAGGAAGGGAGGAAACGGGCTGGAGTGTGGCCCTGAGGGAGGCCCAGCAGCAGGACAAGGACTGGCTTCCTTTCCCATCCAGGCCACCAAGATGCTGAAAGTTCACTGCTTTCTCCTATGGGCAGGAGACAGGGCTCCGGGGAGAGCGGTGAGCTGCAGAAGTGCCCAGTGTCCTTGAGATCCAGGCACCAGGGCTCTGCATCCCGGCCCTGCAGCTGCCTCGTGTGGGTCTCTGAGGGCAGGATTTGGTGTCTGGGAGGGGTGGGCAGTCGGGGCCAGGGGTCAGGCTGAGCCTGTGACAGGGCTGGGTGTAGCGCAGAGGCTGCCGTGTTTTCTCCTGTCGTGAATTGTCTGTGAACTGAGAGCAGCTTTAGGTCTACAGAAACCCTGTGCAGAAAGAACTGAGTTCCCATCCTTCTCCAGGCTCCCTCGGGTCAGCACCCTGCACAGTATGCTCCCTCGTCCAAGCTGGTGACCAGGACTAATGGTGGCTGTCAACCCAAGCCTGGGTTCCCATTAGGGTTTTTATGGTTTGGAGGTGAGGTGTCCCCAAAACCTCACGTGAGACTATGCAAGAAGGTTCAGTGGAGAAGTAATTGGGCTGTAAGAGCCTTTACCCAGTCAGTGAGCGAGCCACCCCCCCCCCCACCCCATGGATAACAGTGCTGGCTGGAGTGGTGGGCGTGGCTGAGGAGGGCACTGGGCGTGGCTTGGGGTTTAGACCTGTAGCTGACAAGTGGAGACATCTGCTTCCTGAGCACCTTGTGAGCTGCTTCCCTCCGCCACACTGCTCAGCCTCACCTGGAGCTCACCTGGAGCACGAGGGCTGGAGCTGCTGCTGTGGGCTGCCAGCAGACCTCTGAAACCGTGAGCCCTCAAATAAACCTTTCCCCTAGAACTGTTCTGGTCAGATCCTTTAGTCACAGCAGCGAAAAGCTGACTAAACCAGGGTTCATTCTCAGATGATATATAAAGCCTTGCGTCTGCCGTTACAGTGTCCTGCGGAAGGCTCCGCTGATCTGTCCCCTGCCTGAGCACAGCAGCAGCCCCTCTGGTTACAGAGGCCCTGCTGTGTTGCCTCTGGGCTGTGTGCTTCCTGCTTGCTTCCTGCAGTATCGGAACCTCTTCAGTGCCACCCCGATATCCAGCACACTGCCGATTACCTCAGTATCCCCCCAGTGTGGGCACTGGGTGGACACTGGGGTAGATACTGGGAGGCTGGGCATTCTGTGTCGGAGGAAGAGGAGGCATCAGAGGATCACAGCCTAGGACCTCTAGGGACCGAACACCAAAGCAGCCCTGGCAGCCGAGTTCTCCCCACCTGAGGGTCGTCCCCTCAGCCCTGGCCTTGGGCTGAGCAAACCAGGAAGGGGAGGCACTGTTCTCTGGGGGCAGTTGGGACTTTGAGCTCACATTTCTCTGGCATCGCTGGTTCCTCTGCCACAGCTAATGAATCCCCAGCTGGGCCCCAAGCCAGTGCCCCGCAGTAGGACGTCTATTGTAATGAGCCACGGCTGGCTGCTGCTGGCACCTCCCTCCGGCTGGCCCCGGAGCCATCGTTAGCTTCCAGGGATGGGTGGCCACAGAACCCGAGATGCCCCTTAGGTCTCTTCTCTGGGATGCCGCCTTCCTCATTAGGGGTGGCGGGGGGCAGTGGATCTCTGCAGAGGGACACAGTGAGCAGCAGAATCCCCGACCTCAGCCTCCTGCTGGGGCTCGCTCGCAGCTCCTGGGTGCACAAGGAAAGGTGGGCACTGGGCACCAGGGAGGCCTGTGCAGGCCTGTGCTCCAGGAGGCTGCTTACGGCTAGGGTGGGCAGTGTGTCCCCATGGTCTACCTGGCCACCAAGCCACTTGCTGGGGGCTTCCGTTTTGCTGTTTCTCCCCCTCAAGCAAGGATAAGAAACGGGCATTTATTATCATCTCCCAGCAGCAGAACCCGAACCTGAGTGAAGAACTCTTAAGGGTTTTTCCTGCTCAGTGGCTGGTTTATCTTAAACTGTCCAAGTTGATAGCCCAATCCACTTTTTGATGTAACTATGATGGTTTTAGGAGATTTAGACATGATTTTTTATAGTGTGAAAAAGAAAAATAGAACTGAATATATGATAATGATGGATCCCTCGACTTTTGTGTCTGAAATTGCTTCTAGGCATGAGTTATTGCATCGTAATTCACGCCCTGTTGTGTCTTAGTGCTTAATAAGCATATGGAAAATAGTTGTGCCGGAATCACCTCAGTGCTGCCGTTGTCCTGGAGCCTGGAGATAGCAGAGCCGGAGCCCTGGCTGAAGCCATCTCAGCACCCCAGGAGGGCTGCCCCTGGCCTGCAGCACCAGAGGCCGGGAGAACGCCCTGTAGGCATCGACTTCTCCCTCTGACAGAAGGGGTCTTGTATGGAGAGGCAGCGCAGGCCCCTGTCTCTTTCGGGGTCTCAGCAGCCCTCAGTGGACATTGGCAGATGTCCTGGGCATGTCTGAGGTTTCAGTGCATCTCAGGTGTGAGCGGCCGTTGGCTTGTGGGGTGTTGGCTGACAGTTTCCATGGGGCAGGCTCCCCAGGGTGCTGTCAGAATGTTGACCCGATGTTCTTCTTTTACTGTGGTGTTGGGCCCAGGGCTTTTGTTCTCTAGATCTTGGACACCTGCAGGGAGAGGCCCAGGGTACGCGCTTTGGATGTCACATCAGAAGCACACGCTAGGCCAGGGCATGGGGACAGACCCGCAATGACCACAGTGTGTGTTCAGTAAGTCTGCGCTCTGTGTTAGTAATGCAGGCTGGACAGATTTACCAGTCTGACTCTATTCTAAGCCATTAGTGGAGAAAGTCTCAAGCAGCTCGAGGCAGGAGCTGGGGCCTGTGTCTGTGGGATGACGCTCATGTGTCCTGAGGTGCCTTGTGAACGCTGAGCCCACCAGCCCCCAGCCCATCGACACAGTGAGGCCAGTTTACCACGGAAGAGAGTGGGACTCAGAGAGTCGAAGGTGGCACATCTCAGAGCAGCACCCAGTGGCCACACACAGTCATAAGTGGCCAGTCCTGTCCCTCTGCCACTCTCTGCCCAGGTGATGTGAATTGGGTCCCTGCTGCTGTCTGTGCAAAGCCAGGAAGCCAATCTGTGACCTCCAAGACTCTTCCAGCCCTACTGGTTCCAGGGCCTCTCCCCAGAGCAGAAGAAGTGTGTCATCGCACAGTGCTGCATCTTTGACCCGGCCATGGTCCGTGGGCCGGGTCAGGTGGGCCTGGCAGCTGGACGGCCAGAGCTGGGTGTGGTGGTGGATGCACTCTGCCAGCAGGGATGGCCTCCTGTACTCCTCCCTCACCCAGAGAGGAAAAAAAAGTGCTCTTGTCGCGGAGGCAAAGGTCACTGGGTGGATGCTCAGGGAGCCTCTGGGGCAGGACACTCAGGACGTGTTGGCACCCTTCCCGTTTCCCAAAGCCCTCGTGTGAGCACGAGGTGTCAGCCTTCTCCTGGGAGGTGCTGCCCTGGGTGCTCCTGGGCACACAGAGTGGACTCAGCCTGCTGCCCAGGAAGGTGAGCTGCCTGCAAGCATCTCCTGGCATCTCCTCAAGGTGTGGGCAGACCCTGACCCAACAGGACGGGCTCCACGACACCCACCAGGTGGCGTTGGCACCAGTCAGAGCAGTGCCGTGGCCCCTGGAAAGCCAGCCTTTCGTTGCCTCTGTGGCTTTTCCTGTCCTCATCAGGCAGGATGACACAGTGACACTCAGGTCTGAGGCTATTGTCAGCACTCAGCGGTGTTCTGACAGACGGTGCTCTGCTGGCCTGCAGGGTCCAGCACCCCAAGGGCCCTGGGGCATGCTTTGAACCTCATGTGGAGGATGTGGTAACCTGGGGGCAAAGGAGGACCCATCACTGTGGAGTGAACAGTGAAGTGACAGACTTGGTGGTCCCCAGGCACAGAGCCCAGGGGCTTGGCAGGCATCTGACTGCTTGGTGGCCCATATGGCCTGACCCACAGCAGGGAGTTCTACTGCCAAGGTCCTGCCTGCCATGCCGCAGGATCTTGACACGTCGCTGAAAGCCACAGTCCTCCCATCTGTGAAGTGGGTGAATGGAGCTAAATGACCCTGGCACAGTACTTAGCCCACAGTGGAAGGTCCTCTTTGCTGGCTACAAACCCCACAGAAGAGTTGACTGATGCCTGGCCCCAGGGGTCCTGCCCTCACCTCCAGGTACGTCTGATGAGGCTGCTGCTGGCTCAGCTCCCGACACACCTGAGGCCCAGGGCAGCTGGGCTGTTGGGCAGTGGAGTGGTATCTAACGCACCAAGCTCTAGGCCAGAAGGTCAGGGGTGGGCTGCAAAGTGGGGGAAGTGCCAGCAAGATGGGAGTGCTGCAGAGGCCGCCCATCCCTCTGGCCTCCTCCTGCCTCACACCCGGCTGTCCTCACCTCTGGGCCAAGGAACCTGTTCTCAAGAAAGGACCACTCTTTAGCTGGCATCAGGAAGCTGATGCAGAATCCCTTGAGCCCAGGAGCCTGAGGCCAGCCTGGGCAACATAGCAAGTTGGCTGTCCTGAAAAGAAAAGAAAGAAAGGGTCCCTGTTCGCTGCTCATCCCAGTCCAAGGCAAGGCCTCTGCTCCTGCGAGAGCCTCAGCCCTGGGGAGCCACAGCAGCAGCACGTGGTGGGGAGGGGCCAGGGAACTGGAGCTAGGCCAGCACCGTCCCTGGAAAACATGGAACCACGGCTTCCCTCGTTGTGGCAAGCAGTGACTCCAGCAGGGACCGGGGACTCCCAGCCACCAGGTGAGGCACTGAGGTACTGGCTCGAGTTGAAGGGGTGTCCTGGGTTGACGGGCCACAGGTGCCATCTGCGTGGCTCTGCCACCTGAGAGCTTGCTCATTGAGACTTCAGGATGTGTCTGTGACTTCAGGGGATGAACATAGCAGCCGCTTGCTGGCCCCGGCCTGCACCTGGGAAAGAATGTGAACATACCCTTCTTGAAAGCTCTGCGCACTCCTGCAGGCAGGGGCCGCTCTTCTCCTCCTGTGTTTGGAAAACTGGAGGTGCTGCAGGGTCGCAGGCAGGCCAGGGCCCCGTGGGGTCAGGTTGAGTCGTGGCTGGACTCGGGCCCTGCCCTCTGCTCTGCGCCTGTTTTGACGCTGTCTCCCCACCACTAAACGTGCACGCGTGGATGTGTGGGGGTTGCCGCCCCCCAGGCTGAGCTGTCTACTGCAGCCTCACTCCACATAACAGACGGAACCCACTGACTAGAAGGAGGCTCAGAGCAAGGGTAGGGTGGCCTGGATGTCGGGGACCCTCGTGGAAGGAGAGGAGAGCTGAAGTTCAAGACACCAAAAACTGAGTGGGTGAAGTTCATGGAGACAGGTTTAGCCGGATAAGAAAGTAGCGCTGTGGTCCTGAGAGCCATGTGGTGGAGAGCAGCACACGGAGTTGGGTGGCTGGAGACAGCATGCTGGGTGGTGGCCCGGCTGGTCCTGGGGTGGGTGCCTGTGGGTGTGAGCAGACAGCTCCAGGAGGCTGAGGCCTGCAGGCCGCGCGCTGCCTCCCTTCCCCTCCCAGGTGTGGTTCCTCCTGATTCAGGCTGTCCCTGGACCTCTTCGCCTTGCCCAGCCCGTCTGTGCTGCCTGCAGCCTGCCCACTCTCCTGGGAAGCATCCCCTGTTGTCCCTGAGTTGTGGCCACATGCCCAGCCTTCTCATGTCCCAAGTGTGGAGGCCCAGGGAGGAGACAGGAGGAGTTAGCTGCAGGAACACAGGAGGGGTGTGTCGGAGCTCCCCTGTGATCACAGTGAGCTGGATCTCATGGGCCTGTGGGATCCAGTCCACACTGATCACAGGGGCCTGTGAGATCCAGCCCACATGGATGTGCCTGACCTCATTTTCCTCCTTAAAAGAAAATTTTGGTGCTTGGAATAAAACTCAGGTCCTGGAGTAGGCTCAACAAGCATTCTACCCTATCCTCCCAAGTACATTTCAGACTTGGACTTTTTCAACGTATTTAATTTAAAGCTATTATCTCATTTCTGGGCTGATATTCAGGGGTTAGAGGCCAAAACATGGAGAGAAATTTGTTCCATTCCCATCTTTGAATTCTCTATTCCTAGCACAGTGCCTGAGCCATCAAACTCTAATAAATATCATTATTGAGTGAAAAAATGAGCAGATTTAGTTCTGGAAGTGGCCCATATCTTATGCAAAAGGACAAAACACTTAAAGGAAGGTTGTTGTTGTGGTTTGGAAGTGAGGTGTCCCCCGAAAGCTTACAAGTGAGACAATGCAGGAAGGTTTGGAGGAAAAATGATTGGGTCATAGCTTTAGCCTAATCAGTGAGTTGATCCCCGACGGGGTTAAGTGAAGAGGTGGGGTGTGGCTTTGGTGTACATATTGTATCTGGCAAGTGGAGACCACTCTCTCTGCTTCCTGTTCACCATGTGAGCTGCATCCCTTGCCCCACACTCCACCGTGATGTTCTCTCTCATTCGAGCCCTGAGAAGTGGAACCGGCCTTCTAGGAACTAGGACCTCTGGACCTGTGAGCCCTCAAATAAACCTTGCCTCCTCTACAGTTGTGCTGGTCAGGTCCTTTAGTCACAGCAGTGAAAAAACTAAAACAGTTGTCCAACTTGGAGTGGCTGCATGTAAACTCTTTTTCAAGCTCCATCGGCCTCAGGTGTTCAGAGCAGAGTGAGATCTGCTGCATGGTCCCTGCCAGTAGAATTTCGGGTATTCATCCAGCAAGCACGTACTGGACTCCTGGCACTGCGCTGGGCACTAGGGACCAAAGCAAATAAAACATGTCCCCAGGTTCCAGGTTACTCCATCCATGTCAGCAAAGGGCCCCTGGGTACCGAATCTGAGCCCAGGATTCTGTGTCCCAGCAGTAATGTCCTCGGGGAACCCGGGAGAGGAGGCTGGAGATGGAGCCTGGGCGCTGATCCTTCAAGCCCTGTCCCCAGCCCACTGCCACAAAAGCCATGGCCCTGATGTCAGGAAGGTTTGACGTGAAGTGCCCTAACCAGTGTAATAGAGACAGCAGCCCCAACTGCTCCACAAAAGCTCCGCAGGATGGAGGACCTCCCAAGCACTCCACCCTCCAAAGCAGCCCAGACCCCTCTCAAGGAAAACTGTGAAGACGTGAAGGGCTGGCACTCCCGGGGCATCTGCTGCAAACAGAGCACTCTGTCTTCCTGACAGTCGAGCCAGGCTCCCCAACCTGCCAAGGGGAATAAATCTTGTGTGACCTTCATGCATTCATGTACTGAGAACGGTTAATGTGTGTTCCCTTTGAAATATGCAAGGTGTTGGGTGTGATTAAACTGAAGAAAGATTAAGGTAGCTGCTCCGTTACTTAAACTTGGCTCCTGGGTAGACTTATTAAGGGAGGGATTTAAAGTCCTTAAAAATCCAGCAGGGCCAAGACCGAGCTGTGGTTCCAGCTGACGTGTTGCAGGTCAGGGTGGAATCATCACTGCACCTCTCAGCTGCCTCCTGTCCTGACAGGGATGGCGCCTGGCCAGTTTCAGAGACATGTCCCGAGGCTCCTGGGGGCTCACGAGGGGGCCGCGGATGGGCTGGGGGCACGGCTGCCTCCAGGTGCTGCAGAGAAGTTTCCCGTCATGCCCTGTCCACATCCCCTCCTCCCGGCTGTTCCTGTCGGTCCGAGCGTCAGTCGGTCAGAGCAGTCGACCGGCTGTCCTAGGGATGCCATTCCACCCTCCCTTCTACCCCATTTGCCACTTTGCCAACTCCTCACTGTTAAGGGTTCCTTCCTGATCCCAAGGATACGGTGCTCTCTGGCAAGTCCCGTCAGAGCCCCTCCAAGGGGCGGTCACAAAGGAGAGGAGAACTGGGTTAGGAGACAGCAGAACTTTGTGTGTGTGTATTGGGTGGGGGGTGTCAGAATCATCCATTGCTCTGTGCATGATCTCCCTGTTTCCTGATTACAATTCGGAGGGTAGCCCCTGCTCTGCCTCCTAGTGGGCAGTGTGGAGGAGCACGCTGGGGTGTGGAGAGGCCTGCAGAGCTGGGGTGTGGAGGCCACGGGCGCTGCCTGCTCTCCTGTCGCTGGGCCTCAGGGTCTTTGTCAAGTGGAGGTGAGAGCAGCTGGTCACACAGGGTCCTCAGGCTCAGTGCTGCCAGCCAGGGCAGAGCCTCGGGAGCGCCGCTGCGGGGCCCTGAGTGGTGCTGCTGTGGGCTGCGCACGGTGCTCACACCGGAGCCCTTGGTGCAGCGGGGGCACAGCCGCTGGTGCCCGTGACGCCCAGGCTGTAACTGCCTGGAGCTGGCTGCCGATCTCCTCTGCGGCCAGCGCTGCGCCTGGCCACCTGGAGCTTTCCACACTGCGTGCCCTAAAGACAGCGCTGATTGGATTGCTATGACGTCGCGTGTGTAGTGGCCTTGCCTGTCGTAGAAGCAGGATTCATTTCCAGATTGAAAATGCCCAGGCCTCTCTCTCTATTGGTGCTGTGATGGGTTAGTGGGAATTTGTGTTTTGTAGTTACACACCCTGGCCTATAAATTCATATCTAATAACTGCTGGGGCCCGGGAAGTAGGCATATCTGGATGCGTCCTGCCCTGGCTGTCTGAGGGGGCATCTTCCACTTCTGCCCAGCGGGGCTCTATCCACCGCCCCCTCTCGGCTGGGTGCTCTGCACTCTCACCTTTTAATCAAGTGTCGGTGTGGACGGTCCTTCACGTCAGCACAATGTGTGAGCGGCCTGCAGGCCAGGGTCTGGAGACTCTGCCTAGGGCTGCGGCTTCTCTCCGCTCAGTCAGGGGACTGCACAGAGACCTGGTCAGGGGGCACAGGCCGCAGAGTGCAGGCCTGCTCTGTCAGCTCTGTGCAGAGGGCAGCAGGAGGCTCGTCCCATGGGTGTGGCCTGGGCCAGGCCTGGCTTGGGCTTGAGGAGTACGGAGAACAACCCTGACCTTGTCCCTGCTCCTGGGGAGCTCACAACCAGGTGAGGGAAGTGCCCTGGTCAACAGGCATCGCAACCCTCAGTGGAACTGAAGGGGAGCTACATCTCAAAGGCACTGAAGAGTGAGAGATGCAGGCTGGCGGAAGCAATGGTGACAATTACAGGTACCCCAGCAAGCGTGGAGCCAGGGCGGCTACAGCCTGAGCAGGCACACAGCCGACTGAAGGAGGCTCAGGAGAGGCAGCCGAGGGGCGGTCCGCAGGTGGGGTCTTCCTCCTGGGCACCTGAGTCCATGTCTCTGTGTCAGCCAAGGAGGAGTGGCCTGAGGCTCCTGGGGTCCCGTTTGTGTGCTCATGACTGGGACTTCGGATGTGCAAGCCATGCACATGGATGCGAATTTGGAGAATTTTACCCCAATGACTGAAGGAAGCAGGCCCACCCTGGAGGGTGTATGATAATTGCAGGTCATATGTGGCGTCTTCGTGGTTGTCTTGTGGAACTAGGGAGGAGACGAGTGGTCCTCCCAGGGTGGAGTGAGAGGGGAGATGAAGCAGGCCCAGGGGAAGAGTGTCAGGAATATCCTGAAAGGCCCTGGCCCTGTCATTCCAGGAGACACAGCCCAGCTCCCCTCCTGTCCTAACTCCAAGGTGCTCAGGATTGAATCTTCTGATGGGATCCCAGCACCCGCCCACCTCAGAGTCCTAGCAGTGCTGTGGAGAAAATGGCCCTGACTGCAGAAAGCCCAGAAACCAGGGGTAGCGAGACATTGGAGGAACCTAATGTGCATTTGCCTTTCCGTGTTTGAGAATCAGGACTTGGGGAGGAAGGTCAGACAATGCCCCCCCCCCCACCTCTGTCAGCCGTGTGCCTGTCCCAGCGTCCCATCACCAAGGGCTGAGAAACACACTTCTCAAATGATAACAGCACCAATACCCTGCGCAGTGCAAATTGCTTTCTTGTGCCAGTCGATATCTTTCCCCTTGTCCCTCTGTAAGGAAGACAGAGGGTTCTAACTTCTTTCCCATTTCTTCTGTTAATAAACTAATTTCTTCATGTTATAAAAGAAGGAGAATTCTAATTTACTGCCTTGGAATGAGGCAAAGAATAGGACTAAATGTGTGGGGCAAACCCTGGAGACTACAGAGTGAAGTTCCGTTGACTCATGCTGCAAATTAAGCTGCAGGCCACTTAAACGGCCAGCAACAGCAGATGACGCTGTTGTGCAGAGGACACTGGGAACAGCACTGGTTGAGAAGAGGGCCCACTAAGTGAGAAGCACTTAGCTCCAGTGGACGCCAGGGCTACCCACGGGCTTCTGCTTCTCCTGGACGTGCCGTGCTCGAGTTCCCACCTCCCGAGGCCGCCATGGGCCGGTGAGGGCGGCTGGCGGGAGAGTTAGAGTCCTCTCGTGGAGACCGTGTGTGACAGGAGGCGGCTGAAGTGCCCACACGTGGGCCAGGCTTTCTTGGTTTTGTGTTTTCATTTTATTCCTATCTTTAGGTCAATGAAAATCTAAATTTCTCATCTGAAGTCATAGACGATATCACTCTTTCTTGTGAAGAGGGTCCCCATTAGAGGACAATGGCTTTCTTGCGAAGTGACACGGTGCGCACACAGACGTGGGGCTGAGGATGGCCCGAGTGACCTGGAAGGTTCCACTCTTGCCTTGGAACCATAAGAATCTGGCAGAAAAAGCTGGTCTTCCCCCGGCGCTGCCGTCACTCTGAGCCAGGAGAGGCGGGCCACCCCTCCTTTGTCTCTCCTCCTGTTTCTCCTACCTGCAGGTTTCTAGGTGGCTTGTCCAACGTCGTTGGGATCAGAGGGGAGATGCCCCCCCCCCCCGCGCCCCGTGGCAGGAGTGGAAGGAGGGGCAGGAGGGACAGGAGTGGCAGGAGGGGCAGGAGGGACAGGAGGGGCGGGAGGGGCAGGAGTGGCAGGAGGGGCGGGAGGGGCAGGAGCGGCCGGGTGGTCTCAACTGGAATGGGCCATGAGTTTGCCAGGGAGCTGCTCGGGCAGGACCCTGTGCTGGGAGGTGGGAACTGGGTTTCGGAAGCGGCTTTTCTTCTTGTGTTTCCCACTGTTTCCTTCCCCTCTGATCTGAGACGGACTGTGCTCACCTGTCATGAAGCTCTCCTTTCCCCTTATCAGAATTCTACAATTGAAGCTTCCTTGTGGCTTGTTTTTTGGCTATTGCCTTCCTTCAGTTCTGAAGCTCTCAGTTTAGAGTAGCTCATCTCCCTAGGGCACGGCCCTTCTCTGTTTCTGGGAAGGCTCACCTTGGTCACCTGTACCTTATGAAGCACAGCCACTGGGCTGCCTTAAAGCTTAGGCGATTCAGACTTCTGGGACATCTCAAGCTAGACATGGGCTGAGTCTCCCCAAACTTGGGAATCTGTCAGATTCTCCTGGTTCTAAGTATGTCATGCAATTTCAGATCACATCCCAGGCATAGTGAATCCTATGCCCAAGGTGCTGAGTCCTGTTTATGTCAGTGGTTTTCAGCCAGGGGTGACTTTGCCCCAAGAGGGCTTTGGAAGTGACCAGAGCAGTTCTGATTGTCCCAGCTGTGGGTTGCTGCTGGCATCTAGTGGATAGAGACCTGGGATGCTGCAAAAACATCCTGCATTTCACAGGACAGTCTCTCCCACCAGGGACAGTCCAGCTGAGGTGTCGACCATGCACGAGCTGAGAACCTGGACTCCGATTCTCTGGGGCCATCAGGTATGACCACAGGGGCTGTCTCACCTGCTGGGGAGTGATTTTAGTGCCAGTTCAGTTTCCAAATCCTCTAATTTGTGCCATGGACTGAAATTGTGTCCCCATAATTGCATGCTGCAGCCCTGGACAGGTGTGATGGTGACTGAGGTGATCAGGGCCGGATGAGGCCGTGAGGGTGGGGCTACCATGAGGGGATCAGTGCCCCTATGAGAAGAGAGACCAGAGGACAGGGGCCTTCTGAGGACACAGGGAGAAGGTATCCATCTGTGATCCAGGAAGAGGGCCCTCCCCAGAGCTGGACACGTGCGGGCACCCTGGTCTTGGACTTCCAGCCCCAACCTGTGGAACGCTGTTCTGGCAGCGCCACTGGCTCACAGTGTGAGCCTGCTCCAGTGTGACCTGGCAGGTCGCTCCTCACTGTTAGGGGACCTTCTCTCCCACTGCCTCCCCGGGCACTCCCCAGTGCTCTCCACATCACAGGACACCAGTGCCCCCGGCCTTTGTTAGAAAGCTCTGGTTTCCCTTCCTTGGATTTGTTCCCAGGGGCTGTCTTGCAGTTCCCTAAGGGACGTTTCAGGGTTGGTGGGAAGACGAAAGCGAGCACCAGTGGACTCCCTCCAGTGCTTCTGGAGAGCAGAGGCCCCTTTTCTCCGTCCTTCCAGCCAGAGAGGTGACTTCGGCACCCTGCATGACTGGGCAGGCCAGAGCAGGGCAAGGGGTGGGAGGAGGAAAAGAGGGCCTGCCCGTGGCCATTGCTCTCGGACCTGCGAGACCCGCCTCCAGCGTCTGGCCCAGAGAGGGCGTTCTCCCCGAGTGGTTCTGTCCTGCTGAGGGCGCAGCTCTGAGACTCCAACTGCCTCGGGGACAAAGATGAGGACAGAGAAGGCAAACCAAGGAGCTCCCCGCTGCACTGGCCCCTGGTCAGGGCGACTTCCTGTCCAGTTGGCCCGCCCAGCTGCCCCCTGGAGTCCTCAGATGACAGCCCTGAATTCTGCCGGTTGTTGGTGTGGTCAGCGTGCGAGAGCTCTGTGGGCCTGCTCACCTGGCTGGCTCCACAGCCCTGTGTTTCCCGTTCAGGGAGGATAGGAAGGAAGCAGGTGCAGTGTTCTGGGCTGGAGGCTCCTGGCTGTCCTGCCTATTCTGTTGCCGAGTCTCCTCCGCCGTCAGTCCTGGCCAGGAGATCAGGTTCTGGCCAACAGCGAGGGCGGCAGTGAGTGCTGCGTGCCCAGTCCTTGCCTATCATGGGCCCTTCATGCTGTTGGCCTGTGCCCAAGGGCCAGCTGGATGCAGAGGTCAGCAAAGGGCTCCATGGATGCTCTGGCAGTCCCACAGGTTGGAGATGCCTGTGGTCCCTGGGTCACTGCAAGGAGGTGACATGTCCAACTGGGATCTGAGCAGCAGGTAGGTTTCAGTGGGCAAAGCCACTTGTTTCAGAGTTTGTTACCCCAACGAATGCACCTCTAGAGGACAATTTGAATCCTCCCTGACTTGACCACCGTGTAAAATGCTAGACTTGTGATGAGGGACTTTTACCTCTTCTCTGGTTAACTCCTATCAAATGGATCTATTTGTCTGACCCACTAATATTACTTTTTTTCTGCCCTCGGCAATGTTGAACGATAAATTGAAGCAATCTTTGGAAGATTCAGACTCTTTGGAGGAAAGACAGTATGTACAGACAAGGGGCAATTATCATAATTCTGGGCACCGCTCTGCCAGATGCATGGGGAGAGAAACTATTAGTCATCCCTTAACTCTGACAGAGGTACCGTTTCTTCAGGTGAGATCTGCAATAATTAAAAAGCACACGGCTTCTGCCTCCCCACCTCAGCCTGCCTTCCACGATCGCGGTGCCCTTGAGCAGCATCTTCTGCAGGCACGGTGGCCTCTGAGGCTGGAGGGTTGGTAGGGCTGCCTGGGGAGAGCTAGCTCCTGGCAGATTTCATGGTGTGGTGCCGGGGACAGCGCCCGCCATCCAGGTCACTGCTAGATGCAGTTTAATTAAGCAAGGAGGGTACTGTGGGGGCCGCTCTGCCCTGTTTGATTTGTGTGGTGGTTGACACGTTTGGGAGCGCCATCAGAAACCAGCTGGTGTAAATGGAGAGAGTCACTCACCTGAGTGATTAAATTAGCTCAGCGGAAATGCAGTGAGCTTTATTAAAGGCGCCCTGGGAAGCAGCTGCCTTCAGCCCAGTTGTGGGGAGGAGGGGGACAGCCTGACGAAGGTCAGTGCTCTGGGTGGTTCCCAGTCCCAGCTGGTGGCCAGGTCCTGGGAGCTCCTGCTTACCTGTCCCCACTCTAGCCAGTCCTGTCAGATTCTCCCAGGGAGGTGTGGAAATCTGCTCCCTCCTTTAAACAATGCTTTTACTTTGTAACTTTAGGTTTCACTTTTCTTTTTGGTACTGGGAATTGAACCCAGGGGAATTGACCACCGAACCACATCCTCAGTCCTTTTTAATACTGTATTTAAATATAAAAATAAACTCAGGGTCTCACAGAGTGCTTAGGGCCTCACTAAGTTGCTGAGGCTAGCTTTGAACTCACGATCCTCCTGCCTCAGCCTTCAGAACAGACGTGCAGGTCCTGTTTGTACCTGTGCTGGGCTGGGTCGGCCTGCACCATGATGCCCTATATGTACCGTCTCATGGTTAAGGAGCAGAACATCTCTGCCGCCCAGTGCACCGGGACGTGGCCTGTGTATGCGAGGGCTCTCTGCAGGGTGGACCGTCCGCCTTCTGGTGGAAGTGGCCTGAAGGACTTGCATTTTAAATAAAGAAGTGGTGAGGAAGCTGTGACGGGTGTGGAGACACTGGAGAGGTCCAGTCAGCGGGTGGCTCGGGTGACGGGGCGTGACAGCGTGGCTGTTGCTCTCTGCTGGAGCGCTTCTGTCATGGGACCCAGCACATCTGTCATGAAGGCTTGAAGCTTTCGGAGTCTGTCGAGGTGTCTGCTCTGTGGGACTGTAGCTGTGCTCCTTTTGCTGAGTTCTGTTGAAGAGTGTGGCCGCTGGTAGGAGTATCTTGGGGCACTGGGGACATGCTCTGGAGACTCTAGGACTTCATGCCCAACTGCCTCCCACTGAGAGGGTGTCAGGACCCGTGTGGGAGCTCAACTCCTGATGCCACCCTCCGTGGCTCCTCTCAGCCCCTGTTGATTTGTGCCAATAAGGTTCAGGTTCAGTTCACGCTGGAGTAAGGTGTGGCATGTGGGCGCCTGCCCTGGGTGCTCCTGAAAGTCTGCAGAGGCTGGGTGCCCGCTGGGGGCATTAGCCTGGCACTCCAGTGTGGTCAGCGTGCTGTTAGCATGGTGAATGGCGTCGGCCTGACATTAGTGTCTTGTTGGCATGGTGTGTGATATTAACATGGCATTGGATGGATTGTATGGTGTATGGTGTTAGTGTGACTTTATTGTGGCATAAGCGTGGCATCAACCTGGTGTCATTGTGGCGTTGGTGTCTGTGTGGTGCGTGGTGTTAGTGTGACGGGCCCAGGGGTCCGGTGTGCACAGTGGCCTGGCTTGCAGTTGGTGACGGGAGACAGCACTGGACCGTAGGTGGGTTTCGATGGGGAGCTGGAGGGCGAGCAGGCACAGACCAGTCTCTGGGCCGTGACTCTCTTGTGTGTGAAATGATCACGTCAGAACCACGACTTGCTTATTCATGTTCGCACACATAGTGAGGGTCAGAGGAGGTGGTTCCTGGCTAATGACCTACCAGAGCAGGCCAGCGAGTGAGCTCAGCAGAAGGTCCCAGGACCACAGCTGTCAGGCAGCAATGCTCTGTGGGATGGCCGCACTGGAAGAAGGAGGAGAGCCTGGGGCACCCAGAGGGGCGCTGTCTCCTGGACGCCAGGACTGAGCTCACTCAGCAAAGCAGTCTTCAGAGTAAAGGTTCCACCTGAGATTTGGCATCCTCAGGGGAACAAGCTGGAGAGCGACACAGACACACGCACGTCCACCATCTGGTGGGTCAGGGGAGAGGGTCCTCCTGGCTCAGGAGGTGATGGTGCAGGTGGGGAGGAGAGGTGTAACCAGAGGGGTTTGAGGGCAGCAGCCAGGGCCCTGCAGGGAAGGTGGCCCTGTCCTCAGAGCAGGCTTGTGGGCACACACAAAGGCTGAGTTCAAGGTCACACAATCATTCCAGCATGGAAGAGGCCAGCGGTGCCGAGTCCAACTGGCTTCCAGGAGGAAAAGGATGAAATTTTCAGAAAGATTTTAATAAAACTTAGACGAGGCTCATTGACAGGGCAACCTGCGGCACCTGTGGCTCTGTGGCCATCAGTGAGGTGGAGACTCATTCCGGAGGCGGGCTGTGAATTTCATAAAGCCCCTTCCTGCAGCCTTGCTCTGCCGTCTCCCTGGAGCCCAGGGAAGTGCACAGAGGGCACCTTCAAGGTTGCCGGCTGTTGTCTTAATGGAACAGAGGAACACGCAGTTAGTCTTTAAAAATGTAAGAGGAGGAAATAAACCTGGAAAAGCCCTGTTCCCCTCACGCTGGTCAAGCAGGAGGCTGCAACTAGTGGGAGGCCAGAGCATCGGGTAACCCTTGTTCCACAACACTCTGCTGATGGTGGAGGAGCCCTGGCCCCCTCGAACTCAGGAGTCCCCTCAAACAGTGTTCCCAGGACTCTCCAGTCCCCTCGAGTGGGGCAGGACCCTCGCTCGTCCCACCGTCAGCCCTCATCATCATCTCCCAGCATCCTGAATCCTATACCACAAGCCCACCCTCGATCCCAGGAAAGGGTGTGCACAGGCAGATGTGTCCCATGTCGCTGTCACTCAGGTGTGGCCCTGGACCTGCGGCAAGGCCTTGGCACCACCCAGACCTGCAGAATCATCATCTGCTTTACCATGGTCCCAGAATTGATCACACATGGTGGATCCTGGCCCTCTGCCGCCCTCGCTGCCCCCACAGCCACCTCCTATGCACATGCCTGTGCTGAGTGCCCCAGGCCCTGGAGGCCAAGCTGCCTGTGACACTGGGGCAGCAGGGAGCACCGTGGGGCGCTCACTCTGGAAATGAACACAAGGGGGCATTCACCTCAGAACACCCACCCACCGACTCATCCATCCATCTGTCCATCCATCCATCCGTCGGTCCCTCCAGCAGATCCTGCCGGTGCTCTGTGCTGGTCTTGGGGTGGGAGGAGCCAGGGCAGGCAGACTCACAGCCGGGCTCTGGGAAGGCCTCTGTGGTGCGAAGGGCCTGGATCGCGTCACCGGCTGGTGGCACACACCTCTGCAAGCTGAGGTGTGGTGGGTGGCCCTGCTGACCTTCCTGATGCGTTTCCTGAGGACAGGTGGCATTGTCAGAGCAGCTAGGCCATTCTGTCTCGGAAAGGACTGGGCACTCCTTTCCTTGCTGGACTTGGGGCCTCTGGGCTCCAGGCCCTGAGGCACCTCTGGGAGAGCCCGGTTGTGCCTTAGCTGGGCAGGAGGCGGGGCTCCACGTGAGCTGGGTCTCCGAGGTCCCAGTCCTGCTATTCTGCGGCTCTGTGGCCTCCTCGCCCAGCTAAGGTGTGACCCTGCCACCACAGTCCTGAGGCCCTCAGTGTCCTCTAGCCACCCCCCGTCCCATGGCACCAGAGACACAGTGGCACCTGGAGCTCGGCCAGTGGGGAGGAGGCTGCACGGCAGCCAGCTGGCCACCCTGAGCTCTGGTCTTCGCAGAGCAGCAAGACGATTCTTATTCTGAGGACATCTTTCACAATAAGTCCAAGTCAGGCGCTGAGAGATTGAAGTCCCTGGGAACGAGGTTATGGGGCAACGTGACAGACCTGAGGGAAGTAAATCACCAGCACCGATGACATTTTTCCAGATGGAAACAGAACGGAAGGTCTAATCAGGAAGAGGAATGAGGGTCTAACTCAGCAAGGTTTACCGATGGCTGCAGGAAAGCTGCTGACGTGACCCTCCTCTCCAAGGACAGAGGTCAGGGGCCGGGGGTCGAGAGCAGGGGCGATCGATGAGCATCCTCGAGGCCGGCAGGCAGTAGGCGGTCGGCAGTCTGCGGTGTTGGGGCTTCCTGGGTGTTCATTTATTCATGCAGGCTGTGTCTCACTACGCTGGACTTGGCTCACAGGAAGCACATCGCATAAAGAATATAAATAAATGATAAAGTGCTGGATCTTTAAGGTGGACTCAGAGGTCAGAGGGGAGGTGTGGGAAGACCTTCCCTCATCTCCTGCATCGCGCAGTGATCGAGCCAGACAAGCCCAGAGTGTCCGTGCAGCTCTGCCCAGTGCTCAGGGACTTCTGGGATTGCGTCCCGAGAGGGCAGAGTCAGTCCTACCCGGAGAGGGAGCACAGAGAAGGCCACACCACTGCCCAGCTACACAGGCCCAGGTGAGCCAGAGCCTTCTGCCACCCCAGCACCAGCACCTGGGCGGGGAGAGACAGGGCCACATGTCCCACCCCACCTGGCCAAGTGGCTTATGGCAGGTGCCCCAAACAAAAGCAAGTGGGTTCATCCCCACTCGGAATCAGGGCGAGTGTGTTTGGAGTGACGTTGCTGAGGAGGTGGCCAGAGCACTCCCCCCTGGAGGACTGTGGGGGCTGGCACAGGGGCTCCCTGAACCCCAGCAGCCCAGGAGGTATGCACTACCCTTGTCCTCCCACAGCTGGGGACTCTGGGCTTGAAAGCCTGGTCACCTCGGGTCACACTGGGAGGCTGCAGAGCTGGGCGCTGAGCACACATTCAACCCTCCTGGCTGCCCTCCCAGGCCAAGAGGGTGTTGAAGGGCCTCTCCTCATTGGCTTCAGGCCATGTCACCTGGAGACAAGGACCTGGGGAATGGCATCCACACCACGTGAGGGGCAAGCGGGGGCTCTGCAGAGATGGTTCTGATGCCTCCCTGGGTGGCCTTATAGTCACTCTGACCTGGGGACGCAGTGGAGCGGACGGTGTGCAGTGCTGGGCTGGGCCCTGAGGGGCCTCAGGCAGCCTCTGCTGTTGTTCCTGGGTCCTCACTGCCCCATGGAGAGCCTGTTCTGTCCCTCAGGTGAGGGGCTCTCGGGGTGAGGCCACGGGGGTAGAAGAACTGTGCCCCAGCCGTGGCCTAGTCCACCCCATGGGTGGCATGGCGCCAGCCTGGTCTCCCAGGCCCAGTCCAGCATTCCCAGGGAGCCCCTGTGGAGGGAAGGAAAGGCCTCTCCCGTCAGCCTGTGCTGGTTCCTGGCCCCGGGGCTGTGAGCGGGAGACCAGGCGCCTTGAGCCCCTAAAGGGGTGGTGGTTCTCACAGAGAATTGACCCATCAAGCCTGAGGGAAGCTGAGCGAGAGGTTGGCACCCGTAGGTGGGTGGGCCGGTCAGCCATGCCACCTGGATCTGAAGGCCCCAGAGAGGGCTTGTGTGTTGCAACCGTGGTCCCAGGGCAACCGGGCCCCAAGGCGGAGCTTTCAGGCAATGATGAGTCCATGAAGTGCTGAATGGGCACCGGGAGTGGACCTGGTTGGAGGCAGTGGGGGGGTGCCCTGCAGTTTATTCTTCTACTAGCTGAGCGGCCTCCTGTGCCGTGGTGGTTCTGCCCTAGAGCCAGTCGATCACAGACTGAGCCCTCCAAAACAAAGTAAGTCTCACTAAACGAAGTCAGCCTCACTGACAAGCTGACCGCCCATGGCTGTCGGGGGCTGGCTCCCACATCATGAGCTTGCCCCTGCAACCTCAGGACCTGGTCAGCAGGAGGCAGAGCAGGACCTCCAGTGTCCCCGCCATGCTCCTCACCTCTCTGTGCCCACCCTGTGTCTCTGGTGCTGCGGCTCCTTGCCCAGGCTGGGAGGCCAGCGCTGCTCCTAGTAGGAAGGGGCGCACAGCACACCCTCTTGGGGGCTTTCCCCTCGCTGAGGGGCTGAGCTCTGGGGGGGCTGCTCTGGCGGAGTACCAACACTGGTGGCCAAGGGACAGCAAATTCGCTCTGCACAGTTCTGAGGCCAGAGGTCCTAGGCAGGGCGGGTGTCTGCAGGGCCTGTGTTCTGCTCACAGATGGTGGCTTCTCACATTGTCCCCCCGTGGCAAAGGGTCTTCATGGGGCACTGATGCCACCCAAGGGCACCTCCCCATGACTTCGTTCCTTGCAAAGGCCCCTCCTGCCACCCTCGCGTGGGAGTGAGGCTTCAGCTTGTGAGTGTGGGGGCATGAGCTCCCAGACGCTCTATCTGCTCTTGGGGTGACTTGACAACTCAGCCTCCTCCTCACCAGAGACCTCATCTAACCGTCGGATTGCATTTTAACACCAACCTTTCTCTTTAGCGTTTTTCTGATTCCTTACTCTAACACGTTCTGAAGAATCTACAAAGGAAGCCGTTCTCCTGCCTCGGTCCCGCCTGCGCCTCTGCCTTTCTCTGCGCCCAGCACCCACTCTTGGGAGGGCCCGCGGGCACCTTCTCCTGTGTGCCAGGCACCGGCACAGACAGGCGTGGCCCATCTGTGGTCAGGAGAGGTGTGGGTGGGTGGGGATGATGGCCTCTCAAAGGACAAGGGAGAGGAGGCCTTTTCTTTTAAGGTTTCCCACGTCGCTCCTCTCAGAGGGGATGTGTGTCCTTCTCCTGTGAAGGACGTGGGGAGGAAGGGACAGTGAGCACCTCCGGGTGGCAAGCAGAGCCAGGGCTCTGAGGGTCCTGATTTATTGCATTGGCTGCTCCACGTGGTCCCTCTGGTCACCAACAGGAGCTTAGGACACTGCGAAGACCTGCCAAGAGCAGAGGGCCACACCACAGGACAGGCGGAGCCTCCCACACAGGCCGCCGGCTCCGTCGTCCTCGCTTTTGCACTCAGGGAGCGTGGCTTGGATTCCAGTCAGGCAACCGTGCACACAGCTCCACCCAACAGAGGCTGTGCTTTTTGACTGGAACCATGAACCAAGCTCCTGACCAACGCAGCCCACCGGCCCTCCGAGCCAGAAGGTGAGCATGCGTGGCTTTCCCCTTGCCCAGCGAGGCTGATTTGTGGCTGCCGCTGATGAGTCACTCTTTGGACGGGGCAGGTTCATGCGGTTATGTCGCATCAGGAAAAAGGGGTGATGAACCTGGACCATTAGCTCTGAGTTAATGGTGTGATAATGGTTCCATATTTCTTCCTCCCGATGGGCTGCGGGGAAGTTGGTGCTCAGCAGCAGGTCATCAGCCAGGCAGAACCAGGGTAAAAACCTGGAGTGTCTCTCCAGCCTCAAGGAAATCCTAAGTATGTGTGTGCATATGTTTACTGCTGGTGTGTATTTGTGCGTGCACATGTGCATGCTCTGTGAGCTGGCATGTGCAAATACAGACGTCCATGCACAAAAATGGTATGTGAACACATGTGTACCTGTGTGAGGCTGTGCACACAGCCATATTTCTTGTGCTCCATTCATGTGTGCTGGTGTATGTATGCACATATGTGCATGTTCCATGTGCATGTAAGCTTGCACACACACAAACACTGCCTATGCACACCCAGGAGTGGGAGAACCACGCCTCCGGGGCACGGGAAGGGAGGGCTGGAGATAGCACCAGCGTCAGCAGACAGTACAGCCTGTGTGAGCGGGGCTGACTTCTGAAGGACCGGCGTCCACCTTCCTTCCTTTCGTCCCTCCCACAGTGACAGGCTGTGGGGATGTGTGACCTGCCTGCCGGACTCCCGGCTTCCTGAGGCAGGCACACATTGGTGGCGACCAGAGGGGCTCCTTCCAGTCCAGGCTGGGTGTCAGCTGGACGGGCCTCACTTTCCTCAGAGCGCTGTGCAGCGACTCCCACCAAGTACGCCGTCCTCCCACCACCTACCCTGCGGCCTTCAGGGAGCACCCGGGCTCTGGCTGCCTCCTCCTCAGGCCATCAGGGCCATCTGTGGGAGGCAGGTACCTCCTGAGAGGGAGGGCAGTGCAGGTGTGAAGGGAGTCCCTGGAGTCCAGGGGGGAGGGCTGCACCCGAGGGCTCCTGGCCTTTGCCTGGAAACGCCTCCTCCATGTGCTGACTTGTCCTCTGGGTTGAAGGCCTGTGGGCTTGAGGGCAGCGTGGGGACAGTGGAGGGCCCAGGCTGCACCACCCCAGGCCGAGGGTCCCAGAGCTGAGGTGGAGACCGGAAACCTGCTGGCCCAGCTGTGGAGCAGGAGGTGTGGCTTGTGTTCAGCCAGTGGCGCTGGGGCCGCCAGGCCAGCCCACTTCAAGCTGTCAGTGGCTCTGCTCCGCCCGTGGTGGAAGGCTCCAGGAAAGTGGGAGCAGCCAGCCCCAGGACCTTGGCCCCCCATCCCCTGCGCCCAGGCTGCTGAGCCCAGGGTCCCTGGAGGCGCCTGCTCTTCTGTGCCCCCTGCAGGGTGGAGGCAGAAGGGGCTCCCTGCTCCGGGGCTGGGTTCCTGCTCCTGTGAGCAGGTCCTCAGGCCTGGCCTCCTGCTGTGGGAGCTGCGCACCTGAGCAGCGGGCCCCGGCCTCTCTGCTTCACCTGCACGAGCGTTCTGCACACAGCGCCCAGTGCCTTTCCCCTGGTTTCCAAGTCTTCAGGAAGGCCATCTGAGGAGGAGCATGCCACCCAGGGTTCTTGCCAACTTGGGACCCTGGCAGGGCAGGCGTGTGACGCGGGAAGGTGGATTCTTGGATGCTTAAAGAAATCTGTGACTCCTCACTGACCTGACCTGCTTCCTCCTGGTTAGTAGATTACTCAGGTCCTTCTACAGTGTCTTGCAGGAACTGGGAACAAGGACAACAGCAGCTCCATCAATAACTGACCCCGGCAGGCAACGCCCCAGGACCTGGGTGACTAAGGCAGGCGACCCGCACCACCGACATGATGGGTCGGGCAGGTGGGGAGGCTGTTTGGGCAGGTCACTGGGGAGGCTGCTTGCAGGCCGCGTGCGGAGGGGCGAGGACTGTCCCGGGGGTAAGGAGGGGCTGGACTGGAAGGACACATGGAGGCTTGCTCCCGTGTGTGGCGTGGGACATGGGGACGCTGACTTCCGCCGCCTTCCAGGTTGAGGACAGTGGGACAGGAAGCCAGCAGGGCTGGCACGTGGGGCAGTGATTTCACTTCTGTGTGTAGCCAGGCAGGGTGCTGAGTGGCCGCTCAGGAGTCGTTTTGCCCGGGTGTCTGGAGAGACAGCGGCAGTCACTGATGTGGGACAGAGGACAACACGGGTCAGGATCAGCGGCTTCACCCACAGCTCTCTTCTCTGCTTCTCGGCAAGATCCGGAGGTGCGCCACACCCGCTGCGGGCCCTCCCCTCCTCAGACACTCGTGTGCACCAGCTCCACTGTGCGCCAGCGCAGTCGCACACGCCTGTAATCCCAGTGCCTTGGGAGGCTGAGGCCGGAGGATGGCAAGTTCAGCCACCAGGGCATGCCCAGCCCCTCCACCCGACAGGATGGCCACCGTCACAATCACGGACAGCTGCACGTGCTGGTGGGAGAACTGGAGCCCGTGCGCGGCACCTTCTCCTGTGCTTCTTGGCTGCCGGCCCTAACGCTCACGCAGGCTTCTTTTCCAACAGTTCCGAGAGTGAGGTGCCCTTCACGCCCGGCACGGCTGCCTTCCACCTGCTGTGAGCTGGGCAAGGCTGCCCGCGCCTCCACAGGCCCCTGCTCCACCAACCGCTTCACGGCAGCTGCCGGCAGCGAGCAGAGCTGGCGGGCAGGTGTCACCGTGCGGGACCTCCAGCTGGCCGTGCGTGTTGGTGGGTGGCACGTGGGCACGGGTGGGCCTGGCCGAGCATATGTACCCCCGGGCCCTTGCTTGTGTGGAACAGAAGCAGCGATTTTATGCGTCTGGTTTTCTCCCCAGGCCTGCGAGGGGGGTGGTCCTCTCTCGGTTTATACGGTGGAGCCTAAAGCTTGTCCAGAGTCACCCAGCCATCAGGGCGGGTCCCAGGCCTGAGCAGACCCACTGTCTTCTCCCCGCTGTGAGCCCGGGCGAGCAGCTCAGCACAGGACACGCCTGCCCTCCACCGGCCTCTCTCCCTGCACCTTTATTGTGGTGCCGTGTGCACGGGGCCTGCTACCGCGTCACTTCAAGTGCAGCCAGGGGCATCACCTGCATGTGCCTGTCCCAGGGCCACCACCATTGCCTTTCCAGACTCTTTCCTCCTGCAAAGCCAAAGCCCTCCCCACTGAGCTCTAACTAGTCCCCCAAGCTCTCTCCCAGAGTTCGGCGGCTCCAGGTTCCCCGCGAGCAGGAGCACACGGCACCTGTCCTTTGTGTCTGGGAGGATCACTTGGTGCCATGGCTTCCAGGTGAGCCTCCTTGCGGCAGGTGTCAGGATTTCATTTTGGGGGCTGACTAATGTTCCACTGCCTGTCCAGACCTCCCTTTGTCTGTCCCTGCTTCAGTTGATAGACACAGGTGGTCACTTTTTGGCTGTTGAATAGGTCTACTGTGAGCGTGGGTGACTGCCCCCCAAGTCTCGTGCTGACACTCCTTCCTGTTGTGGGATTCCAAGGGTGCAACCAGGTGGGACCTTTAAGAGGTGACTAGGTCATGGACACAGTCCTCTGTGGGTTCATGGATTGGCAGGTCAGTGGATTAACAGTCATCTCTAGGGTGGGTCTTCTCAAAAGTTTGTTTGGCTGATTCTTGGGCACACCCTGTGGCCATGGATGCTGGGGCTGCCTTTGGATTTACCAGAGTCCCACCGGCGAGGTCCCCTGGACCGTGGACCTCGTGGCCGAGCCTGTGTTCTCATCCATTCTGGGCAGTCACAGAGCAGAAGAAGGACCAAGACAGGGCATCTTCAAGACCCTGTTCCTTTTGGCACAGACCCGGAAGGGGGTTGCTGGTCATGTTGGTGGGCTGCCGGCTGTTCCTGGGCCACACTGTCCTGCTCCCCCGGCAATGCCTGCGGGGTCCAGGCACGGCTTTCTTCTCAGAAGAGCACTGGAAAGGGAGAGGGGTGTGTGGGGCTGAGGTTTGGCATAGGCCGAGAGAGCTCCAGACTCAGGAGGTCTGACGGCCCAGAGCAGGGGAGCGGAGCTCTGTCCCGGTGGACAACCGTGGGCCGATGTCTTGGAGAGGGCACGGGCACTGGCTGGCCTTGCCCGGCACCCATCGTCCCTGGTGCTGCTGCTGCGTGGCACCGAGCCTGTCCCTCGGCCTGGCTGGTGTGGGCCCGGCAGCCCGGTCCTCACCACCTGCCTCCCTCCCTGTGGACGCAGCTCTGTTCAGGTGCACAGTGCGAGGGGAACACACGTCTCACTCCCGGGTGCCGAGGCCATGCTCTGAGGCCCCCGACCCCGTCTCTCCTGGGGCCTCAGACCTCTTCCCCGTGGGAGGGCCAAGCGCTCCCACCACCTCTGGGAGAGGGGGCTGCGTAGAGGGGCATTGAAGAAAAAGCGAGTCTTGCCGGGTGTGCGGGTGAGGGTGGGTTAGCAGGTTGCTCCCGGAACCAGGCAGCTGCCTGGGACAGGCTCCTCACTACCAGGCTGGGCAAGTCTGACCTGAGACCTGACGTCCGTTTAGATCTGTCCCTGGGGCTGGGGCTGTGGCTGTTGGTGTACCTGGAGGGCGAGGCGCGGGTCAGCGTGTCCTTTGGTCTGCCGAGCAGGTCCTCCTCCTTTAAAGAGAAAGAAAAATGGGGCCACAGCATCAGCTCTGAATTCCTGAGCCAGGCAGGCGCAAAGCCCTCCGGACCCTGTTACTCACCAGTCTGCTCATTTAGTTTAGGGTTCAAACAGCTCTGCAGAATGTACAAAGGCCCAGCGGTCACCATGAAGGTTCGTATGTTGTTATTCTCTCCACATGATGTGGGCATGGTGGGGCCTGTGGCTGAACCTCTCAGCAGAGTGGGATGGAGCTTGGGGACCAGGCACGTGTGTGGGGCGTGAATTTGCACTGACTGCTGGAGAGGACAGCATTTCTTAGAGTCAGGTCATACTCTCATGTACTGTTTGCTCTCCATTTCACCACTTTAACAAATCCCAATGTCCTTGGTTCTGCCCCAGAGAGGGCACTTCTTGATTGCTGGGGGGGTGGGGTGGGGTGGAAAACCGTGCGCTCTCACCACGGACAGAAACCCAGAGCCAAGGGCCTAGGTTGGCAAGACAGGTCTGGGCACTGCTGAGGGACTCGGGGCTCCGCTGAGGCCTGTAGGTCCACACACCTGGGTGTCCTGCTCCTTGGACACTTCACATACCACCTACAGCATCCGCTGACCTTCCAGGGGCGATCACCTACGTGCAGGAAAGGGGGAAATACAGAGGAGAGGGGCCAGGGGGAAGGAGCGGGCCCTAAGTTCTCTGGCTAGGCAGAGTGTGTCTGGGAGCCTCCACCTGTGCCCGGCCCCTCCCCTGGGCACCCGTCTCTGCACATGCAGCTGACCTTTTGCAGAGATCTCCTTTCCTTCCAACCATCGATTCTTCAATGGCATCTAATGATGATGTAAGGAAGCGGCCGGCTCCGAGTTCAGCACTATTGATCACTCCTAAGGAGCCACCGGGGACAGACCCAGCACTGCCCCTCGCCTGGCATCCCGCAGACTTCTGCCCCGGCCAGGCCCTCCATCCCTGCCCGCCCTGTGCCTGAGGCCTGGTGCTCGCCCGCCCCCTCTGCGCCCTCCTGCAGGCTCATCCGCTCTCTGCAGAGCAGTCTCCCTCTTCGTCAGCCCAAATCCTACCCGGGCTTCCCGGACACCTTTCAAATATCACTCCAAATGTCAGAGAGCAGGCTGATCTTTGAAAACATAGATCAGAACACGTCGTTCTGTCCTTGAGAACTTTAATGGTTCCCAATGCCCTTTCAGTGTGCCCCAGGACCCATCTGCCCGACCTGGGCCCACCGCCCCCTCAGAGCTTCCGTGTCCCACGGCCTTCGCTGTCCTCAGGACGTCTCAGGGATAGGGCAGGCTGTGGCTGTGCAGGCTGGTCTCCTCCCTCTTCACGTGGCTGACTCTGCCTCAACACCTTGTCCCCGTTGAGCATCAGAGAGTCACAGGGAGAACTCTGTGAGCCCTTGGTCTAAGAGAGCCCCTGCCGTGGTCAAAGAGTGGCCTCCAAAGGTGCCCACATCCCATCCCCCAGAGCCTGGGGACAGGTGGTGTACCTGCATCTGGGGGTTAGTATTTGAGGTGGGCAGAGTGTCCTGGCTGATGGGGCCCGGCGTATCCCCTGTGTGCTGAGGAGTGGAAGAGGGAGGCAGAGGCTGGTCAGAGGGAGGGTCGAGAAGGACCTCTCACCTCGACGGCTCTGCAGGAGGGAGGGCACCGGCCAGGCTCTCTGGGGCGGCTGCCTCAGTGAGGATGCCGCAGGCCTGCAGCCACGAGAGTGGATTCTGCCAAGGAACAGGGCCCTGGCCCTGCGGTTCTCACCCGTGAGATCCTGGAACCCTTCTGCTGCCCTGTGACGCTTGTGTGGACCACCAGCTGCATCTGTGGGGACTTGTTCTGGCAGCAGCTGGACACGGGTGTGGCCCTGCCTCTCTCCAGCCCTGTCACCACCGTGGTTTTCTGAGGTGAGGTGAGGTTCCTCCCGACGCAGGTGGAGCCTGGGGACCTGCGTAATGAACTGACCGCAGAGGGCCGAGGGCAGAGGCCCTGGAGCCTGCGCCATGGAGCAGCCACGGCTGGGGGCAGGTGCGGGGGCACAGGTGCAGCTGCCAAGGAGCAGGGCTCGGCTGCGGTGCCCAGTCGCAGGGTGGCGAGTTGGTTTCCTGTGTCTCCTCGTGCCCCTCCCTCTAGGACACGGACCCCAGGCTCCTCAGCCTTGTCACTTCCAGTCCCCTGAGGCCAGGTCAGCAGCAACACAGCGTGTGGGGCCGAGCGGCCACACCTGTGAACATATGCAGGGGTGGAGAAGGGAGGGACCCTCATAAAATAAATCACCACCAGGAAGTGGTCTGTCGGACTTTGTAAGGACATCCCAAATAAGCAGGTTCATGAATGAGAAATCCTTTTGGTGGAATCATCTTCACTTCTCGTTTGTCCTTGGGTCACTTGGCAGGTTGCCCTGGGGGAGAGTGGGAGGGCCGCACCTACAGGAGGAGATGCAGGAGGGCTGACTCTTGGTGACCTTAGCTCCTCTGCGTTCTTCATTTTCTCCTCGGGGGCCAGTGATTGCTGACTGTGGGACGTGGTGGGGCTGCTCGGAAGCTGTGCTAAAGGGCTTCTGCCGCCCGTGACCTTGGCCGCGGCTGCTGCTGCGGTGCTCCTGTCAGCCGTCAGAGCTGCCCTGCCGCCCACCCAGCAGCCCGGCCAGCTAAGGGCCCGCTGCGGGGTCCATTCGAGGCAGCCCAGGGGGTAATTTCAGGGACAGAGTCGGGTCTGGCCTGCGATGGCCTCCGTGGATTACGAGGAGCAGATGGCTTGGCGTTGGAGAGCCGAGCAGCGCTATTTCTTCCTGGGAGAGGCGCCTGTCAGGTGAACCCCAGCAAATCAAAATCCAGTTCTGCAGGGGAGGACTTTGCCTTCCGGAGATGAAATTGCCAAAGCGGAGAAATGGCGCACACTCTGCGGAGAGCCTGATAGAACTCCCGCAGAGCGCGTGGCCCTGCGCTCTGCATCAGTGTGACAAGTGGCCACAGCGGGCGTGGCAGCGCGGCCAGCCCCAGGTGTCCCTGTTAGCAGCAGGTCTTTGGCCCTGCTGGAGATGGACAGAAGCTAACCGTGGACTGTTCCACCGTGGCCTCTGGTTTTCCTCCTGCACGGGTCCCCGAGTCTGGACAGAGCAGCCCTTGAATCGGTCTTTAGGACCCTAAGGCCTGGGGCTCCGGCTGGGGAGGGCGAGGGTGCTGGGCCCTTGCCTCTGGGGTATCTATTTTGGGTGAGTGCCAGCCTGTCCTTGTGAGGCACATCCTCAGCTGGTGCACAGGCAGCCCGGGCCTGATGCTCGGCTGCTGCCCTCAGGGTGCTCGGCGCTCAGTGCCCAGCAGCCCCCCCCCCCAGTACTATGTCCCAGTTGTGTCACCACCGGGTCTCCCACTGTTTTAATAAGTCACTTCAGGAGGGCAGCACCCAGAGGTGGGCTCTGCTGGTAACAGCAGGCAGGTGTTTCCGCCCAGCGCTTGGCCCCTGGGGAAGCCAAGGGGTGTGGGTGTCTCCAGAGGACGGCCTTGGGTCTCCCCCAACCCCCTCCAGTGCAGGGTTCTATGCCTCTGGCCCTCCTGCAAGCTGCGGCCATCTTTAACCTCCTCCCGGCTTCTCTTCGTTCAGGCCCAGACCTGGAGGCCAAGGCTGAGAATCTTGAGCTCCAGAAGCCCTAAGGGAGGTGGCCAGAGTCTCATGGGCAGCAGGTGGGCAGTGTGAGGCAGTGCAGGCTCTCCAGTCCCAGTCAGTGAGGGGGCCTGGGGTCACCACGCAGCCCGCCCTCTGCTGCCCAGTCAGTGAGGGGGCCCTGGGGTCAGCACGCAGCCCGCCCTCTGCTGCCCTGTCAGTGAGGGGACCCTGGGGTCAGCACGCAGCCCGCCCTCTGCTGCCCAGTCAGTGAGGGGGCCTGGGGTCAGCACGCAGCCCGCCCTCTGCTGCCCAGTCAGTGAGGGGGCCTGGGGTCACCACGCAGCCCGCCCTCTGCTGCCCAGTCAGTGAGGGGGCCCTGGGGTCAGCACGCAGCCCGCCCTCTGCTGCCCAGTCAGTGAGGGGGCCTGGGGTCAGCACGCAGCCCGCCCTCTGCTGCCCAGTCAGTGGGGTGTGCAGCTCACGGTCCTTCAGAGCTCTGGAGGCCACCCTGTGAAGTGTACCACTGTGGCTGGCGGCAGCCCTCTGTGGTCTGCACTGCCTCCCTGTGGACAGGAGGTAACTGTAGCCCCGGGGGTCATGGCCTGTCCTACAGAACATGAAGCACTGGCCAGGCCAGCATCTTACAGGTGGAGGCTGGGGAGGCAGGCGAGGCCTGGCCTTCTGATCCCAACCCAGGAGGACTCGGGTTCTTCCTTCCTGCCGCCCTGTGGGCTCAGGGACCTGGTCTCTCGCCGGCAGGAGCAGGCCTGGCCCATCTGGACACTGGCCTTCCTTGGGCCTGTCCTGCGTGTGTCATGGAGGTGGAGTCCCCTCGTATGCCCGCTGCCTCAGCGCTGCAGGCCACCGACTGTGTCAGACAGCAGGTTCCCCGAGGAGAGACCGCGGGCACTGGGAGAACAGGGGTCCGACCAGTCCGGCAGGGGTGGCAGGCCTGCGGGAGCAGACTCTGCCTCTGTGGATGGCCTGGGCCCTGGCGGGGGTGCCCCGGCCTGACTGCCCACGCCTGCTAGCCCCGGGCCTGGCCTGCTAGGCGGGTGGGGTTTGCGTGCGGCAGCTCGGGGCGGGCCCTGTCATGGCTTTCCCTTTTCCTCGCCTCCGCTGCTGAAGGAGCCGTCCTGGGTGCGGGAGAGACTGGCCTGGGTGGGGTTGGGCTGAGGAGGGGGTGCCGACGCCCCCCACCCCGTTCCCCCAGGATCAGCTTTGCCGGTGCTGCCTGCGGCCTCTCCCAGCCCTCGGAGTCCTTGCCAAGGGCACAGCGGCCTCGCAGCCCGCGCTGGCGCTGACGGCCCTCCCAGATGGTCTGGGTATCTACTTGCCTGGAGGGTCAGCGTCTCGAGGGACAAATCACAGCGGCACTAGATCAATTGTCAAGGTTTGGCCGACTCATTTGAGGGGCTGGATTCATGGTGCCATTTCTTCTTCTTGTTGCAATTCTTTCTAAGGAATGTGGTGTCAGAATTTTAGTGCCTCATATTTCCTGCAAATGATAGCAGCACGCGAACAGAGCAGCAGTGACCGTGCTTCATGTCCCGCAATTGGATTTGTTCGGATCCCAGCGCCACCGGCTTTGAAGTGGCGTCTCCGAGCAGAGCCGCTGCGCGTCCCCGGCTCATCCCAGCGTGCACAGCGTCCCGGCTCCGGCAGCCGCTCTTCGTATGAAGCACGGTCTTTGGTATTCATGCGGATTCCGTGGCTGTAATGAGCAGACCCCGTCCCTTAAACAATGTCACTCTTCACGCTGAGGAAAGGAGACATTCAGTGCACACATTTCCAGTCCTGGTTTTCTAGGGACGGCGAGGCCCAAGACTCGGAATGCAGGCCCCTGGTCTGCGCAGAGACAGGCTTTGCCCCCGGCCTGTTCATGGTCATTTTAGTTGACGGAGCTGCTTTGTCCTGCGAGTTGCACTCGAACCTAAGTGGAGCCCCTTGGTCCTTGTCCAGGGCTCTGCGGTGAGAAGGGCCGTGTCTCCCCTTTCCTAGCATTCTGCCTTCTGCTATCCTTCGTCTTCTGTTTTCCCTCAGGTCAAGGTGCACTGCTGTCCCCTAAGGTCTCACATCCACATCCCCACTTTCCGCCTCTTACTTGATGACTCTATCCTGTAACCCAACCCCATGTTCTGTCCGCCCTGGTGGGTGTGAGGAGCGACCCGTCTTCCCTGCTAGTTTTCCGAACACCGTGTCCCCCATGAATTCCTGCAGGACACAGTGTGCAGGCCTCTGCTTCAGGACTTTCCCCACGTCACCTCGTCCCACCCCCCGATGGCCCACGAGGCAGACACCCCACGTCACCTCATCCCACCCCCCGACGGCCCCACGAGGCAGACACCCCACGTCACCTCGTCCCACCCCCCGACGGCCCCACGAGGCAGACACCCCACGTCACCTCGTCCCACCCCCCGACGGCCCCACGAGGCAGACACCCCACGTCACCTCGTCCCACCCCCCGACGGCCCCACGAGGCAGACACCCCACGTCACCTCGTCCCACCCCCCGACGGCCCCACGAGGCAGACACCCCACGAGGCAGACACCCCACATCACCTCATCCCACCCTCCAAAGGTCCCACGAGGCAGACACCCCACGTCACCTCGTCCCACCCCCCGACGGCCCCACGAGGCAGACACCCCACGTCACCTCGTCCCACCCCCCGATGGCCCCACGAGGCAGACACCCCACGTCACCTCGTCCCACCCCCCGACGCCCCCACGAGGCAGACACCCCACGTCACCTCGTCCCACCCCCCGACGGCCCCACGAGGCAGACACCCCACGTCACCTCGTCCCACCCCCCGACGGCCCACAAGGCAGACACCCCACGTCACCTCGTCCCACCCCCCGACGGCCCCACGAGGCAGACACCCCACGTCACCTCGTCCCACCCCCCGACGGCCCCACGAGGCAGACACCCCCCGTCACCTCGTCCCACCCCCGATGGCCCCACGAGGCAGACACCCCACGTCACCTCGTCCCCCCCCCCGACGGCCCCAAGAGGCAGACACCCCACGTCACCTCGTCCCACCCCCGATGGCCCACAAGGCAGACACCCCACGTCACCTCGTCCCACCCCCCGACGGCCCCACGAGGCAGACACCCCACGTCACCTCGTCCCACCCCCCGACGGCCCCACGAGGCAGACACCCCACGTCACCTCGTCCCACCCCCCGATGGCCCCACGAGGCAGACACCCCACGTCACCTCGTCCCACCCCCCGACGGCCCCACGAGGCAGACACCCCACGTCACCTCGTCCCACCCCCCGACGGCCCCAAGAGGCAGACACCCCACGTCACCTCGTCCCACCCCCGATGGCCCACAAGGCAGACACCCCACGTCACCTCGTCCCACCCCCCGATGGCCCACAAGGCAGACACCCCACGTCACCTCGTCCCACCCCCCGACGGCCCCACGAGGCAGACACCCCACGTCACCTCGTCCCACCCCCCGACGGCCCCACGAGGCAGACACCCCACGTCACCTCGTCCCACCCCCCGATGGCCCACAAGGCAGACACCCCACGTCACCTCGTCCCACCCCCCGACGGCCCCACGAGGCAGACACCCCACGTCACCTCGTCCCACCCCCCGACGGCCCCACGAGGCAGACACCCCACGTCACCTCGTCCCACCCCCCGATGGCCCCACGAGGCAGACACCCCACGTCACCTCGTCCCCCCCCCCGACGGCCCCACGAGGCAGACACCCCACGTCACCTCGTCCCACCCCCCGACGGCCCCACGAGGCAGACACCCCACGTCACCTCGTCCCACCCCCCGATGGCCCACAAGGCAGACACCCCACGTCACCTCGTCCCACCCCCCGACGGCCCCACGAGGCAGACACCCCACGTCACCTCGTCCCACCCCCCGACGGCCCCACGAGGCAGACACCCCACGTCACCTCGTCCCACCCCCCGACGGCCCCACGAGGCAGACACCCCACGTCACCTCGTCCCACCCCCCGACGGCCCCACGAGGCAGACACCCCCCGTCACCTCGTCCCCCCCCCCGACGGCCCCACGAGGCAGACACCCCACGTCACCTCGTCCCACCCCCCGACGGTCCCACGAGGCAGACACCCCACGTCACCTCGTCCCACCCCCCGACGGCCCACAAGGCAGACACCCCACGTCACCTCGTCCCACCCCCCGACGGCCCCACGAGGCAGACACCCCACGTCACCTCGTCCCCCCCCCCGACGGCCCCACGAGGCAGACACCCCACGTCACCTCGTCCCACCCCCGATGGCCCACGAGGCAGACACCCCACGTCACCTCGTCCCACCCCCCGACGGCCCCACGAGGCAGACACTGCTGCTGGCTTCGTTTTGCTGGTGGAGAAATAAAAGGAAGGGAAGGCGAGCCACCTGCTCCGGGTCCCACAGCTACTGGGGCACAAGATGGCAGCCCCTCGGGCTGGCGGTGGGTCTGGGGTCTGCGTCCAGAAGGCGGCTCTCAGCTGCCTGGGCGTGACCTGTGCCTCCGTCCTGGCTGGGGAGCACTGTGGGCACCCCACTCCCCGCTTCACCGCAGTCTTGCTTCCAGGAGGAGCGTCAGTGCGCTCCTGCCGGTGCCCGTCCTCCGCTCCTGTGCCTGACTCCGCGGCTCCTGCCTCTGGACAGGCCTGGAGTCCGCTTCTCTTGCGTGTCCTTGATGGTGCACACGGCGCCCACAGGCTGGCCATGTCTTCTCTGCCCGTCTTTGGGGGGCTCGGCTCTTCTCCCCTTGTTCAAGCTCTGCTCTCGGGGCTGCCTTCGACGGCTGGCTTCAGCCCTTTGGACCCGCAGGCCCCTGTCAGTGCGTCTCCACACACCCGGCCTCCTCTTCCTGTCCGTCTCTGAATGCTGGCGTGGGGGACCTTCTTCCTGTGTTCGTATCAATGGGATCTTAAGTTGGTGCACTTTAGGTCATTTTTCTCAAGTAGGCGACCTTGTCATGTCTGAATGGTGTCAGTTCTCCTGCCTTTCCAGCCTCGTGTGTGTGTCTGTGTGTGTGTGTATCTGTGCATGTGTATGTGCACACACAACCACACACACTCACATGCCTGCGTTTCCCCACTTCTTGTTTTGTTGAAGGGCTGGGAGAACGCGCCCACAGCAAGCCACCTCGTCTTCTCTGAGATTCAGAGAATTCTGGGGACCCATCGAGTTGCTGTTGGGAATGGCCTTTTGTCTTGTGGCTTGAGTCCACGCACTTCTCCGTGTTAAGAGATCCTCTCTCCTGACTTATGAACGGGACCCCCTGGCCCAGGGTGATGTCCCTGTCCCCTGCTCTAGGCCTGGGCTGCGGCACACAGAGGCGTGACCTTTCATGACACATGGGAAGCGGGCTGCGTACGAGGATGCGTGGCTGACCCTGACAGACAGACCTCTGCCTTGTTTCCAGGTCTCCAGGGCACGCGAGTGCTGGGCAGGGCTTTCCAGGGGGCATTCACCTGCTCCCCGCAGCCTGAGACCAGCCCGTGGAGTGCTGGGCCCGGAGCTCATGAGGAATAATTCCTGAGCATCACTTTCAATTTCCTACACGGCTTTTTGTTTATTGCTTATTGATTTGATTATTGTGAATCATTTTCCTGAAGAAGAGAAAACATATGTCGCCTAAACATGCACGTCAGGAATGAAACATATTCACGATCTCTGCTGTGCACACTGAGGAAATGGTGCATTCATCTCCTCGGATCTTCCCTTCTGCTCCTTGGGTCCCCCCGTATGTTGGCACCAGGCTGTTACGAGTGACCAAGGTGTCTCACAGTAAGAATCACCCACGAGGATGCGTGGCTGGCCCTGGAGGGGGTCAGCTCCATGGGCAGTGTTGACACCCGTGCAGACTTTCCGTCTGGAGGGACTGTCCCTCCTCTCCTGAAGGCCGCCCGCAGGGCCAGTGCAGAAGGCCTGGCTGGGTAGACATGTCCAGGGACCTGCCTGTCCACTAGGGGAGAGTGGGGAGAGCTGCCTTCCGTTTTCCAGTGTGACGCTGTGGAAGGCAGACCGTGGCCAGATGGTACTCATTTGTAAAAGGGAAACCTGTCTTTCCTGACCATTTTCAAAAGAAATTTTATGCTCAATATTAAATTTCATCAGGTTTGACTTGGGTACCTGCATCTCACCATCATTTTTAAAAATTTGCTGTTTTCTTTAGTCTACATGACAGTAGACCGCATGACATACCATATATACGGGGAGCACTACTTCCCGTCTTTGTGGTTGTACACGGTGTGGAGTTACCCTGGTTGTGTGTCCCTTTAAGGACATGGGAAAGTGACATCCAATTAATTCCACCGTCTTTCCCATTCCCACCCCTCCCTGTCGGATGCAGTGAACCCCCACTCCTTCCTCCCCCTGCCTACTATGAGTCAGCATCTGCATGTCAGAGAGAACATTTGGCCTTTGTTTTTTGGGACTGGCTTGTTTCACACACTTATTTCACTGTGAATATTTGTACATATCGTGTGTACTATGTGTATAATCTCCTGTTCCATCCATTTACCAGCAGATGCCATATTTTCATTCTTCTTTAAGGCTGAGTAATATTCCATAGTGTGTGTGTATATATATATATATATATATACACCACATTTTAATCCACTCGTCTGTTGAAGGTCACCTAGGCTGGCTCCACAGCTTAGCTATTGTGAATTGAGCTGCTATAAACATTGATGGCCGTGTTACTGTCGTAGGCTGATTTTAAGTCCTTGAGGTGTAAATCAAGGAACCACCATCAACTTTAACTGGCACCTGAGACATTTCTCAGGTGCCCAGGCTGGTGGCCAGATTCGAGGAGACCCCCAGCATGGTTTCTGGGGTGAGAATCTCCTCCCCCACAGCTCGGCCCCTGCACGGGCATCTCTGCTGCAGTCTCCTCTGTCGTCTCTCTCGATGCTGCCCCAAGCCTGCTGCCACATATTTCACATTTTCTGCTGAGTTTCTTGGGTCTCATTATGCTTCTGGAGCTGTACTTAAGTTCTTGTTCTCCTTTCCCTTAAATCATCTCCTTAAGTCGACTATTCTGGTTTGTATCGACTTGGTTTCCTCTTAAGTAGCATTTCACTTCCTGTTCTCTAGAATCCACAGTTCATCTGAATAACAGTTCATTGAGGTAAAAGTCACAGACCTCATTCTTTTGCAGTTCCGTGTGTTCAGTGTTCTGAGTGGTGCAACTGACCATTGCTGCATTTCAGGGCGTTTGCTCACCTCAGAAAGGAACCCTGTATTCAAGGCAGTCGCCCCGGTGCCCCCGCCCGGGCAGCCTGGACCCGCTCTCTTCAGTGGACTCACCTGTCTGGACCTGCCTGTGACGCAACCTTCCCCTTGGCAGTCCTCCCAGTTTCTGTGGTGTGTTCTGCGGTCCAGAGTATACAGCAACTCCACAATAAAAATGCAAACACCTGAGATACGGGAAGGAACTGCCCGCGTATGTGGCTCAGAGCCCCCAGGTGCATGGAAAGACGCCCAATAGTCGTTTAGAATGCGGATCAAAACCCCATGAAATGACTTCACAGCCAACAGGAGGGCTGCACCTACGAGACAGACAACAACAAGTGCTGACCAGGGGGTGGACACGGCGGACCCCCGCGCTGGGGGAAAGGGAAATGTGCCGCCAGCTTCAAAGCATCTGAGCAGTTCCTCCAGGCGTGCAATCCCTGGCGACGTCAGGCATGGGGAGGCCACATCACCAGAGGCTGCTACTCGTGCTAGGAGAATCATCAACACCATCTGCGCAGTGCACACATGGTGTACAGAAACCCATAGCCGCGGGGCTGATACTAGCCCAGAACAAAAGCAACCAGCATGCTGGTCAGCTGACAGGTGGACACACAAGATGTGGGACATCCAAAAAGTGAAATAGTATGCAGCAAAACAAAAGGGCAGAGTGCTCATACGTGCCTCAACATGACTGTGACGCCACATTTCCCTTTCCCCCAGCACGGGGGTCCGACGTGTCCACCCCCTGGTCAGCACTTGTTGTTGTCTGTCTCGTAGGTGCAGCCCTCCTGTTGGGTGTGAAGTCATGTCATGGGGTTTTGATCCGCATTTTAAAACGACTATCGGGCGTCTTTTCATGCACCTGGGGGCTCTGAGAAAGCCGTCTTCGTACCATGCGCGTGCGGGCAGTTCCTTTCTCATATTTAGGAGTTTGGATTTTTATTGTTGAGTTGTTATATACTCTGGACACCAGATAGTTACGATCTGCAAATATTTCCTCCACTCCAGGAGCTTTCCCTTCGCTTTCTTGATAGGTCTTCTGACACCTTTTTTAAGTGTAAGTTTTTTTATTTTTCTCTCTGTCACTTACACTTATGATACGATGGCTAAGAAACATTACCCAAGACAAAGCTGGACGGCCCCTTTCTCATTGTAAAACGTCCTTTTTGTCTGTAGTGACGAGTCTCCCAGGTCTGTTTGTCCACGGGTGGCCCCTCCAGCGTGCCTGTGTGGGTGTGTGCTGCGTCTGTGTCCCCTGTTGGCTCTGTCACCTTGTGCGCCTTGAACCTAAGGTGCCTCTGGGAGACAGCGGGCAGTCGGGTCTCCCTTTCCGCCCCCTCCGTCTCTGCCTTTTCATTGGTTGGTTAATCTATTTATGTTTAATGTGAACCTCAGGCTGCATCGGCTTCAAACGCAAGGACACTCAGGGAAATCTGATGCCTTCCTCTAAGAAGCAGTAATGAAACATTAGTGTGTGTCTAAAATTTACTAAGCAAAGCACTTTAAATGGGAAAATGCAGGGGAATCGGGAGACTCTCTGATAAACACCACTGGCCGGGATCACTGCCATCAGACATGGCCCACAGGAGGATGTCTTCCAGCCGTTGCCAAAGGTCACCAGACGGTAGCCGTCCCCACAGGAAGAGAGAGCGGCGGAGGGACTGGCAGCAGCATGACAGACAGGTGGCTGTGGTTTGTTCCTTGCTCTTCACCGTCTGAAGTGAAGGGCTCTGCGCCAGCGGGGAGAGGTCCCCTTTCTGGTGCCAGTCCCCTTTCCTAGGACGGCCGTGGTGTTTGCAGGCGTTTGGTCAAGTTCTCTCTTTGTGATAAGGTGGGCTGAGCTGCTGCCCACCGACTCCCAGAGTCCTCTGAGGCCAGGTTGTCCCCGAGAGCTGGTCAAGGAGAGAGACGTGTGCAGAAGTGGTACATGGCACCTCCGGGCAGGCCCTTTGGGGGCCCCTGTGGCTCCGCCCTGTTTATCCCCGGTCACAGCCGAGGCAGCAGCTGTGGGCAGTGAGTGGGTGCGGTGTGAGCTGATACTGCCCTGAGCAGAGCCCTGGCCACCTGCGATGTGGGGCAGAAGTGCCTATTTATTGTTGTGATTTTTATTTTTAACATGATTTTTAATGGAAAATCACATCAAAATGGTTCAAAAACTAAGAGTAACAACTCCCTTTGTCTTGGGTCGTCTTCATCTCTGTCCAGGTGCTGTCTCCACACTGGGCACTTCTCATGAACTTTGCAGCTGCCTGGTCTCCAACTGAGGCTGCATCACCAGGCGGGAGCCCTGACCCTGAAGCGGGCGATCCCACCACAGAGTGGCACCCCACGGGCACATGGTACACTCCAGGCTCCGCCCTGTCTCTGACTCACACTCGTTCCACTGTTGGACCACGTTTGACCACCTCTCGCAGTGGCTTCCTCCTGTGCATCCATGGCAAGACACTCCGCCTGCTTCCTGGCTTCTGACTCCACGTCTTCCAGAACTTTCTCTTTGTTTACGTTTTGAACTATTCCTATGCTCGTTTTTCTAGAAAGTTAATTCTGCTTTCAGCTCCGTAATCCTTATTTTCAAACCTTCTTTAGAGTCTGATCTTTGAGTTCTCATATTCTCCTATTGATCCTTCCTCACAGCCTCTGCTCTCCTTGGTCGATGCCAAGGCCATGTGGATTTCTCTTATTGGATAAATGTTTTTTCAAGAGCTGTCTTTTACTTTCTGAATCATTCCTCTCCTGGGAGAACTTGTTCACCTTAGGTTCTGTCTTTCAGGTGTTTGAGTTCTTTGAGGATCTTGGCTCTGTATTTCGCCTCCTCATGTGGAAAGCTGGGTTGGCTAGGTGGCCTCCACACGTGCCTCTGTCGATCGCCTCCACAGACCTTCCTAATGCAGCATCGTCCCTACCTCCACGGAGAGGCGGGGTCACTGACAGAGGTGTGGGTCTGGTGGATACTAGACACCCCTGCCCAAACCACACCCGGTCCTTGTATTGAGAAGCACTCCCTTGGGCTGCCTACTCTTATGCACCTGCTGTGAGGTCTGGGGCTGCACAGAGCCACCTGGGTGGGGAGTGCTGACCTCCTGGGGAGATGGACACCTGCTGTGAGGTCTGGGGCTGCACAGAGCCACCTGGGTGGGGGTGCTGACCTCCTGGGGAGATGGGCACCTGCCGTGAGGTCTGGGGCTGCACAGAGCCACCTGGGTGGGGGTGCTGACCTCCTGGGGAGATGGGCACCTGCTGTGAGGTGTGGGGCTGCACAGAGCCACCTGGGTGGGGGGTGCTGACCTCCTGGGGAGATGGGCACCTGCTGTGAGGTCTGGGGCTGCACAGAGCCACCTGGGTGGGGGGTGCTGACCTCCTGGGGAGATGGGCACCTGCTGTGAGGTCTGGGGCTGCACAGAGCCACCTGGGTGGGGGTGCTGACCTCCTGGGGAGATGGGCACCTGCTGTGAGGTCTGGGGCTGGCACAGCTTCACCTGGGTGGGGGTGCTGACCTCCTGGGGAGATGGACACCTGCCGTGAGGTCTGGGGCTGCACAGAGCCACCTGGGTGGGGGTGCTGACCTCCTGGGGAGATGGGCACCTGCCGTGAGGTCTGGGGCTGCACAGAGCCACCTGGGTGGGGGGTGCTGACCTCCTGGGGAGATGGGCACCTGCCGTGAGGTCTGGGGCTGCACAGAGCCACCTGGGTGGGGAGTGCTGACCTCCTGGGGAGATGGGCACCTGCCGTGAGGTCTGGGGCTGGCACAACTCCACCTGGGTGGGGGTGCTGACCTCCTGGGGAGATGGGCACCTGCTGTGAGGTGTGGGGCTGCACAGAGCCACCTGGGTGGGGAGTGCTGACCTCCTGGGGAGATGGGCACCTGCCGTGAGGTCTGGGGCTGCACAGCTTCACCTGGGTGGGGGGTGCTGACCTCCTGGGGAGATGGGCACCTGCCGTGAGGTCTGGGGCTGCACAGCTTCACCTGGGTGGGGGTGCTGACCTCCCAGGGCAGAGGTCTTCTTCCACGCCCTTGTTCTTTAGCACTTTGGTTTCATCCTGGGGGGGCAGCACTGCAGCCAGGCATTCCTTGACCTAACTGTTCCAAACCTCAACCCAGGTCACCATGGTGGCTGGAGCCAGGTCCTGGTAGGACCACGTCTTCATCCTTCAGGTCCTTCCTAGGTATGGCTGGATTCCTCTGCTGCAGCACACCTCTCTGTGAGATGCTCCATCTCCCTTCTGCCCCAGCATCTGCTCCGCTCAGGGCTCCAGCTGTTCTGAGCACTGGTGTGGATCGATATACTTTGGTGGTAAACAGGAGAGCCACAGGGGCCTCCAAAGGGCCTGCCCAGAAGTGGCATGTACCACTTCTGCCCATGTCTCTCTCCTTGACCAGCTCACGGGGACAATCTGGCCTCAGAGGACTCTGGGAGTTGGTGGGCAGCAGCTCAACTCACCCTATCACAAAGAGAGCACTTGACCAAACGCCTGGTCTTATCAGCAGTGTGCGAGCATTTGAGAGGACCAAGAACGTGCCTGTGCTGGTTCTGCTTGTTTGCACAGAGACCCTGGTGAGGCCAAGCTGCTGGGAGCAGCAGAGGGGGCGGGCCTCTGGTGCTGGTTAGGTCAGTGAGGAGCCACAGGCAGAATGATCCCCTGTGCCCGGGACAGGAGTGAGCCGGCCGGCTGGGAGCAGCGAGGTGCACAGACTGGACCCCAGCCGGCCGCCTCTCGTGGCCAATGCCGGTCCTTGTTTCTTTAGTGTCCCTTGCCCAACTCTGCACCACGATGATGTTTGCCTTGACAAAGTAATTTTTATGCTTAACTGGTAAAATATATCATTGGCCCTGAACTAATATAGACTCTCACATCTTTCTCTGGAAATATGGGAGGTAAATTCGTTAATTATTGTTTTTGGATTGACGTGCTTTTCGGGCTTTTGATTTATGACTTGATTGTATTGCTTTAGGTAACTTCTAATTTTTAACTGGATCCATTTGAATAAACTTAGTGTTCTATCTTGGTATTAGCTAAAGGAAGATTAAAAGTAAGCTGGAGAGTTTAGTAGCTTTGTAACAATAGCATAAAATGTGGAATAATGAACTGTAAATATGTCTAATTACATAAATAATGCATTTGTGTAATTGTCAAGTAAGGGGGTGTGCTAATGAATCAATTATTTTTAATTGTAGGATGCTTGATTGTTTCAGAAATATAATTGATTGTAATCAAGAATCAATTAAATGTTGATAGTAATTATGTTTATCAAGCTTAAATACATGACATCATTACAGTGTAACTGCTTCAGGAAGGGGAAACTAGATGAGGTTATTATAAGGGAAGGGGAATAGCTCATGTTTATGCCGGCGCCCAGCAGCGGCAGGGCTGAGCCGCAGAGCAGGGAGCTTGGGCTCAGGAAAGCCCAGGGCGGCCAGACCCTCGCAGGGTGGCTGGGGAGCCGCGCTGCTGGGGTCCTGCTCTCCGGCTCTTTTGAGGTCTGGGCGGCCCTTGTCCTGGGCATGCTGCTCCCACCCAGGGTGATCAGAAACACCCGACTGCCCAGTTCCCGAGGTCCCCAAGTGTCCCAGCAAGGAGCAGTACCAGGTGAGAACGTGGTGAAGTTCACGTCCGTGAATGGCCAAACCATGCCCGTGGGGCTCTCTGGGGACGGGGTTGGGTCTTGTTCAAGTGCATATTCCTGCAAATTGGTTCTGAGGAACCAATTTGCTGGATAAGTCAGTGCTCCCGAGAGTCGGTATCTAGCAGGAGGTTGCCGCTATTGGCCACGTCGCTCCCTCCTGACCGTTGTTGCCCAGCCACCCCACCCACTGTTCATTCATCATTCACTCGGAAACTATCTGCTGAACATCTGCTGTGTGCAGAACTGTCCCTGAGTCCAGCTGCCTTAACAAGATGAGGGGTTTGCCCACATGGAGCTGCCCGCACAAGGTGGCCGTAGCCCGACACTCACTCTAGTGGGATGTGACGGTGCCTGCAGCAGGGACCGAGGAGGGACGGCTGACCTGGTCTGATGGGAGGACTGAGGAAGAGACTGTCCATGTGAAGCCGGCCAGGACAGGAGTGGGGAGGCCAGGACAGGGCCTGTGGCAGGGGCACCCTGTGCACCTGGGACGGATCCCATGGCTCTCGCTGGCCACATGGGCTGGGCGGCTCTAGAGAGAGAGTGCAGGCCCTGCGAGGGGCGCTGGCCACACCTCCCGAGGCTGAGTGGTACCGGAGGGCATATGGGGTTGGCTGGAGAGGTGGGCATTGGGGGTGGCTTTGGGGTGTATGTTAGTATGTGGTGTCTCTCTGCTTCCCTCCACCACGCGCTTCCCCCATGTTGCTCTGCCTCACCTGGAACCCCCAGGAATGGAGCCTGCTGTCTGTGGAAACTGTGAGCCCTCAAATAAAGCCCCTCCTCTACGGCAGTTCTGGTCGGGTTCCTTCGTGGAAGCAGAGACAAGGCTGACTGAAGCGCTCCTTCTGCCCCCCCCCCCCCCGCCTCCTTTGTGGATGGGGAATCTCCTGGAGTGGACTAACCACCACGGCTCTTGTGCTGCACCTTTTCTTTATTTTCCTTTATCAGCCAGACTTACCGTTGCATTTTCAATGTTTATATCCCACTTGGAATTCCCAAGAGACATTTTCCCCATTTTCTTTGTCCTGGGTGGCCCTGGGGCATCTGCTGCCACCTTGGTGGCTGGGTCAGGCCTCACCCTGCTCCCTGGGACAGCTCCAACTCCAGGCCTGCCCTTTGGCCTGGCTCCTGGACAGCAGAGGTGGGAGGTGCTTTTCCTGTTGGGGTGATCGTCAGGAAGGGATTGTAAAATGAATGAACCCCAGTGAACAAGTCAGCTCTGCCCCTCTGCCTGGTCCAGGACCCCCAAAGGGCGAGGGCTCGTTAGACACATTCTTTGGCCCTGTGTCGCGGCTGTTAAGTGAGAACCTCTGCTCTACAGGGTCCTTTTAATGTCAGTGAGACCTGCGGTTGTTTGTGACCACGTGGGCTAGCTGGTGAGGGCCGTTCCAGGGCCGTGCACTGACCCTGAGGCCTCTGTGGCTTCGGTCATCAACACCAAGTTGGCTGCTGGCTGATGAAAGTGCCCAGGCACGAGCAAATGCATAGCACACACACGTGTGCGAGGGTCGCTTCCCTCCCTGCAGCCGGGCGCTGAGGTCACCTGTAGCACACGCACATGTACCATTGGTCCGTTTCCGTCCCTCCCGCTCTCAGAGACAGCCAGGGACTCTCCTTAACACACGGCTCTGGGGACAGCCAGCACCCACTACAGCACGCGCTCATCACCGTGTGGGTGGGCAGAAATCTTCCCATCTGTGGAGGAGTCTCGTGCTCTGGGACTCGTGGGCCACACAGGCCTGGCCTGGGCTGTGGAGAGGGTGGACCCTCCCTCCCTGTGGTGTGACCCAGGGGCCTGCTGCTTCCTCAGACCCACTGGCACAGAGGACCCCGTTCAGTCCCACTGCACCTCGGGTCTCCCTGGACCCCGTGTGGACTCTGGCCTTGCGGCTCCCTGTTTCCTGTGGCGCCTGTGCTTCCTGCGAGCGGTGCTGGGGTGCTCCAGGGTGACAAGCAGCCCCGGGGGCGTGTGCCTGGCGTCCTCCAGTCAGCAGAGGCAGGCAGTGCTCAGGGGCCTTCCTGCCTTCCAGGAGGGCGTGGGGTCAGGAAGGCGGAGCTCAGGGGACAGGATCTCTGCCTCAAGCAGCTCACAGACCTTGGACCCTGGGGTCTTGTGCAGCGCTGTGAGTGGGCTTGGGGAGGGCAGGGCCACCTGGCTGGAGGAGGCAGGCTTTGGCAGTGGGTGGCCGGCTGTCCCAGGGGTCTGACGGAGACTGCACCTGGGGGAGGCAGCTGTTCACGGCTGGGCAAGAGGCACGTGGGGCCTGGCCCTGGCAGACTCCGAGGAGATTCCCAGCTGCAGCAGAGCAGCGTCCTGGTGGGATGGAGGGCACAGGGTTGGGGGGCACAGGGGGAATGGAGGGCAGTCGTGCTGGTGGGGCCCCGTGTGGTGGGCCTGCCCTTCTCCTCCTGGGGACCAGGAGTGTCCCAAGAGGGGAGGGAGGGACAACTGGGGTCATCAAGGGACATTGAGGTGGATGTGGCAGGACAGACGGGGGGGGGCAGGTCCTGCATCCCCTGCCCACGGTGCAGTGCCTCGTCCCTGGGAGATGGCACTGCTGCAGGACTGGCAGAGAGGGGCCCCGGCATGGACGCCCCGTGGCTGTGTCCTCCTGGAGCAGGGCTGTGAGGCCAGAGGTGCGCGTGCTGGGCAGGGTGTGAGCAGCCCAAGGTCCTGTCCACGCCAAGACGGAGTGAGGCCAGTTACTCTTGGCCGCTTTGTGTTGAGATGCTTTAGAGATTTGGAGAAGAGTCTGTGTTGTTGACTAAGTAGGGAGCAGACACCTGAGGGTCCTTCCAGAAGCCTAGCAGGGCTCCTCTGCCTTTCCCCTCCCACCAAATAGAATTTTCTGGGAGTCCACACTTGTGAGTAGTGCCGGGGCCTGGGTCATGGCGGCCGGAGACAGATGCGTGTCTGCCGAGGATTCCTGGAGCAGACAGCCGCGGGCAAATCACCGCGAGCCGCGGGCCCTCAGGCTCCTGGTGCCCAGCCGCAGCCCTGGGTGGGCTTCACCACGTGGACGTCGGGGATGCAGCCCAGCCCCAGCCTCGCGCCCTGCGGTTGCTCTCCTCAGGGCTCTGAGATCCCGCCTCCCTCCGCGTCGTGGGTGTGGGTGTCCTCATGTCGTGGGCACTCTCCCTGACTTATGTCTGTCTCAAATCTGCCCTTCCATAAGGAGCCCGTTGAGTTGGGTCAGAGCCACCCGATCACCTCTGCAAACACCGTGTCAGTAGAGTCCACTCTGTGGCAGTGGTGGGTTAGAACTCACTGCATGGATTCTGGGGGGACAAAACCTGGCCACAGAGTCCTTTGAGAATCTGATGAAAGCCACTGACCAGGAGCCCCCGCTCACAGCTGGGGGGTCCTCATGCCACGTTCACAGGTTCCCCAGAGCCCAGAGGGCTCATGGATTCCGGCCAAGCACCAGTCTTGGGACTGGACCCACAGCTTCTCCCTCCCGGGATGCCCAGCTACAATCCAGGCAGCTGGTGTGACCAGTTTTGGTGACATCTAAGGAAGTCACCCTGGCCATCCACTGGGGAGTTAGAGATGGCTGTCCCTAGTTCCTGTGAGTGTTCACCCTGCACTGAAGATGCCACCTTCGGCCCTGAGCTGCCCCTTGTGGGACCCCCAGGTCCAGAGGTCTGTTCCCTAGAGACCCGTGCGAGGAGCACCTCTGTTGGGCAGAGGACTGGCACCACGTATTCCTCCCTGAAAACAACCTACAATCGAGTGGCAACGTCACGGTTATTGAAGGTTCTTCAGCCACTGCTGGAGCTCCTGGCTCTGAGTACCACGACCTGTGTCTGTGCAGAGCTGCTCTGGGGGGTTTGGAAGCCTCTCATCCTGCAGATGGGTCAGTGGCCGCTGTCTGCCTCTGCCTTCCTGGCCGCTGCCCCGGATGGAGGAGGATGGTCCTTCTCAAGCTCAGAGGGCTGTCACCGCCAGGTTGAAGGCACCAGACCCTAGATCAGTGCCAGCACTCCTGCCTCGTCCTGGGCAGTGGGTGAGTGCGTGGACCAGGCGAGGCAGCACTGGCCTTGGTCCACCTCCCCTGCTCCTGCCCTGTCGTCCGAGCAGTCAGCCAACAGAGGCAACGCAGGTGGGGGTTGAGGGCTGGGCTCTGGGGCCCCTGGGGCCTAGGGCAGGTCCCCAGAGCGGGGTGGGAGAAGCTGCGTCCTCGAAAGGAAAGACCCTGCCCTGGTGGTGGGCAGCCGTGCAGGGTCGGTGCCCCCCAAGCTCTCTGCTGGTAACTGCCACCATTTACTCCAGAAGATTCCGGGCTTGGTGTCCTTATGGTGGAAAACTACGTGTGGTCACCACGAAGGTTAAGAAAGAGCCCTTGGAGCGAAGGGGGGTTTGTCGGGGGCTTTGTTTATTTGTTTACTTTTCAATGAACAGGGCTGCCTCCACTGAGCACGCGCATCTGAAAACCAGCAACGAGGACTTTTCTGGGCAAGATGAAATCCTTTTGAAAGCATGTTAAGAAAGCAAAGGCCTTGCGTTTCCGCTTTGCCTGTGTGTCCTCGGAAGGCCCGAGAACACGCGTGCAGACTGAAGTGTTCCCGGGGAAAGGAGCTGTGCCCAGGGGTGGCCGGCCATGGCTGTGAACGAGCGAGGCCAGCAAATGGGGGTGTCAGGCAAAGACGCAGGGTCAGGGTGCCCAGGGAGCACGGGGAGGCTGGGACGAGGCCAAGTGCCCTGGGGGCCACGTCACTTCTAACCAGGACCCAGCCATCCAGTGCAGGGGGCCCCAGGCCACTCCCAGGCAGGCCAGGGTGAGGCTGCTGGAGGAGAGGGACGCCATGAAGGGACGAGGGACCTGGACTGGAGGACCCGTGGGAGCCAGACCCTACAGGAAGGGGAAAGCCCCAGGAGGATGATGATTCACAGATCAGAGGCTCCTGACCAGGGCGATTGTGCCCCAGAGGGGTCCTGGGTGACGCCTGAAGGCGTGTTGCTTTGTCCTGGTTGTGGGGGGCTTTGATGGCATTTGGTGGGCCTAGGCCAGAGATGCCGCCATCCCTGTCCCAGTGAACGGGACAAAGAACTGCTGGCCCTAAAATGCTGCTGGTGCTGCTGTTGACAAAGTCCAGCCAGAGCCCAGAGCCCCCGGTCACACCGCGTCTGTGCTAGAAGTTTCTCTTGACGCCGAGGATGCTCGTGCCTGGGCCTGGGACCGGCCTGGAGAACACTGCGTGGGGAGGCGAGTTCTCCAGGTGGACTGCTGGCGTGGCCCCACATGCTGGGATTCTGTGCAAACAGAAGGGTCGGCTCATCTCGGTGTTGACCAACTATGATTCTGAGCTCTGCCACCCCTCCCTGGCCCACAGGGACATCACTGAACAGTGGTGGCAGCCTTTGTCCTTAAGGCTACCAGATCTTTACTGCACACAGCAGCACAGACTGGGCAAGGGGCACCTGCTTGTGCTTTTATCTTGCAAACTGTGATGCTGGGACCCCTGGAAAGGTGACCTTCCCCTACACACTTCCAAATCAGCCAGTCACCTGTGCCAGTTATTGACCTTTCATGAGTCATTCTTCTTTCAGAGGCTGTAAATAGGAAAAGACCCCAGAAAGGGTCAGACAGAAACTCTCACTTACCTGTGACAACGTGGCAGACGCTGGCGGTCCAGGCCATGCTGGTGACTGGCTCACAGCAGCGTTCCTCACCAGTCATGGCCTGTAGATGGGAGGAAGTGCCACTGTGGGGCAGGCTGGCCAGAGGTGGGGGAGTGGCTGGAGGGCCCTGGGGTCTTCAGGGGAGGCTGAGGGACCACTCCCCGAGGGCAAGCTTGACCTCGTCTCTGGTGCCCAGGCTGGTGAGCTCTGCAAGCTGAGTGGGTCTTCTCTGAGGCCTGCTTGAGTTCAGCCTGATCTCTGTGGCCTGCCAGGGAAGCTCTGTCCCTCACCACCTGCCCACAGGAGGGATCACCGCCTGGGGTGGAAACTAGACCACAGACTCTCCTGGATTCACTCCTCTCTGGAAGTCCATTATCCTAGAAAAGTGACAGTCACAGAAGAGAGTCAAACTCTGGTGACTCCATTGGTAGGTTGTGCGAGGCTACGCTCCGAGATTCCAAATCTGACCACCCTGCTCAACTTCACTGCTGGCGCTGACCCACGCCATCGTGGCCTCTCTTGCTGGGTGGTGGCCATGTCCCCAGTGGTCTCCAGATGGCTTCCCTTGGTGCCACCCTCCTCAGCGCTCTCTACAGAGCAGGGTGGGCTTTCAGATCCTCTTTGGAGCAGGCCACCCTCAAGCCTTTCGGTGGCTTCCCTTCTGAGGAAGCGGCCCCACTGCTTCCTCCCAGGCTGTCCCTCTGGGCGCCGCCCTTCTCCAGGCTGCGGGTGTGCGGGGCCTGCTCCTGCCCTGAGTCCCTCCTCTTGGCCTCAGCCTGGAGGGCGCTCTCCTAGCCGTGTCTGGTTCACTTCTCCAGCTCACTTGAATGAATGTCTCGGGTTATCCCTTCAGAGAAGTGCTGCCTCCAGTCCTGGCCACTCTTCACAGTTGCTCTCTTACATTTGATTCCAGCCTGAATCCCACCCTGGGTCGCATTACTTATACGATCACTTTCCCTCTCTATGTTCCCCACTAAACCCCAAACCTCCTGCTGGCAGATCCCCTTGCCTTGTCATGTGTGGTCCCAGTGGCTGGGCAGTGCCTGGCTCAGGGTCACATGACATAAACATTTGCTTTATAGAAGGCTGAATCATCAGTAGAGGGGCCAGGAAGTCAATCTTTAAATCAACCTAGCGAACAAAATTTAATATATATATAAGGGATATGATTTCAATAGCGAGTACGATAACAAAACAAACGTGCATTGCAATGTTCAGATGTTTGGGGTCCTCAGCAGAGGTGTGCTTATAAGATGTAAATGACCGAGCGGCAGAACTGAAGGAGCAGCGGGGAGACCATCTCAGGGGTTCAGACTCACCCATCTTCTGAGAAGCAGGGTGCAGAGACAGGAGGCCAGGGAGAATGAGTAGAATGAGGGCTGGGTATAAAAGCGGGTATCCCCGGAGCCTTCACCCACGATCACCGCATGTCTGCTCAGGTAGTCCAGAGGCTCTTCCAAGTTCACACTCCAGGGGAGTCCTGTGGTCCCAGGCTTTTTGTGGGGGGGGGGGGGCAGGTGGAAATGAGTTAGATCACCTGACTTTGGTAGGTCAGTAGATTTTCCATTTCTTCTCGAGGTTTTGCAGTTTGTCCGTCCAGTAACCTGTCCACTTCATTTAGATCCTCTGATCTGTGTAGATCTTTCACAGTGTCCTCTCATGACACAGGCCTCTGTATTCTAAGCTTGGTGGCGATGTCCTCACATTATTTGGGGCCCCTCCCTCTTCCCTGTCGTCCTAGTGCAGCAGGCCACCCTGCCACTCTTTTGAGCAACTCTCCTGGTTCCGTGAACTCTCCACTCTCCTGGTCTCTATTCCCCTCTTATCTGCTCTGGACTCCTTTTCTCCCTCCGGTCCTTGTTGCAGCTGACACTCTCATTTTTGTTCCTTAAACTGTGAAGTTCGGTGATTGGTTCGAGATCTTTCTTCCTTTCTAATGTAAATGTTTACAGCGGAATCTTCCCTCCGTGGGCCGCTTTTGTGGCTCTCGTAAGCTTCAGCACCTTGTGTGTGTTCCTTCACCTCCAAGTGCTTTCTGAGTTCACATGCCGTTTCTGTTTTTGACCCGTTGGTTGTTTAAGCGCTTGCTATTTAATTTCTATATTTCTATGAATTTTCAGTTTTTCTTCTGCTTCTGATTTCTAGTTTTATTCCACTGCGGTATGAGAAGAGACTTTGAATGATTTAGATTCTTTATACCTTATTGAGACTCAGTTTTTGTCTTCATATGCAGTGGATTCTGAAGAACGCTCCATGCCTACTCTTGCTGGCAGGAGGTTCTAAAGATGCATTCCTATCAGATCTGGTTGTTTTGTGGTGTGGACCAAGCCTTTGAGTTTCTTTTTGATCTATTTAGTCCTTCTATCCATCATTAAAGGTGATGTCAAAGTCTCAGACTCTTCTTATTCACCTTCTTCCTGACCTCTGTTTGTTCCAGATTTCGTGCACATGTCCTGGAGTTAACAGGAGTCAGATGTGTGTCCATTCATGAAGATCATTCTCTCTTGACAGATGCACCTTTCTCTGTCTCTTTAAGTCATCTGGTTTAAGATCTACTTTGTCTGTATAATTATAGGTACCTGTTCTAGTCGGCTTTTCCACTTCTGTGACCAAAAAATTTGACAAGAACAATTTTAGAGGAAGGAAAGTTTATTTGGGGCTCCTGGTTTTAGAGGTCTCAGTCCTCAGCCAGCCTTGGTGCTCTGGATCCAAAGTGAGGCAGAACATCATGGCTGGACAGTGGGGTGGAGGAAGGAGCTCAGGACGTGGTCTCCAGGAAGCAGAGAGAGAGCTCCCCTCAACACAGACAAAATGTACACCCCAGAGGCATGCCCCAGTGACCCACCTCCAACCACCCAGCTAATCCCTATCAGGAGATTGCTGCACTGATTAGGTCAAAACCGCCATCACCAGTCACCTCACCTCTAAAGGGCCTTGACTAGTCTCACACTTGAACTTCAGGGGACACTGCACATGTAAACGTAGCAGTACCGCAGCTCTCCCGTGGCTAGTATGTGAGTGGGGTATCGCGTTTCATCCTTTATATTAATCTGCTCTGTGTTTGGTTCTAAAGCAAGTCTCATAGAAAACTCAAGTCACGTAGTTTTTGTACGTTCTGACAATCTCTGCCTTTTAATTGGAGAGTTTAACCCACTTAATATAATTATTGATAAATAAGAACTTCTGGTCATTTTTGCCATTTCTCTCTCTATATATATCTATCCTGGATTCTTTTTCCACTGGTGCCTCCTTTGGCGGTATTTAATCGGTTTGTTTATGGTATACTGTTTGGATTTTCTCCATGGGTCCTTTTCCATGGGAATACATTGTTATTTTTAGCTGTTACTTTGAGGGTTAGAACAATAATCTAAATTCATAATAATCGGTGTTAATGAGTGCCAGCCTAGCCCACCGGGCTGCCCTGTATGGTCAGCTGCCCACCTGCTGTGGCTGTGTCGACCTTGTGTGCCCGTAACATAGATGCGCGGTTGTTGTTGGTTGGTTGGTTTGGAAGCATGTGGGAGAACCAGGGGTCACCAGCCACGATGGTCACACTGCACCTTTCCTGACGCAGTCCTCCTCACCAGGACCCCGGCCTCCTGGGTGCCTGCAGCTTCTGTCCAGTTCTGTCCAGCACCCTGCGTCTAGCCTCAGAAGCCCCTTTAGCGCTTCCCGCTGGGCAGATGTGCCGTGACGTCTCCCTCCCTGGCCTCTGCCGCAGTGTTCAAGTCTGTGCTTCGGTTTTGAAGGAGAGTCCTGCTGGGTGAGGATGTTTGGTGGCACTTTTCCTGTCAGCTCTGTTTGTCACTTCCCTGTGTTCTGGATTCTGTCACTTCTCGCGGCTCTCCATGTTCCTGCCCTTCCTCCCTCCCTCTCCATGGTCTCAGGGAGGCTCCTGTTACTTGAACTCGGGCGCAGTTTGTTGACCTGCTGGGACACATGGATCACGCTTTAGTAAACTTGGGGTGTTCTGGTTGTTACTTATTCAAATGTCCTTTCTTCTCCGCTGTCGGGATCTCTCCCTCTGGACTCCGCTGTGTGTGCGTTGGGTGCTGGATGTAAATGTCTTAGATTCTGCTCATTTTTTTTCTCGTCTTTTTTCCCTGCTCCCCATCTGGGCCACACTGATTAACCTGCCTTCCAGTTTGCTGATTCTCCCTCTGTCTGTCCATACGTACGCCTCACTTGTTGTATTAGAGCCTCTAGGATTTCCACTAGGTTCCTTGTGTGATTTGTATCTCTTTACTGTCACCCTGTATTTGATGAGGGGTACTTTGCTCACTTCCTCTAACTCTCTGTCCGAGGTTTTCTGTAGCTCTTTCAGTTCATCCTAGATGGTCTTCATCTAGTGATTGCAATGTCCTACAGGAACATTTTAAGATCAATCTACTTTCCTGTGAATGGGCTACGTTTTCTTGTTACTTTGAAAGCAAAGACTAGTTCATTTTTTGGTCAAAAGCTGGTGTTTGGTACATTATGATGTGGCACCTCCAGCAGTCACACTTCTCCCCCGGCCCAGGGGTGGGAGTTGCTTTTTGAGTCGGTGACTTTTCTAAACTGTAGAAACAGTGTTGTCTGTTGTAGGTGCTTCCTGAGACTCCACCTAACTCCCTCAGTGGTCTCCGGGGGGTTCGGCAGAGCTTTCTTTACTGCCTGGAGCCCAAACCAGCCAACCGCCAGCCAGAGCACGACCCCTCCTGGCTGTGCAGGTGGCTGTGGGAAGTGTCCTGTTAATAGCTCCGTCGTAGCTCTCACGCCTCAGCCTCAGGCCGAGGAGGACGCTGAGGGCCTCCTGTGTTTCTAGGAGCATGTGTGTGTGTGTGTTGGGGGGATTTTCAAAGTCCTCCCCCCCCCCCCGACCTCTGGGCCTCCTCCCCAGCCTCTTCCTTCTCATGCTCTCTGTTGCTTCCCCTGACTCTTTTCCTTTGCTCAACATCGAGGTCACTAGCACATTTGCCTTTAAATCTTAGAAAAACACCACCCAGGAAACTGGCTCAGCCCTGGGAAAGCTCCAGGCGTTGAAGCAAAGGCAAGTCCTGTGTCCGTCCTTTGGAGAGCCTCGTGGAGTGTGGAATGCAACCACAGTTCCTGGAGCGTAAGGTCCTGGCGAGGATCTGGTACCATCACCTGCACCTGGGACGTGGCTGCCATGCCCAGGGCTGCCACTGGGCTGCTGAGCAGAGCATCACAAGGCTCTCATTGCCACCCACACGCAGCAGCTTCTTTATTGGTCAGTAAGGGTGTTTCTCCAGGTTTGTGTAAGTTTTTGGTGAGGCTCCGGAATTCCAAGAAGAAAGACTGTCCTGCTGCTGTTCTAGGCCTGTGCTGACGGGACTGTTCCGACTTCTGCCTGGCTGTGCACACAGAGCTACATGTGCGAGGCGTGTGCAGAACTGCACGTGTGCACACACGTGTGTCCTGCTTGTGACAGCTGGGTGCTCAGCTTCCCCTTCTCTGCCATCTTTTGTAGCAGCCGATTTTTGACAAAAGGACAGAAGCCATTCTGCGCAGGAGAACCGTCTTTCAGCAAATGGTATTGAGAGTCGACAGCCACGTGTTTAAGAATCAGCCTGTCCCCAAACTCACGCATTATATAAAAATTAATTCAAAATGGATCAAAGCCTTAAATGTATAATGTAAAACCATAAATTTTCTGGAAAACAGAAAATTTCAGGACCCAGGCTCAGTGAGGAGTTCTCAGTCTTGACACCAAAAGTGCAAAACAAAAAGGAAAAAACATGGACTTAATTGGACCTCATCAACGTGAGAACTTCCGCTCTGTTGAAAGCAGGCAAACAGGAGCAGAGTGGGGGACACCCGAAAACCACAGTGAAATGGGGCTTGTCTAGAAAACGCGAAGATGGGGAGGCACCAACCACTTAGAAAACCAGCAAAAGGCACCAGCAGCATCTCAGGGCAGGGCCGACGGGGCGGTGGGCTCGCAGGCAGCCCTCGCCCTGGTCCTGAGGGGAATGCAGGGACGACCTCCGTGTCACTCACCAGGGTGTGGTGATGGCCACCGATGAGGACCGGGGCCGCGTGGCTGCCGGTTGGGAAGCACACGCCGTAGCCACTCTGGAGTTTCGTGGGATGTTAAAGCTAACCTGCCACAACTGTGGGGCCCAGGAAGGGCTCTCGCGAAGAACTGTCCCAGGGAAACGGACGCTTTTGTTCTGACCTAAGTCTGACCTTGAGGGTTCAGAGCACTTTCTGTGTGATAGAGCAGAACTGGGAAGCCCCAGTCCCTCAGCCAGCGTGGGGAGCCATGAGGCCGGCCGCGCCAGGGAGCACTGCTCGGTGGTGAAGAGGAGCCGGCTGTGGCTTGCTGGACCTCGAGGAGCCGCGTGACCAGGCCATGCTTGCCAGGGCTGGGGACGGGGCCCTAAGATCTTTGCTGAGGACCTGTGCTAACGGGACTGTTCCGAGTTCTGCCTGGCTGTGCACACAGAGCTACATGTGCGAGGCGTGTGCAGAACTGCTCGTGTGCACACACGTGTGTGAAGCTCCACTCCTGCTGTGTCCTGCTTGTGACATCGTACCACAGTCACCGGGAGCTCCTTTGGGAGAACGGGCAGTGGTGCTGGGATCAGTGTACATTTTCAACACTCTGAATCTACGATGGCTTCAAAATATGAAAGTTAAAAAAAAGAGGAGGAGAGCTTCCTGTGGACAGATTATGGTCAACTCCAATGGTCTCTTTCTGGTCTGCCCAGGCCTGTCCTCCAAGCCCCAGGCTGCAGCCTCCCTCTGCTGCTCCTGCCTTCTGCCCGGGGCCCTCTCCGGGCTCTCCAGCGCAGTGCTCCTCCTCTGCTCTTGGGTCAGGACCAAGGCCCATCCTGTCATGCCCTGGCGTCCCCCTGGTCCAGCTGATGAGCACAGGTCTTCCTAAAGACCTGCTTCTGTTGCTAAAGACGCGTGTTTATGTCTTGAGTACTGGTGAGAGCAGGAGGCATGTCTACACCCTCGCCTCGGTGTTCTGCAGCGGGTTATTTAGAAACACCTCAGCCGCAGGGGGGTCCTGAAGTGCCCGTTCACCAGCCCCTCTGGGGAAGCCGTTCTCTCACCTCCCGTCTTCTCCAGTGCCAGGCCCAGGGCTCTGCACCTGGGTGAAGGGGGTGTTGCTCTGCCGCCCTTAGGCTGGACGTGGGGAGCCCTCAGGGACAGGAGATGGGCGAGGGTCAGCAGGTGTGGCGCTGTGCCAGGCCAGGCCTGGCTCTTTTGCAGTGCTCCCCGCTCTGGACATGGGCCTGGAGGTGTGAACTCCACAGAGGGGTGCTGAGGGCAGAGGCCGTGCCTCCCTCCGATGTTCACAGGGGAACTGAGGCCTGCATGGGAGGCCAGCACGGCTCTGCCACGCCCAGGGGGTCTTGAGGGAGAGCCATGCTCTGCAGAGGGCCTGTGATGGGCAGGCTGGCTCCTGGCCCCGTGGGAGGGCAGTGTGCGCCCCACACTAACACCTCTCTCCTGTGCTTTTAGGGGAGGAAGGCATGAATCAGAGCTTCGGGGGGGGGGTGGCTGAGCAGAGAGCCGGGCAGGAGAGCACCAAGCTGAGAGACAACCCGGGCTGCCCCTGCGCAGGGTCTGGGGCTGGTAAGTGGGTCTCTTTGAGGAGCTCAGAGAGCTGGTCTGCTAGTGCAGGAGGAGCCGCCCCTGAGCTGGGGAGGGAGGATGGGAGGTGGAGCCGGCAGAGAAGGTCTCAGGGACCCGGGGGCAGCCTGACCTGCGGCTGGTGAGGGCACCCGTGCAGGCTCTGCTCCTCCGTGAGTCCTCTCTTGGTGTTCCCTCCGTGGGCTCTGGGAGTCAGGCTTTGTTCCTGCTGGCCCTGCGAAGTGGCCTTCATCCAAAGTGATCACCTTGCGGCATGCTCAGATTTATTCTGTGGTGATGGCCTCTCTTACCACCCGAGTCTCAGGCTCCAATTGCTCACCTCCTGTCACCGAGGGCATCTGTCTTTCCATCCCCGTGTCGAGAACGACATTGGAGCCTCTTTGTCCTCCAGGAAGCTGTGTGTGTGTGTGTGTGTGTGTCTGTCTGACCTTGGTGGCTGGCGCCTCCTGCAGTTAAAGGGACTACAAAAAGCCGAGGAGTTAAGTGGAAGCCCAGGAGGGAACAGCTGCCCAGAACTCTCCGGGCCCTGCAGCTGCCCTCCTCCTGCAGCTGCTCCCTGGCTGCTGCCGGGCCCTGGGACTTGGGGTCTGCGGAGGCACCCTGGGAGTTGGGGTCTGCGGAGGTGCCCTGGGAGTTGGGGTCTGCGGGGCACCCTGGGAGTTGGGGTCTGCGGAGGCGCCCTGGGTGGTCTTGGCCACTGCCCAGATTCCCTCCGTCTCTGGATCTGTCTCTCTGGCAGGCATAGAGCCCCACAAAGGGCCAGTGCTGGCTGGCAGGTCACTGAAGGACCCTCCAGGGTCCCCGATCCTGGTGTAGCTCATTGGCTGGTGGTCTTGAGACGGGGCTCGCGAGACCCCTTTCTCCACTTCATTTGCTTCTTGCCTGTAAGGGACGGTGTCACTGCTTTGAACAGGGTGCTTTCAGTCTTGGTGTGCGTCCAGAGGAGCGTGGGCCCGGAGCTCATGGTCAGCTCCTCCTCTGCTTCACCTTCTCTTGGCCTTGCTCAGGCAGAGGGTGGGGAAGGGGCAACCCAGTGTCCTGGTGCCAGGTGGAGCCGGGCAGGGCGTGGCCACCAACAGGCTGAGCCTCTTTCCTATGGCATGGGAGGGCCTTGGTCTCCCGTCTGCTCCACTTGTGGTTTTTGCTATTTTGCACTATATAAAAAATAAAATTTGAAATTTGCTGCAGTTTAGTGTGTCTCCGTTTTAATTGCTTGGAATTAGCACTTGATTTGCCAATTATCTGTGACTTTGGGGTAATCTGCTAAAATGAGGGACGACTCCTGATTATGTTCCTCTATGGAAGGGAGCAGGAGCTTGCACGGCCCTGGGGGGACCTGGAGCCACTGCAGCGTGACGTCGCCGCCTCTGTTCAGGACCCAGCAGCCTGCGCCTTCTAGAAATCCACTTCCCAGAAAGGCATGGCCGACGGAGTCGGCCACCTGCCTGGCTCGCAGATGACCCATTTCACCTGTCCACCTGTCCATTCTCTCTCAGCCAAGGGTCAGGGTGGGAGCCCTGACCCTGCCTGATCCCGGCTGTCTACTGCCTGATCCCGGCTGTCTGTCTAGTTCTTTCTTTCTTCTTCTTCTTTTTAATGTGTGTGTGTGTAACTTTTAAAAAGTCCTTCTCTTTGGTTATACATGACAGTAGAAGAATGTATTTGACATGTCACACACATGGAGTATGACGTCCCCTTCTTGTGGTCGCACGTGACGTGGACTTCCACTGGTCGCGTGGTCACATAAGAACGTAGGAAAGTTACGTCAGCTTCATTCTACTGCCTCCCCCACTCCCATTCCCCCTCCCTCCCTTTATTCCCCTTTGTCTGATCCAGTGACCTTGTATTCTTCTCTCTCCCTCGGGTAAGTCAGCATCTGCATATCAGAGAGAACATTTGGTCTTTGTTTTTTGGGGGGCGTGACTTATTTCACTTGACATGATATTCTCCAGTTCCATTCATTCGCTGCAAATGCCATCATTTCATTCTTCTTTATGGCTGAGTGATATTCCATTGTGTATATGTACCACATTTTCTTTATCCACTCATCTGTTGAAGGGCACTTAGGTTAGTTCCATACTTATCTGTTGTGAATTAAACTGCTATAAACATTGATATGGCCATGTCTCAAAAGTACATTGATTTTTTAAATCGTTTTAAATTTATTTTTTAGTTGTAGTTGAACACAATACCTTTATTTCACTTATTTATTTTTATGTGTTGCTGAGGATCGAACCCAGTGCCTATGCATGCCAGGCGAGCGTGCTACCATTTGAGCCACATCCCCAGTCCAAGTACAGTGATTTTTAGTCCTTTGGATGTATGCCCAGGAGTGGGATAGCTGGGTCAAATGGTGGTTGCATTCCAAGTTTTCTGAGGAATCTCCGTACTGCTTTCCAGAGTGTTGCACCAGTTTGCACTCCCACCAGCAATGTATGAGTGTACCTTTCCCCCCTCACACTCACCAACACTTATTGTTACTTGTATTCTTGATAATTGCCATTTTGATTAGAGATGAAATCTCAGTGTAGTTTTAATCTGCATTTCTCTAATCGCTAGAGAAGTTGAACATTTTTTTCATGTACTTCCTGACCATTCATATTTCTTCTTCTGTGAGGTGTCTGTTCAATTCCTTTGCCCATTTATTGATTGGATTTTTTTTGGTGTTAAGTTTTTTGAGTTCTTTGCAGGTTCTGGAGATTAATGATCTCTCTGAGGTGCAGGTGGCAAAAATGTTCCCCCATTCTGCAGGCTTTCCCCTCATGTTCTTGATTGTTCCCTTTTCTGTGAAGAAGCTTCTTCATCTGATGCCATCCCATTACGGATCCTTGATTTTACTTCTTATGCTTTTGGGGTTTTGTTAAGGAAGTCAGTTCCTAAGTGGACATGCAGGAGATTTGGGCCTACTTTTCCTTCTAGTAGGTGCAGGGTCTCTGATCTAACCCTTAGTTCCTGCATCCACTTTGAGTTGAGCTTTGTGCAGGGTGAGAGAGGGGGGTTTGATTTCATTTTGCTACATGGGGGTTTCCAGTTTTCCCAGCAGCATTTGTTGGACAGCCTCTCTTTTTACCAGTGAATGTTTCTGTGCCTTAGTCTAGTATGAGCTAACTGTATTCATGTGGGTTTGCGTCTGTGTCCTGTATTCTGTACCACTGCTCTACATGTCGGTTTTGGTGCCATTACCATGCCATTTTTGTTACTACTGCTCTGTAGTATAGTTTAAGGTCTGGTATAGTGATGCCACCTGCTTCACTTCTCCTGCTAAGGATTCCTTTAGCTGTTATGGGTCTCTTATTTTTTCCAAATGCATTTCATGACTGCTTTTTCTGTTCCTAAGAAGAATGTCATTGGAATTTTAATAGGAATCGTGTTAAATCTGTATATCAGTTGGTACTATGGCCATTTTGACAATATGAATTCTGCCTATCCAAGAACATGGGAGATCTTTCCATCTTCTAAGGTCTTCTTCAATTTCTTTCTTTATGTTCTGTAGTTTCACTGTAGAGGTCTTTCTCCTCTTTCATTAAGTTGATTCCCAAGTGTTTTATCTTCTTTGAAGTGATCACGAACGGGATAATTTTCCTAATTTCTCTTTCAGTTGGTTCATGTATAGGAATGCAATTAGTTTATGGGTATTAATTTTATATCCTGCTGCTTTGCTCAATTCATTTATGAGTTCTAGAAGTTTTCCGGTGGAGTTTTGGGGTCTTCTAAATATAGAATCATGTTGTTGGCACACAGGGAGAGTTTGAGTTCCTCTTTTCCTGTTCACATCCCTTTAGTTCCTTTTGTCTGATTGCTCTGGCTAGAGTTTCAGGACTAGTGTTGAATGGAAGTGGTGAACGAGGGCATCCTGTCTTGTTCCAGTTTTTAGAGAGATCCAGCTGTCTAGTTCTGCTCTTCTCAGGTGGACATGAGATCCTTTATTTACATTTTAATGATGGCGGCTGGGGCTGGGGCTGGGGCTGGGGCTCCACAGAGCGCTCCTCTAGCATTTGCAAGGTGCTGGGTTTGATCCTCAGCACCCACCGCATAAAAATAAATAAATAAAATAAAGGTATTACGTTCAACTACAACTGAAAAAAATACTTAAAAAAAATTTAACGATGCACGAGTTGGAATGCTGGTTTTGTATCCCAAGTTCTGCCTCGGTTTCCTCACTTATAAAATCAGGGAGGGGGTTTGCACATAGGGAGTCCTGGCCACTGTCCCAGCAGAGATCCAGGGGTCAGTGAAGCCCACCAAGTCACACAGCTGGGAGGGCTGGGCCTGGGACCCGAGACCGGCTGGTCTGGCCCCAGATCAGTGGTCTGACTCATGGAATAACAGGCCGCCTGAGCCCGGCACTGCGGCCAGTCTGCAGACCCTGCCTAGGAGCTGCTCTACACTGCTGTTCCAGGAGTGGGCCAGATGGGCAGCTGGTCGAGGGCTGAACTGCACATCTGCAGGCAGAGGGTCGCTGTCCCTAGGGTGGTGTATGAAGGGAGGCCCACTGACAGGCTTGGGCGACCAGCAGACACCCGAACGCCACCTGCCTGTTTGCCCTTTCTGCCAGCAGAGGCCGAGGGTCCTCCTGTGCATGGTGGCTGCAGGAGCTGGGCCCCAGCCGAGTGGGATTAGGCCCGCCGTTGAGGAACTTCCAAACAAGAAGGGAGCTCGGGGAGAGACTGAGGCCTGTGGAGCAGTGTGAGGCTCTCAGCAGGGGACGCGTGGATGTGGGCATGCCCAGTCACTGCAGAGAGGGTGCTGAGAAGGCAAGGCCTGTGGAGGAAGCGTGTCCACACAGGCAGGACACACAGACGGCAGCCAGAGGCCGCACACCCTGCCATTCACCCCCAGGGGAGCTTCAGTGCTGGAGCGCCCAGCCAGGCCACCTCCTGCCTGCAGCAGACATGTGTCCTGGGACCTCAGGCAGGCCCCAGCGTGTCCCGGGACCTCCCCAGGCAGGCCCCAGCGTGTCCCCGGACCTCCCCAGGCAGGCCCCAGCGTGTCCCCGGACCTCCCCAGGCAGGCCCCAGCGTGTCCCCGGACCTCCCCAGGCAGGCCCCAGCGTGTCCCCGGACCTCCCCAGGCAGCCCCCAGCGTGTCCCGGGACCTCCCCAGGCAGCCCCCAGCGTGTCCCGGGACCTCCCCAGGCAGGCCCCAGCGTGTCCCGGGACCTCCCCAGGCAGGCCCCAGCGTGTCCCTGGACCTCCCCAGGCAGCCCCCAGCGTGTCCCGGGACCTCCCCAGGCAGCCCCCAGCGTGTCCCGGGACCTCCCCAGGCAGGCCCCAGCGTGTCCCGGGACCTCCCCAGGCAGTGGCTCGCTCTGCAGCCCTTGCGCAGGCCGCAGGAGCCTCACTGCACAGGGAGGAAGGGAGCTGGACAGTTCTGGACGTGGCCAGGACGGGCAGCTAAGGTGTCCTCCATCTAGACGTGGGCTTCCATAGCCAGGAACCTGGAGGACAGGGCTGCCCTCGGCCTACCCAGGTGGCCAGCCCTGGGGCGGCTGTGCTGTGCCCACCGTCTGCATTGCATTCCCAGTGCCACGGGGACACCGTGGGTTGGAGCCTGACAGGGGCCTGAGGCCTCAGGGCCTCCCGTGTGAGCGTCCTGCTAGGGCTGGCCAGAGCTTGTCCATCCCGTTGGCCTGCAGGCCGCAGCTGCTCCTGGAAGCCACCTGGACGTGGAGTGAAGCTGAGCCCCAGGGAGTGGGCGCCCTCCACGCAGTGGGGAGCGTGAAGCCCGCCTCCGAGAGCCCTGTCAGAGGACGTGCGTGCGAATCCTGCCAGGCTGCCCGGCTGCCCCTGGTCTTGTCTCCTGCTGGTGTTCCTAGTCCTCCGCATCAACCCAGGGACAAGTCGGGACCCGTTTGGTGGGAAGAGGCTTGGGGGCTGGTGGCTCACGGGTGGGTGGTCTGGTGTGCCCCCTGAGGCCAGGCGTGTAGGGACGTGTCCTCAGGGTCCGCTGTGTGTTCTGTGGGGCGCACCTAGGCCTGAGCTGCTGGAACATCTGGGGCTTTGCTTCAGGTTTCTGAGGTGCCACGACACCGTCTGCACACTGCGGACCGTCCTGCCTTCCCACCGGAGTGCACAGGGCGCAGGGTGCTACGGCGCCATCCACACTTGTTTTCTCATGTTCTCAGAGGACAGCCTCCTACTGGGCACGAGCTGGTGTCTCCTTGTGGTTTTGTTGAATTCCCCTAACGATCAGTGATGCTGTGCATCCTCTGTGTGCTCATCACTGTGTGCTTTCTCTTAGAAGCAGTGTTTATTCAAATCCTTTATTTATTTTTAAATGAGATTGTTGTTTGTTGCAGGAGTTCTTTATATATTCTGGACCCACTTTGTTTTGATTACTAACATTCCAGACTGGTGACTGGAGGACTTAGCAGCTCTGCTACCTGAGCCCAGTGGTTTTCAAATGGGGATGATTTCCCCAGATGACAATCTTGGGCAATGTCTATAGAAATGTTTGTTGTGACTGGGTGATGCAGGTGGGTGGGAGTGCTCTTGGAATCTAGGAGACACTGGTCAGAGGTGCTGCGAGTGCATGGAAAGGGCTCCCCTGAGAGTCTTTTTGGGGATTATAAAGATCCAGTTCCTTTCAGAGATCCTGAAAATCTGGGTAACGACAGTCGAGGCACACGGGTTCCATTACGCCTGCATCCTGGCCGGTGCCTGTTGGTCACAGTGGAAAACAGCCCTGAAGGTTGCAAATCCTTCTCACAGAGGCAGCCTGGAAATCCTAGTTCAAGGGGAGCCGTGAGTGTGCAGCTGTTGCCATCGACGCTGAGAAGACGGGGTCCTTTGGCCTGTCCCACAGGCTGTGGCCGTGTATGGGGCAGTGTCCCCTCAGCAGGGGGTTGGTTTGGCCGACACTGAATGAGAAGCTGGTGGTCCTCTGCCCTGCCTCAGCGGCCCCCTCAGGGCTGTCCCTGTACAGGAGACGTGGTCAGGGAGGAGGTTCTCCCCCAGACAGGCGCGGCAGACTCCCTACGGGGCTTCTTTACCAAGGGTGGCAGGAACGCGATTCCCCAGGGGGACCCTGTCCCACCCACTCGGCTCCTTGATGGGGGAGACCCTGGTGGGGCTCAGCGGTTCCCCTCCACATTAGGACTGGACAGAAACTTGTCCAGATGGGCAGCTGCTGAAGCCGGGGTCCTGGACAAACGGGCAAACCAGGCCAGGTCTGGGCAGGACACCGGGCTGCTGAGGACAGGGCTGAGGCCCTGGGTGGTCACTGGGCGGGCACTGCCGCCTCCTCAGCAGCACCCGAGGGCAAGCGATAGGGAAACCGGGTACAGGGAAGACGGGCCAGTTGTCCAGGGCCCAGTGTGGCTGGGCGGGGAGCCTGGTCTGCTGCCTGCAGACTGTGCAGGGTAGCCTGGCCGAGTCTCACGCTCCTGCTCTTTCTCAGCGTAGTTTCCCAGCACTAAGGCCCTTTTGGAGAAATGGGAGGAAGGTGTCTGGACATCAGGAAGCTGAGCTTTGGCTTTCCGGGCTGCCGATGAGGGCTGTCCAGGGGACGGCGAGGTCTGTGACCCACGCGGGGTCATGCCGCAAGGTGGCATTGCGTTAACTTCCCTTGTGGAGCTGAGGGCCCCCCTGGAGGTGGGGACACAGGCTGTCCCTGCTAACAGTCCAGGCCGAGGGCCCATTGAGGACGACTGTGGGCCTTGGCCACAGAGACGTGGGGGCTCTGGCCAAGCCCAGGGAAATGCTGGGATTGGGAGACCCAGGCTTCTGGTGACACCCCTTCCCACCCAGATCCCTCAAGCTAAAAGGTAAATAGAGGAAACAGCGAACTCTGCAGCCACGGGATCACACACAAAGGTCAACATGCTTCTCCGCAAGGTTCTACCGGCAGCACGCAGGACTGCAGAAGGCAGGCGCTTCTCCTGAGAAGAACTGGAGTGAGCCCCTGCCCCTGCCCAGCTCAGCACTGGGCCATCTCTGGCTGGGGGCTCAGTCCTCTTGATACACATTGACTCATGGACACATTTGCCACCCCCACCCCAAAGCACTGCAAAAAAAAAAAAAAAAACAGGAGCAAGCAAAATGGAACAATGTGTCTTACGTCCTCAAGATGTTATTTCCCATTGGGTTTTGCTCTCCTTTTCTTTTTCTGGTGCTGGGGATGGAATCCAGGGAAACCCAGGGAACATGGGAAACGAGATCTCACACGGAGCGACACCCCAGCCTTATCACTCACGTGCTTTCAACCCATTCTGGGAATGTGAGATATCTGGCTCTTCTTGATCATCTCAGGCTCCCGCTGGGGCACTGTGTGGGCGGTTCAGATGTCCTCACCTGTGCTGAGCATACCCCAGCCTGCCTGGACGCCTGGATCCCTCTCCTCCCATGTACGGGGCAGCTGTCAAGTGTAAGATGTCCTGCAGGATACAGACTGACCCTGAGGACTCATCAAGGGTGCAAAGTCTCCACTTGAGTGGACACTGGAGTCCACTGTGGCCTCGCTTGGTGGAGGTGGAGATGTTTGCAGGTGTGGATGGTGACCAGTCCTAGGTGGTGGTGATGGAAGGCGTCTGTCCAGCTGTCAGGAGGGCCTGGGGCAGGGGAGTCCTGGGCATGGCGTGGGCAGTGGCGCAGCCTGTTGGCCAGCTGTGACTGAGTACAAGCCCAAAGCGAGCACCTGGAGGGTACCCTGAGTTCTGGGAGAGTCTTTGGTGTTTCTGCTTCTAACATTAAGCAGCCATGATCCTGAGCAAACCCTCTATCCTTCCATCCATTCCAAAAAATGGGGCAATAATTTATTTGGAGCTACATACATTCATTGTCTGGAATAATTGAAATAATAATTAATTTCTTATCCTAAAGGGCTTGATAAACACCTCCCCTCTGGTTTTCTAGGCAGGGACGTGGACCCTCTACAGCTGTCTAGACCCCAGGCTGTCCTGAGCATGGCTGGAACAGACCGAGGGCCCGGCCAGGTCTCTCCCACAGCCCCATCTGTGACGTGGGAGGGGCCACACTGCCTCCACTGGGCTGTGTGACACCGAGGGCACCCAGGGTAGGAGGAGCGATCTAGCTGGGAGAGCCATCTGCTCCTGATGCAGAGGGTGCTGTTGCCCGCTGCCACGTCTGTCTGCTCCAGGTGCCCACAGGTTCTTGGCAAAGTTTCGAGAATTCCCAGTAAAGAGGCAGCTGCCCTGGTATATGGGCTGGAGTCACAGGCTGGGGCCCACGGAGAGCCGTTTGGTGGGGATTCTCGAGAACGGGGCTTGGACTGTGGCATGAGCTCAAGCCTGGCTTGTTCCCCTCGCCAACTGGGACCCTGTTTCCCTATCTGAGGGCACTGAGGGGCACCTGGGGTAACATAGGAGTCAAATGGCACCTGCGTGGAGGCTGGCTGCCCCATGCCTGGCATCTCCCAGGGGCTCAGGGGGCCCTTCCGGACTGCACCTCCCTGTTGGCTGGTGCTGCTGGACCATTTGGGATTCTGGGCTGGTCTGGCTCTTGCCTTCCTCCCTAGCTCTCGTCCTGTTTGCTGGACATAGATCTGGCTGGGCCTGACCATGCCAGCCCCTGGCCCAGCCTGACCAGGTGGCCTTCTCAGCCTGTCATCATGGGGACTTTGGAGGCATGCTGACTTTGGGGACTGGGGAGAACACGTCATGTGGGAACATGACACGATTTCTCGTGGACTCTGCCAAGGGGTCAGGTTGGGAGGAGCCGGGACCTGGGACTGGAAGCCAGTGTCTGACAGCAGGGTCTCTCCTCGGCACCTGGAGCAGGCAGGTCCTGCTGGGCTTGGCCCACCCTGTGCGCCTGGCAGGCCAACCCTGGTGCTGCAGAATGCAGGTGCCTGCACCTGGCTGCCCTGGACTTTGGGTGTTGTGTGGACCCTAGGGAGAGGACACAGCCTCTGAAGAAGGCAGAGGGGCAAGCAGGAGAAGCCGTGGGGAAGGGGCTGGGCTTGCTCTAGCCTTCCAGGTGCGGAAGGTGGATGCCCAAGGACGCTGCCCACTGCACTCCTCACTGACTGCAGGGGTGCAGATTCTGCAGGGATCTCATCCTGGTCCCTCCATTTGGTCCGCCATCCTTGAAGATGCCTCCTGGCTGGGGATCCTGAGCCAGGACAGACCGGTCCCTCCTGTGCAGCCGGTGCTCTTCATGCTGCAGAGGGTTTGAGTGGGCTGTCCAGGGGAAGGCGAGGCCCACAGGAGTGCCCACCCCAGGTTGGTGATTTCAGTGTATTGTCTCACGCAAGCCACTTTCTGCAGGAGAGCGGTTGACTGAAGATATTTGCTCAGCCGCATAATTGAATCCGAGACCCAGCCTAAAGGGCTTCTCGGAGACAAATCAGTCAGCACCTGGCATGCCAGCACTGTTCCTCCCCGCCCCCGCAAGGACTCCAGGGTCCCTGCTTCACCCAGGGGGACACGGAGGCTCAGGAGTGCTGCCTGGCAGGTCTCGGTGGGCGCCTGCTGACTCCCGAGTCCCTCCTCACAATGTCCATTTGAGGTACTCTGTCCCCCTTGCTAAGCCTTTAGGTTCATGAATAACCGATCATAATGCATGGATGATGTAAAGTATGCTCTGTGTTGTCCCACACTTTACGGTTTATAGGCTAGCTCTGTATTTTTTTGTTTGATTCTCCCAACAGAGAGGTTGCTATTTGGGTCTATCCACAGAGAAGTCAGCTAACTTGCCCGAGGTCTCCTGTCTGAGCTTGACCCTGGCCTCTGTCGGTGGTCAGGTTTGGGTCAGGCTTTCTACCTTTTTGGCAGTTTGGTTGTAGAGACCAATGGGTTCTTCCTCATTTGCTTAAGCTAAAGTCGGTTTCTGCCACTTACGTGCAGAGCTCCTGTGGCTCTGAGCTCTTGTGTTTCCCCTGGGCTCGTGGGCAGGAAAGCCTGAGGGTCCAGCACACCTTATTGGGTCAGGTCAGCACTGGTCAGGGGGCCTCCTGATGGCAGTCCTCAAGCTGACCTGTGGCCCTCGTGCTGGCTAATGGGAGTCCGTATGGGAGAGAACCTGGCAGTGTCCTCTTCTAGGCCTTTTCTAGGATGGAGTTTCCTGACCACAGTAGCAGAAGTGGAAAAATCCCTGAAACAGAGATGCAGAGGAACAAGTGGCTTCTGTAGGCATCAGTACTTTCAGGTGGAATGAAGAAACAGAGAGACACTTTTGAAAATCCTGATTCCTGACCTAACAATTCCCCTTTAAATAGTTTATTACTTTTAAAATTGCTTTTAGTGTCCTCAAGAAAAATCATCCCTGCAGTGACCAGTGGCCTGTTTGTCTTGGGGTCCGATTGTGCTGTGGTCAACTAACATGAGAGTTTGGGTTAAAATAAACATCTTGAAAAAGGTACGTTCCTCTGAACCGGTTACCTTTTCCTTCCCTGTGTTACCAGGGTCACCCTCACGGGCACCTCGGATGCCTTTTAAGCCATTCTTCATCTCCTTGTCCCCTTCCCTGGGGTTCCATGTGGCAGAGCCCAGGGCAGAGCCAACCCTGCTGAGGAGGCGCTGTGGAGCTGCCCCTCAGGAGAAGACAAAAGCCGGCTCACAGAGGACCTCCCTACTTAAGTCCATTTGACCCCAATCCCCGGGCCTCCCTCAAGGCCCTGCTGGGGCCGCGCCTCCCCACAGGTCCCGAGTTCCCGAACCTCCGAGCTCCCGCTCCTCCTGGGCATTTCTAATGCATTGTTCACTTTCCTCATGAAAACAAGACCCCCACCCGGTGGTAGGAAAGAACAGACCATTGCCAAGGGTCGACTGATGCCCTCAGCTGCCCGTCCATCTCTTTGTCCATTTCCATATTCCAGCAAATCAGTGTCGAGCCACTGGAGCTGCCTGGCCAGAGGACGGTCCTGCCCGGTGCTGTCCTTTCCCTCTGAGAAACACCTACACCCACCACCAGGGAGCACCCCGAACCTGCAGCCCCAGCAGGAAGGGAGATCAACGTGGGCTGCCGGCCTTCTGTGGTCCTGGGGGCAGGTGATGGGTAGTGCCTGCTGTGGGTCCCTGTGCTTCATTATTGGCACAAGTGACAAAAAAATGAGCCCAGGGAGAGCACCTACTTGTGACGTAGCCTGTGGCCCTTCCTCCATGGCTGAGGCCCGTTCCTGGCGGAGCCGTCGTCTCCCAGATGCTCCTACCCATGCGGTGGCCCGGTGTCCGTCGCCTGGCGGAGACTCCCTAATGAACAGGCACAGCTCTGCCTCCTCACAGCCTTGGCCTCAGGCAGCCCTCGCCTCTGTCTCCAGGGTGCTGAAGGAGGTCAGAGGCCGCGTCGTGCCCTCCAGCCCTTCTCCGCCGACTGCTGCTCCAGGTGCGGGGACCACTGTCCAGCCCTGGGTGCCCCGCCCCCTGCTGGGCTCCCTTTGACCAACCCCAGGGCTGTCAGCTGTGGCTTTGATGAAGGGCCCCTGTGCGCCTCACTCTGGCTGGGACCTAGCCTGTGTAGTCGGCAGCACTCTAGGTGCTGTGTCCCCCCCCACACCTGGAAATGCCTATTTCACTCTCTCAGGAGATGATCTGGGAGGGGGGCGAGGAGCAGTACTCTCTATTGGGCAGCTGGGTTTGCCAGGTAATTAATTTAGGCATTTTCTTCTGGGTCTGAAACACAAAACCGCGAGCCTTTCTGTTTTGTGCTGAGAATGTGCGGGACACTTGGTGACAGAAAGTAGTCAGGCAGGACCCCTGACTTTAGGGGTTTGCAATACAGAGCAGGGGAAGACACCCACACACGCCCACGGCACACCCTGTACCCCACTGCGCCCACCGTGGGGCTGCGAGACCACCAGCCTGCTTTCCCCTGGACCCGGAGCTGCTGGGGCCGGAGCTGGGCACTGCTCCTCCTGGTCCTCCATAGCTGGTGAAGAGCTGGCTCCTGCATTTGTACCCAGAACAAGTTTGCTGACTCCCCCAGGGTCGAGGACACGCCCAAACCAAACTCCCCTGCTCTCCCGAGCCGGGGAGACCCTCCTGGAAGGTTGAGATGCTCTTGCAGTCGCTACTAGTTGCTGAGCCAGCGCCTCCTTCTAATCAGGGACTGACTGCTTCTCACCGACAGCATGTGATTCTCCTTTCTGAAACCACTTTTCCAGCATAAACTTTGTTACTATAGGGAAGTAATAAGGTAAAATGCCAGTTACCGCCTTCAGACATTCTATGGAAACCAGTCCAGGCCCAGTAGAAGGCTGTCAGAAATGAGAACTTCTCCCAAGTGTTTGTCAAGTGTGCGCTGAGACGCCTCACATTAAACTAAGGCGGCTGTGTAAAATTCTCATGCACTTTCTCCTATTGTTTGTGATCATGACCAATCCGATTTGTATTTTCCATTTTATAGGCTTTAAATCTGTATATGATTACCACTAATAATAATTCACCATGTTCAGGATCTAAAAGCCTGTCATTTCCTATCTTTCAAGTCCCACATCTTTAATTGAGGACTGCTGGGTGAGCTGCTCTTCTCAGATGAGGCAATTTAACTTTTAATGTCTTTCTCCTTGGATGGAATTATGAGCATTTTTAATCCCATACTTATTAATTAGTGGTATTTCATTCCTGTTGAGAAAAAAAAGGTATTCATATACGTTCTTTTTTAGAAAAGAATGTCAGCATTCTAAGAACTAGACCAAGCATAAACAGAATTTAGAAAAATGGAGGAAAGGAGTTCAGAAATTTGGGTGGGAAGAAGGGCATGATAACATCATCACTACCACCACCACCATCACCATCACTAACATGATTACCCTCACCACAACCATGATACCATCATTCTTATCACTTTCACAACTACCTGATTATCACCATCATTAGCATAACTACCCCCATCATTATTATAATCACCACCACCACTGTGATCATTACCACCATCATTATCATTACCATGATCATCATCAATACCATGATTACCATCACCGCCACCATCATCATTATGATCATCACCACCATCACTACCACCACCACCACCACCATCATCATTATGATCATCACCATCATCACCATCACCACCACCATCACCATTACTACCATTACTATCATCACCATCAGCTCCCTCCACCACACCAACATTATCACCACCATCACCACCATCATCATTATGATAACCACCACCACCAACATCATCATTATGATCATCACCACCATCACTACCACCACCACCACCACCATCATCATTATGATCATCACCACCATCACCATCACCACCATCATCATTATGATCATCACCACCACCACCATCATCATTATGATCATCACCATCACCACCACCATCACCATTACTACCATTACTATCATCACCATCAGCTCCCTCCACCACCACCAACATTATCACCACCATCACCACCATCATCCCATCATTGCCATCCATTATTATCACCCTCACCATTATCTTATCACCACCATCACTGCCATTACTATCGTCACCATCATATCATCACCTTCATCATAGTCATTACCATCACCATCATCATCACCGTCATCACCATCGTCTTTGAATCATGATCATAGTAACCACGCTAACACTGACTGAACACTCATTCTGTCGCAGACCCTGTGTTTGTGTTTCATGTGATGTTTCTGCCTGTTCCTCTGCACTCTTACCACCACCATGAGAGCTTGCCTAGTTTGGCCTACTGGAGGGAGGCGAGAGATGTTAAAAGACAGCCATGTCCTTTGAGCCATCTTGGACCTGGCTGGCCCAAGATGGGACCCCAGGCACACGGACAGTCAGGCTGAGGAAGCAGAGCTGACCGACACGTACACCCATGAACAATAACAAATGGTGGAGGCTTTAAACATGAAGTTGGGGTGGGTAGTTACACAGCACTCGCGTGTCAAGTGATCTGAGAGCATGGGCACAGGGAGGCCCGCTGACCTCTGCCAAAGGCACCCTCTGCCTGAGGTCGAGTTGGTCTGTGCCTGGGCTGCTCTTCGCCCCTGGAGTGGGCTTCTGGGTCTTCTCCTCGCTGTTGCTCCTCTGCAGTCTGCTGCTCTGCTTTTGTCTCCTTCCCACACAGGCTCCAGGTCCATGGAGGTTGAGAAAGTGGGGTGTGGTGGGATGGACCCTGCCTGTGGACTGCCAGTCCTCGCTTGGACAGGAGTGGACGTGGTGGAGTGAGCACTTCCCTGGCTCTTGCAGACTGATGTCACCGCTGACCCTTGACCTGCACAGGAGTGCAGGCAGAGGGCCTTCCCATGGACCTGGGGTGCTGGGTTGGTTTTCAGCCTGACTCTGATTTGTGGTGGCTCTTGGGACAAGTGACCCGTTCTCCCAATGCAGACACTGGACGGCCCCATCCCTGCCGTCGTTGCTCCTGTTCCCTGCATTTTCTTCATGGAGTTGGGCATCACCTGTCTTCACAGCCCTGCTGAGCAGGCTGGGTCCTGGGGTCTGTCGGCTTCTAGCAGCAGTGTCCATGCTGGGGGACAGACACCATGTGATCCTGGGGACCCACACTGGGACAGGACGGGCAGCTGCTTGGGTGCTGCAGAATGAGCACAGACCCACAGTGCCCAGCCTTCTCACGTGGAAGCCAAGGAAACATACTGGTTCTTTTTAGAGGTCTCTGTGACTGCGGCTCTCCTCCCTGATGAGCTGGCCAGGTGGCCCGCACTGCCCTCGTGCTATCTGGCCCTCACCTGTGAGCGGGAGGGTAAACCACGTGGCGGTGCCTACTCTTCTCAGTACAAGGGGCAGCTTTTCCTTCCTTCCCTCCATCCACCTTTCCATCCCTCCTTCCATCCTCCCCCTCCCTCCCCGTCTCATGGAGTGAGACCTAAGAGGAGTGCTGGTCACAGTGGCAGGGAGAGGAGACAGTGCATACCCAAGGCCCCGCCCCTCCTTCCAGATGGGTGGCGCCCCTTATGCAGTGTTGGCCTCCTGCCGCTCAGCAGACAGCGCCTTAGCATCGTCAAGGAAATGGCCTCCAGTGTGGGTGTCCCCTGGCACGGTTTGGGGCTCCTCTGCTCCCTCTGTTGCAGGCTCACAGGAGGCTGGAGGGCTGTGCTCATGTGCACACGGTGCCCAGATCCTAGCACGGTCTTGGCTCTACAGCAGACAGGCTCTGGAATACAGGGCCAACGGGCCCAGTGACTAGACGGGCCCACAGCTGGAGGGCCGCGCACACAGACCGGGACCAGGACCCTCCTGCATCCAGCTGGGCTGCGTCCCCCGTGCAGATCCCGCGTCCTGGCCATGTCCTCTTGCTTCCCTCTCTGACCCTGCTCTTGTCTGTGTCCACTTTCTGGTTGTGAATTCCCAGCACGGGAAGCCGTCGGTTACAGAATCAATGACCCGGGGCGACGTGGGGAAAAGGCAGGTGCTTCCCACTGAAACGACCTTTTGTGAATGCTCAAAGTCCAACTTGAAAGCAGAGGCTCTTCTGAAACCCCCATTGAGCCACCTCAAACCTTACCTAGGATGTCCTTGCTGTTTCGTTTCCCTCAGAACGCTCTCCTGTGGGCATCCACTGGTGCGCGGGGCCTGTTGAAGGACGATTTCCAGAATGTCCCTGGAAGACTCGACTCTTCCCGCCATCTCAGGTGTGCAGTCTGCCTGAGGACAGAGCACTACACTTGCCCTGACCCTCTGACCAGCTGCCGTTAGTCATCTCACCGTGTTAAGAAAAGTCCAGCGGTGACCTGGGCTCCAGGAGTAGTGATGCCATTGCTGTCCTCGTGTCCCCTGCCCTCACCACGTACAGCCGTATCTGGGCTCACCCGTGCTTGGCTTTGTTCTGCAGTGGGCTCAGGGTGGTGGTCAGATGGCTACTGACTGCCCTGCCTGGACAGCCTCCACTTGGGATCTGTTCAAGCCTTACAAGAGCTTCACTTGGCCCGTCTGGGCCACATGTGTGCCCTGGAAACTGTGGCCTGGGGAGGGACAGGGCTTGGCTACATCAGGACAGCACGGCCGGGCAGGGTGACAGGGTGAGGAGGGCCTTTCCGCAAAGGAAAGGACTCTGGACTGGCAGCGTGAGGTTAGCCACGTTGCTGTTTCTGATGCAGCACTTTTTAAATCGAGGAATTTAGGAGAAAGACCTTGAGACCTGGCCTCAAACTCCTGAATTGGGAATTCCATGGCCCTGAGGGAGAGGACCCCTGCTAACCCGGAGCACACGATTCCACACTGTGGAGTCCTCGGAAGATCTGCTGACGGACGTCTGCCAAGGAGGGGTGCTCATCGAGTTCCTGGCAGTCCGTGAGAGGCCCGTGGACGATCAGGCGTAAGACGTGGTTCTGTCCCTGAAAGTTGTGCAAATAGCAACGACCATGTGGGCTACTGGACGACAGGCTTCAGGAGGAACTGGTGGCCAGGACTCGAGACTGGGGCTGCCGTGGGGTTGAGAGGCCAGCGGGGAGGGGGCAGCGGGGAGGGCAGGGCAGGGAGATGCCGAGAGGGGCTCATGCTGGCGTCAGAGCCGACTGGCCAGGGAGAGAGGGACCTTCCAGGTGTGCAGTGACGGGCTCCTGCAGGTGGTCTTTGCTCCGTGGCCTTTCCCAGCGGGGACAGGGTTCCATCTCCACATTCAGGCGTGGGGCCTTGGCCTTCGCCTTGTCATGTGATGCGCCTCAGCGCACCCTGTGGAGGTTGTCTCTCCACCTAAGTAGGGCGCTGTCTGTCTACTCTCCGCCATCCACCCGTATCGCAGACGGGGTTCCCTGAGCTCAGGGTGAGGGAGCGGGGAGGCCACGGGTTGGCACCGGCGTCTGGTGAGGCCTCCCCGCTGTCATGTTGGTGGAGGGCATCCCTGCAGGGACAGAGCCAGTGTGCCAGCTCTGGTCTCTCTGCCCTGCTTACTGAGCCACTGCTGCCACCACGCCCGCCTCCCACCTTGATCCCCCCACAGGGCGGCACCCCCAAGGCCATTAACCGGGGAATTTGGAGATTGTTTCCAACACATGAACTTGGGGACTCACTCCAATCAGCCCCGCCCCCGGTCGCCCATCTGAGCTCTGTGGACCACCAAGGGCTAGCCAAGGAAGGGGTCTCGGCTCGTGGAAGGGCCGAGGCACGGTGGCTGTCAGTTGGCAGCAGTGGGCCCTTGCCTTCTGTGCTCAGCTCGTCAGGTGACACCTGGCTTCTCTGCACTGCCTTTACCACTCCTTCTAAGCAGTGCTTTGGCCACTCCTAGCACTGAAGCAGACCGGGTCACCTGGAGTGGTGTGAGGACAGCCTGGGGGCTGAGTGTGCGTTGTCACAGGCACTGGTCATCAGTGGCCACCGCAGGATCATGACAAGTTGACAGAGTGGCAGAGGTATGACAAGGCTGCTGGAGGCATTCTGCCAGAGTTCGCAGGGGCCATGAGACTGTCACCTCCGACAACCTCCCGGCAGACGCGGGGCAGGGAGGACGTCAGCCTCTCACTTCCTGGTGATATGGGACAGTTGGCAACCAGGAGAGCTGGGCACTGGATTGAGAGTTGACACCAAATGTGTGACAAGGACAAGCTCACCAAATCAGCTGGGTGCTGAGATTCCTCATCTCAAAGATAGAGGGTTGTACTGGGTCATTCCTCCCTGTGGGTGGGCGGTGTGTGGCCCAAGAGCTCGGTTCTGCAGATGTGGCCCCCAGGCAGGCCCTGATGGCCCCTCTTCTCGGACCCCAGGTGAGGTACCTCCCGTGTTGAGGCCGATGCAGAGCCCCCTGCGGGGCCTGGGCCTGGGGGCTGCCTTCTGGCCTGGGCTCTGTTGCTACACGCAGTGTGGCCAAGCAAGTCACCTGCCCATTGGGACTCAGCTTCCCCCCTGGGTGGTGAGAGTGCAGGTCACGTGGCCTTGGACGTGGTCCCCGTGGCTGCCCCTGTGAACGCTCCATCTCCTTTGTCCCGAGGAGCCAGGCTGCAGCTGCCTCCTCCTTACTGACTTCACGCTGGCCCCTCCTTGGGCTCATGCACAAAAGGCACATTGAGAAGAGTGGATCAGGATTCCAACTCACTTGGATCCACATATCTTGACAGGGATCTTCTTCCCATCTTCTTTAGGTGAGAAAAGCAGGTAATACGTCGTACGTACACTCAGATGGCACTTGTGAGAGACCCTCTGCCGCAGCCGAGGGCGGGACTGAATTAGAGCCCTCAGCATCTCGTGGGGAGGGACCTCAGCCTGAGGACGGGGAGGAGGGGCTGCTCAGCGGGCTTTGTGCTGTGCTCCTGTCTGCCAGCCTCCACATTGCTATGGCAACGGAGACAGAAATAGGTGCGCTGCCGTCTCCGGCCCACTGCTGCGAGCAGAGGCTTCCACCTCCAGGCACAGCCATTGTTTGAAGAATGCTCGTGGAAGAGGGAGTAGAGGGAGCTGCCCCGGCCATGGGGAGGCCCGCCCTGGTCAGGAGCTGCCTGGAGCTTAGCCCGCCGGCTCTGCAGCTCTCCTACAGGGCCAGCTGCAGAGGCCCGGCTACCAGGCCTGTGCTTGTGCTCAGCAGATCTGCTGCAGGCAGGGTGTGGGTCACACGTGGCCATCCTGAGGCTTCTTAGGGTCCAGATGCAATCCCCTTAAGGGAAGGGAGCACTCTGTGGAGGGCCTTCTTCAAGACCATCTCACGCCTCAGCAAACATGGACAGGCCCTTCTATGCCTGGGGTGCCCCTCCTGCTGGACCTGGGGTTCAGAGGGAGACAGAGAAGCCCTGTTCTCCTGCCCCCGGGTGGGAGGGGTTGGGTAGGCAAAGGAATCGTACAGGCATTGACAGCCGTGCAGTGGGCAGGCACTGGGGAGGACGCTGGCCTCCCGCTGAAGGCCTGCTCCCGGGGAGTTGGCCCCCAGGCTGTCTCCCATCAGTGGGAAGTGAGGTGGGAGGACTTCACGTGAGGAGTGTGTGGGGGTGCAGTGGACAGGCCCAGGTATGGCAGGGGAGGGGGCTGGGGAAAGGGGGTGGGGTGAGAAAGGGTATCCAAAGCGTGGCGTGTGGCCTGGCCAGCTTGGACAGCGCAGGTGGCAGCAGCAGCTGGAACAATGATTGACAATCACTGCTGACATTCATCTTGCCCTGCCGTGCGACAGGCACCGTGGCACAGCACACTCACACGCGTGTGCGCCTCTCATTCACACACCACTCCCTGTGCTGGGCGGCCCGCTCCCAGGGAGCAGGAAACCCCCTCAGGGGCACACCTGGAACCAGGGCCTAGGTGCCTTCACACACCCACTGCACACGGAACACACCGTGCACAGACTGCAGGCTGCTCACACACCACATGACACAGGTATACTGTACACACAGCATGCACTGCTCACACCACACACTGCACACTGCACACAGACTGCTCCCACCACACACACCACACACCACAGACACTACACACGTATACTGTACACACAGCATGCACTGCTCACACCACACATTGCACACTGCACACAGACTGCTCCCACCACACACACCACAGACACTACACACGTATACTGTACACACAGCATGCACTACTCACACCACACACTGCACACTGCATACAGACTGCTCCCACCACACACACCACACACGAAACACCACAGACACTACACACATATACTGTACCCACACACCATGCACTGTTCACACCACACATTGCACATTGCACACAGGATGCACACACCACACATACTACACACCACACACCACAGACACTACACACATATACTGTACTCACACACCATGCACTGTTCACACCACACATTGCACATTGCACACAGACTGCACACACCACACATACTACACACCACACACCACAGACACTACACACGTATACTGTACCCACACACCATGCACTGCTCACACCACACACTGCACATTGCACACAGAGTACACACACGACACACTGCACATTGCACACACTCTGCACACTGCGACTCCACACACACCACCTAGCAGCATGCCTGTGCAGACCACACACCTCCTACATAGCCACACCCACCACACCTCTAACCATGTCACAGGAGAGCACTTGTACACTGTACACACAAGGTAGGCTGAGTGATTTTGGCACTAAAAATCTGAATGTCAGAAAATACTATTAAGAATAAGTGTGGATTTATTATCTGGGGAGGTCACAGAGAGCTCTACGTAGCAAAGCGTGTGGCAAGGGCCACAGGCTGGGGACCTGATTCAACAAGAGACTGGAGGACCCTGGTTATCCAGCAGACAGGCGGGCCTTGTGGGATGTGGAGAGCTCTGCCTTCGCCCACTGCAGGCCCTCTCTGACTCACATAGGGGGTGAGCTCCGTTACGTGGCCACCATGTGGCTCTGTTCATGTTGTGGAAAACTGGTCTTACAGACCTGCCTCCCGGGTCAGGCGGCGTCCTCACCTGCTGGGAGCCCCGACTCCCAGTGGGTTTCCATTCCTCAGCAAGGAGCAGCACCCACACTCGGCGCGGGGACAGTGTGAGGCTGCCGAGGGCCTGCCCTTCTGTGGGCAGCTCCCCTGGGACATGGAGCCTTCCTGCCGTGGCCACCTGGTGTGGGACATGGAGCCTTCCTGCCGTGGCCACCTGGTGTGGGACATGGAGCCTTCCTGCCGTGGCCACCTGGTGTGGGACATGGAGCCTTCCTGCCGTGGCCACCCGGTGGTCCAACAACCCAGTGCTGCAAGGCCACTGCACAGACCGACCCCGGGCCTGGACGCAGCTCCCTGAAGGCCGAGTGCTGCGACCCACCCTGCCCGGCACGCCGCGTTCCCCACAAGAAGCGCCTGTGTTTGCTGCTTCACGGGCGGCTGGTCCCACAGGGAGACTGAGCCCCAGGCAGGGCTCCCTCCGGCTCTTCTTGAACCAGCGTCTGGGGAGGTGGCCATCAGTCAGACCTGTGCCACAGCTGGTGACGCCTGCCTAGGGGTGACCACACACGGCTCCTGAGGTCTGCCAGCCTAGAAGGACCCCCCCCCCCACACACACACACACGTGCACATGCAGGATCCACCAGGATGAATAATCTTTATGATGAGAATCTCTAAGGCGAAGCTGTGGAGGAAGGAGGCACCTTTCCTATGGCTGAGCCTGTCCCTGTGCTGCAGGAGGCAGGAAAGGGGGAGCCTGCTGGGAGCGTGAGGCCATCACTGCTCAGTGGAGCCAGAGCCCAGCAGGTCCCAGTGTGTATGAGGTGGACAGTGGGAGGATTTCATGCTCCCTGCCCCAGAGGACACTTCCTTCACGGGCCTCCATGTTCTCTGTGGGGCCAATGCACAGGGAATGGGGTCAACTGCAGCCGGCGGCCTGGGCTTGTGCATGAACCTTCTGGGTGTGGAGGCCACTGAAATTCTCCCCCCTGAAGGGCCCTCTGACCCTGCAGCTGGCGGGGAACCACCCTGGCACACCCTGGTGGGGAGCAGAAGGGACACGCCTGGGCTGGGCATTGTGCCGGGCCCATCTCCCCATTGTGCTGCCCACAGGGCCCTGCAGCCAGTGACCCCAGGAGACACGGCATCCAGGTGGGGTGGCTCCCAGGTGGCTCTGTCCCCAGAGGGCTCACAGCTGCTCACCTGCCTCAGGTGCCATTGTGCCCAAGCTGCGGCGGTCTCCACACTCCCCCAACACGGGCTTCAGCACGGGGTGGGGGGGGGCTTGATGACGTCCAGCGTCCCTGTGTTTTCCTTTGTTGTTTTTGGGCTTTTGGTGTCCGGGGGACCAACAGGGGCCGCTGCCTAGTGCAGGTCAGGAAGACTGCACCTGTCCCTTACAGAGCTCCACGTTGGCTGCCACGTTCCAGCTTTTGTCCCCGGAGGAGTCCCGAGGCTCTGAGAGCTGAGGCTGGACACCTTCGTCCTGCTCTCTGCCACCACCGGGCAGCCTCCACAGGATTTGAACAAAGTGAACTCGGAGCTTCTGCCAGAAAGGAGGTGGGGGCCCTGACGTTGGTGGAGGGCACAGAGCTGGGGGGCGCTGTGCCACAGGGTCCTGCCTCACTTCTCCTCCGTCTCTGCTTCTCTCTTTCCCTCCGTCTCTGCTTCTCTCTTCCCCTCCTTCTCTCCTTCTCTCTTTCCCTCTCTGTGTCTCCTTCTCTCTTCCCCTCTGTCTCTCCTTCTCTCTTTCCCTCCGTCTCTCCTTCTCTCTTCCCCTCCGTCTCTCCTTCTCTCTTCCCCTCCGTCTCTCCTTCTCTCTTTCCCTCCGTCTCTCCTTCTCTCTTTCCCTCCGTCTCTCCTTCTCTCTTTCCCTCCGTCTCTCCTTCTCTCTTCCCTCCGTCTCTCCTTCTCTCTTTCCCTCCGTCTCTCCTTCTCTCTTTCCCTCCGTCTCTCCTTCTCTCTTTCCCTCCGTCTCTCCTTCTCTCTTTCCCTCCGTCTCTCCTTCTCTCTTTCCCTCCGTCTCTCCTTCTCTCTTCCTCTCCGTCTCTCCTTCTCTCTTCCCCTCCGTCTCTCCTTCTCTCTTTCCCTCTCTGTGTCTCCTTCTCTCTTCCCCTCCGTCTCTCCTTCTCTCTTCCCCTCCGTCTCTCCTTCTCTCTTTCCCTCTCTGTGTCTCCTTCTCTCTTCCCCTCCGTCTCTCCTTCTCTCTTCCCCTCCGTCTCTCCTTCTCTCTTTCCCTCCGTCTCTCCTTCTCTCTTCCCCTCCGTCTCTCCTTCTCTCTTTCCCTCCGTCTCTCCTTCTCTCTTTCCCTCTCTGTGTCTCCTTCTCTCTTTCCCTCCGTCTCTCCTTCTCTCTTTCCCTCTGTCTCTCCTTCTCTCTTTCCCTCCGTCTCTCCTTCTCTCTTTCCCTCCGTCTCTCCTTCTCTCTTTCCCTCCGTCTCTCCTTCTCTCTTCCCCTCCGTCTCTCCTTCTCTCTTCTCCTCCTTCTCTCCTTCTCTCTTCTCCTCCTTCTCTCCTTCTCTCTTCCCCTCCGTCTCTCCTTCTCTCTTTCCCTCCGTCTCTCCTTCTCTCTTTCCCTCCATCTCTCCTTCTCTCTTTCCCTCCGTCTCTCCTTCTCTCTTTCCCTCCGTCTCTCCTTCTCTCTTTCCCTCCGTCTCTCCTTCTCTCTTTCCCTCCGTCTCTCCTTCTCTCTTCCCCTCTGTCTCTCCTTCTCTCTTTCCCTCCGTCTCTCCTTCTCTCTTCCCCTCCGTCTCTCCTTCTCTCTTCCCCTCCGTCTCTCCTTCTCTCTTCCTCTCTGTCTCTCCTTCTCCCTTTCCGTCTCTGTCTTCTCTCTTCCTTTTTCTCCTGCCCCCCACCCTGCCAGCCTTTCGCCCACACCCCCTGCAGCTCACATGGCTGCATTTGGGACCCTTCACTCAGGTGTGCCATCCTGGATTCTGTGTCCTCAGAGCCCTGGTGATGGCCGACACAGCACAGGGGCTCAGCCACACCTGGTAAATGGTGGCTTGGAGCACACGTCTGCCTCCCTCTCCCACAGGCACGGTGTGCGCAGGCCCTGCCGCCGGGGTCAGCTCCCTGGGTGAGCGTGGTGGGCGTCTCAGCACTGCAGGGAGTCCATGTCCCACCAGCTTCCCTCACCTGAGGCCTGGCCAGGCCCCTCTGCCGTCTGGTGCCCCGGCGTCTCCCTCCGTTGTCTGAAGGCACAGGGGCCTCACAGGCTGTGTGCATGAACCTGCCCTGCCGTGGTGGCTCCTGGGGACAGCAGTAGAGCTGCCCCACCTACTCTAGGCAAGGAAGAGCCCAGCCCAGGGTGGAGGGACCCAGCCCATCTTGGCCAGGAGCTAGCTTGAAGGGAAGGGGCTGGGTTTGGCCTCAGCCACCAGGGCCTCTCTGAGGACTGCAGGGAGGACAATGTGGCTGAGGTGCAAGGCCAGGGGGACCTTCTGCATGAAAGGGAGGTCTAGGTGGGGGCCTCGCCGCTCCCTGGGCTGAGGGTTCCCGGGGACTCGGGGGACTGGGACCAGGCTTTGGTGGGGTATTTTAGTTGAAGGGGCTGAGATCCGGACAGCTTAGGTGAGGACAGCTCTGTGATACTTGGGGTGGGCGGGCTGGGAGCAGAAAGGGACCTGTGGACAGAGCCCTGCTTGCCGGGCTGCCTGGACTCCAGGCCTGCCCCTGCTGGGGCCGAGAGCGGCTGACTGCTGTCCTGATGAGCCTCAGAACTTGTTCAGAGCGTCTCTGAGCTCCTGGGGCGATGGCCTGTGAGAGGCCCACGGTAGGCCGTGTGGAAAGGCAGCACCGGAGGGGCTTGCGGGGCAGTCTTCAGGGGACTGTCGCACCCGAGTCCAACCCACCCCTGTGCTGCCTGCCACAGACGGGCTCTGCCCTCCCCCCAGCAGCTTCCCCATCAGGAAAATGGGGGTCGGCTTTCTCTGCTGGGTCCCAGGAGGTGAACGAGAAGATTCGTTTCCACCACCAAAGGGTGGTCAGCAGGCCCCAATAAGTAAAAATAAACTGCTGCTCCAAATAGTCCCTCCACGTCCGCAAGTTCCAGTCCCCGACCTGACAGTGAAAAGACACCAAAAAGCCATCAAGGGAGGTTCTCTTTTCCCCATCGACAACAGAGGAGTCGAGCCCTTAAACAAGAGCCCCAACAAGACCCTCCTGCCTGCAGGGTGAGACGAGCAGCTTCCAGTGTTAGCGGTGTGTGGGCGTGTTTCCTGGAACCGGCAGAAGCAGGTCTGCTGGGTTTCCCACTGCTTCACGGCCACGGGCCCCAGAACTCACTCCTGGGGAGGCCTGGCCTGGTCTCCTGCCCAGTGGTGCTGACTGTGCCTCGCTCCACGGGTGGAGACGGGGCCACTCAGGCCACCTCTGACAGCTCATTTTCTCATGTTCCCAGGCTGAGGAAGGAGGCAGCAGACATTCTAAGGTCGGATCCAGGGAGGGTCTAGTTCAGTGACCTTCCACGAGGCACCAGGGACCCCTGAGCACATATTTCCGGGGCCCATCTTTGTTCTGACCACAGGGTTTCTCAGTCTAAAAGGTGAAAGACACAGTCTTGGGAAGGAAGCGGAGAGCTATCCCTTGGAGGAAGGTGTGTCCACTCCTCTCCTCCACAAACCTTTCTCAGAGCAGTGAATTCTGCTCCTTCTCTGCAGAACTGGGGGCCACAGAACACCCCTGCTTGCCTGGCTCTGTGGGGGTCGGAGCCCACCCCACCCGGGCACTACAATAAGCCCAGTGGGCGACGTGAGGCTGGCCTGTCTCCTGAGCACGGGCCACTGTGCTTCCCAGCTGCCCTGTGTGTGTGTAAGGTGTCTCTTTTCCCTGATTCTGTGGACGGTGTCCCCAGCCTCTGGGGAAATGTCCTCGTGCTCATGACTTAGGACCATCTCTTCATCCTTGGGGAAGAGTGAATTGTTAGAGGAGGTATTTGAACGACCTTTGCTGTTAGAGTGACCTTGGGCTTTTGAGCAAGTGAGAAGCCACCCTGGGTCTCTCTGGAGACCAGAGCTTCCTGTTCCAGTGCCGAGGGGTGATGGGAGAGGGTGGGCTTCAGTCAGACACCCTCTGCTTCCGTTTCTTGCCAGGACTTGACCTTTGAGTAGTTTCCCTCTCTGTAGAGTGTGGCTCAGTACACCCTGCCCTGCTGGGCCACCCAGGGGTCAAATGGGAGGAAAGTGCCCTGGTCTTAGGCTTCGCAGAGTCCAGAACGGGGAGAATGCGTTTCTGCTGCCCCGAGTCACCCAGTCTGACGTCTTACGATGGAAGCCCGATGGACTGAATGTCCACCTTCAAATTATGTCCAGGGTTCAGATTTCTCCCTCTGCCCCTCCTCCCTGCTGGGGACCTCTGCCACCCCTTGTCTGGAATGTCCACTGAGTCTCCCACCTGGACTCCCTGGTTTGCTCTTGGCCTCTGCAGTGGCACCACATCCCCTACCCTCTGGGCTGCCCGGCAGCCAGACTCACCCTCCGGGAGCTCGGGCAGGATCTCCATTCTTTGCTCTCTGGTCTCCTGTGGCTTCCTGCTCACAGCACCAAGGCCACCGTCTCTACAGTAGGCCACCACCCGTGGCTCCCGATAGCAGCTCTCAGCCCTGGGGTTCCCTCCCAGGTCAAGGCGTGGCTCCGAGAGCCCAGGTCTCAGCAGAGGGGCAGGAACAGTAACTGCAGTGACAAGTGCTGTGGGCGAGGGCACCCGGCACTCGTGGGCCTCAGGGACGGTGGCGTTCTGCGGGTGGCTCCGTGACATCCATCCAGGGAGGTGAAGGTACTTCCCCCGTGGCTGTCTGGCCCACCCTGTGAGCTGGATGCCCTGGTCCACTGTCCGTGGCCCCGAGAGGCTCTCCCTTGCCACCCCGGAGGTCTGCTGCTCTTTGACCTGAAGTGGGCAGCTGAGCTTGCGACTCCTGGGCTGCGACGCTGGGGGGGGGTGGATTTGTGTGAGGGGCTTTTACAGGATGCAGCTTGATTAAGGAGTAGGCACCTTGTAGTCCAGGTGTCTCCCTCCTCCCTCTCTCCCTCCTTTCTCTGTCCCTCCCTCCCTCTCTCCCTCCTTTCTCCTCTGTCCCTCCCTCCTTCCCTCCTTCCCTCCCCTCTCCTCCCTCCTTCCTGACTTCCTACCCTCCTCCCTCTGTCCCTTCCTTCCTGTGTCTTCTACACTCAGGAGCACACACCTTGGTCGGCCCTGGACTCTGGTTTCAGCACGCACTACCCCTGGCCTCTGCACTTGCTTGTCTGTTTGGAAGGCGAATATCCTGAGTGGACAGAGAGCCAGCGCAGACAGTGCTGCAGGTCCAGGCTGCCATGCAGGCTGCTCTGCTGCTCAGCCACGTGACCGGCAGATCCAATGAGACTGGACACGGAGTGGCAGGCGGGGTCTCACAAGCTCCAGCAGGAGAGTCACAGCCTGACACCCAGATGTCCCAAACAGCGCCATGTGTCTTGTGCCAGGCACTGTTTGCCATTTGAAAAAAGCTCTTAGCAGGTTCCTGAGCTCAAGCGTAAACTGAGGGCCTCACCATGGGACATGGTTGACCATCTGGCTGGAGCTTTCCTTTGTGACTGGGCTTTGCCAGATGTACCAAGTCACGAGGAGACAGCAGGTGCAGCAGCAGTTCATCAACTCATACCTTTGGGATGAGGCCCTGCTAGGTTCAGGGACTAGAGGTGATTCAACAGACCTTGGGTCCATCCCCAGGCCAGCGCTCCAGTGCAATGCCTTCTCTGTCAACTCACCGAGGGCTTCATCCAGGTTCCGTGCAACTAACAACAGAAGAACTCCTGCCGACTTCGTGCAGACAGGCCGCTCAGCTGAGCACTGCTGTGCCACTCAAGGCCGCCTAAATGACAGCCTTCCCAGGGGGTAGCATTCTGAGCAGTCCATTGGTCATTTGGTGAAGGGAGGAGTTGGGTGAGGGACAGATGGCCAAGGACCCCTGGGCAGGGTCAGCTGGCTGGGCTGGACAGGAACCCTGGAAAGGGAGACAGCTGGTCCTGGGGAAGGCAGGAGGGGACCTGGGGTGGGCACCTGCCATGTGGTCCTAGTGTCTCATGAGAACCCCTAACAGAAAGCATGCTGCACAGGGTTCCGTCTGTGGCAGCTGGACGGGCAACTGAATTAAAGGTGCAAGCTGGACTCTGCTTGGTATGCTACTAGGCAGTCCCAAGTGGGCACCTGTGACATCAGGGTGGAGCTGTGCAGGAGACCCCCCAAGACTGGTCAAGAGACTATAGTGGGCACATGGTCAGCGATCCAGGTCAGGGTGCACACTGAGCCCTTGGTACAGAGCCAGCCCTTAAGAACCCATGTGTGGTCGTGTCTTGGCCTCTTCTACCTTGTAGGGGTGACAATGGCCTTTTGCATTGGCATTGACACCTCCAGTGGAGATTGCCTCTTGTGTCACAGAGCTCCGCCGGGTTCTGGAAAGTCTGATTAACCAAAGCTGACCTCACAGCATGTGGGTCGGACCGAGGTGCTGATCTTGGGTGGGGGTGGTACAGCCATGTGCTGATGACTGACATGTGACTCGCAATGCACAGCCTGGAACCAGGGAGCCTAACTAGGTGCTGAAAGGACCTGTGAAGGGTCATCTAAGCCTCCGGCTCAGGGTGGCCCCTGCAGCAGTAAGGCCTGTCCTCCAGAACGTGGAGAGCATGAAACAGGGGTGAGTACAGTGACGAGGACCAGAGGTCTGGGCCCCGGGGTGAGTGGCAGGCCTCTCCCGGGACCTTGCTCTGGGCTCCCTGAAGACGTGTTCCAGCCCTCCGTCCACGCTCTGCTGCGTTTTAGGCACTGGGTCCTCGAGTGCAGGTTATTTTCCCCATCAGTGGACAGAACAAGGACTCTGTGGAAACGGAAGCAGCGCCGGCTGCCTGGTCACTTTGACTTTCCTCATCAGACCCGCAGGAGAAGGAGGGTTACCTCATTGGCAGAGTGGCTGACTGGTCATCCTGAGGAGCAAAGGCCACTGCTGTCCAGGGGGGCTATGGAGTCATCCCTGGGCCTTGGGGAGCTCAGCAGGTGCTTCAAGACCAAGTCATGGTCGTGAGCCAGAAATCCCAGTGACCACTGCAAAGGCAAGGTGACCCAGGGCCCAGACCCCCCCAGGCAAGAAGTCCTCGGTCACCCTGCAGGGCAAGAACTGACGGGACCCGTGGGAGGGCTGGCCAAGTGGAGAGAATTCTAGGAGAGGTCCAGCAGGGACCTGGCCAGCTCCTGCTGCAGCACACGGCTCACTCCTGCCGCCCCAAGTGTTCTGGGCACTGCCGCTTGTCCATGCAGACGTGGTCACATGTGGCCCTGGTGAGGCAGCGGGGGGCTCCAGCAGACACACCGCCCGCCCCGCCCGTCCTGCCCGTCCCTGTGTCTTCCTGTCTGACTTCAGCTGCAGCAGGCCTCTGAAGGACTCCTCCTCCACTTTCTTGGATATCCAAGTGAGCCAGGACACACTCGGGCAGCTGAGAGGCCCCTGCGTGGGAAGCCACCAACTCTGGGGCATGCAGCTTCTCCACTGGACACTTCCTGACAACCAGTCCAGCTGCCCATCAGGGGCAGCGTCAATAATGCCCTCAGAATGGCCCTATCTCCCCTGCACCACCTCACAACCTTCCCCACCCCTTCCCTGTGCCCCATCACCCGGGATTCCCAGATGCCTCCCGGGCATGGCCCAGCTGTGCCCCTGTGATGTGTGAGCTCGGCGTCACAGGCTCAGCGACGTGCTTCAGATGGTTCAGAGTAGAAGGACGGGGTTGGGGGGGCAGACATGGAAAATCAGAACCTGGGAAATTATTTGATGTAGGAATGTCACACACAGGAGTAACATGACACTGGAGAGATCTTCTTTTAAAAAATACTTTTAGAGCAGTTTTAGGTTCACAGCAAGAGCGACGAGATTTCTCACGTACACACACAGTGCCCCTGACGTGCAGCTGGTCAGTGGCCGTCACCCATAGCCAGGGCCTGCAGTCAGTGCCTCATGCACCGTGAGGGGAAGAGGAGACCATGTCCTCAGGCTGGGGTGGGCAGACAGTGACCCTGAGCCAGGTCCAGCTCACAGCCTCTTTGTAGATGAGGCTTCGTGGAAGCACACCAGACCGCTGTCCACTGTCCTCCCCCCACAGCCGCAGGGTCAGGCAGCCATCATGGAGCCCAGGCCACCTGCAAAGCCTAAGATCTTGAGCTCTGGCTCTTTCTCCAAAAGGGTCCCTGACCCCTGCTCTGGGCACTGGGAGCGGGGATGGCTTCACGAGGAGAAGTGACCGCCGGGATGATCTCTCTGGAAAGGTCACTTTGTCAGCGCAGGTGGGAAGAAGGGAAGGCCTGCCACGCGGGGGTCTTGGAGTCACGTGCAGGGCCCTAGGCAAAGGCAGGAGAAGGTGAAGACAGTGGGGTGGGCTGTAGGGGACAACAGGACGTGAGGAGGGGACTGAGCAGGGGCCTGCACGCTGAGGTCAGGACTGCTCCGGGGGCCCAGGAGGGTGGCCAGCCACAGGGTCGAGGGCCGGGATGTGCTGAGTGGGGCTGGCTTCTGGGCAGACGGGCGAGCGGGAGCAGGATCCAGGGCAGGCTGTCGTTGCCGTGAGAGCCGGAGTGGGCCCCGATTCTGCGTGGACGAAGACAGCAGAGGCACCTGGGCCAGGCTGGGCAGGAGGAGCTGCACGCTGCGTCCCTCCTGATCTTCTCTCCACCCACGTCCCTCGGGAGGAAATGTGAACAACCAGGCGCTTGAAGGGACAGCCGGCGTGAGGGGCGTCTTCCTCCTGGTCTTGACCTGTACCCTGTCTGTCCCCCCCTGTTTCTTCTGTGTATATTCTCAACTTCTCTTATTTATAAATTCTTTGGGGCTATTTGAAATTTAATGACATATTAAAAACATCATCGATTTCCGACCACTTTATCTCTCCTGGCCAAACCCTGATCACATTTTAACTTCTTTTTCTGTGTAATAAGTTTTTCAAGGGCGATTACCATGGAATTCCTAAATTTAAGAAAATCACAAATATTTTATAATTCTTTGATTAATTCATGATACTATCAAATAAATTGCCCCATAAATTATACTATATCATCTGAGTTTTAAGATTAACAAAATCCACACAATTAAATACACTTCTTTGTTCTATGGCACATAATTATTTGATACGACAATTTAAAACTTGTGGGGCGTTGACTATTGTTGATCGGAGACAGTGCCGGCTAACTGTCCTCGTGAGCTCAGTAGTTTCGTGGCCCTTACCCCTCGGGCCCCGAGATGAGGCTCCCGTCTTGGTGCCTTTGTCCTGGGCTCTCCCCACCCTCCCTGCTCCCCTGGACTCACTCTGCCCGTCTCCCACTCTAAGCTGGGTTCGGTGCTGGCCTCCCGCCCGTCCCCTCTGTGGGGAATCTTCGGAGGGCATCCTGGCCCCTGACTGCCTGGACGTCGTTGCTGACCGTCCCCAGGTCTCATGCACTGAGTGCCCAGTGACTCTCAACCAGCGTCCATGGCGGGCCTGACCGCCTGCTCAAACTGTCCCCCATTTCCTACATCTGGGCTTTTGGCACCATTATCCACCGAGTATCTGGTTGGAAACATAGAAACCGTTTTCCCCTGGTCTCTCTTCTCCGTGTGAAGTCAGTTCTGCTGGCCCCACTCGTAGACACAGCCCAGATCTGGCCACTTCCCTCCAGGCCCAGCCCCACTCTCACCTCTGACCACCATCAGCTGGCCCTGGGCTCCTGGAGCAGCCCCCAGCGGTCTCCTCTGTTCTCGGTGGGAACTCAAATCCTCCTTAAAATGCGGATTACTTCCCATCAGTGCTCCTGTTCAAGTCCTCCTAGTATTCTTCTCTCCCACTTGGAATAAAAGCCCAAGTCCTTACCCTGGCCTGCCAGGCCCTGGTGGCCGCCTGGCCTTCCACTGGATCTCTCTGGACACGGTAGCTGTCCCCGGTCCTGCCCATCCCCAGTGATCCCTGCAGCTCTGGAGTCAGTCGCTACAGGAAGGAGCGATAGCACACTCTGTCAAGAAGCCATGTCCGAGACGTGGCTGCAGGTACTGGGTCACCTCGGGGAGGCCTCTGAGACGTGACTGAAGACTGTCCTGCCTTGGGATTCCTGGGGACGGCTCAGGGCGTCTCCTCAGTGCAGCGGCTGTGTTGAGGGACGGCCTCTCACTGGGGACTCGGGGACTCCCGTTGTGTCGCTCTCCTTCTTCCTCCTGGGCTCCACTCTCCCCTCTCTCTGCAGGCTCGCTCCTGTTCAAGGGCTTTTAAATCCTCCTCCTGCCTGAGTGGCTCCTTGCCATCCTCCTGTCCCCTCAGATCCTGACCCTACCAGGGTGGCTTGCCCTACCTGGCCCCCAGTGCCACAGTGGGCAGTCCCCAACTCTGCTTGACGTGACCTGGGCTGCATGGTTTGTGCACTTGCTATTGTGCTCCTTCCGCACTAGGATGTGTTTCACAGGGCAGGAGCGATGTCTGTGTGGTGCACTGCTACAGGCCAGCACTCAGGAGGGCACATGGCCCTGGTCTGAGCTCAGGCTAAGTCATGTTGGAGAATGAAAGAACAAGACACAAAAGCCATGTGCAGCGTATGCATCTGAGATTGTTTCCAGCCTTGTGCACAGAAAATGAAACAACCCCCACAGAGGCGTGCAGCAGGCAGCCCTGAGCTCAAAGACCGGCGTGGTGTCTGGAGATGGTTTCTTCCTGGGCTGCTCTCACACAGTACCAGGAAGGGGCCTCAAACAGTACAACTGGGCTCTCCCCAGCTCTGGGGGCTGGAAGCTGCCATGTTGGCAGGCGTAGACGGGGCTGGCTCCTGCGGGGGGTTCTGGGAGAGGCTTCTATGCCCTTCCCAAGCTGCTGGTGCTGCCTGCGACCCTGGGCATTCTCGGCTTGTTGCTGCGTCCCCCAGTCTCCGCCTCTGACCCCCTGATGTTCTCGTCTGTCCTGCATGCCTACCAGTCCCACTGAGCCAGTGTGACCTGACCTCGACTTGGCTACATCTTCAAAGACCTATTCCCAATTGCAGCCATGTCTATAGGAAGCAAGAGCCAGGATTTCTTTGAAGGGAGCACAATCTAACCCTCAAGTCTCCATTTCTCAAGGGGGAAATCTCTGGAGAGAAACTGCTGGGTCGTCTGGTGGCCACATGTTCACCTCCTTTAGGAACCACCAAGCCGTTTCCAGCTCAGAGTGGCCGCAGTGCTGTGCACCCTACCAGCCGTGCAGGAAGCACCCCGTTTCCCGCATCCTCACCCACGCCTGGTGTCTGTTTTTCCCAGCCTCAGCCACTCCAGCAGCTGTGTGTCAGTCTCCCGGCTCATCTGGGCCGTGTGCGTTTCCACTCTGTGAGCTTCTGTTCACGTGCCCACTTTCTAATTGGATTGTTTCTTCTTTTACTGTTGAATTTTGAAAGTTCTTTTTATATTTTAGATACTGGTCCTTTGTCAGATGTGATTTACAAATACGTCCTCCCATCTGTCCCTTTGAGAAACAGGGTGTTTCTCAAAGCAAAAGCTTTCAATTCTGATGAGATTCAACTCAGCGAAGTTCCATTTTGTGGACTGTATCTAAGAAGGCTTTGCCCAGGCCTAGATTTGAGATTTTCTCCAATTTTTTCTTTATAAAATTGTATAGTTTTACACAAATATCTTGATTGGCGGTCCCCTTGAGGTCATTTTGTGAAGGTGTGAGATTCAGACGGATGCGTGTCGAAGCGCACCCTCTATTGGAAGAGCTCTTTCTCCCCAGGTGCCCTCCCCTGTCGACACCAGTTGGGCACATTCGTCTGGGTCTAGGCAGGTAGCCTTTTCTATCCAGCTGCTCGGTCCTCCCAGAGGGCTTGCCCAGCTGGCCACCGCCATCTTCCCTGGTTTACTGCCTGGTGCACCTGTGAGTTCCCAGAAGACGGGGGCTTCCTGGGTATCTCCTGCTGTGGAGGTCGGCGGGGTCACCATGATAATCACAAGGTGCATCTGTCTTTTTCTGCCTGAGCCTGTCCACGATCCACCGTGTTCTCCTGAAGAGCTCTGAGCAGGACGGGGAAGAGTGCCAGGCAGGGTTGTTGCATATGAGGTGGGCATGCGGGTCTGAGCCCTGGCAGAGGGTGCGCACCCATCAGGTTGCTGGGCTCAAACTCCATCTCTGCCACTACTGACCGGGAGCAGGTTCTAAACCCAGTGACCTGTCTTCCACTCAGTAAAGGGAGGACATAACCAGGCCACATGGCTTCCAAGTTAATGATGCGGGAACTGCCGAGAGTCACATGTGCCTCTGTGGCACCTAGTACCTGTTACCCTTATTGTCATTAGTGTGACTGTTATTACATGACCGAGACAGCTGCCCTCCTGGACTCACTGTGGTCATCTTGCCATTCATGGCCAGTGACGAAGCTGCCCCTGCTCCCAAGGGTGCTGTCACGTGCCACGGCCTCAGGACAAGGACAGACTCTGCCATTTAACAAGACTCTCCCACCCCAGGGAGCGTGAACAGGGTCCTCATGTGGACCTGAGCTCTGCTGCGGAGCTGCTGGGTGCGGAGGGTGCCGGCGGGCACTCTGGGAGCTCCCACCTCCAGCATCACTTCTCTGCCCTGGAGTCAAACGCAGGCCCTCGTGCCCACCTCTGCCACATGTGAAGTCACTCTTCTGCTTCTCCTGGCCCTTTCCAAAGTCCTGAATCCCTGGCTCAGTTTCCCTCCAGAGGGAGGTTGGGGCTCAGTGTCCACACAGGAGGAGGCCTCCCAGCGGTGGCCCTCGCCTTCCTCCTCTTGCCTCCCCCCTCACCCTCTCCTGTCTCTGGGGAACTTGGTCCATGCACTGATCTGCAGACCACGGGAACTCAGGGCTGTGTTGGGTTCCTGGGGTGAGGGGCTGTGGCAGCAAAGGGCCATCATCCGGGCAGTTTAAAACCTTAGCACTTATCCTCTAGAGCGGTGGAGGCCCAGCTCTGAGGCCCAGGTGTTGGCAAGGCTGTTCCTTTGGAGGCTGTAAGGAGAATCTGCCCCTGAACTCCCTGCAGCTCCTGCTGTTGGTCAGCAATCTCTAGTGCTCCCTGGCTTCTGGAAACAGCTCCACAGTCACTACCTTTGCACACACGTCGTTCTCCCTGTGCGCGTACAAACTCCCCTCTCTGACAAGGACACCTGTCCTGTTGGATGAAGGGCCTATGACCGCATCTTCATTTAACTAAGTATGTCTTTAGAGGCCTAAGTGCACATTCTGAAGATTAAATTCTGAACCACGGGGTGGGCTTTGAGGTAGATCATTCTGTCTCTATTTGGAATTTTGTGTCCAGAGATCCAGCCTCTTTCCAGTGCCCCCCACTGCCCTAGAGCCCCTGTGAACGTGCGTTTCCCTGCACTGTCCTGTTCTGCTGAAGGCGGGGCTCGGCAGGCTGTCCGTGACAGGACTGAGCAGCTGTGCCGCAGGGCTGGCCAGCACTGAGCTGGTTTATGCAAATGGTGTTTAATTTTAGTCTTTCCAGTGATTGCCTCGGGGCTTTAATCTCAGCCAAAGTTCAGCAGAGAAAGGACTCCATGGCTTGGTTCCAGCGATTGGGATAAAAGTAAGGAAGACTCTGTCCTTCCTGGCTGAACACCCAGAAATCCTGGAGAGGCAGGACAGGACCCCAGCCTGGGGGAGCTTGCAGCCTTCCTGTGAGCACGTGGAAGTTCTCCTCTGTAATTCCCACCCCTCCTGCAGCCTTGGACATTCCTTTTACCTCTGTCATCCTGCTCCAGGGCGTGTTTCCTCCTCTGTGAGAAAGCTGTGGAGATTAGTGAGCTTAGTCGGCTACAATAATAAGTCCTGGGCAATTATGATCTAATAAAGTCTCGTACTCAGAACAGAAGGAAATGTCCTTCCAATCACATACATTATGTAGGTGGCCGGGAAAGGATATGCATAAGTACATTTAGCTAAGTCAATAAGCGTGCTTAATTAGGTTTACGTGTTGTTTTACCTGAAAGAAGCAGGTCACACGAGGCGGAGCCCTGGTGGGGGCACTGAGCCTTGGAGCAGATACTGACTTTGGAGCATCAGGGAACCTGGACTTGTGAAGGGCTCTGGAGCCTGCTGCTCACACAGGATCACGGGCTCACGCACAGTCACTACTGTCCTGGCCCTGGCCCTGGCCCTGCTCTGACCCTGACCCTGACCCTGACCCTGGCTCTGACTCTGGCCCTGACCCTGACCCTGGCCCTGACTCTGGCCCTGACCCTGCCCTGACCCTGCCCTGCCCTGGCCCTGACTCTAGCCCTGACCCTGCCCTGACCCTGGCCCTGGCCCTGATCCTGACCCTGGCCCTGCCCTGACCCTGCCTTGCCCTGGCCCTGACTCTGGCCCTGACCCTGCCCTGACCCTAGCCCTGGCCCTGACCCTGCCCTGACCCTGGCCCTGGCCCTGGCCCTGACTCTGGCCCTGACCCTGCCCTGACCCTGGCCCTGGCCCTGACCCTGACTCTGGCCCTGACCCTGCCCTGACCCTGGCCCTGGCCCTGACCCTGACTCTGGCCCTGACCCTGCCCTGACCCTGGCCCTGGCCCTGATCCTGACCCTGGCCCTGCCCTGACCCTGCCTTGCCCTGGCCCTGACTCTGGCCCTGACCCTGCCCTGACCCTGGCCCTGACCCTGACCCTGGCCCTGACTCTGACCCTGGCCACTAAACTTGGCTCCTGAGTCTGGCCTCTCATTCCTCCCAGTGCCAGCCCCAGGCCCTGCAGAGGGAGGCCTGGGCACAGCATCCCGAGGGGCCGCTCATGCCCTTCCCTATGCCGCGTCTCCAAGGACGTCCTGAGTTCCCTGGATCCCATCTCTCCGTGGAGAACCCCGCAGCCGTGGGCTTTAACCCAGCGTGAGCCGGTGTTTCCACGTACGCAATCCCCTGACAACACCAGCCCAGGCTGCTGTGGTGGGCCTGGTGCCCGCTCACCACTGCACCAGCTGGAGCCGCCACAGGGAGGCCAGGCCTGGCCTAGCATCGGTGGCAAAGAGCTTCTCCTACCGGAGCCTCTGTCCATCACCGAGTGCCTCCTCACCTGCGCCTCGCCTGGGCGCCTCCTCTGGTGGCCACCTGCTCCTCTGCCCCTCCCTCTCCTGCAGTCCATTCCCTGGGGCCACGGAGCTCCTGAGTACCCCGGCTGGGAGACACCACCAGGACCAAGCCAGGGTCAGTAACGGACTTCTCTGGACCCTGCTCTGAAAGACACTTTCCATCTGCGCTGTCTTTAAGAGTGTGCTCGGTGGTGCACACCTGGCCCTCCTGCTGCGGTTGCTGCTCTCCTCCTTCCTCCCTGACCCTGGCGTAGGAGGGACGGTTCCCCTCAGCACGGAAGGCTGGCAGCCACACTCCTCCGCTCCCCGGGGTCTTGCAGGTCTGTGTCTGTCCCTGCACTTGGACCGTCCAGCGAGGTTGATAGAGCTGGGCGGAGCTCTGTGTTCCCTGCCCAGGAAGGCACGCGGCGCTGGGCTTCACATCCCTGTGACTGAGGCCCCCAGCCACACCCCTGCCAGGGGGGCGTGCAGGTCACCCTGTGGGACATTCTGACCTCTCCTCTCAGTCCTGCAGCTGTCTGGCCCTGAGCCCTGCACCGTGGGAATGCTCACTGGCTTTCCTCCTCCGACAGCCCAAACCTGGAACCGGGCAGAGGAAGGAGGGTATTGGAGGCCCGAGTAGTGCAGCCAGATGTGCCCAGGTCCAGGAGATCAGGGAAAACAGGAAACAAGGCTGGTGCAGGGGCCGTGTCCAGAGGAGCAGGAAATGCTCTGCCCGTCTGGGCAATGCCTTTGAAGGGGCAGGGCCAGCACACTTACAGAGGCAGTGCCCGCCCACGTGTCTAGGTTGCAGGCGGCGGCTGCTTCCAGAGCTTCCCCGGCCTTTGCCCATCCTGGCCCTGCAGATCCAGGCTGTGGGGAGGACATCTCAGAGGAACCCAGGAGGAGTGGTGGCCAGATCCAAATACCATTGCACTCTGAGCTTTGAGATGCTGGCCTTCTAGGGTACAGCAGCTGGACTTCAGACGCAGCCAGGAAGAACCGACTCCAGAAAGCACCACCAGTTTGGGAGTTGTTATGGTTCAGATGTGAGGTATCCCCAAAAGCTCACGTGTGAGACAATACAAGAAGGTTCGGAGGAGAAATGATTGAAAGTCTTAACCTAATCAGTTAATTAATCCCCGATGGGATCAGCTGCGTGGAGACTGGAGACAGGTGGGCTGTGGCTGGAGGAAGCGGCTCCCTGGGGTGCGGCTATGGGGTATACATTTTGTATCTGGAGAGTGGGGTCTCTCTCTGCTTCGGGATTGTCGTGCAAACTGCTTCCCTCTGCCACCCTTTTCCGCCATGACGTGCAGCCTCACCTGGAGCCCAGGGAATGGAGCCTGCAGGGTGTGGACTGAGACCTCTGAAACCGTGAGCCCTCAAATAAACTTGCCTCCCTACGATTGTTGTGGTGGGGTCCTTTCAGTCACAGCAGTGAGAAGGTGACTGTAAGTGAAGTGAGAGTTTCATAATAGGCCTTTAGATGATCAGGTTGGAGAAGAGCAAAGTGGCTCGTGTTTGCACCTGAACCTCCGTGCTGGGGGACGTGCCTGGGTCTGTAAGGAGAGTGGCCAGGTCCAGTCCCACTTCCCTCGGACCTAATGTGTTGGGTCTCCTTGTCCTAATGTTTTCCCTGCCTCTCCCTCCTTCCTGCCTCACGCTCAGGCCAGGGAGTGTGGGTATTCCTGGCACACCACCACGGCACCCACAGGAGACCTGATTTGTTTAGTGACCACTGAGCAGCCGTCCCTGAGTGGTGATCACACTCCCTGCTGCCTTGAAAACTGGTTTCTACTCTCCTGCACACGGCTGGGGAGCTGATCCTCACCTCGGTGTGCCCAGGGTGAGGGACTTCTATGCTGTCCAGGAACTTCCTGTGGCCGGATGCATGATGGCCAGGCCGGATACCGTCAGTGCCCACACAGCCACGTGATGGCGACCCTAGAATGCTCCACAGCCGTGCCACGTCCCCGTCTGTTTTGCACTGTCTTTGCTTGGGTGAGAATGCGCTGTCAGTGCCCACTCTTGGCTGCTGATCATGAGCGGCATTTCTTGTGGGTGACTCTTGGGCCTGTTGCCATTGTCTCTGTGCCCCACAAGAGTCCCTAGCAGCTTCTGTGTATTGGCAACCTCCCCCAAATTGCTGGCCATATTCCCTCAGGGCCTGTCCTCGACGCTGCCTTTGCAGGGTGTAGGCAGGGGAAGTCTGAGGACCTTACACCAATCTGATTGTACTTGTCCCTTCTTCGGCACATGTTTGAAGGTGCACCTGCCGTGGCTCCAGTGGATGCGGAGCTGATAACACAGGCCTGCTGGCCCCCTTGCTCTGGGAGGAGGTTGGGGATGCCAACATAGTATCCACTTTTGTCCCCTTGTCTTTATTTTTCAAAACTCAAAGACACAGTGGTGCACGCCTGCCCACCTCTGGATGTGGTGTGGGTTTCCTGGGGTTGCTGCAGCAAATTACTACGAACCAGGCAACTCAAAACAAGGAAAATACATTCCCCATGACTCTGAAAGCCAGGGGTCAAGGTGCTGCGGGCTGCACTCTGCCTGACGTCTCTGCAGGTGTGGGGCCCTTACTTGCTCCTCCAGCTGCCCACGGCAGCCCAGGTGTCCTTGGGCTGTGGCTGCATACCCTCTGTTTTCACAGTCAGCATCCTTAAATCTCTCTCTGTGCCGACTCACATTGCCTTCTCTCTGTGTCCCTCTCCCTAGGGACACTGTGATTCCATTCAGTCCCCATCAACCTGGATAAACTAGGGTGATCGCTATCTCAAGATTCCTAGCTCAATCCCATGTGCAAAGTTCCTTTTGTCACATAAGGTCACATCCACAGGTCCCGTGGATTAGGGCCTGATATCTTGGAGGTCATCATATAGCCCATCATAGCCTCTCGCAGGTCTGCGTCTGGCCCTTCGTGACCGGTGGGGGGCGGTTCAGAGGGAGAGGGAGAGCTTCTTGGACCGGGTGGATGTAAGTTTGTTTTGCTTCCTTCATTTTCTATAGACTCCTATTTTCATGCTTGGATTCTTGGCTCTTAGTCTTTAGTATCTTTGATAAGGCTGTATAATTTTCCCATAATGACCTTGATGGTTTCATTACATTTCTTACTGGATATCTTATGTCTTCTTGCTTTTAAATAATATTATTTCATTCCCTACTTTTGAAAAATTTAAACCTTACAGGAAAGTTATTAGAATCACACAATGAACCCTGACAAGACCTCCACCCAGGTTCATCCAACAGTTATCAGTGTCTTTCACACACATTTGCTTTGTCCATCTACCATGCACCTCCACCATGCACCTCCACCATCCATCTCCACCATCCATCTCCACCATCCATCTCCACCATCCATCTCCACCATGCACCTCCACCATCCATCTCCACCATCCATCTCCACCATCCATCTCCACCATCCATCTCTACCATCCATCTCTACCATCCATCTCTACCATCCATCTCTATCATCCATCTCCACCATCCATCTCCACCATGCACCTCCACCATCCATCTCTATCATCCATCTCCACCATCCATCTCTACCATCCATCTCCACCATCCATCTCCACCATCCATCTCTACCATCCATCTCCACCATCCATCTCTACCATCCATCTCCACCATCCATCTCCACCATCCATCTCTATCATCCATCTCCACCATCCATCTCCACCATGCACCTCCACCATCCATCTCCACCATCCATCTCCACCATCCATCTCTACCATCCATCTCCACCATCCATCTCCACCATCCATCTCCACCATGCACCTCCACCATCCATCTCCACCATCCATCTCCACCATCCATCTCTACCATCCATCTCCACCATCCATCTCCACCATCCATCTCCACCATGCACCTCCACCATCCATCTCCACCATCCATCTCCACCATCCATCTCTACCATCCATCTCCACCATGCACCTCCATCATCCATCTCTACCATCCATCTCCACCATCCATCCATCCATCCTTCTACTCCATCCTTCCATCCACCCCTCCCTCCCTCCTTTCCTCCCTCTCTGCCTGTCTACCTACACACCCTCCTGTCTATCTAAACATAGCTGCGTACTACTTTTGCCGACTTAATTTCTATCAACTAAGAACAAATCTACTCTACGACTCAAAAACAATACAATCATCACACTCAGGAAATTTATTACTGATATACCACTGTCACCCGATATTCAATCTATGTTTAAATATTGCTGATGACCTATTGCTAGTATTGATTTTAGCCTATTCCCTTTATCTAACTCAGGATCTCAACGAGGATTAGATCGTCACAGTGAACTGTCATGTGACCTTGGTCTTTTCACTCTAGCGATTGCCTGGGAGTGTAGCTCAGTCATGGGCTCACGCCTAGCCTAGCACTGCGACCACACGAGCCACACGTTTTCCCATGACGGTCGTAGATATTTTTGGAGTCTGGCCAAGTGCTCTGTGGAGTGCCCCAGTTTCCCTGGACCGTGTGCTCCCCCATCGTTAGGCTCATCTTGACAGGGCATGGCATGGTGGTGGTGTCCCCCTGCTGTACCTGTCATAAGGCACGTGATGCCCCTTGTCCCATGGCTGGGACATGGGATCGGTCCTTTGGCTCAGTGGCATTTCCAGGTGTGTCCATGAACAAGGTGACCCCCCCCCCCCCCCCCCGGCAATGAAACAGGGATCCGCGGTGGTTCCTCGGGACATGGCGAGCCCCCCCCCTCCATTTCACCCCGTGGTCTCAGCGTCCTGCACAAAATCCGTGGTCCTTGCCGTGCTGACAAGGCCAGGGGCTACTGTAGTCCTTCTTCTCCTACATCATCAGCATTCTCTGCCCGAAGTCCTTGGCTCCCACTCGTAAGGAGTTTTATATCAGAGCAGATCAGCAGATTCTTTTCTAACTTAGAGAACCACGACCTGTTCTTGCTTAACATTCTGACATCTCAGTGCCTGAAATTCAGCCCACAGGACCCTCTTTGGGGGGTGCTGAGTCTGTTTTGCATATCCACATTGGTTCTGAGAACCTGGCGGCACCTTTAAAACCCGCTTCACGTCCCTGCGGGGGCTTCTGGCCAGCAGTCCCACGGGTTCCCTGTGCCCCAACGCAGTGTCTGCAGGTCTAGGTGTTCTGTGTCGATGATCTCACTCCTTGCCTAGTGACAATTTCATCTCCTCCTTCCCCGTCATCGACCTCTTTCTTCTGCCCATGGGCTGCCAGGGGCTCCTCCACGAAGCTGCCCCCGTGTCAGGGAAGGAGCCAGCGCCTCCTCCCTGATGGGGAGGGGCCCGTGTCCCACACACTCATCTGGGTCACTCACTGGCACACTGTTTCCCATTAAAGAAGTTTTCTTTTTCTCTCTTTTTTAAAAATTTAAATTTGTTTTCATCAGTTATACGTGACAGTGGAATGCACTTATGCACTTTGATACGTGTCACATAGATGGGATATAGTTTCTCATTTTTCTGAGTGCACATGTTGCAGAATCATGGGTCACGCAGTCACATAGATACCTACAGTAAGAATGTCTGTCTCATTCCACTCTCTTTCCTGTCCCATATCCGCGCCCCTCGCCTCCCATCACTTCCCACTCCCTAATCTAAGGTAACTCTATTCTTCTCTATTGCCCCCTCCCCACCTTATTGTGAATTAGCATCTGCATATTAGAGAAACAATTTGGCCTTTGCTTTTGTGGGATTGGCTTATTTCACTTAGCAGGATATTCTCCAACTCCATCCATTTACTGGCAAATGCCATAATTTCACTCTTCTTTAAAGCTGAGTAATATTCCATTGAGTATAGATACCACATTTTCTTTATCCATTCATCGACTGAGGGACACCTAGGTTGGTTCCATAGTCTAGCTATTGTGAATTGAGCTGCTATAAACATTGATGTGGCTAATTAAAAAGTACTAATGGATTTTGAAACTTATTGACTTGTTTTACATTTAAGATAACTGCAGATTTCTTCTCTTTTAACATATTAATGTGGTAAGTTACCATAATATTTTAAAAATGAGAACCATCCTTGCATTATGGGTATGAACCTTATTTGATGTCTTTAAGTTCATTTGTTTATTCAGTTTGACAACAGTTTTTTTTTTTTTTCTCTTTCGCATTTACCCTTGAGATGGACTTGTATTTTCCCCTTCTAATTTTTCTCTTTGCCATCTTCTGGCTGTCTGAAATCATGGTATTTAATGGTTGTGCTTTCTGTCCTTGAATGTCTGGACAGCTGGCTTTTATACCTGGTCTGTCTAGTGAGTCTCAGGCCAGGGGAGGAGTGTAAAACACACATTTCTGTACTGAATCGGCATCCATGCAAGCATCTAGGACTTTGAGTAAGAGTGCAGCCCTGCTGTCCATGAGGGTCCACCGGTGGTAAGTCCAAACCTCACAGAGCAATGTGGGCGAGGAAGGAAGTCACAGGAAGGTGGCTGTGGCCCAGGAGTCCCCTGGCCCAGGGAACTCGGGAGCTGAGGCTCTGCCCCTTCAGGCAGTGTCTCTTGGTGCTGTGCCCTCCTGTGACCTGCCTGCCAATCCTGACCCGCCCCTGCTTCTGAGCGCCTGTCTCTGCAGCTCTGGGGAACCAGGCTGTTCTGAGGACACCTGCAGGGGAGATGGATGCTCCCCTACCCACGATGGCTTCAGGGCTGCCTGGGATTGTAACCTCCCTCCCGTCAGCTGCGTTTCCGGGTTATTCCCCGGGAGCTTCGGCTGCCTGCACTCAGGCTGCTCTGCGGCTGTCTGGAACCCTTAGAGCGGCTGAGAGCCTGCCACCATGTGGGGGGCTCCCCAGCTGAAGGAGGTGTGAGTGTGCAAGCTGAGTGTGCATGTGTGAGGGTGTGGGCATAGTCATGTGTGCACACACATGCAGACATAAGTGTAAGTGTACATTACGTACACTTGTGTGTGTGCAAGTGTGAGCATGAGTGTGCACAAGTGTAGGTGGCTTTTTTACATGTGCACGTGTGTGCGTGTGAGTCTCTGGGAATTCTCACATGTGCAAGCGTGTGTGAGTGAATGCAGGGTGCTGCAGGCAGAAGCCAGCCTGTCCCCTCGCACCTGCCTGCCCTCCGGTCAGGACTGCCCTGGGCACCTGCCTGCTCTCCGGTCAGGACTGCCCTGGACAGGCCCTCTGCCCTCCGGCTCTGGGTTCTGTGGCTCTGCTCTCCCACCATGCTGGGAGTTGAAATCCTCTCCCTTTCTTCGAGGTCCAGATGAAATGCCTCCCTCCCTGCTGTACCAGCTGGCGTGGAGACTGCTCCCTCTTTGACTGGTCCTCTGCCTTGGATTACTCGTGTGTGTGTGGCAGAGGGCTCCTTAGGGATGCGGTCGCCTCTCACTTCTCTTTGTGTCCCCAGTAGTGCTCCGCCCAGGGCCTGGGACAGCGTCTGGTGGGAGGAGGTGCTCAGCAATGGCTTATTAAAGTTGGGCACTCACTGCCTCTTGTTGGGTGTCTGTGGTCTGTGGAATTCAGGGATGAGCGATGAAACCTTTGGGTGAAGAATCGGTGCTTTCTGCCTTTCGCCCGGAGGCTGAAACAACCCCTTCCCTTTCATCAATTCTCTCTCCGCCTCCCCACAGTGATCTGGCGCCCACTCCCCTCTGCCTCCAGTCTGACAGGGCTGCCGTGCCCTGAGCACACAAGCGGGGTTGTCACGTGCCGTGTGCAGGGCTTTAGTGACACTGCAGGGCAGGTTTCCAGAGCCAGCGGTGGAGCGACCGTAGCTGCATTCTGATGCGTGTCACATCTTCTCAGAATTAATTCAGGGGCTCGAGAGATGATCCCTGAATCTGCCATGCCTCGCATTCTCCCAAGGGGTGCTGCAAGTTTTCAAAACAGACTTAATTGCAATTCAGGGTAATCGCACACATACTTAACGCTACGCCACACCTCAAGTCCAAGATGAATGTCACACAATGCAGTGTCAGAGCTCTTGGAAGAGGGGATGCAGCGTGGTTGATGAGTCTCCTGAAACAGGAGGGCTTTGCACACAGGAAAGCAGATGTGGCACCTGCTGGGAAGAGCCTGCTGGGGGCAGCCGCCCCCACGGCCCCCAGCTCCCGGGGCCCTGGGGACAGAGCACCATCCCGAGCCCATCCTACCGCCGCTCGCTCCCACGCTGCTGCGGCTCTGGGTCCCAGGGCTCACTGTTGGTTTTGGAGTGTGTTAATGTGATTATATCAACGTGCAGTTACACTTGCTACGGCCTATTTCTAGTTTTCTGTGAATATTGATGATTTGGATAGTTTATGCCACAGCTAACAATGTGGAAGCCACTTCCCATCTGCTCTTTTCCCTATTTGCAGGAACTTCGTCCCTTCTTCCTCCTGCGGCTTCTGCACCAGTTGCCTGAGGAACGTCTCCCCAGACTCCCAGCGGCCATTGTCTATTTCCTCTCCAGGCACCTCACCTCCCTGTTCTCCTGGAACAACACTGGGGTCACGAGCAATGGCTGCCGAGGACGGGACACTGGGGCCAGGAGCGACGGCTGCCGAGGACGGACACTGGGGTCACGAGCGACGGCTGCCAAGGATGGGACACTGGGGCCAGGAGCAATGGCTGCCGAGGACGGACACTGGGGCCAGGAGCAATGGCTGCCGAGGACGGACACTGGGGCCAGGAGCGACGATGAGCAATGGCTGCTGAGGACGGACACTGGGGCCAGGAGCGATGGCTGCTGAGGACGGGCCGAGGAGCCCCACTCATTGCTGACGGCCTGGAGAGCTTCCCACGCCTCCTCATGGGCTCCGAGTCGCCTGGGCGGTGTGATCGCTCCACCTCTGCTGGATGGTTCCTTCCCGAGGGGCCTCTCAGCAAACCTCAGGCTGCAGGCTGCCCAGCCTGCCGCCTGCCCTCCATGGACCCCCTCTCTGCGCTCTCTGGGGTTCCATGCTGTGTGCCCTCTGTCGGGAGCCCCCTTCCCAGACTGTGATTCCTTCAAGGTAAGGTGACTGTCCAGCTATCGTCCAGATGCAGATACTTTGGGGAGGCCATGGAGTGCTGCTCCCTCGAGATCCACAGGTCATCTTGGGTGGCCTAGGCGAGGGTGCGAGTGGACGCCCATGCAGGGAGAGGGCCTCTGGTGGCTCTGCACTGCTCTGGAGGATGGCGCTCGGGGGCATGTGGAGTGGGCTGGGCAGCCCGTGCTGCCGTCACTTGCTTTTAGACATGTTTGCATAGGGTGGAGGCCGTTAGCACCTGCAAGGGTGAGCTGCTGTTGTCACCAGTGGTTAACAGCAGGCAGGGGACATCACCGACACAGGGAGGTGGGGTCTTCCATAGCCAGGGGATTTCCACGTCAAACCTCAGACGGTGGGAACAAGACTTGCTGATCTCTGCAGATCAGCCGCCTCAGAGTGTGGCACCCTGGGCAGGGCGAAGAGGTCACTTTGTCTGAAGACCTCATTTTCTGATGAGAAAGCCACAGCCCAGAGGTGGGATGAAGACCACTGACCTCTGGCTCCCAAACAAGTGCATTTCCTGCTAAAACCACCTCGTAAGAGCCAAGTCAGCGGTGGCCTGGTGTCACCGGTGTTTCCTCCTGTCATACAAGTAGAACACAGGTACAAACAGGCTGCCTCCGTGTCGGCTGGGTCACTGCAGCGCTGGGTTGCACGGTGACTTGAAGGGCACGGACAGCTTTGGTTGTGCATCTCTCTGGCCTTAGCAAGCAGAGAGGACCCAGGGCCACCAGCCTCTCACGGAACTTCCATGTAGTTCAGAGCACTCAGGCCTCCACTCGAGTTCTGTGCCACGAACTCCTGCCTAGAGTCGGGTGTGCTGGAGAATGTAGGCTGTGTGTGCATGTGTGTGTGTGTGTGTTCAGGTGTGTGTGTGTGCAGGTGTGTGTGTAGGTGTGCTTGAATGTGTGCAGGTCTCTGTGTGTGTGTGTGTGTGTGTGCAGGTCTCTCTGTATGCAGGTCTCTGTGTGTGCATATGTGTGTGTGTGTGCAGGTGTGTGCATGTGCAGGTCTCTGTGTGTGCATATGTGTGCAGGTGTGTGAGTGTGTGTGTGCATGTGTGTGCCTGTGCAGGGCTGTGAGTGTGCATGTGCATGTGTGTGCAGGTGTGTGTGTGCATGTGTGTGCAGGCGTGTGTGTGCATGTGTGTGCGTGTGTAGGTCTCTGTGTGTGCATATGTGTGTGTGTGTGATGTGTGTGTAGGTGTGTGCGTGTGTGTGCATATGTGTGCCTGAGCAGGGCTGTGAGTGTGCGTGTGCATGTGTGTGCAGGTGTGTGTGCATGTGTGTGCAGGTGTGTGTGTGCATGTGTGTGCGTGTGTAGGTCTCTGTGTGTGCATATGTGTGTGTGTGTGCAGGTGTGTGTGTGTGATGTGTGTGTGTGATGTGTGTGTAGGTGTGTGCGTGTGTGCATGTGTGTGCCTGAGCAGGGCTGTGAGTGTGCGTGTGCATGTGTGTGCAGGAGTGCCTTCCTAGAGAACACAGTGCAGACTGCCCTGGCCCTCTGCTGCACGTGCTGCTGCTGTGCAGGGATGTGGTGCTGCTGGCCCTAAGCATGCTCCGCCGGGTGATGACACTCCTCAGGTGTCTGCTCTGTTGGAGGTCCTGTCATAAGGTCAGCAGGGAACGATGCCAAGGTGATGGGCCACAGCATCTCTCCCCAGGAGGATCTCAGCAGAGGACCTGGAGACAGAACTCACTGCTGTTTTTTGACTGTAAAACTAAGGTGGGGATTTAAGTTGAAGATGATGGAGGGAAGACAGATCTTAGAATTCCTGTTCCAACATCAAATGAAATACAAGTAGGGAACAGAAACAGTGAAAAGGTCCACAGCTGGCCACCAAACATCTGTCCCCAATCGCACCTTTCAAAGTGGGTGTCCCAGGACAGGACCAGGACCATAGAACGTCTTTATAATGGCCAACGGAACTTGTCCCTAAGTCCCACGTGGTGTAAGGAATGGGGATCACTAAACAGTGCTGGAACCCCACCCACTCCCCGCAGCTTGGCGCCGGCAGTGGGCCTTGTCCAGGACAGGTGTGAGCAGAGGTCAGAGGGCAGCCGGGGCTCCAGGTCACGTGTCCTCACACCGAGGAAACCCCGAGTGCTAGGCACATGTCCTAGTCCACTGCAGTACAGTGTCAGGGTTGGGGAGGGGCCGGGGAAGGGGGCGTAGTGCAGACTGGGGTGGAGCGAGTGTATTCCACGTGTCAAAACCAACCCCACTGTGACGTGCAACTACGCGGCATTGATAAAACATTGAAGAATACACAGAGGACAAAGGGGACCTTGAGAGCTGAGCGGGGAGGAGCAGGAACCGCAAGCAACCCACCCAGGACGACAAAAGTGGAGGTCGCTTCTCTGTCACCTACAAGAGAACCACCACTGCTGGAGGGCAGCGCGGCACCGGGGAGGGGCAGGAGACAGCCCGGGGGACGCTGCACACCCTCATCCAGAGGGAGGGCCACACCAAGACGCCCGAGGTAGAGACCATGTCTGAAGAACCCCTGAAGGATGCACTTCAGCACAGAGAAGCGCACTCGGGCGGGAGCCGGGCAGAGAGAGCGAAGGAGGTCAGGACACGGCCAGTCAGGTGTGTGAGGCTGTTGTTGGCGTTTCTTCCTAATTTCCAAGCCCAGTGTATTGCAAATGCAGGACAATAACAGCCAGGAACCTGGGAGAGGACTCCACAGGACAACGGTCGGCTTGTAAGGAGCAGGTGAAAATTGTCCAACTTTGCATTTTGTTGGAAAATACACAAGGAAGGCATGTTAGACAGTATAAAAATAATTACCAAAATAATAGAATTGAATATACGACTTCTAAGCAAGTAGAGGAAAAACGGGTTGAAAAGACCATTTATCTAATGAAAGAGAGAAGAGCAAAGTAACATAAAATTTAAAATAATAACTGGAAAATACAGAACAAGGTGACAGAAATATATCTGCAACCTCAACTGAAAACAGATAAAATTCATTTATTAAAAGGCAGAGGCAATATTAAAAAATCCTGCTCCGTACCATCATGACACATGCTTAAAACACGGCTATACTTCAAGGTCGGAGACAAAGTCACAGAGAAATATATACCAGGAAAATATTAACATGAATAATTTTGATTTTATTTATAAATAAATAATATCATATTTTAGTGAATATTACAGATAAAATGGTTGATTAAAGAAATCATCTATAAGTAACTCACTACAATCACAGACTTGTATGCACCTAACTTTATAGCTGTGTAAGATATATGACAAAACTCAAGAGGATTACAAGTAAAATTGAAAACTCAGTGGCCACACTGGGAGTCACCACCGGGAGCTGCTCAGAGCTGGTAGATGAGGTTGACAAGGTTGGTGACGTTGTAGAGCAAAGGACACGGGTAGTCTCCAGCGCACACCCACAGTGGCAAGTGAGAGACAGAGGGTGCACTCGATCATCACAAGTACAAGGTTCAAAGTGTTGCTTATGGACTAAATCAAAACGAGAGCTCCATAAATCCAAAGAATTTATGTATTAAAGACTGATCATCTTTGTCGACAATAGTAAAAAGTAAAATTATAGAAAAAAGGCGAAAAACTACTTTGCCACTCCCAAGCCATGCGTTTGGAGATGAAGCTCACGTTCATATGAAACCACGGGGCTTGGAACATGGTCCCTTTTCAGCGTGAGGTTCAGGCATGTATATGAGTGTGTGCGTGTGTGAGTATGTGTGTGTTTGCATGTATGCGTACGCACATGTAAGGACACATGAGGTCACACAGGAAGACGATTGTCAGCAGCAGGAGACGGTCATCTCATGGTGACACTCCTCATTGTGCTTTTCCTGAGTTGCTGGGCTGTGATCTATTATAGAGGCAGACGTGTGATGTGTATCTTTTTATTCACGATACACTCATTTAGATCTGTTCCTATAGTACAGAAATAGGCTTTTATTTTGAGGACAGATCTAGACTACATATTAAAGGCCAATTTGACGAAAAAGTGACATTTCTGTGTGACCATAAATGTGATACTCATCAGAGTAGCTGTGGAAGCACATTCTTACCTGTGTCCATTTAAATGAGTAATTACTAAAATAATTCTTAAATTAAAAATAGAAAATAAACAATGAATAATTCCAAATAAAGTATAAGAGGGACTATAACAAATACAAAAGCAAAATTCATAAAATAGAAAACAAAAGATCCCTAGAGATGGCTTAAAAATTAGTTCTTCCAAAATTTAACATGAGAATATTGATTTAAGTTAAGAGAGAGGAAAGGCAGGCAAACCCATATTAGAAGTGCACGCACAGACACAGGGTGTAGCTCGCATCTGTGGAGATTAAGGGAGAAGGCAGGCACTTGTGGCTGTGCGTGTGGAGCTCACTGTCCCGGTGGCTGAGCAGCAGTAGGGCCCACAGCCACAGGTCACAGGCTGGCTGACCTCCGCAGGCCGGGGGGGCAGTGGGCTTTTTTCTTTTGTCAGAGCCAGGGGGTCTTGGCTCACACCAGCTCCTGAGCACCATTGTCTTGACACCTAGGAGGGAGCAGGAGCACCTGCTCCTGGTATCTGTGGGTCCCCGGCAGGCCAGGCCCTGTGTCTCTGTGCCTGAGAGAGCACAGGTCAGAGCGGAGCTTGGGACCTTCCTGGTCCTGTGTGCTCTGCACTGGAGATTCCCTATGTCCACTGTCTTCTGAGCCAGGATCAGCACAGGGAGCAGAGTGAGGAGAGGAAACTTGGAGGAGGAGGCCAGCAAGTCTCCAGACACCCTGGCAGGGTGTCCAGCTTGGGCTCACCATGCCGGTCCTCAGGGAAGTCTGCCCATGAATAGTATTGACTTGTGGCCTGTCAGTCTTCAACCGCCAATTTGATGGATGCAAAAACAAGGACCTGAGAGCAAAGCTGGTGTCTCTGACTAAAACCTGGTCAGCATTTGGGGGACACTCCACTCCTACAGGAGGGACCGGGAGGGAGGGCGGCGGATCCTGGGAAGTCCCCAGGCCTCAGGAAGTTCTGAGGGAGGAAAACCTTTTCTCCTTATCTAAAATGATGCAGTGAGTTCATTCATTTGTAGAAAAATTGAATTAAGAAAGAGCTGACCACATACTCAAACAAGAGTCAGCCACCAATTTCTAAGTTTGTTTTCCAAATATATTTAGCTTTCTCTCTCTCTTTTAAAATGGGGATTTGCTTTCCTTCTCTCCACTGCACCCGCCCCGAAGCTCTGTGCTGGAGCATGGCTCTGACCCTCTGGTGCCTGTGGAGTGAAACCCTAGGGACATCTGCACAGCCACGTTAGCAGGCCAGTGAGCGTACGGTTCCCCCCTGATCTATACTCTTCCTCCCTCTGTCCCTTCACAGATATTCTTAAAAGCTTAAAACATCGGTAGTACCCAGAATTCAATTTGGCTGAAGTCACAGCATCCCCAACACCTGTTGCTGCCTTGGCTCACCAGGGTCACCTTCCATGACGGCCTGCCCTGAGCCCGTAGAGCTTCCTCAAAGGGCCCTGGGTCCTTTGGAAGGAAAATCTCTCTCCAGACGAGATGGCACCAAGTCCCCATTTAAAGAAATGAAACTTTGTGAATAACGACTTCTGTGTGCAGAGTGTTGCTTGTGAGCAGAGAACTTGACCCTGCAAACTGTGATCTGAGAGAGGGACACGGCAGGTATTTTTCCTAGGTAGGTGGGAAAGTCAGTTACCGGCTGGGAAGATGTTTTCTTTCTTTTCTTTTCTTTTCCTTTTGTATTGGGGATTGAACGCAGGGCACTTAACCACTGAGCCACATCCCTGGCCCTTTTTTATTTTGAGACAGGGTCTCACTAGGTCGCTTAGGGCCTCGCTGAGTTGCTGGGGCTGGCTTTGAACCTGCCATCCTTCTGCTCAGCCTTCCGAGCAGCTGGGGTTGCAGGAGTGCACTGTTGCGCCTGGCTGGGGACGACGTTCCTCAGGGGAAGTGACGGGTCTGGTAGGGTTCCAGGATGGCCCCCACACTCCTGCTCCAGGGTGGGACACACCCTGCAGGATCCCTCCTTTTGGTGCCAACAGGACTGTGACATGGAGAGTCCCTTCCTGGACAGGGTCATGCATATGACAAGGTGACAGGGAAGTCACTGCTGTGACTGTGTTTTATCGGGTAACACTCCAGCTTCCTCCAGGGCCTCCTGCTGGCCTGGAGGACCAGGGCTGTGTGGTCCACTCTGCAGGCCCTCCAGCCAGGACCCAGAGCCACCCTAGGAGCTCAGCTGACAGGGACCTCGTGGTTCAGCCACCTGGAGGTGTGTCTGTCGGCAGCCAGGGGTTTGGGAGGTGGCGCTTCCCCCAGTGAAGACGGCTGTGTGTCCACGGTACCTCGATTCCAGCCTCCTGAGACCCTGGGCGGACAGCCCAGCTGCCCAAACCAGAGTCCTGATCCCTGGGACTGTGAGGCTAGGCGCCTGGTGGAGGAAGCTGCGGTTAATGGTGTTTGTTATGCATCAAAGAAAACGGATGCTCAAAGCTGGGGAGGAGGGCTCCTGAGCTGTCTTGTTTTAGATTCGTCTTTAATGTGCTGCATCTGCAGATTCAACCCACTGCGGATCAAAAGTATTTAAGAAAGATGTATGCACCTTCTTTCTTGTCATTATTCTCTAAACCAGAGAGAACACAGTGATTTACACAGCCTTCCTGTGGCGGTAGGTGATCTGCATAAGATGTGAAGTTGTGGGTTGTGTACCATCGAGTACGCGACTCCACCACCCTCAGAGGGGACCAGCCACCTGAGGGTGCCGAGGCGTGACTGTGCTGGCTATGCTCTAGTGAGGCTGCTGTTGCGAGCTTCTCACATGTGCCCCTGTCCCATGGCTGGCCTGGTACCTGGTCACTGACCCTCCACTTGCCTGACAGCCTCTGCTCATGGGTGCTCTGAGGACCAGATGCGCTTGAGGTTGTGGTGCAGAGGCCTGGGGCTTGGTCAGAGACTTGTCACCCACATGTGGTGGAGGAGGGCATCTGGGTGCCTGGACTTTTGCTCTTGGCCTGTCCACTCACCTGTGGACAGCCTTGTCCCATTCAGGGCCTGGCGTGCCTGGCCTGGGTGGAGATTCCCTGTGGCCCAGAGTCAGGGTCCTTCCAGGAAGGTGCTGGCTCAGGGAGGGCTGGCCCCGTGTCCTGGCCCGCTGTAGGTGGGGCGGCTCGGAGGCGCCTCAGGAGGCGTGAAGGGCAGGCACAGAGGCTGCCTGAGTCCCGGGGGCAAGGAGCCCAGCACCACAGCAGCTCTCTGCTGGGGGAGGGTGCCTCTGGTTTCCGACAGACAGGGAGGGGCAGAGGTCGCTGTCCTTCCCAGGAGAGGCCGCGGCCGGCTCGGCACTCGTTGCCACTGTGCCCAGTTTCCCACCTTGGGTGGCCCTGGTCTCAGGGAGGAGCTCCTGGAGGACGGGTGGGCAGGGGCTGGGCTGTATGACCCTCCCCACTACGGCCTGTTCCAGCAGGTCCCTGTGGCCTCTGGGGGAGGGCCGCATGCCGAGGGCACAGCCTGTGGCTCTCCCACAGCTGCCAGCACCTGCCCCTTCCCTGCCAAGAGGAGGCGGTGACTCATGGCAGGAGGTGCCGGGCCCTGGCCAGGGCCTGTGGGTGGCCTGTCAGCCGGGGCCCTGAAGCTCCTGTCTGTGAGCCACGGTGCCCTGGAGGAGCAAGCCAGCTGCTCCCTGTCCCTTCCGCTAGGGTATTTCCTGCACCCACCTCCCAAGTGGACACGACCCTTGTCTCCACGTTGTCCTCTCTGTCACTGGGATGAAATACCCGGGAAAATCAGCTTCAAGGAAGAAACACGTATTTTGGCTTCTGGCCTCAGAGGTCTCGGTCAGCAGGCTGCATCGCTTTCAGGCCCGTGGTGACGTCGACCATCGTGGAGGGGGCACGGGCCGGAGCCACTCTCACATCCGGCAGGCGGTTGCAGAGGGAGCTCCCCTTACAACAGCCCCTTCCCCGTTAAAGGGCTATGGATCCTTTAACGCCTTAAATCCACCCAGTAGGCCAGAGCCCTGGTGACCCACTCACTTCCCCAAAGCCCCCCATGTACACCCTGCGCTGGGGACGGAGCCTTCAGGTCACCAGCTTTCAGGGGGACTTTCCAGGTCCAAAGGAGAATGCCGGCTCTTGAGGTTTGTCAGCTGGTGTCATCTGGCCAGGGGTCATGGTGGCAGGGCAGACACTGGGACCCCATCATGGTGTGGTACAAAGGGCTTTGGCTGGATTGGGCAGGCCGTGGTCAGATGAGCGTTGGCCGTCTCCTCTAAGGCTGGATTCTCATTGCTGGTGCCGTCCACAGTGTCTCAATCATCACTGAATACAATAAGTAGGCTTTGGTGCTCTCCTCTAATTTTAAGGAGAAAATTAAAAACAAAAAAACCAAAAAAACAAACTTCCTCAGCATGATTTTTCTCCTCCAGAGCGTCTAGATTTACCTGTACCACCAAAGTGCTGAGGTCCCGGCAGAGTGGACATGCTCAGAGCGGGTGTCAAAGTGCGTTGATAGACAGGCCCAGCACTCTGGAGCCTCTGTGTGGTAGACCATCCCTCACTGATGGCTGCTGATGCTTGCAGGAAACCTGCTCCCGGTCCACGGGGGGCTTCGGCACCCATCAGTACAGACTGTCACCCTTGGTGGTGGGCTCTGTCCAGCCGGCCTCCCTGGTGCCCTCGGCACACAGGCTGGCAAGCAGGTGGGTTGTGTCCCCTGAGGCACAGGAGCAGACGGGGCGTCCTGGTTGCTGGTGAAAAAGAGATCACGTTTCTACTTTATGTAGAAGTGAAAAGTACCTGGGAATTACAGGATCCCATCTCTCTGACCCCAAGGAAGGTGGTCTGAGGGAGAGTGTAGCCCTGAGCTCCTCAGCTTCCTGCTCCGTCCCCTCCTGCATGGTGACACCTGGAGTCCCAGGCTCTTGTCACCCAGGGGTCAGTTCTGTGCAATCGCCCAGCTCTCCCATCACTGCCTCAGTCAAACAAACTGCTGTAAAGGAAAGAAATCAAGTTACTAAGTGTACAGATCCTTAGGTAGGAAATTTACTTCTGTCAGAAGAAGTGACCATAACAACAAACCCAGGCCACGGGCGAGCATGTGTGGATTGGGTCTGGAGGCCCCTCTGGGTCTGGGCAGTCCTAGAGGCCCTCTGGCAGCCAACCGCGGGAGCACGGCCCACTTCCTGGTGGCGAGAGCCAACAGGCTTTCCTTGGTGCAGCCTCTTTGCCAGGCTGCCTGGTGCCTCTGAGGATTTCTTCTTGGTACTCTCTTCCAGACTAAAATGTGTCAAATTGATTTTTAAAATTTCTGGGTCCTTAATTTTAAACGTGTTTTAGTGAATTGCAGAGAAGTACAGTAGTCGGTCCTGAGTTTCAGGACTTGTGCCCATGGACCTCAATCTGCGGACAAATAAGCGTGACAGCTTTAGGGACAGAGACCGTGTCTTAGTCTCTGCTACACAGGGCCTGGCATGGTGCAGGTTCAGGAACCACAGTTAACAGATGTGATCATCTTAGTTGTAATTTTGTCTCCACCGTTCCAATATTTTGAGATTGGAAAAGTTTGTAAACTCCCCAAGCTTCTTTCTCTGTGAAATGGGTCTAATAATAATTTGTTGAAAGAGAATGAATGAATTGAGGCTTGGAAAGCATTTAACATTATGTCGACAGTAACCAGGATCTTGAAGCTCAGCTTCTCAGTCCTGCTAATGAGGTTCTTCCTGGCCAGACAGAGCAATGGGTACAGGGCTTATTTGTGGGGCTCTGCTTGATTTTAAGCAGAGTTTTGGGGCCTCTCGCTGCTGTCCTGAGCTGTCCTGAAGGCTGTGAGTTGCTTTGCTTTTGGGACGTGCTGATTTAGATGAAGCAGGCAGAATGGAGGCCAAGAAGCGTGTTTGAGAAGCAAACTGTGCGGTAGTAGGCAGGGTGACCATGCCGTCTCCACCCTCCTGGGTGACTCCCAAGAGGGAATGTCCCAGCTTGAGGGGACCTTTCCTAAGAGCCATGGGAGGACCTGTCTGCACGCTTCTGGGCACCTGATGTTTAAATGAAACCGGGCGTGTGCAGGCGGCAGAGGCCTGTATCAATGCTCACGTTGCCATTCCCTTTGTAGGCCAAGTGTGAGGTCCCAGAGTGCTTAGACGAGTCTGAGCAGCTTGATTAATGAGGCCAGAGAGACCCAGAGGAGGACGCTCTGACCGCGTCAGCCCCAAGCAAAGCCACAAGCCTCAGGGGCTTTGGAGGTGCCCGCGTCTGGTGTTGGGATGCCCAGCTATGCAGCAGAGATCCCAGATGGAGGCTCAGTGGGGGAGTTGGTACCCGGGGCTGGAGCCGGTCAGAGAGGGTCTTTGGTCAGCTTTTCCTGTTTTGGGAGTAAATAAATGAGAGGGTTCTTGGCAGAGGCCGGAACTCCCAGATCCTTCTCAGCATGCAGCACGAGACGGATGGCTAGAGACCCTCTGGGAATCGAGTTCCTTTGTCACTGCTGTCTTCCCCTGTGCACCTTGCACTCTGACAGAAAGTTGCTCATTAATCTCCTCGGGATGACCGATTTTCCATCGCAGTCACTCAAGTGCACCAGAGCTCTGGAAACTGTCCTGAGGACCTGGCTGCAGTAATTGCTAGCTGTGGCCTTTGTTAGGCTGTGTGTCCCACAAAGACCCAGCCTCTGCTGATCATTAGCTCCAGTCTGTGCTGCAGGTTTTAAAAACAAAACCTTATCAACACTGTGAGACGGAGGCAGGATTTTCAGGGCATAGAAAGGCCACCGCCTGGAATGGATTGGTTGTCGCTGGGCACTGGGACCAAGGGTTGGTGTGGCAGTGCCAGGTGAAACAGGGGCAGGTTTGGGGAACAGGATGTATATTTAGTCGTGTTATCACTTTGAATATTGGAGAAGCAAGTGGAGCCTGAGAAGGGGGGTACAGGGTCAAATCCTGCGCTAGGAGTCAGGGAGAGGAGGGCTGGGCAGGCAGCCGCGGGAGGGAGAGCTCACATGCAAGTGTCTTCCTGTTGCTGTGACTTCACGTGGTCCCACGAAGGTTCCAGAAGGTAAGGCATGAGGTGGCCAATTTCTGGGGGAGAGATGAAGGCCCGTATCAGGAGTCACATTTGGCCTAGACAGTTAAGGTTGGAGAGATTGGCTTAGTACCTGTTTCTTGGCAGAGCCAACGTCTCCTGGCCCAACCCTTTGTCTCCAACTGAAGGTGAGATAACAGTTTAGGGACGTATATCAGCCTCAAGGAGAAACGCCCACGGACTGTTGGGCTGAAGAACCAACCAGCCGGTGCTCTCACACCTGACCTACAACCTGCAGCTTGCGGATGGGCCAGTGAGGAATCAGCGAATGAACTTCATTGAGACTGAACAATGACCCCATCCCCAGAAACAGAAGAACATGCACCCTGGTGGAGATTTCAGGGTTCACAGGATACCCATGTGGAAACGCGGGATTGGAACCTGTGAGGGCAACAGCTATGCCGGAGGATCCCTGGTGCCGTTGCTGGCCCTGACCTCCCCTCCCGTGCAGCCCCGACTGCTGTCTCTGTGAATACAGAACCCCAGGCCACGCTGGGCCCATGCTTGGCACCTCTGAGATCGCCCACATGCCCATTCTCAAGTGTGTGCCTCCCTCTTATGACAAATGGCTTGTTCTGTGGCTCATATCTGACGTATCCTCAATGTGACGTGGTCAGGGACCCGGGAGGTCCGAGTAGAGGTCCCCTCTGCTACTGGAGGCCTGCTGGACCCAGTGAAGTGACCAGTGGACCGCAGTGCTTCAATCTCAGGAGGGCGAGTCATCTCACCACGCAACCCTGGGCGGGCCGTCCCTGCATTCTGGGCTTGGCTGTCCTAGCTATAAAAGTGAAAATAGTGCCCACCTCGTAGGCCAGTGTGGAGATCTCGTAACACAGGCCAGTGGGAGAGAGCTTTGTGGGGCTGAAGTAACAAATGCGAGTCACCCTGAGGGTGGTCCTGACATAAATGGCCCTGCTGTGACCGTTGTTCCAAAACACTCGCCGTTCTAGAATTCCAGCCACCAGTAAACGAGGCATGTGCACAGCTGAAGAACAAAACGTGGGGTGAATGAGTCTTATCTGAGATGTCTGGAACCAGAAACGCTGGATTTCAGATTAAAAAAATATATTTGGATTGATCTATCATCTACTCATGTATCTGTCAATGTATCTATCATCTATCTATGTATCTGTCATCTATCTATCTATATATCTATGTGTGTATTTATCATCTATCTATCATCCGTCTGTCTATCTATCTATCTGTCTTGGGGATGGGACCCAAGCCTTAATGTGAAATCCACTTGTGTTTCATATATACCGTATGCACCCAGCCTGAGGGTAGTCTTATATGGTATTTTTAATAATTTTGTGCAGAAAACAAATTTTGTGATGTAAATTTCTACACGTTGTGTCACATTGGCACACAGAAAGCTTTGTATTCTGGAGCATTTTGTATTTCAGATTTTCAGATTGGGGTGATCAACCTGTAACACAGGCCTTGATACTAGATAACCAAGCGGGACTTGACTGACACTGGTTGCACCAGGCCATTTGTCCAGGCTGCCCCCAAGAAGAAACCATGCTCCGCTCCCCTGGGAGACTTCCCAGTGGTACCGAATGGCACCGTGTGTGGCCCTGGTACTGGGTGGCAGAGACCCTGGGTGTTGACCTTATTTCCACGTGTGGAAGGATCTGCCTCTTGTTGACCTCTCCTTCACTATTAGGATGCTGCTACGCTAGTTAAACCGGCAATGACGTTTGCCATTCAACTGTGCAGACATTCTTTGCAGAGCAGACGCGTACTATGACGTCTGTTCTGTCTCAAGTTTGTGCTGCTCTTTTCTGCTTGTCCTTTTCTGGGTGATTTATCATGTCAGTTATGGTGTTTTTCAGTTGAATCAATATTGTCTTGGTACAACCAAGGAGTGGCCAGGGCTACTCCTCTGTCACAGTTCTGCTTTCCTTGACCTCACCCCACCTGGGGTTTTCCGACGGAGCCTCCCTGCTTCTGAGAGCCTCGCGCTCCAGCCATTACTCTCTGCACCACTGTTCCCCGAGCCCCAGCCTCCCTGCCTCCTTCTGCAGCCCTGGGACCTCTCTGCTTCCCAGGTGAACCTGTGTCCTATTGAAGGGGACCCTTAAGTCGTCCTCCCACCTCTCAGACTCTCTCTAATTAGCTGGCACACCCAACTGGGAGCGTGGCTTTGTAGGTGATCACTTACCGGTGTCATTCAGTCCTTGCTTTAAGGAGCATAGTCGGTTGGAACCTGTAGTTCAGGGCTGTCCATGAAAAATCCATCATTCCCATTCTCCTTCTTTCAAGATAACGAGGAGACCCCTCCTCTTCTCTCCGGAATTCTGGATCTCTTCCTTACCTCTGGTATCGGAACACCTCATTCAGACAGCAATCTTGCAGGCTCTTTGCCCCGGGCCAGGCACTTGGCCAGCAATTAGAGCTTGTGATCTACATTTTTTAGGTATGAAAAATTTTCTTGAATTAATTTTCCTTAATAATTTTCACTTGTTTTCTCCATCTCCTTTTTGAAAATATTTTGGTAAGATATCAGACCTTTTGGATTAATTTTTTATGTCTCTAAAATACTCCTACATAATTCCATCTTTTTGTCTCACTTTCTGAGAGATTTCTTCAATTTTATCTCCCAACTGTTTATGAAATTTCCTGTTTTTGTATCACACTTTTAATCTCTGATTTTCCCCATCCCCCAGGGTCCCTGGCCAGGATGATTTATAGGCAAGGTGTCCAGTTTTAACGTTGAAGACATTAAGATGTCCTCAGGTTTCCCTGTACTCTGTATCGTGTCTCATTTCTTAGGCTTGTTTTCTCTTCTGTACCAGAGACCGTCTCAAACTCTGCTCTACCAGGCCTCTAACCACCCACCCACCCATCCATCTGTCCACATGTCCATCTTCCCAAGCTCTCATCATGGTTGATATTATGTACAAAAGTGACTACACATAGAATACCCAGATTTCTGGTTGGACATTGTCCTTGTGTCATTGTGAGGGTGTTTCTGCATGAGGGTAGCATTGAGCCTGTAGACTTCGTGAAGCAGACCACCTCCCTGACGTGGGTACCGTCCGGTGCAGGGAACACACACAGAGGGGGAGCAGGAGTCCGGTTCTCTGCCTGACTGCATCAGCCGGGCCTCCACCTGCTCCTGCCCTGGTCCTCTGGATTCTCAGGCCTTCACACCTGGCCAGAAGCCACACTGCTTTGGCTCTCCAGCACTCAGGCCTTGCAACCATGATGCTTATTTTCCTGAGTCTCCAGTTCGCAGTGACAGATGATGAGATGTTCCTTCCATGATCCCACGAGACAGTCCCTCAGCATAAGCTTGTGCTTCATGATGCAGTTCTGCTTCCAGAGGTCTCCACCTTCTTCCTTTCTACCCGTCCACCCCACTGTCCTCCTCCCCATGGAGCTACTGGGCTGTGGGGTGAGTGTATGTGGACATCACGTCAGACTCTGGCTCGGTGGCTCACAGGCTGGCAATGTCATTAGGTGGCTTCCTATTTCCGTGACTGGACATCTCCCCTCCCTGATCCGCCTGGGTGTCCAGCTCTTCCACCCGCACCCTCTCAATTCCACAGCATCCAGCCTTTCACACTGGGCCCTCTGTGAGCCTCGAGTCTCCAGGAAAGGAGAAGCCAGGCTTCTACCCAGGGTCAGGATGGAGTGCTACTTGGACAGGGCCTGAGGTTTGGATTTCTCGCCATGCCCTGGCTTCCCGTCTGGTGTGGGGCTGCCCTCTTGGGTCAGAGCCTCCCAGTGTCTTTGGGAGACTGTGTCCCTCTCCTAAGCGCTCTGGCTCCCCGCCATGTGCCCCTATTCCTCTCCACACAATCTGCCAGAGTCACTGAGATTGCTCGTCTGTGGAGGCTCCCCTTTCTCGTTTGACTCTGAGAATTTATGCCTCTTTATTCCTTTAACTTTGGGGAGGTAACAGGCGGGAGAGGGTATAAATTCATGTTCTCAGCCTTTGCGTTGACGAGAAGCCCGGAGCACCCTCCTGTAGAAAGACGGTGAATGCTGGGTTTCAGTTGAGGAGCTGGCAGGAGGGTGAGACCGAGCTCTTCGGGTTTCTCTCCCCCAGAAAAGGAAAGCCTGTCTCCATCAGACGCGAGGTCTTTGCCGGGGCCCCAGCTCCAGCTAGGAGAAGCCTCAGGGGAATGGGCACCGGGCAGAGCCGCCCAAGTCTCAGGGGGCACCGCGACTGGCCTCTCCGGGTCTGCTTCCTGCTGCTGGTGGTGGAGGGGACCCTTCTCAGGGCTGCTGGTAAATGTGGCAGGTGACAGGAACTGAGAAGATGGTGTGGGCAGTCACCTATGGAAAGTCGGGCTGTAGAGGAATGCATGGGGGGGTCCAAGGTCGACAGTCGGGGCAGCTGCTGGGGAGGAGGAGGTAGGGGATGGGGAGGAGGGTGGACAGGCGGGGTGAAATGTTGGTGACAGTCCTCTGGCTTTTTCATCACAGAAGACCTCAGAGTAGATGTTTCTGGGTCACAAAGGAAAGAATGGGGCTGCAGCTCAGTGCAAGGGTGTGTCAGGGGCATCTGATGTGAATAGGAGGTCATCCAGCGTCACAGCGGTTGGGATGACCGTCATCCAGGTGGACAGGAACCATTCGCCTTTGAAGAGCTGTGGCGGATTGAGGAAGGGGACGTCATCCCAGGTTATCCTCGACGCAGCACAAACGTGACCTGGCCAGCCACAGAGCCACTGTCATGTGAGTCCTTATTCAACTATTGTGTCTCAGATTGGGGTTTTGTGCAGCTGGAAGAGCGTCAGGAGGAGTTGGATGGACGTCCCTTGAGTTCCCTGATCAGCCGGCTCCTCTAGCGTCAGGGGTGGTCCTGGCCGAGTCCCGAGCAGCAGCAGTCGTGGGTGGCTAGCTCCCCCTCAGGGAGTGCATGGCCTCGACACCAGTGACCTCGCCTCGTCTTGGGAGGAATTTCGGAGGCGGCAGCCTCACCTGTGGTGGTGGTCACCGGGGCACTACTCAGCTTCTTACTCGGCACCTGGGCTGTGAGGTCGGGCCAGGTGCTCTGGATCTCTAGAATCTGGAAATATGCAGACTGCAGCAAGGTAGCATGTGGTTAAGTAGCTGGTGGAGCAGGGGCCAGTGCGTTCCAAAGCCTTCAGGAGAACACGTGCACAGGAGACGCTCAGGAAGTGGTTCCTGGCCAGAAGAGCTTGGGGACGACGTGTGCTCTTCCCAGTGTTGGTAAGGATGAGCCGCTCTGAGAAGTCCTACGGCTAAGTGAACCGTTCACTCCATTTTTAAAGTGCTTTTGAAACCGATTTGATTTTTAATGCCTCTTTAGAAATCTGGAGCAGCGTCTGGAGGAAGAGCAAGGCTGGACAGCACCAGGCAAGTGGGTGCCGGGTCCCTGCGGGTCCGGAGCTGGTGTGGCCTCCTGTGAGCTCACAGCAGGGGGCAGGAGGGGAGCCGTCCTGAGCCTGGCTGCTCCTCTTCCTTTCTCCTTCCCTCTGTCCTTGCACGGTTTGTTTTTCCTCTCACTTCCCCTCCTCCTGCCTCTGCGCCTGTTCAATACGTGCAATGGGTGGGTCCGCAGCCTGTACTCACCTCTCAGATAAGCCTGGCCTTGAAAGAGAAAGGCATCTTGGGCAAGCAAGGAGGATTGGCCATTGTGAAGAGGGCCTTTAGGCACATTCCAGGCAGAGGAAGGAATTAGAGGGTGCTGCGAGAAAGGGACGGGGTCAGAGCGCCTTCCTCAGGGCCCAGCGACGCGGAGCTGGGCTCCTTGGCTCTGCTCGCACCCGGCACTGTCCTAGGCCTCCTCTGTGCGTCTGTTTTGCTCACTGACTGATTGATGTGTTCTCCTCTCCATTAGTGCACTGTAACGGTGCATGGGGGCTTGTTGTCACGTATCCCACGTGCACACAATATAGACTTTAATTCTCCAGTGCCTCCTCTTTCCCCTTTTACTCGTCACAATCCTAGGACAGAGGATCCATCCACTGTAGGGTGAAGAGCTGTCTCCACCATCACTGGGAGGATACACAGCCTGGGAGTCACAAGCGGCAGATGGCATGTCCAGAGGGTCCCCTGAGGTCTTAGTCTCACTCTTTTTTCCCACTGTCCCACAGGCTGGGGTTTGGATCTTGGCACCTGCCACGTGCTAAAGGCTGGTCCTCAGAATGGCACTTCTGGGAGCTGGAGGGGCTGAGGTCCTGCAGGCGTCCCTTTGAAGGGGGTCGTGGGGCCCACTCTCCTCTTGCTCCCACGTGCTGGCCACCAGGTCGAGGGCTTTGCTGCACACGTGCTCCTGCCTTGTTGTCTGCCTCCCTCCAAAGAGGCCTGACCACAGGGGCTGCCAATCACAGCCTGGAACTCTCAGCTGTAAGCTGTTCCTCTCTGTAAGCTCATCAGCTCGGCATGCGCTACAGGAATAGGAAGCTGCCTCTCACACCAGGAAGGGAGAAAAGCCCTGGGATGAATAAAGTCAGGATTGAAAGGGGCCTCTCTACAGACCTTGGACAGACGGAGGTTACTAGTTAGTGACTGCTTGGAGCAGCGGTAGCCCAGCAATTCGACAGTCTAGGTTGAATTTCCAGAAACACAAAGTTATAAAACTGGATGAAAATGGAATAGAAAATCTTAATTGATCCATAACAGTGAAAAGATGAAATTGGTGATTTGAAGACTTGCCACAGTGAAAGGCACAGAACCAGGTGGCTTTGTAGGTGATCTTAACTATATATTCAAGGAATTAACATCACCCTTCACAAACTCTCCTGAAAAATAGAGGAAAAAGCAGATTCAGCTCATTATATGAGGCTAGTGTCACTGTAATACCCAAGGCAGACAATGGAATCACAAGAAAGGCACAATCCAGTATCTCTTACGAACATGAGACACAACCCTCACCAAATACCCGCAATCGGAATCCAGGCCTGGATGAAGACGATGGCATCAGGACTAGGTAGGCTTTATCCCAGGTGTTATGTCCAGATCACAGTGATACGCCATATTAAAATGAAAGATAAAACAACAGGATCCTCACAACAGACGCAGGGAAGCCTTTGACAGAATTCCACGCCTTTTATAATGACAGAGCTTGACAAGCCGGGACCGGGAGCTTCCTCAGCCCCGCAGGCCTATGAGACAAGAGTCGGCATGACACGTAATGGTGGAAAACTAACTCACCACCAAGGAAAGGTTAGGACGCGTGCTCTCACCACGCCTACTTCACATTGTACGGAGGCTCTACCTGGGAAGTGGATGAAGGAAAAGAAGCGAGAGACCTTAGTATCGGGAAAGAAGAAATACGTCTCTATCCACAGATGACGTCGTCTCGTACATACAATTCTGCAAGGAAGCCACTAAAAACTAGAATTAATAAAAAGTTCAGCAAGCTTGCAGGATAAAAACTCAATATTCAAAATCAGTTCTGTTTTCTTTTCTATCAATAAACTTGACAACATAAAAATTAGAAAGAGGGCTGGGGTTGAGGCTCAGTGGCAGAGCGCTTGCCTGGCATGTGTGAGGCTCTGGGTTTGATTCTCAGCACCACATAGAAATAAAGAAATAATAATAAAGGTCCATCAACAACTAATTTTTTTTAAAGTTAGAAAGAAGTTACATTGAAAACAATTCCTTCTAGAGCAAAAAGGCAGCTCACAGAGCAGGAGGACGTGTTTGTACCCTGACAGAGGCCCGTGTCTAGATATGTAAAGAACACTTGCAATTCAACAATAAACAAGTCACTGGGACAGGCGGTGAGGCTGCTCTTGACCACCTGCACAGGAGCGAGGCAGGGCTGTCACCGTTTGAGTCCCCTGCTGGCAGTGGGCAGTGACTGCCAGGAGGGCGGGGCGTGTTCCGCGGGCCTCTCTGACAGCCTGTGTTTACACATGGCACGTACACGCGTACACGCACGTCTTCCTCGGCATTCACTTGGCTGACAGTCTGGGAAATGTCAGCGTTCTAATTAACTCCAGCCAGAGAGGCTGTGCCGCAAGCTGACGTCCCTCTGATTGATAAGACTGCAATTAGAGCCCAGCGCCTCTCGCAGGCTGCAGGAGGCGGGCGGGGCGGGGCCCGGCCCATGGGGAGGACGGGGGCCACGGGGAGGATGGGATCTGCAGGCCTCGTGGGGCAGGGCGGATGCAGCGTGCGAGGGAGAGGCCTGGTGTCTCCTCCAGCCACCCCACAGCCGGTCGTGACTGCTGTGAGGGCCGAGGAGGTGTGTGTTCTCCTGCGGTCTTGCTGCTACTTCCTGCCTTGTTAAGAAGGCCGAGGGCGGTGAAGGCTATTTCGTGAAATCTTATTGATTTCCTCCTCCTACTAATAAAATGTATTGGCAAGAGGGCCCCTATTTATATTTACCTTAAAAACAAACGCAAATGCCATGTCCAAAATCATGGGATCAAAATGACAGGAATCAGGATAAAATACAGAATTTTAGAGACTTTGTACACCAAATGAAAATTCTTCCCTTGATGATGGGATTCAGCAGATCAGGAACCGTGGAGATGTCGGGAGCCACGCAGACACGTCAGACGGTGTCTCTGACCTCTAGGAGGCAGGGAGGTGCGCAGGGCCGAGGGGAGGCTTGGTGGCTCCAGGCCTGGAAAGCTCCCCAGGGTGGGCGGAGGAGCGGTCACTCAGGTGGGAAGCAGGGTGTCCGGGGAAGGGGCAGAGCAGGTGGCCTCCCTGCTGTGGTGGACCTCATCTAGCCACGGAGGCCAGAGCAGGGAACGGCTGGTGAGAGAATTCTCTGGCTGCCCGATGTCTCCCAGCAGGGACCCGCCTCCTGTTTCCGGACCCCAACGTGGACTTCAGCTCACTCCGTGGGCCTCCTGGTCCCCGGTCGGAGGGCAGGGCGCGGCCTTCTTGGCCTCCATGGTCAGGTTCTCAGAGCAAAGCTGTGGACCGATCCGCCATCTCTCTCCCATTAGTGAGCTTCACTGGAGAACTCCGGCTGCACCGAGTGTCGGCTTCCTGTTTAAAATCTTAATGACGTCACCATTTCTACAGACAACACACGCATCACGAAAACAGCAAGCCACTCAGGCAGGAATGGAAACGGCAGCCCAGCCCATGGCTTAGCATCCGAGACCTCCTCGAGTGTGATTCTAGGGCTACGTAAAGCATCGTGAGATAAGGAGTCAGCACGTGTACTTGTAAGTCCGTGTTTTAACTTCAGATCATCGACCTGCGGCTACAAGAGGGAATCTGCGCTCTCGAGCCTCATTCCCTCACGCCCCCCTCCGTTTCTGTGTCTGTAATATCATCGTTTTAACATTATTAAGTTCTCTGATGTTTGCAGAATTTCCACAATTGTTTAATATCGTATTAATAGATGTGATAAGATCAGCAATATAAATTAATAGTCTTATGAGCCTTTTAAGGATTGTGAAGATAGTGATTTCATCTTCATTTTCAGGGCAATTGATCTTTTGTTTGTATTTTACTTTTAATTTGAAAGTTTACTTCTTGTGATTGAGTTTCGGGGGCAAGCTATGCAGTGAACTAGTAAGCTCCATCGCGTCTGATTTATGTTCCACATGCGCCCTCACGTGCCGTGTAAGGACCCTCTGTGATGAGGCGACCGTGTCTACTACCCTGGTGCCCTGGACCGGGAGTCCCGTCCCCTGCAGTGTTCAGCACTGGTCATGCCGCGGGCCACACCGCTCATGGGTGTGTGCAGACCCTCCGTGCTGCGAGGCTGCGGAGGCCCAGATGAGCTCTGCTCGTGGGGCCTCCCGCCTGGGCCTCCACTGCCCTTCCAGAGCTGCTCCCTCCATGCACAGCATGGCTCTGTGGCAGCCGCCTCCTGTGTCCCCGGCTTGCGGAGGCCACCCCATGGTGCTGCGCCACCTCCGTTGGAGCTCTTCCAGGATGTGTGTGTGGCACCTCCTGAGCTGTGCATGTCCTCTGAAGGACTTCCCTGAGCCCCGCGGGCCTCCTGGACATCAGTAGGGCCACTCGCCCTTCCTTCCTGCCCACTACTTCTCAGTGCAGGTCGCCCAGAGGTTTAGCTAGTCAGACTTTTTGGAGGATTTGAGTAAGCAGAGGTCACCTTGGCCACAACTAACTAGGAATGAAATTGCTGTTTTTACTGGGAATCATCAAAAGTCACAAGAGGATTTTTATGTTAATTCTAACAAAAATTTTAAAATTTAGAATGGAATATTGCTTGAGGACACAGTGAAATCTAAGCAGGCTATTCCTCAATCTTTCGACGACCTTGCAGCAGAGCACTTACTGTGCTAGCTGGGAGGAGCAGGGCCAGGGCACCCTTCAAAAGTGGTGCCAAGAAGTGGGCTGGTTTCTTGGCCGGCAGCAAGCCGAAGGTAGACGTATACAGCTGGTGCATATGCAGTATCTTCCGGGACTACAATTTCCCATCTTTCCTTTCCTTTCCTCAAGCTTGTCACCTGTGGTCTCAATCTGGCTGCTACGACCTCAGCCTTCGTGTCTGCATTCCAGGGGGAAATAGGAGGGCAGGGCACGGGGACCAAAGGGGCACCCCACAGTCACTACCCCTTCCTAGGAAGCACAGGGCCTGCTGGGCCAGCTGGAGGCCTGCCACCCTGTCCATGGAGGCCAGCTGGAAAGGTGCCTGGGGGTGTGAAGGCCTCACAGGGCCATAACTCAGGGCCACGGTGGGGACTTAGTCTTGAAGCAGCTGGCCTGCCTGGCGTCCCACGCCGCTGTCTCTGAGGTCTCAGTGTCAGAGCGGGGCACGCCAGGTCTCCATCGTTTCTGGAGAGCAGAGCTGACCTGGTCTTAAGGCTTTTAAGGGAGCCATGCTTTCTTAGCTGGATTCACTTAAGAAATAGCAACATGTCGAAGAACAGAAAGATCTGGAAAAGTCCCCAAGCATCATCTCCAAGTCTGGTCTCCGTCTTTCGGTGTCCACATCAGAAAACGCGGGTGTTCTGTTGCCAGGTGACGTTCTCTGTTACTGGTCTTCCCTCAACATCATTGCCTCCGGTGGCTTCCGGGGGAGCTGCTATGGCAGAGGACACTTGGTGGCCCAAGTCCCAGGTGGCTGCAGCAGCCGAGGTGAGGAGAGAGGGTGCATCCGTGCAGGGAGAGGCCTGTGTGCCCGGCTGCCTAGGACGGCCCCAGCTCTGCCCCTGCCTGTTCATGCTCTGGCCGCCACGTGCCGCGTCCCCCCGGAGCGCCATCCCTGGTGGGCTCGCGTAGCCTCACCGCTCCCAGGATGGGCCACCTCCCTCCAGACCCCGTCCAGGCCTCTGGAAGCTCGCCTGCCTCGATGGCCCTCCTGCCCACTGCCACTCCCTGGGCATCCCCGCGGGTGTGTGGGAGGACGAGGGGCCACGGGTAGCGGAGTGAGACACCAGGCTGTCGTGAAGGGTGCTGGGCTGTTACCTGTCCTCCTCCCTGCAAACACGCTGTTGGCCGTCTCAGGGATGGTCCCTCTGGATCACTGTGAATGATTTCAGCCCAAGTCAGTCCACATTTGCATTGTAGAATGTTTTTACTGCTTCCTTATTCTTTCAGAAAACGGATAAAGTCAGCCTTTCAAATTCCTTTGGAGCCACTCTCTTGTTTTCAGTGTGGATTCCAGTAGTAGATCAATAATCAATGTTCAATCCACAGGAGAAATGTATGAAGCCAGACTGCAAGAAAAGGTTCACAGTGAACTAACAAGAAAGGTCTGCTAAGCAATGTGAGCCGAGCAGCCAAGCCAGAGAGTGCGACTTCAACTACACGGGGACTGGGCCCAGACGCAGAGTCGGGAAGGCCACTCGGTTTTAATGAAGTTCAGGGACTAGGACAAACACGTGATGGTTGTTCATTACAAGAATACCAAAAAAAGAAAATCTGAGAAGTACGAGGCAAAATCAAGAAGCACACAATCAGAACCAGCAAAGTTCACTTCCCTGACAAGGAAGAAAATGTAAGAAGTGGGTGTGCAAACGCCAAATGACACTGCAGAGGAAGTTGAGCTCATTGTTACGCATGCGTGTCGTCACGTGCCATTGAACTTCAAATACCTTGTGAAATGCGTAATTGAGAAATGGATCATATAGGGCTCTATCAGAGGTCACAATCCTCAAATAATGTGTAGGTTTGACTGGGGCAGAGCGGGTGTTCAACAGCGAGGCACACTTTCACACATTAGCTCACAGGACATTTTAACTCCCTGCTGTGGACGAAGGGCCTCGGGTACGGGGACAGCCTGCACAGTGCGGTGTGGAGACTCGGCTGTCCGTCCTGGGGATGCTGACGTGAGGGAGCCAGCTCATGCTGAGTGACAGCAACAGGGACCCAGCACCAACCACTCCTAGAGGAGGAGCATTCCAGGACTCCTGAGGCTCGGAACAAGTTAGAGCATGGTTCTGGTGACCAGCAGCCAGGTGTGCCCCCCAGAGATCATGGCCCCATGACCAGCAGCCAGGTGTGCCCCCCACAGACCACGGCCCCATGACCAGAAGCCAGGTGTGCCCCTGACCACGTTCCGTGCACCCACAGCAGAGCTTCGCTGCGTGTTTGGGAAGGCAGGTAAATGAGAACACTGATGAGCAGTGTGGACATCAGCCACCTCTAGGCACCACTGGATTGGTATGGTACATTGAAATCTAAAAGACCTTCCTCTGTGTCGGTGACTTGCCGAGCTCTGCCTCTTCCCATCACCTCTGTGCTCCATGAAGAGACGCAGGGCCCAGCAGAGCTGTGGGTGTGGTTAGAAGGCTGGAGCCACCAGTGGCAGCCATTTGCTGACCACGGCAGGCCCACTGCCTGGTAGTGCCCCGCCCATGCCTTGGTGTCAGCGTGTCCCTGACTCCAAGCTCACCCTTCGTTCACCGCAAAGTGGGTCACAAGCCTCGGGGGTCCAGGTTCCTGAAATCTGAGGTCACCCATTCTCCTTTAAACCACCAGTGTGACCGCCTTCAAGGCCCAGTGATACCCTGCCTTCCGACCGGTGCCTGCCGGGGTCACCCCACCCTACCCCACCCCAGCCTCCTTCAGCCTGCCCAAGGGGTCTTCCTGACACAGTCTAGCAGAGCCTTCCAGCTCTGCTCAGAGTGCTCCCCGAGGTCCAGTGTGGCCTCCACAGTGCCCTCCCAGGGCCCCACCATCCATGATGGGAGGATGGGAGCAGAAGCCAGGAGGCCTGGGCGAGAACTATCCCCACCTTTGGACATTGCTGCAGCCCTTGATGCAAAACTACCAAGTTTTGGATCAGAGAATATTTTAGGTTTCTTACTCAAAAAACTAAAAAAAATATGCATTCAGACCCAGTCTGTGCAGTTTGTATAACTCTGCCCTTGAAAAAATGTCTCTGTGCACGACTAAGTTAAAAAGGGAATATATATTAGTGCTGAAAGTACATTTTATCACATGCATGACCTCAGGAAAATCTAGGTGTACCCTTTGTAGAAAATCTGCATTCCTTAAGGAATGGAGACAAATCAGGATGTTTATGTTTTGTTTAAATTTGAAAATAAGTACACTGGTCACTTGGAATATTTGTACAACGAGATTCTTTACCATCTGAATCATGAATCTCTGATTCCTCTGCTTGGGAATGATTCTGAACTGGATCTTCATAAAGGGGTGGAGCGTGTGTCCCACCAGGCCTGTGCCTTTCTGTGTCCCCGGAGAGTCTGCTGTCAGGCCTGGGCCTTTCTTCTGTCCCCAGGAGGGCTGCCTGCTGTGGGAGGTGGCCTCAGTTCTGTCTTCTCAGGCCAAGGTGAGGAGAACGGAGAGAGAGCGTCTAATTCAGGTGTCCACTACCTTTCCCATAGTGCCCACCTTGGTGCCACCAACTGTTGATGGGAATGAGCAGCACAGGCCTCACAGCAGCCTCTCAGACTCACTGTAGCTCCACGGTGAGGTCGTTCCCTTTGACCTGGGAAGAAGGGTTGTGAATTCACAAATGTGAGCAGGAGACGGCGGGGCAGGGCCACACTGAGGTGCTGAGCTACTTATTTATTTGTTTCTCAGGGCTTTTCGCTCTGCAAACACCATTCATCAGGATTATTCTCAGGTTATTTGTCTAGAGTCCAAAGGAAAGTGACTTTGTTGATTTTGTGGATTTACATGCCATTTCTATAAAATAATCTCCCTTTAAAATGGGTAAAAGAGATTGTATTAAATCAGAAAGGAAACATTGGTCTTTGTTCCTTTTGTAATCCAGGCAGGTGAAGCAGAGCTTTTGGAGGGGAGGAACAGGGCTCTCTCGGCAGTAAAGCCAGGAGTGCCACCAACGCACACTGTGAGGGAATGCTGGACCAGTGCTCGGAATTAAAGTGGAGAGGCCGGACCTGCAGGCCTCTACTGCCCATCAGTCCTCTACTAGCAGGGCCACCGCCTTCGGAACCAGAAGGGCCAGGCCCCAGCTGCGGTTCTGCCCCTGACTGTGGGCCCCTGTCAAGGGAAGGAGCCGCTCTGTTGGTTGACGGTCTGGTGACGCGTCTGTTGACGCGTCTGTTGGACAAAGTGTCTTGATTGTGAGAAGAATCCACACTGTATCAATTAACAAAGAGGAAGCCGATGAGTCCCCCGTAGTGGATCCACAGAGCATGGGGACGCGTGAGAGCAACGTGTGCCACAGGGCATCCGGGCCTCCAAGCTGGACCAGCCGGCCTGGGCTGCTAACGCTTGCTGCTCCAGCAAAACTGGACCTTCCTTCTCTGCAGGAAGGAGTAGCCCACCCAGCAGGCCAGGCCAGCGCTTGAAGCCCAGTGGTCAGGGGTAGGGAAGGTGGATCTCCCCTCGTGGGGAGATTTCTGGTGGGGGCATGTCTGGCTCTGTTACATAACATCATGTGATTCTGCAAATGAGCATGTTTTGCAAGATGGCGTGACCCATATGCACTAATTGGGGAAATGGGGAATATGACCCAAAGAGAATGGATCAAATATCGAGGTGCAAAACCACAAGAGGGTCCCCGATGTCCACTGAGTCCACTTGTGGGTGTTCAGGAAGGAATCTCCACCTGAGGGATGTCAGTGACCCTTCATGGGCCCACCTCCTCCTGGGAAGCTCCATGTGCTGGCTCTGACCTGTCTGGTCCTCTGGCCCAGGTCCAGTCCCTATGATATCCTCAGCTTGGTACTGCAGTTAACCCAACCAGCACATCTTCCATAAAAGGCAGGGGAGGCTGGCCAGGTCCCCAGGAGTCCATCTCTCTCCTCTTCTTAGGCACCTCATTTGACCTAAGGCGCTGCCCATGAGAAGGGCTGCAGCCTTTTCTTTCTCCTGCTTAAAAACGAGGCTCCTGGCTCAGTCTGTGATTCCATCAGCTCCTGGTGCGGAGCTCCACATTGTCTCTCGTGCCGGGGCCAGGCACTCCTCCAGGCGCAGGAGGACACACCGCCTCCTCTGCCGCTGTCAAGGCCAGGAGGACGTGTCCAGCTTTTGCCAACATGGTTCATCACTTCTCACAATTGTGTCCTCACTTTGGAACCTCTGCTCCTGGGCTTGGCCCTGCATGGGGCTCTCAGTGGGTGTGATGCGGAGGGACCCCCATGCCGGGTCTGGCATGGGGAGGTATGAGCTGGGCACGGCCTTGTGGGCAGGCAGTGGCCACGGGGCTCAACTGCACTGTGGAGCTCAGTGCTCGCCCACTCTGGGCTCCGCGGCCTGGCGCATCAGGCAGGCGGAACACGAGCCCGTTTGGAGCAACTCACGAAAGCCAAAGATTTGGACTGTGCCTCTGGGACAAGGTCAGGTCACTTGATGCCTTAATGTGTGCAATTGTTACACGTTAATCAAATTAAAATCGTGTAAGGAGACGGGGCCCATGGCCAGCCTGATTGATGAGCACCCGTTGGTTGAATTAGCACACACTGCAGCCCGCAAACACGCACAGTTAAAACACTGGAAAGGGGCGGGGGTCTTCTTGACACGTCTCAATAGGACGCACACGTGAGCGCCAGGCTTTGCCGACCTCTCGCCCTGTGGCCCAGCGGGGCCTGGGCAGGTGCTGGCCTGGGCTCCCTGGTCGGGCACAGGAGGGGAGTAGGCTCTTGCATCCACCAGGGAAGCGGATCCTTCAGAAGGCAGAGCTCCCTGCTGTGGCACTGGCAGCAGGGTGATGTGCCAGAGGGACACCATCTGTCCTGAAGGCTGCTCTGTGACAGCTCGTACACCAACGCAGGACAGCGGGACCTGGTGGCCAGCCTTGTGGTCCCACACCCCACTGACAGGGGGTCATGTCCAGCTCCTTCAGAGCCTCCCACCTCGCTGTACAGGGAAGCAGGCGGCCTTGCAGAAGGACTGCCATGCCAGGAGGGTGCCCTGGGGGAGGGGTGCCCTGGGGGAGGGGTGCCCTGGGGGAAGGGGTGTCCTGAGGGGAAGGGTGTCCTGTGGGGAAGGGTGCCCTGGGGGAAGGGGTGTCCTTAGGGGAAGGCTGCCCTGGGGGAAGGGGTGCCCTGGGAGGAGGAGTGCCCTGGGGGAGGAGTGACCTGGGGAAAGGGGTGTCCTTAGGGGAAGGGTGCCCTGGGGGAAGGGGTGCCCTGGGGGAGGGGTGCCCTGGGAGGACGGTTGCCCTGGGGAAAGGGGTGTCCTTAGGGGAAGGGTGCCCTGGGGGAAGGGGTGCCCTGGGGGAGGGGTGCCCTGGGAGGAGGGTTGCCCTGGGGAAAGGGGTGTCCTGAGGGGAAGGGTGCCCTGTGGGGAAGGGTGCCCTGGGGGAGGGGTGCCCTGGGGGAGGGGTGCCCTGGAGGAGGGGTTCCCTGGGCAGTGGGGGGTCCCTGGGAGAAGGGGTGCCCTGGGGGAGGGGTGCCCTGGGGGAAGGGGTGTCCTTAGGGGAAGGGTGCCCTGGGGGAAGGGGTGCCCTGGGCTCACTGTAGGTCACTCCTTTGTCCCCAGAACACTGGCCTGCCTCCTGCTCCACAGGAAATGGGCCAACACCCAGGTGCGGAGCCGCGCTGGCCACCGCTTTGTTCTGTGGCGGTCCCTCTTTTCCAGCCCAGCTCGGGGGTGATTTTCCTCTCCACTGAACACGCGGTAATGGCCTTCACCTGAGCGTGATGGATGAGCTCACCCGTCTGCTCCTCCTCTCCGTCAGGCGTCGCGTTTGCAGGGGAGGAAGTGGGTCCAGGGGCAGATCCTTCCCAGGCCAGGGCCTGCCCAGCACTCGGGAGGCTCAGGAGGCTGGAACCTGGTGCCCCTGTGCTGGGCGTCTGGGTGCTGGCCTGGGACGGCTGCCTCCGTCGCAGCATCTTGCCATCCCATGTCTAGCCATCCCCACAGCAGTCAGGGGACTGCTGCGAGCTGCGCGGTCGGGGACGCGGCCATATGTTTCTGGCAGTGCTGCCCAGACCTGCTCACCCTGGGCCTGGGGAGGTGAGTCGGCTCATAAGTGGGTTTGGGTCTGGCAGGGTCTGAGATTTATTTTCCTCCATCAGGTTTTACATGGAGATATTAGAGCTTGGTGTCTACGCGTACAAATTACTTTAGGCTTTTAAATTTCATTTATTAGGGAGGACGGTTTGGTTTTTCTACCTTTAAAATAATTAATAACATTTTCAAAGCCCTTTTATTATGAAAAGAGAAACAGGATCAAAAGTAGAGAGGAAACGCTAAATGATACACAAAAATAGCCCACCCACCCAAACAGCCTCCGCAGGGACACACAGGGGTGGTGTTTCCTCTGTCAAGTGGATGGAGAAGCTGGGGTCCTCATGTTTGTGTCCCCGGTCACCATGTTGGAATCCCGACCTTGGGCGAGCAGTGTTGGGAGCAGGGCCTCCAGGATGTGCAGGTCAGGAGGGTGAAGGCCGCCTCTGGGGCTTGGTGCCCGTGTAAGAGGCCCCAGAGAGCTGGCCCGGGCTTCACCAGGTGCAGACGCAGCAGAGTTGCAGGAAGAGGTGGCATCTGTGAGCTGGGAGCCATCTCCAGACACCAACCTTGCCAGAGCCTCGACCTTGGGCTTCCGGCCTCCAAAGTGTGAGCCGTGCGTCCTCTAGCTTACAGGGCCCTGGCCGGGGCAGCCCAGATGGACCAAGACAGGGCGTGCTTTTGAAGGAGGTGAAAGTTAGTTTCCCTCCTTCCCAACACGTACCTGGCAGCATTTTAAAATAAAATACAGCATAAATACAGCAAAACACAGGGCCATGAAGTGATTTAGAAGGTGGCCACGGGTCCAGTGAGGACAAGGAAATCACCAGCATCCCAAGGCCTTCTGTGCTCCTGGAGTGACCCCTGAGGAAGGGTGGCAAGGCCCAGCTCGCCCATCACAGGCCAGTTTGCCTGTTTGTAGATCATCGGTGTGAACCATGCAGAAATGTTCTCATGTGTGTCTTCTCTCACGGTGACCGTGCCTGGGCAGTCCTGGGGCGGAGCTGGGCCTTCCTGTCGTCACTGTGGAGGGCCCAGGACTGAGCACCCTCCACGCTGTTCTTGTGCTCTGCTGTGGGAGAGCTTTTGGGGGGTCTGGAAGTTACAACGCGTGCCTGTCTCCTGTGCTCTGATGTGCGTGCTCGTGTTGGGTACCTGTCTGCCAGGGGGCGCGAGGGTCCTAGCTACGGGGCCTTCTTGCTGACTCCTGATATTGTCTTGTTCTACTTCAGCCACGCGGGCGGGCGGGTGACAGTGTACGACTCAAGTTCACTTCTGCATGTTTACAATGCTAATAATGTTGGGGGGCTCGCTGAACATTCTGTAGAGACTCTTCAAGGCTGTTGCCCACATTTTTTGACTTTCTGTTTTTAGGAAATCAATGTGTAGGAGTTCTTCATGGATCACGTATACAGAACCTTTGGGGCTATTTGTATGCAGAGTCTCCTCACTGTGGCTGGCTTCTTGGTGCGGTTTCAGGGTTAACAGTGTTCTTAGTTTTCATGAGGCGTCCTCGGCCAACAAAGTTCTTTCTGTTTCAGGAACCCTACAAAGAGGTCACTCTTCACATACAGGCCTATGACAATGGGTGCATGGTGAGGTGCGACCAAGACTCACGAGTCCTGGTGTGGGTGTACAAGGGACTGATGGTGACTTCACACAGTCCTTGTCAGCTTCCTGTTGTGTCTCTTGTCACCTCTGAGGCAAGTCCTGGCTATGTGCATGAATCTGTCATGGATGTCTCGTGCTGCTTTGCTGGTCCTTGCCAGGCACTTCATTAGAGCAATGCGGTCCCTTTACAACGGCTCTGAAATAAGGGATTATAAGGTCCCAGTGTCCTCCTCTTCTGAAGATTTTCTTTGCTACTCCTGACATTTGCATTTCCAGTAGAATGCATTCGTCAGCGTCCACACATGTACAAAAATGTGCTGGAGCGTTTGCTGGGATGACGTTGAGTCCATGTATTGACCTGCAGAGGAAGAGTACTTTAAAAATATTAAGACTTTAAAATTATAAACCCACATTATTCCATCTGTATAGTTATTTTTTTGCGTGTGACAAGTTTTATGTAACATAAACTTTAACACTTTATCTATTAGGCACTTTAAAGCATGTAAGGCAGGTTTCTGGCACACCTCAATGTGCCCAACCATCATTGCTACCTAATTCCAGAAATTTTTCATCACCATACACGTTAAACAAGCCTTACTCATCACCCTTCCCTTAGCCTCTGCTCACCTCGACTATGATTCGTCTGTCAGCAGTTGCCTCCTCTGTTCATTTAATGGCAATGGAACCCTACCTCATGTGGCCTCTTTTGGTCTGGCTTCTTTTGCATGGGCACATCAGTGTTTTGTTCCTTTTTTATAGCTGAATAATATTCCACTGCCTGTGTGTTCCATATTCTGTTCATCAGCTGATGGACATTCTTGCTGTTTTGGCTTCTGGGGACCTGTGGTAGGCTGCTGTGAATGCTTATTTTTATATAGTGGCATGCTTTCTTTGTGTGTGTGTATATGGAAATGGAAATGGAATTACTGTCCTGTCGTTACTCTGTTTAACTTCCTCAGGGACTGCCGAACTCTTTCCACTGTGGCTGCCTGTCACTCTCCCACCAGCAAGCCTGGGTCCCAGCGCGTGCTCATCCTTCCTGACAGTTCTCACTGTGCGTCTCTGGGCAGTCGTCCCAGTGGGTGGGAAGGGCCAGGCACTGTGGCTCCAGAGTGCAGTCTGCTGCTGACAAGGGCCTAGGCATCTCTCCTGGCTCCCCCGAGCGGGGCTCCCTGGCGCCCTTGGCCTAGATTTCGTTGGGCGCTGGTCTTCGCTCTGGTGGTTTCGCGGGTCCTCTGTGTGTCTGGATGCTGGGTCCCTGTCAGGCGCACGTGGCCAGCACGCTCTCCGCTCCCCTGTGTGAGCCTCCTGGGATGCACACCTTCGGAACTTGGCCGTGTCCTGTGCTGGGCGTTGGGCTGGGGAGCCGCTGGTGGCCCTCCGTCCTCCGACTCTGACTCTGTTTCTCATTGGTGCTGCGTGCCCCCACCCCCCGTGGGCCTTGCTGGGGATTCATTCATCTTATTTGCCTTTTTCAAGGATTAACTTGGCCTGTTAAAAGTCCCTCCTGCAGTTTTCAACTTGTATTATTTCCTCTTTCCATTGACTCGCAGTTTTGAAAAACAGACTCTATCTGCTGACCCAGCCTCACTGCCCTTCTTTTAATAAAAAAATTTTAAAATTTGTTTTAATTAGTTATACCTGACAGTGGAATGCATTTATGCACTGTGATATGTCACACATAGATGGGTATAACTTCTCATTTTTCTGAGTATACATGTTGCAGTATCACACTGGTCATTCAGTCACATATATACATACAGTAATGATGTCTGTGTCTATCCCACATCTCCTCCCTCCCCTCCCTTCACTTCCCTCTACCTGATCTAAGGTCACGCTATTCTTCCCTAGTGCCCCTGACTTATGGTGAATTAGCATCCACATATTAGAGAAAACATTTGGCCTTTGGTTTTGTGAAATTGGCTTATTTCACTTAGCAGGATATTCTCCAACTCCAACCATTTACTGGAAAATGCCATGGTTTCACTCTTCTTTAAAGCTGAGTAATATTCCATTGAGTATATATACCACATTTTCTTTATCCATTCATCTACTGAGGGACACCTAGATTGGTTCCATAGTCTAGCTATTGAGAATTGAGCTGCTATAAACATTGATGTGGGTGTCTCACTGTAGTACGCTGATTTTAAGTACTCTGTGTATAAACAGAGGAGTGGGAGAGCTGGGTCAAATGGTGGTTCCATTCCAAGATTTCTGAGGAATCTCCATACTGCTTTCCATAGTGGTTGCACCAATTTGCAGTCCCACCAGCAATGTATGAGTGAACCTTTTCCCCCACATCCTCGTCGACATTTATTGTTGTCTGTGTTCTTGATGACTGCCATTCTGACAGGAGTGAGATGAAATCTAGAGTAGTTTTGATTTACATTTATCTAGTTGCTAGAAATGTTGAATGCTTTTTCATATATTTGTTGATCAATTGTATTTCTTCTTCTGTAAAGTGTCTGTTCAGTTCCTTACACTATACTACAGAGCTATAGTAACAAAAACAACATGGTATCGGCACCAAAATAGATTTGTAGACCAGTGATACAAAATAGAGGACCCAGAGACAAACCCCCATAAATACAGTTATCTCATACTAGACGAAGGTGCCAAAAACATTCACTGCAGAAAAGAGAGCAGGCAGGTGGCCCTCCCCCTCCGGGGCCAGGAGGAAGCTGGAGGAGGGTGGGGGCAGAGGAGCTCCGTGTGCAGACTGCGAGGGGCACCCAGGCCCCGGGCACACATTCTGCTGGCGGCCAAAGCCCAGGTCGGCCAGGCCCCTTAGGATGGCGGTGGCCCCAGGGCGAGGTGCAGAGCCCTGGGCTCGGGCTGAGCAGGCCGCTGTGTGGGGAGACAAGGGAATGGGAGCCTGCAGTCTGGACCCTGGCCAGTGACTGTCCTTCTGCTCAAGTGTCTGTGTGGCCAGGAAGGGCTGCCGGGCTGGACACGAGGGACCTGGAGCTGGGGAGAGGGACAGCCACCTACAGGGGCGGGTGGAGGCGGAGTCGAGAGAATGGAGTTTACGGGTGAATCGCCCCCAGCCAGCGGGAGGGGGAGGTGGACCTGCAGAGGTGCGTGGGAATCGCCAGGCCTCAGGTTCCCTGGGTCCGGGGCACAGTGGCACCCTCCAGCAGGATACGCGCTTTGATGATCTTGTTAAAAGGAACCGCGGTCCTGGCTGTCAGGGAAGACCAGTGGGACGTTGCCCCCTGACTGGGTGAGTGCCTGGGAGACCTGGCGGCAGCCGTGGTGTCGGGGCTCAGGGAAGGGAGAGCAGAGGAGGTGCTGGGGGCGGCACAGGTCACGCTGCTGAAAGCTGGGTCTCCCCTCGCCGCCCTCTCCCTTTTTATTCCAGGGGTTTGAGGGGGTGAGAGACGCAGGAGAGGGTGTCGTGGAGGAGACGCTCGGACCGGTCCTGAGGACGCCTCGTGGAATCTAACAGAAAGGTGGTTTTCATTGACGGAGCACCCCCGCTAACGTCCAATGGCGGAGACACTGTGAGCAGCGCTGATGACGGGTGGCCGGACAGCATCCAGGGGGGCACCAGGGCCAGCCTTGGCATCTGTGCATGAGGACTGAAGGGCAGGGTGGGGTTGGGGGACCTGCCAGAGGCGTTGAGCCTCTGCCACCACCACCATCTCCAGGGAGAGGAGGCCAGTCCAGCCACCGCCTCGCTGGCTCGGGCCCCCAGTGCATTACTGATATCCCGTCACTCTGTGCCACCAGAAACCGAATCGCAGACCAGAGGGTTGGGGTCTGGTCCACACGGTGTCACTGCATGTCTGCGAGGGGTGTGTGGAGCCAGGCGACCTGCCCGCAGCCGTGGGGTGGAGCTGCGGCTGGGCAGGCACCTTCTCTCCACCTGCGGAGTCCCTGGGGGCTCACTGCTGCTGTGCTCTGTCCCCTCTGAACCAGAGCCCTTTAGGACCCTTTGGCAGGTGGCTGGATTTCATGGTTGTGTCCAGGCCTCCCCTGCAGTGAGCAGGTGGGTGGGCGAGACCCGCCTCTCCTGCTGAGAAGGATGGGCAGACTGGGAAGCAAGACTGTTCTGACGGGAGCCAGGGAGATGGGACTGGAATCTGGCCACTTTCTGGCTTTGAGCAGCCTGCTTAGCCTTCAGGGGTCCATTTCCTGCTGTGTGTATTAAGAAAACTGTGTGTGAGGAGGCAGAAGCCCCACCTGCACACCCAGGCCCACGACGAGGGAGAGCTTGCTGTCTGCACCCGAGGGCCAGAGGCTGGCCACAGCAGCTGCCCTGCAGGAGTGTGGAGGTGATGCTAACGGGGAGAAGTACTGGGGGGCTTCTGCACCCTGCCGCACGGTGACGCTATCCCCAGAGGTGCAGAGCTACAGGGATGGGAGCCACCCTGCCCACTGTGTCCTTGGATCTCGATGGTGTGTAGGAGTCTAGGGAAACCCAGCTGGACCGTGGCTGCACACTGAAAAGCCGTCACACTGATGTTCTCTTTGCACGTGGAATGGAGACTATTTTCTGGTTTCCAAGGTGCTCAAGGTCAGACCGTTAATGCGACTGGCACTGCACGAGAAGGCTCTGTCGCAGTCCCACAAGGATCAATCAGACCATGCCCTTCGTGGTGCAAGGCGGCCACACAGCTGAGCTGAGACTCCACGGCTGGCCTCCTCATCCAGAGTGAGTTTGTGAGGTTCAGGAATCCAATTTTGCCTGGATTACACCCCTGCCTTGCTTCAGAATGAAAAGCTGTCTTTGTCAGTCAAACAGAGGATGAAAATGATTTAGACTGGATTTCATGCCACTTTTCCGTCTAGCCAGCAAGATTGTTTCAGAAACCGCATGTGTGGCGTGTGTCACAAATACTTCAGAACACGGAGAGGAAGGGCCCGTTCAGTGCAGAACAAAGAACAGAAATAACAATCCCATCTGCGGAGCTTTATGTCTAGCAGGTGCTTTGTATGCCTTGCCTCATTGAATCGATGTCTTCAAATGCCACGAGGGGGGCCTGATGTCCGCTTCACAGGTGAGCCTGGAGGTGCCGGAGAACTGGGTCCTCAGGACGGTGCTGATGCTCACCTTTGCTCTGTCCACTGGCTTTGCTTCTTGATGCCATTAAGATGCTCTTGTCTGCCTTCTCGCTGTTGGTCTTCCTGAGCTTCAGCCTGGGCCACATCAGCCCTGGGCTTGGAACCGAGCCGGCAGCGAAGCTCCCTGGTTCCGTTTGGTTGGCTCGGGCAACCACACTGAGCTCCCTTCCAAGAGCAAAGTGAACGAGGCGCGACACATCCACAGGGTTGGAGAGCGAGTCCACTACCATGGAACCCAGGCCCTGGGCTTCGCATCTGTGTGGCCGGGGGCCATCTCTGCTGGGCTGGCGCTCCCCCCTGTTGGGGATGGACAAAGACCCTCCTCCTGGTTCAGAGGTGTGTTGATTCAGGTTTAAAGGGAGAAAATTTGATCACAAAGAGCTCCTCAAACACATAGCCTGGTTTAAAGACCAGCTGTTTTTATCTCAAAATAAGTGATTAATTAGCAAGTCGTTTCCCCTGTGTCTCTGGGCTCCACCCCCTCAGGCTGCTCTACCTGGAGCTGGGCTCTCTGGTGCTGCCTCTGGTGGGGGGTGGTCCTCTCCCCACGGCCTTCTGCTGGTCAGTCTCGAGGCCAGTGGCCGTCAGGGTGCAGGCCCCTCCTGGCCTGAGCCTGGGCTTGGTCACCTCCCCTGCATCCCTCTCCATGCCCTCTCCTGACTCCTCCCACTCCACGCCCTCCTGGGCCCAGGAGCTAGCCCCACTGCCTGGGCACCTCCCTGTGCCCTTGCACCATGTGGACCTGGACCCCACCTGGGTAGCACTCTTCACCCCTGGCCCCGGGCAGGCTGCTGGGCCTGTAGCAGGTCCCCGTGGTCATCTGCTCATCGCGCAGCCCTGTTCCACGGTGTTTCTTGATGGCAGCACCAGGCTGTGGCAGTGACGGGCACGAGTCCTGGGGTCTCTGCCTCAGGTGCTTTTGAGGGTGGGGAGCAGTGCCTAGGGGTGGCCAAGCAACTGATCTAAACGCTCAGCCCAGCGAGGGCCTGGAGGCCTCTGGTCTGTGCCGTTGGTCCCCATCTTAGCAGTGGAGCCGATTACGGAACGATGGCCACCGGGAATTGCATAGGACAGCTGGAACACCCAACTGACTGGCTGAAACGGGCAGGGTCTTGAACTTTACCCGTTCCAGGTGCCCTGATAGAGGGTTTGAAAAGATACAGACAGAACTGACGGTCCTATATTCCAAGTGAGGAACTCAGCCTCCATGAGGAAGTGACTGGTGTGAGATCTCACAGGTAATCAGGGAGACCTGAGCGTTTCACTTTCAATCCAGGGTCCGTCTTTTCGAGCGGTCCCCCACATGGACTCCTATCATCTACTTTCTATCATCTATCATTCATGTATCTCTCACCTATTTATCTATCATCTATTAATCCACCACCTCTCTGCATATAGTCTATCACCTACCTACCTACCTACCTACCATCCTGCTGTACAGTCCTCGCCTTCATCCCCCTCCTCACCTGTCCATTTCGTCACGTTATGTGCTGCAAGGACAAGCAGCTTGGAAAGAGGCTGCCCATGCCCACTGTGTCCTGATCTCGCCTCTGCAGGACTTACGCATCCGGGAGACCTGGGCACCCACGCCCATTTGGGAAGAGCTTCTCCCATTCACCTCCCTTCCCACCCCATCTTAGCGTTTTCCTGCATCGGAGTCTGGAGTTACCTCAATTCCAGTCCCTATTCCTCCAATTTGGCCCCCTCCTCTTTTCTGGAGGTGGCACTATAACTGACTTCAGGGTCCCTTGGCATTGACCCCAGGGACTGAGGGAAAAAACCCACTATTGACCCTTCATGGACAGTAGCCTTGCCCTTCCTGCCTAGACTGGACTCTTGTGTGCTCACTGGCTTCTGCTTGAGCCGGATGCCATGACTCCGCCAGGAGCTGCCGTGGAGACGGAGCTCCACTCACCCTGCAGAGCCACGTGTACCGGAGCCTTGCTGAGGGCAGGGAGGGGGGAGAGGGCTCGGCCAGGCTTGGCCAGGCACCGTCCTTCTTGTCACCCAGAGTCCAGCCCACAGAGGCACCTTAATGCCTGCATGTGCCTCCCGGGCACCTGAGGCAGCTCTGCGTCTGCAGAGGATGGAGATGCTGGGGGGGCCTTCCAAGGCTGGGCCAGGAGCTGGGGTGTCTGACCCCCAACTCCCTGGTCCTCCTGGGCTGGGCTGGGAGCCAGGGGGCTGTCTGGATACCTACTGTCTTGGAAGATGCTGTCACAGACTCCATCTCAACAGGAGGGGTCCTGGATAGGCTGTCACTAGCTGGGCAGCTGTTTTGACAACTTCCCAAGTGGGAAGGGGAGCATGGTTGGGCAGCCTGCCACCTCTGTGGAGACGCAGTGGGTCTGAAAACTGCCGTCTCTTGTATTTTGTCCATTTACTGGTTGCTTCAGGCAGGAAGGTAAACCCAGCTCCTTAGCTAAAAGTGGATTCCCTTACGGCCTACTATTTATACCTCTTTGAAAGTTTTATTTAGAGTTTTCCCTAGAGATCACAATATGTGCCTTTAATTAACGTGGTCTGTCTCACACTAAGGACACCTCCCCACTTGTAGTTCGAGATCTTAGAATGCCGGGCTCCTGATTTCTTTCCTTGTCCTGTGTTCCTGTCTTGCATTTCATTTTTACCCAGGTAATGAACCCACAGGACCTTGATTCTATCTTTGCTTTAGACAATAAATCAATCATCTTTTTTAGAGCAACTAAAATAAAAATCCTTTTTATGTACTTTGGTGCATCCATTCTCAGTTGACTTCCATTTCTGTCTAGATCCAGATTTGGAGAGCTGAAGGACTCAGGTCTCATGGCGACCGATTCTCCCTGTTTAGCCTGAAGTCCCTTTGTCTTTCTTCCTCTCCTTTTGAAAGACACCTCTCTGCAGACTGGGCTCCGAGCTGTCTGCCCTCCGCATGGTAAAGGTCAAGGTCCCATCGCCTTCTGTCTGCATAATTTCTGAGCAGACATTGATGCTGGTCATAATTCTTTGTTCTTGCTTTTGTTTTGTTTGCTATTTATATGCTTTTTCTCTGTCTTTCTTCGAACTTTTCTTGGCTTTTAGTTTTCAGCAGTTTGATATGATATGATCCCCTTTTCATCTGTTTTGCCCTGTTGGGGCTTCTTTGAGCCCCTTGGTCATAGGATTCACTGTCTTTCATTAATTTGGGAGAAATCCTTGGCTGCTGTCTATTGAAATATTTCTTTTCCCAGTGCCCCCCTTCCCTCAGTCCGGGATTACCCTGAGCCCATTAATGTCCGCCCGTTCTGTGCTGTCCCCAGCCCTGGGGGGCTGCTCTGTTTTGCGGCTGCCTCTTTGGTGCCTCAGTGTGGCTGGCTCGGGAGCCTGGCAGCTGCTGACAAGTCCACCCAACGCATGTTCTGTTCCTGCTCCTGTGTCTCTCACCACCCCAGTGGGTCTGGTTGATTCTCTGATAGCTCCCACCTCTGTACCGAAATCCCCCAGAAGGTCAGGCACGCCGTCTTCTTTTTACACTGTGGCCCGTGACGTCCACACTGCAGCTCTCTGAACCCCGGGGGAGCCCTGTCTGCCTGTCTCTGTCGCATGCTGTCCCTTGTGTGCACATCTGTGCAGCACATGGTTTGGGGACGTCTTTGATAGGACGGAGGAGTCTGAGGAGTGACAGCCTGCTTCACGATGCCTAGGGTGGGGAGCTGACTTAGTCCAGCCTGTGGTGGCTCCTGGTGGGAGTCCCACGCCGGTGTGTTGCCCTGGTGCCCCCAGGTGCCTCCCCTGCTGGAGGACGGGAGCTGATTTGGGGAGGATTCTTGCCAACACCTGCGCCCCCCGAGCTCCGGGTCTTCCCTCTGCCTCTGCTGCTCTCTGGCCTCATGCCTCACGCAGCAGCTCTGTCCCTCGCCCCGGGCTGCCTGGTGATGCTGGAAGGAGTCTGTGGACGGGTGCGGATCCTTCTGTGTCTTCTGTCTTCAGGGCTCGCACTCTCACACTAGCCCACACTTGTCCTTTCGCAATTTGTTCCACATTTCAATTGGATTCTCTCTTACTGGCCTTTCTGTGCCTCCACAAGCAACGCTGCCTGGCGTCTCCCCTCAAGGCTGAGTTTCCTCGGGGTACGGGGTGATTGCCTTCCTGAGCCTGCCTCTCCACTGCATTGGAGTGAGGTGGTTGTCTCCTAGGTGTGGTCCTCTCTCTCGGGGGTGCTGTGAGGTGAACCTGATGCCACCTGGCTTTCTTTGTTCTAAGGGGAAGCCACAAGTCTGCCCCCATATTTTTAATTGCTAAATAGCTCTTTCTGTTCTCTAATTGTTTTCTTTCTGAGCATCCTGCTCTTACAAAATGGATGCAGCGTCTCCTCCCACCTCTCTTATCTTCTTAGTGACAGTCTCCTTCTTAGTTCCCTTCTTCCTGCAAAGTCCTTGCTTCCTGCAAATTGCTTTTGTTCCTGTTTGATTGTTCTGGTCACTGGCTTCCTTGTTAGAAGCACTTCTCAGATGTCTGTGTTGCTTGACCATCTGCTCACGATTAAGAGTGACAGGCTAGCAATCCGTCCAGCCGCTCTGAGCGTGTGGGCGGAGACGGCGACGTGAGATTTACTGAAGAGTGGTCTGGGAGGGTTTGGCAGGGAGCTCTGGGGAGCCTTGGCTCTTTCCTCCTCGGTGAGCTGGGTTCCCAGAGAGGTCCTGGCAGCCTCCTGCACGGGGAAAGGAGGGCTGGCCCGCCCTGGAAGCTGGGCATTCCTGTTCAGTCAGAGTGTTTCATTTAAATGGTAAAGAGATTTTTTGAGCCCTCCTGCAGTCCTAGGGTCCTCCTTTCTTTATGACTCCTTTTCCGATGCTCCTAGGGAAATCACTGCGCACTTCAGAGGAGAAGAGACCCAGCAGTTTGATTAAGCTCTGCGGTCTGTCCTGGTTCTGCTTTCCCACCCACCCCCGGGGTGCCGACATCGCACCTCCACGCTCAGTGCAGACGCCCTTTACATGTGCTTCTTTGGATGCTGAGACCAAGCCCAGGTTCACACTGCTCTGGGTCCACGGAGGAGTAAGAGTCATGAAGAGGCCACTTGGCCAAAGCCTGGCCCTGGCCTTCTCCAGGCAGATGGGGACCCAAGGTGCTTGGCATTTGGCCTCTCCTCTGGGGCAGGGGCGTGCTGCACCCACAACAAGCAAGGGCAGGTGACCAGGGCACTGGTACCTGGGCAGGGAGGCCTTAGGGGGTGGCCTCACAGCAGGAGGGGGGAGGTCTGGGCCTCAGTGTGTGTTTGCTTGGGGTCGCAGTGTCTGGTTGAGCTCTTTGAAGATCTCCCGAGTCCTCCCAACAGTATGTGGGCCAGGGAGACAGAACTGTTTAGGGGTTGAACACCTGTGATTGTGGATGGGGGATTCTGACATCGGAGGGTGGCTGCTACCCTTGATGAGGCTCACCTGCTGTAGGTGTCAGGAGGCTTGGGCTCCTCGAATGGCTGGGCTGGGCATGCAGAGGGCAGTGCCTAGTGCCCAGGCGGAGGATAGGACGAGAGCCCTTGGTGGGAGTGATTGGTGCTGTTGTGAGCAGGGAAGCATCCTCTGTGGGTGGTCTGCACCCTGGGCTCCTGGTCTTGATGCGGACAGACAAGCACACTCTCTACTCTGCCCGGCCGAGCCTGGTTCCAGAGCTTAGGGTGGAGCCTCACTGTCAATGTGTGCAGCACGGCTGATGGGGTCACTTACACCATGGAGGTTACTTACTTTGTTCTCTGGTGTCAAGGTCGGGGGCTGAAGCACACCAAGGTCACCAAGCTGGTGACCTTGGGCAGGCTCTCCCTTCCTGCTTTGGGGGCCTGCGAACTTGCCCCCTGGGGCTGCTCTCTGCACGCAAGTACGCGGCACGTTGCTCTGCATGCACAGAGCCGACCTCCTGGTTTCCCTCGATTAGACTCTTCATTGGAGCCTCTTTAAAAGTCTCGCAGGAGCCTCTTAGTATTCCAGCAGGGCTGTCTGCGGTAATGTGCTGGAGGATATAGGTGCCACTCGTGAGCAGAGAGCTTGAAAAATGGCCAGACAGAGCCAAGCTCGCCGTGTCTGTTGTCAGCAGCGCCGGCAGGATAATAAATCAACCTGTCTCGAGTCAAGGGTCAGTTTGCTTGATGTTCACAGTGTTTGGGCCAATCTAATCAGGCTGGGCATGGCCCATTCGCCTGCGAGCGGCTGCTGCGTTCCGATGCTGAGATTGCCCTGAGCTGCTCTTCTCTGCCCCCATGACTTCGGGGCCTCAGGATCAGGGAGGCACAAGACAGCCTGCGCTCAGAGACAGGGGCCTCCCACCCCTGCTTGTTGGCTGGAGCAAATGTGTGCTTGGCACTGGGGTCTCTGCAATCGGGCAGGGCGTGAGGCTGGACTGAATGGTTCACTTGGGAGGCTCTTGGGGAGACTCAGGAGCAGGCCTGCTGCCTAATTTTCAGGGCCCAGCACAAAGTGGACTTGTGGGGCCCCTGTTGCAAAAGCCAGACAAAGTGCAGTTAGAAGCAGTAAACTGTAGGCCTTTCTGTCTTCCATGGCTTGCTTGTGACTTGCCACGGTGCTTTTACATGGTACTTAATGCAGTTCTAAGTAAAGAAAAAATAAAATTTAAATTATTGAAAAAATTTCCCCTTTTATCTTTATACCATGTGGTGCTAGTTTTAAAGGCAAATATAACAGAATTTGACTTACAAGCGCTTGAGGGGCCACACATGGCTGCGCTCAGCCTGTGTCGGGGCCCTGCCAGCATGGCGTGTGGATGGCCCTCCCACCCCAGGATGTGTGACACCTGGGTGGGCCCCCTGGGGTGGGGTGCAGGGGCAGGGTGGCAGTGCCAGGAGGCTTGGGGCCGAGATGCTGTGCCCAAGAACTCATGTGGCGGGGCACAGTGCACCTCCAGGAGTGCAAAGGTGAAGAACTCAAGATGTGACTGTGAGCAGTCGGCCTTCCCGAGAGCCCCGGGTGCCATGGCCCAGGAGGGGCACTTACTCCTGCTGCGGTGACCCCAAAGTCCGAGGTAGGCCTTGACCTGTGGCCATGGGAAGCCTCCCCTTCCCCACAGGTGCAGCCCATGTGCACCCCTGGATTGGTCACCGGCCTGTGGAGAAGGGAAGGAGGAAAGGAATTGGGGAAGTGGGCCTTGGAGAGGACAGCTCAGCAGGAGAGGGCAGGGGCCTGGGCCTGGGGGGGTGGTCTTGTTGGGGGCCCGGCCTCACCGGCACTCCCAGCTCCCCGCACAGGGCTGGTCACCGGGGGAGGACCCCGCAGGGAGGCAGGACGTGCACCCCCTCCTGGCCCTCACGGCCAGGGCCCAGGCGCTGAGTGAGGCTGCTGTCGAGCACCTTTCCCTCAGATCTCCTGGGGGGCTCTAGGCGAGCTGATCTTCCTGTGTGAGAGGGTCGGTCAGATATTCCTTGTCTTGGTTCTTTGTAAGAATTAAGTCAAACCTCCCAATTAGATGTGAGAATCTCCTCCTTCATTGTGAGTGTCCTCCTCTCATTCTTTCACTGAACACTCGGCAATTTTCTGGAGAAGCCAGGCCTGGGGGCGCCCACCTGCGATTCTCTAGGGAGGCTGAGGCAGGAAGGAAGCAAGTTCAAGGCAGCCTGGGCTACTTAGCGAGACCCTGTCCCAACATAAAGCATACAAAGGCCTGGGGCTGTAACTCAGTAGTAGAGCACCCCTGGGTTCAGTCCCTAGTACAGTCAGCCAGTGTATCCATCAATGGATCAGTCAATTGCAGGAAAGCGGTCCAGAAAGACTGGTTCTGAGAGAGGACGAGTCCTAGGGGCCGCCTTGGTGGTCATCAAGAGCTTGCCAGGCTCAGGAAGTGGGTAGCCATGCTACAGACGTTGACAGGTGAGGCAGGTGTGGCTGGACCACGAAACCTGCTGGTTGTAGCCGAGGTCTTCGTGCAGACACAGTCATGAGGAAGAGGACACGTAGCTCACATGGTGCAGGGTTCTGAGATTCCCCATGCCAGGAGCCTGGGGGCCCATGGTGAGTGGACTGCCTCTATCCAGGGCCTTGGCACTGTGCAGGTGACAGGGACCTGCCCACCATGGTGTCTGCAGGATCTGCAGGCCCCGGCACCACCTCCTCCACGGAGAGAAGTGCGGAGAGGCCTTTCCACGTGCTCGCACGGTCCCAGGCCGCGTCCTGTGCTGACTGGCCTGGTCCTGAGGCCTCACTTCTCACCGGGCAGCCTTGCCTGGGTTAAGGTTCTGTTACCTCTACATTAGGGGTTCGCAGGTCTCAGTTTAGCAGGGAGAGAACCCATACGTGAGCCAGCGTAGTGAAAGGGCAGAAGTACCTTCAGGTCTGGGGGCTTCCGGAAGGAGGGGCTGCCAAGTTTCCAAGTCATCACAGAAAAGAGGAAGGGCCAGGCCCAGGGGGCAGTGAGGAGGGCCTAAGGGAGAGCAGAGGTGGGGCACAGCAGCTTCTCGGAGGACCTCCAGGAAGCTCTGCCGACCTGAGCCATAGGAAAGGAGTCCCGAGTCCCAGAAGCCTCCTTGTGCCCTGATGCTGTCCTCTGGGGCCCAGCATCCAAGTGAGGCCTGTCTGTCGGAATCTTTCAGATGCGGAGCCCAAGCCACAGGGAGGAGCGAGGAGGGAACTGCTGACTTGCCACCTGTGACCCTGGCCAGAGGTGCCTCACCCGAGTGGTAGGAGCCAGTCAGACCCTGGCCCCTTGGTATGTGCCAGCGCCTCTCAGGAGGTGGCAGAGGATTGTGCAGGCCTAGCAGCTCCTGTTTCAAAATGTGATCAGTGGTGCACAATATGCTCCGGGCCTGTTTGTCTCATTAGCCATGGAGAGAGGGAAACGGGGGCGGAACGGGAGCTGGCTGTGATGAGGCGCTCGGCGGCCAGCGGGAGGCGCGTCTCTGGAACAGGCCGGGCCTGAAGGACTTCAGGCCATGGCTCCTGCTGAACCCCTAGGGGTCTGGACTGGCTTATCCATCAGCGCCATGTGGAAGGTGGCAGGCAGGAAGGAAAGGCGGTCTCCATGTGCCCTAGGTGAGTGACCAGAGTCTGTATGGGAGATAACCTCAGCTCAGATGCCACAGGCACTGTCACCAGCATCACAGGGGGGAGGGGGGTTAAGGGGATGCAGAAGGTGGAGATGGCCCGGACATTCAGCTCTGGGGGCTGGCCCAGCCCGAGTCCACACAGAGACTTATACACGGTTGAGTTTGGAATATTTATTTTCAACCTGGATGGAGATTTAGTTTTGGCTTTGTTTCTAGGGGTTGAAGTGGTAAAAATGAATATTTAGATTGAATAAAATATTTAAACCTATCATATCAATACTGTGTCATGATATCAAAGAAGTCATAAGATACGATTTTAGTTTTTCATAGAGGAGGGGGTCAGGAGGCAGAGGTGCTCAGGGCCACAGCAGTGAGCTGCCCTGCATTGGGCACATCAAGGAGGGTGCAGAAGGTGCTACGGGCAGGGTGGGGCACTCTGGGGGGTGGAGGCCTGGGCTCAGGCCTCGGGACCTTGCATTCATGGCTCAGCACAACTGCACCCTGTTCTAAGGGGCTGAGAACCAGCAGGCACCTGCAGACACCAGCATGTGCGGATGTTGCACCCTGTTCCTAGGGGCTGAGAACCAGCGGGCACCTCCAGACCATAGCCCGTGCAGGTGCTGCACAAGGGCACAGGCACTTGCCATTCGTACCTGTGCACGTGCACACCCAGGCCCTTGCTTACGTGACAACATGGAGCTCTGGGGGAGCTTCAGTTCCTGCCAACCGTAAGAATTTTGGTTTCACTTCTGACCTGGGTCTGCAGAGGGCTGCCCACACCTGGGCTTGGGATGGTGACTTGGGAGTATTGTGAATGAGTCGGGTAGAAATGGGGGCCCAGGAGAGAATCCTCCCACCTCAACTTGGGGCCGGAGGACAGACCTGGGATGGTGTCTCCCAGGGGGCAATACCAGGACGAACTTGTCTCTGGCAAAGGCGCCCCACGAGACACCCCCATCTGCATGAGTCGTCCTGTCTTTGCCCCAGGGACAGGAAGACTAGTGCCATGCGCTCCTCAGCACTACCCACAGCACTGGCCAACCACCCTGTGCTGCAGGGCACATTGATGAAGCCTGCCCATTTCCTGGGCGTCAGGCTGGCCTGGGGGTCTGCAGGTGGAGTTCTCCCCTGTGTTGCCAACGGGCAGCCCAGCCCAGAGACGCGGGGACTGAGGATGAGGTGGTCGTGCGCACCGTTTCCCTGTTGGGCTGCTGAGCATGTGGGTGCTGCACTCGCTCTGAGTGGCCCCCAGGAGCAGCCTCCACGCTGACACAGCCTCCAGAGGCTCCCCAGGGCACCCTCCCAGGGAGCTGGTCCCTCTGGTCTCTTCCCTTCCCTCCTCCCTGAGCTGCAGGGACAGCACGGGCTCCCTGGCCACATGACGCACAACCAAGTGTTAGCTCCTGGCTGTGCCACGCAGTGCAGTGGCAGGTCTGTCACCCCCCCGGGAAACCCAGGGCTTCTGTCACTGTGGGCCAGCAGGCGGTGGTCAGCAAGCCCTCTGCTCAGGGCACAGCTAATCAGAGCAGGGAGCTGCTGTCCTTGGCAATGCAGGTGACCTCCCTTCGAGATGAATGTTGACAAAGGTACTTAGGACGTCACTGGCATAAGGACAGGCGTAGTCACATTACGCACCAAAACATTTTCTTTAGTGAAAATTCCACTGAAAGTTCTTTGATGTTAACTAGTTGTATTTGTGCTTCACAGGGACGTGCACCAGGAGGTGGCCCCACCAGGGGAGCAGCCAGCTGTCCCCAGTCGTCATTTCCAGTTGACTATAGTTAGCAAGAAGGTGTTCTCTGCCTCAAAATAGCCAGAAGAGAGAGTTTTGAATGCTCATGCAAGTTCATGTTCTCACCTTTGAGTTTTAAATCTCAGAGGCCCTGGGCACATGTCTGCTCTGCTGGGCCTGGTGGCCTGTCCCTGGGAGAGGCGCGGTCAGAGCCGGAGCAAAAGGTGGGCAGCAAGCAGCTTCCGTGACTCCATTTGGCACAGTAGAAGCCATTCCTTTAATGAGAGATCGTGTGGATGTGCTGAGGGGTAAACTGGCACCTCCATCCACAGGACAGGGTCATTGCTGCCCACGTATTCCTCCTAGTTCAGAGAGCTGGGCGGAGGTCATGCAGTGCCAACCCTAAATGACTCTCACTTCCCTGACCCTAAAAAGGGTCTCAGTGGGGAAACAGAGTGCCCTGGTTACTGTGGGGCCACAAACCAGGTCCTGCTGGAGGTGAAAGAGCTTAGCGAGGACTTACCCCGTGTTCTCTGTGCAGATTTCCTCGGAGGAAGCCCAAGTGGACATAGTCTATGCGACTTCCCACTCTGGCAGCTTATGGAGCAGGGCTCTGGGTCAAGAGTTCTTGCATCCAGGCCATTTGTTGGGTGACCTCTACCAGGGCCCCCCACCCATATCTGGGGTCTTAGCAAGCTGACATGCATGGTACCCCTGGTTCTGCCCTGTAGGCTCCCAGGCTCATAGGAGAGGAGATGCAAGTGACCTTTGTAAAGACTGAAGTGGGCCAGGTCTTGCCACCAGATGACGGCTGAGTGGCGAGTTAGGGTAAGGCTCCTGGACTTCATACACCAGGCTAATTTGCAGCAAGGTCAGAGCGGAGACCTCTGGCAGGGGTCGACATACGGTTGATGTGGGGGCTGGACGTTGAGTCAAAAGGGAGAGCTTGTTCCCTCACACACCTACCCTTGTGGGTGGGGGGCACAGTGGCAAATCCACGGGCTTCCCCACCTCCCTGGGCAGAGGGGCGCAGGCACCCACAGGGCAGAGGCTGGGGGCTCGGGGAAACCAGCGCGCTGGCATTCCGACGCTTGCCCAGCTCCCTGGGAAACCCAGGCTGCCCTCAGCACAACAGGGAGACCCACAGACCAGGCCCATTGGAGCGACTTTGGTGCTGGCCTGATGGGCCCCTCGGGGAAGCTCCTGTGGTGGTGTTCAGGGGAGGGCATGAGGGACGCTGGAGGGTGACGGAGGGTTGCTTCTGCACCCACAGACTCCCTGGGTGCCCTGGAAACCAGCCCAGCCTGGCCTCCCTGTGAGAGTTGGAGCTCTGGGGGAGGGTGTGGTCCAGGGCAGACCTAGTGCTTCAGGGCCTGCAGGCCACGCCCCGCACCTCGGGGCTCCTGGGTGACAGCACCCTAGAGCCGAAGGGGACGAGCCACAGACCCCTCCAGAAGGAGCCTCAGGCTCCTGCAAAGGAGGAGCCAGAGGCCATGGGAGGGTGGGATCAGCCCCGCTGCCCGCCACACAGTCGTGGGTCTCCCACTGAAGCCACTGGCCTGACCCTCTGCCTGAGGTTCACCTGGGAGGAAAATCTGTGAGGTGAGGTCACAGGCTGAGCCCAGGGCCACTCGGCTGCGGGAACTGTGGGATTCTCAGTGGCTAATATGCCGATGGCCCTCCCCAGTCGAGGGCAGCGTGCAGAGAGTCGCAGAGAGTCCTAGTGCAAGCGGAGAGATGGAGACGCCAGGAGAGTGAATATCAGAAATCCCAATCAACAAGGGTGTCTCTGGTGGGCCCTTCAGTAGACTGAGGCGGCCGAGGAAAGGACGTGACCTTGAAGATATGCCAGCAAAGAGAAAAATGACAAACTGGAAGAGCTTATCCCTGAGCTGTGGGTACTTACAGGAGGCGCGACAGGCAGAATGGGAAGACCAGAGGAGGGGGGTCCGCAACCAGGCAGAGCGTGTGAAACCTGGCGGCCACCATCAGCCACCAGCCCAGGGCACCTCCCAGGAGGGCGGTGGAACCCGAGGAGGCTGAGGTTGGTGAGCAGGAAGGCACCGCCTGGCTGTGCACCTGGGAAAGGACCCCCAGAGCTGGGATCAGCGGGTGTGGCCAGGGGTACAGTGCGGGCCGCCCACCAGCGAGGCCCAGGGCTCAATGCCCAGCTGTGCAGAAGGAAAAAGAGAGCCGGGGCAGGGGCTCCCGGACAACTGGGGGAGCTGCTCTCTTCAAGACCTGGACCTACTTTGGAAGAAACCTGAAGGGGCTCTTTGGAGTGAAGGAAAATGACCTAGACCAGGAATCAGAGGTGACAAAGGAAGAGGAGCATTGGGGACGGGAAGGGAGGCAGCGGGAGGTTTGTCAGGCCCGGGACCCAGGCGCACCCAGAATGCCCGGTCCTTGTGCTCTGGACCTGGGCCTCTCGTCTGCTCTGCTGCTGCGTGAGCCTGTGGCTCAGCTCTCAGGAGGCTCCCCCCCAGGTGCTGCTGGGCTTAGGACCAGGCGCCCGCGTGACGGACGGGAGGCACTTGCTGGGCGGGAGGCGTGCTGCCCATGGCTGCCTGCCGTGTCCCCTGTGTTCTTGGTGGGTCCTTCCTTCAGGATAGAGCTTGGCCAGCAGGCACCCTGTGCACCCTCCTCCCGCCACCTGCCCGGGAGTGGCAGCCACGGTTGGCACCTCCAGGGCACAAGTTGGGGCCCGGGGGCTGCCTCCCTAGGAAGCTTGGTTGAAGACACAGTCTGCCAGCTGCGTGCCTGCGAGCGCTCTCTCCTTTGCCGAGGGAATTCCTGGGGGACGAAGCACTGTCCATGCCAACCTCACACTGTGGTCTGTGAGGCCAGGCACTGCAGGGCTGGGGCAGAGCCAGCCCGGATCCCTACGGGCTGCGGAAGGCCGGGGCCCAGGCCCTGAGAAGCTCCAACGTTCAGGAGCAGGTAGGGGAGCAGAACCCCGAGCGTGGGACCTGGTGATCTCCCTGGACTTGGTGATCTCCACAAAGCCCGACTTGGCCATTTGCCAACAGACACATGTTTGTGAGCACGTGGTCCTCGATCACCTCACAGGATGGACATCGGGATGAAGCAATGGCTGCCCGTGCTGCTTTTCCTTGGTGAGCTTTCACGTTTTGTACTCTGGACTGTTACTAGTAAGTTACAGGCCAAGGATAAATCCTACCCTCTTTTAGATATAATTAAAAAATTTCACAGCCGGCTCCTCTGTGATCCCTCTTTCCCTGGTTTAGCTGGCCAACATCTGTGCTTTTCTCTTGCAGGGAGGGCCCTGTCGTTGTTCATGATGACCTCTATTCCAGAGAACCCATTTTGCTTAAGTCTTTTAAGATGATTAATTGATGATGACCTCTGAATTGAAACACCATATTACTTGGTTCTAAGATGCAGTTTTCACCTGTGAGTGTTTCTGAAAGCCGAATCCAGCTTGTAATTGATGGCTGCACTTAGCGTGGTCTTTCTTTTTTCTGAGAACCTATTAATAAATAGATGGTGCATCTTATAATTGATGGCGTCTGAGAATCAAGGAAATATGGTAATTCTCTTCCATGTTGTAGAATGGGATGGCTTACAACCTGATCAGCACAATCAATTTCATCTCCAAAATTTTGGCAAAGGAAAGTTGAAATAAGAAACCTCACCCAAACTATGCAGCTCCCTTGCTTTACCCTCTGTATTCTCTGGTTTGATGTTTTTCTGCTTTTGATTCCAGAGCAGTGCTCTCCGCACTAACAAGCCGCAGTGCCAGAGAGGAGCTGAGAGGGGTGCTGAGCCGTGCCAGCCCCTGCCTCTTACAGCTTGACAGGCCCCAACAGATTTGAGGAGTTTTGCCTGAGGTGTTTTAAGGTTACTAGTTTATTACTGGGGAACCCTGCAGAAAGAGGGCTATCTAGCTGACAACTTAAAAACAAACATTTAAAAATACAACAGGGTTTTACTCTGAAAAAGTATTCTTGTAGATAAAAAAAAATAATCAAGTTTATTATTTACTGAAAAAAATACAATGCTTTTTTTTGGGGGGGGGTACTGGGGATTGAACCCTGGGGCCCTCTACCCCAGCGCCCCCACCTTTATTTTAAAACAGAGTCTTGCAAAGTTGCCAAGGCTGGCCTTGAATGTACCATCCTCCTGCCTCAGCCTCCCAAGTCGCTGGGATTGCAGGCATGTACCTCTGTACCTGGCACCTTTGCACCTGGCACATGCCACGTGTTTCAAAGAGAGAAAAGTTGTTGGTGCACGCCTGTTATCCCAGCGGCTCGGGAGGCTGAGACAGGGGGATTGCGGGTTCAAAGCCAGCCTCAGCAATGGAGAGGAGCTAAGCAACTCAGTGAGACCCTGTCTCTAAATAAAATACAAAACAGGGCTGGGGATGTGGCTCAGTGGTCAAGTGCCTGAATTCAATATCTGGTACCCCACCAAAAAAGGGGGAAAATGGGATTTTTACATTCTCACTAACATAGATGGCTTCCCTCTTACACTGAAAACATAAGCAATTAGGAGAAGACCCAAGAGACTGGGTTTCCAGGCAGTGCTAGCAGAGTCTGCCGCTCTGCGTGGCCATGGGCCCTGTGCGGGTGTGATACCAGCTGCTGCTCGGGGTGTGGGCTGTGTGTGCCGGTCCAGGGCACGTCCAAGCCATGCTGTGGGTGTTCTATTCAGGGACTGAGGTCTCTGAAAAGCAGATGCTCGGGGATCCAGTGTGGAGATGGACACACCAGCACCAGGAGCGATGGCTTCACTTCTTTGTGCTTTGTTCCACCCCCCCCACCCCACCCTGGACTATGGTGGCCAGCTTACAGGCAGACACAGCATTTTTTGAGCACTGAAAAATAAGATTTATTGTGCTTTAAGAAAAAAAGTCAAATGTCAGATCTGTCAGACAAAAGACACTACATCCTATATGTACGGAGGGATAATGCACCTGGGGGTCCATCCCCCAACTCACCTGCCGGTAGGGATGGGGCTCTGGGTGGGGCTGGGGGCTGGCCTGCCCAGCAGCCAGCCTCTCACTGCGGGTGGTCAGGACGACAAATCGGGCCACGCTTGTGTTCAGTCCCCTTCCTTTTCATTTTCCCACCAAATCTCTGCTCTGAATCGTGCCACTGGCTCTGCACCACTCCCAACCCTCATGGCCACAGCTGGAGGGTAATGGCCTTAAGGACCTGGCCTGTGTGCTCCTCGGCTCAGTCATCCTCATGGTCCCTGCTGTCCCTGGAGTTGGGCAGGGCCTTCTTCCTGGGCAAGGCAGATCTTCCTCGGGGGCTCTAATGGAGTCCAAGTCTGCGTCTCCCAGGGCTCCTGGTGCTCACTGAAGAAAGCCGCATCTTTCCACAGTGTCTCATGCTCTCCACGCTGTTCTTTCAGAGCAGAGGGCATTTTTGTTAATTCATTTGGAAAACTGCTGTCATCGACTCCTCTGAGGCCCCCTGGTACTTCTCCCTGTCTGAACACCCCTGGCTGTCCCTCTGGCTGCCCGATGCAGGCCCTGCTCCAACCTGCTACCCCCTCCCCTGCAGCCGTGGCCCAGGCTGTCCTTCCTGTCACTCCCTCGCCCCCTGACCGTTTGTGCTGTAAGTCGAAGCCCTCCTCCAGATGCCTTCTAAACCTGCTCCTTTGTAGCCGTGTGTGTAACGGGGATGAAGTCCCTCTAGGTCTGCCCAGGGTCTGTTCCGGGATGCTCAGTGTGGCCTTAAGCCGTCTCGGCATCCACGGAGTCCAAGGCTAAGGCCCAACCTCATTGCAAACCAGTAGCACCGGGATCTGTCCTTAGGCTCATGGAAGGTGCTGGAACTAGTCAAAGACATGGCCCTGCCTAGTCCCCTGGTTTACAAAAGCACATTGAGACTTTGAGAAGCTATTTTCTTGAAGCTCCACTACCCAGGTCTGTGGACCCCTGATCCTGGGTTTGCTTTGAAGAGAGATGAGTTTGTGGGTAGTGGTTTCTGATGCTGACCAGTAAGAGATGGTGGCCTTGAGGAAGCCGATCAATATGGTCATTACTCCTGTGACCATAGAGTGAAGAGACACCCCACTGCCTCTCATGCAACCGAGGTCCCAGACGTCAAGGAGCAGCACCACCGGTGACCACCTACCAGGGCATCCTGACGGATTTGTCTTCATCTTAATAGTATAGAGATGAAATATTTTAAAGAGAAGAAAGCATCACCTTTTGGAATGAATCAGGCACTGAGGAAGTCCACAGTGCGTCTGTCAGTGTCCAGCAGCATGCTCCAAAAGCCGGAGAGTTTGTGGATAAAGACGATGTGCTGCTGGTCGCCCCACACATCTAGCTCTGTGTGCATGCTCTGTGTCGGTCAGGTGGGAGGGTGTCTACGGAGATGACCTGGGTGACTCCTCAGGGGAGGATGGGGGGCACACTGTTAGATGAGCAGCATCGGCACCTGCAGACCAACTTGGGGGCAGGGACCATCTCAGTAGGACAGGGGCCGAAGCCAGAGAGCAAGTCCTGAGACAGATGTGGGATGGACCCCAGGTGGTACTTGGTGGAGGGTGAGCCCTTGGAGACACAGGTCAGCGCAGACCACGTGTTCACACCTAGATGCTTGCCGACCTGGGCACTTCCCCATAAACAACCGTGGCTGTCACCTTCTTCATTGTGATAAGCCAGAGCAACAACAGAAGTCATTGAAACACAAATGGCCTCCCTCTCCCTCAGTCACAGGAACAGAGCACAGAGCACAGAGCAGTTGGAGGTGGACGGCTTCCCTGTGCAGTGGAAGGCTCTCTGGGGCAGCTGACCCGAGGGGTGGTGCTGCTCATTGTCTGTCCACTGTGGCTGGGCCTCCTGCTCACTGCTCCAGCCTGCGTGTACTCTCCTAGTGGAGCAGTTAGAAGTGTCCGGGGCTGCCTGGTGCCCATCGCTCAGTCCGACACGCCCGGGAGCTGTGGAGGCGCTCCCCTGGCCTCGTGGTCCCAGGTCTTCCTGTGTGTCCTTGATCTCCCCAGCCCCGTCTGACTGCCTGGCCTGTCACCCAGGCCTGCGCAGCTCCCAGCCCCAGCCCCTCCCCAGTCCACGGCTTGCCAAGGCCCCTCCCAGCCCCAGGGGCTTCCCTTGTGGCATCCCTCTGCTGGGCAGGACCTTTCCAGCTCCGTGGGGTCCCACTTGTCCACAGTTGCTTTTGTTGCCTGAGCTTTTGGTGCGATACCTCAAATTAATTTAAATTAAACCATTGCCTTCTCCAGTACCAAGGGGTTTCTCCCAGGGTTTTCTTCTGGGAGTTTGGGGTTCCATGTCTTAGGTTGAGGTCTCCAGTCCATTCTGAGCGGGCTTCTGTGTGGAGTGCAAGATGATAAGTCCCTTCCTTCTGTCTCTTGTGTTACTGTTTTCTCTTACCATTTATTGAAGAGACTGTCCTTTCTCCGTTGCAATTCTCGGTGTGCGTGTCAAACATTACTTGTCTGTGTGTGGTTGGGTTTGTTTTAGGGCTCTCCGTTTGATTCCATTCATCCTTGTGTCTTCTATGCCAGCACCATACTGCTTTCATTACTACAGCTTTGTGATATAATCAAAGGGAAAGGGGACTCACACAACTCAATGATGCAAACCCAAATCACCTGATTAAAAAAGGACATGGAACCCAAATTCAGAGAAAGCATGTGAAAGGCTCGTAGGTATATAAAGTGCTCCACATCGTCAATCACCAGGGAAAAGCACACCAAATCCACGACGAGACTCCTCCTCACACCCAGGATGCGGGGAGAGGGAGCCCTTTCCACTGCCGGTGGACAGGTAAGTTGGTACAGCTGTTTTGGGGATCCGTATGGAGGATCCTCAAAAACAAAATCGCCACCTGATGCAGAGCTCTATGCTGGGTGGACACTCAGCTGGCGTGCAGGGAGCACTCCTGCGGGTCTCGCAGTCCCCAGCCTCTTCCCCACCATCAGCAGTAGGCAAGATGTGTAAGCAGGCCAGAAGCCCTTCACCAGGCAAGAGAACTGAGACGTTATGGTATCTCTGCCACTGGAGGCAACAGGAGAAAGTGAGGGGGACAATGTGACAGGTGACACAGTTAGACACAGTCCATGATCGCCCTTACATGCAGAATCTAAGAAGAGAGGTTGGCTGCACAGAGCCAGAGAGTAGAAGGTTGGTTGCCAGGCTCAGGAGGACAGGAAGAGGGGAGGTTGGCCGAGAGTGGGAACGACAGGGCGGGTCTGCCTGGAGACATGGCTGAAAACATCCAGGCAAGGGTTATATGCAGCAAAAATAAATCCAAGACACTTTCCCAGTGTGCCTCATCTGCCAGGCAGTGAGCATGTCCCATGAAGCAACGGTGATTGGTTTAGGACGCTGTGCCTGACCTCAGAAGCCAGCAGTTCACAGGGAGATGGGATCAGGCACGGGCAGAGCTGTTGCGGAACTGCCTGCCATTCAGCATGTGATCTGGTGTCCGACCATCTCCCAAGGCCTTCCCCTGACCCCTGCCCCGTCCCTCCCCCATGTCCTCCCTTTCCCATGGCTGGTGTTTTAGTGTCTCTTCGCAGCAATGCTGCCATGGCTCCTGCGCTTTCCGCTGTCCTAACTGAGGACAGAATCAAAGATCAAATAGATGCGTTAAATCTCTGCTCTCACTGTTTATAAGTTTTATTTATGTGCTTTTAGGTCATATGCCTCATTTATAGTTTTTAATCATCTTAGCTAATAACTTTCTGGTAGAAAGAAATAGCACACAATATCCCAATATACTACAAAGTATTTAATTTACTGAGGGTAATAGTAAAGAAAAATCACTTTATTGTACAAATACATGTTAAAAAGATCATCTTTTGATTGCTCTAAAAGTATTAATTGGAATTCAGCTATTACAATATTACCAAAAGTGAGTTCTTTTGCTGATATATGAAATAAAATAAGTAAAGAATGTCATCTGGAATACTGAACTTCAGAAGATGCGTCTCTGCAAATGCTTTCTCTTCTCTCTGGAGGTGTCAATTCCACCTCAGGACATGGGGGACACAATGCCCTTCCTGGACCTCCTGCCTCTGAGGGACCAGTGGGGGACAGAGCCCTGCCCTGGGCTCCTGACTATCTCCCAGGGACCAGGGGGACAGAACCCTGTCCTGGGCTCCTGCCTGTCTCCCAGGAATGTGAGGGACACAGTGCTCTGCTCTGAGCTCCTGTCTACCAGGGATCAGGGAGACAGTGCCCTGCCCTGGGCTCCTGCCCGTCTCCCAAGGACCAGGGGTCAGAGCTCTGACCTGGGCTTCTGCCTGTCTCCCAGGAATGTGAGGGACACAGTGCCCTGCCCTGGGCTCCTGCCTATTTCCAGGGACCAGGGGGACCCAGTACCCTGCTGTGGACCTCCTTCCTACACCTTGGGGGCGGGAAGGACTGCAGGTGCTTCAGAGCTCTGCACCACTGCATGTGACGGCCAGCTCCTGGGGCAAGGCTGTGCTAGCAGTGAGAAGTGCCCTCTCCTAGGGAGAGGGGCTAGGACATGAGCTCCAAGCCAGGGGACTGTGACTGTCCTGCTGAGCACAGCTGGCCGTGTGACCCTCTAACCCATGGCTGTGTTGCTTGCACAGCACAGCGTTCTGGCCCAGGGTAACACACAGTTGGAGTTTCTGCAGTCTCCACCACCAAGTCCTGCTGTGGCAAAAGGCCATTTAGTGCATTGTCAGGTCCAGCAGGATGGTGTCGCCTGCGTGATGCTCCGGAGCGCACACTCTGGTTGCATGATGGCCTGCATCCCTGTCCTGTGAAGGCTGACCTTCTAGAGGAGCCCTCTAGAGGAGCACACAGAACCTGAGACCTGCCATGAACTGGAACTTCCTGTTCATGAGAAAGAATCTGCCATTGTCACTAGTAGGACTACCTCCTACTAGACATGTCAGGAGGGAGCCTGTCCTGCTGAGGCTGTCCTCGGCCACCTGCCTGAGGACTGGAGTGTGCACAGACTGCTCACATGAACCTCTCCCCAGAGCAGCCCCCACCCACTCCCTCCTGTAGCTCCACAATGGACAGCTCCGTCCCCCAGATCTTGCCCAGCCTAGTGGACACACATCTGCCCCCAGTGGGCTCCCAGTGACCTGGGGGCTTCTGTGAGCAGTGAGGGGAGGGTACTGTGGCCCTGCCTCCCAGGGAGCCCAGCTGCACCAGAGGAGCAGGAGAGCAGCCTGCTGAGGTCCAGTGCAAAGAAGCCTCCAGGCGACTAGAGGAGCCGCTTTAGAGGCCTCTGGCCCCTGGAGTCCCCGAGTTTCATGACCTTAAAGCCAAGCAGATAGCGAGGAAAACTGGGGATTTTCACATCACCTGAAAGTGCCACCTTCAATTTTCATGACCATCCTGAAAGGGGAGTTTGAAGACTTAACGAGGAGTCTGGAGGAGGACGGGCCTGTGGGAGCCCCGGGCTCCGGGGCTGCGCGAGGAGCGTCGCAGGCAGAACCTTCTGCGTGGTGCAGGTGGAGAGGCCAGCCTCCGCGTGGCTGCTCTCAGGACACCCAGAGTGTCCTCCTGCTGCGAGGGTGTGGCAAGGCCCGTGCTCTACAGAGGCAGGCTGTGCTTGCCACCCACAAGTGACAGTGCCACATCTTGTGGTGTCCCAGGTCTGGGTTAGCTGTGTCGTTGTCCAGTCACAGGCCTGCTCTGAGTCAACACACCAGGCACTGGCTCGGCTGGAGCTGAGGCTATAATTAAGATAATGGCCGGGTGAGCAGTCACCTGGGAGGCCCCACCAGAGGGGAGAGATCCATACCTGAGCTGCAGCCGATCCAGCACAGCTGGGAAATGATCCCTGCCCGGGCTTAGTGAGCAAAGAGCTGCCGCGGTGTTGAAGTTGTCTGTATGTCCATGCACTCACCATCAGCAGCCCCAGAGGAAAGGCCGGCCAGGGACCAACCTGGGGAGGGAGGGTCCAGCCTTGTCCTCACCCTCCCAAGTGTTTACCCAGGTGTTGACTGAGCTGTGTCCATCCCCAGCCTCAGGACATGCTGGGAGGCCACCATCAAACACAGCCTTGGTTACAGTGGACTCAGGTCTGGGAAGAAATGGGGGAAAGAGACAAGGAAAGTGAGGGGAAAGCACTAGACACAGGTGGGAGGAGTGGACAACAGGAGGAACAGGAGGAGAGCACAGGGTCCCCCGAGATGACGTCAGCAGAGGTCACCCAGGGGCAGCTCACTCTCGCACACCTGGGACACAGGAGGCTAGCATCCTCCAAGGCCTCAGCTCTTGGATCAACCAGACAGGCACAAAACAGACAGGGACCCTGTCCTCAGCAAGGGACACCCCACCACTGCCCAAACCAACCACGGAGCACTAGGGAGAGGACGAGAGGACCAGGTGCATCTGGTCACAGCCACCCCCACAGTGAGAGGGGGAGAAAGTTTTGGAGAATGGTTGTATTCCATAACTGTGACAGAGACACCAGACCCTCAGGTTACAGGGAGGGAAGGGAGAAACACTGTAACAGAGACCCTAGACCATCAGGTTATAGGGAGGGAAGGAGGAACACTGTAACAGAGACCCGAGACCCCCAGGTTATAGAGAGGGAAGGAAGCAAAACTATAACAGAGACCCTAGACCCTCAGGTTATAGGGAGGGAAGGGAGAAACACTGTAACAGAGACCCTAGACCCTCAGGTTATAGGGAGGGAAGGAGCAACATGGTAACAGAGACCCGAGACCCTCAGGTTATAGGGAGGGAAGGGAGAAACACTATAACAGAGACCCTAGACACTCAGGTTATAAGGAGGGAAGGGAGAAACACTGTAACAGAGACCCTAGACACTCAGGTTATATGGAGGGAAGGGGGCAACAGGGTAACAGAGACCCTAGACATTCAGGTTATAGGGAGGGAAGGGGGCAACACTGTAACAGAGACCCTAGACCCTCAGGTTATAGGGAGGGAAGGGGGCAACACTGTAACAGAGA